>NW_026947509.1:38503266-39753266 GCF_034190915.1 Cavia porcellus
GCATGACGAGTTCATCCTGGAGATCAAACAGCACATGTCTTCCCCTCTGGAGCCAGGAAACAGTGCTCGATGTAAGGACCAGAGCTTCTCCAGGAGAACCAACAGCTCAAACAGCAACTTGTAGGAGAACCCACAATTGCTTCAACACCTCAATGCATAGCTTCTCCTTCTCCACATCTCTATTTATGCTGGTAACTTTCCTCAGGTGGAATATCTACACTCAACACCCTGCTGATTTAATTCAGTTGGTGTTGAAATAAGCTGACCACCAGTTCTTAATCATAATATTATGCACTGAGCTTCCAGGCCTCAAACCTTCCAGTGCTATGGTACCAGCTTCCATGTGGCCATCTGGGACTCCTCCATCTTTGGTCCTGAAGATGGTCACTGGGCCTCTTTCAATTCTGATGCTGTCAGCTTAAATCAGGAGTGTCTTATATAATCATGCACCATAGTTTACACTGAATCTGCTTCTCTAGGAAACTCTAACACATATTTAGTTGGGGAAGCATTATTCTGTCTGTAGGGTGAAGCCTAAAATATAAAGCCAGGGCCACAGGAGGTGGAACTGACTAAGAGCCATTGAAGAAACTCTTGAAACCAGCTGCATCGGTCTTGCTGGATCCCTTGTTACAGGGACAGGGGAAGGTGTATTGATCTAGAAAACAGTCAAGAGGTACTTAGTCAAGCCCATATTACTTATTTATTGTAGATTACAAATTAGGTAGTGATGGCTCACAGGCCTGGAAACTAAAAGTCTGTAGATTTGGAAAGGCTCAGGACTGGAGGTATAGGTTTGAGACTCAGGCATACAAAGACGTGGAAGTAGACAGGAACTCCTAGGGCTCTGGAACCCAAGGCACCTCCTTCTGGAATGCCAATATTTTACAGATAGTCAAAAGAAGATTGGTCCTAGGAGAACCACAGAAGCTGCTTCAATAAGGAAGGAATCTGAAATTTTAAATGTGACAATGGCAAAAGTAAGTGTTGCCTTTTTAAAATCTGTAATTGGTGCCATGGATATCAGGGGTAAGTCTGATGAGACAACCGTGAGGAAAGGCTGGATGGAATGGAAGTAATATTGCTTTCTTTGTTCACCTGCTGCTGGCTCTAGCTCTTGGCTGGCCAATGAGGCAGCAGCCCCCACCTTGCTGCTAGTGCTGGTGATGTAGAGACTGATTGAAAATCTATCGAACTGTCAAGAAGTGGGTCAAATATTACTTCCTCCTAAACACATCCTGGCTTCACCTGGACATTATTGCTTTCTCTTCATTGTTCTCAAAGGGTTTTGTATGTAAATTCAGAAATTGTTTAAACATTCTGCATCACAATAGAGTTGTACAGGTGGCTCTGTCTTCCCCCTTGGGATCAAAGGACTGCCTTATTAATCTTTGTACTTCAGAATTCATCTACGGAGTTGAAGTATTTAATCCCTGTTTATGGAACTGAACTGAAATGTTTCTATGACATAGTTTGTCTGTTCAAAATAAATTATTTTGGAAGTTCACACTGGAGTTTTCCAAGAGTTGCACATATATTTTTATAGAAACAAATAATCTATGAAAGGTTTGACATCAGTTTCCTTCTTTTTTTCATCCTATAAACAGTTGCCTTCAGCTACCATTCAGGAGAAGCCCTGAAATTAGAACTCTGCAGTCCTTTCTCCGAGAAACACTCACCTAATACTTTTTTTACACATGAAGAAGAGAGTTAGACTCGATAAATGTAATTTTGTGACTGTAGTCTGTCTAGATTTGCTTTAGATAAGCAGTTTGTACCACATGACAAATAAGCAACTTGCTGCTAAAGGTGATAGACTAATTTATAATCTTTAACTTGTATAACATATTGAAAATGACTAAGTTACAAAATTAAGCTCTTAAAAAAAAGCCATTCTAAGATTGTCAGTAAATGAGGCTTATGTTTCCTGCCAATCTTTTGCTTTTAAAAATATAATTTTATTTATATGGTGTCAGACTAAGACTTACGGTTGGCACTTTCAACAGATTATTGCCAATGTAATGTTGGCGTGGTGACGCAGTTTCTCAGTGGTAGAATAACATTTCAGAAAAGTATCAGTTTTGAAGTCTCACATGAATTCTCAAACCCATGAGTAAAAGAAAAATCTATTTGCTAGAAATTTGTGATTTCACAGTGTACTCTTACAGAAGTAATGTTTTCCTGAAATTTTTCTCATTCTATCAAAATATTAGAATCTAATGAGAAAATTGATACTTGATAAAAATAGGTAATACTGGGAAGTGCTAAGAATTCATAAAATGTATTCTTGTTTCAGTTGTTATTTGACTCCATCTCTCTTTTCTAAAGAGGGAAAATATAGCAAACAACATGATATAAATTGAATGCATACTTATAACTCACCAAATTTAGGAAGAGTTACATGGGTGTGTTTTCAAATTCAGTGACAATGCCCAAGCATTCTGTAGAGTCAGTGCTGATATAATTAGTGGTTTGTTGTTTGTAATGAAGCAAAGTTTGTAGTGTAGATAGATTCTAATTAGTTCTTATGGTGATGGAGATTCACACATAAAAAAAGAGGTCATGAACTAAATCTGAGTTGAGAGAGAGAGAGAGAGAGAGAGAGAGAGAGAGAGAGAGAGAGATTTAAAATGGTTTAACCTTCCCCAATTACTCAGGAAAAAGAGTGTCATTGGAAAATAAATTGTATCACAACTATAATTATGCATTTTTGTGAGTAGATTCCCTGTCACTAAGGTCTTGAGCAAAAATATTCCAACAAAATTTAGTGAATTGGAATCATTCATTCAAAATAACAATGCAATTTTGTGTATATCTGTTTACAACAGAAAATGGCAATGGACATCTTGGCAGTTTTAAAATAATTCACTGCAATTTTCCACGAATAAACGATTTTCCCCCAGTGTCTAAATTCATTGCCAAACTATTTGGGACTGGACACCTGGGGCACTTGCTTCCTCTTTGGGCGCGGACTTTCTTCTCATTTCACATACTGTTGACCCAATAAATTCCATCTGTGATAGTCAGAACCTACATCCGGCCAAAGTCAAAGAGAAGTCTTTGCACTGGTGTTCACAGCTTCACTTCCTGCTTCATTGACCCCACTCTGCAGTGGCCGCTAAAACTGCATGAGGCATTCCTGACCTCCTGTACCACCCTTCACCACACCCCAGATTGATTTCAGTGGGTAGGGCTCATCCTATATTTCATTTTACTGGTATCTTTCCAACATTGTTGCATTTTGCCCATGTTCTGATTGGGACAAAATGCCTTTGTCTCTTGTTACATGATTTCCAGGTTCTGTGTACAAAAGAGAAAGTTACAGTCTTTTCCTGGTCTGCAGATATTACGTGCTTCAATCATACAAGCCTGTCTTTACTTCCAGCCACACTGTGGACATTTAAGCCTCTGTTTTATGACTCCCAAGAGTGATTTTTCTCCTCTTTCTGCTTTTCCATACTTTGTATTTTTTTTTTAGATAACTTTGATAGTTTTTCTGTGGCCTGCATATTGCATGAAGATCTAATGCTTAATAGAAAGATCCTTCTGAGTTTTTCTTGGAAAGAACTTCCTCTTCTGTATTACCTATCCCCACTGTTCAAACCTAGGTGTGCTTTATGGAATAAACAACCACTAGATCCAAAGTGGACCTAATTACATGCTCTTTTCTCCTGTTTTTTTTTTAAATATGTGCACACAGTTTTTATGGACTTCGCCTCTATTACTATTGGGCACACAATTCTGCTGAAGCCACAGTTATTTTGCAAGTCAGCGAGGACTTCTCCAGCTCTGGGTTGGAGTTACATGGGCAACTTTGCTCTAAATTCCTCCTTTAATGGAAAAAAACATGGACAGGAGGCCGAGGAGCATAAATCTTGCAAGTTTCTTTTCCACAAGCAGCCAGAATCAGCCCTAAATGAAGACACTGTACACTGCTGGTGGCTACACTCTGGGCATGCTGATTGTAGCACACCATCGCTGGCCAGGGTATCATTAGAAGAGAGAAAGGGATTAACCAGTTGTTCATCCAGTTTTAACTTTGGTTTGGGGTTCATTTCTTCAAACGGCCAAGTTTTGTGCTGCTTTGTGATCGAGAGCTTTTGTCCTGACAAAACTTTTCATTTTGTTTGCTTCACCATTTTTTTTGGCCACAGACCAACCCTCACATCTTCTGGTCACAGAATTCCTTTCCGCACACCCCTCTGTAGGCTAAGGCCTCTGGGTAACATGAGACGCCTCAATTCCCCAGCAGACAGCACATTAAAGTGAGGTCTGTTGGCCAGCTGCAGGGACAGGTGTTATTCTTCTTTAATTTACACCTGCCCCCATTTATTTGTCCTAAAAATTCCTTTCACAGAGTCCTTTACAAATACTGAAGGAACTGGGTAGGTTTTACAAGTGATGGAGAGATTAAAATGCTCCACCTGCTTAGTAGCTCAGCTTTACAATAAAAATTCCAGATGTCAGATGCTTACTTTTAAAATTTTTTTGTTTTGTTTGTTCTTTTCTAATGAGCAAGAAGATGCACTACATAGCTCACACATCTACCCCACGGTGTGTTTCCTCATTCAGATTCCACCTCTGCACTTTGCAGAAGGGTGGGCCTGCTGCTTTTTGAGAAACTGAAGAAGTAAAACTCTAGAAGCATTGACCTTTTTTCTTCTGTTGAAAACCTGAACTGGCTAAAGCCTATCAAATTTAATATTGGTAGGACTAATTCAGATCAGTTTTTATCGTTCTATTATATAGATAAAAAAGAATCAAATATCATAGTATTTACTACAGACTCTGGAATTGTTTCAAATATGTCTTTGGTGGCTCTAACAATTTTAATTGTGGAATGAGCTTATAGACTGATTAAGTGTCTGATATGACCTGCTTTGGAAAAATCACCATGATCCAGTCTTATCTCTTCTTACATGGCACTTCTGATTCTGAGTTGCATGAGTGTGCTTCTCTTCTTGACCTGAAATTTAACCCTAACAATCCCTTTCAAATTTCCTCAGTAGCTTCTCACAACTTATATAGCTTCCACATTCTGGACTACTTGTATGGATGGGTCGCTGTGTTTTTATATCCTTGGACATTTTCTCTTCATTCCATCTGCAGGAAAGGCCTTTGAAATGCTTGCTCAGACTGGAGTCTCCTTTCTGTCATAGCTGCTAAAAGCCTTTGTTGTTCTTTGTAGTATTTTATGTTTAAAATCATTATTCTGTAAACTCCCAAACATCACGAACAATGGCTTCCAGCCCCCACTTGAACTGCAATGCCGGCAGTAATCATTCATTAAGTAAATGATAATATAATTCTGCAGCTCTGGAGATTTACTTTTGCAGTTAGTTCGACAGCATCCCGAGTGGAAAAGGCTAATTTCACTGCTTTATTCTACTAATGCCTCTTGCAGGAAAGCTGACTGGCAGGATTGGGGGTAAGAAGTTTTTTGAAATTAGACTAAAGAGTTTTAAATAAAATTTATGTTATAAATCATGAGAATCATATATGCTACCTTGTATGAGTTAGATGATGTATAAGTAAATACTACACATTCAAGAAAACCGAGATGAACAGCTGATCAACAGTTGAGATGCCTAGATGGGGCACAGGCTAAATGGAAAAGGATGTCCTGCTCCTGTCTTCTAGGATTCCTGGAAGCTGGTTCTTAAGGGAAATGACTCATTCATCATCAAAATGCCCTGAGGCTCTCTGTCCCTCCCCCCACAGAGGAAATCAGATGAGCCAAGGGGGCAATAGATTTTGTCAGTGACCTACCACACTGTCACTCATTGTCCTTTGACGATAACTGGGTCACGTTTAGGTTTGTAAGCATCACGTTGCCGCACAAGGTCTTGCATCTCAGCCATAAGCATCAGGGCGCATGCATCAAGCATTCCTCATTCTTCCGGGCTTGGTCCCCTGCTGACCAATGCCTTCCTTCTCCTGCTTTTGCCTTCCTTCACCAAGTTCATCTTTATGGACCCGGAAGGCCTGAACTCAAGCATCTTCTCTTTTGAGAAGACTTCTCAGGCTTTCCTAAGCAGAGGCCAACACTTCTGTCTTGATTTCTTTTCTGTACCTCATTTTCTAAAGCATCCTAACATCTTTATGCTGATCTTTGGTTGCCTCAAGGCATTTGTTTCATGTGTGGGAGGTGAGTTCCTTGGGGATGCGTGCATTCTATTTATCTTTTCAGATGTAGAACTTTCTTAACACCTGTCTCTCTCAGCCTTTCTCCCCAGCTTCTGGCAGGTTGAATCTCAGAAACACAGTAAGTGCTCAGCTAACGTTGGTTTACCTGATGAGTGAATACAGTCACATTTACATCTGGTCTTGAAAGCTTTGGGAGGAAGAAGGAAGCCTCTAAACTCTGAGAAACAGGCAGGAAAGGGTCTGAACCTCGGTTGTTTCATTTTCTGGGACTTCACCTTTCACTCATCTCCCTCTTCTCCATCTATTTATTCCATCTTCACTTGGGAGAGGAACACGATAAATGAGGCAACGTAGTGATTTCTCATTTGACATCCTCGTCACTCCTACTACCAGCAACTGATTTTAGGGGGTTATTTCATCCAATGTTGAATATTTTATATTTTTATCTTCTTTTCTTAAAAGAAGATCTAACTTTGCTTCCAACTGAAATTGGACTTTGTATACTGGTACCCTGTCTGAAATATATAGATCATGGTGTTTTTCCTCCTGTGTGGGACTGTATGGAGTGTGACCTTGGATTTCTTACATTGATATGTCTCATTTCTTCCCCCTTTTTCTGGTGCTCAACTTACAGGGCTTCAAGCAAGGTAAAGTTCCAAAAATCCTCAAAAATCACTATGTGAGGGAGATACTCCTGAATCCCTGTTTTATGAGGAAGAACCAGAGACTCAAAGAGGCTCAGGAACTTAGCTACAGGATGCACAGCAGCTGGAATTGGAGCTCGTTGGATCAGAGTCCAGAGTTGCTGTTCTTGAACTGCCATGATTAACTGCATCTTGCTCATAACTTGATCCTTAGTGTATACAGAAAACATTTTTGTAGGGAAGAGGACTTGGTAGGGATCCTTGGAACTGCTCCATAGTAGGATAATGAGAAGAGAAAAATAATAACATCACGTATAGCTGCAGACCCTGGTAAACATTTGGATACTCATGCAAATTGTGCCTCAAATGAAATAAGTGATTATTTCCTGAAGCGAGCAACCAACTCAGTAACTTGGCAGAATTAGTTGCGTCCACTTAAACTCATGCAGAGGGTCATGGCAAGTGGCCTAAATGCCCCAGAATTTTGACTCAAATGCACTGGCATAGTGAAGCTGTTTTTTCCCTGCTTGGAAAAAAAAAATTAAAAGCATAAAACTACCTAGAATTTGTATCTTTTCCACAGAAATCATGGGTCACAAAGATAAACGTTAGCTGTCAGAGAAGCTGCAAATCATCTGAGATGAAAGCGATGTTCTTTTACAGGATCTGAGAAGAAAAACTCTCAGAGTGAAACCCAGTAATCCCTCATTTCTGATTCCATGTCTACAGAGATGCTCAGATTCAAGTGCAGCCCTTGGTAATATACTGATTGCTGAAAGGTAGCTCTGTCTCATGGGGCCCTGGAATGAGACCCAGAAGAAATTTTCATTCAAGCTGAATGGCAAACATGAAAGGGTGTGTGCTGCGAAGCTTGGAAGCCTGGCAAAGACAGATGGGCTCTGTGTGCGAAATGGGTGTCCTTTCCCACAGCTGCTGTATTACGGCCTGCAGGCTAATATCTCATACTGGTTCTAGGATGTAGTTATAAATTCCTGTAGTACAAGACTCATATGGAAATTCTAAAATCTATCAAATAATATTTTCATATCTATTTTTTCTGCTTACTTGTCTAATGGTGTTCTGAGAGAATTTTGTATGTGTTACTCGAAACAATCACTGTTGTTTTTAAATTCAGACATTTCTTTAGATACGTATTAACTCACACGGAAAACATTATAGCCCATTTTGGAATATGCCTGCCCAAATTTATGGGGTGAAAGGTGCATATCTCTGATATGAGTCCTTAAAATTAATCCTGTTTTACAAGATTGCATGATAATGCAGTATAACTAAATGTGGTACACTTAATACATAGTTACAGTACTTGCAAAAGATTTTTCAGATTTTTGGGAAAATATTTTATAAGATATTTACGTCTACTGTTCTAATGATGGATAAAATTATGCATGAACTGTTTGTTTTCAAATACCTTTTTTTTAATTACAAAGTTAAAAAAAAAAAGCAAGCAACAGCAAATGAAAGGCATCTATTATATAACTCTGGTGTGGCTCCCTCTCCTGTTAACTCACTAAAAATTTCAGGAAGCTCAAATTCCTTGAATTCCGTTTTAAAAGCCACCACCCCCTATTCTGTTTTCAGTGGCAATGAAGAACAGCTGGTCACCATCCTTGGTGACAATAACTTTCATATAGTGGAAACCAGAATGATTTTGGACATGGTACTCACAAAAACATCTCCTTCAAATGATGTAGCCTATTTGGTATTTCCTCCTGTAAATAGCTAGATTTCTTATAGCCAACCCTTCCAACAACTATCAAATTTTAGCTCTGTGTAATATAATGCAAGCATTTTCTGCCTTGCCCATTCAGGAATGTCTTCCTAGGAGGTTTCACAATAAAATGTATTGTTTCTAATTTATGACACAACATGTAAGAAGAATGGAATGCTTTTCCGTTTAAGATGTGCATTGATAATGAATGGTTACTATAGCATCAATCTGTTTTGACCAAGTTTGCCAAATTCTGGAAGGAATGCCTAGTAGATGGCTAAAATGCTTTTCACTATAAAAGGTGAAATCAGTACCTGGTTGTGGGAACCTGTCATTGTTGGCCACATGCTACTTTAAATTGAGAGACAAGGCGAATGTTAGATCCAGTGTAGTGTTTATGAAGTGATACCCGTCATCCCAAGTCAAAGTCACACCCGAAGAAAGTCAAGGGGGTGACTCAGGCTTTCTGAGGTCGTCTTTTCTATTAGTAGCACTGTAGCCAAAGGTCTGAAAACGCTTACGTTTTTCTCTCTTTAGGAAAAAACAACATTGCTTTTAGAGGTTTTTGTTATGGAGGCCAGGGGGATTTTCTACTGCAGCCCAAAGGAAGCTGGGCTTGGATCGGAAAGCCAGACATTGCTTGGCATGAGTTTCTTCCTCGAGTGGGATTCCAATTTGCCCCCTCCTCACCTCTCCCGGTCCCCCCAGCAGCCAGAAGCCCTGCCTCCTCCCTTGGACCATATGGGGAAGCTGGCTTGGTAGCTGTTATTCTGCGGACTCCAAGTTCACACAGCTGTTCCTCCCCTGCTTAATGTACTGGTAATTACAGCAATGTGCTTTTCTTTTTTTCAGTCATGCAACTTTTATTAATGGAAAATAATTTGTTTTTAACAGCTTTCATGTATTTCATTCTTGTTTTAAAAAGAAAGGTTGTCTTTCAGCAATGAGTGATTTAATTTTCTATAATAAACCACAGTCTTTGTACCAGATCCTAGCTCCATAGGAGGGCTCCATGAAACCAGTGGGTGGGTTCACTGGGTGTAACTAACTTGATATGAATAGGTCAGTTGGGGAACAAAGCAAGCGTATTGCCTTCTGCAAGGGGAGGTGGTAAAAGAATATTTTTGAAAAATGTGGAATTGGGAAAAATCAAAAGTACAAATTGACTCTGCTTTCATGACCCAAATTCAGTGCACTCTCAAAGGATTTGTACACAAGTATCTGAAGGAGTTTTGGTTTATCTTAGTTCAGAGCATTTAAATTTTCCTACATTGGTGCTTGGTTGAGAGCTCAAATTATAACCAGGGATACACCCTTGGCTCTAGACATCCTGAACTCTGAGGCACAGATCAAACATGTTTATTCACATTATCATTTCATTTGTGGATAAAATATATCAGTCCTGGGATCTCTGCTTTTAAATCGCTGCCTAAAAGACAGGGGATCAATCTAACAGAACCATGTTTAAAGCAAAATTTCCCAACACATTAGAACATTTTATTTTGGGATTTTATTTACCAAAGAAAAAGGACTAAGCAGTAGTAGTAACCAAGAGTACCAAGTCAAATCCCTGTGTATAGATAAAAATGCTATTTCTTCACCATATATATCACTCATATGATGAGAAGGTTGACAGTCAAGTGAATGTTAATATTATTTAAACAAATTTAAATGAAGATGCTGTGCTTAAACTTAAAATTCAAGAAAAGAAATAGTGTCAAACTGTATGAATGCAAAAGTATTCAGTTTATCTTGATATTTTAAAGATTCATAAAATTTAACATTTAGATTGGGGTTGTGTTTTGGTGGGGCTTTTTTTTTCTTCAGTACTTATAACTGAACCCAGGGACTCTCTACCACTGACCTACACTCTCAGTCCTTTTGATTTTTATTTTGAGGTAGGGTCTCGTTAAGTTGCTTTTTGTGACTCACCTTTGTTCTACTGATGACTACTAATGATATGATGGACAGGGTCACTTGGCTTCTCCCTTGTCCTTCTTCACTAACCTGCTGCAGGAGAGATATCTTTGCACATTTATAATTATAAGGTGAGAAAACTGGTATCATGCAAATTTAAACTTTGAGCTAAATCATTGTGCTCTTGAAACAAGGTTGCTTTTTTCCAGAATCCTAGTGCTACACCAGCACAAAGTGGCACTTCAGCTCCTCCAAGTCTGTAGAGTTTCTCTTTCATCATAAAGTGAAGCAGAGGCAGCCCAAGTTTGACTCCTCCATCAATACAATGCAGAATGGCTGCCATCAAGAAATCAACAGATAACAAATGTTGGTGGGGCTGTGGGGGAAAAGGAATCCTTCTCCACTGTTGGTGGGAGTGTAGACTGATACAGCCACTATGGAAATCAATGTGGAGATTCCTCAAAAAACTAGGACTGGAAGTTCCATTCAGTCTAGCTATTCCACTCCTGGATATTTTCCCAGAAAAAGTGAAAAGTTTATATCACAGCAATATATGTACACTCATGGTTATATCAGCGCAATTTGTAATAGCTAAATCTTGGAAACATGATCCATGAACTGCAGAATGGATGAAAAAGATGTGGTATTTTTATACAATGGAATATAACTCAGCTACAAAAAAGGATGATTTTGAGGCTTTTATAGGTAAATAAAGGTAACTTGAGACTATTCTTATATGTCAAATAAATCAGACTCACATTTGTAAATATCATATTGTCGCTAGTATAAAAAATAAATAATAATAAAAAACTGAAAGAGTAAAGAAAATACAATGCACAAGTCTAATCTGATTTCACATCTTAGGATAATAACATTTACTGGGTTTACACAAGGTAAGAAAACATTTAACATATTAAAGCTGGCCTTCAGAATTAGGGTCTTCAGAATTTTAAACACTAACTCATGAATTTATCTTACTGCATCTTCAATTTCTTTGGATAGTTGCATCAGTGCCTTTGAGAAGAATTTATTTTTAAAGCTTTAAATCATTTTGATATCCACTGGGCCATCAGAAATATAAATATGACCTAATGAATGTCAGAATGAAGCAGATAAATGACAACTGTTCTTCTCTTAATTATACTTCTTCATTCATTCAGCACAGTAGTTGAACACCACAGGACTAGGCATTTTTCAGGGACCAAAGACTTAACCATTCATAGTTAGAAATATCTGCCTTATGTAGACTACAAGTTAGTAAGAAATAACATATGAACCAAATATAAATGTAGATAAAGGTCAAATAGAGTAGCAGTAAAAGCTAAGGAAAAAGCACAGCTCCATGAAGAGACAGAAGTGATGAGAGTGCTGCAATTTTACAGAGGTTAGCAGAGAAGATCCCACTAATAGAAGCCCTTAGCGCATCTTTGAAGGAGGCAGGATATAAACGTGGATATGGTTGGAAAGAACTTCTGGGTCAAAGGGCAGGGATGACACCAAGGAGCAAGAGCACAATGAGCAGAGACTAAAAGATAAGGCTGGAGGAGTGGAGGAAGCCAGAGCTCATTGCTTATTACAATGACACTGGCTTTTCCTTTGGGATATGGGAAGCCATTGAAGATTTTGAGCAGAAAAGAGAAAGAAGCCTGCATATTTTCATTTCTGTCTTTGGTTTTTCCTTGCTCTTTTTTCCCCTCATACCAATAATGGAATCCACAACTACATCTCCAGCCCTGTTTAATTTGTTTTTTGTTTCTTTATTTCTTTAATTTATTTATTTATTTAGACAAGGCTTCACTAAGTTGCTAAACTGTCAAGACTTGGCTTGAACATGCAGTTCTCTCAGTCTCCTGGAATCCTGGGATGACAGGTGTACAACATCAAATAAAGCTCTGTATTTCTCTGAACAAGATCACTTCAGGTGCTGCACTGTGAGGTGATTCCAAAGCAGTAAGGGAGAAGGCATGGAAGTGTCTGGGCAGAGATGAACGCTTTTTGCTGTGTAATTATAAAGGACTTTTGCTGCTACAATGTAGGGCTATTGCAGAATTTCTTAGCAGCTTGATATTTTGGGTTAAATAATTGCTTTGGAGAATTTTCTTGTGCATTGCTGGATGTTTATTAGCATTTATGGCTTCTACCTAATAGTTATAGCACCTATAGCACCTTGACCCCTACCATCTGGTAATGACACCAACTTCTCCTCCAGATGTTAACACTTGGGAGCAAACTCACCCCCAGTTAAGGCCACTGACAGTGGCAAAAGAGAGGATCAAGGAGAGGAGGAAGGAAGGTGCTGGCAGGTTCCCTGGTCCCAAGGCTGGGGTGAGAAATGTCTCCTGTCCTCTAGACAGCCACACACATTCACAGCTGGGACCTGTAACTACATGTCTGGGATCTCTACAATTTGAGGAAGCTTTGAAATGTCTCAAGATGTGACCCCTACATTTTTACTCTCAAAACAAATATTTTTCTGGTGTTATAGAAACAGATTATGTCCGAGCATGAAGTCATACATATGATTATTCCCTAACGACTAGGTCTAAACTGTCCAGTTCTTTTGATCTTGGTTTCGTCAACTCATTCTTAGATTTGCACCCTGGTGACTCCCCAGAACTCTGAACCAAAGATCTTCCCTGTACTTTAGCGTTTGTCTGATCAATAACAGCTATACACAGAGTTTGGTTTAAAGAAAATACCACAGACACACACTCATCCATAAAATGCTAACTTCTGAGAGCTGGTTTCCGCCAAAGAAGGCTGAGCCTGAGATCATCAAGGAGTCAGCCTTGCACACCAAACATGACAGGGCACAAGAATCAGATGGGAATTCTATTCAGTACAAGATAGTGAGCAGTCAGACAAGATCCTTGACCTCAGTAACACAGGGATTAAGGAGCATGATAGAACATGAAACAGCAGAGCCGAGGACCAGATTTTATAGCTCGAACTTTGTGTGCTTTCCCTGAAGGACTCTGCTCTGTTTTCACAAAGGCCTCTCTGAATGCCATGCTGTGTAAACACAGGGACATAGGGTGGCCTTTGGTCTGAGGGTGAGCCATACAGGCTTCTAAATAAACAGCTGCTAGCACGTCAAGAGTGGTACTGGAAAATAGTTCTACAGGAAAGACAAATCACCGGAGCGTAGAAAACGCAGCCTCACTGAGTCAAATCCAACTTGGCTTCCTGATATGGCAAGTGTAATTAAGTCCTTCGGGAACAAGGGTTGGTACCCCCTGGCTGGCAGTGTTTGCTTATGCTCAGCGCTGGTGGCTTCCCCAGTGAGACACCATTCCTGCATCATCTGGCTGCTTACAGGGGCCTGCCTTTGAAGACAAGGCCACGGTGCCCAGGAGAGAAAGCAGATGAATGAGACTATAGCTACCTTTACAGAGCTTGATATTTGTGTCTCACATTCGTGCCTGGGATCAGAATCCTTCGTTATGCTTGGCTTTTCCAAAACAGTGTCTCTAAAGCGACACTCAAAAGGGCCTTGTTACCTCACCTTTCAGAAGTAGTGGAGCTGCCTGGATCACAACAAGGTCAGGGAAAGGGGGTATCAGTGTTATTCCACCAGGCAGAGAGTAGTTCCATGAGAAGAAACGACTTGAGTGTTTGGTTCTTTGACACAAGAGAGAGACAAAAGGAGAGAAAACAGAAAAAAAAAGAGATCTTTGTTGCGAGTAGAGGAGGGCTGCAGAAGAGACACAAGCATCTTTTGAAGGAGACAAAGAAAACCAGCGCTTTTATTTGGTTTTGACAGGGGGCGGAGTTGAAAGGGAGGGCGGAATGACGTATTGACAGCTGATTGGGGGAGAGTTGGCGCCTGCGTGAAAAGTGGGAGGTGCAATTTTCCTCTTTGCCAGAAAAATGAGGAAGTCAGTGCTGAAGGGAAGAACGCACGTGGGAAAAATTCGTCAATGTGCACAGCTCGATGTGACCAACATACAAATTTATTTGCCTATTTGTTTTATTAATTTCTCACTTGCATTTTAGACACCTAACCTGTGGCCATTATCTCTTCTTATCCTAAATGAAAAACCCAAGATATGCGGGGATTTGCTGCTCCCTTTGATCTTTGTGTCATACGGTCTCAAATTAGACAGTGGCCTATCCTGAATGAAGTAAATAATGACGTTGATGTGAAGTCTGTTGTCCCATCAAAGGAGTTTGTTCTCCTTTCCTAGTGGAGACCTGTATTTTTAGGAAACACATTGTGTGGGCATTGCGGATGTGTCAGATTTCCACTGTAATTTACAGTATGATCCTTCCCTTCCTGCCATCAACTCACCCAACAGTGTGTTTCCAGAGCCTAGCAGCTAAAATGGTCTTTCACTATCAGTCTTCAAGTCCGCTGGGTTAAACAGTTAAAGCTGACCTTTTCGCTTCAGAGTCATTTGATGAGTTTGCAGGGTCCCCATTTCCTGCTGTCTCCTTGGCAATTCAGAATGGTGGACTCACTGAGGCTCCCAGGAACAATGTTCATTTCCGTTTTCTACTGGGAGCTCCAGCTTATCTAGTTGAACTTCTTAAACCGACTTAGAGGCGGTGCCTTTATTCTCTTTTGCATTATGCTCACAACAATGGTACATATCTGCTTCTTGATGCCAGGGTGAAACAGGGCAAGCAGGCGCTCCCCCTGAGGCAGGAACCCTCAGACATCCTCACCTCAAACTGTGGCTCTCTTTTTAGTCACCAGTCAAGCTTACAAAAACCCGTATCAGTCAGAGATGAGCGGAGGCCACCCAAAGAATCCCTGTTTAGTATAACCATCAGAACTTTCAACACCATCAGGTCTGTATTTATTTCAAGGGACAAGCTTTAAGAAATATTTATATAAACACCCCCAAATGATATTGAAGAGATGCCAAGCAAACAGTATTTATAATGATATATTTTAACAATTTTTTTTATTTAAAGGAAAAAAAAAGCAAAACATTGTAAGGGTACAAGTAATACAGAATTACAAAAAAAAGGTAAGAAATCACTAGTTAACAGATTACATATTATCATCTTAAAAATAGTTGTTCAAGTTACAGGATTAAAGCATACAAAGTGGACATTCAAACAGTGAGACTGCAAACAGTTGTGTTCAATGATCCGACAAAAACTCAGTAATATGGTCATCTGTCTTACACACCTAAACACATTTGCAGTTGTATCCTTTAGAGCACTTTTTTTCCTTTCTTTTTTACAACAAAATTTACACATTTTGGGTTTTATTATTCCCATAGCTCTTATTACTTTTTTTTGGAAGAGAATAAAACCAAATATGACAAAACAAAAGCAGTCAGTAAAAACAAAGGATAGACATAGCAAATGATGTAAAAACAGAATACAAGGTTGTCAACAATGGTAACCATAATGTCCCTTGCTTCCTAAAAAAGAATTGCCTATATCATTAGGTATAATAAAATTGAACAAAACAATACAGAGCAAGACCAATAAAACCTAAACATTGGAAACATTACAGGACTTCAAAAGAACATAAGAGCCAAACCAGAATGGGCATCATGGTGAATCTTATTGCCTTCAAAGTAGTTACCTATACCGTTAAACTTGACACTACAAAACAAAAGGGAACAGAGTAAAATCAGTCAAAACAAGATAGTGGGAGTAATACAGGGCTTCAAATCAAGTTAATAGGAAATCAAAAAAGTTACTGTAATATATCCTGCTATTTTTTTAATTTTTTCCCATCATTAAAAAAATAATAAAGAATAAATAAATTATTTTATGAATAAGGGGGAGATTGAGATAAAAGAGGACATAACAACATAACAATACATGTCAAAGTATGACAATTTCAGCAACCTAGTGCTTCACCACAAGATAACTCGACTTAATAGTAGTTACCAAAGTGTCTCTTTCCTTGAAATATTTGAATATAACTTCGTATACTATAGCATCAAACATATCAAGACAGTGTAAAATCATTCAAGTGGATGAAAGTATTACAGGGTATTTAGAACCAGCTAATAGAAAGTGAACAATGGTTTCTGTATTGTCTCTTTGCCTATAAAATTTTTTATTTATACTATCACATATAATAAAAATCCAGTACGATACAACATGATAAAACCAATGGAGACAGGAGAGCAACAGTTTGGTGGGACATCAAAATAAGATGGTATTAAATCAGCATTAGCTATTATGATGTCTTGTTTTCTTTAAAACAGCTGCTCATTTCATCACAGGCAACAATATCAAACAGTCCAGAATAAAGCCATTCCAATTAATGAGTGAAAACTTTATATGGCTTCAAAGCCACATAATGGGCAATCATATTTACCACATACTTCTATATATTTGAATCATTTCTTACAATAGGGAAACTATTCAGTATTCATACATGTGAGTTTGATTTATTTCACTTATGAGTATGGTCTCAAGCTGCATCCATTTATTTATAAATGTCTCAGTGTGATCCTTCTTTATAGCTGAGTAGTACTCCACTGTATAAAAATACCACAACTTTTTTATCCATTCCTCAATTGATGGACACTTGGTTGTTTACAAGTTCTGGCGATAACAAATTGTGCTGCTGTAAACATAGGTGCACATATATCACTGTGGTATGATGCTTTCAGCTCTTCTGGGAATATGCCTAGAAGTGGAATAGCTAGAACACATGGGACTTCCAATCCTAGCTTTTTGAGAAATCTCCAGACTGACCTCTAGAATGGTTGCACCAGTATACACTCCTAACACTGCAGGAGAGTTCCTTTTTTCCCACAGCTTCTCCAGCATTTGTTATTGATGGTTTTCTTGATCCTGGCCATTCTTTTAAGAGTGAGATGGAATCTCAGTGTGGTTTTAATTTGCGTTTCTCTAATGACTAGTGATCATGAACATTTTTTCATGTATTTATTTTTCATTCGTATTTCTTCATTTGAGAAGTGTGTATTCATCTCAGATGCCCATTTTTGGATTGGATCTTTGAATTTTGGGGGTCTGATTTTTTTTTTAATTCTTTATATTTTAGACAGAAGTCCTTTGTCTGAGGGAGAGTTCACTAAGACTTTTTCCCAGTTTGTGGGTTTTCTTTTCACTATGCTGCAGATTTCTTTTGACATGCAAAAACTTTTTAATCTTCAAGAGGTGGTCCCAGTTATTGATTCTGGGAAGTATTTCCCATGTGCTTTCTGTCCTGTTCATGAATTTTCTACCTACCCCTATATCTTCAAGCATTCTATCCAATTTGTCTTCCAATAGATTTAGTGTTTCTGTTTTAATATGCAAATCTTTGATCCATTAAATTTTAATTTAGTACATGGTGTTAGGCATGTGTCTAGTTTTAGTTTTCGGCAAGTGGAGAGCCAGGTTTCCAACAGCATTTATTAAAGAGAATGTCGTTCTTCCAGTGAACCTGTTTGGCTCTTTTTATCAAAGATAAGGTGGTTGAGTGTGTTTGTAGTTGTGGTTGTATCTTCTAATCGATTCCATTGATCTTTGGCTCTGTTTTGATTCCAGTACCATGGTGATTTTACTGCAGTTGCTTTGTAGTATAACTTCAAGTCAGGGATTGTGATGCCTCCTGCCTTGCCTTTGTTGCTTAGAACTGCCTTTGCTATTCTAGGTCTCTTCTCACTCCAGATGAATTTTAGGAGTGATTTCTCTAGATCTATGAGGTATGTTGATGGTATTTTTATTGGGATTGCACTCAGTCTGTATAAGAGTTTTGGGAGAATGGCCATTTTCACAATATTTATTATTCCTATCCACGAGCAAGGGATGTCTTTCCATTTTCTGAGATCATGTTCAATTTCTTTTTTCACTGTATTATAATTTTCCCTGTAATGGGTCTTTCACTTTTTTCATAACAGTAATTCCTAAATATTTCATTTTTTTGGTTGTTAGTGTGAAGGATGTGGCTTCTCTTATTTTTCTCTCTTTGATTTTGTTGTTAGTGTATAGGAATGCTATTGATTTTTGAATACTGATTTTGTATCCAGCTACATTACTGAGTTTATTTATTATATCTACGTGTAACTTCTTCTTTTCTTAAACATGTTTAACACTCATTTCTCTCTTGCCTAATTGCTCTGGCTAGTATTTCCAGTACTATGTTAAATAGGTGTAGTGATAAAGGACATCCTTGTCTTATGCCTGATTTTAAAGAAAAGACCTTCAATTTTTGGACATTTAGTATGATACTGGCTGTTGGTTTGTCATAGTTGGCCTTTATTATATTGAGGTAAAGACCATCTATTCCAATTTTCAGTGATGTTCTTATCATGAATGAATGTTGGACCTTATCAAAAGCTTTTTCTGCATCTAGAGAAATGATCATGTGATTCTTACTTTTGGCTTTATTGATATGGTGGAATACATTTATTGATTTACGTATGTTGAACCATCCCTGCATGCCTGGAATGAATCACACTTAGTCTTAATGTATAATCTTCTTGATGATTTGCTGCATCCTATTTGCCAGTATTTTATTGAGGGTTTTTGCATCTGTGTTCATTAGGGAGATTGGTCTATAGTTCCCTTTTTTAGTTGGGCTTTCTCAGGTTTTGGTACTAGAGTAATATTTGCTTCCAGGAATGACTTAGGAAGGATTGATCCCCTTTAAATTTCATTGAAAAGTTTGAGGAGTATCAGCATTAGGTCTTCTTTTTATTGCTTGTAAAATTCTGCAGTGAATCTGTCTGGGCCTGGGCTCTTCTTTGTAGGTAAGGACTTAATTACATTTTCAGTTTCATTAATAGAAATTGGGTTATTCAGCAGTTTTACATCCTCTTGACCTGCTTTGGTACTTTATATGTTTCTAGGAATCCATCTATTTCTTCTGTGTTATCAAACCTTTCAGAGTAGAGGTTTCCAAAATAGGTGTTGACCATCTTCTTATTTCTATAGAATCTGTCGTGATTTCACCTTTTTTATTTCTTATTGCATGAATTTGAGCTTTTTCTTCCCTTTTTAAAATAAGATTGGCTAGGGGCTTATCAATTTTATTTATTCTTTCAAAGAATCAACTCTTTGATTTATTGATTTTTTGGATTGTTTTCCATCCTTTGACTTTCAGTCTGTGAGTATACTTTCTGTTAGATGGGTTTCTTGTAGACAGCATATGGTTGGATTTTGTTTGTTGATCCATTCTGCCAGTCTGTTTCTTTTACTTGGTGCATTGAGACTATTTACATTAATGGTTATAACTGTTATATGTTGGTTTATTGTTGACATGTTATCTTTCTGCTATTGCATCTTTATCTTTCTGTTCTGTTTAGTTATCTGCTTTGCTTAGTGGTATTTTTCTAAGTGTATCTAAACTGTCTTTCAATATTTTTTTGCAGGGTTGGCTTATTGTTCATGAAATTCTTCAGCTGTTCTTTTTAATGGAAGTATCTTATTTCACCACCAATTTTGAAGGATAGTTTTTCAGGGTACATCAGTCTAGGTTGGAAATCATTTTCCTTTAGGATCTGGAATACCTCACTCCATGCTCTTCTTGTTTTTATTTGTTTGTGCTGAGAAGTCTGTTGTGATTCTGATAGGTTTTCCTTTACAAGTGATCTTTCTTTTCTCTCTGACAGCTTTTAATAATCTATTCCTGTGTTGGATTTCTGGGATGGTGATTATTATATGTCTGGGTGTAGTTTTATTTTGGTTATGACTATTTGGAGTTCTATATGCTTCATGGAACCTGATGTTGGTTTCCGATCTCATGCTTGGAAAATTTTCATCTACTACTTCTCTAAATATCCTCTTGACGTCCTTTATGTCATCCCCTTCTTTTTCGTTAATCCCTTTATATTTTATGTTGCTTTTCTTTGCGTCATCTTGCAGTTGTTGAATTCTTATTTCCTGATTCTTTGTTGTTTTTAAAAGATCTTTCCTTTCCTGTTCACTAACTGCAATCTTGTCTTCAAGGTCTGAAATTCTATCTTCACTTTAATTGAGGTGGCTTTTACCACTTTCGGTGGAGTTTTTGATTTCCTGTATATCTCTGTGGATCTGCTTTATGTATTCTGTTTGTTCCTTGTATTGCTCATTTAGGGATTCTTTTTGTTTAGTTCCTCCAACTTTTAAACTGTGTTTTCTTTAGATATATTCAGCATCTCTTTCATTTGTTTTATCATTTCTTCTTTCACCTTGGAGGCTATTTCTAGTTTGAATTCTTTTAAAACTTCCTGGAGTTGCTTGTTTATTTCAGTTGCTATTATATCCGATATTTGAGGTGTATGGCATATATTTTCTTCTATATACATCCCTCTCCTAAGGTTTTTTTGGGATGGGCTGCAGGTTTGAAATTGTAATTTGGTCTTTTGTTTTGTCATTTTCCTATATTTCTGTGTTTCAAGTGTTATTTGAAAGCTTCCTCAGGGTCTGTTGGGAATCCCCTTCTATGCCCTCAGCTCCTGGGACTCTGGCACCCAGTTCCCCCAGGCCACCGGACCTCTTGGACTTGTGAAGCTCACCTGCTTGCTTAGAACTCCACAGTCCCAAACAAGCTGGGGTCCGGGGAAAGTCGGCACCCACCTGCTTGCTCAGAACTCCACAGTTCTCCAAGAACAGCAGGAACAGGAAGGTGGATGCAGGTGACCCAGACCCACCTAGCTGTTCCAGTGCACCCAGAAGGCTCGAGGGTCCCAAACAAGCTGAGCTCAGGGGAAAGTGCATGGGGCACTTACCCCAGGACGTCGGGCCTCTGGAACCAGTGGTGCTCACCTGCTTTATTAGAAATCCACAGTCCTCCAAGCACACGGGAAGGCAGATGCAGGTGCTCCAGACCTGCCTAGCTATTCCAGTACACCCAGAAAGTGGGAGGGTCCCAAACAAGGTGGGCTCCAGGGAAAGTGGGCTAACAAAAATATTTTGAAGCATTGACATTCACCTTTTAATCTTTTAATATCATACCAAATGCTTGCATTAGTAACAGAATATTTCAAGTCATTGTTAAAGAAAATATTATAACTTCATTTGGACAGAGCTATTAATTATTATTTTTCAGGTTAGTAGATGGCATTAGCTTTTCTAATCTTCCAGTATGGCATTTGCATTTCAAGACTAAGTTAACAAAATGTATCCCAAGTGGGAAAAGAACCCTCTCACATTGTGATGGGAATTTAAAATAATATAACGACTATAAAAATCAACATAAAGATTCTTCAAAAAATTTAAAATAGAATTTCACTTTGACCGAGTTATTCATTTTTTGGATGTCTTCCTGAAAGAGTTATCATATTATAGAAATACATGGATATCTATGTGTTTAATAGTAAAGCTTGCTATTGCTAAGTTATGGAAGCAGTCTCAAAGCCCATTAACAGAATAATGAGTAAAGAAAATTTGATTGGATGAAGAAAATGTGATATATACATACAATGAAGTACTACTCAGCCATGAAGGAGGATAAATTTGAAGCAGTTGCTGAAAAATGGATGAATCTTGAGATTACAATTCTAAGTGAAGTTAATCACACATAGATAAGTGTTTCATGGCTTTGCTTGTGTGAAAAGCCCAAAATATAAATAATGTAAAGAGTAAAGCTAAAGAGAGATAGCAGGAAACAAGGAGGTCTACACCTTTTGGAGATGGGAAGGGAACCTGGCGAGGGGAGACAAAAGGGAAGGAGATGAAGGGGAAGCAAAACTAATTAAGATGAGATATATATGTGTACCAATTCTTTATGATGAATGCAATCATCATGTATTTCAAATATATACCAACCACAAATGTGTATGGAAAATTCAGAAATAATTTTTAAAATTAAAGACCCAAATGTCCTTATACTTGAAGGACTTTGTTCAGTAAACATTTGAGGCACCATAGTAAAGCCTGTTGTGATTTTTTTAATCTCATGAGTACTGGCCAATCCCTGCACTCAAGAAATACACCTAACTTAAGTGCTGGTGACTTGCAATGCTGAAAATAACGAAAGAAACAGTGAAGAACTGAAAAATAGAGGTTTGAAATACAGTATCTGCACTGTTTCTTCAAATGACACCATGTTGTGGTGACTAGAGATCAGTTACTGATGATTTAAGTCCTTAACCATTCTTTTATTTAAATATATGCCACTGTGATTTTTAACTACATAACTTTATGCCTTTGAGTCAATTTCCACTTTGAGAAATTATCTTGTGATGTGTTGCTGAATTAGGTGCAAACTATCAGGAACTCCACAGATCAAGAATTGGTAAAATTCCAGGTGGTCTGGTCTCTATAACACATAGTCTAAAATTCCAACTATGCAGAAAATGTACTGCCATGCTCACCAGAGACCAGTGGGGAAACTATAGCATTATTTTCTAATGTTGTTTCTGATTCTATTGAAAAGATGAAGAATAAACTATAAAATGCCTTGGGCCAAAAACTGTCACATAAGACTATCTTCCAGAGGGAAAAACTCCCTCCTCACCCTGCACTGCCAATCACAGGGTGCATTTAAATGTAGGCTTCCAGGTACGTGTTCTACCCCTTGGTAACCTCCCCAACCATACTGCAGACTGTGGCTGAGGAAAAAGGTAAACTCCTGCAAGATTTGCCAAAAGATCTGCATAGTCTGAAGCGAGCAGCGAAAGTTACTAAAACTGCTCAATCAAAAGAGATGATGATACATAAAGCTCTGCCTTGCCTAGTTTATTTATTCACCCATTGTCAGTGCCTATAAAAGAGGCCAGTGGTGGAAGTCAGAGATCAAGGCATTAGCAGCTGATTACAAATGACTGTTTCCATTGCCCAATAATGCAGTCATAAAACAAATAACAGCTTGTCCTAATTTAAAGTTATAATATCTGGTTCTACATGGACTTTCAAATTTATGGCAATAAAGTTTATCTATCATGATTACAGAGTTTTTGGAAGGCTTCTTATTTTGCTCCTGAAGTAATCACTTTTCTAGCCTCATTTGAGTCCTGGATTTGTACTTTCTTGATTTTTTGCAATCCAAGTGTATCCACATAGTGAAAAACAAAAACAAAAGTGCAAAGCCAGCCCCAGAGCCAGAGACTGTCCTTCAGTGGAAATGTCACTGGGGAGCCGTGGAGAGTGGTATTTTATCTGGGACCATTGAAACCACACATCATGCCGTGAATGAGAAATTTAAATACTTCTTAGACCCAGTGATCAGTAAATGAGCAGAAGAAACTTAAGGCAAATGGTAATGTTTGCTGGAAAAAAAATGAAAAGCCAAGTGGGAGATTTTAAACAGTATTACATGTTTTTAAGAAAGGGTAATTTTCAGAGATGAGTTAAAGGTTGAGAATTTCCCCTATCTCTCATCCTTATTTAGAGATATTCCAACTTTTCTTTCATAGATTCTGATGCCAAATTGTTCAATAAGTATTTTTATATTGATCACAGGCCAGATTTGTTAAGCTTTGTAGATGATCATTTTCCAAATTAAAAAAAAAAATAAGAGACCAGAAAGTTACATAACAAGTAATCATTGGATCAGCTGAAAAACTCTCTGAACATTTGGCATGCACTGTTTGCCAGAACTGACAATCATCGCACCAAGAATTCAGACCCCAATGAGGTCAACAAGGAATACTGTTAAAAAAGTATGGCTGTCTTTTAAGGATGACATAATAAGAGGGAGAAATTATACCACAAAATCTACTTAATTTTTAGACTTTTATAAATTCATTATCAACGAAATGATTCAAACTTTTACTGTAATTACTTCCATTTTCATGTGTTTTTGAAAGTATTCCTAACAACCTGTTTAATTTGTTTTTAAGGTTTGGATATAGCTGACTTTTAAAAAAAATTCTGTTACAAAAACATAATATACAGTTTATGATTTCACTGATAGAGGCCATTTAATGGATGCGAGATGACATCTCCTTTAAGCTTTGATTTGCATGTTTCTAATGAGTAATCGTGATGAACAACTTTTCATATGCTGTTGGCCATTTGTGTATCTTCTTTGGAGAAATGTCTATCCAAGTAGTCCGCCAATTTCAAAATCAAGTTTAAATGGGGCTTATATGCTTGAGTTTGTGAATTTTTACCTATATGACGTATTTCTCAACATGATTTTCTAGACTTGAGTCTCATTTTTACTGGAAGGATGGGCTAAACTGATCACAACGGGAACCCAGAATTCATGTAGGATAGAGACAGTCCAGAAAGTTATTGCTTTATCTCGTAGAGTAAGAATTCCTTCAAATGGCCCTCCTCTATTCCATGCTGCTGAGTACTGGAGACTAAGAAGAGAGTGATGGAAAGAGACACAACGGATGACAGGGTAACCTGGGATTATGAGTGTGCAATCAGCACCTACACCAGGGATGGCAAAGCTTTTAAAGCTCGCCGTAATAGCAAACAGCTGGCTGGGGCCCGGGTGCCACAGGTTTAGCGCCACAGACAGACTGCTGGAGTGTGAGGCTTAACTCCTGCATCTGTAGCATGTGTATATATTTTTACTATGCTATATTTTAAAAACATTTATCTCATAACAAGTGGATTAAACCTAAGTTACAAGGCATGTGTATCTACTGAAGGATTTTATATATTGAAAGTTTCAAAAAAGAGAGCGAATGAAAACATCAAGAAGCTTCCAGGGAATTACAGGAAGTCAGATTTGAAAAACGCAAGGATGGGAAAATCCCCCTAATAACCAAAGCTACACATTTAAGTGCATACTCTAGCTTCTGTAATAGATGACATGTATGACCACAGAAATTCATTTATTCTTTGGCCTATGTTTACTTATATATAAAACAGAAATAATACCTCACAAGATTTTTTTTAAAGACTAAATGATAAAGTATACTCAAAGGTATCTTGATGTTTTCTTAGCACACAGCAGAGTTACACTGTTTTAAAGGACATTTAAAAGACTATTCTGGCTTTTTTCTTGTCACCTGATTTAGCTTCTCTATCTAGGATATAGCTTCTCACTTGCAAATTCAGCCCTGAGCCAGGGCTCAGACTCATTGGGCTTTACCCCCAAACAGTTTAAATCTCATTAGAGCCTTACACTTTAAAAAATCACTCCAAATTGCAATGTAATAGCAATTACTAGGTTCCTGGTCTCTTTCTTTCTTGTACTTTCTCTCCTTCCCTCCCCAGCATAGTGTTTTGGATGCAAAGGTGAAATGGTGAGTTAAAGTCTTGTCAAGTCTTTTGTATTTTTTCTAAGGCATCATGATCACACTTGAAGAATATTAATGGTGCAGAAACAACATCCCTATAAAGCATAGGCTGATATTTTCAGTTTGCTTTTTAGCACTGATTTTGAAATATTCTGTTGAGAACTTTTTCACACTGGAAGACTAGGAATTGAATATTTGGGAGGATATATAAACTAGGTGTTGTCTCTGAAAGTCTATCTCAGGGGCATAAATGTTTTGTTCTTTCCAGCAGGAAAAGAAGCAGCCACAAAGGGCCAGTGAGCACTCCTGCAATCTGTCTGATCAGGAAGAATCTTATTTGGGCTTCTGTGAAAAATTAGTGCCTCTTAATTGCTTTGGAATATTTTTTCTCCATTCACTGATAATTCTTTTCTATCATAATGGATTGGAAAAGAAGCAAGAAAAATAGTTTTGATATGCATATTGAAAAGAGGTAGTTTTGATTTTTTATAATGAAGAGTTATAAAACAAAAATTTAAGCAGAAAATAAATCTATGATTATGTGAATGAATTGATGTGTAGCATCTTTGACTAAATTACATGTGAATGTGATAGCAGACTCAAAAATCCAACTCAGCAGCTTATGCTTTTCTAGATCAAATTTATAATAAACTCTGTATCTGGCACAGTTGACACAATGGAGTTTCAGTATGCACTAGTTAAATGAAGGAAGCAAATAGGAATAACAGAAGAAGAAAACAAAAATTGATAATGTAGTTTAGATATAAAATGGCCCTTGAAAATTTCATGCATTCAAAGATGGGTGTTTTGGAAAGTAATTTAAACATGGGGTACTATACTTATAAGTGGGTGAGTCCATAACCAAATGTGCTCTTAAGACATGGAGCCTGGTAGGCATAGAAAGATCACTGGAGTGTGTCCTGGAAGAGTATATTTTCCTTCTTGGGTCCTTCCTTCTCTCTCTGTCTCCTGACTGCCACGACCTAGACAACTTTCTTCCACTTAACTCTTCTACCCATGCCATTATTGCCTTGGAACAAGCTGATCACACATGAACAGAACCCTCTGGAACCACAAGCCAAAATCAACCTCTTGTGTTTTGAATAGTGAGTGTCAAGTATTTTGTCCCAGTGACAGGAAAGTGATCAATACAAAAGTAATGATAAACAAGGCAAGAAGATGTGCAAAAGAGCTATGATTACTTTGTTAAGGTTGACAGAAATACAGATGAGTTATTACTGTGGTTCAGTAAGCAAACGTGTAGAATGACCATTCTCTATTGTAATTTATAAACATGTAACATTATAAATCATGAGAAGACAATATTTTACTTTAATAAATCTTTAAAATGCTTTGATTTGTAGGAAAATAGACACACATCATGATTCCTCAGGCTACTCTAAGTGAATGCTCAAATTTCCTGGCTTCTAATTGGCCAAAGAGAACTTACAGCAGCTAAAAGATATCAGCATTTCTCATTTGTTTTAGCTTTCTGCTGCTAAGGTGTCTTGTCTTTTGCTTATTATGGGAATACTAAAATGAAACTGCTCTGTGAATCAGTAATTACTTCAAATTTCTCTGTCTTGGACTTTCAGAAAATAGGAGCTGTGATGAACATGTAAACCAGCTCCCCAAGAGACCACAAACAGAAGATGCTCCATCAGTGTCAGGAAGCACTGCTTGGCTGAAAAGGACTCAGGGTTCCCGGTAGCCTTCAGTTCTCTTTAAGGACTCATCCACTTCAGAAAGCCTTTTGCTTTAAACTAGCAGTGTTAGTATCTCAAAACTCTTGCAACTTAGTTTACTTTTACTTGTTTGAATAGAATTTTTTATTTTTCCAGAGGTAGGGTCTAGGATTCAAATTTGTAGGCAAAGTGTGCCAGAGAGTCAGACATTTCTTTAACAGGAGGCAACCATTCTCAGCCTATTATAACCTTGCCTCAGTGGATATAAGCAAAACACTGTTAGCGAGAAATTATTTCTAGAATAACACTCACCACCACAAAAAAGTAATAAAATATATTACTAAGAATTGAAGGGTTTGGAATTTTGATATACTAAGCTAATAAGATTATGTTATCCTCTGCCCCTGAAATTCTGAAAATTCGTAGGGTAAAATAGTCTCTTCTGATCCTGTGGATTGATTAATTATTAAAAGGGCTCCAGGAGGCTGTCAGAGGACTTTCTTGAACAACTTAAGCAATAACCACTAAACAAAACCACTGAAGCACCCTTTCCAACAATCTACAACTTCTAGTTCTATGGGAGAGTTTTCTACCTTCTAGTGGCATCAGAAACACAGATCCAATCCCAAGGTCAGATAGATGACTTTTCTTTTGCCCCGACCACAACATTTTCATGGGAATGTACCAATTTGAAAGTGTCAATCATTATATTTCATTGTGTTCAAATCTCACTGTGATATATATATATATATATATATATATATATATACTATATATATATACCCATTATCTATTTATGAGAATATTAGGTAATTGCTAGTTGGGAAAAAGACAGTAATACCAAAAGATCACAGTGCAGGCATATATGGTTACAGTGTCTTTCACATATTTCTAATAGAATTCTTTTTGTGACAGCTCTTAAATTTATTTCCAATGATATGTTTCTTGTCAAAGATTGATATGATCAAAAGTTTTTCTCCCTGATATCTAGTTTAAGGTTTTAAAATTTTTTACTCTTTCATTTCCATGTTTCTCTACTTAGTTATGGGGCAGAATATGATAATTTATGTATCCAATATGTAATGACTAAGCTGGAGTATTTCGCATTTCCATATCCTCAAATATTATCATTGCTATGTGTTAGTGGCCCTCAAACTCTTCTCCTGTAGCTATTTTTAAATCTACACATTTATTACCTTTAATTATGGCCCATTTTATAACCAAAATATAACTCATTTACACAGCATTGCCATCTTCTTGGCCAGGGACCCAGTGCAAACCACACCTTCACTTACACAGTGCCCTGCAACTGTCTCTGTAACTCTATTATACACTTGCCCTTATTAATCCATTCTCCATATGGTATTCATGGTGTTTGGTTACTGAAGGCTCTTCATTAAAAGCCCTCAAAGTTCTCTGTTTTCCTCAGGCTTAAATACATATTTAAAAATATGACTTGCAATTCACTTCAAGAGCTGTTCTTTCTGCATCACCAAATTCTCATGTATCCCCAACTAGAGGCGCACAATTGACGTAGCCACACTGGTGTTCTTCTAGGACACTGCCTTCTCTGCTATTCTGGCAAACTCACATTTATTTTCTGTGGTGTAACTTGCATTCATTCCACTTCCTTTATCAACTCATCTAAACCATCTGTATTACATTATTATGTTTCCAAATATAATTAATTTCAATTTAACTGCATTTTATTTATTAATTAACTTTAAAAATTGATTCTGATTCAGGTTATCTGGTAGGCCAGAAATCCTTCAAAGTAGTGGTCCACTATGTTTTTAGTGCCAGGCACTGATTTTATGGAAGACATTTTTTCTATGAACTCTGGGATGGGATGGTTTGGAAATGATTCAAGAATATAGAATTTACAGTAAATTTTATTTCTATTATTTTAAAACAGTAACATATAATGAAAATATTTATTTAATTTTTTTATCCATACATATTTTAAGTGCGTGCAATTTACAGTCATGTTGAGAGGTGGGCACATGTATATAATATGTCTTGTTTCTTTTTTTTAAATTCCTTTCTCTTCCCTTCCCCAGACCACCCTCCTCCTTTAAGTCTCCTTTCTCCATTTTCATTCTTGTCAATATGAATAATCTTAGCTCTTAGTTAACTCCCATTTGAGCAAGACAAGCTACAGAGAGAGAGAATAATAAAGTGTGGCAGGAAGGAGACAAAGGGATGGATCTCTTGCAAATGGGAAGAGATTGAAGAGACCCAGGGGAAAGGGTGAAGGGGTAGTGGGTGGAAAATAAGTAGAGCAAGGATATATCGTATGTAGGAACTTAATAATCTCAATGAATGTAAACATGCAATGAAATAATTACAAAATTCACCACCATAATGTAGAATCAGTGGGAGCTGTGGGCTTTTTTTCTGATAATTACATTACCCCTTCAACTCATTTGCCTATATAAAGCCTTCTGCCAGATACTGATTTTCACTTGCCACTTACTGATAGGGTTTGATATGAGTCTGCAAGAGACTGATTTATTATGGTCTCTGTGCAGTCAGACTTCTCTGCTAGGGTTTATCTGTATTTGCAGTTTCTTCCCAGTGCTGGTATCATGGCCTCAGCTCCACCAGAGACTATCAGGCCCTAGATTCTCATAAGGACCATGTGGTCTATATCCCTGGAATGTGCATACCACAGTAGGTTTTGTGGTCCCATGAGAAACCAGTACTCCACTGATATGACATGAGGCAGCATTTAGGTGATAAATTAAGGAAGGAAAGGCAGCTGTAAATACAGATGTAGCTTTTCTCTCTTGCCCATTGTTAACCTTTTGTTGTGCAATCTAGATCCTAAAAGGCCACATATCCATGGCCTGGGGTTTGGGATCCCTGCTTCAAAGAACCATGAATTGTTGTGGGACTTACCTGGACACCCTTTGCATTAACCGCTCTGTAATATAAACCACTAAAGTGTCTCTCTAGGGATCTATATCTTGTCAGTTTCAGGGTAAAGTTTCACTGAAAACAAAAGTCCAATTAATTTTATATCTCTATCCCAAATATTTTTCAGAAAATTATGAATACGTAGTGAAGAATTGTCAAGTTAACAAATATTTTACATTACTCTTTTTTAATAATGCTGATCTTAGAAGTCATACATTCTAGCACCACTGGTGCAGCAAAATGTATAATCTCTCAAATGGTTTTTAACTACTAGGCACCTCAGTCTTTGAATTTGGAAAAAATTCAGCACAAGTGATCAAATTTCAAAGCAATCTCAAGCAATTGGGTGACTTATTCATGAAAATTCTGACTTCCTTGTATTTGAGGCCATTGGTGTCCTTCCCCTTGGAAAAGAATAGGGTATGGTGGGAGAAATGGCCGGGACTCTAGTGGAGCTATAAAGGGCTGGAATGATGCTGGTTGGTGAGTGAAGGCAGGAGGAAGATATAACCTGTGCACATTTGGGTAGGTATATATAAAAGAGGTGGCTAGAAATCCTGTGGGAGCCTAAAAATTCAACATAAATATTGCAGCAGAGAATTACAGTGTCTAGCAAACAAAGACAAAAGGGCAGACAGCATTCAACATGTCTGCTGGAGACACATTTACCAGGTGAAGTAATCCCTGAAGAGCTCTCTGCTGCAAATTTGCAATGAGCACAGTCAGTGTCAGACTCCCAGGAAGGGGTTCACACTTTTAAATGTGAATTTTAAAACTGGCCTCTCTCTTTATCTGATCAGAGTTTGGAACAACACCAGATTATGTGGCAGAATTTCCGTTCCAATTGAATTTTCCTGTCTCAGCATGCATGGTTGCGGCAGTTGCAGCTCCCACCAAGGTACGGCCAATGGGCTGGAAACAAACTTTGTGGATGTAATTTAGGTGATATAGTGGGTGAATCTTCTACTTCATTGCCTCAGAACTCTTCTAAGATTCTCTGTCTTCAACACTTGATTGTAAGTAGCACTCATAATGTGTCTTGTAATCTTTAAGAAAACACTGTTGGGTAAGTAACTTCTTTCCTGCCAAGTCTTGCCCATCAATAACTACGTATTTGTTTTTCATCCTGAACATGGATCCATTTATTTCCTCTGCCCCAACAAGTTGACTGTGGCCATCTTACTGAGTTTTGGTGAAGAAGATATAGACAATAGAATGTGGAAATCATTTCTACATCTAATTTCTACAAGCTCTGGGCCATTCTTCCACTATTCTTCATTATCTGCTGATTGTAGAAGATCAAGCAGAGACCTCTAAGGTTTGAAAAGGTAAAGGAATCATACTGCTGAAGAATTCTGGTCTTGGATCAAGAATTCAAAACTAATTTCTTTCTAATACACTTTAAGTTTGATATAATAAGAAATAAACCAAGGATTTTTTAAATGATTGAGAGGGGTGGGTTGTATATTACAGCAACTGTTATATTCTCTGATCAGCAAAGCATATAAAGTATGAACTGGACAATCAAAGATTAGTAGAGACCTTAATAGAACAGGAAACACAGGAAAGATCAAATCACACTGTGGACAGATTCTACTGGACAAAAAAAGTGCTATGTAAACAGATTATTTTTGTACTTTGTCCCCTAAATTATAAAGCTAGAGACCTACATTTTAATGTTAAAAATCTACTACTTGTATCCTACTCTATGTAATGGAATTGCATGGAAGAACATCCTTTCTTTTCTTCCCCCAATATGTCACCTAATATCTGTTCCAAAGTCACACAGCCTTGACATTAACAGATAGTCCCAAGTGAGTGAATTCAACAAACACTGATGAAATCTCTACTCTGTGCAGGCACTGCTATGTGATAAAGCTGGAAAATTCAGCAAAATTCATTGTCTATCTTTCAGGCACCAAGAATCCAATTGTTTAAGCAAACAGCTCTATCACTGTGTTTTACAAGTGAGTTATCATAAGTAGTGACGAAAGAGAAACAACCATTTCCTTGAGGTGAGTGTTGTGGTCTTGAAGAGGTGGTGTCCTGGTCTTAGAAACATGCACAAAATATGAGGTATTTGATCCAAGAGGATAAGAATGAACATGTATTTGTGTGTCTTACAACAGCCACTGAAAGATAACAAATGAATCTAAACCAAATAAGAAACATGATAGTATTTCCTAGGAACTGGAAAATTGTTTCATAAGATAGACTTGAAAGTATAAATAGTGATAGAAGACAGCAAGAATGTAGTGACTATGTACTTTCCTGATTTCCTTGATTCCAATGAACTCCTTCCCTCATCTCTGCCAGGAATTTTCCATGGTTATATCTGAGTTGTCACAAGCAATATGCCATCTGTCGAATCTCTACCATAAGCAATTTGTCTCTGATTATGGCCTCTCATCCCTCCTGCTCATTTATTCTAGGGCTCTGATCCCAGAAAAACTTCAGCATCATTAAGACCTCGAGTTTTGTTGGAGTTTGTTTTGCATCATCCATTTTCTCTCACATTTTTTTTTACTTCCCCATTTATCTGACTAGATCTCATTATCTATTATTGTGACTTGGTACTGAATCCGTTTCTTTAGTTTTATACCCATCCTAGGTGATCACATTCATTCTGTTGATTTTGAATGGCACCTAAATACTTATTAACACACAATCCAAAGATACCACTCCAACTTCCCAGAAGCTCATACTAAAATATTTGCTAGAAGTTTTGCTTGATCTTTCTGATTTTCATTTGCTTGATCCTTCCCCAGCCAGTTTGTTAATAAGGTTTGTGTACTCCATATGAAAGCATTTCCAATTCAATCACCTTTAATTTTCAGGGACTACTACTACCTTCTAATCTATGTCACCATTCTCTTCCACCTCAAATACCCACCTGTCCAAGTCATCTTCCTACATACATTTTTCATCAGTTACACACTGATCTTCTAGAATATAAATCGAGTAATGTCAGTTCCTGCTTGAAACCTCTCAGTGCTCTCTTACTCAGCTTAAAATACAATGCAAACCCCTGAGCAACCTTTGTAAAGCCCTGTGCTCGGTTTCCTGCTGGCATCTGACATTTATGTTAGTCTCAATTTCAGCAAAGTGACCTCAAAGACTGTTCTTTCTGCCCCTCAAGTGTGTCAAGTTTGTCCCTGCTTTCGGACCTTTGCATGTTCACTCACTAAGAATGCTTTTCCTGGGTCTTGGCTCCTTCCTTTTCACAGATGTTAAATTAAATGTCACCTTCTGTCTGATGCTTTCTCTGACTTCCAACCCCTTTGTAAAGCAACCATATGATAAGTATCAATTACATCACTGTATTTTAGGATTTTTGCATAGAATTTATCACTTTATATGTGTATGTTCTTATACTTTATTATTATCTCCCTGACCTAGAATGCAAACTCTATTACTGTTAGAAATTCTGCTATAAATTTTTTCTCTCTATATCCCTGGTGTCTAGAATATTGCCTGGTGATATTTAATAAATAGTTGTTGAATGAATAAATGAAACTAGGTCAATGAAATTTGAAATTTGCTCCTACTTAGCTGACAGTGGCCCTCTCATATCAGACTGTGGAATTTAGACTTTATCCTCCAGATGGTGGGCGTTCAAAGTGTTGCAATCCAGGAAATGACATGATAAGTGTTGTGTTATGGAAATTTTCTCTGGGAGTTGAATGAAACAAAGATTGCAGAAAGCAAAGCGGCAGACATGACAATTAGTTAGGAAATGAAAATAATTGACCAGACAGAAGACTAAACAATGACAGTATCAGTGAGAGCAGAAAAAAGTGGAAAGTAATCAGAATGACCAAGAAATTAGAAATGATGGGACTATAGGACTTACAGATATGATTGCAATGGCTGGAAAAGAAGGTAGAATAAATGCTGTGTTCTTGTCTGCATAATTATGGAGAAATGGGTGCGGTGTGATAAGGAGGGTTGGGGAAAGACAATAATGCATGTGGCTTGGACAGTTTGACTTAAACATGATACTGGGACACATAGTCTGAGGAGGAAAAACAGTGAAATATATAGACTTAGAACTGAAAAAATATTTTTTCTTTTACCTTCTTCCTTTCCTTTTTATTTACACACAAGAAAGTTCAGATAGTTATACAGGTAGTTTCTCTGAGTTCTTTAAAAAGAAAGGTCTGTGTTAATACTGTTTGGAAAAAATACCATGCCTACATCCTGTCCTCTGAATAACTACCATGAAAACAATAATACGCAATGCGTTAATTATTGTAACTCTTCTACTAACCTGTTTTGAAACTGCTTTATTTTTATCCTTCCCTTTAGAATAAAAATAAAAGAACTGAATAAATAGAAAAGAATTTAAGGTAAAAATTTGCAAGTGACTTGTGCATAGATCGTAGTGCAAGACCAGGTAGAAATCAGGTCAAGCAGAAAGAGTAAGAGCTTGACCCGAGAGGAGGCGCACGTCAAAATCACTCAAGGTATGTTTTAAGGCTAGATGCAGTCTACCCCCTCAAACTTTGTTGCCCAAATGTCAGGAGCAATCGATCCTGTCGTATATCAGTTCCTTAGTATTCTGAGCTTAAAATGAGCTTTGGAATAACTGGCACGGAATGTACATGAAGGCTAAGAAAAATACCCTGTAAAAGAAAGATTTGATACACAAAGAAGGTCTTCAAAAAGAAGCAGGTATGTCACTGCAAAATGTAGAAGAATAATCACAAGCCAAAAACCAGAATAAACGGCTCTAAAACTGTGCATCCTAGAGGTTCAAAGCCATATAGCCAGCAGTGTTCGATACTAATGAGTCGAACAGCATAAACCCTGAAGGTTGATTATTGGGTCAAACAATTGGAAGGCAGTTCGTGATCCTGGTGAGATCAGCCATATTTTATAAGAATTTATAATAAATAGAAAGTGAGGACCTAGAGAAAATGAATGCTTAAAACTCTCGCGAAGCTTTAGTTGTGAAAAATGTGGGTGATATGCTAGTAAAGATTTGAACACAATGAAAATACTGTTTTGTTCTGTTTTTTTTTCCAGTTAAGGTTGAAAGGGATGAAGTTCAGTGAAGAGTGAGGGTTTGACAGTCCATGAAAGAGAGGGACAAGAGCTGAGATGGGAAGATCAAACTGCAGAATTAGATCTCCAAACACGTAAAGCATCACTTAAAAGTTAATTGGTGCAATTAAAAGTTTTAAAATAAAGACTGAACTACATAGGCTTATTTAACTATATAGGCATGGAATTTTATGGTCACTGGACTAAAAGGAAATAAATGATAGAAAAACCAGGTAAAGTGTTCCAGTGGTAAAGTGAGTGAATAGCGATGAACTACATTAGTAGTTTTAGACAGGCAGGTAAAATTTGAAATAAATGTGTAGTTAGGAAAAAACAAAACAAAAACAAAAACAAAAAAAACAGTATGAACATTTGATCAACTAGAGATAGAAACTGAAGAAGAGGAAAATGCTTCATGAGCTTCCAGTATTCTAAGTTGAGTGATGGCCACTAATAAAAAATAGGAAGTGATGGAAAATGAGAAAATATTATTTCAGAGTAAATATATGGACCTCATGGTTCAAGTGAACTTGGTAAGAACTCAGTCAAGAGTTAGTGAAAAATTTCAAAGCAACAGCACACTTATCTATATTGAGGATTCCTTAGTAAATATTCTGTAATAAATAATATTAGATAAGAGACATCTAGAATATAAAGAAGAGCAGACATTGCTTGCTGCATATGAAGAATTTATTTCAGAAGCTGAAAAAGGACTGAAAAATATGGTAAACAAAACTGAAACACTATCATTAGAGAGGGAGGAAAAAGATTATGAGAAATAAGGATCATAGTTTTACACTCAGCATACCTGACAGAGAGTCCATGGCCAGTGAACACATATTAAGTTCAATCAACTTGATAATATATATTGAGACTCAACAGAATCAATAAAATCAAGAAGAAACTACATACATGTTCAGATATATTCACTTTTCATATTGACAATCCTAGGTAGCATGATTGATTTAAAACATTTATTCCAGATGCGAAAAAATTTCACTGGAAGGATCACATGCAAAATTTAAAACAAATTGCATCAAGTAATGATTTTGGACAATGGCAAAAGTCTTATGCTTTTCTTAGTCCTGAAATATTTTAATAGAATCATTATAAATATTTAGAACTCAGATATGACTATCTGATTAATATGTTTTTTACACTTTAAAGAATGTTTTATAAGTAAATTAGAGGAAAATGGAACAGATTCTCACACAAATCTAGCATGGTGGATCCATGTCCTGATCTGATGCTTGAACAGATTTCATCAGATAACAAAGGTTGATGTTTATTGGGATATTTGTGCTTTTTTTCATCATGTGTCATCATCAGTATATTTTTAAGCCTCTAAGTATCATGCTTTCAAATGATAAGACTAGGTTCAGAAAAGTAAACTTTTATTCACTGTGGTTCAGATAACAGTAGAGTGAGACTTTGCCAACAGTGTAACAATTGCATCGGTAATCTTACTCATAGAATTCATTTTACTTTGGATTTGTTTCTTATACAAGCATTATGCTACATTTTAAAATTTAGCACTAGACGAAATGCTCAGAACTCTGGCAGCTGAGAGCATACATACCTTGTTCCGGAGAGAAATTGTATTTGAAGAAAAAGGGAGTACTTTGAGGGGGATTAATAGCAATGTGTCCTTTGCGATAAACATTTGCCATATATTTTGAATAGTCCTTTACAAGAAAGTATTTTATAAAATTCTACAGTTCGTCAAGTCTATAGTTCTATAAATCCTTTGCTGGAAAACAAAGTAACACAAACAAAAAAAGCATTAAAATGCCCTATTTTTGTCTTCCTAGTTACTATTTCACTACATCATTGGCTTTATTTTTTAATCTATCTATCTATCTATCTATCTATCTATCTATCTATCTATCGATCTGACATCCATCCAGCATGTGTCATCTCTCTTCTATCTTCTCATCCATCCAACAATCCATTCATATTTTATTCATCTATTACTTACTTCCAAATATGTAATGCACATGGAATGGGCAAACATAGCAGAAAACTTAGAGTGTGTTTGTGATTCTAGGTATATCTACCTACAATAGAAATGAAACAAACTTGGAATCATGACTCCCATCATGGATTGGAGATAGTTAGTTGCAGGTAGTTTATGAAAGAATCAATTGGCTATGTCACATTTACACCAGTCACTGTTACTATAAGTTACACTGGTAGACTCTGCTGGCCTATACTCTTTTTAAAAAGTGATACCCAAATTTGTGAATTGTTGCATTTCTAGTATTTTTAAAAATAGGTGTGCCTTTGTGATTTTTTTTTTTTTACTTTTTTCTACTGAGATCAAATTTTAAACCCAGCCATGTGCCCTCCAAGTATTTTTGAAAGGATGTTTATTCTGGAATAACATTATGGGAACCACAGAAACTCAGGGAACTCAGACACAGAACACCGGGCTGAACAGTAAGTACATAGATGCTACTTAAATCCAAAATTTTTTTTAAAGTTTTAGTTTTTGTTATTTTGCTTTACCAGGTGTACTTTTAGAGAAAAGGTCTGATAACTCAAGAGGCTCCAAAGAGCAGATGCAAGATGAACATTATGCATAAGTTAACCATTTGGGCCGAGATTGTTCCTAAATCCCATTAAATTCTTTCTTATACTCACGTGGCTACTACCATTTTCCTTCCAGAGCCAACTGGACAGCATCTCACTGGTCTGGTGTTTATTGTAGAAGTAGAGCCCATGAGCCATACTGCAAAATAACTATTGACACAACATGGTCTGCTGGTAAATAATAATTATTTACTGTGGATTGGTCTTATATTTATTTGTATTAGTAAATGTTTGTGAATCACAATAATTACATTTATTTTGGGGAACTGGTACCTAGACATATTGCATCTTAATGATTTTTACTTCCCTTCTGTCGTAATTTTCTTTCATTGCTGAGACAAAATGTCCAATAGTCAAAGTTAAAGGGAGAAAGTTTTATTTAACCCACAGTTTGTGGAGGTTTCTGTCCATAATTGGCTGGTTGCAAGATAGGGTGGCACCTAAGAGAGAGGCAACCACTGATGGAAGTAGAAGACAGCAAAGGCAACAATGGAGACAGAGAGAGAGAGAGAGAGAGAGAGAGAGAGAGAGAGAGAGAGAGAAAGGAGCCTCTTTTTGTCCCTTATATTGTATCTAGTCTATTGGGATTAGATAGTGCAAATTCAATCAGTGCACTAATCCAGCAATCATCCACCCTTAATCCCAGCACTCTTAATGCCACCATTGCATTACAAATCATACCTTCTAGATCCAGCCACCTCTGGGGGAAAAAAAAAAAAAAAAACAAAAACAAAAAACCAATGACCATGTGAGTCTTTGGGGAGATATCCCCAAAGACAAAAACCACAGCCTTTTCTCAACCTTTCTCTCTTCCCAACCTTTTCTCTCTTCTCTTGCCCAGTGGGAAGCAAGTCATGTAGCAAGCACATATGGACTTTTCTTGGAGGAGATCATTTAGGGACTCTTGTGGACCCCTAACCCAGGTGACTGATGCTTATTTAGAATATGTCATTATTGTTCATTCCTAGGGGAAGTATGTATTCCACTTTTTGTCTTGTGATTTGGCCTCCAATGAATTCACCCCTACCCAGAGTTTCAATGTATTTCCATCTTCTGCACTGATATTTGAGTGCCTAGCCCTGTCTGTTTGCCTATAATATTTCTAACAAACTTGGCTATCTATAATACTGTCTTTTAATTTGCTCTTTAAATTATTTATGTTTTGAATTTTTCATATAAGGAATCCATGAGCTATTTAAACTTTTGAGTCTATTTTAATTAGCAATATGATCATAACACCCATCATAACACCCATTCTGCTATAAATGACTCAAATTTATCCTATTTTATAGCAAATATTACTCCTTTGTGTGTTTTGTGTATATATATATATATATATATATATATATATATATCACATTTCTTTATTCATTAATCTGTCCGTGAACATATAGGCTTCTTCTATAATTTAGCCATTATAGCTTCTATAATTTAGCTATTATGCTCTAAACATGGCTATGCATGTAACATTGCTATATAATGATTTTAACACTTTTGGGAAGATATCCAGAAGACGAATAGCTGGGTCAAATGGAATTTTTATTTTGTAGATTTTTGAGAATCTGTATATTGATTTCCATGGTGGTTATACTTTTTTTTTGTTTGTTTTTACAGACAATGATCTTATATTTATAGGTGGTTAAATAGAGCCAAAAGTTTCAGTGAAATAGAGCCAAAAGTTTCTTTCAAACTGCTATTATTTTCTCTTGTCTTAGTCCCATCTAACATGTAATAATTTTAAGCTTTTATATAAAAAATAAAAATGAGTTAGCAACAGAAAAATCATGTGCTCCTTATGACCAAAGATGACAATGCTATAAGCACAAGTCATTCTAAGAGTAATTGTCTATAACCTCATGCCCTTAATTTAAACATAAAACCTCAACATTCTTTTGTAGACTCTTTCTTAGAAGTCTCGTTGTCTGGTTTTTGAGGGAGAAGCAGGGTAGCACTTGGTTCCCTGGTCTGGCTGATTTGAGCTCTAAATCCCAACTAGTCACAGTAAATGATTTCTGTATCCTACATATTACGATCATACTGAATCTGTGTTTTTGTACTACTGCAAATGGAAATAGATGCTGTCTTATTTTGTTAGAATTGAGTTTAGGATAATGTGGTAAAAAGCTACTACTGATTTCTTTTCACTATTCATGACCTGAAAACAAAGACAGAACTTGCCAGAAAGCAGACACAAGCTAACCAGAAAGCAAGAGAAACTTGGTCACAATGAGCATCTTCTTAACCCATATATTATAGGATTATAACCCATAGTATTATATGAGTCAAAAAATTATATATATATATATAAAACGGTTTTTGCCCTAGTATAAATTACTATACAATTATGGCAGAGGTCTAACATGGTGGAAAGCCCAAGCAGGAACACTTATCACTTCCTCCTTCTTTAGCCCTAATTTCAACTCCCTTTCCTGCTTGCACACAAAGAGGATGCCAATCAGTTCTTCACACATTATCAATGTCCACCCCATGTGCCACTTCCGATCAGAGGTCATGTAACCCTCTGCCTCTCTGTATCTGTTCGGAGGAGACAGTCCAACCGCCAAGGGTTGTATGCTCCTTTCCATGTCCTCAATAAATCTGTTCTTTTCATTTTTGTACTTTTCGCTTATCTATTGCACCAGAAAACTTTAACATACATGAATGTATTTTTTCAGTTTGACTTCATTTTCTTACAATAAAATGCTAAATAGGTAGTAAATGATTCTCATTTTGAAGGAAAAAAAAACCTCTGCATAACTCTAGTGAAGATTTTCTTGAAATTCTAACGGCATGGAGTTGGAGATTTTATGAAAAACTTTTTTGTTAGAGTTTTTCTTTTGTCATTATGTTGGTAAAGGCAGCCACATGTAGGCAAATATTTTTCTTTTTTTTTTCTTTAATCACTGACCTACATCACCAAAAGGGAAGATTTAGTGAAATAAATAAGGCTTTTTTATGGAATACAAGTTTTGATGTGTATCAAACTTTTCTATGTATCAAATTAAATTTTGGTATATATTCTGGAAAAAATATATGTTAGTGCATGATGCTAATGATACTATACTCAGGATTTGCTTTGTCCTATTCAAGGATATACTTCACAGTTTGTCAATATGTTTTGAAAATAAATATACATTCACCCCAAAGAAGACTGAATCAAAAACTAAGGATAAGTCAACATCTGTTGTACTAGAGAGCTGTTAAAGTCATCACCCAAGAAGAATAGACAAATGATACATCAAGACTTGATTTATGGCAATTTTGCTTAATCACAACTTAATGGTTCATTGACATGTATGTCAGCATCAGTGGAACTGTTCCAGAAAACAGATCTAATTTTAAATATTTCTTATAAAGTTCCAGATATTAAATGTGTTAGTTTTTGTGACTTCACAGTCTCTGTTGAAACTGTCACTGTTCTGTGAATGCTGGGTGTCTTTGCTACTTTAGCTTGTTGCTTGACAATATCTGACATCTGAAGAAAAGAAAGTTTATTTATCTCACAGTTTGTAGAGGTTTCTGTCCATAATCGGCTGGCTCCGAAGCAGGGTTGCATGGCAGAGAAACAACAGTTTATGATGGTGGAAGGCAGCAAAAACAGAAAGACCAAAAGGGGATGAGCAAGTCTCTTTTCCACCCTTATATTGCACGCAGGCTAGGCTAGGTGCAGCACTGACACTATCTGGGCCCTTCTGTTGCGCAGGCTGGGGATGTTTACAAAGTAAGGAAGGACCTTGGCCCCTTCCTTAGTCACTTAGTTAAGCTCCTGAACTTCTCAGCTGACACAGTGAGTCAGCCATCACAACATCCTGGAGCATAAATAGCCACCCTATGGCATGTTCTCTGAACTCTAGGATGTAGAACTGCTGAGTCATTTAGTTAAACTTCTAAATTCTCAATGTATCAGCCATTATACTGGGACAATTTTTAAAACCTGTGATACACAATATAGAAATGAATAAGCATTACAGTGTCATTAAAAACTTTACGAACACAGAAAGCTTAATTTCATATTTCTCACAAAACATGAAATACTATTTTCTTATGAATTTTCTTTCATTTTTTTTCCAACCATTTTTAAATGTAGGAAACATTTTGAGCTCATATACACGAGCAGATGGTGTGGCTATTTAGCTAAAAGTTCACCCTTAAAGAAGATTTAACAAGCAAGCCCAGCATTAGAAGTTTCTTGGTGAACTGTACCTGATTATTACTTCTTTGCTAATGGCAGAATCTTTTGAAAATGATTAATTTATAGTCTCCAGTTTCATGTCTAAGCTTATATTTTCTGACTCAAAAGATGTGTTTTTTCCTTTTATATCTTATCACAATGGAATAGAAGTATAAATTGATGATATGTTTAAAATAAGGTTAAGAATTCCTAGACATATGATAATAGAAATCACTATTGTTTATCAATGTTTCAAAACATGGCTGTGAAGAGATATAACTCAGTATTTAAAGGTATGTTGAATAATGTTCAAAAATAGGTGGAAATGTCAAGAGAATATTGTTACTGTTTAGTGATTTGTATCTGAGAAAGACACAAAGCCATAGTATTTATGTGTGCGTGTGAGTTCAAAATGCAGCATTATTCTGGTATATATTTAATCGGATGAGAAGAGAATATTTTACTGGTGCCAGCTACTTTTATTGTAACATTAAGAAAGTATGGATTTAATAGCATGTTTTGAACAACATGTGTAATCTGTCCTAAATAGGACCTTTGGGAATAGTTTTACCAATAAAGTTTCCCAAATGGCCTTTTCTGCCTAGTCTTCCTTTCAGAGATAGAGAAGGGAGTATATTACAAACTTTAACCTCTAAAGCAATACCACAGTGGTAAACAAGGGTAGAGTTCAAATTTCAAAAGCTTTATGACTTAAAAAAGGGACAAAATGAAAACAAATTGCTTTTGAAACTGACAAACAGAAATATCTCCTCCCTAAGTTAAATTTACCTTTGAATTGAAAAACAGAAAAACACCAGGCAAAGCACAAGTGAATGTCCAATCAAAGAAGTTATTGTTTTACAAGCTGTGAAGCCCACATTCTCGACATTCCTCTCTAAAATACACAAGACCCTTGAGACATCTTTCTGCTGCCTCCATCCTTTCATGTATTTTAAATAAAACACAGATCTCTTTAAAGCACAAGACCAGAATATTTACATATAAACAGATATTATTCCCAGATGTCTGTCCTACATTTGCAGAGATGACTGGAACTAAGATCTTTGTTTATTTTATATCCCAAATGATAAGACATAGATGATCAGATTTCTTAAGAGCAAAAGTTACCCAAAAGGCTGAAAGAGATCTCTTTCCCCTTCTCAGTTTTTTAGAAAACGGAATGAAAAAAAAAAAAAAAAAAAAAAAAAAAAAAAAAATCCTATCGGCAATGAGAAAGAAAGAAAAAGTGCCTTTTGTATTAAAATGTTTTTTAATGAAAAAAGATAATAATTGCTTTACAGGATGATCTTCATATAAAAGTATCTAATAAAATATAATAAATTTCAATTTAATATGTAATAATTACCTAATTGATGTGTATCACAAGGATAAACAACTGCATGGTAGCCCTCAAGTAATTGTAATAAATTATTACAGAGATAAAGGTTTGGAGTTATATAAAAGTAGAATATGGTAAATGATGCATATTAAACAGTAGTAGAAATTAAGTGAGAATGAATGTGGGTTGTATAAGTATCCTGGAAGAGTTTGAGAAAGACCATATGGGTGAGTGTGGTTTATAGTGCACTGGGATAAAACAAGAAGACTTTCTGCTTAAGAACAAACACGGAAACAAATGCCTGTTTGGACTTGTCTGAAGAGTTGTTACTAAAGAAAATTCTCTGATGAAATTTTGCATAACTAAAGAAAAAGATAGAAGTCAATATGAAATTAATATTAGCCATACAGATTTCATAGTGGATGATCTCCATGCCACTTGATTATGTACTCCTCTGCCTTGTGTCAGTTACTTTTCTTTTGTTGCTGAGACAAAATACCTGACACCCCAAATGAAGGAAGGAAAAGTTTATTTAGCTCGCAGTTTGTGGAGGTTTCAGTACATACTTGGCTAGCTCCAAGGCAGGGTAGCTCATGGCAGAGGGCAAATGTTCATAGTGGTTGGAAGATAGCAAAAGCAACAAGAACAGAAAGGAGAGGAACACAAAATGGGAGGAGAGAGAGAAGATTCTTTTTTGTCCCTTATATAGTATGAAGGCTAACCTAGGGTGGGTGTGGCACTAATACCCATAATCCCAGGACTAGCCAATGCATAAACACAAACTCTAGATTCAGTTGCCTCTGCAAAGCAACACCCTCCTTGACTGAATGAGGCTTTGGGGAAACATCCAGACATAAATCATAGCATGCCTCTTTAAAATTTGCTGCAAGAATTTCTTTCCCTGCCTGGGCTGTTAGATGACTATGCTAATACAAAGTTCCAAGGTGCTTGTCTCACCAAAAAGAATCTTGCCTTGATTCAGAAATTAGAAAATCCAAGTATGTTTAGCATGCAAAACACCAAACTTGACTTAAGATCTACCTTTCTCTCCTACCTCGGTGGGAAGGAGGGAGGAATGATCTCCTTTGGTTCCCATACTCTTATCTCAGTTTTCCTGAGTCTCAATTCTCATGGTCACCGTATTGAGTGGGATGGGACCTGGGGCACAAATCAGGAAAAGAAGAAATTCTACTGTGACCAGCACTGTTCAAAGGCGAAAATGTGCTCTCTGGCTCTGACCAGGTTGTAACAATACAGGTCCCACCCTTTCCCATGACTTCACAGATTCAGTCCTTCACAGATTGTTCTTGTGGGGCCTCGTCACTGGTGTAGGTGTTCATGACCTAGAATGTTCACTGGGGTTTAGGACTGGGAGCTTTTAGTATTTCAGATATTACCATAAAGAAAGTAGGACCTGGTTCACCTGGTTAGGAACTTTTCTCAGCGAGCCTAGATTTCTAAGTTCCAAAAGGAGTTGCAAACACTGTGTTAGATTTTGCCGAGACTATAGTCTTTAAGTATTCTCTATGTAATATAAAATAATGTCATAATAATATTAGGCATATTTAAATATCACATACTACTGACTTTATTATAAATATCTTTGCTCCTTTTTGAGTCAATAACTTACTATTTTATCTAGCTAACTTTGAACCTGCCATCCCCCTGCCTCAGTCACCCAAGATCTGGAATTACAGGGATATACCACTATATCTGTCTGCAGATTTTATTCTGAATACTATTTTTAAAAGGAATAAAACAGAGCAGTAAAATGAAGCGAAGCAAAATAGTGACAGGACAATAGGAAATTCATAATCATTATATTGCATATTGTTATCCTCCAAATAGTTGCTCAGGCTACTGGCCCCAGGCTTGCAAAATCAGTCAGTTAACACAAATGTCAAGTTGCTTCCCTACTTCAGTGATCACCAGGTGCTCCTGGTTGTGGGGGTAAAAGCAGCAGAGGTGGCTTATTTGCTAGTTCTCCACAGTCAGCCACGCTGCTGCTGGCACACAGCGGGCCGCATCGCTTCCTTGCTGGTTTTCCCTGACTGGCAGAGCTGCTGCTGGTGCACAGAGGGCTACATGGCTTCCTGTTGGTTCTCTCCTGCCAGCAGGGCCACTGCTGGTACACACGGGTCCGCACAGCTTTCCTGCTGGTTCTGCCCAGCTGGCAGGGTGACTGCCAGTATGCAGGGGGCGCTGCATGGCTCCCTTGTGGTTTCTCCCTTGCCATCATTTTAGCTGCTGGTGCATGGGGCGCTACACAACTTCCCTTCTGGTTTTCCCCAGCTGGCAGAGCCTCCACTGACACACAGAGGGGCTGTAGGGCTTCCTGGATACTTTTCTCCAGCTGGCAGCTGCCTCCTGCGGCACCCAGTGGGGTTGCTCAGCTTCCTTTCTGCTTTTCTCTGGCCAGCAGGGCCACAGACCACGGTTTTCCTATTTTTACTGGGTTCCTGAACGATCTCTCTCCATGGGTTTCCAGTCTCAGTTCAGACCTTCCTGTGTCCCTGGGGCCTATCTCGCCCCTTCTCTTCCTCACATTGCTGTATTTCAGGGTCCAGACCCCCAAACTTGCAGAGGTTCTTTTTCTGCTGCTCACCACTCCATCGTTTTCCTGGAAGCCTGAATTTACTGTTTTTACATGCTGTTGATGCATCTAGATCTTTGGTATTAGGAAAACTCTACTTGATCACTGGGTTCATCATAGGGACCTGAACGTGTCTATGCCTGTGTAAGCAGATAACACATGGACCTTAAGAAATGATGGCACTGACTTTACCTGCTATATAGACATGCATAATAGCCAAATGTTCTTAAAAGTTTGTCCCTGTACGTGTGTGTGTGCGTGTGCACGCAATAAGGATACTGCAGTATGGTGAAATCCATGGACTTCTTTCTCATAAAAAAATACATAAATCAAAATCCAAAGAATCTCAAAGCAATCAATTATGCTATCAAGACATAAAAACTAATGTAATAATGCCTGTGTTTCTTCCTTATTTAACAAGACCTAGTTTCAAATCTCAGAATGTTAAAATTTTGAAGTAGTGGTAGGTATGTGATATTTCATAACATATGTTACAACTGAAATGTGATACATAAAAATCACATGTGTGATTACTAGTGGTGGTAGAAATATTATGAATACAGTTACGGTTTGTTTCATTAGTTCCTAGTTAACCAGAGTGGTCAATTTCACAGAAAAGAGAACATAAAGTTTTTAAAATTTCATTCCTAATCAAAACCAATCTGTTAGCCTATTGTCATTATGTGTGGTAGTGAAATATTGCTGGCAGTTACACTGAGGAAGTTTAGCCCCATAGAATTCACTGAAAGATACTTCTCCTTGAACCACTCCAGCTTCGTCCCTCTCTTCTTTTGCCTCGGTCAAGTGGCACAGTCTGTTACATACCAAGATGTGGTCCCTTCCTATTGAAGACTGTTACCATTTCACAGAGCGACTGCTTATTTTTTCTTAGCTGTATTGGAAAAGATTTTGAAATGGTAGGAGGAAGTGACCTATCAGGACCAACAATTATGTTTTTGCTTAATAAATAAGATGGATTCATCTTATTTATACCAAAAAAAAAAATCCCTCCCTTTCCCCTGGAAATACAAGCTTCTGGGTGAGATTTCTACTTTGCTTCTTCAGCAGTGTAAGATGCCCCATGCAATAAGTAAATGTCAGCCCTAGAGTAAGCAGGAAAAAAGTGATGAATGGACCACTAGGCAACTCTCACACATCATTGTTTGGCTGCGCACTTTGCATTAGCTTCTGTAGTTTTTCTGTGTTAAATATCAACAGAGATTCCCAAGTAGTTTCATCCTGAGGCTATTACTTCTAATAATTGAGACTGATGAAAGGTCACGGTACTTTTACAGTTGAGCTGTGACATGCCATGTGTTACTTTGCTTCTGTCAAAGAAAATGTTACACACTTCATGGCCAAAGGTTTGATCCTGAGCCACGATTTACAATGCTTTTTCTTGGACTTATCTTTAAATTTTGTATTTAAAGTGCTCCAGAAAATTGCTTGCTGCTAAAATTAGCTTATTCAGGAATAAAGCAAATGTTCCGGGGTCATTAGGAAATTAATTACCTGAGATGATGGACATGTTGCTACCAAAGGGGAAGTGTTATGAGCTATCTTGTTTAGTTGACTATAACACTGATCCCTGTGAAAAGCTGCTAAAATATGAATTCCTCCTCTTAGGAGGAAAATCAGCTATTTAGGAAATTACTCAAACTTTCAACTCTGTAGATAGGTGATTTTTATTTTGCTAGTTATGCTGAGAGTATGGGTATTATTTTGACAGTTTAGGTAAAAAATAGCAAATGAGGCATTTGTTCTTTGAGTATTTATTTACTAATTAATAAAATATTTTATTATTGTTAGGAAGACTGGAAAAAATCAGCAATGAAAGTACAGGTTATTTTTGATAAGGGAAGAGAGCATATTAACACCCAGAAATTTTGTTCAGAAAGTATTCAGATGAACATTTATGTTTCCAAATTCCATATATATTGAATTTCTCATAAAAACACAAAATACAGGAATTAAGGTTGTAGTAGTTTAAGAACTCTCCTAGTTTTAAAAGTAACAATAAAGAGAAGCAGAAGTTACAGTAAAGATTAAAGTAAAAATAAGCAAATTTTTAAAGGGAGATACTGTTTAATAAATTTGAGAATTACTTTTGAAGAGTTCAATAAGTTTTAAATAATTTGAGAAAAGGTATTCTAAATAAGCACATACAGAGTGCTCTATGGAATTTTCTCCTGTCAGCTATCATAATGGATTTGAGTGAGTTGTTACCTGTGTTTTCTAATTAATTCTTGAGAAATCACAGAAGCTCATGGAAAGTATAGACAAAGCAATGGAACAAAAATTTAGAAAAAAGCACACTGAGAATGAGGATCACCAAGAAGCAATGCTAAAGTAGGAGGACTTCAGCGCGCTTGCGGCCAAAAGCACATGATGAAAGGAGACAGCTCCAGGAGAGAAGGTGACATGGAAGCCTTAGCTCTGGGATGACCTTCTATACCCTTCCTCAGCAGAACGGTTGGTCTGCTCCTTTACCATACAGAGCGTCAATGCTGGACAGGCTGGTGAGTTAGTAGTGGGGTTGCCACTGGTGTTGGCTGATGCTCTTGGGCTTTTGCTCCTCCTATTCACTTCCTTCAAGTTCTCTAGATTAGATTTATAAGCCAAATAGAAGACTTCTTCCCAATGTGTTTGTTTAAAGTAGTTTAAAACTGAATCTCAGAGTAGATTTCTATGGTGGTTAATGTGAGTCTACGAAGCCTGTATCTCTCTACCTTGGGGAACTTCTCCTCCTTTCTCCATACATACTGCAGGGAGACACAGACAATGGCCTGCCTTATGTTCCTTCCCCAATATACATTATGAGAAAGCAGTTGGAATTTACATACAACAATTAATAGACAGCTGTGGAATATAAACCTTAGAAAGATGTATGCATGAATTTTTTTTCATGAGCAGAATTATTGAACAGGTAGACCAAAAACTATAAAAAGCCCCATATATGCATGTTTATTCTCTATTAAACACAGTTGGAGTCTGGAATGAGTAAGTGATATTATTTAGATGAATATTGTATACTTGAAGAAGTCTTATTACTTAAAATTAAAGACTGAGGAACCCATTTCCTTGGGAAGAGTTTAAAAAAAGATTAATTCTAACTGGAACCTGGAGTTATGCCATCTTTATAATTATGTGCTAGGAAAGTCAAAGAAGTAGATATCGTACATCAATTGGGAGTATCAGTCTTCCCTCTTGTTCCATCAGTTGATCAACACTATTCTCAACCTGACCATGGAAAAGACCCAAGGGCCAACATAACATGAGGCCCTGTACTTCTGCCCTCCTTCATGACATAATCCACCTTGCTGCAAGTGTTAAGAATTGTTGGAGGAGTACAGTCAAAGGGCGGAGTAGGTGTAAGTGGAAAGAGAAGGCTAACTATAGACCATTCAATATCAGTCTTCAATCTGCAGTACTAAGACACAGAAAATAAACTAATGTTAATACATACAACCAACAATTGGGAGCTTAGTTCCCTTCAAAGAAAATGAAAGGAATAGAATGTTGACAATCATTTTAAAATGAGTATGTCTTAAATTCTGTGATGACTAAAAGAGCTTGGCACCATGAAGTAAAGCACCGGAAATTATAAAGCAAATGTGGTTAGACATGGGGTAACTACAGGACATGAAGATTAGAAAGCCTGGACATTTTTTCTTTTTAAATCTTAATTTAAATCAAAATACATCTCAATATCTAGAATATTCTTTAGACAACGCAGTTGAAAGAGACTTGGAAAACTGGAAAACAATAATGAAAAGTTCATCTTGAAGTGGGAGAGTAGAAAGGAAGTAGGGCTTGGCAACATTTGTCACTGGGGTCATCTGTGCAGAGTATTGAGAACATTACAAGATACTTAGCAAAAATCATGGTCCTTACCGACCAGAAGGCAAAAGCACCCTCCCCATCTGTGATAAGAAAACACATTAAGAGGCTGTCCAGTCACTAGGTGAGAACGCTTCCCTCCTTAGGAACCATTAAATGCAGAGATAAAAGGGCTTAAAGATCAGTTAAGAGACATGGAGATAAAATGATAGTCTAACATCAATTCAACAATTATTTCACCAGAAGATTCTGGAAGAAATGACAGATGAAAAGTATGAGCAGACATTTTTTTGGAATTGAAGAAAATTGTAAATGCCTAGATTGCAATACACAGAAATCTAGAAAAGGACAAGTACATATAAGTTGAAACTTCATACACACTAAGCTGTAGCTCATTGTCTATATATAGTAAAGTTATGGTGGAGAACACATTGATTATAAATTTCTGTAATTAGGTACAGTAAGTTTCTTATGAGAAAAGCTTTCAAACTGCCAAAAGTATCATAAGACTCAGATTTTAAATACTTCTCAACTATTAATTAAAGGAGAAATAAAATAAATATGTCTTTTATCAAACACACAAACAAATGGTTATTTCTAATACAGAAACAAAAAAATCAGAGAGAAGAACACAGATACTGATAAAAATCCATAAATATTATGAGTGATGTTGAAACGGTTCACCTTAAATATTTTGTAGCTAACATTCTGACAATAATAATGCAGAGAACTGGTAAAAGGAAAAATTTTAGCAACAGATTTGGAAAGCAAAAGAAATATCAAACACAAATATTGTTGGAACTTTGTGAGCTAATTGTGTAGTTCAGATCAAAAAGATCACTGAAAAATTAAAACAATTTTTAATTGAAGTGGAGAAAATATGTTCAAAATATTACTAAAATACATACCAAGAAGGTAGCAAATAAAAAGAAAATAAACAGAAAACACTCTAAAATGGTGAAGATAATTTCAAATATTAGTAATTACAGTGACTTACTTTAATTAAATGGGAAGGCTACCTACATTGAATAAATTAAAACATCAGAAATTTCATCCTTACATGATCAGTCATTGGGAGAATTTTTTAAAGACAAAAGGAACAAGTACCTATATACTATATGTATATAGTTACTATATAATGTTGTTTTATAAGTTATATATACTGCATTGAAAATATTATATTATTAGACTTGTAAGAACAACCACAACAATATTACAAATATTACTGTATTTATTGTTAATATGATTTCCTCCATAGGAAATACAAGTAATATACCTAGAATCTTAGACTCAGTAAATTTTTCAAGTATTCCAGGTTGAATTACTATTTAATAATATAAATCATTGCCCAAGAAAAATGCCTTTGAAAACATTGTAAAAAATTATTCCATGACTAAAACTAACATTTATAAATATGCTTAAGTAAAAGTAAATTTTAGTTAAGAAATGGGCCTGCATGAACTAAATGAAAGAAAACACTTGGTATAAAATTAAGGCTTAAACAAAGAAAAGAAGAAAATGGCTGTTCTCAAGTCACAAGTGTACACTTTTAAAAGCAATATGGTTTTACTTATTTTTTAAAATGTACTTATTATTACCTACTTGCAGTACATAATAACTACTTTCACCGTGGGTATTTGGTGCATATATGTGCCTCATCTTAATTTTTTTTTTTTCATCTCCTCACTCCTGCCCGTCCCCTCTCTTTTAATCTTCTGGTCCCTTTTCATTTGCAGTATATGTATCTCTCCATTTCTTTTCATCTGTCCTTTATTCTGCTATTAATTTATACTTTTGACTTCTCACATGAGAGAAGTCACATGGTATTTAAGCTTATGTGTCTGATTTTATTTCATTTATCATTACATTTTTAAGATATACCCATTTTCCAACAAATGGTTCAAGTCATCCTTCTTTAAAACAGAGAAGTACTCAATTGTGTGTAAGTACTATATTTTCTTCATACATTCATCTGTTGATGGACATATAGGTTGCTTCTAAGATCTGACTATTATGAATTGTGTTGCTATAAGTATTGTCATTCATATGTTGCTGAATTATGATGACTTTAGGGAAGATATCTGAAAGGAGAATTTCTGTGTCAATGGAATTTTTGTCTAGTTTTTTGAGGAATCTCTATCTGGATTTCCATAATGGTTTTTCCAATTCAGAGTCTCAGCCACAATCTAGGAGGTTTCTGTTTTCTCCTACAGTCTTACCAGCATTTGTTATTATTTGATTTATTGAAGTTTGACCTTATTCCTGGAATAAGATAAAATAGCACTGTTTTTAAATTTGCATTTCTCTAATTGCCAGTGATTGTGAACATTTTTTCAAGTATTTATGGGCCATTTATATTTTTTCTTCTGCAAAAAAGCTATTCATTTGTCAATTTTGTGACTGGGTCTTTTATTTTTGAGAACTCTAATTTTTTAAACATTCTTCATATATTCTAGATATTAGTCCTTTGTCTAAAGTATAGCTGTCAAATTTTGTTTTCAATCTGCAGGTTGTCTCTGCACTCTGCTGCTTATTTCCTGTGCTCTGTAGACTTTTTAAAATTTGACATGATCCCATTTGTTGAATCACGATGTTATTTATTGTGCAGTTGGTGTTCTGTTCAGAAATTCCTTCTCTGTGCCTGTGACTTCAGAATTTTGTCTACATCCTCTTCCAGCAGTTTGTTTTTCCATTTTAACATTTAGTTCTTTGATCTTTTTTATTTTAGTTTAATATGCATTGAAAGATGTGGGTCTAGATTCAATTTTCTGCATGTAGATTGCCAGTTTTCCCACCAGCATTTGCTAAAGAGGTTATCTTTCATCCCAAGTGTATGGTTTTTGCCCTGTTTCAATAGATCAAGTAGCTGAACATGTCTGGGGTATTTTTTGGCATCCTCTTCTTCTGTTCCACTGTTCCACATGTCTGTTTTTGTAGCAGCACTGTGCTGTTTTATCACTTTAGTTTTGCTTCATAAATTAAAATCTAGGATTGTGATGTCTCTTGCTTTACTTCTGTTACTCAAGGCTGCTTTTTGCTATTCTAGGTCTCTTCTGGTTCCATTTGAATGTTAGTGTTTTTCTAGTTGTGTGAGGAATGCTATTGGTTTTTTGACTAAGATTTTACTAAGTTTGTATATATCAGTTTCAAAAATACAGCCAGGTTCTGGCTATCCAGGAAGAAGAGTTCTATTTTTATTTTCTGATATCTTCTTTAATATCCTTTTTCAGACTTCTGTTGTTTTCATTGTAGAAGTTTTTCACTTCTTTATTTAGATTAATTCCTGTGTATTTAATTTTTCTTGATACCATTGGGAATGATACTGTTTACTAATTTTTCTGGATGAACTTATTTTTAGGATACAGGAATGCTATTGGATTTTTATGGTTTTTTTAAAATCATGTTACATTGCTGAATGAATTCCAGAAATCTTTTGATGGAATCTTCTGGGTCTTCTATGCAAAGAATCATGGCATACACATATAATAATAATATTTTGAATTCTTCCTTCCTTATACATATCCTTTTTACTGCCTGATTTCTTTGGCTAGAGTTTTGAGTACTACATTGACCAGTTAGTAGTGATAGTGGGCACCCTTGTCTTGTTTCATTACCAACCAACAGCTCAACGTCCAAATGCTCTTATATTGGAATTAATGTTTGAACATGAATTTTGGAGAAATACAAACATTTAATCAACTTCAGATACAGACATCTAAAAATAGAACACACATAAGATACTGATGGAGGAATTGGATTGTGTTAGAAGTAGAAAAGCCCAGCACTAGAAAGTAAAGGAAGACAATATATATTTTGGCAAGGAAAATACCTTTGGATTATTTTAGTTGTTCTATATTGTATGTATAGATGATTTTCGATCGACCAAACTATTTAACAAAATTTAATCATCATATAAAGTATTAGAAAATTGGCAACACTTCACATTTTCACCTATTCTATGCATCCGAACAGAAGAGCAGAAGCCAACTTTATTTTGTACTTAAAATATGTTTTTTTTCTTAACATAATAATTTCAGTGCATCTAGGACCTATTGCATAGTTAGAATGTGTATGTTTATTCAATACCTGTTGCATATAAATCCTTGCATGAAATCTTTGAGGTTTCACAGATGAAGTTCACCTACACCTGCTTTCAAGATAACAAAAGTAAGATATTCATTCCTTCAGTCTCTGAAACTGCCTCTGGAAAGCCATGTCTATTCTAGAAATATCAATCTAGTTGTAGAATCTGAACTATTAGCAATCTCCTGTTGCCAAAAATATACCATTCTTGCTATATGAATATACCATTCTTATAGTATTTACCAGTGGAAAGTTAAGAAACATTGTTAAGCATTGTTTGAGCAATAAACTTTCATTTGTAAACTTTGTTTTCATTCTTGATTCATTTGGTAGCCACTGACAAAATATTTTGGTAACATAATTCAAATTTAGTTAAATTAGTGACCTGGAGACTACAAACTGGACAAGAGAAGTTGTCTGATTAAAAATATTTGACACTTCCTTGAAAGTGGTGCCGTTTCTCTTGGACGTTTTTGTGCTTTAAAAATCCAGTTAACATGCCTGTTTCATAAGCATAAACATGTACATTGCCACTATACAAATAAATCAATAGTTTAAGGAACAGGGCCCAGTGATAGCAGTTTACATCACAAAAGTAAACAAATTCCAGTTTAGCTAACCTCTTCTCACCCCATGGAAGGTACTAAACCACAGTGAGAATTCAGAACTATAACTAGAAAACAAATCTCAATTTTCTAGTTCAAATAAAAAAAACAGTTTGATTATAATTTTAGCTATTGGATAAAAATCAAAGTAAGATGAACAACAGACAATAAATACTCAGGACTTGTTTATTAATTTTCAGACAGCATCAGTGAGCACGTGATCTGTTTTTATTCTTCAGTGAAGGAAGGAATATATTGAACCACATATACTTAAATAGCTGCTTGTCAAAATCATCGCATGCAAAGCCTCTTGTATTAAGTTCCTGTGGCTGAACAGTAAACAGAGCCTTGCTCTTTCTCCACTTGGAGGAACAGGATTATTGTCTTGTTTGGAATAGTGACACGCTCACATGTTGCTGAAATATTGGCAGAATCAAAAGGACTAGCCTTCAACGTGGACATTCTTGAGTATTTTCCTGTTGGAGTGGACTTGTTTATGCCTCTTACAGCTTCTCCAAGAATGCAGATCGCTGAATTGTGCAGACAGTCTCTTTCCCACTTGGTCATACCATCTGCCTCCACATTGCAGTTTACTCGGCATGAGTACCAGGTAGCAGACGGGATTTTGCCCAATAGCAAGTACAGCAGAAAGTCTTTCCCAGGCTCCCTACAATCTGTGAACATATGATCAGTCTAGGAGAACACATTTTGCTAAAAATACACCAGAGAAATGTTCACTTGGTAATAAAAAAAGGAACCTGAATCGAGGGGGAACTGTGCCATGAGTTTCTAAAACATATATTTCTATGTGTACCAGAATGGTGACGCTCTGTCAATGCCACATAACTGGATCAACTAGTATTTGTTTCTTAATTGAAAGTGTTAATGTACACTTAACAGTATAGGCACAGTGCATTCGGTTTAAAACTCAAATTGTGAGTTAAATGAATGAAAGTCCTAGAATATTTGTCGTGAGTTTGATTGGATCAATAAACTAAAATCTATATAAATTCCATCACAATTTCTGAAACTGCCCAGCGACATTAGAAAAAATTTTCTGGAGATCTGAGTGTGAATTTAAAAAAGAGAAGACTCCACCAACTATGCTTTATGCTGCCCAAAGGACAGTATATACGCAGTGTCTGTCCACTGGACTGCAACATAGTCAGTCAGGTTTTCTAAATTATTCAGTTCTTTTTTTTTTTTTTTATTTAAGAGGAAAAAGAGAAAAACACAAAACAAAACAAAGCAGTGTAAGGTTACATATAATACAGAACTACAAAAAAAAGCATAACAGTAAGAAATCACCTGTTAATAGATTACATATTATCATCTTGGAAATAGTTGCTCAAATCACAGTATCAAAGAATACAAAGTAGACATTCAAACAGAGAGACTACAAACAGCTGTGTTCAATGATCCAAAAACATTAATATAGTCAGCTATTCAACATCCCTATACACACTTGCTGTTATATCCGTTAGAGCTTTTTTTTTTCCCTTCCTCTCTTTTTACAACAAAATTTACACATTTTAGATTTTATTACTCCTTAGTTCTTATTACTTTTTTTGGGGGGGAGAATAAAGTCAAATATGGCAGAACAAAGCTGTCAGTGAAAACCAAGGATAGACTTAGCACATGATGTAGAACAGAGTATACGGTTATTAACAATAGTTATCAACGTTGTCTCCTGTTTCCTTAAAAAGATTTGTCTATCTCATTAGATATTATAAAGTTGGACAAAACAGTAGAGAACAAGACCAATAAAACTTAGACATTGTAAACATTACAGGACTTCCAAAGGAGACAATAGTCAAACCAGAATGGGCATCTCAGTGAATCTTACTGCCTTCAAAGTAGTTGCCTATACCCTCAGACCTGATACTATCCCACAGAATGGAACAGAGTCTAATCAGTCAAAACAAGATCGTGGGAGCATTACAGGACTTCAAAACAAGTTAATAGGAAATCGCAAAGAGTTACTATTATATATCCTAATTTTTTAAATTTTTCCCTTAATTAAAATAAACATAAGAAATAACTAAATAATTTTTTTTAAAGAATAATAGTTACCATAGTGTTTGTCTTTTTCCTTGAGATATTTGGATAAAACTTCATATACTATAGCTTCAAATATTTCCATATCAAGAAGCCCGGAATAAAGCCTTTCTAATTAATAAGTGAAAATTTTATAAGGCTTCAAGGCCACATAATGGGGAATCATGATTGCCACATATTTTCATATATTTGAATCATTACTTACATTAGGGAAACTATTCGGTATTCATACATGCGAGATTGATTTATTTCACTTATGAGTATGGTCTCAAGCTGCGCCCATTTATTGATAAATATCTCAATGTGATCCTTCTTTATAGCTGAATAATATTCCATTGTATAGAAATACCACAACTTTTTTATCCATTCCTCAGTTGATGGACACTTGGGTTGTTTCCAAGATCTGGCGATTACAAATTGTGCTGCTATAAACATAGGTGCACATAAATCACTGTGGTATGATGCTTTCAGTTCTTCTGGGAATATGCCTAGAAGTGGAATAGCTGGAATAAATGGGATTTCCAATCCCAACTTTTTGAGAAACCTCCAGACAGACCTCCACAAAGGCTGTACCAGTCTACACTCCCACCAACAGTGCAGGAGAGTTCCTTTTTCCCCACATCCTCTCCAGCATTTGTTGTTGTTGGTTTTCTTGATCCTGGCCATTCTTTCAGGAGTGAGATGGAATCTCAGTGTGGTTTTAATTTGCATTTCTCTGATGACCAATGATGATGAGCATGTTTTCATATATTTATTTGCCATTTGCATTTCTTCATCTGAGAATTGCGTATTCATCTCAGATGCCCATTTTTGGATTGGATCTTTGAATTTTGGAGGTCTGAGTTTTTTTTAATTCTTTATATGTTTTAGACAAGAGTCCCTTGTCTGAGAGAGAGTTCACTAAAATCTTTTCCCAGTTTGTGGGTTTTCTTTTCACTATGCTGGAGATTTCTTTTGACATGCAGAAACTTTTTAATAAGATGTGGTCCCAGTTATTGATTCTGGGAAGTGTTTCCCGTGCGGTTTGAGTCCTGTTCATGAATTCTCTACCTACTCCTATGTCTCCAAGGTTTCTACCCACTTTGTCTTCCAGTAGATTTAGTGTTTCTGTTTTAATATTCAGATCTTTGACCCATTTAGATTTTAATTTAGTACATGGTGATAGACATGGGTCTAGCTTTAGTTTTCGGCAAATGGAGAGCCAGTTTTTCCAGCACCATTTATTAAAGAGACTGTCGTTCTTCCAGTGAACCTGCTTGGCTCCTTTATCAAAGATAAGGTGGTTGAGTGTGTTTGTAGTTGTGGTTGTATCTTCTAATCTATTCCATTGATCTTCAGCTCTGTTTTGATTCCAATACCATGTTGATTTTACTATTGTTGCTTTGTAGTATAATTTCAAGTCAGGGATTGTGATGCCTCCTGCTTTGCCTTTGCTGCTTAGAATTGCCTTTGCGATTCTAGGTCTCTTCTGGTTCCAGATGAAATTTAGGAGTGATTTCTCTAGATCTATAAGGTATGTTGATGGTATTTCTATTGGGATTGCATTGAATCTGTATAAGAGTTTTGGGAGAATGGCCATCTTCACAATGTTTGTTCTTCCTATCCATGAGCAAGGGATGTCTTTCCATTTTCTGAGATCATCTTCAATTTCCTTTTTCAGTGTATTATAGTTTTCACTGTATAAGTCTTTCACTTCTTTCGTAAGAGTAATTCCTAAATATTTCATTTTTTTGCTTGCTAATGTGAATAGTCCAGTTTCTCTTATTTCCCTCTCTGTGATTTTGTTGTTTGAGTATAGCAATGCTATTGATTTCTGAGTATTGATTTTGTATCCAGCCACATTACTGAATTTATTTATTGTATCTAAGAGTCTTTCAATGGAGCTTAGGGGGTCTTCTATGTAGAGTATCATGTTGTCTGCAAACAACATCTTAACTTCTTCTTTTCCTATCTTTACCCCTTTTATTTCTCTTTCTTGCCTAATTGCTCTGGCTAGTACTTCCAGTACTATATTAAATAGGAGTGGTGATAAAGGACATCCTTGTCTTGTGCCTGATTTTAAAGTAAAGGCTTTCAATTTTTGGCCATTTAGAATGATGCTGGCTGTTGGTTTGTCATAAATGGCCTTTATTATATTGAGGTAAAGACCATCTATTCCAATTTTCTGTAGAGTTTTTATCATGAATAAATGTTGGACCTTATCGAAGGCTTTTTCTGCATCTATAGAAATGATCATGTGATTCTTATTTTTGGCTTTATTGATATGGTGGATTACATTTATTGATTTGCGTATGTTGAACCATCCTTGCATTCCTGGGATGAATCCCACTTGGTCATGGTGTATAATCTTCTTGATGATTTGCTGGATCCTATTTGCCAATATTTTATTGAGGATTTTTGCATCTGTGTTCATTAGGGAGATAGGTCTATAGTTCTCTTTTTTAGTTGGGTCTTTCTCAGGTTTTGGTACTAGAGTAATATTTGCTTCCAGGAACGACTTAGGAAGGATTGCTTCCCTTTCAATTTCATTGAACAGTTTGAGGAGTGTCGGCATTAGGTCTTCTTTGTATTTCTTGTAGAATTCTGCAGTGAATCCATCTGGGCCTGGGCTCTTCTTGGTGGGTAAGGACTTAATTACATTTTCAATTTCAGTAACAGAGATTGGGTTATTCAACAGTTTTACATCCTCTTGATCTAGCTTTGGCACTTCATATGCTTCTAAGAATCTGTCTATTTCTTCTGTGTTATCAAACTTTTGAGAGTAGAGGTTTTCGAAGTAGGTGTTGATGATCTTCTGTATTTCTATTGGGTCTGTAGTGATTTCTCCTTTTTCATTTCTTATTGCATGAATTTGAGCTTTTTCTTCCCTTTTTTTAATAAGGTTGGCTAGGGGCTTATCGATTTTATTTATTCTTTCAAAGAACCAACTCTTTGATTTGTTGATTCTTTGGATTGTTTTCTTAGTCTCTATTGCATTGATTTCTGCTCTGATTTTTATAATTTCCTCTCTTCTTTTGGCTTTGGGCTTGACTTGCTCTTCTTTTTCTAGCTGTTTGAGGTGTAGCATCAAGTTATTTATTTGTATTCGTTCTGTTTTCCTGATGTGGGAACTCAGTGCAATAAATTTTCCTCTCAGGACGGCTTTCATTGCATCCCACAGGTTCCGGTAAGTTGTATCTGTATTTTCATTTTCTTTTAGGTATTGTTTGATTTCTTCTTTAATTTCCTCTGTGACCCACTGATTACTCAAGAGTGTGTTATTCAGTTTCCATGTGTTTGTGGGATTTTTGCAGTATCTTTTATCATTAATTTCTAATTTCAGAGCGCTATGATCCGATAACATGCAAGGGATGATTTTAGCTCTTTTGCACTTGTTTAAATATGTTCTGTGAGCTAATATATGGTCTATTTTAGAAAATGATCCATGTACTGCTGAGAAGAATGTGTATTCTGATGTTGTTGGGTGGAACATCCTGTATATGTCTATCAAACCCATTTGTTCACAGGTATGATTCAGTTCTGTTATTTCTTTGCTCATTTTCTGTCTGGTTGATCTGTCCCTTGGTGTCAATGGCGTATTAAGGTCTCCTGTTACAATTGTGTTACTGATAATTTGAGTTTTCATTTCTGTTAATAATTGTTTTATATAACTTGGTGCTCTGGAGTTTGGTGCGTATATATTTAAGATAGTTATCTCTTCCTCTTGGAGTTTTCCCCTTACAAGTATGTAGTGACCTTCTTTGTCCTTTATGGTCATTGTTGGTTTAAAGTTCACGTTGTCTGCAAACAGAATGGCTACTCCTGCCTTTTTCTGGATTCCTGCTGCATGAAGAATTGTTTTCCATCCTTTGACTTTCAGTCTGTGAGTATCCTTCTGGGTTAGATGAGTTTCCTGTAAACAGCATATGGTTGGATTTTGTTTCTTGATCCATTCTGCTAGTCTGTTTCTTTTGATTGGTGCATTGAGACCATTTACATTAATGGTTATTACTGTTAAATGCTGGTTAATTGTAGGAATGTTATCTCTCTGCTGTTGCATCTTTATCTTTCTGTTCTGTTTAATTATTTGCTTTGCTTAGTGGTTTTTTCCTTTGTGTATCTAAACTGTCTTTCAATATTTTTTGCAGGGTCGGTTTGGTGTTCATGAAGTTCTTCAGCTGTTCTTTGTCATGGAAGTATCGTATTGCACCATCTATTTTGAATGATAGTTTTGCAGGATATATCAGTCTTGGTTGGAAATCATTTTGCTTTAGGATCTGGAATATTTCACTCCATGCTTTTCTTGACTTTATCGTTTGTGCTGAGAAGTCTGCTGTGATTCTGATAGGTTTTCCTTTATAAGTGATCTGTCTTTTCTCTCTGACAGCTTTTAGTAATCTATTCTTGTGTTGGATTTCTGGGATGGTGATTATTATATGTCTGGGTGTAGTTTTATTTTGGTTATGAGTGTTTGGAGTTCTATATGCTTCACTGATCTTGATGTCAGTTTCTGATCTCATGCTTGGGAAATTTTCAGCTATTACTTCTCTAAATATCCTCTTGACATCCTTTATGTTGTCTCCCTCTCTTTCATTAATCCCTATCATTCTTATGTTATTATTCTTTGCATCGTCTTGCAGTTGTTGAATTGTTGTTTCCTGATTCCTTGTTATTTTCAAGAGATCTTTCCTTTCCTGTTCACTAGCTGCAATCATGTCTTCAAGGTCTGAAATTCTATCTTCACTTTCATTAAGGCGGTTTTTACAACTTTCAGTGGAGTTTTTTATTTCCTGTATATCTCTGTGCATCTGCATTATGTATTCTGTTTGTTTCTTATATTGCTCGTCTAGGGATTCTATGTTTTTGTTTAGTTCCTCCAATTTTTTATCTGTTTTCTTTAGATATATTTAGAATCTCTTTCATTTCTTTTATCATTTCTTCTTTTATCTGGGAGATTATTTCGAGTTTGAATTTCTTTAAAGCTTCCTGGAGTTGTTTGTCAACTTCAGTAGCTATTATGTCCAATATATGAGGTGGATGGGATATATTTTCTTCTATATACATTGCTCCTAGGGTTTCCTGAGATGGGCTGGAGGTTTGAGGTTGTAATTTGGTCTTTCGTTTTGTTATTTTGTATATTTCTGTGTTTCAAGTGTTATTTGAAAGCTTCCTCAGGATCTGTTGAAAATCCCCTTCTATGCTTGGAGCTACTGAGCCTCTGACACCGCACTACCCCAAGCCATTGGGCCTGCAGAACCAGTGTCCCTCCTCTGCCTGCTCAGAGCTCCGCAGTTCCAGACAAGCTGGGCCTCAGGGACACTGTGCGCCCACCTGCCCCTTGGAAGATCCACAGCTCTTCAATTGCAGCCGGGTTAGGGTGCTCTCCACAGGCCACAGTGCCTCAGGAGCCTGTGATCCCTCCCTGCTTGCAGAGATATCCACAGTCCTCTAGGCAAAGGAAGGGACTTCTGCAGGCACTCCAGATCCGCCCAGCTCCTCCTCTGCAGGCAGGTGGCTAGGCGCGGCTGGGCTCGGGGGTTAGTGTAGGCCCGCCCATCCATCAGGAGCTCAGCAGACTTCCAAGTGTAGCGGGGTGGGGGGGGGGAGGCAGCTGTAGTGGCCTCTAACCCACTGCTCCACTTCACTGCACCCAGAAGCCTGGGGGGTCCAGAACAGTCTGAGATTTGGGCAGACTGTGCTGGGCACTCACCACAGGCTGAGGTGCCTCAGGAAGCTGCGATGCCTCTCTGCTTGCAGAAGTATTCAGTCCTTCAGACAAAGGAACGGGCTTCCAATTATTCAGTTCTTATATCAGCATTTATTTTAACAAATGATTCAGTTCCCACATTAGCCATTAATCAATATTGCCAATTGAAAATGAATCAATCACTATTATAGCAAATTGACAAAAACTCATTATTTGCCTGACTGAGGATGCACAGATATCGTTTAGTTTCCTCTCTCCTCATCCCTCTTCTTGGAAAAGAGCAGAAAAGCATGAGAAATAGCAAAACAGAAATTTGATTTCTAGCATAAATGGTGCAGTATTTTCACGATTTCCCATATGAATGCATTGGATCTTTAATCATACATTTTATCCTACAGAAGAATGAAAAATTTTTGGCTCTTTTTAAAATGATCACCCGTAACATTTCTTTCAGTTGCGTTGTTTTCATTAGAGTGAAGGAAGCTTGACAAAACAGGAAGTATAAAGGTAATGGTACAGCAAAAGCACAAGTTTCTTGTTCATCTTTCAATGAAACAGGGTAAGAAAGCAGTTTTCTTTCAGAAAGTCATACCCTCGGCAGTTTGGAAGCTCCGCCTTCTTTGACAGATACCTGCCATGGGGATTTTCTTATTCTCATTTTATGCTAAGGAAAAAAAGAAAAAAAAAAAAAAGGATTCTACAGCAAGTGTTTGTAAGCATGAGCCAGAAGTTGTAAGTTTCACCCTTGCTCTTTCTCCATTGAAAAGAACATATTATGGCAACATCTAGCTACCCCAAGCAGACAGGCTCTCTTCATCTGGGCAGCTGTGCACCATGTACGCCCTGTTGCTTTAGAAGGGTGGGGAAAATTTGGGGGGGAAATTAACAGTCTCTGTTGGATGTACAGAACTGGGATTTAGACAGATGCGTGAGAACTGGATATAAGTCATCTGGTTTGGGGACCTGATGAATGATTCTTTCATTCTCCTCCTTCTGGAGACAATCCATTTAAGTACTGCAAATACAAAACAGTGTCATTTTCCCAGGAATATGTGACAGACTGAAGGTAATACAACATAAATATAAGGTTCAGGAGGACAGACAAAAGAGGTGGGTGAGACCCAGGGATACATAAGCACCATTTAAGCAAAATGAGTGATCAAGAAAAATCAAAATAGGAGATAATCCAGAAGATCAAAGAGAACTCTGACTAGCAGCAGATAGAAAGACAAGAATCTGTGGCTCAGGAATTTAACTCTTTAGCTCCTGCAAACTCTGGGAAGCGGAAACCAGGAGCTGATCTTGAGAAGCAGAGAAACAGGCAGAAACCTGTCTTTGAAAGATTAGGACTGGGTGCTAGAATCTTTCTATGTGGCCAAGGAGGGTGAAAGAGAGATCCACGGACTGGAATTGGGATGAAAAAGAAAAACATCGATTGGCTACAACGGAGATTAATACACAGTGACTCAGCTAAGCATGTAGACTCTTGTTATTATTCATAAAGGCTTGATAAGGTGGCCTAGGCTAGAGTAAGTTAAACCTGCAGGTGCCACTGACACAAACGCAGCTGAGGATTTGAGGAACAGGAAGGGGTCTAAGAGCTAAGCTACTGCAGCTACTTGAAAACAAGCTGTAGCTTTTCACTGTAGCTTCTTTACTAAAATGGAACAAACCACTAGTCTCTGGCTTATTTTAAAATAAATGATCTATTAATGTCAAATATAATATCTTATCTGTTTACTCAACCTCAGACCATATTTTAGATCTTGAAATTTTCATTATTGAAGTTTAGGTAAGTAAAACAACAACAACAAACACAAAGTATAACAAAGGAAAAGTAATTAATTGACTGGCTAATTAAACCTGTGAAACTGTAAGAGCATCAAGGAAACCAGCTCTTTCTCATCTTCTGGATTACTCACTACTTCCTACCAACTGTTTTTTTCCCCCTGCTCTGTATTGGAACAAAATTTAGGTTAATTACCACCTTCCTGTATTTCTATTATAAAAGCAAGCAAAGGGAGTTTGTGTATTTAAGAAAAATTTTCTAGACAAATTTTCATTGATGTTGCTCAGGTTGGCCTCGAACTCTTTGGCTCAAGGCATCCTCTTGCCTCAGCCTCTGTAGGAGCTGGAAATACAGGCGTGTGCTTTGAAGATGGCCCCTCAACGCTTGTGTCCTCTGCTCCCACACTTTTGGGTATTTTTCTTTCTTTGAGCTTCAGTAGGATTGTGATTTCTCCAGATGAATAAAACAATGTGACCACAAAATTAGACTATAAAAAGAGTCTGACTTCTTTGTCTTGAACTTGTTTGCTTGCACTCTTGCTGATTTGCTATAAATGCAGCTGGCTGTCACATAGTGGAACTGCCCAGGGAGAGCCCCGCCTGGCCCGGAGCCTGTATCTACCAGTAATCAGCAGGCAGGAGGCAGCTGAGCTTCCTGACCTCAGAAAATGTGAGATGCACAGTGTTGTTTTCAGTCAATAAGTTTCGAGTATTTTTTTCATATCAACAAATAACTAATATATATAATCTATTCATTGTATATAACTAATATATATAACCTGTTCAGTGCATATTGGTGATTCTTAAAATAGGAAAAGTACTTATATACAGTGTAGAGTTGTCATTGAAATTATCTACCAAGTCAGAGATAGGTTTTCTGGTCCCACCTCCACATTGTAACTTCCATGGGGGTCCTTGTGACATGCTCAAGAGTGACGTGTGGCTTTCTCAGCTGCAGGAAGCCGTCCCTTCCCTCTCTTTCCATGACATTCCAGGTGTGAATACCCATGTAGAGCTATGCTGACTCATGCTTGGAGGACAGGAACATTTGATCTGTACCATTGTGAACAGAACATCTATTCTGGGCAAGAACCAAACTTTTAATAGACCAAGCCTGAAATGTTGGGGTCTGGTTTGTTGTAGTTGCCGTCACAGCAGTGAGCCTTACTTTAAATAGAACAGAATACAGGAGGGTGGCTTGGAACACAGAGATGAGACACGCTCCTCACGGAGACAGTCCATGCAGTTAGCAGTGTTTAAAGGTTAAACACTTCTACATCTTAGGGCAAACCCAGATTCTCACAGGTAGCTATAACCTCCATGGTCAGGCACAGAGGGAAGATGTGACATGAACTGGGGTGGGAGAGGCTGCAGAATCCAGCAATACCACATCAAAAGGGAGAGGAAAAATGTGAAGTTTTTGATTTAATTTTGGTCTTGCCATTTCTGTCCTCCTCCTCCTTAAAAGCTATTCCCAAAAAGAAATTTTATAAAAGCCATATGAAGAATGTGATTTGGAAAGTATGTTTGCTGTGTTTGAACAATGCTTGTTCTGTCTGCCCCCATGTTGCTCCCCCCCCCACCCCGGGTTATAAACTTGATTAAAATAGAAACCATGGCCTTCTTGGAATTTTTTTTTAAATCAGTACACCTAAAACCAGGTTCCTTGCAGGGCATAGTATAAAAATATGATTGACTTCTAGTCATGGAGTTCATTTAGGAGTTAATGGCAATGCTAGAAATAAAAATTGCATTTTTTCTTTGCTGCATACTTACTAAACTTATGTCGGAAGATGAAATAAGGGATGAGAAGAACAAACTGATAACATGCTATTGACATAAATAAGGACATTGTCTTAGTTACTTTTTACTCATCGCTGAGACAAAATACCTGATGCTTAAAGTTGGGAAAGGAAAGGTTTATTTCTTACATTTTTGGAGGTTTCAGTCCATATTGAGTTGGCTCCAAGGCAGGGTGGCATGGCGGGCTACAGTTCATGGTGGCTGCAAACAGCAAGATAGAAACCAGCAAGAGAGAGTGATATTCCTTTTTTCTGCCATTACATTGTATGCTTGCTTCACCCCTAGGTGGGTGTAGCACTGACACCATCAATCTAAGCCCTAGATAATAAGCAAATTACAAATGCACAATGCGAATGCATGAGGCCTGGGGGCCACTGACAAAAACCATGACAAAACGATTCTTATGTGAGGAGCATATGGCAAATAGAAACAAGGGGCAGCTATGATGATTCCTTCCTCCTTACAGAGGCTGGCCTACTTAAGATGAGGCTAAGATATGGAAAGGTAAAGCCATGTCTCCATGCACGTCATATTTTAATGATGCTGTTATGAATTCTGTTTCACCGAAGAGACACTTTCCTCTTGGGCTAAGTTTGCATGAGGAAAAGCAGAAAGAATAGAGATATGGATATGATTTTACAACTAGGTTAACAAGTCTTTCTCCTGGAGAGAGATTAGAACACAACTTTTGGTGATTATCAAGTAAATAATACAAAATTTAGCTTATGTTTATTCAAGGAGCCTATATTTATTACCTTAGAAAGGGAAGGGCGCATTCTGATGGGTATTTTAGGTAAAACACATGAATTAAACTTGTTGGTCAACACTGTTACCACCAGATTTACTTTTAAATAGTCATCACACAAATGAAATCATTCGGAGAATCATTTGCTTTGGTTGGGTCAGATTGATTATGTTAGTGATGAGAAAGCATTAGAGAGATCTGGAAGAGCTAGATTTCGGGGTTCTAACCTATCTATATTGAGTCAGTGACACCCAATGTCAATAACAATAATTGAGGTTGACCATAATGCAGGTAGATCCCTCAGAATGTGGTTCTCAATCTTGCCATGTTAGGGGTAGAGGACGGTATTTGAAGAAACTAGCATGATTCTCTTTTTCCTTGCTTTATATCAGAAACTAGATATGACCATGAAAATTCCTATGATAAAGAGAATGATAGATGACATAAGAGACTTTCTAAAACAGGAACCACTAGCTGTCCAGCCCTGGCATGTGGGCAGCAAACTGTAACCCAGAAAGAATACTTCTCCATATTTCTGACAACAGCTTACCATGTTTCAAGTGACACAAAGAGATATAAAGAGGCCCAAGTTCCCTTGGCGTCTTGTTTACATCGATTTGGGATGCCTAGAAACACTTCATCCTTTGTAAGGAAGCAGTGTGCCCAAAGAGGTCAACTCCAACTCCGTAGCCTGGCAAAGCACATTCCTCAAGTAGGTGACTGGCAGTAAACATCTAGAAAGCCAGCTCAGAAGAGCATAGGTGTCTTTCTTATAGGTATATGAGAAACATCCCAAGAACTGGAAGAAGCTGCGCTGGAAACGAGTGAGATTTCTGGTGAGGAGTCTCACACTATGGATTTTGTGAGGTCTTGCAGCAGCAGAATCAGACTCTGTCTCACTCACCAGATTGTCAAGCCAGCCTTCATTCCAGGGCCTTTGAGCAAAAAAGTAAGCAGACAAAACACCTTGGCTCACCTAAATACAACCCTCTGCAGGAAGGAATGAGCCCTGTTCTGTTGAGAGGCACATGCCAGTGGCGAGTGGGTCTGAGGAGACGAGAAGGGAGTCCAGCCACTGTTGACTTCAGCATCATGGCCAGAAATGGTGAGGGCTGCTGATTTTGGAGAGAAGCACATATGTACTGAGGGCCTGTGATCCTGAAGGTGAGGGCTAGTATCTCTGTGTAACTGCGATGTGATTGTGAATGTGGCATCTCTTGTGTTTCGTGAAAAGACTTCTCTTTATGGTGGTGAGTGTGAATATGGCGTCTCTTGTATTTTACGGTCCCTTCGTGGTGATGAAGACTTGATGGGCTGTGCCTGGACCAAAGAACCTCAGAGCTAGAAGGGACCTTTTAGATCACCTGATGAGAACTCTTCTTTATTTTGTAGTGAAGAACTGGAAAAGCAAAGGGAGATGATCTATTTACTGTTAAAGAACTAACTAATGGTAAATCTGGGATTGAAATTTAAGTTTTCTGATCTCAGACACTTATCTCCAGTTATACAAAACACCTTACATCACAGGAATTCATTTTAAATTGAGGATCTGAATTCTTGCCCTGGAAACATGCCAGAGATGCTGCACTCTCCATGAAGTGTGATAGAGCTTTCAGCCCTTGGGCTTATGACTCCATATTTCATCTATTCTTTAAATATTATTACTTATTTAACACAATGCAGAAAATAAACCATCTTAGTGTTTCTCTGCATTTATCAGTGTCTCTTATGATACAATGCAAGGAAAATGCAAAGCTCACATTCTTGGTGTCGTCGTGTGGGGTAATGATGAATGCCATGTTCCCTGGTCCATCTGGAGATGTTTATTATGACTAAAATAAATCTCTTAATTCTCATTTTGGAAAATTATGCATCCCTCTCTGATTATCTGGCCCATTGCTTTCATGAACTTTTGTAGGAGATTGTTACATAGTTCATCAAATTTTCTCCCTTTAAAAAGCCAAAGGTGATACAATACTTCCTGATGTTAACTTACATGGTAAAAATGATGCCTTATGAAGCCTTAGATGGTTATGATAGGTGCTGCATAGCAGTTGTAGCTTCAAGTACTAAGGCCAGTAGGCTGCAGTGCAGAATGTTGATGGAGCTTGGAATGTTTAAGGCCATAGCCATGGAGGAAAGGCCAGCAAAAGAACAAAAATAACCCTGAGTGACCCTGACATGTCTGGTGCAGAGCCACATTCCTCTCAAGGTGAGCCCAGCTTTTGCTTGTCCCAGATATCATGTGGGCAGGGAGCATGTTTTCTGTGGTGTCAATACTATTATTAGGCATGATTCAAAGGAACATATGAGGTCACAGAAAGTAGGTTTGGATACGGAACACTGATTTGAATTCCTAATCTGTCACTGGTTCTAAGATATTAACTTTTAGACATGTTATACCTTTAGATATATCATATTTTACCGATTTTACAATATAGGGCACAAGAATGTGATGAAAATCAATGCTTAAAACATACATGTTATATAAAGGCATATGTAGCCAACATGCCTATATGTCTTCCATGAGACTATCAGAAATTTAGAAGTCCTTGCTCTTTTTTGATATAATATAAATTTTCTTCTCTATAGCTTGTTATTTCTTCCCCAGCCATACTTTTAGGTGTCTGGAATTTAATATTCATTTTCTTATTTACCATTTTTATAAAGTAGAACATATATAAAATATTCCCTGCATTTTTTGAAATATGTAGATATGAAGTCTCTGTCTCTAATAGTCATTTTACATCTTCAGTAAAAGCCTAGATCTTCAATACATTTTACTAAGGCAATTATATTTACAACACAATTTAAAATATCACATCATTGATGTCAAACTAAAGAAAATATTGAAGTGGTCAAATTCAATTTTCTAAAATACCCGAGTTTGTAGCACATTTTGATTCTGTACCATGTGAGGTGGCTCAGATAATGGTGTCAATTAAACTAAAATACCTCCTATAATTTTGTAAGAACTGAGGGATTTTTTAAAAAGATATCATTAGTATAAGATAGAGGTATATTCAAGAAGTAAAACACAATAGAAGAGTGAGTGGATATAAGGATTTAACATTTTAGCTCACAGAAACAAATAGCTAGGAAGACTTGAGTTTATGTATTTCAGGATAATGTTGGCGACATTTCCTTAGCATGAATGCTTTGGACAGCGAACATCACTGTAGAGCAGCTCATAGCAAGCAAGACAGCCATGTGGAGGGTTCTACATGCATCCTAAGAAAATCAGTATGGCCTATGACAATCTTCAGAGAAACTGAAGCAGATCCATTCACCTGATATTTTAAGCAGCCCTAAGATTTGTTGCACCCTTTCCCATTTCAGGTAATCTTTTCTAAGCAATTAAACAAAGAACAAACTGAATGAAACACATTTTAACTTACCTTTTAATGTGGCTCTGGGAGCTGATTTATTTCTTAACACTTTGTCTTTGATACTGTTTAAAGACTTCTTCAAGTAATAGTAAATGCATTTGTGTAAGACCATGTAACATGAACATTTTGATGAGCATTATATAATAACTAATTAAAAATGTATCAGATGCCACTTGCCTCTGAGAGGCCATTTTCTTCTGTTGCCCTGATTTGAAGGAAATTCATTCTTCCTTCATTTGATTCAGAGCCTACCCTTAGAAGCAAAGTCTGATTAGTATTGGATAATTGCCTTACTTACTTTCTCATTGCTGGAAAAAATACTTGAAACCGACAAGTTAAAGAAAGAGAGGTTTAGTTTAGCTCATCATTTATAAAGCTTTCTGTTCATAGTCAGCTGGCTTCAAGGCAGGGCAGCATTGCAGAAGAAAAAAGGACTCATGGCAGGGAAAGCAGAAAACCTTGCTGCTTCTTTTCTTTTTTATTCAATCCAGCATACAAGCCTATTTGTTGGGGTCAACCACACCTAGTGTAGGTCTTTCCTCTTCAATAAGTCCATTATCCACACCCAGAACTGTGCTAATCCAACCCAGTGTCTCACATCCATGATCCAGTCATGCCCTAAGGCCCAAAGTATTAGTGCATGAGACTTTTGTGGGAATATTAGATACAAGGCATGACAACAGTGTTATTACAAATGTAGCTCACCAAAATTATATCATAAAATCAAATTAATGGGTCACATTGTTATTTTTTCAAATAATTTGGACAAGAAAATAATAATCTTACATATTTCCTAGAGTAAGGTAAGAAAAATCTCATAAATGTTTTGATTTAAGCCAATCATCATCATCATCATCATCATCATCATCTTTCTCTTGTGATTAGTATCCTTGTGGTTCAATAAAAGGATTTTGATCACCACACTTTAGGGGAAGTTTTCTAAGTGGAGTTTCTTGTTGTAAAATAATATAGATTTGGGATTCTTTGTACTATTTCATTTTGGGATTCTAAGTACAGTACCTGTGAAGAAAATAAACAAGGAACTTGCAACTGAGATTTTATATTCTAGTGACATATATAAGTAATAAGTAGATTGTCTTGTTTACTTTTCTCTCATTGCTGAGACAAAATACATGACACCAAAATACCTTGAAAGCTATAAGGGAGGGTTTATTTAGCTCACAGTTTGTGGAGGTTTTAGTCCATAATCAGCTGACTCCAAGGCAGGGTGGCATGACTGAGTGGCAAAATGATGGATGCAGCAGATACCAGAAGTGACAAGAGTAAAAGGGAAAAGCACACCTCTTTCCCTCCCTTATATTGTCTGTCAGCTACTCACCCCTGGGCGGGTGCAGCATTCACATCACCAGTGCCGATATTAGACAATGAACTGATCACAAACGCTAGACATAGCCACGTTTGAAAGGCTCATGCCCCACAACTGCATGAGGCTTTGGGGGGACATTTAAACACAAAATGTAACATAGATTTAAAAAATAATGTTTTAAAATTGTGATTAATCCTTTGAAGGAAGTGCAGTAACACAAGGGATTTATGTTTTTAACAGGTGCTTCATTAATCAGCACGGTTTTCAATGGCCTTTTTGAAGAGGAAAAGGTGTTGGAGATCAGATACAAATGAGAAGGTAACCCTGAAAACTATGAGGGAAAGGTCACCATGGATATAGAGTTAAAAATACTGTAGATCATATTGTGAATGCAGATGCCTTCCCTTCCCTTTCTTTTTTTTTTTTTTTTTTTTTTCTTTCCTTTCTTTTTCTTTTGGTGCTAGATTTTAAAACCACACCTTTTTCACTGAGCTCTAACTTGTTCTTTTTTTTTTTTTTTTTTTTTTTTAGAGACAAGATCTGGCTAAATTGCCAAGATTGGCATTTTGGTGCTCTTACCTCAAACTCCCTGGGAATTGTGATTACGGGTATATGACACTACATCTTGCTATACTTTTTGATGTTTAAACATTAAATTCTGAAAACATTCCAACCATAGTAACACTTTTCTATTGATTCCCTGGTGAAAACTAATATTTCTTGGACTATACAATCAAGATCTAGAATTCACTAAATCATCTTCCACTAAAATGATAATCTCTTTAATGTATTATTGCTCAGTGGTGGGTTCTACTCTATCTGAGCACCTCTGCACTGAAGGGATAAAAAGGTTCACTTGTCATTTCAAGATGACTGAAATACATGGATCAATGGCTGAAAACTGTTAGGAATTTTGTCCATTTGATGATTACTGATGACTTATACAAAACACAGATATGTGAAAAGTTGCATTTAATCCATCAAAGTTACCACCTATAAGAAACAAAAGTTAGAAACTGTATTAGTCAGCTTTCTTGTCACTGAGAGCCAAAATTTAGATGAGAACAAATTTATTTGGACACATGACTTCATGAGATTCAATTCATAGTTAACCGAATCCAAGGTAGGAGCAGCATGATAGGAGGTCATGGCAGATGGGGGACGGCAATACCAGAAAGGCAAGGCAAAGGAATGAGATGTATTACTCAAGTTCATATCTCTATGACCCACCCAGATATAACCAGAAGTCTACAACCAGTAAAGCCATGCAAATACCTTAGATAGTTCACAGAGTCAATCAAGTTGACACAATCAAACTTAATCATTGTATCCCACCCTTGTCAACTTGACAGACATACAATCCCCTTAAATCATACTTAACCCCTAAAATAAACCTAAGGCCATAATTCTACTTGACATTATACGACTGTATTTAATACAACTGAAAACCCTATAATTCTGTTCCCAATGTCTCAAGAGTTCCAGCATATTTTTCAAAATTTAAGTCCAAATCTCTTCTGAGACTCAGGGAAATTTTTACCTGTGGATCCATAAAGTAAATCAAACACAGTTTACATAATCTCAGTGTACTACTGCACAAAATAAATATTCCCTTGGTAAAAGGGATGAATAGGGGGATAGAAAAGAATAAAACCAAAGCAAGACCACAACCAAGCAGGGAAAATATTGGATCTTGGTTTCCATATCCAGCATCCAAGGTACATGGTGATTAAATGTAAATGCCAGAAAGCTTGAACAGTTCCACCCCTATGGCTCTACTGCTTGCAGTCAACATGGCCTCTCTCTTGGGCTGACTTTGCCCATAAATTGAAGCTTTCCTCTGTATTCATTTCATGCTATTGATATTTCCAACTTCCCTTGGCTCACAGCTTCACACACTGCACTTTCAGGGGCTCTTTTCTGGACTCGCAGATCTTCCTTTGAAATCTGGATAAAAGCTTCTCTGACTCTACAACTCTAGCACTTGTTGTGCCAGTAAAACCAGCAACATGTAGATGATGCCAAATTCTCCACCAGAATGGGCAGTAGCTAGGCTACCTTGGATCATGATGGTAGCAGTATCTTAACATCTAGGTGACTAAACAGAATGAAATTATCACAAGAACCAATTACCTAGGAGACTTTTCTTGAACATGATTCCCAGAGACTCTTTTCTCAAATACAGGATTAAGCATGTGATGGAAGAGATCATGCTGATTCTGAGATGCCTTTGAGGCATCTTTTTTCTTTCCATATGAATTTATTTTTCAACATGTGCACCTCCTTGTGCCTTAATGTTACATGTGGTTCTTTCCGGGCCCAAATTTGTTTTTCAAATATTTACACTCGGCATTTTGTCTCCATTTCTCAATGTAAGTCTTTTAAATAGCCAATCATACCCATGTTGCATCCTGAATATTGGGGTGCCTTGAAATTTTCTTCTCCAGATCAATTTGTCAACTGCTCTTTATGTCAGTCTTCTGAAAATTCACAGGACATGGGTAAAATGCAGACCAGTTTTCACCTAGCATACATGGTCTGTAGGTCAATTGCTAGTGAAGCCCTTGTTTGCAACTGGAACCTCCTTAACCTGGCTTTCAGTGTCTTCATATCAGGATTCTAAACTCCTGAGCTCTGAAAAGAATCATCAATCAAACTCTGCATTCTAAAGCTGCTTTAGCTAGTATCTGCAAACTTCTCAAGTATGTCCTGTAAACCAGTTCCAAAGACTTCTGAACCACATAGCAAAGCACAGTAACAGCAATACTCCAATCCCTGGTATCAACTCTCTATATTACCTTCTTAATCACATAGTTACAACACCTGACACACACAATTGAAAGGAAGAAAAAATTTAATCTGGATAATGGTTTAATAGGTTCAGTACATGGTTGGTTGGCTCCAACACGGAAATACCATCACAAATGGGCATTGTAGAGCAAAGATACGTAATTCATGGTAGCAAAGAAAGAGAGCAGGGAAACAATGCCACAGTGAAGGGACAAAGAAGTAGGTGTCATATCCAAGGCCACACCTCCATGAGCTCCTTCTATATTCCTAGAAATATGTTCCACCAATCAGTGGCTCCAAACCATTTATGTTGATATTGATACAATCAATCTTAACTACCACAGTTACATATCTTTCACTAATGATTTGCTATTAGCATTTATTAAAAATTAATTGGGCAAAACCCATGCCAAGTAAATTGTAGGTATCAGATTAAGAGATATTTCTGGTGATTTATAAGATATTTACTTCATTTTGTTACCTTTTCTAAATTTGTACAATTATAACATGTTATGTGTATTAATCATAAAGAATTTATTTTATTTTATAATTAGATCTTGTGAACTTGTCAATTCTTGTTAACTACTTCTGAAAAAACTTATCCTGATACCTATTTTTCTCTTTTGTCAATAGGAGATTATTTTTAGGAATCCCCATTATTTACCTAAAATCAGACTCTGGGATGATAATGATCAAACACACTGCATTTTTATATTAGCTTTTATCCTCCATTAAAACGTGAAAGCTTTCAATGCAAGATGGAGGCCCTGTTATATTTTTTATTTCAATGAATACTACATACTTAGGATATGTCAAGGTCTCTAATAAATCTAAATGAAAAAATATGGAAAACTAATTCATGATAGAATCAGTTTAATTTGTACACTGATGATTGAAAATCTGTATGCTCTGGTCTTTTTCATCTCCACAATTACAGTAGCTTTGTATCTCTCTTGCCTTACTCCTCCTCCTCCAGCTTAGCTACTATTCATCAGTACTGAGAATTATTGCAAACACAATAGAGTTTTTGAGTTGAAAATTTAAATTTTAGCTGTAGCATTCATTAATTGTGTGAACGTTAGCCAATTCTTTAACTCTTTGATTCATAGGATAATTGAAGAGAGAATTTTAAAACCTCATCCATCAAGACAGCAGATAAACATTGACTATGTGATCAGTTTATTCCATTTCTTACTATAAATACTTTATAATTCTTATTTTTATCATGTTCTATGTTCTAAGTCAAAACTCAAAATAAAAGTCAAAACTCACAATAAAAGTCAAAACTCATAAAGTTTCCAAAGATGTCTATGTTTTAAGGATAACTTGGGTGAGAACTTTTAATCTTAGACAGTATCTCCTACTCTGGCTCTGTCTGAAGCCAAATAGTTATGGGATTTAACTGGCAGGTGTGCCAGGTAAATAGACCAAAGCTATGTTCTCCAGTCTGAACTTTATCAGTAATGAAAATGATATTTTGGTACGTTCTTACATTTTTAAAAACTTTTTCAGATGTGAAATGAGAAAAAGTATCTACTGAAGATCTTTAAAATAGTTGTCATTACTGAAGATTTGTTATTTACCTGCAATAGTGATCTTTTTATATACATTCTCCTCCAGAGATAACTAGTGGGAGATTTTTTTAAAAGGAAGGAAACAAGTTGGGCATGGTAATGTGTTAACTCATGCCTGTAATACCAACACTTGTGAAGCCTAGGCAGGACTGCCTTAAATTTAGGCCAATCTGGGCTACCTAGTGAGTTCAAGCCAACCTGGACTACACAATGAGACTTGTCTCAAAAAAAAAAAAATCAAAATTGTATAAGAAACTCAAAGGCACCTGAGAGTTTATCTTACTTGCTAGGTAAAAGTTAAACTTTCACTGTTTTATTGATGCTAACAGAAAACACAAGATCCCTGGGTCAGAGACAAAGGACAGTCTTTTTCCTCACAGAAACAGAATTTTCTATCACTAGTCCTTTAAACCCTGATTCACATGGAGCCATATGATAGAGGAAAGCCCCGGGAGACCTGCACATGTGCTACAAACCTGCAAACTTTGTTCCAGAGGCAGATAGTATTTCTACCTTTCTAGTCTACCAAAGTTCTTGATAAAAATTTCAGAACAAAAGCAATCAGTGTCTCCACCCCCAAAATATCTTGCAGTACAAGAGAACCTCAGTTGGATTATGGTATTTCAAGTAACAGGAATAGCTTAAATAAAGTACCAGAGAGACGAAACAAGATAGAATATAAAGATAGAATCAGTACATTGTTGAATTTTTAAGAACTCTGGAACAGACATGAATGGCCTTCCCATTCAACAAGCTAAATAGTATCTGTGATAAGTTTCAGTAACTGAATTTGTTTCCTACCGGTATGTCTTAAGATAAACCATATGTTACCAGAGAAGTAAGCCTGATACTATATACCAGGAAAGTCCATGACCAAAAATCAGTATCTCTATGCATAGCTTTGAAAGCTATTAGACTGTGAGCAAATTCCTGATGATTTAGTATATGCTATATTCCTTGGAGAAAAACTACATCAAGGAGATTTCAAAAATCAAATGGTAAATGATGGGAAAGAATCAGAAAATGAGTAAGATCAATAATAATAGAAATACATAATTATGTAACTTATCTGATTAAATTAATTAACCTTGGAGAATAATAATCTTCAAACAACTCTACTAGAAAAGACAGAAGATTTAGACTTAGGAAATCTCTCTCATTCTGTTTTTTTTCTTCCCCAGCAGGAACCATACCACACTTAAACTAATTAATTTTCTTTTTATATCCAATTTTCTGAAGCCTGTGATTTAAAAACTCAAATATATCCAGTTTTGTTTCATTGGTAACTATCTTTTCTCTTTTCTTTCTTTTTTTTCATGTGTATTTACTTTACATCTTATAATCTTGCCACTGCCTGATGCAAAGTGTTGCAAATACACATTAATACATACCATCTGGTACATGCATCTCTACAGCAGGAAAGGTGACCACGAGGCCTTAGGAATTCCACTCAAAGCCCCCATCCAACATCTGCAACTTCCTCTCCCTCCTAAAAGGTCTGTGAGGCATTGTGGATCTCTTTAGATTTACTCTGAGTCCCATTCTCCCCTGACTTTTCCAAATAAAAGGGCTACTCAGACTCTTAGGGGTTTCCTGGATATTTTAGGAAAGATTTCCAGCAGACCTTTGAAGTGAGATGGCTTTGGAATGGAGGGAAAGTTTTGTCATAATCCATCAAAGGAGAATGGAGATGTAGCCACAGCAAAGAAGCACTTCTTGGCTACCAAAGAGTATTATTGGATACATTTTTCTAGCACTAGCAAAACCTTGAGAACAGCTGGAGACAGCCTAGTATGCAATGTGAGATGCACACACATAGTTTCACTTGTTATCTTTAAATCATGTGTTTCCCGGGAGATCTGCCATATGGTTATTACAAAGCACAGATTAAGATTCAGTTGAAATTTGCACATCCTTGAAAATGACAAAATTTGTGTATTCTATGAAGAATAGTAGTGTTAAGAGAATCAATTTAGTAGCTGAGGAAAATGTGCCAGTAAAGGAGCTAGAGCTAATAAAGGAGTTGGTGTTGCGAGAATTAAAATATTCTTCTGGAACTCTCCAGAAACTGCTAGATTAACATATATTTCATTCAACAAGGAAAAGTACAGTACAATTAATATTCACATAATTTTCGATTATAATCATATAGTGAGTGACTAAGTAATTTTCAAAAGTAAGGTGAAAATGTGATAGTCTTGTTTAAAAAAGGATGTATTTTTCTGTAAATGAAAGGCTCTATTTTACTTGGGTGTAGTTTTGTAGAGTATTAGAATCCATGTACTATTTTAGCAGAATTAAACTGGAAAAAAATTCACTTTGTAAGTCTCCAGTCTTGTAAATTATGGCTGATATGAGGTAGGACAATTGTTTACAGTTTGTTTGTTTGTTTTGAGACAGAGTCTCACTATGTAGTGGAGGCTGGCTTTGAACTTACTATATAATCCTGGCTGGCCTGAATTCTTAGTAACTCTCTAGCCTCAGCCCTGTGTACTGGAATCACAGGCATGCTGGGATTACAGGCATGTGCCACTATGCCCAGCTGAGGAGGGATGATTTAAAACCTGAAAATGTGGACTCTTTCTGTCACATAAAATCTGTACCCATTGCATCTGTGTTGGATGAGGATTTACTCTTGGAAAGCAGAGCCCCACCTATATATCAGAATTCTTCCAAAAGCACTCAAAATATCATTAATAATAGGGCAAGTAAGTCATAGTAATTGCTAGTATCCTTGGGGAAAAACTTAATTCCATGTTATAAACAGTCCCTTCTTTCTTCATGAAAGATTGCAGAAGTTGTTGGGTTGACAAAATGAGTCATGACGCAGGACAGCATTCCTATCACAAGAAAAGGATTGCTTGAAAAGAAAGAGAATGAAAATAACATGCTTGGTCACTTCCTCTGTTTCTTTTATCTATGGGATTCATCTGCTACAGCAGTTGATGTGATTCAAAGTACAGACCAGCATGAAGCTTGTTTTAGTTTTTTTCTTTCTTTATTTTCATTTTCTCGTTGGACTGGCTTTCCTTGAGAAACAAAGACTATTCACATAAGCTCACCATTACACTGACATTTAAATTTGGGAGAGAAAAGCCAAAGAACGGCTACTGCTCAGCAAAAGAAACGCACAAGGCTGTAAACATCCTTCTGTGAAAGTACGATTTAGGTAGATGTGTGTACTTAGATATTATGGTCACTTCTCTCCTCCTGTGCTTTTGATTCCCCTCTTCTTTCTTCTTTCTCTCTGTTCTTATTTTCTTTTTTCTTCATTCAAGAATGTACTGGGAAGCCATGTAACCAAAACGATGGCGAGAAAAGGCCAGTCTGACTTGATTCTCACAGGGAGAAGTCGCAGAGAGACATTACCACGTCCATTTTCTGTCGTCCTTTTTTATCCCAACACCACTGAGATAATAATATTTGTGGAGAATCCTCAAAGAAGAAGGAAATTATGTGATTTGAAGAATGAATTGTTTGAATTTAATTCTAGTTCTATTATATACTTGCCATGTGACCTCAGGCCAATTATTTAACTTTCAGAACCTGCCAGGACTAAGAGTACCCTAATTAAATTGTGAAAGATTTAAATGAGGCAAAACTCTTAATTAACATGGTTCTTATAGAAACAGGCAGTACACGTTGATTTTAAAATCATTATAGTCTTAGTATTCTATTGTACTTGTGCTTTTGGTTCTGTATTTTTACTGCCTTCAAAATGTGGATTTGGACTGCTCAGTTGGTTTCTGCAGTTTAACATGCAAACGTGTTATGAAGATAGGGAAAATAGCTTTACAAATATTGTCAGATCACTTGGAGTAAGAGAAAAGATTTATTTTGCAGTTGGCCTGATACAGTCACATTTCCTCCCTAAGTTAAATTTCTGCATTGTATTCATAAATCTGAAATCTCTTTTGTTGTCTTGTAACTATAACAATGGTACACTGGACTATGTATCAGGAAACAAGCATGCCATAAATATGGTCCGTGTTTTCAGAGATGGCAATTTGAAATGTGAAAGCAGTGGACAAGATGAAATGAAGGAAATATGAGGCTATTAAGATAGAAGGAACTAGGAAACATTTGGATTTAATTCTATCTTGGATCCACTCCACCAAAGTTCAACATCACGGAGGGCCTGAAGCAAATGATTCCTTTCCTTTGCCTTTAGTCTTTTAGTCTTTGTACTTTTGTACTATAAAATTATGTTAATACCACATATTTTTTTAAAGGATCATATTTCAAACCAGTTAGTAGCATTAGGTTTTTTTTTAAGATTAAAATAAAGAAGAAGACCGGAAAACAAATGCAACCTTGGGCTCTAGATATATCTGATGCCATTTATTTAAAGTGTTAAAACACCAGGAAACAGAAAAGGATACTGTGTAAGCAGGATGCATATTAGTGGACCAGCTCTAAACAGGAACATACTTTTGTGCAACACTGATGGTTCTTTCCACAGAAAGTTCTCTGATGCAGAATGACAAATGTGTCCACTGGAAACTTGGTGGGTTGAATAATGGGTTAATGGACAGGGCAATCTATTTGGTAACTGTTACAGATTGTTAACATGTGTTTTAACTGTTGTTTTGCTGATGCAAAAATAAGCTGAGAAAATTGGTTTGATGGAACAACAGCTATCCATTAACTGAATGGATTATCATTCTTATTCATCAGCTGAACCATAAAGGTTTGCATATGCAAAGCAGATATTCACTTCTACAACTAATTTTTTTCAAAGATTATAGGAAAATTAAAATGACAGCAAGAAAAAATATATTGAAACATGAGTAGACACTATGCTTGCAAAACTGATGCAAAATCCAAGTTTCTCAAATGTTCAGCAAAAATTTCCTAAGATAATTGGAATATTTTCAGTTGGGCCTATTTTGGAATGATTTAAATAATATAATTATTTCTTTAAAAGTATTAACTTGCTTTAAAAATTATCTAGAGTTTATATTTTTAAGAAAAATCTAATTATGGACTTATTTTATAGTATATAAAATGATATTGGTTCACCTTTAGCTAAACAATAATAATTTGGAACAAATAACATTTAATATTCTTGAAAGTACCAAGTGAAACCATTTTTAATAAATAAATGTATCTTTTCATCATGTTGGAACAAAGACCAACTACAGGATGATTACATATGAAATGTGGTTAGCGTCATAAAGCAAGAATTTATCAAATATGATAAGTATCAGTATAATAAACATTTTCAGAAAACTCTAGAGGTTATTGATGATCTGTCATATTTTGGGTAAGTTCTAGTTATCTTTGGGTTTTCTGTGTGTGTGCATTTGTGTGTATGCATGTACACATAGTATCCTATATATAAGATAAAGATTATTGATTTCAACCATGAGATTTTAAATGTTTGATTTGCTTTGCTTAATCTGCTCTACTTGTTAAGAATGAATAGCAAGAGCTATAAACAAAATGATTTTTGTTTATGCTTAATAAATAATGTGGCAATAACCATGTTTCATTTTAAAAATTTTATTAAAATGATTTCCTGTAGGAAAAAAGATTTTTGTAAAAACATTGAAATATCAATAGTGGACTTTGAATAAATTTAATCTTCTAACTGAAAACAAGTACCTAGTTTTGACAATATATATAAGAGTTACTAGGTACTAGACTATGCATTTAGCTATAAATGCGTCTGATCACAAACCCCCCTAAAATGCCTAAAATTTCCATTGCCCCCGAAGTTCCCATTGCCATTGAAATCTCTCTTTTCTTTCTGAGAATGGGAACTAGTCAGGTATTTCACAGCAGGTCATTAAGTAATGAAATACTGTATGCCACGTTATGTTTTTTTAACTTTACTGGTACAATAAATAGCACTTTATTCTGTCATTGCCTTTGTCTTTTGATCAAATGAATTTTGACTCCCAATCAGTTGAAATTTTATGATTTTTTCATTCAAACACTTACAAGAAAAATGTCAGTTAGTCTTATTCATCAACACGCAGCCGCTATTTTCACAGACTTTGCTGTTGTAGGTTTAAGATAGATATAAAGTGACAATGATTCCAGCATGTCTGGCCATTAAGAAAGATATTTTGCAATGTTTCTCTTCCCCTATTTGCAAACTAATCTAATGGACTGTGTTAGCGTTACGTTTTATTCAGTTTCTGAATCTGTGTCCCTAGCCCTCTTCTGTTTCCAATCTCATAGCATAAATTGAGAAACCTATGGCATAGCTTTATATGGCCTAGCACACATAAAATTGATAGCTTCTCTTTCTTATTTTAGCATAATCTGCCAATTTATTATGAAAGAGTGAGTGGCATGCTTGTGATTAGAACTGGTCATGACAAGTCACTTGAAAACTTATTGATGGCGTATGAGACATGCTCTTTAATTAAAATACAGCGCTGGGTTGATTAGTCAAACACCAGTTTCCCCTTCCTTGTCACATTTGCCCAGCCATGTATTTGCTTATTTACATTATTTAAAATTAGCTGTGATGAGTCAGTTTGGTATGAAAAGGCATGTCCCAGAGAGAAAGAGAATGAACTTCTAGTTAGGACAAGCAAAATTCACACTTACGAACATTAGAAACGGTAACATCAGTGGATACGTGCTCATCACTGTTACAAGTTACATATACACTTTTTCCTTTGCGGCTTGCTTAAGCAAGATCAGTTCCCCCACTTTCACCCACTTTCTTTCACAAAGTTCTAACTTAGGCAAGAGGTCTCCAATGCCAGTTGCACAACACCCCCAGGGTTATTGTGATCTCAAAGGGTGTTGTGAAATTCTCAAAGTGAAATTAATTGCAATGTGTCTTAATTTTTGCAAGTGTAGTGTGTATCATAAAATGCCCCTAAGAGGAGGCTCAGTGGATGGAAAGGGAGGTTATGAATTTAGCAAACGATTACAGGGTGTCAGATCTGCAGGAATGGAGGGGTTGGCAATGTGTTCTACTTTCATCCCACAGACATCTGCGGGTGAGGGCATGAGATGAAAAGCCAGACATCTTCTCTATAATTTATATTGCCACAACATTCCACCCTGGCCACACTCTTCAGTCACAGAAAGCTCACACATTCTTTTGTTTGTTCAGATGAGTTTCCAAAAGTCTTCAAATATGCCCTCCTCTTACTGTGAAAGAGAGTTTTGCTGCTTTTAGTAAATTTATTATGACTTAGGGTCTGCCATTCTTTTTGCTTTTGCTTGTGTGTTTGTTTTGGAATACAATCCCTGACTTCCAAGTATCCCTTTTTACTTTTAGAGCTGGTAGGCCCTGGTTTAAATCTGTCTTTTCCAGTAATATATTTCTGACAGGCTAAGAAAGGCTTCTGCATAAATTGGGCCATCACCTCCCTTCTAGGGCGATTGCAGGAAAGAGCTTTAACACCCCGGCAGGATGCTTGAGGGGGAGAAAAACTCCTTAACAATCAGTTCCTGGTCTTTTCCTAACTAGAATATCAGAGCGACAGCTGCCCACTCCACTCACCTTTGCCACCTGACCCTATTCATCTTCTCCCTTGTTTCACTAGAGGTTCTAGGTCATTTGCAAATGGATCCTTCTACTTATAATCTCTAACACATATTTCATCAGTTTGCTTAATTTTTGTAAAAGGCAGAACTTGGCATTGTCCTTTAGTATATTCAAGTTCAATATTTCCATTTTTTTATGGCCAAAGAAATTGAGACTCAGTTGAGTTTCACAGCCTTTCACTCATTTGCAGAAATAATTAGTGAAATAAGGGAGAATAAAATCTCATTCTGTAGGCCAATCCTAGTCTTGAACCATCTACTGTAACACTCCTCTTTTCTCAATATAATCATAATAATTTTTCAAAGATCTATGACTGTTAGGAGAAAGTAAGGGGGATTTACAGGGGCCATAAAAATCCTTATTTAATTGTTATAACCAAATTTTAAATTTGCTTCCTTGAAGCCAATTACTGTAAAAAGTTGAGTTTAATACAGGAAACATGAAGTGTGTTTTGATGCCAGTCAGTGAGCTGTAAATTTATAGCTTTAAGGTGGAGGCTAAATAGATAAAGCCAGGTGAGTCACAAACAAACCAAAAAGTGAGCCCCAACATAAATAAGACAACAAAGAAGCAAGAGGTATGTGGTTTGGCCCCCGGTAATATCTCTGCATTGTTTTAGAGAAAAGATTGTGACCTGAAAGGAATCAAAACAATTTTTAGGCATAAAAGAATGCATTCAAAATTATTGTATGATCTGAATTTGAAATATTTTTGGAGTAATGAATAGATTGAAACTATACAGTGGTGGTACAATAGCTCATGCAGAAGGCACAAGCCAGGAGACGGACCTTTTTCAAAATCCATTTGTGTCTGTGTGCACTGGGTTTCTCTTAGAATAAGAGACAGCTGTTTTGGGCTTTTGAAGAACCATTCTTCATGATGATGTGGCATCACTGAGCCCTGGGTTTAATCCTCCCTGCCATAGTTCAGTTATAAGGCTATGTATACATAAGGGTAAATTCAGGAAAAACAGATAAAAGGTGCTTATGTAAGGCCCTTTCATCACTCCTAACATGTAACTCCTCTTGTCCAAGAATAGTGAGCCCCTCAGCCTATCGTGGAACTTCTTGAGTAGTTCTGCATTATTGCTCAGTGTTGATTAGGTTTTCCTTTTCATTCTCCTTCCTTGTCCAAATTCATAGTCCTGAGTACATGGTGTATACATTATGTTTATATACCATGCTTATGACAAAGGATTCACTAATATTTGGTTTAGATTTATTATGTTAGAGCTGTACTAAATGAAAAGAGTCTTCTTTTAATTCACCACTACAAAAATATTACATAGGCATTTCTTGTTAATCCTGAACTTTAAACATATAGACAGTTTGCTTAAGTATGTTTTATAGACTCAACTACAGTGACCTCACAGTGAGGCTTTAGTTTTGTAATAAATAGACCTCAGTAAAATACATCAGCAAGTAATGTGGAGTATTGCAAAATCATTGGACTTGGAATTTGCTTAGAGAGAAAATCAGAAGATATGTTTTTTGAAGGATTAATCCTTATGTTGCACATTCTGAAATGTTTTTCATATACCCATGTAAGTTCCTCCTTGTGGATTTCAATCTTCTCTACCTGGGGTCACCAAAATCCCTCTCTTGACATGTGGTTGCATAGCATGGAAGTATCTAGGTCATGGCATTGGAAGGTTCTGGATTTGATCCTACTTTTGCTCAGACTTTAGGGCTGCTGCTCTAGCAAATAAAATGACATTTGTCCAACACAAAGAGTGATGTACCAAACCAGTAATACCCCTAGCTTAATTGTTATACTAATGTATCTACAAAACTAAGACTTCTGAGTGAAGTTTCAACACTTAGGTTCTCGGACATTTCATCTAGTCATTCATTAATCAACACTTTATTGAACAACTCAATATGCAACTGTAGTTGCAGAATATGAGATTATTATCAAGCAGTAAGCAGGCATACATTCTCTTCCTATGACTAGTAGAAAATGGGTACATATTTTAAATTTTTATTCATTTTATACACAGTCATAGAACATTATATGCTGAGCACTATTCTAAGTAAATTCAATTAAACTCCATAATAATTCCATGAGTAAAATGTTACTTTACACATGAGGAATTAACAAGAAGAGTTCAGCACTGTGTTCCAAGCTACATTTCTAGTAAGAGTTGGAACCCATATTTCTAGCCATTTACTATGATGTTTCTCTAGCAGTAGATGAGCATGATTAATTCTAACTGTAATAGGTAATAAGAAGGAGATGCATGGATGCTTTAAAAATAGACTGGCAATATCCCCACAAAAGGTTTTTTGAGTCTCTTATATGTCACACTCCATGGAGGCAATGATTCCTTGAGTCTTCTCTGAGTTCTGCTAATCATTGGTAACACCTTAGAAATTGGGAATTTCAATGAACATTGCTCCTAATGCTTACCTCCTAGCTGTGCAATAAAAAGAAACAATGCTCCAAGCAATTAATTTAATATGTGATTATGCAAATAATCATAATTAGGAAAATATGGCTCAGTCCTTGGTCATTCTTGCAACTTAGAATATCATTTAATAAACATTCTTTTTTCCACTTTGGCTATGTTTTGAAGCACAATTACCAAAAGAATTATTCAGGCATCCTCTGGTCATTGCTAACAATGCATCTAGAAACAAGTTCTTATACTAGCTTGACTGAAGCCAATGCCAAGCCAAATATGTTCTAGATTAATTCCCAGCAGGAGCAGTCAAGGCTATCTTTTTAATTAAGTTGTATACTTAAGCAATTACATAGCCATTGACAAACCACTAGTGCCCTGTAATAGAAAAAAAATCAATCTTTGTCAGCAAATAAGCCTTTTGACACCAAAGACTCATCTGTCTGATTCACTGATACCTTTGATTTATTTATGACTAAAGCTATATCAGGAACAGAGAAGGTGTTCAGTAATTATTGGTGGACTATTACACTTTGAAAGATTTGTTTTTGGTGATATCAATATTTTTCATCCAAGGAAATATAAATGGAGTGCAGCATGGTATCCTTAAAAATTAGCCCTTCTCTCTGGTTTGTAGTCCACACTTCGCCACACTTGATTGTGATCTGACATGAACTATTTCATCTCCTGTTCCTCTTTTTCCCTAGCCATGGAAGACATGTTCCATCTCTAAAGTGCCCAGAAAGGAATTCTCGTTGATGAATTGCTCTAAATTTGTGTTTGCCAGAAGTTTACAACTTTATTTACTTTTTTTTTTACTATAGTAATTATCTTTGGGGTTGTGGTAGTGGGAAGAGAAATGTGATGCTTAAGCAAAACCAAACACACCAAAAGAATTAATCCATACATGTATTCCCTTTGGAAAGCATGCTTGTAGTTCTGGCATACTGAGCAAAGAGCCCTAACCGATTAGCTCTGCCCCTGATTAGAACTCTGACTCACTCAATGACTAACCATGCATCAGACATTTGTCTTGTGCCAACTCATAATCTATGGTTTAACTTGAAGATCTGAGCTCCCTTTGATCTTCTTGCAGGCATTTCAAAGAAGATAATACCCTGTGAACCAGTAAAGCCAACTTGACTGCCATGGAGGATGTACCCAACCGTGATTATTCTGATTCATTGGAGAAGAGGTTACCACAACAGCAATGAGATCTGAGGTGTCATTTTCGGGGTTCCACTTTAGCTCAAAGAAGTCAACAGAAGTTATATTCACTTATGTAGTTTTGAAGAAAGAAATAGCTTTGAGCATGATACAGGCCTTAATTCATCACCTGCATCCTTGTAACACTAGGCATAGAAAACCAAAGATGAAAAATAAACCACTTCTTTTGCCATGTTATGATCATTTTTTACTTCTGATGTTTTCTGGTGATCCCAGATTACTACTGTTAGAAGCAGAGTTTGAGCAGAGATTGATGTGAAAAATATTTACCAGAGATCAGCATCTGGGGGAAAGGAAGGAGGCACAGAAAGACAGGGCAGAAGAGGAATTCTCAGGCAAGGCCAGCAAAGCATTGCTCAGATGTGAGGAGCGCCAACGACTTGTCCAACTTGTCCTGCAGTGACTGTGGTTTGGCATTTCCCACAGACCTGACTGTGGATTTGGTGCTGTGGAAAGGCTTGACTTCAACCAGGTGATGTCTGATGTCTGTGGTTTCAAAGTACCCTGAAGGAGATGCCAGCTGGGTGCCGCATGTGGTCAGTGCTACTGGCCTAGAGATAATGTCCTTCCCTTAGGAGGCAAACCTCCTTTTTCACCAAGAATCCTAGCAGTGAGTGATTTTGAAGAATAAGCAAAAGCAGAATATTACAAACAGTTGGTTGATAATAAAAGTGCATGATATACTTAGCAGGAATGTCCACTTGGCTGCTTCTGTGAAGATTACTTTCTGTAACGTATCTCTGTGCTTTGGCCAACGTCTATGTTCTCTCTATATCTTACTTACTTTTTAGTGGTTGCTGAGACAAAATACCTGATGTCCAAAGTTGGGAAAGGAAAGGTTTATTTTTTATAGTTTTTGGAGGTTTTAGTCCATAGTTATTTGGCTCCAAGACAGGGTGGCATGGCAGGGCCGCAGTTTATAGTGGCTGTAAACAGCAAGGCAGAAGCTGGCACGAGAGTGAGACATGCCTTTTTCCTACCATTATATTGTATGTTGGCTCCATGCCTATGTGGGTATAGCACTGACACCATCAATCTAAGCACTAAACAATAAACCAATCACAAATGCATAATGCAAACCAATGAGGCCTGGGGGCCACTGACATAAACCATGACACTCTATATAATAAATGGTGTCATCATTCAACTCAGGACTAATTTTATGGGTATCTTACAAATTTCGCCAAACAAGATTATTCAGTGAAATATTTCAAGCATACATTAAAGTACAGATGATAATTACTAATTTTTTATTTAGCTTCTTCACAATTTTAAGCCAATTGATATCACAGGTATAACAGAAGGCCATAGTTAGTCATCCCCACACAAAATGAGGTCAGGTTAACATGAATTCTGGCTCATTTTTAACTATGAGAATCTAAACAGTATTGCTGCCAAATGTCCTGAAAAACAAAAAAAGTATTAAATGTAACAACAGGTTGAAAAATTCTCTTTTTGCTAAGGATAGTTAGCATTATATGTTAGAGATAAATTATATGTTTAATACACTGAAAAATGACAGTGCTTCATTGTAACTTGTTACATTTTTTTAATCTAACTATATAAACCCAAACATTTACTTTTTTGGAAATCTGTCTATAATTTGAATTAGAATTATAAGATTGTAAAGATCAGAAAATGTTTGCGAAGTTGCCAGTAAACACACACACTAAAATTTGTATAATCAGAGGTAACAGATATTGAAACTTAATGAATAATTTGCTTTCTGTATGTGTCAAATATGGTATAAAAATAGTAGTTATGCCAATAGAAAAAATTCAGGTAATTTACCAGATTGCACTAATCTTATTTTTCAATCACTGAGTTATTTGCTTTCAGCTTAGCTCATCATACACCCTTAAGTCACTGCACTTTGTGAACACCGTAAAAGATCACAGACATACTTGGGAATAAAGGAAATTAAAATTCAATGTAGTATCTCAGGGCTCAAGCTGTTTAGCTAGCAAGTTGTTGAAAACTGGAATCTTAGCTCGTTTTTCTTCAAATGATTTATTGAAGTTTGACGTACAAAAATTTCTACTGTGCCATTGGGGGTCTTGTATAAGGAAAGAAAGTACTCAAAAGGAAAAAACAACTGGATAGGGGAAAGGATAAAAGGAAAGAAAGAAATTATATGCATATAGGTATACATATATGTGTGTGCATATATAGAGAGATATAGATACATACATACATATGATGGATAACTGTGTTATTGGTCTCTGTGAGTTTATCGAAGAGAGTAATTTGTGCTTTCATTGTTTGATCAGTTTTAAATACCTAAATCTTGTAATCTGAACAACTGCTTCTAAGATAGCAATATACAATATATTAATTAGTTTTAATTTTCTATTTTTCTTGAAAGTCTGTGTCATTACTGGCCTTTTTGTTTTGTTCTGTTTTTTAAAGTTAATGAAATTCTATAATTGTTTACTCTGATGAATGTGTAGATAAACATGCATTTATGGATATAGTAAAACCAATTTGTTTAATGAACCTCCCCCTCACTTTCACAGTCTCATCCTTACCTTCTTTCCTTATTTCCACCACCTCCCTCCTTCCTTTCCTTTTTTCCTTGTGATGACAACACTTAGTACAAGATTAACCTTCTTAACAAAATTCTAATCTACTACACAGCATTGTTGATTATATACATGGTACTGTACTGAATTTGACAATCTTCAGTAACTGAAATTGTATGTCCTTTGGTTAGCATTTCTTTATTTTCTCCTCTGCCCAGTCTCTGGCAGCTACAAATCTAGTCTCAGCTTTCATGACTTTGAAAATGTTTGATTTAGGTGTGCTATCTCATATATGTGATTTTTACATAGTAGTGTTTGTGCTTTTGTTTGTGGCTTATTTCATTTAATGTAGTATCTTTCAAGTTTATCCATGTTACTAATTGCAGGATCTCCTGCTTTCCCTCCTCCTTCTCTTCCTCCTTTGGCTTAAAAATACCTCCTTGAGTGTATATATTACACTTTTTAAAATCTTTTCATCTGTCAGGGACATTAAGGTCGCTTCCATATTTTAACTTTACAGTTTAACTGTGAACAGTACTATAATTGCCTGGGGAGCGGAAATCTCTTTGGTATGCTGATTTCATTTCTTTTGAATGCACATACATTCTGGATCACACCGTAGTTCTAGTTTTAATTGTTGGAAATCTTAATTGCTGTAGCTACTATGAAAAATAGATTACCCCTCTTAGTCTCTTTAATTTTTATTTTTACTTCCTTTCCAGGCTTTTTTGGAAGTAGAATTTACTGTAGTTGTGAGATAAAGTAGATGAAGGGAAAGCCAAAAGTAATCAAATTCTAAAGTTCAGTGAAATTTGTATGCATCAGTTCTCCTGATAGAAAAGTGATGTCATAGGTGAGAAATAGTATGTGGCTAAACTGACATTTATATTTGGGTGAATAGTCACTATTAACAGAAATAAAGAAATATGTTAAATGTGTTTCCAGTGATAAAAGACGTTGGTTTGGGAAGTTAATTTAATCACTTTGTTTTTAATCCGTACAATATAAAACCAAGGTTATTTTTGCTAAAATAACTTATCAGTTGGTTATTATTTAATCTATGTATTTAGATCAGAACCTACTTTTAAGTGGTACATTTCAAATATTGATTGCTGTTATATAGATATTACTCATTTAATGGCCTGTTTAATGTCTCTTCAGATTTACTACTGAGACTTGCTGTTTGAAATTATGACTGCAAGTCAGATTTTCAACCTGCATTGGACTTAAAACACAGGAATAGGAGCTGCAGTGCAGCCTCACGGTGGCTTCTTTATAGTATAGTACCTTAACTTTTGCTGATTGTACTGTACTGTAATTTTGTGTTTTGTTATACATTATAGTAGTGTGTGCAAGACTTATCCAGATAGAAGCAAATTGGAGTTTCATTTGACCATTTCTTTGTTTTAAATAGTACCCATTCATTTTGCCTTTGCTATTATTTTTCAAACTCATTACTTCATCACTTTAATTTCTTTTATTTTAAAGAGGGTAAAATTAAATATAATAGAACAAAATAGATCATAAGAAAACAATTTAAGAAATACAGATTTCAAAGCAAGACAACAGATCTTCACTGTCTATCATATTGTCTCTGTTTTCTTCCAAATAATTGTCCATATCTTCACACACAGTGAATTGATCCTGAACAAAATAGTATTAAACTGATCAGAATAGGATGATGAAGGCATTTTATGTCTTCAAGATCAGACAATAGAGAAGTCAACAATGGCTGCCATAATGTCTCTGGTTTTCTTCAAAATAGCTGTCCATATCTTTATGGATGTTGAAATTAAACAAAAGAAAACAGAATATTATCACTCTAAAGAGAGAATAATGGTATTGCTAGATTTTATCATGATGCTATAGAATAGTGTCGTAGGTATCTTAGTGTCTTTTTTCTTCAAAGTATCTGTTCATTACATTACATGTAATCAATTTTCATAAACTGTTTTGAAGTTCTACACATGCTTATATACCTATCCTTTCTGTTTTAGGGGGAAAAATGAATCAAAACAAAACAAATTCCTAAAAAAACACGAAATGAAAAAGACAAATAAAACCATAATACTAGGTGATCTACAGTAGTTACTATGGTGTCTCTTGTTATTTTCTACAGAATTGTCTGTATCATCAGGCATAGTACAATTGAACATAGCAGTACATAGCAATATTAATAAAAATAAAACATTGGAGACATTACAGGACTGCAAAAGCACATAATAATCCAACTGGAATGGGTGTCCTATTGAATCTCGTCATCTTTAGAGTAGTTGTCTCCATTCTCAGACTTGATACTATACCAGATTCAAATAAAATCAGTCAAGACAAAACAGCAATCTAACAAACCAGATTCAAATAAGATCAGTCATAGTAGGACAGTGTAAGTAATACAGGGCTTCAATTTAAGTTAATAGGAAATCAAGGATAGTTACCATAATACTTCCTGTTATTTTTGGAATATCTGTCTGTGCCCTCAAATCTAGTATGAGTAGACAGACTGGAACAGAATAAAATCAAACTAAACAGAGTGATAAGAATAATGTGGATTTTAAATCCTGATACACTATTAACAATGTCCTCTGCCTTCTTTTTTTAGACAGCTTCTCCCCTTTCCCTTTCTCAGAGTGCTTTGTACATTTTGAGTTCTACTAACTCCTTTAGTTTTTAGATTAGGAGGCAGCTCGCTATCAATCTAAGTGGTGCTGAACCTTTTTACCCTTGAGCTTGATCTTGAGCTGTATTCCTTTACCTACTAAAGCTTCCAGGTTTTCCTTCCCTATAGCTGAGCAGTTCTCCACAGCACAAAAGTGTCATGACTTTCCAACCTATCTGCAGCTGCTTTATGAGCTGTCCCTATTTCTCTTTGGTTCCTTGTTACATAGAGCATTGTTTTCTCATCTTTGACTTTTGGTTCATTAACTCTCTTTGAGGTTGATTATATTTCCTATTCAGAGCATTTCGATGGACCCTATCTCCTGATCTACTCTGCCTGTGTTTCTTTTTGTTAGTGTATCAAAGCCATATGTGTTAGAGATTATAGCCAATCTTCTCTGCCTCATCTCTGCTATGCTATTTTTATGCCGTTTGTTATTTACTTTTCCTCTTCATTCCACTGTCTGCCCCATTCATTGAGGCCTCCTGACACTGTTCCTCGATTCTGGTGATTTTTTTCCTTCTCTCTCTAGAATATCCTTCAGTATTTTTGTAGGGTTGGGTTGGTGGTCATGAACTCCAACAGTTCCTCTTTGTCCAGGAACCATCTTATTTCTCCATTAATTATGACAGACAGTTTCTCAGGGTACATCAATCTGGGTTGGAAATTATTTTCTTTCAGGGCCTGAAATACTTTGCTCCAAGCTCTTCTCAATTTGATGATTTGTGTAGAGAAGTCTGTTGTGATTTTGATGAGTTTTCCTTTACAGGTGATGTTTCTTTTCTCTGACTGCTTTTAAAATTCTGTTCTTGTGATGAATTTCTGGGATCTTGATTATTATATGTCTGGGTGTAGATCTGCTTTGGTTGTAGCTGGCTGGAGCTCCGTATGCCTCATATATCTGAATATTATTTCCTTTTCCTATGCTTGGGAAGTTTTCCTTAATTATTTCTGTGAATAGAGTTTGTATTTCATTTGTGTTTATCCCTGATTCTTTGCTCACATTTTTTATTCTAAATTATAGATTCTCTTGTTATCTTCTAGCCTTTATATTGTTCTTCCTGGTTCCTTGTTATTTTTAAGAGATCTTTCCTTTCACAGTCACACACTGCAAATCTATCTTCAAGTTTTGAAATTCTGACTTTAGTTTCTGTCAAGCAATTTTGCCAGCTTTCAATGGAGTTTTTAATTTCCTGGTAATCTCTTTGAATCTGTTTCATGTATTCTAGATTGTGTTTATATTCTCCATCAGAGGTTTTCCCCCTTTTTCTGGGTTCCTCCTTTCTTCCATTTGTATCTTCTTGAAAAGTGCTTAGCATTTCTTTTATAAATCTTCTTATATCTTGCTTCACTTGAATTAGATGTCACAGAGATATTTCTTTATGTTGGCTGATGCCGTGTCCAATATTATATACTTGCTGCCCTCAATCTCTTTTGTATTTACCTCTCCTGGACTTATTTTCCCTGGGTCAGCAGCTGGAGGCTTTTTCTTATTTCTTTCTCTTGTCATGTTTCTTGTTTCTTTCAGACAGGTGTATGGTGGAGATCTCAGGTCCTTTCTTCTGAAGCGTGCTGGCTAGGGAATTGCTGTCCTCTCCAGTTTGCTCTTGATCTGTGAGGTGCATGCAAGGGCAATGTGCACTGGCCCCCTCCTCTGAGCCAGTCAACCAGTGAGTGCCTCACCACATTAGTCTGTGCTGTGCGGATATCACAGGTTCAGGACAGTTACATCCCTGGCTATTGGATTCTGACCAGGGGCATAACCCAGCCCAACCAGATCCCACCAGTCTGCTTTGGGCCAGGAGTAGCCAACTGACACCACTGTGGTTCCAGGTTCAGGCCCATCCTGCCCAACTCCAATATGTCATCCAGCCAGTCACCTCACCCCACAGGACCAAATTCCGAGCACTCACCATGGGTCAGTGCAGCTATCCACTCCAGTTCTGCTCTCCTTTGTGGCCACTCCCCTTGTGACCAAGGGCCTTCAACTCACTAACCCCCAATTTTGGCCCAACTGCAACTTCAGTGTGATCATGAATCATGTGACTCCAAGGCACCTGGCAAAGTGTGGGACTTGCTTTGGTGAGAGGCATCTAGCTCCAGCCTTCCATGCATTTTCTTTCTTTCTTTCTTTCTTTCTCTCTCTCTCTTTCTTTCTTTTCTTTTACTTTTTCCTCAGTTTCTTCCTGGGTCCTGAGAATCCCTCTCCTTTTGTCTGACCTTCTCCATGTTGTTAAATTCAAGTATCTGAGTTGTTTCTCTCAGAGAGGCTCTCTAGCCTGCTACCTATCAATCTGCCATCGTCCCAGGTTCATCACTTTGAGTTTACCAAAACATCAGTGACATCATAACAAATATACTTTCTAAGAATTTATTTTGTTTCTCATTTTAATGTTGTTTTCTGCAAACATTGACTGGATTTGCTAAACAATTCCGATAGTAAACTCTTGAATGAAACTTTCTCACATTAGATTTAGAATTATGTTATATGTTTTGGGAAAATTACTGTTTGTAAAATAAGCAATCATCAGGAAAGAGAATGAAAATGTCAGATAAACATTATTGTCTTTCTTAATGCTAATTGTATGGTGACTAAATATTTACAGGAAAGTATATATCTGTTCTATATTGATGAACTTATACACTGATTTCATCATCTAATATTTAGATCCTGTTTTAAATTCAAAAGGTCATTAACTAACTTGAGTCATTTCCCTGATTTACATTTTTGTGTCTGTGCTTTTAATATTTTCAGATGATATCATATGAGTAGACTAATTGCCTGTACACTATAAAAATCTAAAGTGTAGCCTTTATCATGTTTTATAAATACTGTAGATGGTGCTGCAGTGACTCTTCACATGACCTGTGTAGTTACAAACTCATACAGTCCCTGGAAGTCACTTATAGAATAACATATAGATTGTTTTCTCATGCATCAGTTATCCAAACCCTAGAAAATACAAACTTAGTTTTCTCAAGTATATTCTTAACAATTTTCTGGTAGTGTTGTAGATGATTGTATTTGTATAAAATTCTCATGTTGGAACTCTAAGCCACAGGGTGAGTAGTTGGTAAGTGTCTGTAAAGAGATAGTTCTGTGAAGTCATTTTCAGTGGCCTTGTAAGTAGAGGAAGAGGAAGAGAAGCCAGCGCTGTTATGCATAGTGGAAGGGCTGTGTGAAGACACAGCAGGAGGCAGACATATACAAGTCAGGGAGAGAAGCCCCAGACACACTGATCTTCGCATTTTGCCCCCAGAACTGTGAGAAAATAAATTTCTGCTGTTTAAGTCACTGGTCTGCAGTGTGTTGCTACAGCGTGCTGGCTAACTGATGCTGCCAGCAACACCCTGTTATGGTTCATATATAGATGTACCTCCAAAATCTCATGCTCTCATATATGAGGCTCCTGGGAGTGGCTGGATTGTGTATTCTGATACTGGATTAGTCCACTAATCGGTTTAACACAATTCTGATGTGGATGTGGATGATGGATTCACTGCAGAAGGACAACACACTAGGTGTGGATGGGACCAGCCAATACAATGATAGCCAGGGTGAAATAAAAATAGATGCAGGAAGACTTGCTGCTCCCTGTCTCCCACGCCACAAACTCTTTTCCCTCTGCCACGTCTCCCTGCCCTGGAGCCAGCCAGCTATGGATTGAAATTGCTATAAAGAGTGAACTAAGATAAACTTTTCCTCCTTTAACTTGTGGGTGTTGTATACTTTGTACCAGCAATCAGAACGTAAAACACTCCCCCAAATTTAAATAAACAAACTTGTTTTTGCACGTTAGCTTAATTTTAAGTGGTCACTGTAACATTTTGTTGGTGCTATCATTTATACACAATGAAATTCACCCTTTTAAATACATGGTTCCATAATTTTTTGGTAATCATGTTCAAGTATTTAATCATCATCATAATCCAAATACAACTTAGTTTGCTTTTCATGCATATTTGTAGTATATTTTATGTAATGCCACTAAGCCTTCCATCGGGCAACTGTAATATGTGTCACTTTTGGCATATCATGCTTTGCCTTTCTTTGCCCCTACTTAATTAGTTTGTCAACCTTTTTGAAAATCATTTAATTTTGATCAATTAAAACTGACAAATGAATAGTGGAATCCACAACCAATCTTATGTTTCTCTCAGAAATTGATAAATTGAAACAAAATGTCAACATAAAATATATGCAAATGAAGCAACCAAATTAACCTAACATGTATTTAAAGAATATAGGTGGAAAAGGGACCTGGAAAAGATAGTAAATGGGAGACTGGAGAGGGGAAAAGAAATTAAAAGTGGATAAGATAGAACATATATATGTACCCATTCCTCAAGATGAATGTAATTATGTATCATAAATATATACTAATAATATATACAAAGGAAATCTAGCATATGCTTAAAAATGAAGAATATAAGATACATTAACTTAAGGATGTATTATTCTTTGAAGTGCATGTAAGATGTACAATAAAATGGTTAATATACCAAGTCAAAGAAAACAAAATAAATTTTCAAAGATCAAAATCATAGTATTTATTCTCTGACAAACTATATTAAAGTTAAAATCAAGATCACTATCATGTCTTAAAATCTTCCACAAGACAAAGAAGTAATACTGATATCTCTTAATTTTCACTTTTCAATTTTATTTTTTTATTTTTTGACTGTACTGAGGATTGGACCCAGAGCCTTAGGCACACTAGGCACCTGTGCTACTACTGAGAGATATCTCCAGCACACCTCCCCTGGAGAGAATGTTATTTTATGAAAGGATCTGGTTAAATTGCCCAGGCTGGCCAAGAAATTGGGATCTTCATGCTTCTGCTCCCTGGGCAGGTGTGATCACACAGGCCAGCACCATTGCAACCTGGGATAACAAGAAAGTAAGATACCACAATCTGATCAAAGGACAGGAAAGCTGGGCATACAGGGGCACTTACAGTTTTTAAGCAGCAGTATTTGAAAAGGCAGTGGCTTAAATCAATTAAATTACAGCAGAGGTAGCTATTAGAAAGTGGCAGAGTCTAAACAAGAAGAGAGAAAAATAAGAGCATGAATCATTTTTAAAAATCTGACACATAATCAAGAAGATCAGGAAAGTCAAAAGCCAGTGGTTTGAAAAGATTAGGTAAGCTGATGTATTTCTATGAAGATCAGTTAAAGGAGGAAAAACAAGAAATGAACAGAAAAAAGACAGAAATAAAAATGAGAGTATCGCCATAGAATCTGTAAACACAGGAAGATCAGTGCCAGTATTAGCCGAGATGGACCATGACCACTCTATGGTCTCTCAGAATGATTAAAACCAAACCTCTGGTAATGGCCTGAGGTATGCAAAAAGTGAATAGAAGGCATATTGAAAGGAGAAGCTAAAACCTTGAGAATAACTCATCAGGGAGTGGGTCATCTCTTCTTGAACCACCTCCCACTCCATTTTTTATGTTTAACCAGTGGGCTATCTAGACGACTCAATTAAAACCTGTGAAAAGTTCATCTTTTAATTAGAAAGCTAAAAAAGAGACTCTTCAGATGTTGGTGGGGGATTATGCTGTGTTTAGCTGCGCTGTATTCCATTTCATTTTATGAGTTGACCCAATCCATCAACCTCTTTCAATAGACATTGGGACCCGTTTTAATTTGAAGTTTTGCGATAATGGCACAGTGGTCATTTGAGTACGTATTCTGGAAGACAGGTACACTAATTTCTTTAGGGTGTATTACTAAGCTTTGCAATTACATTTTAAGGAGTTCCTGTAGCACACTTATAAATTTCTTTTGCTTATAGGATAAAGTTTGCATTTCATATGCTTATTTATTGTTACGATTCTCTTTTTTCGGTACTTATTAAACCATAACACATCACGGAAATACTTTGCAAACAAAGAATAAAGTGAGTGTTCCTTTTTACTTGTACCCTCAAACTTAACTTCAAAGAAGTGGAAATGCATTTCAGTTCTGTCATTGTACACACTGCACAAGAAAGCTTTACTTCCTAAAATGGGCACGCATGCTTGTGTGGAGAGAGAGACAGAAATAGAGGGAGAGATAGAGACAGAAATACAGAGAGATAGAGGTGAAAAGAAATACAAGGACTGAGTTACTCTGAAATTTAAAAATTAAGAATTTCCAGTTTTGTTCAAAATTCTGATAAAATTTTTCATGACACATGATAATGCTACTGGGCCCATTTGAGATCCCCTCCAGTCTCTCAGGAGCTGTTACTGTTCCCCATTCTTACTCACCAATAAATTTTCCTATGCTTAACCTCCAAAGAAATAAAAAGAAAGAAAAAATGTTAATGCCACTTTGAGCATTAAACGACTCTTCAATCCACCAGGTGGTGTTGATGAAGATCACCCTTTGAATATAATAAAAACTAATGAGCCTTTCTATGGCACTTAAGTAAAACCAGTCATAATTCTTTCAAATAGATTCTAAACTTTTTAGGATAACTCTATTTTTTTTGTTGTTATTTAACTTCCCAGCAATAATTTTGAAATTATACCAGATTATGCAAATAACAGGACCAAAATATAAAATTATAAGGTGTTATTCATAAGGAATAGTTATTGATAGAACTAACATATATTCACTCTTTTCACAGTACCTGAAGATAGGCAAATGTGTAAGACAAATCTGTATTTTGCATGTGTATTCGATACATGCTCCATGTACTATCTTTCTTGAGGTATATTAGAACATTTTATGTCAAATCATTACTATTAAGATAATTTTGGCATTGCATGTTTGTGCAGAAGTCATAAGACAGTGTACACGCAAGTTTGAACATTTCTTGGCTCTGTGGTATGTTTCATTATAAATACATTAAAGTGTTCTTGGGAATTTTCCCTAGAGAGTGTTATACCAATAGGAGTTTCAGATTGAAAAGTTGGTTACAATGGTGGAAAATCCATTCAAGCAGCGCAAGATCCTGCAATCTTCATGTAAAAACATTGATCTCTATGTGGTCCATGCATTTGAAAAAATGCACTAGATTAATTTCTTCCCTTTCTCTAAGAGATCCTTTGCCTGTCACAGCACTCTTTCCTTTCACTCCCCAACATATATGGCTACCCACTCAGAGACTCACTTGTACTGGGTTGAGAATAACTATTATTTTAGTCTTATGTAATAATATAATGCTGATAGCCTGCGTTATTATTTCTACCTAGATGTTCCTCAAAGTCTCATGGGCTCATCTGTGGAGTTGGGGAGAAGACTGGATCCCAGGGGTATGATACTCAGCAGTGGATTAGTCATAGCTAAATGTGACAAGTCACTCATAGCTAAGTGTGACTTGGTAAGTGGGCCCTGGAGGAAGAGGTGGGTCACTGGGGATTTCTGTGGGTCTGGGGACTAGATGGGTCCATCTCTCCTCCTCTTTTGGTTGTCTGTCATGCCATGGGCTGTTTCTCCTCTGCCATGCCTTTCTCTCTGGGTTCATGTCTTGGAGTCAGTAGACTATGGACTGAGACCTCTACCCATCGTGAGCCAAAATAAACGTCTCCTCTTTTAAGTTGTGGGTGTTGGGTATTGTGTCTCAGTGACAAGAAAGTAACTAAGACGCCATTAATATTTTTATGTGTGTGTTTGTGGTGATACCCTTCTTAGAAAACTCATGAAAATAATTAAAATCAGATGAGATGATGAAGATAAAGGAAGATATTTAAAGTCAGCTATTTTTCATCATCTGACTTTTAAAAGCATAGTCCTTTGATCTCATGGATCATGTAGCATGATATTCATCATCTGTGATGGAGGTTCCAAAAGAGATTGTGCATAACATTTTCTCAAGTAAAGGACAGGAAATGATGCAAGAAATTGCACAAAGACACAATTCCAATCACAATACTGTTCATGAAACAACTCCTGCCTAAACTGTTTGTGGCTTGTTATTGCCACTCCTCCTCCCAACAGAGAAAATACTGTGGTCAGCCAAATATACTGAGGGGAAGCAAGGAGCATGAAGTTAAATTTGCTAGTTTGTTCGAAGACGTGAATGATGTAATTTCCCACCATGCTGCTCAGTTTCAAGGCTCCCAAAGACTAAATGGAAGTGTGCTAATGTGCCTCTCCAAAACACTGTGGCCATAAAATTCCCCAACTCACAAAGACAGGAGTCTTCAGCACCCTCCTAGGTTCCTTGCCAACTTTTTCAGTGCATAATGCACAGAGTGCATAATACGGACAATGTGTTCTTTTAGATCTCTTGGCCATAGCATTGGTTTTGAGCCTTTGGGATGTGTCCTAAATATAGGAGACTTCGTCCAACTCTGTCTTTAAGTAAGATCTAAAAGCTTCTCCATCTTCTTGGCTATAATCATGTTAATCCCTTCTCCAAAGTGAGTTGTTCTCCCCGGTGATTCTTGATGAAGCCGTGTATATTTAAATAACACTGAGTCATTATTTTGGCTCATTTCATTGGCTTTCTCTTCTAAGGTGAAACTATGCTGGAAAGAGCATGAACATTTTAGGCTTGCACCCAGCTAGGCTGCTCAGTTTTTCATCTCAAAACAGAAATACTTCCTTCCCTACAGAGTTATTGACATGATTGAATTCATATGTTTATGTCTTTAGCCATTGATCTAACATTTATTGATCTTTTACAAAACAGTTAAACCCCGAATCCTATTAGTCCATATGCCATCCTAACTGAGACATCCTAGAGGCCATTATTACTCCTATATTCAGATTAGGAAATTGGCATATAGTTATTATGGAAGAGATGCACAGAAAGTCTGACATGAGAGCCAGTGATCTAGGTTACCATTGACTCATGCCATACAAAGCATCTGTGTGCAAGGAAGTCCATTGTCTTTTTGGAGAAAGCAACAAGCCTTAATTTTCAGACATGACCAAGCTCATCAAGAAAGAGGAAAAAGTGCTTAGTGAAGCCATCAGGCAGTAATAATGCCACCAATATTTTGATTACTATCATCAGGGGTGAGTATGAGTTAATATGAATCCATTCTTGGCATAACTTGAAAGTAGAATATAGGATAAGGTCACAGTTGAGGAAATAAATCTATGGTTGGCAGAAAAGAATAAAATCTGGAACTCTTATATAAATTGGGAACTAGGAAAATGTCCAAAGAACAGAATCTGGTCAGGGAAAAGCATCTGATTCAGATTCTTCTAGAGGGATACTGAGAACAGACTATGTTACAGCCAGGAAAACTGACCTATGACTTATATTCTCATTTTCACATGTATGGCTGCCTAGAGGGAGCCCAGCATTCAAGCTTAGGGTCTAGGAAGATGCAGTTTTAGTGGAAGGTAACACTAGGCTATAGTTAATAGCCACAGCACAACTGTCAGTATGCTAGGCTTGCCAAACCAAAATGCTTCAGAATGAATGAACTGAACAACAGAAATTTATTTACTCTCAATGCAGGAGTCTACAAATATGAGACAAAGGTATTGGTAACACTAGTTTCATCTGAGTTTTGTAGATGGCTGTCTTTTCCTTCTGTCTTCACTTGGTTTTGCCGTCTGGATTTATCTGTCTTTATCTCTTCTTCACACGAGAACAAGCTATCTTGGGTTGGAGCCTACCTTAATTGCCTTATTTAAAGTTAATTACCTCTTTAAAGGTTTTCTTTCCAAATTCGGTCATATTCTGTGGTACTGAGGTTAGGATATCGTAATGCAAATTCTGGGAGGAAGCAGTTCAGCTTGTAATAGCATCTAATGCAAGTACGCTGGTGAGTGGCTAATAGAGATTTCTCTTATATTGTTGTCTCAACAATGCTTCAAGATTAAGTTATACAAACAGAATTCACATGTAATCATCTTTTCTATAAGTACAATTATCCTATGTACTAACACTTTCTATCAACATAGTTCCTAGTGCAATTTTAAATGGTGTTAGTCAGAATAGAAGATGGCATTATTTCTGACACTATTCACTTTAAAGAACACAGCTTTTGAATTACTTTGAAGCCACTTTTATGGGATGCCAAGATAGATATAGCAAGGCGTGAAAGTTTTAGCAAATACAAAATGTCATTCTTTGTTTTTCCCATCCTTGCATGCTTTTATTTTTTCAAGGCAGAGAAATAGAATGCAAAACATTATGGGCTAGGGAAATTACTGAGATGAGAATTTATTTGTGGTGGTTGCCCTGAGGGTGAAGACATTCATTTTGATAGCATCTCTTTGAAACCTGCTTGTTAGAACCTGACTCTTTTCCCCTTACACAGCATAGAGCACCCACTTTTCATAAAAGATTTCCTAAAGGAAAGGATAAACTTCCAGCATTTTGGACAGGACGTAGGATATGAGTACCCAGTTTTGAAAATTTACTACATTTTCACTTTTATCAATTCTAAGTATAATTTACTAGCCGTTCTCTTCAGTGTATGTTTAAACCCATGTGTATCTCAATGGAAATTTAATCCATATGTTTCTGATTCATTTACACTTAGCTCATCAAAATATTGTTTTGCAAGAACTATTTGAAGTCCAAAATCTTTGAAAAGCTTTTTTTCTTAGAAACAGGAAATCGGATTTTGCCAAGTGTAAACAAACACATTCCCTTACTCCCCGTGCTCATATTTTAATTGGAAATTTAGAAGACAGAAGGTTAGAGAGCTCTCTAAACCTGTCCAAAAACAAATCCATCCTCTACAAAGCACGGCCCTATTTTTCTTTAACTTTAATTTTAAGTGCCATTTTTAAAATATAAATTTCCCTGTAACAGTTGTAAATGTTGAAATTAAAATGTTTCATTTTACCTCAGTTTTCATTGCATTCTTTTCTATCTAAATATTTTAAAAGGAATCATTTCTACTCACAGAACATGGTGCTTAAGCATTTGCCTGAAACAGTGTCAAGTAAAATGATACTTACTTAAATAGTCCCATAAATCTGTGAGTCAGGTCCATATGGTAGGGCTGCTTTGTGTGTTTGGCTTAGGTAGATGACCACATGGATGGCAGAGTTTGTCATTTTATTGTTATTGCTTATGATCTCTTGGTAGCCAATCAAGACATGATGAAGGTCTCCAAAACCCTGTACAGTAAGTTGCAACTCAGAAAGTTGAACTCAAAGAAGAGTTACTGAGAGCCATTAGTGGACTGTTAAACTTTCTAATATGCATATGTCACCTGATAAACTTGACATTTCAAAGCACTGTCTCTGAGCCTCAGCAATGCATAAGGTAGACATAAAACTGCACTAAAACTGCATCTATGCATAAGGAAGACAGCTGTCTATCCTCAAAGAACACTCAAAGAAAGCCTTGAAATGCATCCACTTGCATGGAGCAGTATCAGAGACCATCAAATGAAATGCAGTCAAATCAGGTGCTGAGCAGTGGATGAGGAGCCCAGAACGGCCTGGAGAAAGAGCATCAGAGACCAAGGGCAGACTCTGGCTGTCCAAAATATCTAGAGTTAAAGACCAAAGAGTGAGTGAAGAAACCCAAATAAAAGAAGTTGGCAGTAAGCACTTGCTTAAGGGCAGGAGTGACTGTGAAAAGTCATGGAGACTGAAACAAAGCAATCGGATTTAAGGTTTCTGCTGTGCACAATCTATGGTGGCACACGAGGAGGACCGTTTCCTTGTTGACAGGACCTTGTGCCATTTGCATTGCAATGGTTAAAGCCTGGGAATGTGAACAATGTAGAATGGCTGTTTAGAGTAGCTAAATAGTCTCAGTTCTGTTATCTTCACAAGAATCTTCCACAGTTGGATGGAGGAAGACACGGGAGGATGGGAGATGGTTATACTGGAGTCCTGCTGAATATCCAGGCTGTGGCTCAGATCCAAAGTCAATTCCCAGATATTTTCAGAGATTCTTGAAAGATTTAAATAGAAACACAATCATGAAATAGAAAATGCATGCCATTCATGCAATCCAATTCTACCTTCAATAAAGGTAGAATTAATTAATAAATGATACCAGTAACATTTGATGAATACCGAATCAGGGTGTATCCATCACCTCTCTTATTAAGACACATAGTTGTAAAAAGAAAAGATGTCAAATTATGGATTGTGATATGGTTATTCTTTTTTAAGAATGTCTTTAGTGAATATGTTAACCAATTGATAATTGTACTTAATCTCCATTGGCGAAGTGGCTGGAGAAAATAATGGCTTATGACATAACAAAATGTCAAACACGATAGTCTCATGGTTGGGTTCAGCATGTGCCCGGAAGTCCAAAGTGAGCCAGATTATTTATTGACTTGATGTATGGAGAGATCCTCAGAACTCGTACTTTACATTTCTGAAACATTCTATTTCCTCTGATAGTGTCAGGATTCTATTTCAGCACTTTCACTGAGACTGTAAAGTGCTATTGTAGTTCCTCCTGAAGTAGGTCACTTGCTTTTAGAGAACCAAAATGTTTTAAAATTCCCCTTTGTTTTGACTGAACATGCCTCCCTACCTTGTTTTGTTTCTGAGTTTGAGGTTTGATCCAATCAGAACAAATATATGTATAAAGCTACTCATTTGTCTTGGTTTTTCTCTTTGATTACATTGAATTTTCCAGACATTTGTAAATTACTTCATAACCCCCTTGAATCTGTCTCTGGTTACTTTCATATTTTCCCCTTTTTCCCTGTTTCTTCTAACTGTGTCTCATGGGGTCATGTTCTATTGCTGGGGTAAATGGGCTTAGTCTCCCCTGGAGTATCAAAACTTACACAACTTCCAAGAATTCTTCCCAGAGATGGCTTTGGACTGAGAATTTCCTCTGATCTCACATCTCAAATCCTTTGTGATAGAATTCCAGGTTTGATCCAATCTCTGGTGATCTCTAAGAAGAAGCAATATGTCAAGTTTTCACCACCATGGTTCACTTGCCCTTATTTGCTTCATAAGCCCAGTTTTGAGATTCTGTAACAAGAGTCACATTTGGCAATGAGAGGGACTCTGACAGTTAATTTTAGGAGTCAACTTGACTGGATTAAGCACTAGAGAAGTGGTAAAGCACTATTTCTGGGTTTCTGTGAGAGGTTCCAGAGCCTTACACCTGAGTCACAGAACCCAGTCAGGAAGATCCAGCTTCAGCGTGGGCAAGCACAAAGCTGGGGCCCAGGCAGAGCTCAGCGGCAGAGGAAAGGTGAATTGTGTTCCTTCTCTGTCTCCTAGAGCTGGGATTCGCTTATTTACCTGTTCTCAGATATTAGAACTCCAGGATCTCTGACTTTGGACTCTAAGATTTACATTAGCATTCCCAGCACACCCATGAATTCTCAAGCTGTTAGCCTCAGTCTGTGAAGGGCACCACTGACTTCCCTGGTTCTGAAGATTTTAGACTTTCAGTGAGTCCTGCTTTTGGAATCACACAGGCCTCAGTTTACAGATCACCTGTCATGGAACTGCTTGTTCTCTAAGTTGCACAAGGCAATTCCCATAATAAATCCTTTCTCTCTTGCTCATTCTTTCTCCTTCTCCTTCTGTCTTCTGTCCATCCACCCATCCATCCATCCATCCATCCATCTGTCCCTCTATCCGTCCCTCTGTCCGTCCGTCCATCCGTCTGTCTGTCTTTCAACACACATGCAACACCAAAAGCACATATGATTGGTTCTGACTTTTTGGAGAACCCTGATTAAAACTGATATGTTTAAAATTACTACTTGTAAGGTTGTTTAGATTAGCACGTCCCTTTGACAGGAGACACAAACTTTCATTTTAAATTGAACAAGGCTTGGCTGGGAGTGGTGGTGCACAACTGTAATGCCAGCACTAAGGAGGCTAAGCAGGAGGACCATTGTAAGTTCAAGCCTATCCTGGGCTACAAAGTGAGCTCAAGGCTATCTTGAACTGTACAGTGAGACCTTGTCTTATAAAGACCAAATGTATAAATGAGTTAAATAATTAAAATAAAAATAAATCTAACAAGACTTAAATTGAGCCCAGATAAAATGAACTGTGATGCAACAGCAGTACCTTTAAATGTTAGTATATGTTTCTGCTTTCATCAGTGTACTTTGGACAAGCTATCAATGGATCAGAATATTTTCTCATTAGCACCTTGTCAAATAAAGCATGAGAGACTTATACTTTTTTAGTTATGCAAAAAAGGTTGAAGTTCAATGGGATAGCATATATAAGGCAGGATATTTATTAACTTCTCTCATATTCTTCTTAATGGCATCTGAAAATGCTCAGAAGTAAATTTTCATTAGTTGTAATACTTGTTTATTTTCTCAAATGAGCAAGAACAAGGTGCTCCATGGAGAACTGATAGCATTGCATATTGAGATATTATTGTTGAACATACTTTTTTAAAAATTTTAAACAGATTGAAACAAAACAGAACAAAGCAGATCAGAAGAAATTACTATGAGTGACAAGAACAGGAGATCAATAGTGGCTACTATAATGTCTCTTGTTTTCTTCTGAATAATGGTCCATATCTTCACACACAATGAATTCATACAAAAAAGTAGTATAAAACTGATCAGAACAGAGTAATGTCTAGACAATAGGAAACTTCAAAACTAGACAATAGGAAAATCAACAATGGCTACCGTAATGTCTGGTGTTCTGTTCAAGATAGCAGTCCACACCTTCATGTATATTGAAATTAAATAATACAAAGCAGACTAAAACCACTCTGAACAAGGAATAAAAGCATTACTGACTGCACTTTAGAGAATGAAACTGATATTATTTTCAACTTATCCCTTAAATATAATCAAAACTTTTAAGCTAATCCTTGTGATTTTTCTCTTCATTCTATGTACATATTTTTGTCATGTTATTGATTATCCTGTAAGCCAACAGCTAGTTTTGTCATGAGGAACTTTCCTCAGAAACTCTCATGTTCCTTGTATGAATGACTTTGCCATCACTGACTCTAAGGACTACTGGTCCAAATGGCAGAGTGACCTTAAGAGCATCTTCACATCAGTTTCACCACAAATTCTGTTTTCATTAAACTTTATACTTTATGACTGAAGGCTTATATTCAACACACGCCTGTTTTAAAATCAAGTATCTTTTCTTAAAAGAATTTTTGAAACAGATTAGTGGTGACTTCACAACAGTCATGACTGTGGCCAAAATAAAGACAAATGTCTTACTTGAACAAAATTTGTGTTGATTAAAAATTATAGAGAAGATCAAGATTCACTCTGGAAGAAATTTAAGAAGGCTTGGCTTATATTTAAGAAAAATGATCATTATTTGGCCTTTTTTTCTTTTTCTCTTTTTCTGTCTCCCTACTCCTCTGTTTTGCACTTGGATTTCCCCACCCTGTACCCCAGAATCTCACAAAAACATGAGATATAGGGAAAGGTTGCTAAAAAACCACATTTTCTATTTTAGGCATGTTCTATTCAACTATTTTGAAAATATGAAATTTAGGTTTAGTTTCTCTCCAAAAAGTGAGGGTCAAATTTATCCATGTATGTAAAGTACGGAGCTAAAAAAAAGGGTGACATTGACTGTAATCAGATATGGGACTTTGATATCTGACCTTAAATTTCTTACAAAAAACTGAAAATTGCTGTGCTCTTTACAAAGCAAAATGTAAGGGTTTCTCTTTACTAAAATAAAAAAAAATATGCTTTTGTTAAGCATCCATTTGGTGTTCAACTTTTCTCAGGAAATACAAGTTTGGGATTATTATTTTTTTGTTTCCAAAAAGATATTACATTTGGAATTGCATTTCACTTAAAAACATATGGACAACATAAAAATTGCCCTTCTCCCACTAAACCTTAAATGAAGAGGCATCATTAGGTTCTGCCAGGGCAGGAAGGAGCAAGTGATAGAAGATTATTTTTAAAGGATCCAGAGTGGAAAGAAAATTGAAGATAGTAGGGTTTTTTTTTAAAGATGGCAGATTGAACATGTGCATTACATAAACATCCTCTCTAAACCTCTTGAAAATGACACATTAACAATAAATGGTGTAAGCTTACACACACACAAATGAAGAGAAAGAACATAATAGGAAACTTATTTGGGTGTTTAAAAGCAAATAGATGAACATTAAAAGGCCACAGAGGGAAGTATCCAAAAGCAACAGGTAGAAAGGGCTCTAAAGAGACCCCAAAAGATTGGGGGAACCCTTGAAATAGGAAGATGGGTTACAAAGGATTGGGCAAAATCCTTTTTAGAAGCTGGATCTCTGATATCTCTTGGTCTATTCCCTAACTCTGAGTAGTAATTTACACATCTTTTGCTCATTGATAAAGCATTTCTAGAAAAAGTTCTCAGGTTTCAAAGGTAAATGTGATTTGATTGGGCCCGTCTGGATAATACAGGATATTCTTTTCAGTTCAAGTGCTTAAGCTTAATTGTATCTATAAAGGACCTATTGCCATATGAGGTGACACATTCTCAAGTTCTAGGGATTAAGAAGGTGAGCTTTTTCTTAGACGAGCTTGTTATTTGACCTACTAAAAGGACTTAAGAAAGGTATTGTTTTCAAAAGAATATTGCAATCATCCTGAAAAGGAACTCCACTGGACCCTGACAGACACCTATAGCCCAGGTTCTTAGGAAACTGAGCAAAGATTACTTGGTCCCAGGAGTTTGAGGCAAGTCTATACCAAGACAAAACAAAGGCAATCAGTTTAGACAATAAAATTAGTTAATTAATAAAAAGCAAGATCACTTTTCCTTTAAAAAAGCAGTAGAGAGAGGTGAGGGGGGAACTGGTTGATCCCAGACATGTTTTGCAAGTAGTATAGACATCACCAGGTGATTGACTGAATATAGATTTTTCTGTTGGGCTTTTAGCTTGACCATTTTAATAGTGGAATTTCTGTTGTCTCTTCAAAGTTTCTGGGTATTTGGCTGCAAATTTTACTATTATGTTAGTTCTTTAAAACACCAAGTAGAGTATTTTATATGCCCAAAGTAGAGTATTTTATCTTTGCAGGATTCTTCAAAGAGATAGACAGAATAGAGGTTGAATAAATTATTTGGTGGCTGAATAATTTTAAGAGTTGACGCATGTCATGGTTTATGTCTGTGGCCCCAGGCCTCATGCATTTGCATTGTACATTTGTGATTGGTTCATTGTTTAGTGCTTGGATTGATGGTGTCCGTGCTATGCTCACATAAGCGTGGAGCCAGGATATAATGTAATGGCAAGAAGAAGGTGTGTCTCACTCTTTTGCTGGCTTCCGCCTTGCTGTTTGCAGCCACCATGAACTGCAGCCCTGCCATGCCACCCTCTCTTGGAGCCAAGTGAGTATGGACTGAAACCTCCAAAAATTGTAAGAAATAAATCTTTCCTTTCCCAACTTTGGTCATCAGGTATTTTGTCTCAGTGACGAGTAAAAAGTAACTAAGGCAACATATAAAAAACTGATGCCAACATTATAAGTAGGAGTCAATTTTGTTTTTGAAAGAGAAAAACAATGGTAGGACATAAATTTAAACCAGTGAATTTTACTTAAGGCATGCCAATTTTCATTTTTATTTACATGACACTAATATTTACAAGGAACTCTTCATTAATATATTTTATTATTTTATATTCCCAACAATTGGGCAAAATAGTTTGGACAAATAATATTTTCTTTGATTTATGCCTTAGAAATCTGAACGTCAATAAAATGATCAATATATTTGATCTAACTTTTTTATTTAAAGAAAAAAGCAAAACAGAAAAAGGGTAGGAATAATACATAATTTAAAAAAACAGTAAGAAATCACTAGTTGATAATTTACATATTGTCCTCTTGCAAATAGTTGTTCAAGTTACAAAGGTGAAGCATACAAAGTAGACATTCAAACAGTGAGACTGCAAACAGTTCTGTTGAACTATCAAACAAAAACTTAGTAATATGGTTATTAATCTTATACACTTAAACATTCGTGTAGTTATATCCTTTAGAGCACTTTCTTTTCCTCTCCTTTTTACAATAGCAATTACACAATTTGGGTTTTATTACTCCTACGTATCTTATTACTTTTTACACTAGAGACACAAGGTGATATTTATAAATATGGTTCTTGTTTATTTCACTAATGAGGATAGCCTCAAGTTCTCTCCATTTGCCTATGAAAGCCTCAAGATCATCCTTTCTTATAGCTGAGCAATATTCCACTGCATAAAAATACCACATCTTTCTTACCCTTTCTGCAGTTGATGGTCATCTTGGTTGTTTCCAAGATTTAGCTATTACAAATTGTGTTACTATGAACATGAGTGCACGTATATCATTGTGATATGACCCTTTCAGTTTTTCTGGGAAAATGCCCAGGAATGGAATAGCTAGGTTGAATGGAACTTCCAATCCTAGTCTTCTGAGAATTCTCCACACTGGTTTCCACAGTGGCTGCACCAGTCTACACTCCCACCAAAAGTGAAGCAGTATTTCTTTTTCCCTGCAGACTTGCCAATATTTTTTTATCACTTGATTTCTTGATGGCAGCCATTATTTTGGATTGAGATGGAATCTCAACGCTGTTTTAATTTGCATTTCTCGAATAACCAACGACAGTAAACATTTCTTTATGTATTTATTTGCCATTTGTATAACTTCATCTGAGAACTGTGTGTTCATCTCAGATGCCCATCTTTGGAGAGGGTCTTTGAATTTGGGGGGCTTGATGTTTTATAATTCTTTATTTGTTTTGGATATAAGTCCTTTGTCTGAGGGGTTTCTGGCTATAATTCTTTCCCATTCTGTGGGTTTTCTTTTCACTCTGTTGGTGATTTCTTTTGAAGTACAGAAACTTTCAATAATATGAGATCCCAGTTGTTGATTCTTTGAAGTGTTTCCCATGTAGTTCATGAATTCTCTGCCTACCTCTATGTCTCCAAGACTTCTACCTATCTTGTCTTCCAGTAGGTTTAGTGTTTCTGTTTTAATATTTAGGTCTTTCGTCCACTTAGACTTTAGTTTTGTGAATGGTGATAGGCATGGATCTAATTTCAGTCTTTGGCATGTGGAGAGCCAGTTGTTCCAACATCATTTATTAAAGAGGCTATCCTTCTCCCAGTGAACATGTTTAGCCCCTTTGTCAAATATCAGGTAGCCAGGTGCCTTTGTTGTTGTGCTTGCACCTTCTAATCTGTTCCATTGATCCTCAGGTCTATTTCTTTGCCAGTACCATGCTGATTTTATCACTGTGGCTTTGTAGTATAGTTTCAAGTCAGGAATTGAGATGTCTCCTGCCTTGCCTTTGTTGCCCACAATTGCCTTTGCTGTTCTAGGTTTCTTCTGTTTCCAAATGAATTTTAGGAGTATTTCCTCTAGATCTATGAGATATGTTAATGGTATTTTGATTGGGGTTGTGTTAATACTGTATAACAGTTTTGGGAGTATGGCTATTTTCACAATGTTGGTTCTTCCTAACTAAGAACAAGGAATATCCTTCCAGTTTCTAATATCTTCTTCAATCTCCTTTTTTAGCACAGCACAATGTTCAGCATATTGGTCTTTTACGTTCTTAGTTAGGTTAATTCCTAAATATTTCACTTTTTAGATGCTATTGTGAAGGGTGATATTTCCATAATTTCTCTTTCAGTGAGTTTTTTGTTTGTGTACAGGAATGCTATTGATTTTTGAGCACTGACTTTGAATTCAGTTACACTGCTGAATTTGTTTATTACTTCTAGTTTTCTTTTAATGGACTTTTTGATCTTCTATATAAAGTATCATGTCATCTGCAAATAGTGATAATTTAACTTCTTCCTTTCCTATCTTTTATTTCTCTCTCTTGTTGGATTGCTCTGGCTACTGTTTGCAGAACTATATTGAATAGGAATGGTGATAGTGGACATCCTTGTCTTGTTCCTGATTTTAAAGTGAAAGCTTTCAGTTTTTGTCCATTTAGTATAATTTTGGCTGTTGGTTTGTCATAGATGGCCTTTATAAGATTGAGGAAGACACCATATATTCCAAGTTTCTGAAGGATTTTTTGTTTTTGTCTTTTTCATTTTTTTTTTTTATCGGTACCAGGGATCAAATTCACGACTGCCTGCTTGCAAGGCAGGCGCTTATGCCGCTGAGCTAAATCCTCAGCCCCTCTGAAGGATTTTTATCATGAACATGTATTGGACTTTATCAAAAATTGCTTCTGCATCTATTGAGATGACCATATGGTTTTTGTTTTTGACCCTGTTGATGTGTTATATTACATTTATTGATTTGTGTATGTTAAACTATCCCTGCATTCCTGGGATGAATCCCACTTGGTCATGATGTATAATCTTCTGGATGATTTGCTGCTTCTATTTGCCAGTATTTTATTGAGAATTTTTGCATCAACGTTCATTAGTGAGACTGGCCTATAGTTCTCTTTTTTGTTTGGGTCTTTCTCTGGTTTTTGTACGAGAGTAATACTTGCCTCCAGGAATGATTTAGGGAGGATTGCTTCCTTTTCAATTTTATTGAAGAGTTTAAGGAGTATTGGCATCAAATCTTCTCTAAATTTCTTGAAGAATTTCAGCTGTGAATCCATCAGGACCTGGGCTTTTCTTCGTTGGTAAATTTTTAATTACATTTTCAATTTCAATAGCTGATATTGGGTTATTCAAAATTGCTATATTGGGGCTAGGGATTAGCTCAGTGGTATAAGTGCCTGCCGTGCAAGCAGGCAGTCGTGAGTTCGATCCCTGGTACCGATAAAAAGGAAAAAGGCAAAAAAAAAAAAAAAATGCTATATCTTCTTGGCTGAGCTTTGGTAGTTTATACGTTTCTAGAAATCTGTCCATTTCCTGTATCTTTTCCACTCTATGTGAGTAGAGATTTTCAAAGTAGGTATTCAGGATCTTCTGAATTTCAATGGGATCTATAGTAATTTCCCCCCTTTCAGTTCTAATTACATGAATTTGGGGTTTTTTTCTTTCTTTTTCTTTATAAAGTTAGCTAGAGGTTTGTCAGTTTTGTTTATTCTCTCAAAAAACCAGCCTTTTGATTCATTAATTCTTTGTATTTTTTTCTTAGTTTTAATTGCATTGATTTCTGTTCTAATCTTTACAATTTCCTCACTTCTATAAGCTTTGGGTTTAACTTGCTCTTCTTTTTCTAGAAGCTTGAGATGAAGCATTAGGTTGTTTATTTAGGATCATTCTGTTTTCTTGATACGACAGTTTATTGCTATATATTTCCCTCTTAAGTCTGCTTTCATTGCATCCCACAGATTGCAGTATGTTGTTTTTGCATTTTCGTTGAATTGTAGGTATTACTTTATTTCTTCTTTAATTTCATCTGTAGCCCACTGGTTGTTCAAAAGGTTGTTATTTAATTTCCATGTATTTATGCAGGTTTTGCGATTTCTTTTGCCATTAATTTCCAATTTCAATGTGCTATGGTCAGATATTACATATGGGATAATACCTTTGCAGTTACTTAAGAATGTTTCATGGGATAATATATGGTCTATTTTAGAGAATGTCCCTCCCATGCATAGCTGAGAAGAATGTGTATTCTGATGTGACTGGGTGGTGTGATGTGGTGTTGTGGTGTGATGTGGCTGTAAATATCTACTAAGTCCAATTGCTTGCAGGTGTGATTCAGTTCTGTTATTTCTTTGCTGACATTTTGTCTAGTTGAGCTACCTCTTTGTGACAATGGGCTGTTAAGGTCCCCTGTTATTATTGTGTTCTTGCGTAAAATTTGGTTTCTCATGTCCATTATTATTTGTCTTCTATAGTTGAGTCCTCCTATATTTGGTGCATATATATTTATAATTGTTAGGCCTTCCTCTTGAATTTTTCCACTAATGAATATATAGGGACCTTCTTAATCTCTTTAATCATTTTATGTTTGATGTTCACATTGTCTGCAAATAGAATAGTTACCCCACTTTTTGCTGCATTCCTGTTGCATGAAATACTGTTTTCCATTCTTTGATTTTTAATCTATGAGTTTCCTTTTGGGTCAGATGTGTTTCTCGTATACAGCATATTGTGGGATCTTGTTTCTTGATCCATTCTGTCAATCTGTTTCTTTTGATAGGTGAATTGAGGCCATTTACATTTATGGATATCACTGATATATACTGGCTCAACTTTGCCATGTTATGGTCCAGTTGTTTGCTTTCTGTTTTTACCCATTGTTTAATTTCTTGTCCTAACTGGTGGTTTCTTTCTGTTGTTATTCTGGAGATTGTGTTCATTTTTATCTCTATCTAATATGTCTTTCAATACTCTTTCTAGGTTTGGTTTGGTGGGCATGAATTTCTCCAGTTGTTCTTTGTCATGGAAGTACCTTGTTTCTCCATTAAATCTGAATGAAAGTTTTTCTAGGTACATCAGTCTAGGTTGAAAGTTATTTTCTTTCAGGGCTTGAAATATCTCACTCCAAGCTCATACTGACATGAGGGTTCGTGCTGAAGTCTGCTGTGATTCTAATGGGCTTTCCTTGATAGGTAAGTTGTATCTTTTCTCTAACAGCTTTTAGTATTCTGTTTTTATGCTGTATGACTGCTTGGCCTTCCAAATGCCTCACTTATGTGCATATCAGATTTTTCCCTGTGTTTGGGAAATTTTCTGGCTATTACTTCTGTGAATATTTTAGCTATGTCATTTGCATCAACTCCTGCATCTTCACTGATGCCTATTAATCTTATATTGTTGCTTTTGACATCATCTTGAAGCTGCTGGATTGTCATTTCATGCTGCTTTGTTACTTTTAAAGTTCTATCCTTTCATGATTGCTAACTGTGATCTTATCCTCAAGGTCCAAAACCCTGTCCTCTGCTTCATTTAAATGGTTCTGCCAGCTCTGAATAGAATTTTTTGTTTCTTGGATGTCTCTTTGAGTTTATTTCATGTATTCTGCTTGTTTTTTATATTGTTCATTCAAAGTTTCAATCAGTTTCCCATGCTCCTGTACTTTTTCTCTATTTCTTCTTTGGCTGTGCTCAGTAACTCCTTTACTAAGGTTATTATTTTTATCTTTACATGGGAGAATACTTCTAATTTGATTTCCTCTATAGCCTCATGGAGTTGTTTTTTAAATTTTACTCCCTATCTTTTCAGAGATTCCTGATGTGTTACTTTTGAAGTCCTCTATTTCAAAGTCTCCTGTAGTTGCTCCTGGTGGACTAATGTTTGAGATTGCATTTTACTTTTTCATTTTGCCATTTTCCCCTTTCAAGTTAATATTTGGTCCTTCAGACCCACTAATGTCAACAGTTGGTAGTGTGTATCTTGAGGTCCTAATGTAAGGTTGATATTTGTCCAATTGCTGGGTCCCTCAATGAAGAGATGGGCCAGTCACTTGACTTCCCACTACAAGGCCTGTTGGGTGAGTCTTATATTCTTCCTGGCTGACAAGCCTAGTAGTATTGATGTAGGTCAACTCTTAGTTCCTGCTATTGCTTTATCTTCAGGTTACTCCAGGTCACTAACTCTCCCTGTCTATAGTGTTTGTGTTGTTTGAGGCCCTACTGTGTCCCTATTGTGTGTCTGTGTGTTTCATAAGCCCTTTTGATTTTGGCCAAGTTGGGGGAGTCCTTATTGGCACACTCTTCACCTTGCCTGATGTTTCCTCTGTGCAGCAAGGGGTCACCGACACTCTTGCCAGACTCACCAAGGTTTTACAGTTAGAGGAACCTTTACTATTGGCCCCATTTACCCACTGTACACCTATATTTTAGGGGAGTGCTCACCACACTGACTGGAGCCTGTTGAGATTTTTTGTTGAGTGAGGTAGTTACTGAATTTCCCTTCAAGCTAACACAATTAATCCACTGTAGTCCAAGGTTCTGGGAGAAAGGGTGGAAGATGAAGGTCAAGAGCAGTATTAGATCCAAGAGGTTGGGAGTTTCCCCAAGGGGCCAGCAGATGTCCTGGGTCCTGGCATCTGCTAGGAGTGGGCCATGGTCCCAGGGCAGCCTGGCCTTCCTCAGTGCTGACTAGAGTCACAGGAAGTGGGTGGCTGGGTGGGCCATGGTCCGGGGGCAGCATGTGTTCCCCAGGGTGGGTGGGAGTCATGCAGGAAGCTCCTGGCATGGCATCCCAGGGCCAAGGCCCCAGGGTGGTATGGCGTATCTCAGTGCTGGCTGGATTTGTGGCTATTCCTGGGTTTTGAGCAATGTTTTAAGGCTTCCTTGGTGCACTGGGAATCACCTGGCCCACTTTTGGCTCCTGAGGCAGACTGCCAGTAACTGCTTGCCACTTGGAACTCACTGGGTGTGGGCCAGTTGGGTACGGTGGGACTCTGTGTGTCCTTTGGTGATTTCAGATGTAGGGCACGGTCTTACTGCTTGGGAGCGAAGTTCCAAGTTTTCCTGGTGCACTGAAATTCAACACACGCTTGCAGTCAGGGTTCAGGTCTGGACTGTGGGCCCTGCTTGCAGTTTGGAGGTGGCTGGGTGTTGCCTGGTTAGGCCTGACCAAAACCTTTTTAAAAGCATAGGGGGCCACATTGCTACTGTTAATCTTGTAAAACCATTCATTTGCAGTTACTCTCAGACTTTGAGGCAACAGTAGGTTTTAGGTCAGGTGAAAAAAATCTAGAAATCTAAACTTTAAATAAATAAATAATAAGGTATAATAAAAAATAAATGCATAAAAGCAGGGTTTAGAACTTATGTTTGGGAGATTCATTTGTTTAAGCATGGAAACACAAAAAAGAAGAGGGTGATGCCAAGAAGAAATGAGAAGAGGAAGGTGAAGAAAAAATAATGTAAAGAGAAATTGAAATGCAATAAAATGCTAGAGAAGAAAGTATAGGGTCAGCAAAAAAAAACACGAAACAGTGACTGCACCAACTACATGAATTTCAAAAACAGGTTCAATATAGAATCCGTTTGATGTTTTAACACAGTGGCAGTAAAAGTTAGGCAATGCCTTCAGACACTTCCATTAAGTGGGGGCTTTATAACTTAACAGTTTTGAAAAAGATTTGAGTTTCAAATTTGACTGTGGCATGCTCTAGCTCCACAACCTGAGGAAAGCTGCTCAGTGCTCTCTGGTTTTCAATTTCCTTCTCTGAAAAAATGAGGCTATTAAACCAACTGCCTTAAACAGTTGATGTAACCATTAAGGGAAGCATATGTGCAAAGAACTCCCGAGACTCACAGAAATACAGGAGGCACTGTGTCATTGTAAGCCTTGATGAAAAGTTTTGCAGTGAAGAAATTGTAACTTAAGAAACTCCAAACTCCTGGGCTATCTACCACTACCAGGGTACATATCAGGAGACAAGCAGGAATCAAATGAATAAAACTTCATTTGTACTTATAGTTGCTCTGCAATTTGTGCTTACTGCCAGAGCCATGCCTCCTGTCAGATCAGCAGTAGCATTAGGTTCTCATGGACAATACTGTGAAATGTACACACCAGGAATCTAGATTGCATGCTCCTTATGAGGCTTATTGTTTGATGATCTGAGATGGAGCTGGGGTGGTGATGCTAGCACTGGAAGAGGATGCAAATACAGATTAACATTAGCAAGAAGTTTGCACAGACATCATAATATATCAGTTACTTGTAGATTCATAAAAAACCCTCTCAGTAAGTGCCAAGTGACAATTAAGCTACATCTCGGGGTAGGCTATATAGTAGCAAACAAGTTGATGGACTGCAATTGTACAGCTGGCTATACTAGCAGGCATTAAGTCAGAATCTGGCAATTATATTAGTGTATGCTTGTATAACCTCCCCATTATTTTACTTATGACTCTTAACTGCCTCTTTCTTGTACTGTGTACTTGTCTCAGCCACAGTTTTGGCAAGTTCTTGTCTCAGTTTTCACAAGCCCAAGAGCTAACCCTTGTGTAAAACACCAGTGTCCCTGAAGCACCTCTTTGCAATGGGAGAAAGATCCAATGATGAGACAGAAGAAGACAATGAGACTGCCAACAAAAAAGAAAGCTAGCTTAAAAGAAAATACTAAGAGTCCTACTTAAATTATGTGCTTATTGTAATAGATGACTCAAAGTTTCTAACTCTGCTTTGCATAATATGTAGTCTCCAGATATCCAAGGAAGTCATGACACCTTCAAAACTGCTTCACACGAGAAGACCAAGTTTGCTATATTAAAAGACAAGACTCAGAAATTTTTTAAGAAAAAAAAAAAATCTCTGTGAACACAGAGGACAGAGGGAATCACTGATGGTCAACATGTTATCAAATGTGTCTACACTAAGAGCATCATTTCTAGTGTCTGAGCACATCGCTAAAGCTAACAAGCAATTCTCAGTGAAAAGCTGAACCTGTTCTAAGGACATATTTCATGAGCTTTTTGGAGAGGCTACAGTTTAGATGCTGGTACCTGTTTCTCTTTCAGCTAGCACTATAACAAGAATTGTTGAAACAGCAGAAGAGTTTGATAATAGAGAGACGGATGAGTCACAGTGGTACACAATCCACAGTGACAAGTCTACTAATAATTGACACCAAGGCAACAATGCTAATTTTTCAGAAGATTGTGCCAAAGGATATATCATGTGCACTTTTTTTGCTAAGCAAAAACACTGTAGAACCATTCAAGTATTTGAATGATCATGTCAGGAAAACTGAATTGATCATTTAGTGTCCCCCCCATGCACAGAGATAGTAGCTGCCTTGACTACTCAGCCTTTTGGTTTCATTACTTGGGAGTAAAAATTTGTTTTTGAATATGAATTTACACACTGCATCACCCATGGAAATAATCCTAGTTAGGAAAATAACGTCACCTGAATTCAACATTTTGTAGGCTGAGATTAAAATTATCTACCATATTAAACCACATGCCCTTAACTAATGCTTGTTCAAGCACCTCTGTGAGGAGCTGGATACAAACAAGGTCTTCAGTGAGGTGACTTTCTAAGGGTAGATCTCTGGGCAAAGTTTTTGAATTATGAAAGCCACTTCAGGGATTTCCTATGGAAAACAGTCACTACTGCTGCATACTTTAGTGACACAAAGTGGGTTACAAAACTCTATTTCTATGACATTCAACTTGCTCAATGATCACGCATTTCAGGGGAGAGTTATTGCTGTGTTGACTAGGCAAATTAAAGTGGCCACACTCAAATCCAAACTGTAATTGTGGAAATGATGACAAAACTTGAGGCTTTGATATATTTCCAGTATTAGAAAGTCTAAGAGATACTGACACGGGGCTTTCTTTCTGAAGCTAGTGTACGATCACTTATCTCAGCATTCAAAGGATTTTTAGCACTACTTCCTAACCAAAAAGACACCAAAATTGAAAGGGATGTATCTACAACCCATTTATAAATAAGCTGGATAAACTGATTTTGTGTTATATCAACTGCATGAGATAATAAATGGCAATGGGCTTAAAGTATGTTTGAGACAACTTCAGATTTCCAAACATCCTGAATGAAAGTAACAATATAATATCCTGAAATTTGCTCAGGCACTGAAAAGCCTGCTTCCATTTCCAACAACCTATCTTTTTGAAACAAGAATTGTCTTCAGTAACAGCAGCTGCCGTGATGTTAAACTAGACATCAGCACCATACATTGCATGTCATTGTTTCCCATCATAACCAGATAGGTGTGGCTGGGTGCAGAAAAATAAGCTCAGGACTCTCATTGATTCTCATCTGTTATGCTTTGGATAATTTCTTCATTATATATTATAATGTAATAAAAATTTAAAAAGCTCACATAAACAAGTTGTGATTGAATCATTCCCTAGCCTCTTTTCATCCCCTGCCATGAAAAAATTGTCTTCCACCAAACCAATCTCTGGAGCCAAAGAAGTTGAGGGTTTCTGGTTTATTTGACTAAATAATACAATTGCTGTGGACTCAATTGTGATCCCCCCAATTCATCTGTTGAAGATCTATTCCCAGTATAATGCTATTTGGAGGAGGGAGAGTCTTTATAAAATATTAGGTTATTATAAAGTCATGAAGCTGGGACTTCATGATGTTATTAAGTGACCTTATACAAAAAGATAGAAGAAAATTTACCCTGGGTCTGGGAAGATGATGGAACAGTAAGCAGCAAACTAAAAAGCCTCCCTGAGAGAAACAGTCCAGATGCTGGAATATAGCATTCTGGAGAAGAAAAAGCAGGAAAGATGTAGGTCCCCTTGACCAAGGAAGAAACTAAAGTGAGAATTAAAGCCCACAGAAAGAATTTTAAAAGAGAAAAACTTGAACAGAAGAAGGCAGTAGCTGTTGGTGCTTTCACCAGAGCCGGTCCCACTGTGCCAGAAGCATTGCTGGAACCCGTAGATGCATGGGCACAGTGAAGCTGGTGGCTGGCGAACCTGAAGGCCTTGGTGAGGAGATGTGATGGCAGAAGGGAGCAGTGAACCAGAGAACTACACTCGTTGGCATGTTCAAACTCATGCAGCTGTGACTCAGCAAACTGCCCGGGTTCCTGCCACTTCAACTCACCAGAGCCATGGTCATGCTGGGGTGCAGGCACACTGAGGTCAGGGATCAGTGAGACCAACAGAAAGGGGAGCTGGTAGAGGTCCTGCATTGACCTGCGGTGAGTGTTGGGAATAAAACTTATTCCTGGGAATGACATCTTGGAACTGAACAGAACTGACAGAAACAAGGTACTGCAGAGACTTCAGTCAGTTGTTCCCTTCCCAGATGGGATTGGTAAGATATGCTTGGCCTGGATCAGGCCCTTAGCTGGGAACCAGTAGGGTGTCCCAGACCAATTCCCTACGAGCTGCGCACACTAATGCAGTGAAGGCCTCAGAGGGCTCGCTGACCCAGAGGGGAGGGGCCAGCATATGCCATCTCTATTTGCACCTCAATTGCACACTGGAGTAGGCCCGGTTACCTAGCCAGCGCACTTCAGAAGAACCAGCATAAAAAATAAATGAATAAATAAAAGAGGACTTGGGCCTTCTTTATATGCCTGTGTGGAAGAAACAAAAAATAAGAGAAGAGGAAACAATAAGAAAAAGCTCCCAGCCCCCAACCCTGAGAACATTGATCCAAGAAAGGTAAATACAAAGGAGACTGAGGACAGCAAACACGCAATATCAGACACGGCATCAGTGGACATAAAGAAATATCTTTGGGACCTCATAGATGAGTTCAAAAGTGAAATATTTAACCAAGTAAAGCAAAATATAAATAGATTAATAAAAGAAATGCTAAACACCACTCAAGAAGACACAGATAAAAGAATGGAGGAACACAAAGGATAGAATCATGTGATGAAGAATATAAAGAAAATATAGAATACATGAAGCAGGTTCAAAGAGATTACCAGGAAATTAAAAACTCCATTGAAAGCTGGCAAAACTGCTTGAAAGAAACTAAAGATAGATTATCCAAACTGGCGGACAGGTTTGCAATGTGGGATTATGAAAGGAAAAAATTTTTAAAAATAACAAGGAAACAAGAAGTAACAATACAAAGGCTAGAAGATGACAAGAGGATCTATAACTTGAGAATAAAGAATGTGAATGAAGAATTAGGAGTATAAACAAGGGAACTACAAAGGCTATTCATGGAAATAATTAAGGAAACCTTCCCAAACATAGGAAAAGGAAATGATATTCTGATATATGAGGCATACAGAACTCCAGCCACCTACAACCAAAACAGAACACACCCAAGCATATAATAATCAAGATCCCAGAAATTCAACATAAGAACCGAATATTAAAAGCTGTTAGAGATAAGAAACAGATCAACTATAAAGGAAGGCCCATCAGAATTACAGCAGACTTTGTGACACAAACCATCAAGTCAAGAAGAGCCTGGAGTGAGATATTCCAAGCCCTGAAAGAAAATAACCTCCAGCCCAGAATGATATACCCTGAAAAACTGTCTCTAGATATTAATGGAGAAATAAGATCCTTCCAAGACAAAGAGGAACTGGGGAAATTTGCGACCACCAATCCAACTCTACAGAGAATACTCCAGGGCATTCTAGAGAGAGATAAAAGTATTAGGATTCCAGCAATAGTGGCAAAGAGGCCTCAATGAATGCAGCAGAAAACAGAATGAAGAAGACAAGCAGACAACTAATGGCAAACAAAGAGCATAACAGAAAAGAGGCAGAGAAGGCTGGTTGTAATCTCTAATATAGATGGCCTTTATACATTAAATTAAAAAAAAGAGAATCACAGGTAGAGTAGATCAGGAGGTAGGGTCCACTGAGATGCTCTTTATAGGAAATATAATTGACCTGAAGAAGGGTATATATTTCCTTTATAGGAAATATAATTAACCTGAAGAGCCAGAGAGCAATAGGGGCAACTAGACCAGTATTTGTGGATAGGTTGGAAAGATAGACTTTAATAGGTAAAGGAGTATGATTAGATATCAAGTCCAGGAGGGAGAAAGTTTGGAACCACTTAGGCAAATAGCAGGTTGTCCCCCACAATTTAAAACCTAGTGTCTAGGTGAGACCCAAAAAGTCACAGTGCACCCTGGGGAAGTGAAAGGGGAAGAATGGCCTTTAAAAAGATGGCAGAAGATATTGTTAATAGGGTATCAAGAAATAAAACCCATATTACTCACACCACTCTGCTTGGATAGATTTTATTCTGTCCCAGTTTGTCTACTTGCATTAGATTTGAGGGCACCGACAGCTATCCTAAAAACACCAGGATACAGCACAGTGATCATCTTTTAATTTCCTATTAACTTAATTTGGAGCTCTGTGTGACTTATACTGGTTTGTCATGACTGATCTTAGTTAAATCTTGTTTGTTTGATTGCTGTTTGGTATCAACAGATTTTATTCAAAACTGATATGATTGATAGTATCAAGTCTGAGAATTTAGGCAATTACACTGAAATGACAAGACTCACTACAATACCCATTCTAGCTTGATTACCACCTGTTTTTGAAGTTTTATACTACATACAAAATTGTGTTTTTATTAATACTGTTATGTACTGAAATATTAATTATATTATATCTGATGATATAGCCAATTCTATTGAAGATAACAAGAGATAACACAGTAACCATGGTAGAACCTTTTGTATAGTGGTCTTATATGTCTTTTCGCTTCATGTGTTTATAGGAATATGTTTTTTTGTCTTGCTTTGTTTTGTTCCTCCCTCTAATAAAGTATAGAAATATATGTTAAAACTCACGCATGCATAGAACCTATGAACAGTTTATGAGAACTGATCTTATGACACATGATGAAATGAACAAATACTTTGAAGAAAAAGAGACACTAAAGTACCCAGTGCTGATTCAGGAGTGTCATAATGTGAAACCCAGCAATACTATTATTCTTTGCTCAAAGTGATTTTAACCTGCTTGGGTTTGTTCAATCTCAAAATAAATGAAGATATGGATAACTGCATGTATAAGTATATAGGATTGATAATCATAATACTAAGTTTTTGTTGAACAGAATTGGTTGCAGTCTCGCTGTTGGAATCCCCACTTTATATGTTCCACTTTTGTATCTTGAATAACTATTTGTAAGAGGACAATATGTAAATAGCAACTAGTGATTTCTTACTGTTTATTCTTTCTTTGAAAGTATGAATTATTTCTACCCATTTTCTGTTTTGTTTAGTCTTTCTTTAAATAAAATTTAAAAAAAGGAGAAGAAAATTACCTTCTCTTTTTCTCTCTCCACCTTATGAGGATGTCGTGAGAAAGTAGGCACTCCCAGTCCAGGCAAAGCCCCATTTCTAAGGAGGCAAATCCATCATCATCTTGACCTTGGGCTACCAAGCCCACAGAGGTGTATGAAATCCATTTCTGTTGTTCAATCACCAGTTCTATGGCATTTTGGTTACAGCAGTCTGAGCAAGCTAATAAAATGACTCACTGTAGAAATTTTGATTTTATTTTTGTCTATTGTAAATACCTACGTGTAGTTAAAGGAAGAATGGCAAAAGCCAGTAAGGACAATAGGTTCAAATAAGCTTGAGAAGGCAATGATAAATCTACATGATCTTTTATGGGCTTCTAACTTCTATTTTGTATTCCACAAATTTTCTCTAGTGAAGCTGATGGTATCCTTATGCAATATATTTCCTATGGACTGTGTTTTCTGCATTGTTTTAAAATGGAGTTCCAGGGGTGCCTCAGTTATTTTCTTGTTGCTATGAGAAAATGCCTGACATCTGTGACTTTGGGATTTAATTCAGTTTACATCTTAGAAGTTTTAGACTTTCCATGTTTGGAGACATGGTGTAAGGCCCTAAGTGGAAGGAAGTTACTCAAGTCATGGTGGCCAAGAAACAGAGAAGCCAGGGAGGGAGAAGCAGCCCCACAGGTCCTCTCCCCAAACCTCTTCCAAACAGGTTCCACCTCCTAGCATCACATTTACTTGTAGCATTCCCACTGGCCGCATATAAACCCTAAGTTTTTCATGCCCATCTCTCAAAGACTCGCATGCATCTCTATGCGAAATGCATATAGTCTATCTCTAATTGTGAAAATCCTAACAGTTTTAGCTTGCTGAAAAGTGCAAATCAAATTCTCCTCTCAGACTTAAAGGAATCTCTTAACTATGAGAACTTGTTGACCTAAAAAGAAGTTAAAATACTCCCAGCGTATAATGGAACATGGTAAACATTTCCATTCCAAGAGGGAGGGATGGGGGATAGAAATCAGTGGGACCATAGCAGAATGAAATTTAGCAGGGAAAACTTTAAATCTGGTACCTCTTGTCTGGCACCTAGAGCGAAGATAGCTTCAAATGATTTGGTTGGCCCTGCTGCTACAGCATTGTGATTGCTTGCGTTTTTCATTGCTTGTCTCCTGAGCTGACTTTAGTCACTGCCTGTGGCTTTCCTCAGATGTTCCATGTTCCTGCCTCCTCTAACTTTCTGGGATCTCCACTGCACTGTAGGCTTCATTTTCAGTTTTCTCAATGGCACATTGCCGCATCTCCCAGATCTTACTGTGAACTCCCGATGAAAGCATTTCTAACCCCACAATGCTTCCATTCTGCATGCTTGTAAAGATGTTATCATATGGATGATGCCAAGGTCTGCAGACAGCTTTAGTAGTAGCCAGGTCTAATTGCATCACAGCTATAGGAGGCATCTGAGTGCCTGGATGGCTGCGCACTGTGAATTTAACTCTGAAGACTTAATTCACCGGGCTGAAACGCTTATGTAGGCTGCTTTCTCAGTCCTTCTGTAGATGGATGCCCTAAGGATGTCTTCGCAAAATAAATTCTTTCACTTTTGCAACTTTGAGCCTGGGAAAAATGGGGTCTTTCTGGTTTGAGGACGCTTTCAGTGTCTTTTCTAATGTCCTGATGAAAAGTACTTGACTTGTTTTTCATGTTAATCTTTTCAGCAACCAAATTCTTCTCTGGTCCAATTTTGGAGGCCCCAACTTTTCCTGTCTGACTAAGCTCAAAATTATTTCTATCATTCAGCTGTACCATTTGCTCTTGATTTTCAGTATACACCTGGCTAAAAACTGACAGAAATAACAACATGGGAACCTCAACACTGGCAGCACTGAAGTTTGTTCCAACAGATTAAGCAGTCCACCCCACTTAATTTCACTTTTCTGCAAAAATCTCGGGACATGCATAAAATGTAGACAAATTTTCTCCCAGAGAGTAATGCACATAGTCTATAGCCCAGTGCCAGAGAAGACCTTCCTAAGTGGAAAGCTGCTGAACTTGGTCTCTACTGTGTGACTTGCTATTAGCGTTTTGCCTTCTGAGTTCTGCTTAGTATCACACACCAAAGTCAGCTTACTGTATTCTAGAATTTCCCCTACAAACAAGTTCCAAAGGCTGGTCAAATACAGCCCCAGCAACAACTCTAGTCTTGGAACTAAAATCTATTTTAATTATGTTCTTGTTGCTGAACAAAACACCAAACACCCACAACTGAGGAGAGCTTTGTTTTTATTTATTTTTATAGGAGATAGATGACTAAGAAGTATAGAGATTTTTTTCAAATAGATGCAAGAACAGGAAATGGGTGGAGGGAAATGGAAAGGAGGGAGTCATTGTGAGACTCCTGTATGGGACATGCTGTTGTCGTGTGTGAGGACTTCCTGGGATGTGATAATTGAAGTGAAGATTATTTCTGTGGTAGTTTTGTTTGTATTTTCATGGTAGTGTTACAAGCAGCTGAGCTAGAAATATTATAGACAGACAGGGCTGGGCCCTCAAGGAAGCCAGCACAGAGGAACAAATGTCTTGTTACCTTGAAGGAAACACACATCTCTTGCTGTGAGCCAGATCTCAAAACAGAAGGAAAAACAAATGCAATCACACCTGTAAATGTAAACCTTAATATGGATTACCTTGAGAAGCCAGGAGTTATCATCCCAATCCCCTATAGGAAGTCAATGATTCTCAAAGAATACTTGCTTGCTACATGACTTGCTTCCTCATTTGTCTGTGATTTGGTCAGTTTTACCTAAACAATTAAACTTATTTGGGTGACCATAGCTCTGTCCTATCTCATGCCCATCTGCCCTGTGAGGGCCTAGTTTTCCCCACTTTCGACCCTCTTCAACTTATGGTTTTATTTTATAAAAATCCCAAGAAAATACAGAATCTTTGGCAAACCATGTGGGATCCCTTCTGTCTCTCTCTCAGACAGAAGCTTTCTTTCTCTCAATAAACATTTCTGTTCTTAACCTCTGTTGTTCCTAAAATTCATTCTTCAATTTTAGAGAACACGAACTTGTACCAGACATAGGAGAGGTCAGGAATTTCATTTCCCTACATCATTAGTTCACGTAGGAATTTATTTATGCTGCTATTTTTTAGATCTTATAAGCAGATAAACAGTTGATGTTGAAAGAAAAAACAAAAAAGACAGAAAAGAATTGAAGGAACAAAATGTTGAAAATGGAGCTTTTCCAAATAGTAAGGGGACCAAGAGTTGAAAGAAACAAGGATGGAGGAAAAGGAGAGAGACTGGAAAACGAAGGTGGAAGAAACAAAAGAACTGAAAGCAGGAAAGGAATACATGCCCCTCTCCATGATTCTTTCTAAAAATTCTCTTTACTGTCTTTCCCACTTCTCCTGACATCCACTTACATAGTTTTGCTTCCAAATGCATGAAGGAGTGAAGCTGTTGGGCTGGAAAATCCCAACATGTAAGCTGCTGCTCTGCGTTCTGTACGTGTTCCGCCTGCTAGTTCTGGCCCAGCTGAAGTTACAGTAATGTTTTGGAGCCCATGGCAGTAAATGCAGAGGAAGAACATTCCCCCTTCACAGTTGCATTAATTTTGTCACCATCCTTCAAAATGCTGTAGAAGCATGACCTGGACTAAGTTAACCTTTAGTTGTAAAGACAGAATGGCTTGTGAATTGATCACTGATACAAATAATATATAATAATTTATAACAACTATTATTATTATTATTATATAGAATACGTGGATGTTTCTCTACAGTATAGACACTTGTATATCGCCTATGAAGATATTTACATATTTATATATTATATTAATAGTATTAATAATGTATGTACATGCCAATGCTATTAATAGCATGTTATATCAATAGTATTAATAGTAGAATTTATATATATCATATAAATAGTATCAATAGGATATATATGTATTATGTCAATAGTATAAAATATGTATAGTTATTATTATAAAGAAAGACATAGAACTGATTTACTTTGTGAACTTAACCACAGAGTTCAGTGACCCAGCAGTGGGAATGGTAGAGTGGGAAGAATTGCGGCCAGCTATGGACCACACATCTTTCTGCCTATCTGCAACCTAATGGCATGTTCAATTGAGAAGAATTCCACCTCTTCCCATGGGTTGCTTCCCTGAATCACTGCCATTTTGTTAGCAGAATGATTTTCTTCAAACCTCATGCCAGACCATTGTTCTCATTCTTCAGACTGTGCAAAAGATAATAAAGTTATAAGTCACAGCATATTCTTAATCATATACGTATATGTGTACACATGTATATATTTTCATATATATGTGTTTGTGCATGTGTAAATATGACAACTCCACGGTAACTAGAATTTCTATCTTGAACATATATTCTAACTTGAGAGCTTTCTCCTTCATAATCCATTTGAATTATGTGAAGGAAATGGGTTCACTGGTCGTGATTTACAGTTCTTTTCCTCCCATCCTGCTAAATCAACCTTAGAATTATTGTTAGGGGGAGACAATGAGGATCACGGATTCTGACAAGCATCAACCTGAAAGGGCTTGGGAAAGTACAAAGGAGCGCAAGTATCACTTAATAATGGATGAAGAGTAGAGACCAAGGGCAGAGCAATTGGAGTCAGCTTATTTTCCTTGCAAGTTTTAAGCACTGGAGTCCTGCTCCCAGGAAGACCCTCCCAGAAATCAATCAGTCCTCAGTGTGCCTCTGGGCAGAACCACACCTCAGTAATTCCAGACAGATGAGCTCCAACTTCCAGTAAGATGACACCACTGTTGAGTGTTCACCAAAAAGAACTTCAAAATTTGAATTACAAGTGACTCATGGGCTTCAAAGTCACAATGCTGTCCTCATTTGTAAAGGTTAATTAGCACCTTTTAAACAGCTTCATATTTTGTTACATTTCTTGCTGTTGATTATAATCACTGGGAAAAGCCTAAGCCACAAACTATTGTATTATTTAAGGTATTAAACATATCTGTGCTACTTCATTCAGAAATATAAAGATTCTCAAACTCCACATGAGCTAAAACCAAAAACTACTAATGAAACTCAATTAGTGAATTTGTAAGTTTATAGTAACACCATAATCATGATGTAATTAAAATGAAAGTATAAAAGTATTAATTTTGTGTTCAGTTTTCACTTCTTTAGTTCCACAATTGCTCGTTTAGATTTCTGTGGTTGCTGGTTGAATTATGTTTAAAAGCGTGTGCACTTTGTTTGGATCAGTGGAAACTTCTTGTGAACTGTGCAGATGATGACATAATTATCTAGTTTTCTTTTTATAAATGATTTTAAAATTTCTGCAATCATATTTTTCGTCTGATTGTAGTTTACGTGTCAGCATGTTACAGGCAGCTGAGTGAGTTAGAAATATTATAGGCAGTCAGACAGGGCTGGGCCCTCAAAGGAGCAAGCTCAGAGGACCAGATGTTTTGTGACCTTAGAAGAGACTGACACCTCCTGATGCAGTCTAGATCCCAAGACAAAAGGCAAAACGAATGCAACCACATCCTAGGTATAAACACCAGGGACTGATATTCTAAATAAATATGGGACAACTTGCAGAAGCCAAGAGCCACCGTCTCAATCCCCTACAGGTAGAGTTACTGCTTACTGCATGATTTGCTTACCCATTTGTCCCTGATCTCCTCAGTTTTACCTGAACAGTTAATCTTACTGGTTGACCTCAGCTCTGTCCCAGCTCATGCCCTTCTGCCTTGTGAGTTCACAGGTTTTCCTGTCTCGGAGCTGTCACACCTCATTGTTTTACTCCATAAAAATCCCTAGAAAAGACAGAGTCTTAGGTAACACACTCTCTCAGACAGAAAAGCTTTGTTTCTCTCAATAAATATATTCTGCTCTTAACCTGCATTGTTCCTAAAATTCATTCTTGGATTTTAGAGAACACAAACTCTACTGGACATAGTAGGTTAGGAGTTTCATTCCCCTGTATCAGGCACCGCGTCTAGAAACAGCATGCTTTGCTCCACCAGAATTTCTCAGCTCCGCACACACTTCACCAGTGAGGATAATAAATATGATGAAGAGCTTAATGTTCTTCTCTCTCCTGGTTTGTCTTTCCATTTGTAGCAAAACAGAGTTTTACAAAAATGCACTAAAACAAAAAATGAAAAAATAATTTGATTAAAAAAATAGCCATTTTTGTCCATTCCTTGCTCCTTACTTATACAATTACCTTTCTACTTAGAAATATTTGATGCAATAGAAATACAGTTCATTAAAATGACTTAGAAAGCACTTTTTAGAATACTTGAGAAATGCTGTGTATATGTTCAATTAAAGCAACAACTGCCTTTTTAAAAAGTTAATATTCATAAGACTAGAACTTAACACATTTCAGAAGTAGGTCAAGTAGATTTCCAAGTAGGCATGAATTATTTAAATGTGTATGTTAGGAGTTGATGATACATTCTTCAAATTTCTAATTAATTATTCACCTAATTGTCATGTAGGATAAAGTAATAAAGAGCAAAATTTAAGTATTCATTCATGCTATAAGGAAGAATTCTGTCTTCTATTCAGAGGTCATTGGAAATCAATGACAATGTCCTCAGTTAAAAAAAGTCTTAGTATGATTGAGGATATAAGCCTTTTACAGTTTAATAGATTGGCAAACATCTATAATACTATTATTAGTATAAATGAGGCTGTCTGTGTATGACTGTGTGTGTGTGTATGCAATATTATTGCCTTTGAGACAGATAAGTGATGAAGAAACTTAGGGATATTGAAAATATAGTTTTTATCATAAAGTGGCATAATTACTGCTGGCTAAACCTAATGGAATACAGATCACTTGGGTCTGAAGAGTTCAAATAAAAACACTATTCTTAGGGGAACTAATACATCTTTATACTAGGATAGAAATAAAGTCCCTTAAGTTATTTGGCGAATAAAGTGCAAGCCAGAACTCCCTAGAATTACGTTTTGGACTTCTAGAACAACAAAACAGGCTATACTTTCTACTTTGTTGATGGTGTTTCTAGCTCGAAGGACCGACACACACACACCAGGCACTCAACGAGTCAAAGTCCCTCTGTTCCTCTGATATCATCCCTGTTGCCTGGTTTTCCTATCCTTGCTCTGCATGTATCTAACTGGCTACTGTGCCAATCTCATTTTTAATTTTTTATAATAATAGTAATAAGAAAAAATGCTTATTTAATGCTTCTGCCAAGTCTCTGGAAACACTCCTTAAAAGCTTAGTAGAAGCTCTGTGGGGCACATACTGCTATTTTGCTGGTGGGCAACTGTCTGAGGGAGTTCTGCTATTGCTTCTATTACATGAATATGGATGCTACAAGTTTCCCCAATTGAGGAATGAATGCACGGTTGCATAGAATCATCAGTCATGCTCCCCAACAGTTAGGGCGATAAACGACAGAAGTAGGATTTGAACCTAGACATTCTGTCTCCTTAATCCCAGACCTAACTAGTATACTCTGAAGCCCCCCTTTTGTTAGAACCCTTGAATACTGTTGGTTCCTGATCTCCAGAAACTTGAATTTCAATTCTTTTGAAGGACTCGGTTTGTTTCTTGATGTTCTTTCCTTATATAAAGTCCACCAAAAATCATTCTCTTGAAAATACTTGCTAATGTATATGAACATACATATGTGTCCATGGAGTTTGCATGTGTGTGAAGGAGGGAGGTGAAAGAAAGGAATGGAATCTTAGAAAGCTTCTTTTACAAATATCAAGACCTCTAACAAGTAGCAGATTAAGAGGGGCCGAGTAGGTCTATTCACTTTTTCACAGCCTGTAATCACACACAAGAACTTAATCTTGCTTTCATGTAGCTTTTCTCTCCAAGCAAATTAGGCTTCTGACTTCACCTCTTGTGCATTCTATTTGATGTTTCAGCAGCTGAAGTTTAAATATAAATTGAGGAAAAGTTCTGCCCCAATGTGTCCCCTACAAAATTCACACTGAAATTTAATTGCTGGAGAATTGTAAGTTCAAATTGAAGTAAGCATAATAGCAAAAAAGAAAAAACAAAAAGAAAAATTTGTACCAGCAAATATACCAAACTATCACTGTCAAATTTATTTCTTTTCTTATGCTCAAGTGAAGATAAGATAAAAGAAACCAGATGATTGTTGTTTGAATAATGTAAATTAAAGAAAAATGGCTTTTTATAGATATAATTCACAGCTAAATTACATATAAAGGGATATGGCTTAACACTAAAATAAGATGATTAACACTTTAATGAAGCTATTTGACCAACTAATATTTTCAAGCAATTTTAAGGGCTTTGTATTTTGTTCCACTCTAGACTCTGTTATAAATCTCTGAGATAAACTTGATTATCCCTGGGTTAAACAAGAGACAAAGTTCACACCAAGATCACACTACAAGGTGGTGGAAAATTCAGGATTTGAATCCAACCAAAATCTGGTTTTAGCCACTAATGTTCCTGAAAACATCTGACACTGATGCTGGGGAAATATTTACCCTCCACACTTTGTTTTCCCATAAAGCAGAGGGGGAAGTGAGTGTTTGGGGTTAGGATACCCAGTTACCCGTGCCTTTATTCTCTTTCCCAGGAAAGTTCAGGGATGACATTGCCCCATGGTGAGCCTGGCAGCAAGAACCCAGTGGCCCAGCTCAAGCCTGCAACTCACTGCCTTTTGGCATGTCCTCCTCTGCAGGACAGCTCTCTGTGTTCCTCCCTCCTGAAGTCAGCATTTCCACGATGAGGGAGGGGTGAGGCTGGCCAGCGCAGCTACTGGAGACTGATGTGGGATAAGCAAATAGCAGGGTCCTCTAAAGCCACATTCTTCAATCATCTTGTTTATTGACACTGTATTTTTATGGGCTTAAAAATATTTCTATTTCTCAATTGTTTTTAAACTAGGGAGCAAATGAGAGGACTCTAAACCTGTGTGCAACTAGTTTTTATGTCCTTCAGCACACTGCTTTGCACCTGGCATCCCTAGCAAAAGAACAGTAAGGTCAAATAAGTGCAGGATCTTAGAGCTCATTTGGCTGATTTTCTTTAGCTCAGGTAGAAGTCCTGAATGATTCAGTTTAGCTCAACAGAGCTCTCAAAGGGACCATTGGACTCAGACCTGACAGTAGTCAGGTGATCTTTGTCTGGAGGAAATCTGTGTTTGCGATTCCTTGGGAAGAAGCATAGATTAAGATAGGGTCCATTCATTTCTTTCCTCTGGGAAAGAGCACAGAGGGATAAAGGTAAGTGTCTGGTCTTCAGCAGTAGCTCTGGATTTCAGTCCTGGCTCCATCAAAGAAAGGGTTAACAGATGATACCTGTTGCTTCCAAGTTCATATTTGTATAGCACAAGTGTAAAGATGTGAAGGAAGAGGAAGCAAAATCATGTTTCATCAATGGCAAGTGCTCAGAGAGGACCTTCTTGATTTATACCTCAGGGAGACAGCGGGCTATTGCCTTGTCTTCCCTTGAGTTGAAGACAAACAGCTCCCTGTTTCTTCATCCCAGCTGGACACAAGCAACCTGACAGTGTGGCCTTGAACAGACAAGGGAGAGAATTGCAGAGAGACTGTGGTGATGCCCTGCATGGTCACTTGGGTCCCACGCTGCTTGCTTTAAGGCTCTCTAGAGGGAGGGAGCTCTCCCTCTGCCTGCATGCAAAGCTCCAGGATGCAAACTCTGGTAGTAGCCATGTTTATTGTTCACTTTGGTAACTAAAGGGAGTCTGGTCCCTTTTAGTGGAAAAATGCAGTCTCAGTTTAGTCATTTGCTCCACGTTATATGTTAATTCATACCTCAATGTTTCCTCAAAAGGGAAAATTTTCATTTTATCAAACTGGGCCCAGCATTGTCTTTTCTTAATCATCATGGCCTCTCTACCGCATGACTGATGTTTAGGAGGACTCCAGGTTTAGCCCTGAGGAAGAAGGTAGGGGCCATAGGTGATGAAAAATGTTCTCACCTGGCTGGCACGTCCAGCAGGGCTTCTTACTTTGTGATCATGGCAGACTTTTCAGTGCATCTTCTGCCAGGGTACTTCCGTGAGTTTTCAGCATTCCTACGAACATTCAGTTATACTCTCCAGGATGTGGATGATGCCTCTTTCCCTTATCATCTGGGTACCCACCGGTCTGATTTCAGAGGGAATTTTGTACTAATTCTCCCTTATTGACCCCATCATCCTTTTAAATGAAAATTTTTTTTTTACAGAGACTATTAAGTGGCTCTGTTTCTTTATGAGCTACTTCTGGGCCACGAAAAATCTAAACTAATTGTAGAATTGGAGCTGACTTCAAAACACTTGGCTTCCCTTTTTAGTCTTATCGTTTATAACCGACAGCTACAGTGTCTTGCCCTTAGAGTCTTCACAGACTTAGCAGTATGTTCCACCTTAGTGCTCACCTCCAAGAATTCATCTCAAGCTTGTGTGTAGCTCTGTTGAAGTTGATGTCTTATATTGAGGGGCAAAGAGTTGAGAGGGAAGATGGAATTACCAAACCTACCAGCTGCCCAATAATTTGGGGGAGAGGAAAGTATCTCTTCTACTCTTCACAACTTTGATCATCATATATAAAGAAGGTCCCTGGCTTACCATCAGATTATGCTACCTCATCTTATGTTGAAAGTAATACAAATTGGAAATGCATTTATTTCATATACTAACCTAACAAATATCAAACCTTTGCAAAAAATAAAAAAAAAAAAATAAAGCCCTGAGTGTCAGTTGTTTCTGGACATGATCACATGATAAATTGGGAACTGTGGCTCATTGTAATTGCCTGGCATCATGAGAGAGTGTCACATTGTGTGTGATTAACCTGGTAACAGACCCAAATTCAAAACTCAACATACAATTTCTGCAGAATGTACATCACTTGTATATAAAGAAAATATAAGCAAATCATAAACTGAAGTATGACGGTTCGAGAGCTGCCCTGCCTGTGTTTGATATGGGAAATATCTTGCACAGTTGACATTTTCATTGCTTCTCAGCAGACCCCTTTGAATATTAATTGGATGTCTCTTTTCTAACTTCATCTGTTGCCTTGGTGCAAGTGTGTTCAACTTAACATCCAGCTTCATGGGTTTGTTCTACTTGAGGGCAGAAAATCAGAGAAGAGAAAGGGGGAAAGAAAGGAGGCACTGCTGTTTTTTACAGGAGCTGGAAGAGGTGTGGACACGTGAACTGTTCTCTCTTGTCCTTACTCCAAATGGAGGCCAGAGAGAAAGTAAAGAAAATTTCTGAATCAAAGCTTTCTTTTAGGAAAGAAAAGAGGGACAGCAAGCCAATGGTTCCCCACTTAGTCACTATTTTCCCTATTTCTTACTAATGAACATTCGAGTGCTACTTGTTGATTGAAACTTTCCAAGAAGGTCCTTAAGAAAAGAACTTACTCTACCACTAGTGCTTCATCCTTCCCTCCTGCCAGTCTGCAGTGATAATTTGTCACTAGAGTTGAAGCTGCCATCCTCTAACAATGATTTAGTGAGCAAAAGAATCATGGAGGCCTCCAAACGGTGTTCCTGAGTTGTAAGCTCCTTTTGACTACAAGAAAAACTATACATCCTCATTTAAGTATTTTTAGATCTCTGTTACAGCCAAATTTTATTATTCTTGGATTATGTAGCAGTTATGAGACTTTAGGTAGGTTCTAAAATTTCTGTAGGCCTCAATTTTCTTATTTTTGAGTAGATCTCAGTAGTACCATACCAGATGTATTTTGAGAATTAAAAAGATCTTATGCATAGAAAGTATTTAGCATACTTTCTGATATACCATGGTAAAAAAAATGATGACTAAATATAAAACCATTATTTATCTCCATACAAATATGAATATTCTTAAATTTAATTTAAACTCTAAATTATGAAAATGGCAGAATCAGGAAAGTGGTGTCTTTGAAGAAATCATTGCAACTACCTCAGAGTTTTTCTGCTTAAGTCTGACTTCTAAAATTTGGAAAAAAACAAAGAGGGATCTAGGTAATAGACTTCAAAGCTTAGAAAATTCATTTTATGTAATTCTGTATAACAAGAGTGGGTTATTTGGGTGAAAGGAGCACACATTTTAAATTTCAAAAATTGAAGTTATTCGAACACATTCTACTCCAAGACTATCATTTCTATATTTACTTTTAAAAATGCAAATGTGATGTGCCTAAATTTTATTTATAACTAAAAGTCTCATCTTCTTCTAACAAATGTAAACTACCATAAGTGTTAACTTCCATGATTATGGCCATATATATTAAAATACAGGCATGTGTATGTAGTTATATGTAACACTCTATGCCTGTGAATTTTTAGTTTGAAATAAGGGTGTTTGTTAAAAGTTAACAGAAGGCACTTTTCAGACAAGACCTTGAAAGCCAGAAAAGACAGTAATTTCTCCCCTAATCCTTCATGGTCACCAACTCACACCATAAGAAAATACTAGTGTCTGCTCAGGTTGGATAATTTGTTCTGAATTTCCTCAACTCATTATCTGTTTTCATATTCATCCAGGGGATTCCATTATGCAAATGTCAGGTCCAGGATTTTCTATCACCTTGCGGTCAGACCTGTTACACTTGTCCCTGCAGAGCTCCCCTTTCCTAATTTTTGCCTTTTGCTGTCTATAGTCACTAGATGACTATACTCCATGTTTGGGAAAGGGCTAAACATCATGACCAAATACTCTTAAAATTCTTGTAATTCCTTTTTTCCACTGTTTGGCCTAATACCTGTGTGGATATTCTATTCTTCTGTACCATAAACAACAAAAACAAAAAGATACTAACTCACCTATTAAATCCTTTATTATCAGTGTTACTCAAGTTATTTTCTAAGACAAATTTATAAAAGAAATTTATATAGTACCTAAGGTACTATATAACGAATTACGGTAACTGATTCAAGAACTCTGACTAGGCTCACAGAGGTCCCAGCAAGATCCATTTCATGGATACACCACCGGCATAGTCACACGGTGCCTGGTATCAGGATTTAATGTTCTGCTGTCAATGTCCTGAAATTGATACTTTTTGAAGAGGGACTCTCCATTCTTATTTTGTACTGAGCCCTGCAAAACATGAAGCAGCTCCCAGGGGTCAGTCCTTCATTGCTTCAGTTCAGTTAGAACCCAAATTTTTGTTGTAATAAGTGGATTTTCCAAAATTGTGATCTTTTGTTCGAAGTGTTCCCCAGTGGAATTTCCCTCTTGATTTCAAGGATTCTAGTGTTAGTTCAGCAAACAAATCTCTAGGGCATCAATTTACACCACCATCTTATAGTTTTTACCTTAAAAATAAGTGCATGCACCTTCATGGATTTGTTTTTTATTTCTTTCTACAGGGAAATATATATGTTAAGGACAGACTTTCTTAATTTATATTTGCTATATCTCTCTTTTTTTTTACACATGTAAAAGTCATGATTAATTCTAACTCCAATTTGACATATAGCAATATAACCAGGGCTTCAAGAAAGACAAACATATTGGAAAAATTCTTGGTACAATTTAATTAAATCTCTTTTTTTAGATTCTAAGCACATTGTGTAAATTGAAATTGAGTTTGAATTTTATAAGGTCATGTGTTCTTGAAATACTTTAAGTAAGAAATAATAGAGAAGAGGCAAAAATAAGTGAAATGCTAAAATATTGTCTTTTTATGAAGAGCTAATATATGATTGTTAGATACTGAGATAAATTACACAGCTCTATTTTCTTTCAATGGTTGCTAAGTAAAATAGATTTGTTGCTTGGAAAACATACACTATAAATCAATATTCCTAATACTGTGCAGTCCAGAGTGGCTTTGATGCTCTGAAGTTCTAAAGAATTCTAGGAATGGATACAATTTAGTCTCTCTAGAGACAGAATGTTTTTTAAAAGCTTCTGAGAATAATGATTAATGTAAAAAGGTTACTGAAGTTATGTCAGTTTTTTAATGACTTCATATTTCCACGGAGGGTTATCCTAGGCCAGCATGTAAAGGAAGCTGTGATACTTACAGTTATGTACTGTATAGACCTTCAAGCAACACCTTTTTAATTACAAATAGGTGTTTTATTTTGTATATAAATATTCACAGCATTTGATTTTAAGCTCATTCTGTTTGCTGTTCTCTTTCTACTGTACAGTAATCTCTTTCCTGCTGATAGGTTCTTATTTTTATGGTTTTGGGCTCTCTTTATTCTCCTCTGTATCCAGAGAGTCTTGCCCTTTTGGCAAGTGCTTGTTCTGAAAACTTTCTAAGACTATAAACTTTATCTCCTGAGGGGAGAGCAAAAGCAGATGTTTCTCTTCCTTCAGTTTGTAATTTCCTTTGTTTTCTACTTAGGAGCTATACACTATCCATCACACACACTTCATGTCAAAATTCTAAACACCTCTCCATTAAGCAAAAATTATATTACCTTATTCCCTGTGATCTTTAATTGATTTTTCTGATATGCTTCACCTCCAAAATGTATTCTTTAATTTTTTTTTTGAGTCATACATCCCTTTCAGGATCTGGTGAGAACTCTGGTTTATTTATTTAAATAGTTATTTAAACCATTTAACTATATGACCTTATATAATTTTAGGAGCTTCAAAGGCTCCTGGGGGTCATTCTCAATCAAATGTTACAAACACCTGCTCTGATTATTAATTTTTACTTTGCAGATATTGCATTGTGCGTATTTTCTAGTATTCACTTTGTGTCACCAATATCTACTCTGTCAATTTCCTTGCCACTTCCCTTTAAAAGAATACCCTTTTGATTTTCAATTTCTGTGTCTGATGCTTTTAGCTGTAAGTCTTGCATTACTCACTTTTTATATAAATAGCATAAAGTAAATACACCCCTATTCTGTCTTTTGCATGTCATGCTTCATGAATTATGTGAAACTGAACCTCAACAGACTTTACCTCTGATAACTACATGGATGCTAACTGATACTATTAAGATTGTGAAAGACTAATATTAATTAAATGTATGTGATTTCTCAAGAACAATGCTGAATTTAGTTATGACCATGTGTGATCCTGTTTTGTTATTGTCTTCCTCCCCTTCTTTCTCCAGCCCTCCCTTACCTTCACCTTCCACTTATTTATCATCATCCTTTTTTTTTTTAACAGATTAACATAGATTTAAAGAGGCTGACTAACTTATTTGAAGTCACAGTTTGAAAATCAACGGAGCTTGGCTTCAAATCCCAGTTTTTCTATCTTCAAAGAAATAATTATATTGTCCTCACACATCTTAGCTCTATCTCTCATTCAGCTCAGTAGTAGAGAATATCTTTGAATGAATAAATTTACCAAAGAAAATGCATGCCATCTACAAGTACCTTCCATTAACACAAGGTGGGAAGAGAGAGCGTTTGTCACATAACTTTGTGGGAACTACAGGAAAGTCCAGAATTATGTGGTGTGGCAATTAATTTGGAATGTCATTTTGACTGGCTTCAGAATTGATGAGGGGGTTATAAAACACACTTCTGAGTCTCTCTGGGTGAGCCATAGAGGCATGACCGTAGGGATTCTACCCGGTCCTTGGCACCTTCCTCTTTGGACTCTTTCCCTCTGTTCTGCTTTCTGGTGTCCATTTAATGAAGCCGCTTTGCTCCATCAGGCCCTTCTACTTTCTGTTCCTATCTTGAGCAGCCCTCTGTGAACTGAAACCATGAGTCAAAATAAACTATTTTGAACTTTTCTTTAGGGAAGAAGTGGCATTTAAAACATGCCACTAGTGATATATGAGACTAAGTAGGAAATAGTGCAGGAAAGCTGTGCAAAGCTATGAACAGGTGATGCCTGGCAGTTCGCCTTGACTAGGGTAGAAAGTGTGGGAGGTAAAATTGGGAGAAAAAAAGAAATGTTGCAAAGAGTTATTATCTACAGAGGGAGAACTCTAGGCACAAGCAATGAACTAATTTTTGCAGCAATGAATGAAACAGAAAAGGGACATAATCAAGACTGCATATTTAAAAGAGGACTCTGACCAGCTGGGACCAGGCAGATGAACAATGGAGAACGGAGATTTGTGTTCCTTGGGTAGAGAATGGAGAAGTGTGTTCCTTTTGGGCTGTGTTTATTAGACTAACATATCAATGATGTTTTTCTCTCAGGAGAAACTCTGTTAAAGAGACGCCTATAAGCTAATACCAAAAACACTTGAAGCCTGAAATTTCTCAGACTGCTGCGTTCTCTTCTTTTGTCAGACGGAAGCTTGCATATTTACCCAACTTCACATTTTCATTTCCTTTTGGTTCTGGACCATGTTTACACAGCGCTCTTCACTGCTGATGCTCTTTCCCCTCTATTTACTTTAACACTCATCGTTTTCTTTTCATTCTTTTTTTCTCTAGATATGGGATGGTTGGTCCATGTCTTAATTCCTTTCCATGACAATACTATGTGTATCTATTGATCACCCTTGCTACCTGCTGTTGGTCTCTTCCTGAGATCAGCCCACCTTCCGCCATATTGTTTTGTGCCATCTTATCTCTCCTCTATCTATTTGTATTGATTTATGAACTGATGAACAGTGTGAGCCCCCTTCTTGTCTTGGGCTTCATGTGTAAGTGCTAGAACTCTGATACAAAGTCCATAGTGACAGATGTATGAGTCTGTACCTACTGACAAGGTAGGATGAAGACAGTAATTGTGCTGGCTAGGTTAAAAACTGAAAAATGCCATAGCATGATTCTGTAAGGAATCAGGCAGATTTGGAACAAAGAGGGGCAGATATAAAAAGGGGATGAGGAAATATATATATATGTGCCAGATCACATGACTGTAACTCTAGCCACTAGAGAAGCTGAGGCAGGAGGATTGCAAGTTCAAGTCCTGCCTGGGCAATATAGTGAGATTATATCTCAAAATAAGGTATTTTTTAAAAGACTTAGGAGTTATTTAAAAAGATCTGGATATGCACCCTTGGGTTTGATCACCAGTACCACAAAATTAACAAACAAGCAAAAAGCAATAACAACAGTACAACAAGCATAAATAAATACTGAATGACATCACAGGAAGCATTATGATGCAAGACTCTTTGTTTACTGATGTGTGGCACTCCAAGCTTCAGTGTTGATATCATAAGCCTTATTCCTTTTGTTGTGTGTTCCTATCGTTTCCCTCCTTTGTTGGATCTGAGTACAATACCTTCCTCATGATTTGGATAAAATAACATACTTGCATTACTTGAAGATCTTGTCAGACATCCTGAAAGTTCATGGGTATATGTCCTCTTCAGGATCATAAGAAAAGTTGTGACTTCTCAGATCCAGATTACCCATATCCACACAGTTATCTCCATGGTTGCTAGAAAGGTAGGCTTTTACTCCCCTCCACAAACTTGATTTTCATGAAAACTTTCATCAAGTTATTGTCATTAAATATTCCTTTTTGCATTTCCTTTCTCCTTTAAATTATTTTCTGTATAGTATAGTACTTAGGCTCTCTCCTGACCATCTCTCTCTTTCCTGCAGCGGCAATTCCTTAAAGGGCATTAAAGTAGACTGTAGTGAAATTGTAGCCTCATAAGTAAACATAGAATTCTGTAAGAATTTTGTACCATATTTGTTAACTCTGGTACTCTATCTTCTCTTGTCAGAATGAGGCAAAAAGGCAGATATTCTAGTTGATGGGTCCATAATATAGAAAACAGACATTAAATGGAAATCACAGCCTTGACTGAAATGATCAGAAATTAGATAACTTCCTGTTTTTCTACTAAAAGAATCAGTGAATTTGACACATGCATCAAATAAGGGATAAATTATTTGACGTTCAATGCCCAGTTGCATTCCAGGAAATTGTAGACAAATTCTCCGCTCAACATGTTCCCTCCTGCCTGCATTTCCTGCAGCAAAGAATCTGAATATTTCAGCAGTGGGTAGGGCATTAATGTGAATACTTTAGACCTTACTGGGTGAAGTTGTGAAAACTACATGTCTGAAAGGGTAGAGGAGGAGCACTTCTTGACATCTTTTATATTTATGCAAAAGATGCATTTCATAAAATTCCAAATAATTAAACCCCTTCGTAGTTCTTATCAAATACTTCCAAGGTTTTAATAATCAACATTCACTATCTTTTCCATCCCCACCTCCTTTAAGTGTATAATTTACTCACTTAATTAGATAATTGCTTTGAATTATTATTTTTGAATTAACAGATAAAGTTGGCCTAATAAAATGTCCCTAATCTTTTCTTTTTTATTTTGGATACAGGCGATTAAAAGCCATCTACTGTTTTCTGTTATTTTTGGAAATGTGATTATATACAACTCTTGGGTTTTGGATTTCTTTTCCTTACTAAATATATTTGATGGAGACTTGCAAGGATAATTTAATGTTATGCTTGCTTGGAGTATTTGTTATTTTTCCATACAAGTCACTCCTAAACAGTGTCAGTGTGAGTCTCTTCTGAAGAAACTCTCTGCTGTGAGGAGGAGTTTGTGTATCGCTCACCCTGTCAGTGTCCCTCTCCAAACCTCCACCTTGTGAGCTATGGGAAGAAGTCAGAAGGCTGCGCATCGCTGGGTTTAATTTATGCAACTCCACCCAGTAGGCTGAACTGTTTCCTCAAGGAAGTTTTCATTCAGTTGACACACTGAAGAGTTAAGACAACAGAGACCCATAGTATTAGAGTTGTTATGGACGTTGCCAAGGAAACGGCAGAAGGAATGTTGCAGTGTCTTGTTTCTCCCCAAATCCACAGGAGTGTAGCTTGTTTGAGGTTTTGATGTCCTCTTAATTCTTGCCATAGCTGCTGTGTGGTAAGGTTTCCAGCAGGGCCAGAACTTTCCAATTGCCAGAAGTGTGGGCTCACAAAACCAGCACTCTCTGGCAAAGTTCAGTTCTGCATCTTCATCCTAGAAGAGGTGAAGGGCAAATTGAAATCCTACAGAGCTTTATTTTATTTTATTTGGTAAAGAAAAGAGGAAAAAATTCCCTTTTTTCCTAAATGGTGAATACATATAGAATCTTTCAAACACGAACAGTAGTAGACTATCTGAATATTTCATCAAGAATGAATAATAAATGGCTTTGTGTAGTGGAGATCAGCAGCAGATTGACTACAAGTGACTGCCTGATCATGGTGTTTTGAGAGGTGTTATAAAGAGTGTGAGAAAAAGGAGGAAATTACTAATTTCTGATTTTCTCTGCTACTCAGGTTGAAAATAAGTTTGATGTCATTATATACTTTTTGAAATTTTTCATATCCAAGTAAAAATTTAAAAATGAATCCTACTGTAATATTCAAAAATATTAATTTGCTTAAACTTGATTTAAAATATTTTCATAATTAATGCTACAAGATAATAAATCCTGAGCTGGGGATTCAGCTCAGTGGCATAAATGCCTGCCTGGAAAGTTTGATCCATTTTTTAAAAAAAAAGCAAATCCTTTTAAAATGTTTATCCAAATGGTCAGCCACCAATGGAAATTGGAGTCATTCTTATTCAAATTGTATAAGGAGGGGAAAACTTCTATATTAATTCTGTTTATTTCTCTTTCTCTGTGCCTTCTGAAACAGAGGGAGAGATAAACAGAATTATTGCAATATATGTATCCCAAAAGTTACTTTCACATTATTGGTGACTGAACCATGAACACTGTATACCTAGCTGCGTCCCAAATCCTTTTTTATCTTTTGTTTGGAGGCAGGACCTGATTCTTTAGTCCAGGCTCTCTTTGAACTTGTACATCTCCTCACTCAGCTTCCCAAGTGTCTGGTAGTACAGGCATGTATCACCATGACTAGCTATCCAAAAAAATTGACATAATTTAAGTATACACAGAAAACAAGTACTTTTGTTCTTAGTTTATATATTTCAATTAACTAAACAAAATAAAATACTTTGACATTAAATATTTGCAAAGATAGAAAAACAAATTTAAAACATGCCTATTCTGAGAACTATAACTATATTCTATTTTATTTTAATATGAGTTATTATACTTTGACTATTGTATAAGTATATATACGTATATATATATGAGACATTTTAACTATATTGCACTAAATTTACTTTTTCTCTCATTTGATCTTTCTAATGGGGTTGGCTTAGTGTTCATCAATTTCTCCTTTATTAAAGACCTACTAAACATTACTGAAGAAGCAAAAACATGTTTAATTTAGTGAGATGTTTATTCTCTATTTCTCTCAGTTACTGTGGGTGACAAACAATATTGTAAGAAACTTTTTGTCAAATAGAATAGTTTCCACATTGGGGGCACTTCCCACATGTAACCAGTGAGGGACAGGAGAAACAGCAGCCAGACTTGAGAGAAGAAGCAGTCAGCCTTGCCCCTGTGTGACCACTGGCCATCAGGGAAGCCCCTTGGGTATAATCAGGTGGATCTGGAGAAGCCAGTCCTATGCCTCACCACCTCCCTGGGAACTTAGGTTCAGAGAAACTCAGGTGCCTGGCCTATTCCCCTATATTTTGAATGGGTAGCCAATGGAAGTACCTGGGAACTGGCTCATCTGGTGGAACCTAGAAAATGTCAGGATGAAGGAGTAAAAGGTGATCTCTGGCCTCCAGCTTACACAAAACAAGTCCAGGAGACATAGACATGGAAGAAATTGAAATTTGCACATCTGAAATTTCTGGGATGAGGATAAATGAATTTTAAAAAACTACTTCAAGGGCTGTAAGAGAAATCAGATCAGAAATATCTCAGGTAAAAGGAGAAATGACAAACGTAATAAAAGAGTTGCTGAGCATATCTAAAGAAGACATAGGTTAAAAAAAGAAGAGCATAGGAAAATGAGAGAAACTTTGAATGAATAATATAGGGAAGAACTGGAATGCATGAAACAGATTTAAAGAGATATCTGGGGAATTAAAACTCCATTGAAAGCTGGTAAAACTGCTTTAAAGAAACTGAAAACAGATTTTCAGACCTTGAAGACAGGATGGCAGCTAGTGATTTCAAAAAGAAAGAACTCTTAAAAGTAACAAGGAACCATGAAACAACAACTCAACGACTGCAAGATGATACAAAGAAAAATAATCTAAGATTGTTAGGTGTCTGTGGAAAAGCAGGTGTCAACACAAATGACATAAAAGACTATTTACAGAAGTAATAAAGAGAACATGACAAATATGGGAAAAGGAACTGATATACAGATAAATGAGGCCATAACCTCCAACTAGCCATAACCAAAATAAACAACACGATCCCAGAAATTCAGCACAACAACAGAACATTAAAAACTGTTACAGGAAAACAAAGGAAAACTCATTCAGAATCACAACAGACTTCTCAACACAAATCTTCAAGCCAAGAAGAGCTGGGGGCAGATTATTTACCCTGCAAAACTATCTTTTAAAATTAATAGAAAAATAAGATACTTCCATGACAAAGAACAACTGAAGGAAGTCATGATCGCCAAACAAATCCTACAAAGAGTACTTATGGATATTCTAGAGAGAGATAAATACGACCACAGTTCCAGGAGCAGCTGCAGAGGGGGATCACACCAAGCGTGACAGACAATTGAATGGAGGGGAAAAATAAAGAGACAATGGCAGGAAAAATAACATGATACAGAGAAGCCAGTGCGTGTTTGATGCAACCATTAATGTAGATGGCCTCAGTTCACCAATAAAAAGATCCAGAGTGGATCAAGAAATAAGATCCATTGATATGCTTTGTACAAGAAACACATTTAACTCAAAAGGAAATTGATAGAGTAAAAGTCAAAGGACAGAAAACAATGCTCCAGTGTGACAGGGGACCAGAGAAAAGCAAGGGTAGTTCGTTCATCAACACAGAATAGATAAAGAAGCTATGCCTTTTTACACAATGGAAAGCTACTTGGTTATAAAGAAGGATAATCTCGAGGATCTTGTCAGTAAATAAATGCAATTTGAGATTATACTCATGGGTGAAATGGTTCCAAATCACATGGATGAACATCATGTTGTCTCCCTAGTATAAAAAAATAAAGAGTTAGTGGGATCCAAAATGTACAATAGATATTGTGAAAGTGAAAGGGCAGGAAATTTCTAAAAAGGGAAGGTGTTAACCATTGTTAATTTCCTATTATCTTTTTTTGAAGTCCTGTATCATTTTCACTGTTTTGTTTTATTAGGTTTTGTTCTGTTTCGTTTGATTTTATTGTGTCTGATGGCATGGGCAGCTATTTTGAAGATAATATTATGGTAGCCATTCTTGATTTCCTATTATCTAGTTTTGAAGCCTTGTATCATTTTAAATGTTTGGTTTTGATTGGTTTTATTCCATTTTAATTTGTTTGGCTTTATTTTGTCTGATGGCATGGTCAGCTATTTATGAAGATAACAAGAGGCATGGTAGCCATTGTTGATTTCCTATTATCTTGTTTTGAAGTCCTATATTACTTTCATTGTTTTGTTTTGATTGGATTTATTCTGTTTTGGTTTGTTTGGCCTTATTATCTTTAAAATAAAAAAAATACAAAACCCAAACAACAAATAGTATAAGTAATGAGTATTATTATATTGATTCTTTTCATTTAGATCTATTCTAATCCTAAAGAGTGTTGGATGGAAAACTTTTAGATAATAACAACTTTTATTCCATTTTTAATTGGGAAAATAATAATTTGTCTCTAAACTAAACTCAAAAAATTCTCACTGTATATATACACCCATGTTTATAGCATCACAATTTGTAATAGCCAGATCTTGGAAACAACCTAAATGCCCATCACCTGAGGAATGGATAAAAAAAGATGTGGTATTTTTATACAATGCAATATTACACCACTGTAAAGAATGATCACACTAAGGTATTTATAAGTAAATGGATGCAACTCAAGACCACACTCATTAGTGAAATAAATCAAACTCACATATGTAAATACTGTATAGTCTCCCTGGTGTAAGAAATGGTAAGAATAAGATACAAAATACTCAATAAATACAGTGAAAGGATAAGACTTTGCTTAAAATGTGAAAGATAATATCTCAGGGAAAATGAGGAAAAGGAAAATGGAAAGGAAAAGAAAAAGTATCTAAAATTATATAAACACCCTCAGGATAGCTAAGATGATTGTGCTGATTCTATAAGTTCTTGGAACAAAAATTTCATAGGATTGAAACAATCGTACATATTTTTTGTATGGTAATCTGAGGAACTTTTGAAGATCATTATGTAAAATAAAAAGTAGTTATGCTCCTACTACCTTGTTTTGAAGGCCTGTAATGTCAGAGTTTTGGGCTCTTTGCTATTGTTATTTATTTGCCTTTTTTGTTTCTTGTTTTTCTAGGATTTTGCTTTATTTTGTTTTGTTTTTTCTTCTCATACAGAAAGGATAGGTATGTAATACATGTAGAGATTCATGCATGCATAGAACTTCTCCTGATAAAGTTTATGAGAATTATATAATGCATGATGAAATGAACAGCTACTTTGAAGAAAAAGAGACAGTATAGTATCCAGTGCTGATTCCTGTAGCATCATGCTGTGAAATTCAGCAACACTATTATTCTCTGCTCAGAGTGATTTTAGTCTGTTTTGCGTTGTTTCATTTCAACATACATGAAGGTGTGGGCAGCTATTTTGAAGAGAATGAGAGACATTATGGCAGTCATTGTTGATTTCTCTATTGTCTGGTTTTGAAGGCCTATGATGCCTTCATCATTCTGTTCTGATCAGTTTAATATTGTTTTGTTTTGTATGAATTCATTGTGTGTGAAGATATCAACAACTATTTAGAAGAAAACAAGAGACATTATGATAGCCAGTGATAATCTCCTGTTGTCTTGCTCTGAAATCTGTGTCACTTACGTTTTTTTCTGATCTGATTTGTTCTGTTTTGCTATGTTCAACTTTACCCTCTTTAAAATAAAATTTTTTAAAAAAATTTGCATATATACAAACTTCCATTGAAGATAGCTGCTATGGTTTGTGTTTAAGTGTCCCCCCAAAGCCTCATGCAGTCATGGAGAGGGTAGGCATTTCAAAGACAGCCGAATCTAGCATTTGTGTCTAGTGCTAGGACTGATGTTGTGAGTGGTGTGCCCACTCAGGGTTGGGGGGCCAGAATACAATATAGGGGAGGGGAGGAGGGATATTCTTCCCTTTTGTCCTTTTTGCTGTTGTCCCTTGCAGCTGCCACCAATGGTTACCCCTTAGCCACACCAAACCATCTTGAAGTCAGCTGAGTATGGTCTGAACCCTCTAACTTGACACTTCGGGTGTCAAGTATTTTCTTTCAGTAAAGAGACAAAAGTAATAAGCACAGTAGCTATTTAAATCATGAATTTACCCATCACTTAATGCACAAAATGAACTTAACAGCTACGTATGTATACAGTGCACAAGGGTGGATCACATGTAATACTGAGTACATTTCCTCTGCACTGCAATCCTTGAACTACAGGAAATAAATCATAAAGCAAGATGCTAAACCTGTATACTGAAAATAGATAAAGATGAACAAAAATAAACTGTTGAAATTAGCAAGGGGTTTCAGAAATGTTTGAAATATCTCCTTTTTCTATTGTTTTAGAAAAAATTGTCATGAGATTGAGATAGATTGATCATTAATCAAAAGCCACGAATGATTACATCTTAGTTTTTAAACCATCACTTTTATGAGATGAGTGAAATTAGGAACAAGGGGAGGGCTCGAAATCTTGGTTTGTGTTTTCTTAAATGCAGAGCCTGAGAGTAGCATGTGGGTGGAGGTAATACATTTGGGAGCTGCTTCCATGAAGCAGAATTTAGAAAGCAGGCAAAATAAGAGAAGAAAGGCAGCCAATATTGGCTGCTTTTGAAGTCACTGCTTTGGGCAGAATACCTTGATTCTCCAGAGAAATTTGCATGGATCATTTGCCTGCAAATGAGAAGGAAGTTGGTACCCACTTCCTGTCAGCCTCTAAGAGGCAGGCTGTGCCAGGGCTACTCACTGGTCTGCAGCTCTAGACAAGAGTCTGCAAAGAGCCCACAGACACCAGCACTTCCAAGAAGCTCTGGGAAGAAAGCAAAAAGAGATGCTCTGTGACATAAATGCAAGGCAAGTCTGAACTACAATATGCTCTGGGCCAGTGCTATGGCTTTTGTCTAGATGTCCCCACAAAGCCTCATGCAGTCCTAGGTGGAGTCTTCTGGAAGTGCTATATCCAAAGAGCATGATGCTTGAAGTAAGAACATGATTCTGGAATCGACTCATGGTGCAATCCAAAGATTAAGTTTACCTTGCCCTGGGGTGAGTGGTAGCCTGGATAGAATATAACAGACAGAAAGATGGTCAGTGTTGTTGCTTACTGGTTTGTTGCTTCACTGCTTTAATGGTGTCTGCCCACCATGAGCTGTTTCTCTTCTGTTATGCTCCTCTGCAATGCCACTCTCCCTTGTAACCAGTCAGTTTTGGACCGAAACCTCTACAAACTGGAAGCTAAACCTTTCTTCTTTTAATTTTGGATGTAAGGTATTTCATCTCAACAACAAGAAAAATAACTAAAATAGCCAGTTAGAGCTGAATCAAAGTGGCTGTGGTGTGAAAGCCAAGTTCTGCTGCTGGGTTTGTGGTCAAAGTACACTGTTGTCATCTTGCTACTTTGCTATTGAGCAGATTTGGTATTAGCAGGATTTATTGTGAGAACACAGGCATTTCTACAGCACTGGGGTAGTTCTAAGCTTCTGGAAGGTGGCAGCTTTCAGTCTGGCAAACGCAAGTGTCTGACTTGGGTTTATGGTAAAGCTCAAACTGCTGAACTTCAAACTTTTCTGAAATAGTTTCCATCAATCTTTCCTTCTACTTCAACTTCTAATTCAATGACTTAATGATTTTTATATATATATATATATATATTATGTTTGTTACCTTTTAAATTTAATCTCTAATAAATTTGACTTTATATTATATTTCTTAAGTTTTTCACTTAATTTGTTCTAGTTATTTATTACTAGCCATTCTTAATTTTATGGTGTGAAATTTATCACTAGACAAGGTTTACAGTACAGAAACCGAAATAATTTTCCTAATTACTATTATTTTCCCAATTTGTCTTCAGTTTGACTTCTGGAAGATTAAGATAACTCCTGTTACTTTAGGTGTCTATATAATTTTCAAAGAATACTCTACAGATTAAGAATGTATTTGAGCTTTAGATCAAACTCCTCTTTTGACTTTGTATTATTAGTATCCTCATTTTAATTACAGGTGAACAAAATACAGAGATCTACATTTGCATAAGCCTTTGCTTAAATACAAATATTTGCTAAAATAAGATTGTGAAAAACTATATTTTCAAAAAAAATTAAAGACATTATAAAACTATAGCTTATTAAAGTAAAACACATTTTGAAAGGTGGCTGGGAATTGTATGCGATATTATCTCCTTAGGATACAAGTGAGATCATTTGAAAAATTTACATAATCTTCAGACTGATTTGGATGTGGTTTGTTTTCTCTGAAATTTAAATTTAAATATCAGTGTTATGGTACTGAGAAGTGATGAGGCACCTGAGAAGTAAGCAAGTCACTTAAAGAGATTCATATCTTTCTTGAGTAAGTGAATTCATTCTCACAATAGCAAGTTGAAAGGAAAAAAGCATCTGTCCCTCGGGTTTTGTCTCTCTTCCAAATACCTGCTTGGACTTTTGTTATTAATAAGATATAGTACAAGACCTTTGCTAGATATGGCCGCACAGTTTTAGACTTCTAACCTTTGAGACCCTAAGTGAAATTACTCTGTATTTTCTGGGGTAGCAGCAGAACACATTAAGACAGTTCCTGGTGGAACAGCTTTATAAACATAAATATTTCCCTCAATTATGTCACATTTTAGTTGAAATTCTGTATTTGTATGAAACATTACCAAGTTTAATAAAGAAATACACATTCTTTCATAAAACTAAATATGCCAAGTTCCAAAATTCTCCACATTGCTTTCTTCAGTAATTTCATCTACTAGTACAAAGTTAAAGGCAAAATTAATCTTCAAAATAAATTCATAGTTATATTTTAATCACTATTAAAATTTAATAATTTTATATACAATTTCTAACCTTATGTTAAGTATTTTACATATGTATTTCTATATGTGTGTGTGTATATATATATATATATATATATATATATATAAATTAGGTTATATTTTCAGAACCTTTCCATAGATCCACATTGCATATGAATAACTTTTTCTGTGACTTTTTCTTTAACCCACAAAGTTAAAGTTAAGCTTTTCTTCTTAAGATTAGAAAATGCTTTTAAAAATAATTTTAATTGACATAATTTTAGATTCACATATAGATTCTTAGTATTATTTTCTTTCTTAAAATCAGCCACAATCAATCAAGTCTTCAAATATTTTATATGGAACCCAAGACCCTAAGCATCAATTTTAATGCAATACAGTTTATACATCTATGACATTGCAAGAGTTTTAAAAAAGTTCTTTTAAAAATATTTTTTAAAATTCTCTTATGCTTTTAAAATGAAAAATTCTCATATGTGAAATAAAAATATTGTACTATTTAAGATAAAACTTCTAATGGTTGTATTTATTTATATTTCAGAACTTAGAATCCTTTACTTAAAATGCAATCATCCTAATTCTTTTACACACTTCATACTGAGGCTCTTCATATTTGGGCTAATGCTGGGAAGACTTACTATCATTTATGTGAATTACAGTACATGAAATCAAGTGAAATAGTTTTGTTAAACATACTTTCACTGTAAAGGCGACTTTGGTGCATTTATTTTATTTTTTAAATTTTGTATTTTTTATTTGCAATATGTATGTCATATATTTGATCATATTCATCATAGGTGCCGTGTACTTTTCTTTTGAGAATCTTTTCTTTAATTTTTTGGATCTTTGAGACAGAGTTTCACTAGGACAGTTAGGTTGGCCTTGAACTCCCTTTGTATTGCAGCCTGGCCTGGGACCTGTAGTGAGCTTCCTGCCTTAGCCTCCCAAGTGCTGTGATCACAGGTGCCACCACGCTCTGCTCTGCCGATGTATCTGGATTACCTCTCCCTCTCCCAACACTTTCCCCCCTCCCCACTTCCCACTGTTTCATTTTCACACATTTTTTTCCTTCTACTCTTTTCTTCCTCCTCACACCCTTATCCTTGCCTTCCCAATATCTATCTTCTATTATGTTCCTTGTTTACCCTTCAGGCTTCTCCCATGAGAGCAACAATGCAATATTTAACCTTGTGGGTGCACTTACTTTGTCACTGGTGGCTATTTCTGAACTTGGGGTTCAGAGTCCAGAGTGATAATGTTCTGGGGATGTGACATCAGACTGAGCCTGTTTTAGATAGCTTCTTGTCATTCACATGGAATCATGTTAAGTCCCTCACTATGTAGATTTTCAAAATTAAGAATAAAATATATAAAGAATAATGAAGTTTCTTTATTTTTATTTCTTCAATTGACAATATTTATTTTAAAGTGAAAAACAATTAAAACAATGATACAAAATTTCTAAACAAATAGTAGGAGAGTAACAGTAGTTATTACATTGCATATTATTATCTTCAAAGTAGTTGCTCATATTAGAAGACATAGGCATTAAAATTGATCCTACAATATAGGTGCAAATCTTTTTTTTCAAAAAACTAACAGAAATTAGTAGTATAACTATGCCTTAACTATCATATACATATGTATTTTTTCCTTTTCCCTTCTTTATTTTATCCTTTCAACCATCCCCATTTTTTTATCCTTTTGGAACAGTTTATTCCCATTTCAAAATATCTATTGTAAATTTTGAATCTTATTTACTCTTTCCTCTTCTTACACTAGGGATCCAATACAATGTTTACACATAATAGTCTAATTTATTTCACTTAGGAATATGGTCTCAAGTTGCATCCATTTACCTGCAAAAGTCCCAAGTTTATCCTTCTTTCTAGCTGAGTACTGTTCTATTGTATAAGAACATCATATCTTTTTTATCCATTCCTCAGTTGATGGGTGTTTGGGTTGTTTGCAAGATTAGATATTAAATTGTGTTGTTATAAAAATGGGTGCACATACATCATTGTGGTATGATATTTTTAGTTCTTCTGGGAAGATACTGAGAAGAGTAATAGCTTGGTCAAATGAGACTTCTAGCCTTAGTTTTTTGAGGAACATCCACACTGATTTCCAGAGCGGTTGTCCCAGTCTACACCCCCACCAACAGTGGAGAAGGGTTCCTTGTTCCCCACAGGCCCTTCAGTTTTTGTTATTCATTGACTTTATGATGATAGTCATTGTTTCTGGAGTGAGATAGAATTTCAGCGTTGTTTTAATTTGCATTTCTCAAATGACTACTGATGTTGAATATTTTTTCATATATTAGCTAATTGTATTTCTTCATCTGAGAGTTGTGTATTCATCTCAGATGCCTGTTTTTGGATCGGGTCTTTGAATTTGGGAGTTCTGATTTTTTTTTAAATTCTTTATATGTTCTAAGTATTAGTCCTTTGTCTTAGGGACATTTGGCTAAAATTTTGTCCCAATCAGGGTTGTCTTTTTACTCTGCTGATGATTTCTTTTGATGTGCAAAATCTTTTTAATAAGATGAGATTCCAGTTTGTGCTTATTTGAAGTATTTCCTTGCAGTCTGGGTTTTGCTCATGAACTCTCTATCTGTACCAATGTCTTCAAGATTTTTAACGAATTTGTCTTTCAGTAGAGCTAGTATTTCTGTTTTAATATTTAGGTCTTTGATCCATTTTGACTTTAGTTTAGTGCACGGTGATAGGCATGGGTTTAGTTTTAGTCTTTGGCATGCAAAGAGCCAGTTTTCTCAGAACCATTTATTAAAGAGTTTTTTCTCCAGTGAGCATGTTTGGCCCCTTTGTCAAAGATAAAAAAGTGACTGAATGTGTTTGTAGTTGTGTCTACATTTTGTAATTGGTTACTCTGATCCTCAGGCCTGGTTTTCTTTTTCTTTTTTGCCAGTACCACGCTGATTTTGTCAAAGTAGCTTTGTAGTATAATTTCAAGGTAGAGATTGTGATGTTTCTTGCCTTGCCTTTATTGCCTAGAATTGGCTTGCCATTCTAAGTCCCTTCTGGTTCCAAATGAATTTTAGAAATGTTTTCTCTAGTTTAGGAATGTTTCTCTAGTTTTCTGTGAGGCATGCTAATGGTATTGTGATTAGAACTGCATTAAATCTACATTAATTCTGGGACTATGGCCATCCTCACTATGCCCGTTCTTTTTATCCATGAGCAAGTGCTATCTTTCCATTTTCTGATATCCTCTTCAATCCCTTTTTTCAGAGTACTGTAATTTTCAATACATATATCTTTTACTTCCTTTGTTAAATTGATTCCTAAATATTTCATTATTTTGGATGTTATTATAAAGGTGTGATTTTGCTAATTTCTCTCTCAGTGACTTTTTTGTTTGTATACAGTAATGCTATTCATTTTTGAATGTTTACTTCTTATCCAGTTATACTACTGAATTTGGTTATTATATCTAGAAATCTTTTGGTGGAGTTTTTGGCATAATCCATCTAGAGTATCACGTCATCCGGGAATGATGATCATTTACCTTCTTCCTTTCCTATATTTATTCCTTTTATTTATCTCTTGTCTAATTGCTATGGCTAAGATTTCCAATACTATATTGAATAGGAGTGGTGACAGTGGACATCCTTGTCTCTGATTTTACAGTAAAAACTTTTAGTTTTTGTTCATTTAGTATGATGTTGTTTTTTGGTTTGTGTTAGATGGCTTTGATCAGGTTGAAGTAAAGACTATCCATCTGATTTTCTGTAGGATTTTATCATGAATGAATGTCAGACTTTGTCAAAAGCTTTCTCTGCATCTACTGAGATGATCCTGTGAATTTTGTTTTTGCCTGTGTTGATATGGTGTATTATATTTAGTGACTTTTGTATGTTGAACCATTCCTGGATTCCTGGAAAGAATCCCACTTGGTCATGATGACTTGATGCATTCTGTTTACTGGTATCTTATTGAGGATTTTTGCATGTATGTTCATTATTGAGATTGGCCTTTTAGTTCTCTTTTTTGGTTGAGTTTCTCTGGTTTTGGTATCTGGGTAATACATGCCTTTGGGAATGAGGGAGAATTGCTTCCCCTTCAATATCATTAGTTCGAGGAGTACTGGCATTCCATATTCTCTAAATTTCTTATAGAATTCATCTGTGAATCCATCAGGATCTGGGCTTTTTTTGTTGATAAGTTTTAATTACATTTGTAATTTCAGTAAATGATATTGAGTTATTCGATGTTTTTATATCTTCTTGATTCAGCTTTGGTAAATCATATATATCAAGGAACATATTCGTTTCTTCTGTGTTATCCATCATATGAGAGAAAAGATTTTTAAAGTAGGTATTCTGAATTTCCACAGAATCTAGTGATTTTACCTTTTTTATTCCTCAATGAAGGAATCTGAGTCTTTTTTTCTCTTTCTTTGATAAGTTGATTAAGGGTATATCAATTTTATTTATTTTTTCAAAGAACCAACTCTTCATTTCATTAATTCTTTGTATTGTTTTCTTAATGTCCATTGCATTAATTTCCACTCTGATCTTTGTAATTCCCTCCCTCATACAAACTTAGGGCCTCTCTTGTTATTCTAGAAGCTTGAGTTGTGACATTAGATAGTTTATTTGTGCTCATTGTTTTCCTACTGTGAGAATTTACTGCTATAAACTTATCTCTTAGGATTGCTTCCACTGTATCCATATATTCTAGTATGCTTTATCTGCATTCATGTTTAGTTGTAGATATTGTTTAATTTCTTCCTTAATTTCGTCTGTGACCCATTGGTTGTTTAGGGAGATAGTATTTCTTTTGGCATTATTTTCCAATTTCAATGCGCTATGATCAGAAAATATGCACGGAATAATATCAATTCCTTTGCATTTACTTAATCATGTGCTGTGGGTTTAGTATATGGTCTCCATTTTAGGGAAGATTCCTTATGCAGCTAATAAGAATGTATCCTAATGGTGTTGAGGAGAACACTCTGAAAACATCTACTAAATTCATTTGTTCACAAATTTGGTTTAGTTCTGACATTTTTTTTTTTGCTGAATTTTTGTCTAGTTGTTCTATCTCTTTGTAACAGTGTTACAATCTTGTTATTGTTTATTTGATTTTTCATGTCCAGTAATAATTGTCTTCCATAGTTGGGTGCTCCCATATTTGTTGCATACATATTTATAACTGTTATCTCTTCCTCTTGAAATTTTTCCCTAACAAATTTTTAGTGACCTTCTTTATCTCTTTTGATCATTCTTGGTTTGAAGTTTACATTGTCTTCAACCAGAACAGTTACCCCTGCCTTTTTCTCTGTTTCTATTGCATGAAAGGTTGTTTTCCATCCTTTGATTTTTCTGTCTAAGAATTTTATTTTAACTGTGTTTCTTGTTTACAGCATATTGTTGGGTCTTGTTTCTTGATCCACTCTGCCAGTCTGTTTCTTTTCATTGGTGATTTGAGGCCATTTACATCAAAAGTTATAACTGATACATATTCACTTGAGTTTGTCATGATATTTTCCTGATGTTGGTTTCCTGCTTTTCCCCCTCTGATTTCCCTGCTTGTTGGTTTCTTTCTGTTGTTATTGCTGGAATTGTGGCAATTTCATCTCTGGCTAGACTATCTTATAGCACTCTTTGTAAGATTGGTTTGGTGATATTAATTTCTTCAGTTTTTCTTTGTCATGGAGGCATCTTATTTCTCTATTGATTTTGAAAGATAGCTTTGTAGAGTATGTTAGTCTAGGTTGGAAGTTATTTTCTTTCAAAACTTGAAATACTTCACTTCAAGCCCTTCTTGACTTGAGAGTTTATGTTGAAAATTCTGCCATGATTCTGATGGGCTTTTCTTCACAGGCAATCTGTTTCTTATCTCTAACCACTTTTAATATTCTGTTCCTGTGCTGAATTTCTGGAATTTTTATTATATGTCTTGGTGTAGTTTTATTTTGGTCATGGCCTTTGGACTTGTGTATGATTCATTTATTTGTTTGTCAAATTTTTACGCATACTTGAGATGTTTCCACCGTTACTTCTGTGAAGAATTATTTATGGCATTTGTGCTGTCTACAGCTTTTTCATTGACCCCAGTTAATTTTGTGTTATTGTTTGTTGCTGCACTTGTAGCTGTTGGATTGATTTTTCATGGTCTGTTGCTATTTTATGATATCTTTCTTTTCATGATCTGTAGCTGCAATTCTGTCATCAAAATCTGAAATTCTATCTTCTCCTTCATTCGATCTTATGCATATACTTTCAATGGAGGTTTTAATCTCTTGGATTTTGTTTGGATCTTTTGTGGATTCCATTTTTTGTACATTTGGCATTTGTTGTTTCCATCATTTTTCTAAACTCATCTATTTTTAAAATCTGTGTCTTCTCTAATATTTTCAATTTTAAGCATCCTTTCTTTTTGTACCTAAAAGATTATTATTATTATTTTTATTTTTCTGTTTGTCTTTTTGAAACAGAGTTTCACTATGCAGTTCAGGCTTGCCTTGAACTCACTTTTTAGCCCAGGCTGGCCTCCAACTTGTAGCAAATCTTTTGCTTCAGTCTCCAATCTTCAGTCTCACTATCCAATGCTGGGATAACAGGTTGTGTGCCACCACACCCAATCTAAGATGATTTTTTTTTCTATAGACATTTCCGATTTGGTTTTTCATTTCCATTGCTATCATTTCAGAAAGTCCCAGTGTTTGACTTCCAATTTCATCTATCTCATCACGTTTCAGGCTTATCCTGGGTTGGCTGGGGACCTGGGGGTGCATTTTCTATTTTTTTCTGTTTTATTTTGTTTTTTTTTTCTATGTTGATGCTTGCTGATTAGTTATGATAGAGAGATTTATCACAAGTATTGAGGCTTTCCTAGGAGATGTCTGTTCTTCTGCGATGTCCTTTAGATGTGAGTGGCTCTTTAGAGCTAACCCAAGAACTTACCTTCTCAATTTGTAAAGGATGCAAAGTTACTATTTTGTTCAGCACTCAATCCTTTTGGTACTGGGTTGTGGTGATGATTATGGCCAGATACAGAGTGTTATCATATAGGGAATAAAATTGATTGTGACATGTATGACATCCTGGATAAAGTAGCACAGTTAGTAATAACAAGAGCTTCAAGTAGAGCTTAACTGCTGACAAATTATGGTAACCAGTAACCTGCTCCCTCTGACACTGGAGCAAATTCTAAAGTTATATAACAAAATCAGACATAGGCCATGTACTTGTATGCAGTGATTTTCCTTTTAGTGGTGTGATTTTATGGTACTGGGGAGAGGGGCTTAAGTTTGGTAGGGGAAAGGATAAAGTGATGGATGAGGTCAACTATAGTAGAGTCAACACTGGATGTCAAAGGATGATCACCAGAATTTTGAGAAATTGGAGGATATAGGACGAAAAGAATGACATGGAATATGAACGAATAATTAGAAAGAATAGACTGTTTATTCACTTGAAACTTTAAATTCAAGTACTAGTTGAAAAAAAGAGAACAAATATCAACAGAAGAAAATGAAAAAGAAAGATAAAAAACCTAAATGATGTTAAAAAGAATGAAAAGAAAAGAAAGAAAATTTTAAAAGGAGTCTGGGAAAAGAAAGAAAAGCCCCCAAATAAAAGTAATCACAAAATACAAAATAAACAAGATGACATCCAACCAGACCCCCCCCCAAAAAGAGAGAGAGAGAGAGAGAATAAAGGCAGTAAAATCCCTCCAGAGTTTACAGTTCTGTGATGGTGTCCATGTTAGAGCCGAAATGTGCTGGCTATGGAGCTGACCTTGGCCTCTGGATGTGGGGGCTGGAAATGTCCGGTCAGTTGGGCCCTGCATGGCCCACAACTGCCTCCATGTTTCTGTCTCCAGACACTTCCACGTTGCTGGTCTCACTGATTACTCCACCCTCTGAAGGCACATATGCTCCGGTGCATTCAGGTCCCAGCTGTGCTGGGTCTTGGGACACCTGCTGGCTCATATTGTTACTGTTGCTTTGGACTTTTCTGTGTCATTGGTCCCACCTGTCTACCATGTGCACTCTAGCAAGGGTCCTATGTGTTGCTGGCTTTCCCATTGGTCTGTTATCCCTGAGTCCCGCCAATGGAGGGATCAGGAGCCGATCTTGGGTCCTTTTCCTGCCAATCTCTGCAGCTCCGGCTCAATGACCAGTTGACAACTGACAATTTTTTTTAAAAAATTATTTATGACAACTGACAATTTAAATAAATTATTTATGACTTTCCCCAAACACTTTTACAGTGTGACTGAGACCTCTATCTCCTCTAAGGAATGCGAGTCTGATCTTAAAGTTTTGGGGAAGCTTTTGTACATTCTGGAGAAGTTAATGTCTTCCTTCAAGCTTTCCTCTACTCTCACCCCTCAGGCTTCCATGTCTGATATGGACAAGGATGCTATTCAGCTTTTCAGTGCTGACCAACATACCAGAGATAATCAATTTAAAAAGAAGAAAAGTTCATTTTTCTTTTGAGATGTTTCCAGCCCATGGCCACATGGCCCTGTTGGTTTGGGCCTGTGCGTCATGGCTAGAGTTTGTGATAGAGGAGAACTGTTCACTTGGTAGAGGCGGAGATGCAAAAAGAGATAAACAGGAAGGGGCACAGATCCTCTTCCCATATCTTCTTCAAGGTGCTGCTCCCAGTGACCTGACTTTTTCCCACTAGGCTCTGCCTTCCAGGGTTTCCACCACTTCCAATAATGTCACATTCTGGGATCAATCCATCAGCACATTGCTCTTTGAGAGACCTTCAACTCCCAAACTGTAGCAACAATTATATATTTTGTTTTAGTTGTATAATTCCCATTTTCTCAGGACCACCAAACTCCTCTCTGGTCAGGATGGGGTTTTTCATAGATGACTTAATCTATCATCTCTCACGAGTCATAGGAAAAAGATGAATATTTCATTAACATTCTACCATAAAATCTATGGGTTTATTTACCCTACTTCAATGGAAACACCTATAAGAGCGGAGAGAAAAATTGATTATGTCATGGAGGAAAACATTCATAATAAAAATAAATCTACAATTCAATTCACATAAAATAACAGTTCCTCGGATCATGAATCCAGAAAAACACTTTTTTAATCGTCAAAGAAAAATCATAAGATGTTAATGTGGGTGCAGGGTCACAGTCATATTTTGTTGGCTGTTACAATCATGTCCAGTGCTTTGTATTTCATGTGTACCATTATTTTACTTACAAAACATCAAGCTTTTGTTCTTCTGAAGTCCTAGCTGTTTTGTATGAATGAATAGCTTCTGACACCACTGGGACTCTTAATAAATTTAATACAGGATTTTTATAGTAGTCTCCTGCTTTAAAATGTCATATAAAAATGGTTCAGCCTTCTAATAAATTTTCACACTTCAAATATCTAATAGATGAGTGCCAGGTTTCTCCAGACATGGATCCAGAACCGTGCTGATGGAGCAAAATATGAAGACACATGGAAAGCATGTCAACTGCACATTGTATTTAAATTGGGTGAGTTTGACAGTTTATATCTCAACTCATTTGTATGTGATGCTTTTAATAGTAGTTGCTTCTTTAAAAAAATTGGATGTTTTATAGCAGAAATTATGGTGCTGGCAAACCTGATGACATATTTTAGAACGAAATCTGTTATATTCGATATCCCAAGTAAAAATCCTTACAAAAAATTTCAGGAAAACCAAGATCTTGCCATGAAAACAGGTGCCTTTCTGTATGTATTTTTTTCTCACAGGTTTTTTGCTTGCTTCTCAAAAATAAGTACATAGCTAGAAAGACAGATATAAATAAAACAAGGCCAAATAACTCAGTTTAACTGGAAATTTAATTTCTACTTATAATTCTGTTTCAAAACTAGCAAATGACATTTTAAACTGCTTATTCTTTTGTCATATGTTCTCTGCCCATATAAAAATTTTGCAATTTTGGGTTATTGTAGGATTACTCCAACATCAAAAACACATGGCAGATTAATTGTAAGGCAAAGGAAAAGTGGCACTGTATTTACAGAAACTGTATGCCAAAGAATGGTCTGAGAATTGATAAAATTGGGGATTTAATTAAAAATTGTGTTTTGTAATTAAAGTAAATGAAAGGGACAAGACAAAAATTAATGCAGTTTAATAAATAGCCTATATGTGAGCTGTATGTTGTTCATACCCTAATCAGATATAACACATCATCTTTTGCTTTAACATTTACTTAACCATTCTTTTAGCAAAATTCCTTGGATATCTGTGTAGTAGGACACAAAGTGAAGACAATCATAGCTTCCAGTCCTGAGAAATTTGTCTTCTGGTGAATTCAGACATCGAGTGAATAAATGAGATATTTCCAGTCTGTGATACGGAGCAGGCTGAGAAGGTCAACAGGCTGATAGAAGAAGGAACAATTTGGGATGCGTCAGGGAATGTGTTGCCTAGAAGATGGCACTTAAAAAGTGCCAACCTGGTGAAGCTCTTCCAAGGGAAGAGCTTTCTGGAAGATCAGACAGGAAAAGCAGAGGCCCAGGTGCCAGGAAGTGCTGAGCACATTCTCAAGGAGTGAGGCCCAAGCTGCACCAGCTCAGTGAGCAAAGGAGTGGGGTCAGAGCTGAGCTTGGCTCTGCTGGCCAGGAAGAGAGCCTGTGGGCCCCACACACGTCAAGGAAAGGGACCCTGATGTTATTCTAAGCATAACAGAAAGCCTTTGGTGATTTTTACATTAGGGACAAAGAAGTGGAGTAACAAGATCTGACCAACCTTTTAAAAACATTATCTTGACATTTATGTGTAGAGTAACTTATTAGGTGGAAAGAACAGCGGCAGGAATGGTTGAGAAAAGTCAAGTTTGCAAGAAAAATAGAGATAGAGACATCCTAGAGCATGGTACTGCAGGGCGAGAGGAAAAGAAAACTTCACATGGCCTCCTTGGCTCTGGGCAGAAGCATTCACTGGGGGAGAAGGTGAGCTTCCTCAATGAGCAGAGGAAACTGCAAAGAAATTTGAATACCGCAGACCAAATTCCTGCAGACTACTTGAATTAAGTTACTCCAAATTCTTTTTAAGCACTTACTTAGTAAAGTTTGTTTCCTTATTTAGGAAAAAGAAGAAAAGTTTTGCCAAGCAAACAAAAACAAAAACCTAAAGTTACTTTGAGGTAACCCTGGTTATAGTCCATTTTCCAGGTTGTTTAAGTAAAGCAGAATTTACAGTGTGCTTTTAAGAGCTTCCTGTGACTGCTATAAGAAATTGTCATACACTGAGTGGTTTCAAGCTACAGAAATTTATTTTCAGAGTTCTGGGGCTCATAGTCCGAAATCAAAGTAATTTTCATATGACTAGCTTGTAGAACAAAATCTACTTTTTATATTTCAGACAATTACCTTCATCCTGCAAACCCTGACAAAGAATCTCAAAGCTTTTTCCTGTAGCATTGCATTTACTAATGAATTCACGGGACAATACAATTGGAGAATGAAATAGTGGTTATTTATTTCATGAGAAATGTATCAGGTTTTCCTACTTGAAGCCCAGTGATGGATTAGCAGTATGATGGGGATATGAATATAATTTGCTCCAATCATCGTTCTGCGGGTCTATTTTTCTAAGATACACTGATTCAGTCTTACACTATATATTGCTGTGAAATTATTTTTTAAAGGCGATAAAAGTGCATAGTCAATGGACTTAAGTAAATAGTACTGCCTTAAGTAATCTCAGTGAGCCTGAGAGAAGTGGTCCAAAGGCCCTATGGGCAGAGCCAAGACTTTCCTGAAGATGACAAAAATTCTGCTGTGGACTATCTTCCACACTGAGAGTTCTTGGTTCTCCCTGAAAGCTTTCCTGGAGATTTCAGAGTTGCTCAGACCTTTTCCTTAATTGTATGAGATAGTTTTTGGAAACAAATCCCCCCACACACATACCTTTCTCTCCCTAATCTCTTCACACTCCTGTCCTTGGTTCTGTTTCTCTTATTCAAGCCTAACTGACATGTTCCCTGCCTCAGATTCACAGAGTAAGGTAATTGAAGCCAGCTTCTTAGGGTGTTCAATATCCACTGACATTTCTTAGAACTTACTTAGATTCCCCTTCTCATTCCATTCCCATCTCTAGCAGTAAAAGTGCTTTATGACAGTATTTTTTCCCAGCATGCACTGTGCCCCATCAGTCCATCTGTCCAGCTGCTGCTCTTATTCCACACTATGGTGAATGTTTATCGCAGGCACACTAACCATTCTGAGCTATTTGGGGGTCCTGTGCCTGACACGAGGAATGGAAGGCACCCCAGAGAAAGCTAAACCCCAAGGCCTCCCAACACAGGGCTGGGAGACAGGGTCGCTGGGACACAGCAATGCCACCAATCCGTTGTTGGCAGCTTCCCTGATGATTATGTCCCATCGCCCAAATCACAGAAAAGGGGGAAAAAGCACTTGTGGCTCCAGATTCTCTTCTCCACCTGCCCTCAGCTTCTCTGGGTTTTTCTGAAGCCATGTTGTCTTATTTGTGAATGGGCTTACAAAGGGACTGGGGTGTGAGTGTAAACCATACTGTACCTCACTTTCCTTCTTTTCTTCAATCTTCAGCAGCTAAGGAATGGGATTTTTCCCTCTTCTTTTTCCTACTGGGAAATCCCTTCAGCAAATCCTCTACCCTAGTTAGCTAAGCTGGACCTATTGATGCTGAACCTGTTTCTATGCTAAATCATTTATCTGTATCCCTGTGCTTCTGGGGTGCTTTTTAAGCAGGTGTGCTGCGGAAGCCAGAACTCTGGGGTGTTAATACACAAAGGTCCCTCGAGAAATAGAGATCTAAGTGGTCCATAATTTAAAGGAGCAATAGAAACACATCACTTTATAGGAGAGGGAGTATTAGGGAAGAGGGAATCAAGGGGCTGGGAAGGGAGGTAGTAATGGAAGCAACCTGAAGGGAGCATGATCAAAGCATGTTGTGTGCATGTATAAAAATGCTGCAACTAAACCTGGTATCAGGATAATTCATATTCGCTAGTGAAAATATATCGCTTCAGGATTCTGATACTCTCCCCTTATACACTGCAGTTCATGTCAATTGTAGTGTAAAATGTCATCTACTGTCAACACCTTGGACTCTGCAGAGGAATGTCAGGTCAGCTTCTCTAGAGTTGTGTCGTGACCTGGACACCACGTAAGTGGCAGCATTTCAGGGAGGAAAGGTGAAAGATCCTTGGGTACTTCATAGCTTTTATGACATAAGGAGAAGATTAATATCCTAAACTTACACTTTGGACGTCATTTTCAAATAAAGTTGTACGTGGAGTCCCAGACACACAGGAAATACATGGAACAATGTCGTAATTCTGAACCTTTGTGCCACGACTCAGACATGTGGTACATAGCACACCAGCAGTGCGGATTCTTACAATCCTTCATTTATCTTATAAATGCACACATACATAAATATACAGGTTAAATGTTTTAAAGTATATTTTAAGTATACTACAATTTCACAATTGGGGGGCACTTGAAAATTATTCTTGGGACAAAACAATGTGGCACCGTCCTTTCTGAAACCATGAGAGAGGCTGTATCGTAAGGGAGGACCTTAAGACTGTAAAGATAGGAACCGGCCCTGACCTCAAACACAGGGCACTTGTGCATGACTTTGTTTAATGTTCTAAGCTATAAATCAACTGGACCATCACAGTTATTTTCTTGCTCTAATAAAGTAACAGACACACAACAGGTGCTATCACTTGCATAAAGGTGGCTTATCCTTTATGAGAAACCCCAAATGTAAATAAGAAACAAAAATAAAAGATAACAGGAAGTTTTTTTTCAAAAGGGAAGGAGAATGAGAAATGGCCCAAGAATGAAAATAAAGAATTGAAGAAAAACTGGCAATGGTTTTCCAAATGGACAGGGGAATAAAAGTAACAGTAATAGCTGTAAATCATGTAGATATCCTAAGAACCATTGGCTGGAACCCTGAAATTAGATGAATTTTGTGCTATTTGAATTTTATCTCAACAAAACAAAAACTCAACTACGTAAATGGACTGTATGTAAGAGAGGATGAGAACATTTATAATATACCATATATAATAACTAAATATATAAGGGCTAATTTAGAAGGCATCATTTCCTTGATTACCAATATTACTTTGGCAATAGGTTATTGTCCTAAACTAAGTACTATTTGCTATGTAAAAGTTTTAGAGTCCAAGATCCATCATAATATTGAAAATATATACCCAAGGAGTTGGCATTTTACTGGAGGTATTAGAACCATACAAGACATGGTGATTTATGCTTTGGACCTGTCAGTAGGAGTCTAACCACATAAATTCAGTCATCTGTAATATTTAATTAAGATGGTATGGGAAACAGTTTCATAAAGTGCTTAAATGTAACCCAACAGTCCTTACATTTTCAGGCTGTTATGGATTTGTATTTAAAATCGCACCCCAACACACACGCAGGCACGCACGCGCGCGTACACACACACCCCAGCATCAGTGAAACAAGTTCAGTACGGCAGTGTGTTGTGCGTGTGACAGGGAAAGGGTCAGCACGTCGCAGGAAGATCCTTGAACTGCATTTGTAAACATGTAGCACATCTGCTGCTGGCTTTTTTCCTTGTTTTTTTTTTTTTTTTTTTCCTGACAAAAGCTTTGCAGAACAACAAACATGGCTTCTTATCCGGCTCTTTTTCTCCACTGGGAAGCATGCAGCTGACATGAAATGGTAATCATGACGCTCCTGGTCGCAGTTCCAGGAACGCACCTCACTTCCTACAGCTTCTGAGGTGCGCTTGCTCTGGCCTCTGAAAGCTCTCCTGGGGGAAAACCAACTCTTCATAGAGGCCACCCTGGGGCGCAGAGCCCCAGGGCTCCTCTGGATCTGCGGGTCTGTCTATTTGAAGAAGGCTCCTTAAACTGACATCCGAGTGTCTTGCACAGGCAGGAGCATCACCGTGTCAGGACTGGAGATGCGCAGGAGGCATCGCCCTGAACGCCAGCGTCTGCAGCGGGAGCACAGGCGCACTCCGGTGCGCACTGCGCCTCTGCCGGGCTCTCCAGGCGGCCTCGGCCTGCCACATCATTCCTCTCCCCTTGCTAGACTGGGGGACCCCTGAGGGAGAGCTGAGTATTCAGCCTCTTAACCGGCCGCAGAACTCAGAGCTCCGGCTGTTATGCAGGCTCAAGCACCATAAGAATGTGGCAGTTGGCTAAAACTGTTTGTTTTGCTTAATTTCTCAGAGTTCAATGAGGTCGTTTTTGTCATCTTCCCCGAGCTTTCTGTATTTTCCAAAGAACTGCCAGCTTTCAACAACACCCTCTTTCTTCCCATTGGAAATGGAAACACGTCCTCCGCAGGAATTTTCCACTTAGCAGTTCTGGCTTCCCTGGCTGGAGCCTCGGCGCACCAGCCTGCAATGCTGTATTTCTTTCCACTGCAGTTTGACATTTTTTGAGCCAGCACAATGAGTTTTATTCAATCACGCTAAGGCCCCCTCACCCCAGGCAAAAACCGGTTCTACACCATCATTTTTTTTTTTAAATAATGCATACTTTCGAGTAATTTCAGAGAGCAAAAGCTTTTAAGCAACATCACGTCTAATTAGCTATGCCACTAGCATAGGCTCATCAGAATGCTTGCGCCCCTCCCCCACCCCTATACCACCATGTTCCCATTTCCCAGCCCCTCCTTCCCAGTCTTTTGATAAACACATTAAAGACAAACCTCGTGGTTCATACACTTTGCTTCCAATTGTTTGCCTTTGCAAATTATTTCCTTTGAATAATATTTACCAACCATACATCATTGTTGACACGATGATAAGGGGGGGGCACAGATTGCTTATAATCTCGGTTGTAAACAAGAAAAAAAAACCGGAACTGGAGCTTGCAAATGTGTTCAATGCCCTGTCTGGAAGCAGCCGCCTTTGCAAACACTCACAGCTGAGCCCGAGCTGCGACGCCCTTCCCGCCTCCTAGACCTCGTTGGGGAGCAGACTGGGGAGTCCGCAGGGCCATCCCAAGTCCCCGGCGACGCGGGGGAATGTGGGTGGGCGGGGGTCAGCAGGCTGAGCGCCGAGAAAAACAAGGTTGCCCGCTGCAAAGCAAACGGTAGGAGCCGCAGCGCGGAACCGGCAGGACGCGGACCTGGCGGCGGGAGGGGGCGCTGGGCGCGGGGCGGGGCGCGGCCTCCCCCTTCTGGCGGTGGTAGAGTCTCAGACCGCGCGGGCAGGGGTCGCGGCCACGCAGGGGAGCTCGGCCGGGGGGCTGGGGGACTGCGCGGGGCGGAGGGGGATTTGTCGGAGCTGGGAGGGTGGGCCTGGGGAGGGGGGAGAAATAGATGGATGCTTCGCAGGACACCTAGGGTCTTTCTTTCAAGGGGTATTACTTCCACTTTTAGGCAGGAACAAGAGCCGGGAGGAAAACAGCAGCCCGGGCTGACAGCTCGGAGGTGATCAAAGGGGGCTGCCTGAATGTCTTGCACCGCCAGCTATTTATTATAGAGAGCGGTGCTCAGGGCCACGCTGGCGGGGAAGACGGATTAAGAGCAAATGAAAAGAGGCCGGCCTGGCTCCTTTATGCAGGAACAAATGTGCATATATATGTTTAATACGTGTGTATTTATATATTCTTCTGTTTAAAGAATGCTATGCAAGGCTGTTGCTGCTGCTGCTACGCGCGCGCACACACGCACACGCGCACGCAAACACCTGTGCGCTCTTCTCACCCATGTCAAGAACGGAAATTCCACCCTCTCTCTCCAAATGTTGCCACCTCTGCTTTCTGTTTCCTGGGGGCTTGAGCCGTCGCAGTATCCCAGGATGGATAACTGACCCTCTGAGCACATTTTTAGGTGGGGAAGATCCCCTCTGGGAAAGGCTCTACTAACTTTTTATGACTGAGTAGGCTCAGAAACAAAGTTGAAAGTCCCCTGGAATTTGGGACCCGTGTCCCTTTCTGCGGGTAACAGGCGAAGTGTGAAAATGCGGATCACTAGCACAGGCCTTCGCCTGGTGGGGAATCTTTGTGTGGAGCAGGTCAAGATTTGCTAGCATCCACAGGGTGGGGACTGATCTCAAAACAACACATGAAATGAGCGGGTAGGTGTCGGCCAGGGTATAAAGTACAGACTCTTATATTAGGAAATAAAATGTTTACCTAGAAATACAGTGACTGCACTAAAAGACTTGAATGGATAGGGAAATTTCTTATCATGTGATAACAATGTTGTTTTGCCTGAGAATCTGCTTCAAGCACCCACAGACAATTAAATCAACTTTTATTAGCTAAAGTTTTAGAAGGAAAAAAAAATAGTAAGATGTATAAGCAAACTAATTTTTACCTAGATTCACAGTGTGAAGTCTGCACAAACTAAGTCCTTTATTTCATCATAAGGTAGGTTACATTTGAACGTATTTTGTAAACATAGTGCCAGGATTTGGTCAAAGTTAAAGCTAACAGGGCAGGGAAGGGGTTTTCTTCTTATCATGACAGCAGTGATACTGAAGATCTGTATTTTTCCTGTAAGAAGTCTTTGACTTTACTGTTCTTCTGTTTTCTTCAGTATCAGACATTGGTAGAAAATTTACATAATGCAGTGCTCTACGGATTAAACAATGAAAATGTCCCATGAGCCCCTTCTTCACCAAAACATCCCTTTCCCTGGAAGTAGCCACTATTAGGCTGTATTCATTTATCTCTGTAAAATACTTTTGCATGCTTATATGTGGACATGTGACCGTATACATTTAAAGCATATGTAAATTCAGTCATGCTATACCTATCACTGTATGAGTTGATTTCTCACCTTATTGTGCAAAGTAAATCTTTTTTTCTCAAAACCTATAAATCTTCCCCTTTCTTTGCACTGGTGTATAACATTTTATATTTTATTTTATTTTTATATTATCAATACATACGATTTTTATTGCTATTATGATTAATGGTGAAATTGATAGTATATATCTTTCTTACTAGTACTAAAAAATGTTACTACTTTTATAAGTTAGATTGCATTGGAAGTAACAAACCTGATAGTATATTTATTTTAATTTATAGATACTGCCAAAATAGTCTTAAGAAAGGCATAAACAATTTGTATTACCACAAATGTTGTGTAACTAGACTATCTTTTTTTGCACACATTCTTAAACGCTATCATCAATTTGAAACTCGTACTGTCAATATTCTGAACAAAACCCACATATTGCTTCCCTCTTGCCTTTTCTGATTACAATTGAGGTTGGAGAAATGTTACTTAAATTGGTCATTTGTATTTTTTCCGCAAGTTGCCTGTTTACACGTCTGAATCATTTTTTGGCTCTTTATTTTTCTTTATGATTCTAACAAATTCTTTACTTAATATGTGAATCTTTTATTCTTTAATGTGGTGTATAATTTTCCCAACCTGTTGTTTACCTTTTAACTTTTGATTATAAGGTGCCACAGTTTTGACATTTGAATTTTAATGTAGTTATATCTGTCTGCAATTTCTTTTATGGATTTAGGTTGTGTCTTCATTAAAATTTTATGAAAAAATGTATACGTATATTTTGTATTCCAGATGACTAACTTCCTAAAACTTTTCTGCTCATTTTAGATTATTCTACATAGAAGTGCTCATAGTATCTCTAAGTCAATTGGACTCTGCACCCCTTTTTCTCCCTTTACCAAGCCACGCTCTGTGTCTTCTACTGTACAAGCCTAAGATTTGTGTATCAATAGGCCTTACACTTGTCTATGAATTAAATGGAGGACAAGAAAAAACATCAGAATAATGGTTTATTAAATAAAAGTCATCAGATCCTGCTTGGAAATTTGGAAAAGGTAATGTATTCAAGTCCGATTTTCTCTTGGGATTCTATGAGATAAGCCACCAAAGATTGTAAATGATAGTATCATCTTTCCCTAAAGTAATAAATATCCCCCCTATAAAACTGGAAACAAAATAGCCTCTCATGGAATGGCTTCATGTTAACGACATGGCCGGCCACCCACCCAGTCCGTAGTAGGCGTTACTGCACAATATGCTAGGTGAAGAAACGCTACAAATTGAAGCTCTCCAGCATCATTCGAGACATTTTAAATAACAATCCCAGAGACCAGAGCTTGAACATTTATATTTTGGGGCCCTCGCTCATGGAGTAACTCTGGAAACCAGCTTATCCCAGAAAATGTTCTGTTCTTTGTTTTCTCTTTGCCATTGTTCCTATCTGCAGTTCTCATACAGAATGAAGAATGCCTGTTAGTGTTTTTTACTCCTGAAATGTTCTGCAGTTCATTTTGCCCTCTCTTCTGAGTGTCACTTCCCTATTTCCTGCCTCTATACTGTCTTTATATGTAGGATCTCCTAGTTTCTTTGATCAGTCTTTCTCGTTCCCCGTTTTGATTTATTCCAAACCTTCTTGTCAGACTCTGTGAAACCAACACTCCTTGCAAACCAACATCAGAATATCCATACTCTGTGTGGAGCATTGTACGCCATCATGATCTGACCCCAACCTGCCTTTGCCGAATCTTCACTATTTATTCTGATTTTCCTTCTCTATTTTATCAGTACCATTTTCTTCCTCGAACCCTCCATTCAGCAACTGCATGGCAGGCATAGTCATATTTTTTCCCCACTGAATACAGTTCTCTTTCCTTCACTATGGCATTTTACTTTTCAATTTAAGTGTTTTTTTGTTTCAGAAAGAAGTTCTTCTGTGGCTTCCTTCCTAGGTATTATTTTCCTCTTCTGATAGTTTGGAGTTACTTCTTATTTGATTACCATTAATAAGCCTTCTATTATTTTTTGCATTTCCTTGTTCAACACTGGATTGTAATCTCCTCGAAGACAGCACCATTTCTTTTTCCCAATTTAATCACAATAACTAATAGGAGCACTTTTTATATACAGTGAACACTCAAAGTACGTTCAACGAAATAAAAGACCTAACTTGGTTAGACTCACATATTATATCTGAATAGAAACAAAGGTTATATTTTATGATTATTAGTTTTTCACAGCTAACATAGGTATTAACTACAGCCAGTATTCAGACTCCATGTGATAGTTTAGGTCTGGAATACTCACCAGAGCCCATGTGTTAAAGACGTCCTCCATAATTTGGTGCTGTTGGAGGGTGTTGGGAAATGTTAAAGGTGAGAGGTCCTGGAAGGGGATTGTGGAATGCCAGTATCTTTCTCTATTTTCTTGCACTCACCATGATGTGCTGCCTCACACAGGCCCAAACCAGGGCAGTGCAGTCATCCATTAAAACCTTCATAAATGTGAGCCAAAACAAAACTTTATTCTTTATAACTTCATTTTCTTCAGGTACTTGTTATAGTAACATAAAGCTGATGAACACATGATATGTGTCAAATGTTAAGTCACACTTACCAAACTGACAGCAAGTCTATTCTTATGTATCAAAAAAGAAAAAAATAATAATTGAACTGCTTAGACAAAATAATATCTTGCTTACTAGTACTAAAGAACTGCTTAGACAAAATAATGGAGTAAGTCAAGCTATTAAAGCTGCCTTTTGACATTTTTAATGTTATGATATTTAAATAATTTACTTCATAGTCTATTGAATGAAATTATATGACAAAGAAAAATCTAAAAAATATCATTAGTTTTTATAGGGAATACAACTTCAACTTAGAGAAGCATAAGTTCATAAGCATAAGAAGCATAAGTTTTGATTTTTTGGTGTCAAATTATAGGATTTCCTAACAGACATGCAATTCTAGAGTAGTCATAAACTGCTCCAAAGGATATGCAGAACCTAGAATCAGAGGACCGAGGCTGAGTTGTGGATCGGCAGTACAACTTACAAATCTTTTTTTCTCTCAATTTGAAACACATCTTCAATACAATACAATTTTTTTAACCATACAGTTTTGTTTTCATCATTAAATGAGGCAACACAGTGAAAATGCATCCTGAATTGTAAATCATGTAAATATGATATATCTATTTCAGTTTAAGGTAGAAATTAAATGTAAAAGTGATATTTGGGTAAGCTTCAGCACTGTATATTTCCAACCCTGTTTCACTTGTGCTAGTAATATTATAGGTATTATAGATATTTAAGGAACGTATTATCTAGAAAAATAGAGTCACAAGTTCTCTTGAAGATTCAGGAAAAGAGAAAAAAAATCAAGTCTGGGGAAAATATGTAAAAGCACATGGTTTAGAGGCCTCAGTGTCTTGATGCAGTCAAAGAACAGGTGTGTCAAAGCAGAGGGCATATGGGCACGCAGAGGGCATGTGGGCATGCAGAGGGCATGTTGAGGACAGACATGAAAAAGTCATGGAAGAGGAGTTTAAGAGAAGAGCCCATCTAAATTCAGTGTAGCCATCAAGTTCTCTAGGATCTTACATTTAGTTTCTAAGGCAGTAGCTCTGCAGGTGGCTGAGGTTTATCATTTCTCCAAGTTGCTTGGATGATGCCAATGTTGCTGATTTGCAGATCACACTCTTAAGTATGAAAATAGAGTGTAGTAATAGCTGGATTCATTAATGATTCTGTTGGTGAACAATTCATTTTGTCAACAGAAGTGTTCAGCAAAAGCTTGCTTTCATACCCAAACTCTACACAAGGACAAACATGGCTGCGGCCATCTTTCCTCACACATACAAAAGTGACCATCTTCCCCAGAACTGTGGGATGAATTAATTTCATGAACAGAGTTACCAATGTATGTGGATATGAAACCATGCTGATCAGTGCTATCCTGTGAGATATAGAATTACACCATGAGACTTGTGCCAGCATTTTGTGGGCCAGTGATAAGTACTTCATGACTGAGCAGAAAGAAGCCAGAGTAGAGGGTAAGATACCAAATTGTGAGCTTCCCAAAGAGGGAAAAGGTAAGAATGGAAGAGGAGAGGATACTGATCCACCTAAATTATCATGTGCTGGCTTGGTAAAGGAAAATAAGTAGCTGCTACTAGAGAAGAAAGAGACAAGTCTTAGAAGTCCTAGGTTAAGCAAGAAAGAAGTTAGCGTATTGTATGACAAGTTTTGACAACTTTGAAAAGTTTACAGAATAAAAAGCAGATAATGATAGGTAGGTCATAGAAAATAAAGCATTCAAAAAATGTTTAGAGAGGAGTGGATGAAGAGACAGAAAATGTAAAGGTTATGTCATGGAAGACCTCTAACGAGGCCAGTGTGATTGATGCCACGGTATTTCCCAGGTGCATTCCACCTCTTAGCTGCTAGACTTTTGGGAAGCTGACTTTTTTTTTAGTTGAACATTTTCCTGCTAATTTCCCTCTGTTGCTAAAAAGACACACCACCTCCTTAGAGGTATCCATATCTAGTAACTGGAGGGTGTGACTGATATGTGTGCACACGCACACGCACGCGCGTGTGTGTGTGTGTGTGTGTGTGTGCGCGCGTGGGAGCATTTGCAAAGACCTTAATCTTTCCACGAATCATTCTAAAACTGGATTTATTGCCTTTACGAAGAGGGACTACTTAATTCCGATTATGAGTGATAGGTTTGTCCCATGTATTATATAAAGGTTGCCTATTACAAGTAAGTAGGCTTCGAATGAGCAATAATAGCTAAAATGTCTAAAACTAAGTGACTATAATATGAAAAGAATCTAAGAACAACACATACACCTTTTTAATGTAAGTGTCACTGTAAGTATTCTTTAAAAAGTACTTTATCTTCATTTTGAAAGGCATCTCTAATAAAATTATTGAAAAATTTTATATTATAGTAAATAAGAACACCAATATGTACGCAATATTGTCTCCCAGGCCAAAACTGTCGTATATGCTTCTGTTCTGTTTTACATTTTGTATCTACAAAGATTTCTTCAAAGTAGCACATTTTAAATATACTAAATGCACACAGTTTAAGTACAAATAAATTAATATAATTACAGGCTTAAATATTATTGGTTTTAAATCACCCACTATTTTATCAGTATTTAAAAAGTAAATGGATATTTTTAGCAAATTTTCATATTATGCCTCCTTTAATGCACAATTGTATTAAATTTTGATTTTTGCAGGTGCTAAGTTATGTTACAATCTTTATTCTGAAGCAGAAGGACTGAAGAATTGAAGAGCTATGTATTGCTACCTATAGAATGTCACAATTTTTTGGTAGAATTAGTAGGTTTTGGGGTCTGCTTTGCTGTTTATCCTGTCACAATATGGGCTTGTTGTCATTTGAGCAGGCATAAGACAATTATACTTTTAGAAACAAACCCTTGAAATCTGTGTATTACTTGGAGAAAAGAAGATGAGGATGAAAAAAAGCAGATCCATTATTTTTTCAGAGGGTGTGATGGTGACCTGCTCGCACTGACTATAGGAGGTTCATTTCTGCCAGCTTCTGGTCTTCCCTTTAATTCCACGTATTACTCATGATGTTTATTATTAAAGGTCTTATATTTATTATTAAATCTAATTGTTATTATTAATGTTTTATTATTAAAGGTGTTCATTATTAAAAGAAATAGCGGAAGCCCTTAGCTTGTTTTACTGAAACTAGATTGTCCCATCTGGGCATCATGATAAAAGGCAGTGACACCCAACATTACTTACATTGAGTCTACTCTGTAATTGCATTTTGGTTGCGGTTACTACAGAATAACCTGCTTCACGAAGATAGGATGCTGGACATAGAAACAGGTTTTCAGTGCTTCCTGGTATTCTCAGGATATTCTTTCTTGACTTTAATGCAAAAAGTATGAAAATTTGAAATTGTCTCAAACACACGTTTAAGGTGTTTGTCATTTGCAATCTCAGGTACAGTAGTTGTTTCCTAGCCCAGGGTCGCTTCACCTGGCTCATGCACAGGTGAGTTGCAGATCTGTTCCACTGCAGGTCAAGAATGTTCTGTGGTTGGGAAATAATGCTCAAACTGTTTTGAAAGCTGAGACAGGTGATCCTGCACCAGCTAGGAGAAAGCTCAGTACCTTTTGAAACCTCTGCCAATGTTCTGAAACATGTTAAACCTCCGAGTGTTCACCTGCTGCCCCCATAATTCCAGTTTGGCTTTCAGCAGAGACCCTTTACCTGCCAATTTCAACACAGTTGTCATTCTGTCCTGAAGTGAGAGATTGAGTTCACTGAGCAGGTTGAGTATGTCACGCGAGTAAGCAAGTTTTGTGACTCATTTTGTGACTGAAATGCCCTGCAGTGGTGATGGTTTTTCTGAGTGAGTTCTCTGGAGAGGCTCTCATTACTCAAAAACTGTGATAGGGATATGCTCAGTTCTCTGTATAAGAAGATCCCTGTGCTCAACATCCGTCTCCTTACAGATCTGTGCAATTGAATTCAGGGCATGTAATTTAATGTGGTTGATAATTTTAATCATATTCTGCAAAGTGTTGTTAAGTTCAGGTGACGTTTTCCAGCTTGATAGTATTTCTCTTTGTGTAGACTCGCATTCAGAAACAACCTCTTAGACTTGAGCAATAAAAGCAGAAGGGCAATAAAACCAGAAAGATTGCTGGTCATCACAGCCTTTCTGTCCGTGTGGATGTAAATACTGTTCTTTTGATGACCGGCTTGTTTAATAACTGTTCAGACTTACACCTGAGGCGCACTATTCAGATTTCTGAACTGTCTTTGTTTGTAGAGTCTTTGTTTGTACATGTTGTTTGTGGAGCCTCAATATGTTTTTTTTTTTTGTACAGAATGCTTCATTTATACTCTAATGCAGTTTTTGTTGGTTGTACCATACAATATAGTACTGTAGTTTTCTATTCTGTTATAATTAAAGTTCTGCATGTAAGAGTTATACAAATAAGAGCAAACCCCTGAAGTTGGAATTTCCTTTTATCATGTCTTCTTAAATATTTTAATGTGAATACTATATAAAATATAGCAACTAATTTATTTAATGAACTAGTTATAAGAATGTAACTCAATCATTAAGCACGGGATGTTGGTATTGACCCCAAATGATCAATTCAGCTTTCCTGATTCATAATCATTCCAAAGGTTGAATGCCTCTGCAGCTATGGTGTTGGTTGACAAAGTATACATAGCATGCCTTTCTGAAAAATGTGTTGCACCAAAATATTGTTGCATTATTGTCAACATTAGTATATTCTTCAACTGCGATTGTATACTCTGACAATTCACTAACTCCCTAAAAATTGTGCCTTCTTGTCCTCTGTGGTTTCATCAATCTATCCAATTGTGGATGTTAACCAAAAGAGGAACATGTATCACCTTTTGAACTTCAGCCTCTTCTAAAAGCCCTTAAAAACATCCTTAGCAGGGCCAGGAATTTAGCCCCACAGTGTAAGTGCTTGCAAGGCAAGCACAAGGTTGAGTTTGAACCCTGGTATATTAAACAAAAAGTCCTTAGCAGCCGGACTTCTTAGCTTCAGTAATATAATTAACCACTAATGTTGCTCTGAGTGCTGACACACTTGATGAAATGATTTGTGTCCCCCAGGAATTGCTTCTGTTCTCCTTATTAGTCTTCTGTCTCACTGGCTCTTTCTCTGTTTTCAAAGAAGCACTCACATAATATTTTTTTTTTTAGTCATTTCGAGTAGGGTCAGCTTTAGGTCTTACCAAAACTGTGCCTGAGATACATGAGTAGCATGGAAAAGAGGCATGGATGAAAGCAGTAAGTAAACTAATGGGTGGGCCGTGGGTGGACTAAAATAAGTGTGGAAATCTGACTTGAAATGTGCCACCAAATGTGGATGTACAACTGAAGTACATCAACTCATTGCCCACTATAAATTTTGCTACCAGATGCAGCTTGTCGTTTGACACCCACTGACAGAGTTTTGTTATGAGTCCGCAAGCTTATTATGCTTTCTATGCAATCATCTCTGCTAATACTAATCTCTATTTGCAGCTCCTCCAAAGTGTTAGCATCATGGCCTCAGCTTCACCTCAGATCATGGAGCATTAGATTCTCGTAAGGAGTGTGTAGTTCCTCACATGTGCAGTTCACAGTAGGGTTCACACTCCTATGAGAATCTAATGTCACTGCTGATCTGACAGGAGGAAGAACTCAGTTGGTAAAATGAGAATGGAGAATGGCTCCATGATCAAGTTTTACTTCTGATCCCTGGCTTCTGTGGACCTGATTCCTAAGAAACCAGTACTTATCAAAGTTGCCTTGAAAGTTTGGGACATCTTTACTAGAGGCCAAAACATAGTCTGCCCTCAGATGGTTACTAATCAATCAGGAAGATAAATATAAAACACATAAGCTCTAAGGAATTCTAAAACTTCAGTGGTATGAGACTTCTTAAGAATGGTTACCCAGGAAACAGAGGACAGAGTCAAGCTTTACAGCATGAAGATGCTCTGGCTAGGGACACTGAAGAAGGCAGATCAGACCCGCTACCCATCCGAAGTGCTAATGGCTCGGATATGGCTATTCCAGTCCTGGATGCACACCCCAAAGTTGCTGTCACTTTGCTGGATCTCAGAGAATCCTCACATCACACACGTCTACTACAAATACTCTTATTTTACAAGGGTAAAAAGTAACCTCCCTCCTGAAGTCACTACTTTCCTTATTTGAGGAAGCCAGGATTTCAGCTGAGCCATCATGATTCCAAATGCCAGGCTTACCCACTAGACGACATTGCTGTTCTGGGCCACAGAGGAACAAATTTCAGGATGTGTAGTTATGAGAGCTCCATTGCTATACAGCGTGAAGTTAGTGGTTGTAAGTATGAGTGGATTTGAAAGTGAGGTTGGAAGATTAATGTTACATAGTGATGCATTGGATACTGCTGAACCTTGGAGATAGAATAGAATGAAAAGATAATGTTTAAAGAACAGTGATTAGGAAAGAAGATAGGAGAAAGGCAGAGTTCTGAAACTTGCCAGCATCCTTTGCTCAGTGAAAAGAGTATTACAAGGACAATAAAAAGACTCCAGGGAACACATGGCTCTTTTTTGCAAATAAAACAAAAGAGAAAGCTATGTACTTTTTAATGAATCAAATCAGAAGGCAAACTAGTGGTTCTGTTAAGTATAGAATCAGGATTGATAGTAATAGGTAGTATTCATTTATCATATGTCAAATTCAGGTATTATGGCAAAGACATAGAAAGTATTATAGTTTTTCATGATAATCATGTGCAATACTTTCCATTATCAAAATCCTCATTTATAGATAAAATAAATCAATTAACAGCTGCTACACAGGATAGCCAGGGTTAAGTTTAGATTATTCTGTCTCCTGAGTTTGGATTCTTGACTTGGAAAGCAGAAGCTCTGAAGCCCTTTGCCAAAAGTCAGTAGCACAGAGGATTCTGGGATTGATTTTGCCCAATGAAGAATCCTCGTGATATTGGCAACCCCAGTGTCTCCCGCTGCACCCCCCTCCTTTGGGATGGATGACCTTGTCTGCTTGCTTGTTCGTGTGCCTGTTTGCCTGAGGATGGAAGAGTTCACCATTGTGTGGGTGTTAGAAACAGCCCAGTAGAAAGTAACAGCTGGGAGAAAGAGATCAGAGAGTGCTCAGTCTACTTGTTTTCATAATCATTACCATTTTAAGTCTGGTTCTGATTTGCAATTCACCCTTAATAGCTAAATTAGAAAAGTGTACTCGGGACTATTTATTTTTGTCTCTGAATTATAAAAATACAAAATAAACTTAGTGTTATTAAGTAAAAATATACCTTTATTACATGTAAAGCTAGTGGTAGAATCAAATGATAATGGAACTGATTCTGAGTAGCTAAAGATGCAGAAGGTTCGTACAGTTTTTTTTAATCTGCTGCTGCACATCTGAAAATTGGAATAAGCATACATGCCAGAGCAAAGTTCGTGGGCATTAGCCCTGTAGCCCCAAACCTGAAAGCCCTGTCAATAAATATTCAGTGGTGCTCATCATTTTGTGTTAAAAAATTCCATCGTAACTTTTCCTTTACAAGTAATTTATTTTAATTCCTTAATTTGTGTACATTTGCATAGCTAGTATGGATCTATATGTGTATTATTTTTCTTAATATGATATATTACACGATTTTATTTTTTAAAAAATGCAAAAAGAAATGACATCTATATGTAGCTTTAAATAATTTTGTAACACATAAGTAGACATTTATGACTGTGAATGATTAAAAATAAATCTCTGAGGGTTAATTGAAAAGACTTCCAAAGTTAATTAATTCTTATTTTGAATTGATCATACACTGAAAGTTATAGCTATTATATATAACAATCATACGTTTTGAAGACTTATTTTTCTATTACTTTTCTGAGATCAAGGTGCAGACTCTGAAAATCAAAGCCATGGCCTGAAGATCTTTACTGAATAATATGGCGGATGTTTAGGACATGAGAAAATAATCACATTCAGAAAAAGTAAAAAGAAGATGATTACATTTCCAATAAATATTTACAAACCGTAAAATGAATGGTAATTAGATAAATAATGTCAAGTAGTTATGAACAGCAGCAAGACTGTTTCAGGGGAAGGGGACAGTTGTGATGAGTGAGCCATCATTGTCAGTGGGATTTGGAGCTACTCTTTCTGAGGAGGCGGCATGGATGCAGAAACCAGAATAAAGAGGGAAGCAAGGCTTGCTGACTTCTGGGAAAGAATTCTTGGAGAAGCAAGTTCAACATTCTGAGGCCAATGCTGCTTTATGCCGAGTCTTTTAAAGGAACAATTGCAGAGATTTTTAGATTTGAAATAGGTCATAGGGGATAGGGTTAGAGATGAGGATGAGACCAGATTGTTGGAAGCTGAGTTAGGACTTCTCCTTTTATTCCCATGAATCAGAAGCCCTCTGAAGAGTGTTCAAGAAAGAGGGTCCCCTATTTGAGATAGATTCACATAGTTATCTAGTTCCAGTGTGGAAAACATATAACTAAGGGGAAATGATAGAAACAGGGAAAGCAATCAGTAGTTTCATGAAATAATCCAGATGACAAGTGATGGTTGAGATAGTAATGTGTGATAGAGGTGGCGGTAAGCAGTAGATCAGAACGTATATTTAAAGGCAGAACAGTGAGGTTTGGTCATTTTTTTCCCTGGTTACTGAATGAGATGATTCAATATGAGTAAGGCAATTCATGTGCTGCTCAGTGTTAAGTCAAAAACACCTAGACAACTGCTTGGAATCCACTTGGTTTTCAATAAATAGATATAGTGAGTGATAAGAAGAGAATTATTCATATTAATTTATGTACTTAAAAATCAGTTTTGTTTCTTCTGTGGTATAGAATTGGAACTATTTCTTATCTTGCTTAATAAACTTGCCTTAATATTAAAATAAATATTAATATTTATATTAATATTTAATATTAAAATAAATTCAACTATTCTTTTACCTGAGAATTTATGCAGAATTTCAAAGATTGAGAAAAAAAGCCAATATTATAAAACAAACTATAAAGTTAACATTCTGGGCAGTATGCACAAACACTATATGAATGTTTATATGTGGGTACATTTATAAAACATTCACAACTTATATGCAGGTGTAAGTTGCCAGTATATCAATATTAACAACATCTTCTAATTAATAGCTCTCAAGACAGCTGTATGCTTTTACTCATTTTTGACTGAGATCTTGCCCTTCACTTTTCTTGTTTCCAATTCTTCTGCTATTTTTTCACACTAGGGTCTATCTCTAAGATTTGTTTTGTTGCAAAGGGTATCTTTGTGTCTATAGTTATGTAAATGTCAATAATTTGAAATAACACTTTTTTTCTAAGTGCAAGCATTTCCTGTTGCTTGGTATTTCAAACTGGGTTTAACGTTTTTATTATATATAAAGTAGGCATTTATTGATTGAAACCTATGGTTTTAGGACTATTTGTCTCTGAATATCTAGTAAAATATTTTGATTCATGTCTTGATTTACAGAAAAGAGAGACTGTAAGGCAATGTCTTGTTTTAGATAAAGAAAAATCATTGAGATGATCTGGAAATCTCATTTCCTTTGGTCTTACTCAGCTTTTGTGTGATGACACTCTTTCATACCTGTTTATATGAAAGTTTAATGTTTTTTATTCTTCTCTTTATTTTTAGAAGAAACATAATGATTCTAGAAAATCTGATAAAGGCACTCTATTTTTCTCTAAATGAACTTTACTTCGTATCTGGTGTTAATACATTTTTTTGTTTGTTTGTTTGTTTTGGTGCCAGAGATCAAACTCATGGGCTCGTGCTTGCCAGGCAAGTGCTTACACCGTTGAGCTAAATCCCCAGCCCCTAATACAATTTTTTTTTTAACGTGAATAGCCAAGTGACAAATATTTTGAGCTTTTTTGGGTCATACTTTTGGAGCTATTGAAATTATTCAACACTTCAACTCCATCAGGAAAACAGGAACATAATTTTAAACAAATATGTGTAATAGTGTTTTAGAGTTTAAAATCACTTTGGTCCACGATTTGCTGACCTTAGGAGTTATAGATTTTGGTAATACGTAATGTTAGCATGTATATTGGAGTTTATGTAAATTATACTTTGCATTGGGAAGTGTATTTTTGTAATCTATACAGCACAGTTCGCTTTTATGTACAACTAACTACACAGGATAATTATGACTTTCTTTTTGCTACAATTAATCTTTTCTTTGGATCTGAAGGTGGTTAGCAAGTTATGGCTGCACACCTGGTGGTAGGTAATACTTTGTACTCCAAGGATACACATGAAAAAAAAATCAGCTATCCCTGGCACTTGCAAGACAACATGGCATCTTAAGGGTCACCTCCAGAGTGAGCTGTGTGTCTGTTAGAGATCTTTTTGACTCAGGGTTTCCCTAACCATGACTGAGAACATCTCAGCAAAAGCAACTAACATGGAAAACCATCTGCAGCATTCTTCTATATTTTTATTCTCTTTTTCCATTTTCTTCTTATATCCTAAGAGACAAGTTGCCCAATTGTTCTTTATTTTGTTCCTTAGCCTTTGTTTCCATTTATTGGAAAGAGTTTATTAAAATATCAACAATAGCTTTGAGTTAGTGTATGTTTTTGTTTTCCTAATGGCACAGATAATCATGTTCTTTTTACTGATATTAAAGTTCTTTCTTGACTTGCCCTAGGCAAAGCTGGGCAAGTCAAGTAAGAGAAGGACAGAGTATCAGGGCATGTTATAGATGTGCTATGACACATCAGTTTCTCAAAACCAGAAGAGACTACTAATGGAATGGATGGTTAGCCTTGGAGAAGTTCAAGATAGTGCTCTTCAACATCTCCTGCACACATCTAAAATGCTTTTCAAACCTTTTAGGCTCATATTTTCTGGTACAATGACTGCTACTCGCCTTGTAAGTGCTACTGCTAATTGAAACCACATCATAGTACAGATCAAAATAAGCCAGTCAGGCATCCCTGCTGAAAATGTACCCAGTGTGATGGCCTCTTTGTTCCTCTTTAAAATGAACCAATTTAAGAAAGGCATTGCTTCTATCTAGATCATTATTCATTAATGTATGCAGCATTCCCTCTGCTTCACTCCTTCCTCTTTATCCCGTCACCCTTCACTATAATTTTCATGTGGAAAAATAAAAGAACTCCAATTCTCTTGTAAACTGCATAATTGGGCTTAATATGCAGACGTGCCATTTCTAGGCATGTACGTTTTCTGCATTAATAGAAGTTATACGTGGAGCATTTAGAGATCACCTGTGGATAGGCTTGTTAATTAATGGAGTTAGAGCCCTATTTCATTCCATTTAAGCCAAAGTAATTGAAATCAGAGTAATCACACTGCAGTATCCACTTCTGTCTCCCCCTTTCAAGGTTATTTTGGTAATTATGTTCTTGGCTGAGCATGTTAGCTGCAGTTACCTCCTCTACTTCTTGACTTCTCTCCATTCTGTGCCCTGTGTATGTCTTTTTTGATTACTGTGCTAGTTTTTAAAAAGCTAGAAATAGTGTGTGTCTTCCTTCAGTCTTTGAAAGAAACTCTTATCCAGTCTACATATTTTTTCAGAAAACAATTCATAAAATGAAACTAAACCTAATCCCCAAATACACTGATCATATGATATCTTATTAATTTTTTTAAAAGATGTGTACACTAAATTCAATGGTGTTTTCATGGTAGTGCACATGAAGTTTCTGGATATTTGTTATTCCATGATATTTACTGATAAATACAAAAGAGTTTTTCCTTCTTCTTTTTAAAATCTTTACATGAATGTAAATATTATTTGGTAGATATAACTAAGCTATTTCAGCCAGTAGTCCACTCCCTAGAAAAACTTTGAAGTGATATTTTAGAAGACAGTTAAATTTTCATCATCTTTTATACTTCTTGTTACTACTCGGAAAGGAAAATCCCTATTTCTGCTCTCACAATTCCAGGATTCTTATGTGAACTCTAAGCTGATATTACAGTGTCTGGTCTACTGACTTGTAATAAATAGTTTCTTTTAGCCAAAGTAACATTGCATAATGGTGTAATGATTTTTTCCACTTGCCTGATTTCTTGGATAACTTTAAGAGAAATCCAGCACTGCCTTACAATAACAGGTTAACAGTAGAAATGTATGCTGTGTATTTGTCATCTTACTTTCACGTGTTTGTCCTGCTTCCATTTGTACTGGTACATTTCCTATAACTAAGATTGTTTTCAGCTTGTGTATCTATGTGAATATGTTTCTGTAGATTAGTTTCCCCAGTAATAAATTTATATAGTGAACAATTTCACTGTCTGACACATACACAGTCTTTCACAGGCCTTTGTTGCTGAGTGGTTTTAAGGACTAACGATATTTATCAAGCTCTTTAATATGATAAAGGGGATAGGCATCTGTTTTCATTTAATATTGTTGTCTGAATTGTTTTTTGCAAGGAGCATTTGAAAGGTACTAGAATATAATTATCTTCAGATGTTCATGTATTCTGGCCAATAATATCTGCAGTAAATTTGACATTTGCATACATATTGAAACATTTTCAAGTAAATTAGCAAATCTTACTTCTACATGGAATGTGTATCTATAGTTGAACAAATTTTCCTTTGGGAATCTCTTGTACTCTCCATTTTCTAATTAAAATTGTCTTTCTTAAAAGTTAAGGACATCATTTTAAATCAGTTCAAGTCTAGGAAAGGCTTGTATTTAATATCTCAAAGAAAGAGAGGTATCTGCATATTAATGATAATTTAAATTCATTGTGTTTGTCAGTATCAAGTAAAAATCAGAAATAAGACATTTTTCATGTCTTCTATGATATTTTATCCAGGAGATCTTAGTAATAAGACACTTCAGCAATTCTAGCTAATACAGCCCTGCAAATTTGCCCAAACACATTTTTGTTCATAATCTATCCTGATTTGGTAATATGCAATTAGAGAAAATGACCATTTTAATATAGAACAATTTTCTTGTAAATTATACAGTAAAAAATATTTGGAACATATTAAAATCAAATGGATTTAGAATGATTATAGTTATGAATTACTGTAATTTGGTCTTACACAGCTAATTCCAAAAGACTGCACAGCCATTTAGCAATTTACATTCTCTAAATTTCTCATAATAGGATTTAACTTTCAAAAAAGTGAAATGATTATGTTTTTCTTTAAACCGCTCTTCTCCTTTCTTTAAAATTTTATTTTCAATAACAAAACCATCCTCCTTCCCAGTCATATCAATCAGGGAAATCCAGGAATCAGTCATATTTCTTTCCCTTAATCATTACTTTCTCATTCACAGCCATCGAATCCCATCTCTCATAGATCTCTAAATGAATTGGTTCAGCCCTAGTCTTGATTTCTGACATCTGCTTGCTAATCTCTGAGCCTAAATTCACTCTTCGCTAATCTCTGAGCCTCCTTTTGAGACACACAGCCCACCAAGAAGAAACCCTCAATTCCTGTTCAGCGTAGTGCCACCGTAGTTCTCTATAGTGCAAGTCCAGCGACGTCACATTTCTGTTTAAAATCGTGCTGTGGGTAGAGTACAAGTATTATTTAGTGTAAATGGAAACTCCTTGGCATGATGCACAAGCCCCTTTGTGCATGAGCAATCCCTGGCCAACATCTCTGACCTCATTTTATACCATCTTATTCTGCAACCACACTAAATTGGTGCTTCTCCAAGGGTAGATGGCTTTCACAGCTAACTGTCTTTGCCAAAATCTTTAAAAGGCCAAGAAGACCCTTCACTTCTCTCTCCACAGCTCTTTTTCATCTGTTGTTTCTTATCCTTCATTGTTTAGGTCCAGTATGATTCCTTCCAGGAATAATTCTGCTTGGAAAAAAGAAAGACATTTGTGAAAAGATAAAACCTATTACAGTAGAAATATTGCAGCAAGGACAGCAAATATGATTCACTGCAAATACAAGTGGAGATTTAGAGCCGAAGAGCACAGTGAGGTCAATGGCTGGAATATGGCTCAGAAGACAGATGAAGGGAGGGAGATTCTTACGGAATGAATCGAGCAAGATTCCTGCCAGTAGCAGGCCAAAGACTTATCCATCAGTGGTGAGGGATGAGAACCTGGTCAAGATCAAGGCTGATTCGCTAACAAAGGTGGGAGGATGGCATGGCAGTTATTCTGGTAACCCTACTCAACAGGCTGTGTGGAGGGGGCTAGGACCAAGTGGATGCCTCAATGACAAGAGGACTCCAAGAAACCTGAATGAAGTTCGATCAAGCAAAGAATCTTTGTTACTTCCATATGTCTCCGGAAGCATTGGCTGTTCACTCTTCTGAGCTTCTGTGGAACATTAATCCACCTGTTACATTGCATTGTTTTACAAATATTTGACTTTTCTCATATGTGAGTTTTCTAAAAGGAAGAATTTTGACGTTATCTCTTATAGTTTAGTATCTTGCACGTTCTCTGACAATGTTTAACAATGTTTGTTAAGTAAGAGCTAGGTGCGAATTGAAAGATGAATTTATAACTATCCTCTAGCCATACATTCTTTCTTTTATATTCCTTTCCTCTAATGACTCCTTTGTACTTAGTAAAGTTTCTCTGATGCTTATATATCATTTTAAGCTGGGTTTCACTCACCTGACTGGGATTCCCTGTTGTTCATTTTCTGTTCTCTTATTAGCTTATTTGTATCTGTTTTATAAAGGAGCTATAGAGGCCAAATATCACTACAATAAATACAATTAAGACAAACCCATCATACATATGTCACTTGCAATTTTCCATTTATTATAATACTTTATATAGTTCTAGAAACAGACTTTATTTTCCTTGGGGATTTGTCTATGAGTGATGTTATACTCTGAATAGTGGACATGTGAGCATTTCTTTGTGCTGGGTTTTTTTTTTTCTGTTATGACTATGCTATCATAAAATTAAAAGTACCTTTGAGGCAGTCTATGACATAGAGATTTCTACAGAATTGAAGCCATTATGTTGCAATATTCATCATCTCTTTCCATTAGTGAAGCAGGCGATTAAGGTATAGCAAATCTGACTGGGGAAGTGGGCTTGACCTGTCCATCACCCTAAAGCCCTGTATCTAGAGCCAATCAGAAAGTGCTACCTTTAATTATTGTGGAACTGGGCAAAGTTTTGATAGGATGGCTTAGGCTTGATGTCATCCTGGGGAGTGGGAGATACAAAAGATGATTACCATCAAGCTGTGGACAGTGTTAACTCTTTCAGTACAGCACATTATGATTTGCAGGCAGTATTTTTCTTAACTTTAGTTGGCCCAAATTTGCTCTGCAGAGTGTTCTTGTTTTCTTACTTTTAATAAATGTAAAATTTTACTATTTCTTAAACCTTGGCTTGACCAATTCTTTATTGAGAAGGAAAAAACCATAGAAATAATATCTAGAAGGCAACCTTAGCGTCTCAAACCCAGTAATATAGTTGCAAATTAATAAAATACTCTTCTCTGCTTTTTAATAATTTGTTATCAAAGCCTGTATGTTAAATCCTTACTCCTTTCTTGAAAGTGTTTGGAGCAGTGAAGAATTCAGCTTATACATCTCTGAACTTACAATAGGTTTGTTTCTTTAGGAAAATGTAAATGTGGTTGGCAGAGTTATTTTAGTGATATGATAGAAATATAAAATTAAAAATTATCTTAAGAAAGGCAATCGTTTCTCACCAACTAACATTAATATGATTTAGTAAGTGAACAATTGTTATTTTAGTAGCTGACACTCAAGATCTTTTTAGGAAATAAACTACTTTTATTTAACAAAACACTTTAGTTGGTCATTTTAAATGAGATAGAGGAGGCCCAGAAGGCTTGAATTCAAGAAAGAAAACCAAAGAACTGAACAGCTGTGCGTAAAAACAAGGCAGGCAGGAAAACAAATTAGATTTAGTCTAGTGAAACCAGAAATTGAAAACAAGAAACCACATGAGTATTAAATTTCAGAAATAAACAGAAGCATGAAGGACTACTCCCCTATCCCAGTGCTCCCAAAGAATAGACAAAAGACTTACAAAAAATTTATTTAAATATTCTAGACCAGGGTAAATTTAAGTGAGAAAAAGATCTTAGTACAGTAATAAAGAGATTGGATGCTAGAGTAAGATTGTCTGGAGACCACTACAGGTTCTAATACTCTTCATGATCTGTGCATGCGAAGGTTTGTAATTCACTGAGACCCAAACAGCAGGACAGGGACTCCTAGGAATAAAATGAGTGACTTTTAATGTTGATTACAGCATTAATGTTGATAGGAAATGGGGACACCAAACCGAAAACAGTGGGGTATGACACGCACATATGGAGAGAGAGAGAGAGAGAGAGAGAGAGAGAGAGAGATCATTAGGGCAATAAATATTCCAGGCTAGGATAAAATAACTTGGACATCATCTCTCCAACTTGAAATATCAACAAGGCGTCATGGTCACCGTTCACCTAAAAGAGCGTGAGGAGGAAGGATCAGGACCCACAATGCTGGGGTTCAAGGTCATGTGTCAGAATGGATTGACACTAGGGGAAACTGGATGGTGCTGGGCCTGTTGGTAGAGACACAGAGCCACAAAAGAAGCAAAGCATCCTGTTGAAAAACATCCGGTGCTTTACCCGGAGAAAACCCCAGTAGCCAAGCAAACCCAAAAATCAGATAAAGTGATGAAAATGATTGTGACTTGTATAGAAAATCTAGAAAATAATCTGAAACAAAAACTAGGAAACCCAATGGGTACGTGTTCATACATATGTTATCAGCTATGCCTCTGTATGAACGTATATACAAATATATCACAAACTAAAAAGAATCATGCACATGATTTATAATTTGATTTAATACTTAAATATGACATGGATATTTTTCCATAACACCAAATACAAATTTAAATCCATATATCTAATTTCATGGCCATACCCTAGCTATTTAGCTACAAAGAAAATTTATGTAATCCTCTATTACCCTTTTAATTGTCTTTTGTGCTGCTGTGACTGCTGTTTTATACTAAAAAAAAAAAACAGAATTAGAAAAATCCTTTTTAAAATTGTCAGTGTTCGGGTGTTGATGGAGAGTGTATGTAATATTTCTAATTGCAAATGTTCCCCTTTTTCTAGTAAAAGTTTCCTTTTGCTACATTTATTAATATTTTAAAAAAGACAGAACACATAGTGGGCACTAGTATCTTCAAAACAAAAATGATTACTGTCGGAGGTGATATTTCATCAGTTAGAATCCATTATAGGCATGCAGAGGCTGATTTCTTTGAAGTTTCCTGTTGAAAATGATGTATGTCATCAGGACTGGTTAGTAATCAGAGCACAGCCAAGGTCACTTGAAAGTTTCTTTGATGCAGACATTCCCCAACTTGGAGTTAAAATAATCCTGACCCTTGTAAGTGCGCTTTACCTTTCTGACAAGTGGAGGAAACTGCTTAATTGACTTCTTTGGATTCAGAGTCTTTCACACATGTGGGAAATGTAGAGCTAAACAGGTGTTCTGAAAGCCAAATGCAAAGGGGGTACAATCAAAGTGTGGTAAATGTCACTGCACAGCAGTTCAAACTGCTTTTCTTTCTTTTTCCTTATTCTTCTCATTTTTATTCTCTCATTTAAAATTATTTTTCATGAACAAATGAAAAAGAAACCAAAATAAACAACTTTTTGTGTTTCTTTGCTATTCTTGATTTCAAAGGAAAAAAGTACAAGATTTTCAGAGGAGATAGGCTTCAGGCATGTAAAACCAGGGAGCCTGTCTCACGTGCAAACTGGCTTTCCAGGGTGAGCCTAAGAAAGCCTTTTGGGCATGCTTACTTTTAACCCTTAGAATTTGACAAATTAAAAAATCTATATAAATCTATAAAAAATGCATCACGTACAGCCAGGCTTCACGGCACATGCCTGTAATCCCAGTGCTTGGGAGACTGAGGCCAGATGATCACAGTGAGTTTGAGGCCAGCCTGGGCAAGTTAGTGAGATTCTCTCTCAAAAGAAAAACTAAAAACAAAAATTCTTGAATGTAACTCAGTGGTAAAGTATTAACTGAGCGTGCTTGAGGCCTAGGCTTAATCTCCAGCACTGTGAAAGAACACAAAAAGTAAAAACCAAAACCTAAAAGTTTGGAAATTGTTTTGGAGCTGAGTAATGGTTAGAAGCTAGAAGAGTTTAGAGGAACTGAGCATTAGTAGTTTATTCTAATGCAACCTCATAAGAAAGCCATAGAAAGAGCCTGGTGCTTTTAGAGAGTAATTAATGTGATAAGATTACTGGGAGAAAGATGGTCAATAAGGACAATTATGATGAAGTGTTAAATGGAAATGATGAATATATTATTGGAAACTATAGGACAACCATCTTGTTACAAAGTGGTGAAGCACTTGCCTGAATTTTATCAATATTCTAGTAATTCGTGGAAAATAGAACTAGAAATGATTTAGGATATTTGGAAGGAAAAACAGTCTATGTAGCCTGTTCAGGATACTTGGCTTCTCTTGATAAATGATAAAAGGATGAAATTTGTAATTAAAAAGGCAGCATAATTTAAAGATGTAGAATATTTTCAGCATGACAAAGTAAAGAATAAAAAATAGTGTCAGGAGAGAATACCAAGGGTGCGCCCAACGCTTGGATGAGTACGGACACGTGGAAGACAGGTGCTACTGACTGAGACCGTGGAACACTAACCTCAAAGGTATTTTGAAGATCTCGAAGCTGCTGCTCCCCTCACAGACCCAGGGCCTTGCGGCAGAACAGTTTATAAGATGGGCTCAGGATGTTCATGGAAACTTCTATCCAGTTTCTCAGTGTCAGCTGAGGGCTGACCCAACAGCATGAGGTCTCTTGAGCACGATTCACATTGGAAGCTACACTGTGATGCAGACGATTGCTCAGTAAGCAAGGAGTATATATATAATTGGATCACATGAAAAATATAATGCTCCCAACAAAAGACCAGACAGTATAGACCTTGGCTCTGGGCACACTTCTGCAGATGGTGTTTTATGAGATTTGTTAATTCTTTTTGCCTATCTTTTTTTTCCTATGTGTTATGCTAACCATTCCTGATGTGTGTTCCATTAGTTTTCTCAGCTAGTCTGAAGAAAACAATTATTGTAAAGTGACTTTGGGAAAATGGCATAGCATATGCACATGTCCTCCTCAGATGTACATATCTAATTTTTTTTTCAAAATATCATTATACGTAATTATGGGGTTCAGTATATTTTGTACACACAAACATTTACCCCATCTACAATGATCAGATAAATGTAATTAGCATTTCAATCCCTCAAAATACTTATCATTTCTATCAAAACCCTCTGGTTTAGCTATCTTGAAATATGTGTTGTTACTCACTGAAATTGCTCTGCTACAAAACACTTGTGCATATTTCTCCATTGCAACTGAAATTTTGTACCTATTAACTAAGGGTAATGTTACTATGGTTGCATAGTGGATTGTCCTCGGAGAACATGCAATTGATTATATCCTACATGTGATGGTGAAATATCAACAGCAATAAAATATTAATCTGTTTTTGGAGCTTCTTGCTTGACAAAATGATGTTTGAAATTATTTTCATCACATTAGTCTATTTCTCAATGAAGTTGAAGGTGAATCTGTGATTCTCAAGAAATAAAATGAACAAACAACTAAAACAAAAAAACCTGAATGGTGAATGAAATCTAGTTTTTAGACCTGTGTGTTCCCATGGTTTTAGCTTAAATTTTTAAATAAAGTTCTTTTCTAAAATATGCCTTCACTTCCAACTTCATAACGGAAATGTACTCCAGTCTTATCTGGGTGATGGTCTGTACACTCATCAAGCTAACCACAGCTCATTGGAACTCTGTCCCATACTGTAGCACTCTGATTGGGCAGCAGAATACAGCTGACACCACAAATCCCAATTGACTTAGTTACTTTTCTTGTTTGAGGCAAAATATGTGGCATTAAGTTGAAAGAGGAAGGGTTTATTTCATCTCAAGGTTTGCAGAAGTTTCAGTTCCACTATTTAGCTGACTGTAAGGTAAGATGGCAAGGCAGAGGGGCATCATGGAGAGAAACAGCTTATGGCATGGCCAGGTAGGCAGAAGGTAGCAAGTGACACACAGTAGCAGCAGCGGAAGCAGTAACAGTAGCTAGCACAGGACAGCATTGTATACAGGCTACAGCACACCCAGCATGGGGCTTCCCATGAACCACACCTAGAACTATGCTGCACCAATTAATGGGCAAATCCACACATCCTTACTCTCAGTAATATCCCGTAGTCCCAGTCTCACAACTCTAGATCCAGCCACCTCCAAACAGCCCACCTGAGGCTGCATGAAGTTCTGGGGGGACATTTAGTTATAAACCATAACACCAGCTAAAGCATTTTTCATATAAATTTACCTATAACTTATTTTTCAGACACACATTTTCAGGCAGTTCCTGGAAATACTTCCGTAAATGGCTAATGATGTATTATGCGCAGTGACAAAAGATAACTTCATTAACTTCAAGTTTCTTGAAAAAGTGTGTCATACCTGTGAACTGAAAGTAAAAACAAAACAAAACGAAAAAGAAATATGAAATCCCAACAGTAGATTGATTCTGATTCCATCCCTTAGTTTTTAATGTTTACTATGATTTTTACAACATTTTAATCAGTTCCTCTGGTGACTCATACTGTACTATACTTTCTATATTAATTACTCTCAAAGTTGATACTGTCCAATTTTTACAAGTATTTTTAATTTTCTCTCATACTGCCTTCATACAAGAACAATGATACTCAAGCTATATCTCTAATCCAAGATTAATAAAAAGAAAGAAAAGAATAGGTACATTGTAGTAATATTTATCTTAAATGAAATGAAGGAAAAAATGTAATGTGTCAAATATAAAAGTCAATATTATGCATTTTATATGTGCATACATGTGCATGTAATATATATGTATACGTGCATAATTTTTATTTTATTAAAGCTGAACATGTAGCCAGAATAATTGCATCTGATATATAGAAACACAATTCTTTTTCAAATGATTATGTCTATAATAGACATTTCAGCTCCCATTCTTCCTAAAATTCAGACATTTTGAAATACATCTAGGAAACGAACAAATGACCTCACAAAACTAGTCTATGGGCAAAGTGTTGATGCAAAAAACAAATGGTTTCCAGGCTTATTCATTCAGCAAAGGAGCATTTGTTCTAGAGACTTTGTCCATCTGGTTTCTGGAAACCAAACTGCTTTCAGTACTTTTGGACGTGGCAGAAGGAACCAGCAAATAAAACACTAACTAGAACAGTTTTTTAAAACAGTTCATTAAACAGCTTGGGAGTCTTTACAATCTCTGGGCATTAAGTCTCAGAAATTATGGCAATAGTGTAACCAAGAAAATTGATGTTGTCCTTTAGAATATTTCATGAAGAAGCCTAGATATCCAAAATGCATTTTGCAAAAAGAGAAGGATAAAAAAAGAGCAAATCTTTTGCTCTTGTCTGAGATGAAAAATTTCATTTTCGCTTAAGAATCAGTAAAGAGAATAAAGTAAACTTATTTTTTCAAATCAGTAAATTTAAAGGTAGTATATGTCTCTCCCTCACTTCATTCTCAAATAGTAATTCCCTAATTACTAACCAAGAAGATTACTCCATGGAATTATACAACCTATGCACATTTTTAGTCCATTTCCATCTTTCTTGCATCCTTGTGCTTTGCTTCTCTGCTTGGATTCATACATATTTTTCAGTGGGCCCTATCCCTGAGCCTCACCTGTGCTGTCCTCATGAAAGCAACAGATCTGGTAAAATAAAAATCCAGGAAAAAATAAGCCAGACATAATTTTTTAGTTTCTAGTAATTGAACACAATATGAATCCAATATTAAACAACCATTTTCAAGTGGTATTCTAACTCAAATAAATAACTTTAAGATTTCCAAACATTACATCAAGGATCATAATTAACACATTTAACATTCTTCTATCCCTCTCCAGTCTTTTTAATCAACATCGAGCTTCAAGGCAAGCCAGCTTGGCAAAGGGGAGCGGAAGAGGAACAGGGGTGGGGAGTTATCAAGGCAGGAGGGAAAGATGAGTCCTTTCAGGGTACAGCACCACTGACCAACTTCCCCTAACCAGACTTCACCTTTTACTATCACATTCTGCTATAAACTTATCAGTGGCCAAATGCACAGATGAGCAGCACACCCCACAATTCAGTCACTTCCCAAAAGCCCCACTGTCTTAATTACTTTCCTTTCATTGCTGAGACAAAATACCCAACACCCAAGATGAAGGAGAGAAAGGCTTATTTACCTCACAGTTCATGGAGGTTTCAAACACAATCAGTTGGATCCAGGGTGTCATGGCTGAGGGGCAGCAGTTCATGGCGGCTGCAGCAGATTGCAAAAGCAACAAAAAGGGGCAAATAGGGAAAAGCACACCTACTTCCCTCCTAGATAGTGTATATTGCCTACCAGTCCTTGGGTGGGTGAAGCACTCACTCTGTCAATCCTAAGGCTAGACAATGAACCAATCACAAATGCTAGATTCAGACACCTCTATGACTGCATGAGGCTTTGGAGGGGCATCCAAACACAAATCATTCACTTCTCAAAAGCCCTGACCTATGAATACAGGAGCTTTGAGGGAGTGATATCTAGACAGAAAGCATAAAATTCTGCCCTCACCCTCAAAATATTCGTGTGCATACCTTTATGAAGAATGCATTTAGGTCATCTGTAGGAGTTGCCAAAATATTAATAGTTTCAACATTGCTGGATAGTTCAAGAACAGAGTTTCCTCTAAGATGTGAGGCAAACTCTTAGCTGTGAGCCCCTGTAAAAATAAAAAGAGAGTTAAACACTGCCACCATATGAAGGCACAGAGTAACATTCATATTCCAAAAGGGGGAAATAGGTGGATAGAAAGCAAAGGGACAAAAGTGAGACTGAAATCCAGCAGAGGAAATGTTAAATCTTGTAATTCCATGTCCAGCAACTGGGGCAAGTTGCTTTGAGATATGAACTCAAGAGGCCTTTGTGGGCCTGTCCCTATGGCATTGCTGTTGGTTGTCACCCTCATGTCCTCTGTCTAGGGCTGGCTTTGCTCACTCATTGTGGCTTTCCTCAGATTTTCATGTTCCTAGCTTTTCCATCTTACTGGGGTTTCCAGTGCACCTTTGGCTTCATTCTCACAGCTTCACACAGCGCACACTGGCCTGACCTCCCAGGTCCTCTTCTGAAATCTAGGTGAAAGTTTTCCCGACCCTATAACTTGTATTCTGCCTGCATGCAAAATGACACCATGTGGATGATGGTAAGGTCTATCACTAGTTAAACATTTTTACACCTTGCAGATGGTTTCAGAGGCCTCTGAGTATCTGAAAGTCTGAGCATAGTAAGCTGAATCTTGAGGAATCAAACTAATCAGCAGATGTTCTGAAGCATGATGCCTTATGGCTCTTCTCAAAGCAAAGCTTTTCACTTTTCCACCCTCCAATTTGGGAAGATGAAGTCTTTATGATTCCTCCTATGCCCTTGAGGCATTCTTTGTATTGTCCAGATCCAAAATACTTGGTTTCTTTTTAATGCTGATCTTTCTTAACAGCCAAATTCTTTTCTGCTCCATCTTCACAAGCTACAACTTTACTGAAGCTTCCTGAAAGGCCAAACTCAAAAAAAAAATTTTTTGCATCATTTAGCTGTCCCTTTTGCTCTTGATTCTTAAGATAAAGTTGACTTAAAGCCCCCCAACATTATCATTAGCACTGCCTCAACATTAGACTGACTTGAAATTTCCTTAGCCAGATTAATTAGTCTTCTGCTATTAATCTCAGTCTTCATCGAGTCTCATGATAAAAGCAAAATGGAGACAGATCTTTTCCCAAAGCATAACACACAGGGCCAGACATCTAATTACCAAGGGAGTCTTCACTCCCAAGTGAAATTTCTGAGTTTGGTTTTTCACATCTGCTTTTTTTTTTTTTTTTAATCATCATTCTAGACTTCTGAACTCTGATCACAATCTCACACCAAGCTCAATTTACAGGATTCTTGAGCTGCTTCTGTAGTCAGCATTTCCAAAAATTTCTGAATTCCTCCCATTAACTGGTACCAAAGATTTCTGAACTACATCCTCAGGTAGTGTCATGGCAAGGGCCCTACTTCTCTGGTACCCAAATTTGTCTTATTTACTTTCTTGTTGCTGAGAGACTATCTGAAAATCACAAATTAGAGGAGGAAAGTTTGTAGAGGTTTCATTCCATAGTCACTTGGCTCTAAGGCAGAGACACATGGCATAAAGGTATCACAGAAGAGAAAGAGCTCCTGGAATAATGGTGGAAAATGTAGAGGGAAATCAAAAGAGGAGGAAAGATGCTGTGCCCTTCTCAGCCACATCTCAAGTAATTTACCTCCCCTAACAGGCTAACTCACTAATTAATATTATACATAACTGGTCCAATCACCTCTAAAAGCCCCACCTATGAGCACCTGAGTTTTGGGAGGGTGTTATGGTTTGAGTCTGGATGTTCCCACAAAGCCTCATGTATTCATGGACACAAGCTTCTAGAGTTTGTGAATGATTATGGGTGTGAGTGCTACACCCGAGTGTGTGTGGCCTACATAAAATAAAGGAATAGAAGTCTTTTTCTGTGCTCTTCCCCTTTTGTTCTGTTGTTTGTGCTGTTTTCCACTACCATGAATTATTGCCTTCTGCCATGGACCACTCTGCTTTGGAGCCAGCTTATTATGGATTGAAATCTCCTCAAACTGTGAACTAAATAAACCCTTCCTTCCTTCCTTCACTTTCGGTGTCAGGTATTTTGTCCTAGCAGTGAGAGAAAAGTAACCAAGACAGAATTTAGTACCAGCAGAGTGAGGTTGTTGCTATGACTATACCTAAGTATGTGATTCAAGAACCTTTGAGAATGGCTTACGGAAAGAGTTTGGAAAAGTTACCTGAAAGCATAGAGCTGGAATGGCTTAGGCTGTCCTATGTGGAAAATTCTGGTCAGAGCTTAGAAGACCAGAAAACCAGTCAAGATCAGGCTCAGGAGATTTCTTCTGGGAAGGAAGACTGAATTTTTATTGAACTCTGGACAATGTGTGTTATGGCTTGACAGAAAGTTTGTATTCATTTTGCTCATGTCCAAAGACTCTGGCCTGAGACTAAGATTGAGGCAGTGGACTAATTAATCTGGCAGAAGAAATTTCAAAGCAGTCTAATGTTGAGGCAGTGGCATGGCTATTGTTGGCCACTTTTAGCCAGATATATGTTGAGAAGGCAAGGAGCTCAATATGATGATTTAATTGTGGGCGTGGCCAGAAAGGAAGCTGCAATATAGCTGTGGGCTGCAAAAATAGAGGTGATGAAATCTTAATTGCTGAGAAGGAACAGGAAAATAAGATGGTTGGGGTATCACGGGAAGCAGTGGTAGGTCTCCACCTTTTGCATTCTCAGACCTGCAAAAATGAAAGACTTTGTTCTGAGGAGAAAATCACAAAGCACCGTGTTCCAGAATGGCGACAGCCACACTACATTCCAGAATGGAGGCGGGACTTCATTGTTGCTAAGGGTGGCTGTGGTACTTTTCAGGGGAGCCCTGGTCCTTATTTTGAGGGTCACTTCCTGGCTCCAGTGCAGGTCCCTCAGCCTTCTGGAATAGATCTTTCACTTCACTGGCACAGTGGCCCTTTCTAGTGTGGATCTATGAAATAAACATGATTGAATCATTGTCATGGGCTCTAGGTTTTGTACTGAACTCATGCAAGACATTGCCATGGGGTCCAGGACTTCAGCTGGGTTTTCTACATCTTTAGTGTGTGGACAGATTTCCTGAGTATTTGACTCCTTGAATGATCATTATAATAATAGTATAAATTCTGTGTCCTGTATGTAATTGTTCTTCTTGCAATCCTTGACAGCAACAGGAAAACATCTAGATATGTAGCATAACACTAACTTTTCCATGAATGCTTGTAAAATAATGGAAATTGAACATTATCTTGGTATCTTAAAGTCATGACATAAATTATGAGGACATTAGTATAATTCAATAAAAATATAGATCTCATAGTATTAGCATTTTTTATTAAAATTGTTCTAAGTTCTAGTGAATCATTCAAGAATGCATTAAGGATCATAAGAAAACATTACAATAGTTTCAGATACATCAGTTATTTCAGTTCTCATTGAAATATTTTCTGAATGTCCAAATATATTAAAGAAAAGTACTTTGATTCATGATTTTTGAAAAGCTTCAGCTCTTTCTAGCTTTGCAGTTTAAAAAATGATTCCTGACAGGCTAAATGTCTCTCTCTTTTGTGAAAGACTTTGCCTTTAGCTACTGTGTTGTTTATGATTCCAAAACTTCGACCTTAGAATACCCATTTAGGAATCTCTTGAAGATGCTTATTGGATGCTTTTTTAGACTTTCCTGAAAGTGACTTTATTAACAATTTGCCATACATCCTTGTATTTTAGCTCTACTGCAATGTCTAATCTTTAACATTGGAAGGATTAGTTTGCAGTTCATGTGTGACCCAAAAAGATACAATGCAGGTATTGTGCAATTTGCAAAGGTTTTGATGTTATTAGGACTTAATAATTTAATAATTGACCTGCTGAATCTTGGAAATTTTAATTTATTTTCCACTCATTTAACATATTGAGTTAATTTATTTTTCTCTGTCCTTATTTCCTGGACACTAGGTTGCTGCTGGAGACCAGTTACCAATACTGACCCTGTATAGTAAAATCAAGGACACGGTTGACTGAGGACATCATCCTCTCTGGAAGTGATATTACCTGCTGAAGAAAACAGTCCTGACATCAGGCAAGTCTTTTGATAATTTATAAAAAGAAACCATACCCCAAACTCTCATAGTTCACAACTTTGAGGAAACAGTTATTGGCTATTACGTTGCATCTTGTCCACTCATCTTTTGAGGCTACTTTGAAACTTCTTAGTTAGGTCCTGATGCTAAAACAGGAGGGGGCATATTTCACCATAGGAAGATTTTAAAAGTCAACAAATTAAAATTAATTTGCTTTCCTTTTCCAGCTGTGCAATTCACCCATACTCCAGCTTTGAGCTGTAATTAAGTACATTTTTTATAATAAAAATAATCTTTTCCTGGTGGCTCCCCAGCTGCAAATTCTGACCCAGATTCTCTGAATCATGACTGTTATATGTGCTTGAGAGGGTTCATTCCCCTCTTCCCACCTCCTGCAGCTGGAGGTTTTCACCCCCAGTGCCTTATTGAAGAACTGAAGAGAGGATTTAATTTGTATCTCTTTGAAATGCTGGTTCTTTTTGTTTATAAAAAGAGACATCTTCCAAACATCAAGTAACAACAGCTGGGGATAAAAACATTCTTGTTTAAAGTTGTTGAGTAAAACTAAATTTGACCATTGAGGTTCGTCATGTGCAGAATTAATAAAACATAGTTAAGGTGAAGACCCACATTTCTAAAAAGGGCTAAAGAAGTTATATCTGCAAGAAAAAAAAAAGTGCCATCATGAATTCTGACTTTTCAAATTGCCTCTCTCTTTTGTCTCTCTCTTGATGCTCATTCTAATGAATTCGTTTTTCCTCTATCTCCACTGAAATAACACATTTGTCCAAGTCACTATTACTTACAAAGAAACTGAACAATTGCTCCCCATACTTTCGGTTCCTGTCCTTGTCTGATGACCCGTATTTCATAGCTAGAGGGATCTTTTTTTGTTTACTTTAAAAAAAAAGATTAAGATAAAACAGGACATAACAACACAGGTCAGAACAGAATAATTAAGCAACATAGTGTTTCACCACAAGACAATCCGACATAATAGTAGCTACCATAGTGTCTCTTACCTCGAAATATTTGAGTATACCTTTATATACTACAGTATCAAACATGACAAGACAGAGTAAAACCATTCAAGAGAATGAAAGTATTACAGGGTATTCAGAACCAATTAACAGAAAATGAACAATGATTACTATATTATCTTCTTGTCTATAAAAATTTTGTTTGTACTATCACATTTAATAAAATCCAAGAAGATACAACACTTTAAAACTGATGGAGACAGAAGGGGAAAAGCTTGGTGTGATTTCAAAACAAGATGATATTAAATCAGAACTAGCTATTATAATCTTGTTTTCTTTAAAATAGTTGTTCATACCATCACAGACAATAAAATCAAGCAACCCAAATAAAACCATTCCAACAAATGAATGAAAACATTATAAGGCTTTAAAGCAATATAATGGGGAGTCATGATTACCACATACTTTTACATATTCTTACCATTTCTTACACTAGGGAAACTATTTGGCATTTATACATGTGAGTTTGATTTATTTCGCTTATGAGTATGGTCTCAAGTTGCATACATGTATTTATAAACATCTCAATGTGATTCGTTATAGTTGAGTAGTACTCTGTTATATAAAAAAGCCACATCTTTTTATCCATTCCTCAGTTGATGGACACTTTGGTTGGTTACAAGATCTGGCTATTACAAATTGTGCTGCTATAAACATTGGTGCACATATATCACTGTGGTATGATGTTTTCAGTTCCTCTGGGAATACACCCAGAAGTGGAATAGCTGGAACAAATGAGACTTCCAATCCCAGCTTTTTCAGAAATCTCCAGACTGACCTCAACAATGCTTGCACCAATCTATACTCCCACCAACAATGCAGGAGAGTTCCTTTTTCCCCACAGCTTCTCCAGCATTTGTTGTTGCTGGTTTTCTTGATCCTAGGCCATTTTTTCAGGAGTGAGATGAAATCTCCGTGTGGTTTTCTCTAATGATGATGAACATTTTTTCATGTATTTATTTTCCATTTGTATTTCTTCATCTGAGAATTGCATATTCATCTCAGATGCCCATTTTTGGATTGGATCTTTGAATTTTGGGGGTCTGATTTTTTTTAATTCTTCTTATGTTTTAGACAGAAGTCCTTTATCTGAGGGAAGTTAACTAAGATGTTTTTCCAGTTTGTGGGTTTTATTTTCACTATGCTGAATATTTCTTTTGATGTGCAGAAACTTTTTTAATAAGACGTGATCCCAGTTATTGATTCAGGGAAATATTTCCCTTGTGGTTTGATTCCTGTTTAAGAATTCTCTTATCTACCCCTATGTCTTTAAGGTTTTTACTCAATTTCTCTTCCAATAGATTTAGTGTTTCTGTTTTAATATTCATATCTTTGATCCATTTAGATTTTAATTTAGTACATGGTGATAGGCATGGGTCTAGTTTTAGTTTTCGGCATGTGGAGAGACAGCTTTTCCAATACCATTTATTAAAGAGATAGTCGTTCTTCCAGTGAACCTGTTTGGCCCCTTTATCAAAGATAAGGTGGTTGAGTGTGTTGCTAGTTGTGGTTGCATGTTTTAATCTATTCCATTGATCTTCAGCCCTGTTTTTATTCCAGTACCATGTTGATTTTTACTATAGATGGTTTGTACTATAACTTCAAGTGAGGAACTGTGATGCCTCCTGCCTTGCCTTTTCTGCTTAGAGTTGTCTTTGCTATTCTAGGTCTCTTCTGGTTCCAGATGAATTTTAGGAGTGATTTCTCTAGATCTATGAGATATGTTGATGGAATTTTTATTGGGATTGCATTGAATCTGTATATCAGTTTTGGGAGAATGGCCATTTTTGCAATATTTATTTTTCCTATCAATGAGCAAGGAATGTCTTTCCATTTTCTGGGATCCTCTTCAATTTCTTTTTTCAGTGTATTATAATTTTCCCTATATAGATCTTTCACTTCTTTCGTGAGAATAATTCCTAAATATTTCATTTTTTTGGTTGCTATTGTGAAGGGTGTGGGTTTCTTATTTCTCTCTCTGTGATTTTCTTGTTAGTGTATAGGAATGCTATTGATTTTTGAGTATTCATTTTGTATCCAGCCACATTCCTGAATTTATTTATTATATCTAAAAGTCTTTCAAAGGAGTTTTGGGGGTCTTCTATGTAGAGTATCATGTCATCTACAAATAATGATAATTTAACTTCTTCTTTTCCTATCTTTACCCCTTGTATTTCTCTCTCTTTTCTAATTGCTTTGGCTAGTATTTCCAGTACTATATTAAATAGGAGCAGTGATAAGGAACATCCTTGCTTTGTGCCTGATTTTAAAGGAAAGGCCTTCAATTTTTGGCCATTTAGTATGATATTGGCTGTTGGTTTGTCGTAGATGGCCTTTATTGTATTGAGTTAAAGACCATATATTCCAATTTTCTGTAAGGTTCTTATCATAAATGAATGTTGGGCCTTATCAAAAGCTATTTTGCATCTATAGAAATGATCATGTGAGTCTTACTTTTTTGGCTTTATTGGTGTGGTGGATTACATTTATTGATTTACGTATATTGAACCACCCCTGCATGTCTGGGATGAATCCCACTTGAACATGGTGTATAATCTTTTTGATGATTTGCTGCATCCTATTTGCCAATATTTTATTGAAAATTTTTGCATCTGTGTTCATTAGGGAGATTGGCCTGTAGTTCTCATTTTTAGTTGGGTCTTTCTCAGGTTTTGGTACTAGAGTAATATTTGTTTCCAGGAATGACTTAGGAAGGATTGCTTCCCTTTAAGTTTCATTGAAGGCTTTGAGGAGTGTCAGCAGCAAGTCTTCTTTGTATTTCTTGCAGAATTCTGCAGTGAATCTGTCTGGCCCTGGGCTCTTCTTTGTAGGTAAGAACTTAAATACATTTTTAATTTCATTAATAGAAACTGGGTTATTCAGCAGTTTTATGTCCTCTTCACCTAGCTTTGGTACTTAATAAGTTTCTAGGAATCTATTTCTTCTGTGTTATCAAACCTTTGAGAGTAGAGGTTTTCAAGATAAGTGTTGATGATCCTCTGTATTTCTACAGCCTGTAGTGATTTCACCTTTTTCATTCCTTATTGCATGAATTTGAGCTTTTTCTTCCCTTTTTAAAATAAGGTTGGCTAGGGGCTTATCAATTTTATTTATTCTCTCAAAGAACCAACTCTTTGATTCATTGATTCTTTGGATTGTTTTCTTACTGGATTGCATTTCTTAGTGGATTGCATTAATTTCTGCTCTGATTTTTATAATTTCCTCCCTTCTTTTGGCTTTGGGCCTGACTTGGTCTTCTTTTTCTTGATGTTTGAGGTGTAGCATCAGGTTATTTATTTGTATTCGTTCTGTTTTCCTGATGTGGGAACTCAGTGCAATAAGTTTTCCTCTGAGGGCAGCTTTCATTGCATCCCACAGATTCCAGGAAGTTTTATTTGTATTTTCATTTGCTTGTAGGTATTGTTTAATTTCTTCTTTAATTTCCCCTGTAACTCACTGATTACTCAAGAGTGTGTTATTGAGTTTCCATATGTTTGTGGGAATTTTGCAGTATCTTTTATCATTAATTTCTAGTTTCAAGGCGCTATGATCCAATAACATGCATGGGATAATTTCAACTCTTTTGCTTTTATTTAAATATGTTCTGTGGGCTAGTATATGTTCTATTTTAGAGAATGTGCCATGTTCTGCTGAGAAGAGTGTGTATTCTGATGTTGTTGGTTGGAACACTCTGTATATGTTTGTCAAGTCCGTTTGTTCACAGGTGTGATTCAGTTCTGTTATTTCTCTGTTGATTTTCTGTCTGGTTGATCTGTCCCTTGGTGTCAATGGTGTTGTAAGGTCTCCTGTTATAATTGTGTTATTACTAATTTTGTTTTTCACTTCTATTAATACTTGCTTTGTACAACTGGGTGTTCTGGAATTTGGTTAATATATATTTAAGATTGTTATCTCTTGTTTTTGAGGTTTTCCCCTCCAGTATGTAATGACCTTCTTTATCTCTTTTTATCATTCTTGGTTTGAAGTTCACATTGTCTGCAAAAAAATAGCTACCCCCACTTTTTTTGGTTCCTGTGGCATGAAGTATTGTTTTCCATCCTTTGACTTTCAGTCTGTGAGCATTCTTTTGGGTTAGATGGGTTTCTTGTAGACAACATACCATTGGATTTTGTTTCTTGATCCATTCTGCCAGTCTGTTTCTTTTAATTGGATTAATTGAGACCATTTACGTTAATGGCTATAACTGCTATATATTGGTTTATTGTTCACATGTTATCTTTCCGCTGTTGCATCTTTATCTTCCCATTCTGTTTAACTGTCTGCTTTCTTAGTGGTTTTTTCCTAAGTGTATCTAAACTGTCTTTCAGTATTTTTTACAGGGTGGTCTTGGTGATCATGAAGTTCTTCAGCTATTCTTTGTCATGGAAGGATCATATTTCTCCATCCATTTTGAATGACAGTTTTGCAGGGTACATCAGTCTAGGTTGGAAATCATTTTCCTTTAGGATCTAGAATACTTCACTCCATGCTCTTCTAGCCTGTATTGTTTGTGCTGAGAAGTCTGCTGTGATTCTGATAGGTTTTCCTTTATAGGTGATTTGTCTTTTCTCTCTGACAGCTTTTAATATTCTATTCTTATGTTGGATTTCTGGAATGGTGATTATTATATGTCTGGGTGTAGTTTTATTTTGGTTATAGCTATTTGGAGTTTTATATGCTTCACTGATCCTAATGTCAATTTCCATTCTCATGTTTTCAAAATGGGCAGCTATTACTTCTCTAAATATTCTCTTGACATCCTTTATGCTGTCCCCTTCTTTTTCATTTATCCCTATCAATCTTATGTTGTTTTTCTTTGCATCATCTTGCAGCAGTTGAATTGTTATTTCCTGATTCCTTATAATTTTTAAAAGATCTTTCCTTTACTGTTCACTACTTGCAATTTTGTCTTCAAAGTCTGAAATTCTGTCTTCACTTTCATTGAGTTGGTTTTTACAACTTTCAGTGGAAGCTTTGATTTCCTGTATGTCCCTTTTATCTACTTTATGTATTGTTTTGTTTCTTATATTATTCATCCATGGATTCTATCTTTTTGTTGTTGTTGTTGTTCATCCAGTTTTTTAACTGTGTCTTCTTTAGGCATGTTCAGCATCTCTTTCATTTCTTTTATCATTTCTTGTTTTACCTGGGAGAGTATTTCTAGTTTGCATTCCTTTAAAGCTTCCCATAGTTGCTTCTTTATTTCAGTTGCTATTATTTCAGGTATTTCAGGTATATGGAATATATTTTATTCTATGTACATAGCTCCTAAGGTTTCTTGGGATCAACTGGAGTTTTGAGATTGTATTTTGGTCTTTCTTTTTGTTATTTTCCTATATTTCCGTGTTTCAAGTGTTATTCTAAGGCTTCCCCTGGGCCTGTTGGAAATCCTCTTCTATGCCCTCAGCTCACAGGACTCTGGCTGCCCAGAATCCCAGATTGAGAGAGTGTCACTGGGTGTGGGGCTGGCAGGCCCAAGCCCTGCGGAGCAGGAAGCTGTGAAGTTCTTTGGCTGGTGGGAGCAATGTTCCCAAACTCCCAGGCTCAGGATGGTATAGGGACACTCACCGCAGGCCACCCAATTTCCAGAGTTGAGGGTGCAGGCAGGCCCAAGACCTCAGATAGAGGGATCTTTAACGCATGTAAATAGTCAAATTTCATCATTCTGTACATAAGACCTTTCACTGATTCTTTATCTGGGATCTTACACGAAGAGTGCTAACTTCATCAAAAAGTTGATTTTCTGTTCTCCTTAGGACATACAAAGATGTTTCCTACTCTCTGAAGAGTTATGGAATGGGGAGCTTTGATAAGAATATGATGGAATATGAGCCAATGAGTATTACAGAAGTGATCCATGTAATTCCCATGTCAGAAATACAAATCCTTCCTGAGAACCACCCCACATACACACCCTGCTTTGGTCTTCTCTTTAGATGTCACCTTCAAAGGAAGCATGGAAACCAAGTCTCGAATATGGCAGTTTCACTCTGGGTCTGGGACTGTCTGCATAGTATAGAGTGCCTCTGCCTTGTTCACATTGGAATCCCATTGGTCTATTATGTAAACATCATGGTACAAAAATATGTATGCTTATTTGTCACAGCCATTAACACTACAAGTAAGACAACTCTCCATCTAATATAGCCACTCAGTAATTCTAGCACAGCACCATGTTCTATTTCCTTGCAGTAGCACTCATCACTCTAATATGCTTCCCATTTATTTATTGTTTATGTCTTTCCACCTTCTAAATGGAACATTGCTCCATGACAAGATGAGCTTGTCTGATTGTTCAGAACTATATATCCAGAAAAAAGGGGGACAATGCTTGACATATAGTACATTTCAAATTATATTTCTACTGAATGGATGAACTCTATATGTGTTTTATAGAAAAAAGACCCTGACTTAAATAACAATCTAAATATTCAAAAAAGTAATTTTCTTTGCAATTTTTATAATTTAGAAAACATGACTTTCCTATTAAAAAAAAAACTTTCCCTAGTAGATCTTTGTACATGAAATTATATTTTAGGTACAAGATTGCATTGTTACTTCCCCAGATTTAGTGAATTTTTCCTGATGTACTGATTTAGGAAAGGATTAATAAATGGATATCCCATTGTTTAAGTAATCAGCAGATATGGTAAAAATTAAAATACAATGAAAGTGTGGCATGCTCCACCTGTTTGTTCCTCATGGAAGGTTGTTGGCTACAGCCAGTGGAAGGTTAATTTTTCTTGCATTGCAATTCTTTTTCTCTTCAATGTGCTGTTAATTCTCATTTCTCTATCTCTTATCAGAGTCCAAAATCTTTCCAGAAATGGAGCCAGGTAGCCCCGTAAAATTCATATTAAATGTAAGTGGTCCCTCATCCTCCTCGGTCCCTGGAAATAACCTCCTTGTCTTATTTTCTCATTACCTCTATCCTCAGGAGGTTGGTCTTCCCTTACCATCTCCAGCTAACAATTGTCTTTTGTCTGATAAAGTCTTTACTGTATAGCTTCTGTCCTCTCACTCTCCTGAGACCTGTCTCTTATTTTCCCCATTACTTACAAGAAAAGATGTCTTCTAAAGTCATCATACTCAATCTCATTTCAGTTCTTGACCCTGTAAACCTTCTTTGTATCTTGAAATTCTCCTTTCCTGGGTTACTAAACTGTTTTATCTCCTATTTCTTATCCCATCACCTTGAGTGCTCATTTTAAAGTCCTCTTACTAGGTTCTTTCCTTGAATCTCTGAATCAGATGATGTCAAGCTTTAGTTTGATGACAGTGAGCTGGAGAACTTGTTTAAACTTTTATTGCTGACTCCACTTTCAGAATATTTGAAACAGCATCTGATTAAGGATAGTGATTTTATGCTTCTTCTGAGTTCCCAGGTGTTTTCCTTGTTAGAAGAACTCATGTTAAGAATTTTCTTCCCATTTCAACTTTCACTCAAAGACAAAATTCTTCTCTTCTCTCACTCTTTCCTTAGGATCTCAATTTATCATTAAGCTTCATAATCTCGTCACTGGGGGATAGCACACCAGAACCCTATCTGTGGATCTGTCTTCCTCTTAAGCCTCTCTGTTAAGATCACCATTTTCAAATGCCCACTCCAACATGAATGTAACATGGTCATTGGTGCTCTATCTGGTTGTCCAGCTGCTTGCTCTGCTGTTTTTTCTGCTGGAAATACCTTCACTCTTGTGAATTCAGGGAAGTTATCACCTCCAAAAGACCGTCTTTTCCTGCTAATTTTAATGTGCAATATAATCTGTATAACTAGATTAGCACCTTATAATAATTATTTTTTTTGAAATTCTTATTCTTTAGTTCTTTCCTCAAAAATCCTCACTTCTTACCAGAATTCCTTGGTAATCTATTATTTTGGACATTGTGTTACACACATTCAGAGCTTGCCATAATGCCTGGCATGTGCTTAATAAGTGATACAAAATATATAAAGAGATATCCTGCCTAAAAGAATATTCCTCCTGTGTGTTTCTGCAAAACCTACTGTTCTTTGTAATCTTTTCCTCTATTAAGCAGATCACCATCCTTTGAGCTCTAGCTTTCTCCTGAATCTCCATAATCTTTCCATCCAATTAGGTAGTATATCCTGTTATTTCATTTCTAAGTTGTGTCTAAAACTATCTCTTCTTTATGTCACCAATGCCTTTTGTGGCACTCAGGGTTTTCATCTGGACTGTGGGAAGCAGCTTTCCCCCTGATCACATCTTTCTTTACTATTTCTTTAAAATATAAATAGACGGCTCCCTAAGGCCCACAGATTAAAATATCATGTATTTGCTTGATTGACACAGAAGTACTTTTGATCTCCTTTAATGGTTTTATCTCCCACTAATCCTCCTAGCAAACACCTTTCTCAATCTATCCCTAATGCTCATCTGTATAGAAGCAAAAGAAAGGAGTGCCTCCCAACACACCATTTTACATTTTCGGGCTGCAATTTCTCCATTTCCTCACCCACATTTGCTATTTTGTTTTTAAGTTTATTTTTTAATGATAGTCTTCCTACTGGATGGAAGGTGCTTTTTCCTGTGGATGACGAGGATGTTGATTATCTTTTCAAGTGCTTTCTTATCAATTACATTCCTTCTTTGGAGAGATGATCTATTTAGCTTCTTGCTAATTTTTAAAATTTGCTTTTATTATTGTTGCATTTAAGATTTCTTTATTCTGATATGACATCATTATCAGACATGTGGTACACAAATATTTTCTGCTATGATTCGTCTCTTCATGGTAATGTCCTCTCATACACAAATAGCTATAATTTATTTTTCTTTGGTTGTGTTTTTGATGTTATATATAAGAAATAACTGGGGCTGGGGATTTAGCTTAATGGCATAAGCACCTGTCAGGCAAGCACAAGTTCATGAGTTTGACCCTTGGTACCAGCCCCCGACAAAGGAATAATTGCTTGAACTGGTGTTCAGACCATGAACACTTGCATTTAAATTTTCTCCTGCCAGTTTTAGATCTTATATGTAAGAGTTTGATCCATTTTGAATTAATGTTGTAGAGAGATTGAAATAACAGGTGAAAATCCATTCCTTGTCATAGCATGTTTATTTGTTTCAGCATCATTTGGTTGAATAACTATTTTTTCTCCATTGTACCATCTTTGTGACTTTTATGGGGTGAATTTTCTCTTCCAACAAAGAGATATGCTGAAAGCCTAACTCCCTGCACTTTAGAATGTCACCTTATTTGGAAATATGAATATTTCATGTACAGTTAGTTAAAATCAGATTGTTCTAGAGTAGAAAGAGGACCTAAGCCAATGAGACTGGTCCTTATAAGAAGATTCCATGTGACTACTGAGACACAGAGTGATAACACTAGGTAAGGATGAAGAAGGACTGGCGTTTAAAGCTGCAAACTGAGGGACATGAAAGGTAACCAGAAAACCACCAGAATCTATGAGGTGGCCATAAAGCACATTCCTTCCTGGTCATGATTTGATTTCAGACTTCTAGCTTTCAGAAATATATTCCAAATAAATGCTATTGTTCTAAGTGATCCAATTTGTGATCATTTAATAAGGTATTCTCACAGAAATTAATTGGCCCAATTTGTGAAATTTCTTTTTATTTTATTGCCCTATATGTCAATGATAGCATTTGTGCATATTTTTTCAACTTTATTTTATTGAGTCATACATCTATGTTTGCATTGGTGTGTACTGTTTTGGTTTCTGTATATTTGTAGATTTTTTTCTACATATTTCAGATTTGCTCATATTTCTCAAATTTATTTTGGTTGTTCTTTGTCTCTTATAATTCCTCAAGAATTTTATGATAAACCTGCTTTTTTCTTTAAAAAAGTAAGTTAGAAATTTTGGAGACTTTTTCATTCTATAGATCAATTTGAGGATTATTCTTGCCCTCATGTTATCGAGTATTCTAATCCAAATAACAGTATTTCCTTTTGTTTCCTTTTTAAGGTACTTTTAATTACTTCTAACAATGTTTTACAGTTTTTACTTTCAAAATCTTGCACTCGTGATCAAATTTATGCTCAAGAATTTCTTTTTGCTTGATGCTATTGGCAATAAAATAATTTTATTTTAGATTGATCATAATAGTGTGAAAGAATACTACTGATTTTTGCACGTTTATCGTGTGTCACTGAAGCTTTGATGAGCTAGTTTTCTAATTCTAATACTTTTATGTGGTTTCAGGGTTTTCTATAAATAAAATCATGTCATTTTCAAATATTGTTTTACTTTTCCCTGTCCAATTTGGATGCTTTATTTTCCATTGTTACATAATGAAAATCTGTATTCCTGGCTAGAGCTGCTATTAAAATCTTGAACAGAGGTCATGAGAGAAACCACTATCTTATTCTACTACTAATATCACAAGACTCTATTATGTAGTTTAGATGTTCAGGTTGTAACAGCTTCTGTTTCCTATGAACTTGTCCAACTTATTTAATCTACTTCATTCACATAATATTATTTATAAGACTTCCTTATAATCACTTTAATTTGTATAAATGTATCTGTATTGTTAACAATTGTCAGTATTTTTTGTTTCTTTTTGTGGGTTTGCATTTCAGTCCAGTGACCTCTCAGTGGAACCTCAAGGTCAATCGAAGAAGCAAGCTCAAGACCTCTTGTGTCTTTTGTGAGCACACACACAGTCACTCACACTGGTGTCTGCACACTGGCCCCTTGATCTTCAGGAACGTGTCAGTTTTTCAAAGTCCCCAGGGACAGCTCATTCTGCAGCTATGTCTTTTAAGCTTTTTGGCTAGTCTATCATTTGCCCCAACTTTTGTCCATTGCCTCAGGCAGGTCTGCTTTAAAACATGATGAACACCCCCTTCTTGGAGGCATTTGGCGGTGTGTGAATTCAAGAGAGTCTGAATAAAGACAAGTCCTTTGAGCAGAGCTTTGCAGGGAACCAGCAGACAGGACAAATACGGGCAATTGTTGGGAGTGAAATCTGTTTTCCCTGAAGTTCCAGTAACAGAGGCTATGTGTCACGGCTACTGCCGAACTGAGAACTGGGGACAAAAATTGGTAACTACAGATAAAACAGAGTCTCCTGGTTTTATTAACATTCACCAGTTTTTTTTTTTTTCCTTTCTTACAAAACACTGTGCTGTTCGTCATAAACCTTTGGTTAACTTCCTGCGGGGGGGAAGAAAGAAAGAAAAAGAAAGAAAGAAAGAAAGAAAGAAAGAAAGAAAGAAAGAAAGAGAAAGGGATTTTACCATTTGTTTTGCCAGTTTCTTTCATTATTTTTATGGTTAAATGAATTTTCAAATATCCCTCCTACTCATTTTTACTAACACTTGGGTGATGTCCTATGTTATATAGAACATAAGCAAGTTCAGTTGTATTGATTATAACCACTAATAATATGCCATCGATATGAAATTTAGGCATTTATATTGTATAGATAAATTTAGCTGTTCTGAATTACTCTATTTTCCCCATTTCAAATGTATTCCAGTTTCTGATATCTCAAGCTCAGTGTTAATATTCAACCTATTTTTTTTGTATAGTCTGATGTTACTTCCTGGTTCTTGATTTAGAATGGTCTATCTACTTGGATATATTTTAGAAATATAAATGGACATTCCTATAGGAAGCTTTTTGTATAATTTAGAACCATAAGCTAACATTATGACAATGAACAAAATGTTCCAGAATTATAATCACACTTGAATGATGTAGACTAGGATTCGTGGAATAGAAATTATTGCTAACACCCTAGGAACGAAACAATTTCAGAAATCACTGTGCAATGGCAAGGAAAGGAGTATAAACTTAAAATTACAGGCAACTATTTTACTTCTCTCCATCTAATCTTTTAATTTAATTATTTTTGTTGGTTTTACTAGTATTCTGTCCTTTAACAGCTCTCAAATTTTTCCTCTCAGGTAGAGTATCCTGAACAGCTGGACACGAAAGAAATTTTTTCGTCTGAGTAGATGTAATACGAGCTGAGCTGCTAATGAAGAGCTATGCTTGGAAACACAGACACGAGCAGCATGAGAGCAGAGTTACATCATATCATGGTGCTAAGAGTACATGAGATTTCACATTCTTTAGACAATGAATTCGGTGCATTTCTTCTTTAAATGTTCCCTGGAAAAACAATATTATGTGGATTTTACATAAGACATTGTTCAAAAGGAAGGGGGAGATTAGCTAGTTTTAAATAGTGGTTCTTTCAATGATCAAACCATATTACTCATCTGAATTCCAGAATAACTCAGAAATTCACAAGTAAATTAGTTGTTACAGTGTTAAGCTTTTCCCCCTATACTTACATTAGACAAATTAATATTAATATATCCATCTCCTTTCTTTTCATAGAACTGTGTAAATACTTCTGTTACAGCATTTTTCACATTGTATTACAGTGTAATACTTATCTATCTCTTATCTACTTATCTATCTTACCTATCTCTTTGTCAGACTTTAAGTTAGTAAAGTGTAGGAATTCAATCTTATTTAAACTAGTTTGTGTTTTGAATTTTCATAAGTGCTATGTGAAAAAAAAAAACAACTTGTTAAAACAAAGTACCAGAGGTACTTATATAAAATCATGTGGTGGAGAAAGAACCTTCTAAGGAAAAGCTATTTAAGGTGGTTCTTGGAAAGGGAGGTTACACTGAGCAGACGGATACCAGCTTTAGGGTACAGGGCACGAGGAATGACTTCCAGGTAGAGGAAGCAGGCTAAGGAGCAGACAGGTTGAAAAAGAGGAGAGGTTGGTGGATCAGGAGTGGGACGAGAGCCATGTGAACGCTGCTTTGCTTCCTTGAGAGGGGAGACAAAATTGTGTGAGAACCGTCATCCAGGTCCTGGAGCCAAATTCTGCAGGTCTTTGATGCCTTCAAGAAGAATGTTATTCCACCTTTTTTTATTCTGATGCAGTGAACTGCATTTAAAGGTTTTAACCAAGCGACTGTGATGAAATAATATTCATAAACACTTGTTCAGGTGGTAAAGGAAGAGCATGTTAGACATAGTCTAACTTGGGAATTAATTAGAAGGTTTAGGCAAGAGCACACATGTTGGACAGATGAACATACAGACCAGAGCGCAGTGGGTGTGTGTGAAGTGGGTGGATGTGAGGTTTGATTTTTGAGTAAGCAATATTTGTTAATCAAATGATTGGATGTGATAGTTACAGGTATTGATGCTTGACATGCAGAAAAGAGTTGCATTTGGAAGTCATTAGAATATGCAAATCATTAAAATTATGAAAATAGGGGGTGTTGAAAGTGAGAATTGAAGAAAACTTAGCTCTAAAATCTAAGCATCCTAGCATTCTAACATAAGTAGAAGTAAAGGCCAATAAGGTAAAAGAAGGACCAAAGAGGGTAACATTGGAGAAGCCAAAGAATTCATTAATTCATAGTGCGGAGCTAAGCTTTGGTCTGGTACCACAGGGGTTAAGTTCTTATTCCATCTTGACTTTGTCCCTCTTTGTGCCTCAGCTGCAACCTTGTGGGATGTTGTCAAGATTAAATTAATTAGTACACCTAAAGGATGCTGGACAGTGCTCAGTGATTACTGGGACTTTCATTGCTTTTATTCATTAAATAAAATATGTTGCACAGAGACTGCCTGGCAAGCACAAGGGCATGAGTTTGAATCCTGGTCCAAACGAAACAAAACACACACACACACACACACACACACACACACACACACACACACATTGCACAATTTCTCCATAAAATGAATGTTCTTAAGAATTAAAGAATGTGAGGCATTTGCACGGAAAATGTGTAATAAAATATGATTATCAAACTAATGGAACTAAATTAAAAGTTTAAGGGTTCCTCAGCAAAGGACACTTTGTCTTCTTGGTGAAAACACAGAAATGCAATATGAAGACTTAGTAGAACTAATTTTGGAGAGTAAAGGGAGTGCCTGAGGACGTCGTAGGCCAAAGACAGCAGCAAAAACAAAGATTTGAAAGGGCCTTAAAGGTGGTGGCGATTGTAAATTCTTCACTCTGGATGAATTAGGGAGAGAGATGGGAACGGAGTCTGGTTAGGTAGACAGGAACTTGACCGTAAAACACTTTGATTGCCCTGTCAAGGCATTACAATTGGACCTTTAGGAGGCAGAGAAGTATTGAATAAATTTGAGGAAAGAGAAGACTGCAGCAGACCACCATGGTTGCCTGAGACATTAGCCGTAGCAGACCTGCTGGCTACTGCAGACCAGCCTGGGCTACAAAGCCAGTGTTTTCTGCTACAGAGACTGAGGAACTTCATTTTTAATTTCCAAGTATCTATTTGAACCAGATACCTACAGGTCAAATTCTGCACTGGAGAAGTTGGGTTTGCATAGCATTATGGCTGCCCATTGTTCAAATATTTTTTTTTAAGCAACGAATGCCAAACAACCCCTGCCTAGATGCATACTGGTTTTAAGTATATTTTGTCATATTTTTGGCCTCTCTTTTTACATGGGATCTGACAAGCAGTGGCTTGCGGACCTTTAAAGAATGCCAGCACTATTAAAAAGAGAGACAACAAATGACAAAGTAAATAGCGATAGATCAAAGAACAGAAAATAAATTATAAGAATGTTCACCTGTGTTGTCAGACTCAAAAAGCTATTATATTGCTAAAACAGGATGAACTAGGAAAGATGAATAAAGAATTTGAAAAATTGCTTAATATTGAAATATAATTCCCAAAGAAAATAATCAAAGAAGTAGAAAATAATGTCAAATATATCACTTACAGATCAAAAAGATTTTTAAAGGAATACAATCTCAGAAATATCATTTGCTGCTCGCTTTAGGAAACTAGGCTATACTTCAAAATCATATTACATACTTATTAATAGTGTATATAAGGGAAAGATTAAGAAGGAGAACAACACAGAATCCACTAAGTAGTGCTTTAGGAGAGCAGCACACTTGAGAGAATAAGTTAATTTTTAGGGTATGAAGCAGGGAAATTTTGGTTTTTGGAGACAAAAGGAATTGATAGTAGAACTGGAATTACGAAGGCATTGAAGGGAACCTGAGAGACTTATTAAAGTGACTGACAGAGCAGAAAGCAGTGTGAATCCGCTGTAACTTGACCATAATGACATCCTGTATTGAGTATGCAGAGGTGGTGATGTCAACTTGTTTAGTTCTTCAGAAATCCTCTAAATAATCACTATAAGGTAAATACTCTTGAATAGTTCTCAAATTTTAAAATCTATTTGTAGATCTGTTATAGGCAGCTTAATTATATTTCTTAAATATAATGGAGTATGGAACTGGGCGTCGTGGTTCATGCCTGTAATCCCAGCACTAGGGAAGCTGAGGCAGGAGGATCATTGCGAGTTCGAGACCAGCCTGGGCTACAAAGCGAGCTTGAGGTTAGCCTGAACTGCATAGAGAGACCCTGTCTCAAAAAGACTATATATATATATATATATAGATATATCTCACCCTAAGTAAAACTAAAGATTCAAGAACAGCAACCAAGAAGCATAAAGTAACAACACAAAGTAAAAGAAAACTTGTGAATGTGAGAAATTTCATGTTGTGAAAAAATATTATTAAATAAGTGTGACTAAACACAAAAGGGAAAAGGAAGTCATTCTTTATCAGCAGAAGTTACCAGTAAAAAATCTCAGAAATAATGATTGCATTATATTAGAAAGAGAATCTTTGTATGAGTTGAAGAATGCTTATTTCATTATTAAAATAAATACTGGTCTAGCTTTTATTCAAAGGTATAGAAAAGAACCAACTGATAAAAAATACTAAAAGTGTTTTCCTGCCACTCCAATAACCCAATATGATTTGTTTTATAAAAATGTGGTTTCATATTATATATCTTGTTATAATTTTATTTTAATTATAACTTCCATTAACATGACTATACATATTCATGTATATATATGAATAATAGATTTTCTCCCACTTCCTGCTCCAAAATATTAATTTCGATTTTTGTTTGTTTTTTATTTTGTTTTTGTTTTGTTTGACCTTGGGATAGGCTGATAGTAAGGAACTGTGTGAGCATATATATATATATAAAACATAAAATCTGAAGAAGTACATTTTTCTGTCATTCGAAGATTCCTGATCTGGAAACTATGAGAGAAACATATTTGGAAATGAAAGAGGAAATAATTTAGGGTGAAACTGAAGTAGAGATACCAAAGAATATTTTGGTAATCTAGCGGTGATAAGCCCTGGAGAGAAATTTGGGCCTGGAAAAATTCATTGGAGTTATCAGCACATAAAGGTAATTGCAGCCACTGAAATGAATGGGCCACCCAGGGGATGTAACAAAGAGTGAAAGAATACTAACATTTATTTACAAAAAAAGGAAAACAATGACTCAATAGGTGAAAAAGAAGAGGAAAATAGAATTAATGGAAGGGGCATATATTCCAAATACTCATTTCTGCCTTAACTCTCTCTTCCACTTTAACTAGCACATATATGCTCACACAGTTTCTTACGATCAGTCTATCCCAAGGCCAAACAGAATGAAAACAAAATAAAAAACAAACAAAAGTCAAAACTCGTATTTTAGAGCTGGAAGTGAGCAAAAATCTGTTATACAAGAACATCAGAAGGAAAATAAGTGTTCTATCCAAGAAGTGATGATAATAAGAAATCTATTATTTATCCAGCACTTGATACACCTAAGGAGTGGTTCTAAATACAATAAATCATATAATTTTTACAAATGCATGAAAATTATTTTCTTACCTATGCTGTACTAGGAGACAAAAGACACAGAAAATGCAATGGGTACAATACTAAAAACCAGCCAAGCATCTTTTCCATGCTGACACATTATCCACATTTCTTCTCTTAGCCAATATCCAAAGCCTCAGAGTTCACTGAAGCCTTTATTTAATCTACTGATTTCCATTTCTGAACCTCTTGAGTTGCACCTTCCCTTGGTAAGATCCTAACTCTGGTCCATAATCCATGTTTCCATGTGATGACAGTGATCTCCCATGTTTACATGGATTCTGTTCCTCTCCGCCTCCCACCATCTCAGCAAACTCCTCAGACTATCACTGTGAGTCTCTGTTCATTTCCTTGCTTTTCCTATCCTGCTTCGCTGTTAGGGACGAGCGTTTCCACATCTCTTTTATCAAACACTTTCCCCATCTTACCTTACATACTGTCCCCAGATGGTTGGCTTAACCTCACCATTTGGGGATTTGTTTTTCTATTTACTAATAGTTTCCATTTAGAAATTCCCCCAAAGCCTCATGTGCTCATAGATGGCGTTTGGGGAGGTGATTGGATCATTGGTGTATTAGTCCCTTGATGAGTTTGTAGTTAAATGTGGTGTTGGGAGGTGAAACCTGGTTACAGGAGGTCGTCACCAGGGGCGTGGCCTGATGGGGTCTATCTCTCTCCTCCTCCCTCAATTACACTCTCCTCCTGCCTGCTATGCTGTGAGAAATTCTCCTCTGTCAGACCGCTCTGTCATGCCTCCATGTCTTGGAGCCAGCTGAGTAGAGACCAGAACCTCTGCAAACCATGTGCCAAAATAAAAAATTTTCTCCTTTAAATTCAGGTGCCAGATATTGTGTCTTGGCAATGAGAAATAACTGAAACAAATTGTGAAGTCAAACATTGACCTTATCTTCATTTGTGTCACATGAAAATGGTATTGTCCTTTGTGACAATTTTAAGTGTATACTGGACCGGACCATGGGAATGCCCAGATATATGCTTTAATGACATTTCTGAATGTGTCCCTAAGAAATGTCCAGAAGAGAATAACATTCAGGTTCATAGTTTTAGTTAATCTCATCTTACTCCCTAATGTGATGGTCATCAACCAGTCCCTGGAAGATCAAACAGAGCAAAAACATAGAAGGAGTTTAAATTCACTCTGCTATCTATTGAGCTAGAGCACCATCTCCTCCTGCCCTTGGCACTGTTGATTCTCTGGACTTCAAACTGAGGCTGGCATCTGTATCACTGGCTTTATAGATCTTTGAACTCTACCAGTCCCTTTCCTGGCTAGCCAGTTTGCAGATGGCAGATGGTAGGAAGTCTCAACCTCTATAATTGTGTGAATAATAAAACTCAGTCATTTACCTTCCTTTGTCTTATCCCCTCCCCTTCTTTCCCTCCCCTCTACAATCCTCATTCTCTTCTCCTTTCTCAGTGACTTATACATTATCTCCTACAAAAAAAAATATCTCCTAGATATCTATTGTCTCTGGAGAATCTTAATACAGACTATGTACATTTATGGAAAACTGTGGTATTGCATCTATTTCTCCACGTGTTCAGGCTTGAAATATATGTCTATTATTTTATATAGTGATAATTTTTAACATATTTATCTTTTTTAGCATTAACTCAACCAACATTCAAATATACCATTGTGAAGTTTTGCTCTAATTATTTAAAATTCAGTCTGGCTGTCATCTTGTTATTCACCTCTGTTCTTTGTATATCAAGGTTTACCCATTTTGGAGGCTTTATCTATTATCAGTGTTAATTGAATAGTTACCTTGGATGACAGGATGTATATTCAGTTCAACCACTTTAGAAAGTAGGTGTATAAGGGTAAGTTTTGCAATTTAATCTTTATACTCTCAATCCTTGCCGGTATTTTACCATTGAAACCACACATAAATAACACTTTAAACTCTTAAGGAAGTCCTACAGAAACTTCCTCCACTGGTATTTAAAGATCTAAAGTTCTAACCTGATCTTGCAAATAAATGTTTCTAATAATATTATTCTTCTGGTTAAAAGTCTGTGAAAGCCTTCCAAGAATGATTAAAAATATGTATCTCCAAAATTTGTCATATGCTGACATATTTTTCGTTAATTCTGTCTGATATTTAGGGAGCTTTTTAAACAATCAAAAATATTTTTGGCTAACATACACTAGAAAACAAAGTCATTTTTCTAGTATACATTTGAGCTTGGTCCCTGTCTTCTTCTCATCTCTACTAATGCAATAAACTGTGCACATACTTCAACTTTATTTATTATCTCTCCATTGCTATCTTTTTGTCTACCATACTTAGTTCTTTCTTTTCAACTTGGAACAATTCTCAGATTCTCCGATGATCCTGGTTTATTTCACTTACCACATCTACATTTATTATAAATACTCCTGATTGTTTTTCTGTTTCTCACATTTTTTTCTTTGGTGACTGGTCTTCTTTTCATTTTTGTCTGTCTGTATTCTCTACATTTTTTTAAAAAAATAGTTTTCCCGTATCTGTTTTGGAAGTACAGCCTGTGCTTTCTTGAGTTTTATTCCCACGATCATGCAACATTTTCAAAATATTCTTCTGTATCATAAAATGCATTTTAAAATGTGTTATCCCACGCCCTTGTTTGCACTGAGTTCTGTTTCTTTAAAGTTGTAGACTATATCAATCAGCAGTGTGTTCAAAGGATCCTGAATCAGGGGAGCTGACAGTACAATATTTAGTCGGCCTGAGAACACTGGATGGATGAGTGGGGTGAGAGCTGCTGGTGTAAATCCTGGGGTTAGGAGGTTGGGGAACCAGCAGTGCATGGACAGGAGAGAAGTGTCTCCCAGTGTCAGTGGTGCGAGACAGCAAATCTTTTTGTACTTTATTCTTTCTGGACCTGGAGCCTTTTGGCTTGGGGTTCCAACAGTGAGGTCTGATCTTGCCAACTCTTGCCCATGTGCTGGGAACCATCCCCACTTAGCCCTTATCAACCCTCTAGGGCTTTCTTAATGTAGCCAAGTTGACACCTAAGTGCAACCATCACAATAGATATAAAGTACTAGCATACGGGGATAAAGCAAAATACATTGCATTTAAATCTAAAAATGCATTGCAAAACCCAAAACATACACAAAAAGGGAACCAACTGTGGGAGCAGGAGGGGCCTGTAGGCAACAGACTGTGAGAAGTTAGTAATGAAAGTATTTTATTATTACAAGAAAATAATCCTGCAGTTAATATTTTGCTATAAAATCTGTAGAAATCTTTAATGCAACTGAGCTCAATTTACCTGGCATTTATTAAAAGAATTTCTGTCCCAGGATTATATCCATATACATTAGGAACATTAATGACAATGCCATGACTTCTACTTTGAAATTCTACCTCTTTAAAAAATGAGAATGAAATTGTATTTTAAGTTCATGGATTATTTCCCAATTTTAATGTCCTTCATTTACTCCTGATGTTCTGAGCTTTCAACTGCAATTTCTCTTTACTCTGAAATACTTTATCATTTTTTACATACGTCTTCTTGCAATGAATCACTGTAAGTCTTTCTTAAAATATGAAACTATATTTCACTTTAATTCTATTTTTCTTGGCACTTTGTTTACTTTTAAGATGCGTCAAGCACATTTAACTGTCTTCTGTTCTCCCATGTTTCTGGTGAAAGGAGAGTAGGCCATCAAATTAATTTTCACTTTTATGAGTTACTGGTTTCTTCAGGCTCCATTCAAGATTTTCCTGCTTTTGGGGGTTGAGTTTTTGCTATGTGTGCCTAAGTATTAATGCTTCATGTTTGTCTTTGTTTAGCGTGCTGTGTCTGTATATACATGCTTTTCCTAAAATATTTGACTTACTAAGTCCCCCCCCCCCCAAATATTTGTTCTCCTCTTTCTGGCTTCTGTAACCAACACTTAGTTATACAGGGAGCAAAAGTCTCTTGTTAGACTATTTTAGTCTACTTCTCATTAGGTAAGGAAAAACAAAATCAGCAGTGGTGCTTGTATAAACCACTAACTTAGACATATACTTAAGGACCTAAGCAATTTTTAAGATCCATTTGTGCTATCCTATGTTTTATTTATGAAAGAAATTATCACTCATAGGAAGTGTTAAATGAAAATGGTCAGGTTAGTAGCTTAACCCTTCTGATGTATTATCATTAATCTTGCCACTATTTGACATTCTTTGTCTAATCATCACTGACATTTGGCTTGCCGATCTCAGATTTCACCCAGTTATGTCCTTATGGTTTATTGTCCACTATTCACAGGGAAGATACACCAATAGCACTGTCGGTAACTCAGAACCAGTTTCTGAAGCTTTGCCATTAAATCCAGTCTAAACTTAGTGGTATCCCTGTACATTAATGTGGGGCAATAGGTATTTTCTCTCAACAATGATAGGGAAAAGTAACTACTAAGACAGAATTCAAAGGAAAATATAGATGTGCTGGGCGCTATTGGAAGATATATACTTTGTTTTCTAATCTGGGTTCTAGATGCAGAGCTGAAGTCTTTGTAAGAAATCCCTGAGCTTTACATGTGATTTGCAAGTTTTTCTGTAAATATACTTAAATGAAACTTTTGTTTAGAAAAAAAAGAGTACACATATAAACAATCTAATTGTTCTCTTCTCTAAATAACTTCTCACATTAGTAAAACTCTGAATGGTTATTTTATTCACCTTTTCTCAAAAGTATCATATAAGTAGCTTGTTTTATTTTAAAAGAAACATTTTCTCCCTTCATTGTCACAATGTTATCAATCATTATACTTGTGTTTTTATTGTATTTAAATAATAATTTGTACAAAATATCAAGAGAGCTACATGCAGAAGAAAGACAGAAAGACAGAAAGAAAGAAAGAAAAAAGAAAGAAAGAAGAAAGAAAGAAAGAAAGAAAGAAAGAAAGAAAGAAAGAAAGAAAGAAATACAATGTGGACATTCAAACAGTGTCTGGTCAACGATCCAACAAAAACTTAGCAATATAGTTATCAATCCTACACACTTAAACATACACACAGTTATATCCATTAGAGCATGTTCACAAATTTTATACATATAAGTCAATATTCCATTAAATACTGACATAAATAAGTCACTCTCATTGTTTTAGGGTGCATATTAGGCACATCTCTATTATATAATGACTTCATTAATGTTTTTTATCTAAATATGCACTTTCAGTTCTTAAACATTGTGCAAAGGTCATTGGGACAGAGACACGATGTGTATGTTATTTTTGTTTTGAATAATTTGTCATTGCTCAGAAAGGAATCGTGGACTCATTCTCAGATACAGTAATTTTGATTTGTTGTATTGCCCACCAGATTTATGAGGCTTAATTTTATGTATTTCTAAATTGAGTTAGATGTCAAAAGGTTACAAGAGGAGATTTGAGTGTTTGGAATTCATCTGTACAATTTGTCTTCTCTCTGCAAATACTGAGGTTGACATATAACCCTTTCTACCTATAGCAACAATGTGTCTTCAGATCTGTAGCAATTTCAGTTACAGATGAACAGTAGTTGAAGAGATAATGAATACAGAATTCCTAATTTATTTACTTCCCGTGATGGAAGTAGATGGAATGACTGATGAGTACATGAAATATTCATACAGACCTCTGTAAAGATTTGGGCCTCTGGAGACAACCTGATTACTTGTAGCTTTTGTGTAAACCTATTCTTTGTTTCTGGATGTATTTTGTATTTAGTGTACTATGGCGATTCATGATGTGAAGCAATGGGCCCTATCCTCAGTAGTTTCTCATTCAGATGTTTTAACTGATTATTCTTTGATAGGCATAGTTGTAAGCACCATAGAAAAATTTTGTGAGGTTGTCTATTGTACTGCTATCAAATAAATGATGCAGAAAGGCCTGAACTTCAGTAAGTTTATTTTTTTCTCTACTCATTTAATCAAAATTACTCCCTAAAACTCATCTCAATCCACATGGCTTTATTTCACTGCTTTTCAGATACTCAGAATTTTGTTACTGATTTTCCCATCATATTAAATGGCCTAGGGTCTTTCACCCAGCTGCTGAGTACATCCCAATTTCATCTGTCTTTTAAAGTCCTTACTCCTCAAAAATCATTCCTGGAATATATTACCCTTCATCCATCTTTTATCCATTGAGTCAATAGTGATGGCAGTTACTACACATTATCTAATGCCGCATAATAAATTATATGAAAACTTAGTGACTTAAAACAACAAGCATTTATTACATCGGTTTGTGTGTATCAGAAACAGGCATATATTGTAATCAACAACTGTAGCAGTCCCATTTGAGTGCATGATTGTGAAAGATTTTTCTTCTGGAATCACTCAGCACTGTTATTTGCAGAATTTTCTTCTCTCTAGGGTGTGGTTCAAAGTTCTATCCATTTTATTACCATCTCGGTGTTTCCATAGAGCATCTTGAAGTGTGGAAGGTGGTTTCTTCAGAGCAGGCTAGAGGGCATGCTGGAGTGTAAGTTAGAGGAAGAGAGAGAGAGCGAGAGGGAGAGAAGGACAGAGAGAGAGACACACACACACACACAGGGAGAGAGAGAGAGAGAGAGAGAGAGAGAGAGAGAGAGAGAGAGAGAGAGCTGTAGGAACATACAATCAGTGGTCTTGCATTCTTCGTCACATCCCATCAATTCTCCTGTATTTTTTTTATTTGAATCAAGACACTAGGCACAACCAACAATCAAGAGAAAGGATGTTTATAAGGACACAAATACAAAGCAGTGGGAAAAATTAGAAATTTGTGAGTGGCCTTTCACAATGACCATGGTAACAATAATGGAAACGATAATTACAAAGATAATTGTATGATAGTCTTCAATGATAGTGCATATTTTCTCTGCTAATATTCTGCTACTACTATGCCATATGATTTACGTCTAAGCTTCATTTAAACCTAAGCAATTTTACAAGACAGACACTATCACATGTTCTTTTTAATTGAAAGAATTGTTGAAAAGTAGCCTGCCATTTTCCCTAAATCCTACTAAAATATCATCTAAAACTTACTTCTAGTGGACTATTGCATTTATGAATAGGCAAAAATTTCAAATTAAAAGACATATCTTCAATAATTAATTGTATACTGTAGCAACATATTCTCATTTTATACAACTCACTTGAGTTTCTTCAACATACTGCAAACTTTTATATAAAAACAAAATTTCACACATTTATTTTGTAGTTTTGAATGGCAATATTTTGACATAATAGAATCATAAAGAAAAATAAATTCAATGTAGCTTCACTAAGTTGGTTCTTTTTACTGGACTAACGTAGTTAGTGATGTTCTAAGCATGGCAAATTAACAATTGATAATAGAATGCAGGTCTCAAAGAATGTAACACTAGTAAAATCTGTAAGAACATAGAATGAGAATATTTTTCAAAGTTTACATCAACCATTTGCTTTGCATGCAAAGAGATGTATCCCTGTCATGTATATTCCTCAGAGAGTAAGACAACTATATGAAAATAATATAATCCATAATAATGATACAAAAATATATTTTATTTTTAACATAACATAAATATATTAAAAATCCATAATAAAATGATTTTTAAAGGTGCTGATAAACTAAACCAAGAAAAAAAAAAGAAGGAAAAAATTAAACAAGTAGGGACCTCATGACTTCATTTCAGGTTTTGGAGCAAACACCTGAGCTAAGCTTTCATTTTCATAAAGCTTCGGGCCAAGCATTAATTTAAGGAACTGGGGATAAGAAAACCTAAGATGCTCCCTGTTCCCTCCCTCTCCTCCTCTCCTCCTCCTGCCTTCCCTCCTTTCTCTATCTCCCCTTCACTCCTCACCCCTTCCCCAATCCCTTCTCTCTTTTTCCTCCCTTTCTTCCTTCATTCTTGATTGCCTACCTTTTCCTCAGCACCATGCTTCAGACCTAAGATATCTAGCTTCCAGCTAAAAAGTGCTGATTATAATAGGGATATTATTAAATGAATTTAAAATTATTAATATAAGAACCCAGTGTAAAGGGAAAATGTTAGAGTTTGTACAAAGAAGTGCCAAATTAAAGTAGCTTGAAATTTATAATTTCTCTTTTACTTATCCATTAACCAATTTACATACCGCTGTAACCACAGAAAAACATAAAAATAATGAAAGAAATAGCAGTCATAATTGCCCAAAAATAAATTCAAATGAGCCAGGATCACTTTTGTTTCAATATTCATCATATTAAAAGATACTCTTTTATTATAAACTATAATAATGTACAACAAGTGAGTGTGAGGAAGGCGTAGCTTGTCTCTTAGTTTTCTTCCCTCTGAAATTTGAAGGTGCTTGAGGTAGGCTAGAAGCCAAGCACTTTCAGGAATTTTGTCCTGGGAAATTTAGGGATATTTGTTTGGGGAATATTCGTTGGGTAATTGATTGACAGAACTACTTAAATAAGAAGCACGTATTCATTAAAGTGTCGACTTTGTGCTAGGAAGAAGATCTGTGGCTACAAAGACTTAATTATTGCTCTCAAAGTGCTGATACTGTATTGGACCCAACAAGCAAGTATGCTATTGTACAATGTGACAAACACAAATGGGAAAGAGACAAAGAGACGGAGCTACAGGACAGTACTCTGTGGTCTATCTGGGGTTATTGCTAGACCTTTCTTGATTCCCTTTTTCCTCCATGAGGAGTGATATAGAAATCCCACAGGTTTCTTCTTTAAAAGAGCAGTTTCAGTAGAAAATGTTTGGCATTAATTTTTCCCTTTGAAAATACCTCCAATATTCACGAAAAATGGAATGTCTCAACACACTTTCAAACGATCTTTTTATTTCCAAACTTGTACATTTATCCTTCAGTCCTACAAAGTAAGCCCTACAAAGTAAGCCAAATCACCTCTAAAAATGTAAAGCAAGTTGTGGGAATATCACAAAACTCTCCAATAGTTACTGTGTTTAGAAATACTGTGTTTACCAATGATACCCTGAATTAACTAGGTCATTATCTAGTCTTTAACTTCATCCTATGTTTTGTTCTTTTCATCTTTGCCTAGTATTTTTTCCTTTGATCATAGTAAACTCTTGTCCATATAAAAATTTGTGTTAACTGTTTTGGTTTGCTTAAGGTTTTTTTTTCCTGTTTTTGTATGGCTGACTGATTACCATCATTGAGCTATCAACCAAAAACTGCTTCACCATTTAGCTACCTCCTCCTGCTCCTCACTCATCACTTATTCAAAAACTTCATTACTTAGTCAAAAACTAATTTAAGACTAAAGACTCATCATCTATTCAGTGTCCAAGCTGTTAAGATTAACATCATAACAATATTGATATCGTCTTGTTTATGACTGTGTACTTGCTTTGGAATAATACTGAAACATAGAAAAGGCTGAATACATGTTGAATGAACGAATAAGCAGTGATATAAAGTGTAAAATACCAAAATCTAATCAGTCTAAAATTGTTTAATCAATCTATAGAAATATTGTAGAAATTGTTTAATCAATCTATAGAAATATTGACTTTGAGTAATTTTTCAAACCCTTTGTGAACCTCAATGTCCACATTTGTACAACAGTAGCAATTATTGTACCTGTATCATGGAGCTGTTACTAGGATTAAGTTAATATATGCTGAACTCTCAAAACTACAAATCCAATAGGATAATATGTGACCTTTTTAGTGAAGATCTTAGAATCTATAAAGATGGTACAATCACCAACCATGTGTGAATCACTTATTACATTGAACTCTCTCTCTCTCTCTCAGTCTGTCTCAGTTTTTGGTGGTTTTTCAGGTCAGCTTTAAGTGAAGTAAGATGCCATTTTATGCTTCATACTAACATACTGGGTTAGTAATTTATGACCTGTGATTCTGAGTGCTGTTTTGGGCTTGTGATATAATCTTGCAGCTGAAAGGTCATAGTGAATAGATGCTAATGGGAAAGGGCATATTTTAAAGGCTGAACCAAATTAATCATAATTGATGGGTCAGCATTATGTGTATGATCATGGAATGTTATTATTGTTACTTAAGTAAAAATGTCTTAACAGTACTCTTGTCACTGAATTCTTGGCATTAATTGTGAGCTTCAACATTGGGCTTTTGCATTCACTTGTATTAGGCTCTGGCAATTGAACATGGCCAGGGATATTGCACTTCTTGCGTCATCTGGAATGTGAGACAAGATAAATTTAAGGGCTGCACCTGCTATGAAATCTTTAGTCACCACTGACTGCTAATTTGGTTTCAGTTTCACAGCTGCATTTCTATTTGTGAATATGTAAATACTAAAATTTAACTAGGCAAAGGGCAAAGCTTATGTAAGTTGAGCCATGTATGACTTTCTAATTCTTATGTGTGTTACTACATTCCTCTGGATCTCAGTCTTCTAAACTATAAGTAGATATAACCTGATTCTTAGATTCTTTCAATTATAAGAGTCTCTGGATCTATTAAAGGATGGAAGAGAAAATTTGCTACACCATAACTGATGGAATAGTGATAGTAATATTTTATAAATATCCAAGCCAACAATAATACTCAATAGATACATGGAAAAATGAATAAATAATCTATGAAAATGTCTAAAATTCATACACTCTAGAATAATTAGAAGAAAATATTTCCAAAATTAGAAAATTTAGATAAAAGTTTGACAAATTCTGGTATAGAAATTGATGTGCTCACTACTTTCTGATTGATGTATACTAGATACTTTTTTAGTAGAAATATGAAAACCTTTCAGAACACTGTGAATTTTAGATAAAAGAGTCAGTTCCAGCTGGCATATGAAAAAGCAGCATCAGTGCAGAGTGGGTTTGGAATATTCATTTCACTTATTCTCCACTCAGGAATTTATTTAACAACTATTTATCAACACTATGCCAGGCACTGTCCTGGGTGCTGAAATACGGCAACAAGCAAATTGATCTTTCTTGGAGAATCTTATTGGCTAGTAGGTAAAAAAGGAAAACTAAGAGTCAAAATTTCAAAGTATGGGGTGGTAAACAATGCTATAAAATTAGAGAGCTTAATGAGGTTCAGAGTGGTGATCCACGCTTGTCTGTTTTAGGTGGAAAATTTAATACCATTCTCCCTGAAAAGCAAGTATTTGAGCAGATTTTAAACTTGTGAAGGAGTGAGTCATGAAACTACAGAAATGGGAGTGTCTCAGAGTGGGGACAAGAAGAGAGACGCCCTGAGTGGGGACAGTGTAACATGGATGAAGCAAGTGAGAGAATGCATTCAGAGAGGTTTTGGGGCCAAGATTTTGTAGGTAAATATTACAGGTAATTTTTAAGGGCTTTAAATGTAATTCTAAGTGCACTGTGGGCACCTTGGAGCAGGCACAGTTATAGCTGATGGTTTTAGACTAAAAATGTGATAAAAGTGATTTAAATAATGAAAATGTACATGTTTTTAAAGGAAAGACAAATGTTGGGAGAGAAAATATAGCTATGAAACTTTAAAATTTTATTTCATTAAGAGTTGTTCTTCCTAAGCATTTGGAATTACTCTAACCACACATGATATGAAAAACTATGCCAATCACAGCCAAGTTTAATGGAGCCAAAAAATACTGAGATGAGATGTAAGAAAATGGATTCGATTAAATATGCAGCCTAAACTAGCATTTTCTATTTGTTTTAATTTAACTCGTTTTCTGGAATCTTCTGATATCTACTGTAGATCAGCCACTCTGAAATTTATAAAGCAATTTCCAAGTAAACTGCCTAAATTTTGTAATGAGCACAATAGGTAAATACAGAAAGGGCATAAGTTACAAATTCTGTGCATTCACTCTTTATTCATGTGTCCAATTTTCTATACAAAGGCTACATATGGTTCTAAAATTGTTTTCTTTTCCTCATAATTCAATGTTTCCTTTTATACTTATGGAAATTGAGGCCCAGAAAGTAAAATAATTAGCCTAGTGTAATACTCCTTAGCAAAAAAAAGTGGTGACGAGATTTCAGACTCTTGATTCTAAGTCCAAGTCTCCTTTTACAGCTACCTTACCTGGGTTTAAAAGATTCAACCAACATTATAACTGCCTTAACAGTAAATTACCCACTTTAATTACAAAACTTCTGTGATCATTTTGACACTTTATCTCTGTTATGCCAAGCACTCATGTATTTCCAAATGCTAATTGAATATATTGCACATTGAAGAAAATCAAAATTAAATGTTTAATAACCTCTTATGATCTATGCCGATTAGCTAATTTAGCATTGAACATACTCTCAAAAGGCTAGTTAACTAAAACTTCGTAAAGCAATTCTATTTATCATTATTTACTATTTGTCATAGTTTTAGGATTTACTCTAAAGCTTTCAAATGTCTTTAGACTCTAATAAAGTTTTTGAGACTTAAATGGATATTTTGCTATGCTTATTTTTCTTTTCCCAATAGGTTTTTAAGTGACTTAAAAGGAATCTCTCTTCACTGTCCTTCCTGAGCATTTGGAATTACTGCAATGATACCTGCACTGAATACAATTTGCAGTTAGATGAATGTTACTACTTCACAAAATAAACTAGAATGTTTGGTTTTAGCACATGTCTTTTTCATGAGCATTTGTCATACTTGGAAACTTGGATGGGTCCATAGGCTTCGGTGACTGTGGTTGTTATTCTTAACACAGAGTTAGCATGTTGTAAACATGAAATTTTATACAATAATGGGTTGAAATTGGAACCTATGGTGGAAGCTCATTGGTTGGATTGAGTTAATACACTGCCTTAAGCAGGGTGTAGAAATACCAATTCCAAGAATTTTACAAAATAGGAAGAAGGAAAGAGTATGCAAAAATAAACATCTTCTGCCATAAAACCGAGCTTATGAAGCAAAAAGCATGCCATCAAAGGAGAGACTGATTGGACTGGCAAATTTACAGCCTGCCTAAGTATTAAATATCACTCTCAGCTCCTGACCTAGTCCAACTCGTGGCGAACATTACAGCTTGACCTTTCAAGATCTTTGCTTGTTATGATTTATTCTTCTTCAATTAGAGACTTGTGAGCAATGAAGGACCTCAAAAGAGAATGTAGTTCATTTCTCAGGTTCCCAGTACAAATGCTTCTGAGGAAGCCTAAATAGAAAACATATCCAATGTGTTCTTTCTCTTCTTTCAGAACTTAGACTCTGTTTCTTAAAACACTTATAGAATGGAGAATGAAAGTCATTTCCAATAAAATTTCCATTTAAGTCTACTTTATCATGGTCATGATTAGTTGTTGGTAGAAATTAAAAACAGTTGTTTACTGGGCTCCTTGTAACACATCAAAGCTTTAAGAGTTATGTATGGGTTTAGTATAATATGTCATTACAGGTATATTCATTTTCTATTACAATAGTAACAAATTAGTATACATATACTAGCTCAAAGCACAAGTTTATTGTCACACAGTTTTGCTCCATTAGAAATTTGGCTTGGTTTTCACTAGGCTGAAATTGTGGTATCATAAGACTGCATTCCTTGTTGGAGTCACTGCCTGTGACTATGTTTTCTTGCTGTTTTCACCTTCTAAAGGCTGCTCACATTCTTTGGCTTGCAATTCCCCTATTCTGTTTTCCAAGTCATCAACAGCAAATTTTATCTTCTACCACAACACTGATGCAGGGGTTTTCCTAATGTCTGCCTTTCTCATATTTAAGAATCCTCACAAATATATTAGGATCATCTGGGAAATCTAAAATCATCTCCCTATTTTAAGGTCAGCAGATTAGCAACTTTAATTCCATGTGCAATTTTAATTTCTGTTAGCCATGTAACATAATACATTCACAGGTTCTAAGGTTTAGGATGTGGACACTTTTTTCTTGGCAGGGACACTATTCTGCCAACAACAAATGACTCTGGGAATGTTTGATCAATACATACTGCCCTCAGTTTAAGGAAAAGAAAAGTAAAAATTTCTCCGAGGGTTTTGTTTGGTCAGTTTCAGAATGTCAGTATTTTCCCAGGTTATGGTTAAGTTCTAAAATTTGCCCCCTAAATCGTATGTGCTTGGACGATTATAGGATTGTGAGGGTGAGCGAGTTCTAGAGGTGAGTGTGGCATTGGGAGACAGAGCTGGGTGGAAGAGGTGGGCATGGGTGTGACATGAAAGGGTATATTCTTGCCATGAGCTCCTCCTTTTTTTATTTTAAAGAGAAAAAGAAAACACAGAAAAGAAAAAAAAAAACAATAGGCATACAAACAACAACTAAAAAAGCAACCAAAACCCAAAACAATAACAATATAGGATTTCAAAACAAGAGGATAGAAATTTAACAACGATTGCTACATTGCATATTATTTTAAAAAAGAGTTACTTAGATTACCAGATATAGACAGCAAAACTGATCTAATCATATGAGTATTAACTGCTTTTTCAAAGAACTAATGCAACTAGTAGTATAATCATCTTAGCTATTTTATGTATATATAAATAAATTCATATCTTTTTCATTTCCTCTTCCTTTTCTCCTTTCCCCTATCCTAGCTATTTTTACCTTTTGAGCAGTTTGTTACCCTTTCACAATATCTGTTGTAGATTGCTCATTCAGTTTCTTACAGTAGGGAGACAATATGGTACTTACACACGCGAGTCTGATATATTTCACTTATGAGTATGATCTCAAGTCACATCCACTTACCTATAAAAGCCTCGATACAACCCTTCTGTATAGCTGAGTTGTACCCCGTTGTATAAAAAATACCACATCTTTTTTATCCATTCCTCAGTTAATGAGCATTTAGGTTGTTTCCATGATGTAGCTATTACAAATCATGCTGCTATGAACATGAGTACACGTATCTCACTGTGATATGATGTTTTCAACTCTTCTAGGAAAATGCCCAGAAATAGGATAGCTGGGTCAAATGGACTTGTCATCACAGCTTTTTGAGGAACCTCCACACTGATTTCCACAGTGGTTACACCAGCCTGCACTCCCACCCACAGTGGAGAATGGTTCCTTTTTCTGTACAGCCCTTCTGGCATTTATTATTGGTTGATTTCTTAAAATCTTGGCCATTCTTTCTGGAGTGAGATAGAGTCTTGGACCTGTTTTAATTGCATTTCTTTAATGACCAATGATGCTGAACATTTTTCATATATTTATTTGTCATTTGCATTTCTTCATCTGAGAAGTGTGTGCTCATCTCAGATGGCCATTTAAGAGCTCTTCCTTCTGTCTTTACTTCCCGATTGCCATGGGTTTAGACCTTTTCATCTGTCACAGTCCTCTCTTCTTGCGTTGGAACCAATACGATGGAAACCAGCAACTGAAATAAACCTGTCTTCCTTTTAATGGTGATATCAAGTATTGTACCCCATGGTTAAAGAAATTGACCATAAGCCAGTTAACAACTGATGGGGTCAGTATTTAAGATGAAGAACAAGAGGCAGGAAGAATGTTGATGTGACATTTGTGAGGGATTCCCAAGAACTTTCTAGTGAGCAAGGTGTGATCAGGTATTAAGAGAATCAACCAAATGCTTTTTCTCCAAGACAAGAGAACCCAAAGTGACAAACAAATATATTCAAAATCATCCTCTCTTTTGATCCTTTCTGTTGTCCTAGAAAAGATGTGGATGGTCTTAAATAAAGAAAATCTCTACCAAAAGTCATCTGTTAAAAATATTTTGTTCTCAGGAAAACAAAATTTATTTTTCAAATTGTGTTCTTTTTCAATATACTTTAAAAAGAATTAATATTCCTACAAAACATTGAATTTTTTGTGTCTCCAAGGGTGGCTAGCATGGGACGAATCCCTCTGGTTGTGTTTGTCCTTTCCTGCCCTCAAGAAATAAGATATTTAAACACTGCCCTTAGGGTTTCTCTTCATATTCCTCTGCCAAGAGTATTAGCCTGTAAATCAGAGATACTGGCTGCTATAGAATATCGGCATGGTGAAGGAAATGGTTTTTAAGAAGTTTATTTACACAAGTAGCAAGATACTTTTCTAAGAGAAAAATAGTTGCCAATATAGTATTTGAAGAGCTAACTCTCAGGCACCATTTTTTATATTCCAGATTATTATACAAAGATGAAATCTCCTATGTTTGAACCCTCTTTGCTCTATTATTCCCGTTCACTGATTTTGCTTTGACTTCTACTATTTGAATTAAACATCAATTAAATATCAAAACACAAATACTTTAACATTAGAAATTGTAGGGAAATATCGTGGAGCAAAAAGTGCTGTATTAAGTTATGTTGAAGTTATAATAGTATATTCTAGGTCATGATGAAGTAATAATGGAAACATTTCATCAGCTTAAACCTTTGCAGTGTTATTTATTGGTTTTGCTAAGCTCGCCAGGCACACAGGCAGTGCTCTAGACAACTGTCCTTTAGCATGGATGTGCAGACCCTAGAACCTTCAGACCATAGCTCCTTGCCTACAGATTTTGGGGACATATTATGGGTTGGAGACTCATGCTAGCAAGTAAGGTTTTAGCCAAAAGTGACTTATGTGGCTTCTTGTCACAGCTCCTTAACCAATGCTGCTGCCTGATAGCCTTGCAAATGTTAGAGAACTCATTCTTTCTGGTGATCTGAGAAAGAAAAATAATACATACGTATGAGTACTAGATGGCTTGATTTCTTCCATGAAAGGCCAGAGAGAATCCATTTATCTATGACTTGGCAATATCTTTACATGCTGTCTTTTTGCGGGTGAATTTGTGTGGAGGGCAAATTGTCAGTAAGCCCATTTAATCTAATATTTTACCTAAAAATGTTATACCCTAATCTCACATGTTTGGCAGAAGGATATCTCAATGTAATTTAAAGCCCATAAAGTATGTTTTTTGTTTAGTAAATTGCCTATTCAGTTTCCATTTAATTTACAAAAATAAAACTGTCAGTGACACAGAGATAGTGATTTTTCCAAATTCATGACCCTAGCAGAAGCAGTCAATATGAGCAAACAAGTATAACATTTTGCTGATACTATCTTTCAGAATGCAACAATGCATTTGAACCTTGCAGATAGTGCTTGTATTAAAATTCAAACTCGTGTATCTATGTTATGAGAATAATTTATACAATTTTCCTTTGAAACTTCTTTTATATTTAGACTTAAAATTATTTATATAACTGGCATGTGATGGCACACTCCTGTCATCCGAGCTCCCCAGGTACTGAGAAGTTGAAGCAGGAGGATTTCGAGATTGAGAACAGCCCTAACAATTTAGTAAGACCTTGTATTAAAATATCTCAGGACAAACCTGAAAAAGAACTAGAAATGTATCTCAAGGATTCCTAGGTTCAATATCCAGGAATGCCATATGTGTATATTAAAAGCAAACGTAAAGTCCCGGAAAGAGGACCTTAAACATTATTATTAAATTACTGGATAACTCAAGCATATTTTGTACAATATTAAACTCACGTATTTCATCTCTCCATTCTATTCTTTTCTCCTCTAAGGTGTATGCCCCCTTAACTTTTAACATGGTAACTTTTAACATGATAACTTTTATCATGTTAAAAAGTATTTCCTTGGGAGCACCTACTTAGCCTATAATTGGTTTGTAGCAGAGTGGGCTTAAGGCCTCTGCCTTTACCTCCATGATGACGATTGGGCGGTGGGAGCAGTTTCCTGGAGCTCAAGAAGGGCCACCCCTACGGACAGTGTGCTACCTTCCTGACTTACCCGTGCCCAGAGCATCATGTCATTGTCACATACCCCGAGTCTGTCTCCCCAAGATCACCTATGGCCCCTGTTTATAGAATAACAGGGCACAGTCATGCTGGCTTGTCCTGTTACTTCTTTTCTTCTTATTACCCTGTTTATTGATTCACTTGTTTATATTATTTCATGTATTTGCTACTATCAGGTAGATGCTGAGATTTAGGAATACACTATCTGAATTCCACCTCCTGATTTAATCTTTTCTAACTGATTTAAACAGCTATAATAATTGCATTATATCTTTTAGGACATTACTATACAAGCTTTGTGTCCACTACCATGCATGGTTTGTAAACATTTTCAATCATCCTTAGCATTAAAAAAAAAGACTGATGGTAACAAAATACTTACTTGTCTCCTTAAATGCTTGTCGGTAATTTAGTTTAACGATGATACACTTTCTTGTGGTCTCTCTAGACCTCAAGGGTCATTTATATTGATTTAGCCATTTGGTTTGTCTCAGTAACAAACAATCACATGAAACACAGAATGGGCAAAAGGAACTTTCCTGAAATGGGAAATCACATTTATCAGCATGACAGAACTTCCGCTTCTGGGTGACGTCTAAGAAACTGTTCTATTTCCTTAAATATAAGTCCTGACCAACACATTAAAGAAAGATAAACTTAAATTTCATGGTTTCTCATTTTACATCTTAAACAATCTCTTGATAATAATTTTGTGGAATCATTTTGTCCTCGCAATACAGATTTGTTGAGTGCTATAATCTTTTATGGTTAATACATATGATAGTAGAAAAAAAATTGGATAAAAGAGAGCAAATAAATTTATGAAAGAACATGAAATTAAATGACAGAAGTCATCCCCAGATTAATTTCCATGGTTTCTGGCATAAAGAATCTTGAAAAAAGTTTTGTGTATGTTTTGGCATTAGCTAAATACTGCAATTGTTTTAGCTCCTAATTTTGTTTATGATATTTACTGGAATTACTACATTTTTCTTCATATATCCCATCCTTAGGTTAATTAACTAATTTAAAATGGTCAATGAGAGGCTTTCATGTGATCAAGCACTTTATAGCAACTTATTACCCACACTACATTTTTATTATATTTTAAGGGGATGAAATATTAAAGCATTCATTTGGATTCAGGTATCTATTGAAAAATGAATCCAACAATCATGAATAATCCTCATAGGACTCTTGTACTTCAAAGAGAAGGGTCAGAGAATAATATCTTGTGAAAGTTTATAGCGCGTCATATACACATATATTACATGAAAATGGTTGTGTGCCTGACATAAAACAATAACCTCATGCTTTTTGCAAATGGCTGAAAACTCACGTGAAATCACTTCATATCATTAAGACAATTACCAGTGATTTGAATTAAGAACCCTGAATTCAACAATCATTTATGCTGTGTCTTCTGTGTACCAAGTAACTGTACCAGGAGCACTGAAGTGAATAAAATATGATACCTTCAATTAGAGGAACTAGAGTCTCTTGGGGGAGACAGCAACCCAATGGGCGCTTACAATGTCTTGTCTACCTGGGAATTGCCAGGATTTACCTTAGTGTACCAGAGCCCTATGTGTCCCAATAAAGCAGCCACCTGGTACTTTTGCCATCACCAATTGCACTTTAGGAGAGTACATGCTGCAGATTCTGGGCATTGTCCCCAAAATGAGAGATTTGGCACATTAGCAGCAAACTTGTATACATACACAAGCAAGTGTACCATACAGTAAATACAGTTTGTTCTGTGTATATATTCTATAAAATTGATTTTAAAATTTTCTAATCCTATTGCTAGAAGTAACTTGATCCAAAAAAAGAAATTAAAAAGTTGGTAAGTAGATCTAAGTCTTTAAAAAAATTCTAAAATGATTTTCTGGGCAATGCTGAGAATATTTTTTAATACTATAATTTAAATTATGTTTTATCTCTACACATTTGTAATACGTTATGACTATATTCATCATGGGAAGTTGGTACATACAGATGACATTTCTCGAATCTTCTTTAATCCCTTCCGCTCTGCTCCCCTCTCTCCTGCTCCCCGAATCTCTAGGATCCCTTCCTAAATATGGAAAGCATTTATAAATGCTTGTAATACATGATGATCATGTCGCATGTTTTTCATAGGGACTCACTGCATGCGCACAGCATGTTACATTCTCTCCTTTTAATCTTTTCTCTTCTCTCTCTTTCTTCCCTCCGTCCTTTGGTTCTCTTCCCATGTGCCCCAAATCCATCTCTCTATTCCCTACTGTCTGTTCTTCATTTTGTACTTTTTAAACTGGGATACTCATATTTAAAAAAAACTAAATGCAGTATTTAAGCTTTGTGTTTCAGATTTAGTTCACCTAATATGGTCTTAAGGTACACTTATTTTTCCTCACATGACTCAGATTTATAATTTATGGCAGAGTACTACTCTACTATGTGTAAATACCACACTTTCTTTATCCATTTATTGCTTATGGTCACTTAGTGTGCTTCCAGTATTTAATCATTATGAGTTATACTGCTATAAACATGGGTATACATGTATTAATATAATTTGATGAATATGATTCTCTTGGGGGAGATGCCTAAAAGGGGACTAGATGGGTCAAATGGAATTTCTGTTTTTAGTTTCTTTGCAGAATCTCCATACTAATTTCCATAGTGGTTGTACCAGATTACACTGCTACCAAAAATGATGAAGGATTTCTTTTTCCCCTCACTGCCTCTACAGCATTATTTGTTATTTACTTTTTGAATACAGACATTCTTTCTGAAGATGAAATATTAGTGTTATTTTAATTTGCATTTCTTGAATGGTGAGTGTTGCTGAATATTGTCTCACGCATTTATTGGCCTTTTGGAATTCATCATCTGAGAAATAATTATGCATTTCAGGTGCCCATTTTACATTTGAGTCTTCAAACTTGATAATTCCCATTTTTTAGTTCTTTATACTATATATTCTAAATATTAGTCCTTTGATGAGTAGTTGGCAAATTTTTCTTCCATTATATAGGTTGTTTCTGATTGTAGTTGGTGGTTTCCTTTGCTGAGTGGAAGCTTTTTGATTTGATGTGATCCTATCTATTGGTTCTTGCTATTATTTCTTACAAAACAAGATTTCTACTCAGATAGCCTTTACCTATGTCTTCAAGAGTTTTGTCTGCTTCATCCTAAAGCAGATTAAGTGTTTCTGTTTTAAACTTTCATATCTTTGATCCATTTTGATTGTAGTGTAGTTATGGGCAGATTCCATCTTTGGCATGTGGGAATTCTGTTTTCCCAGCACCATATCTTTTCTCCAAAAAGTATTTTTCCAATTTTCCCCAGCAATATAACTGGATGTATATGGAGCTGTTTCTGCATCCTTTAATCTGCTGCATTGATCCACAAATCTGTTTTTTAAATTTTTGGGGGGTGGGGGGTGGGGGTAATGTTATGATAGTTTTTGCTGTAGCTTGTTACATAACTTGAAGTCTGGGCTTGTGATGCCTCCTTTCCCTTATTACTCAGAATTTCTTTTGCTACTCGAAGTGTCTTCCAAACCTATAGTATTTTTGTATTGTTTCCTTTAGCTCTGTGTATTATGCTATTGACATTTCGATTGGCATTGTGTTGAATCTGTGTAACAGTTCTGGAAGTATGGTCATTGTATCTACATGGTTCTGTCTATCCAAGAATAGGGGATTTTTAGGATATTATCTTCGATATCCTTTTTCAGAGTAGTTTTCATTATAGAGATATTTCACTTCTTTGATTATATTAATTCCTATGTATTTGATTTTGCTTGTTGGTACCCTGAAAAATACGATTTCCCTAATTTCTCTCTCGGGGAGTTTATTATTGGTATACAGGAATGCTTTGTATCCTGCTATGTTACTGAATTTGTTTCCTAGTTGCAGAAGACTTTAGTGAAGTTTTGGGGGTCTAATGGATAAAAGAATGTGTTCATTATTGGTATCACAATTTTGAGATTCTATATCCAGCAGCAGTATTCTCCAAGATTGAAACTTAAAGCTAAAGTATTCTAAAGTAAAACTAGGAATATTCTGCAAGTTTTTCCACCAACTCTGTGCAAAATTACCAAAGAAATTTCTTTAAATGAAAAATTATATAAATGATAACAGAATATTTGGAACTTCATAAAATAAAGGAGAACACAAAGATGTATAAAAATAGAAGAGTATTAAATAATATTTGATGGTTGGAATCAAAATTTTAGCACTATCTGATGTGCTACTCAATAAATGTAGTATAAATACTTACGAAACTATATTTTTTAAAATAGAGAGAGTAAAAGGACCTAAACAAAGTTTCCTACACTTTACTAAAAGTGAAGACATCAACGCTAGTGGATATGATAGGTTACCTTATATAATATAACAATTTCTGGAGGAATCACCAAAGAAACAACACAAAGCCACATAGTAAAAAATATAACTAATGATAAAGACTCTTAAAATATTTATTAAGGAATAAAGATGGCAAGAAAAAACATAAAGATATTAGCAAAGGAGGAGATAAACAGAACCAATAGTAAAATACAAGATGTAAACCTTAATATATCAAAAGTGATTCATATAATTTAAATACTGTTATTGAATGGTAAACATCAGATCAAAAATAATGTAGACAGAAAGAGAAACATTGCATGATGATAAAAAGGCCAATCTGCCAGAAGACAGGAGAGTCCTCTATCTATAGGAAATAGCAATGCAGCCTTGTCAAGCAAAACCAGTAGTGAAAAAAATTGAACCATAGAAAATATGAGTAAAATTTCTTACTACGCCCCCTTACAAATGTTGATAACACAGATGGCATTTTATTTAGGAGGTGTGAAACTTTTGAATTAGAATCATGTGGGTATTTTTTAAGAATTAAAATCAATGATGAGCCACACAGCAGTGGAAGTGTGAGGCACGCATCTGTGGGGTCCATAACCCATAGGGATTGGGCCAGGTCAATTTGGGTTCCAGCTGAAACTCATGTGTTTTGATTATAACCAAAGCTTGTATGTCCAGAGAGTAGAAGGGAAAAGAATGTGGGTAGCAAATGACAAAAGGAGAAAGGAAGCTTTATACCAGGGAATTCAGACTCATTCTACTGTGCCATCTTCAGATAGCACATTTAGCATCTGAAAACATTGCTCCAAATATCAGCACCCTGTACCTTGAAAATACAATTTAATCATCCCCAGGATGATTCATGGGGATGTTTTTAAAAGTTATTTTTAAAAAAAGATCTCAAACACTGAAGACTACAATTAAAGTATACTTACTTCTCTCTCAAGCTGGTGACATATGGACAACTTTCCTGGGCAGTTTTGCTCTACTGAGTGATTCAGAGGCTTTTATTCTTTTCAATGTGCCTGGTGTCATATTGAAATCCTTTATGTCCAGACACAAGTCATGGACAGAAACAACACGGAAAACTATGAAGGATATTTTATGGCGAGGCCTGGTATTAAAGACAGCAAAACACAGAACCTCAGCCTCTTTTCCTACTCCGGGAGTCACATGTCCCTGGGAAATACAGCAGTGTGTATACAGAAGAGCACTACTTTTGAAAGTACACCCAGTTGTTTGTACTCATCTTTTGTTTGTTTAATGAGGAGATCCAGCCCACTTCAGACACAGGTTAGTCAGCGTCAGACATCTGCTATGAGTGATTCTCTTGATGAATGAAGAGTAACCAAAATGATAAAGACTTTTCTTGGAATCTTTCACCATTTCTCCAGATAAGAATTTGTCCCAGGTAGAGCTCTGAGCATCCTCATAGATATTTCCTGATATTTTCTTAGGGTGCACAAATTTCCAAGCTATCAGATCTTTAAAACAGAACTTTTGTTAACTAAAGGTAAGCTTTTGTAATGTTTTATTCCAAAAACCTATTTCTAGCAAGTTGTCACATTACCTAGCTGTAGTTTGCTGACACAAATGAACACACAACACACACATGGGTTTTATGCCAAGATAAAGTACCACTTAGAGGTAATATGATAATTGATATTGAATGTACAAAAAGTTTTCCAGGTTCATATAGAGCTACGAGGCCAATTCCATACCACACCAAGTGATGATGTGCTATTCCACACTTACCTGTTCTTGCCCATGAGTCAGTCCCATCCTACTCTGTCAGGTTCAGAGCTGAATGACACAGGGTATTTTACTCTGCTGGGAATGATGTAACAAAATACTGAAACCTGGATGACTTAAACAGCAGAATTTATTTTTGAGAATATTAAAGGTCCATGTTTATACCCTTATTTAATCTTTACTATGTTCTTTTTTTTTTTAAAAGATTAAGATAAAAAACGGCTTAACAACACAGGTCAGAACGGAACAATTTAAGCAACATACTGTTTCACCACAATACAACCAAACATAGCAGTAGCTACCATAGTATGTCTTTCCTTAAAATATTTGAGTATACCTTGATATACTATAGTATCAAACATAAAAAGACAGTGTAAAACCATTCAAGAGAATCAAAGCAGTACAGGGTATTCAGAACTAACTAATAGAAAACGAACAATGGTTACTATATTATCTGCTTGTCTATAAAAATTTTATTTATACTATCACATATAATAAAATCCAGTAAGAGACAACATGATAAAACCAATGGAGACAGAAGAACAATAGCTTGATGGGACTTCAAAGCAAGATGATATTAAATCAGCACTAGCTTATAATGTCTTGTTTTCTTCAAAATAGCTATTCATACAATCACAGGCAATAAAATCAAACAACCCAGAATAAAACCATTTCAATTAATGAATGAAAACATTATAAGGCTTCAAAGCAATTAATGGGGAATCATGATTATCACATACTTTTATGTATTCTTACCATTTCTTACACTAGGGAAACTGTTCGGTATTTATACATGTGAGTTTGATTTATTTTGCTTATGAGTATGGTCTCAAGCTGCATTCATTTATTTGTAAATATCTCAATGTGATCATTCTTTATAGCTGAGTAATGCTCCATTATATAAAAATATCACATCTTTTTTATCCATTCCTCAGTTGATGGACACCTAGGTTGTTTCCAAGATCTGACTATTACAAATTGTGCTGCTATAAACATGGGTGCACATATATCACTGTAGTATGATGTTTTCATTTTCTGGGAATATGCCTAGAAATTGAATAGCTGGAAAAAATGGGACTTCCAATCCCAGCTTTTTGAGAAATCTCCAGACTGACCTCCACAATGGTTGCACCAGTCTATACTCCCACCAACAGTGCAGAAGAGTTCCTTTTTCCCCCACAGCCTCTCCAGCATTTGTTGTTGTTGGTTTTCTTGATCCTGGCCATTCTTTCAGGAGTGAGATGGAATCTCAGTGTGGTTTTAATGTACATTTCTCTAATGAGTAATGATGAACACTTTTTCATGTATTTATTTGCCATTTATATTTCTTCATCTGAGAATTGTGTATTCATCTGAGATGCCTATTTTTGGATTGGATCTTTGAATTTTGGGGGTCTGCTTTCTTTTAATTCTTTACATATTTTAGACAGAAGTTCTTTGTCTGAGGGACAGTTCACTAAGATTTTTTCCCAGTTTGTAGGTTTTCTTTTCACTATGCTAGAGATTTCTTTTGACGTGCAGAAACTTTTTAATAAGACGTGATCTCACTTGTTGATTCTGCGAAGTATTTCCCATGTGGTTTGATTCCTGTTCATGAATTATCTACCTACTCCTATGTCTTCAATGTTTTTACCAACTTGTCTTCCAGTAGATTTAGTGTTTCTGTTTTAATATTCAGATCTTTGATCCATTTAGATTTTAATTTGGTACTTGGTGATAGGCAGGGGTCTAGTTTTAGTTTTCAGTATATTGAGAGCCAATTTTTCCAACACCATTTATTAAAGAGACTGTCATTCTTCCAGTGAACTTGTTTGGCCCCTTTATCAAAGATAAGGTGGTTGAATGTGTTTGTAGTGTTGGTTGTATCTTCTAATCTATTCCATTGATCTTTGGCTCTGTTTTTATTCTAGTACCTTGTTGATTTTACTACTGTTGTTTTTTAGTATAACTTCCAGCCAGGGATTGTGATGCCTCCTGCCTTGCCTTTGCTGCTTAGAACTGTCTTCGCTATTCTAGGTCTCTTCTGGTTCCACATGAATTTGAGGAGTGATTTCTCCAGATCGATGAGATATGTTGATGGTATTTTATTGGGATTGCACTGAATCTGTATAACCGTTTTGGGAGAATGGCCAGTTTTACAATATTTATTCTTCCTATAAATGAGAGAGGGATGTCTTTCCATTTCCTGAGATCCTCTTCAATTTCTTTTTTCAGTGTATTTTAATTTTCCCTATTTAGATCTTTCACTTCTTTCGTGAGAATAATTCCTAACTATTTAATCTTTTTGGCTGCTAATGTGAAGGGTGTGGCATCTCTTATTTCTCTCTCTGTGATCTCGTTGTTATTGTAAAGAAATGCTATTGATTTTTGAGTATTGATTTTGTAACCAGCTACATTGCTGAATTTATTTATTATATCTAGGGGTCTTTCAATGGAGTATTGGGGGTCTTCTATGTAGAGTATCATATCATCACAAATAATGATATATAGCTTCTTTTCTTACCATTACCCCTTTTATTTCCCTCTCTTGTCTAATTGCTCTGGCTAGTAGTTCCGGCACTATATTAAATAGGAGTGGTGATAAGGGACATCCTTGTCTTGTGCCTGATTTCAAGGTAAAGGCCTTCAGGTTTTGGCTAGTTAGCATGATACTGGCTGTTGGTTTGTCATAGATGACCTTTATCATATCGAGGTAAAGACTATCTATTCCAATTTTCTGTAAGGTTCTTATCATGAATGAATGTTGGCCCTTATCAAAAGCTATTTCTGCATCTATAGAAATGATCATGTGATTCTTACTTTTGGCTTTATTGATATGGTGGATTACATTTATTGATTTACATATGCTGAACTATCTTTGCATGCCTGGGATGAATCCCACTTGGTCATGGTGTATAATCTTCTTGATGATTTGCTGCATCCTATTTGCCAATATTTTATTAAGGATTTTTGCATCTGTGTTCATTAGGGAGATTGGCCTGTAGTTCTCTTTTTTAGTTGGGTCTTTCTCAGGTTTTGGTACTAGAGTAATATTTGCTTCCAGAAATGACTGAGGAAGGATTGCTTCCCTTTCAATTTCATTGAAGAGTTTGAGGTGCGTAGGCATTAAGTCTTCTTTGTATTACTTGTCGAATTCTGCAGTGAATTCGTCTAGGCCTGGGCTCTTCTTTGTAGGTAAGGACTTAGTTACATTGTCAATTTCATTAATAAAATTGGGTTATTCAGCAGTTTTGCATCTTCTTGACCTAGTTTTGGTACTTCATATGTTTCTAGGAATCTGTCCATCTCTTCTGTATTATCAAACCTATGAGAGAAGAGGTTTTCAAAATATGTGTTGATGATCTGTATTTCTACAGAGTCTGCAGTGATTTCGCCTTTTTCATTCCTTATTGCATGAATTTGAGCTTTTTCTTCCCTTTTTAAAATAATGTTGGCTAGGGACTTATCAATTTTATTTATTCTTTCAAAGAACCAACTCTTTGATTCATTGATTCTTTGGAATGTTTTCTTAGTGTCTATTGCATTAATTTCTGCTCTGATTTTTATAATTTCCTCTCTTCTTTTGGCTTTGGTCTTGACTTGCTCTTCTTTTTCTAGCTGTTTGAGCTGTAGCATCAGGTTATTTATTTGTGTTTGTTCTTTTTTACTAATGTGGGAACTCAATGCAATAAATTTTCCTCTGAGGACAGCTTTCATTGCATCCCATAGATTCTGGTAAGTTGTATTTGTATTTTCTTTTGCCTGTAGGTATTGTTTAACTTCTTTAATTTCCCCTGTGACCCACTTAATGAAGACTGTGTTATTCAATTTCCATGTGTTGGTGGGATTTTTGCAATATCTTTTATCATTATTTTCTAGTTTCATTGCACTGTGATCTGATAACATGCATGGGATAATTTCAACTCTTTTGTATTTATTTAAATATGCTCTGTGGGCTAATATATAGTCTATTTTAGAGAATGTGCCATGTACTGCTGAGGAGAATGTGTACTCTGATGTTGTTGGATGGAACACTCTGTATATGTCTATCAAGTCCATTTGTTCACAGGTGTGACTCAGTTCTGTTATTTCTCTGCTGATTTTCTGTCTGGTTGATCTGTCCCTAGGTGTCAATGGTGGTGTGTTAAGGTCTCCTGTTATAATTGTGTTATTGCTAATTTGGTTTTTCATTTCTGTTAATACTTGCTTTTTATAACTGGGTACTCTGGAATTAGGTGCATGTATATTTAAAATTGCTATCTCTTCCTCTTGAAGTTTTCCCCTAACCAGTATGTAATGACCTTCTTTATCTCTTTTTATCATTCTTGGTTTGAAGTTCACATTGTCTGCAAACAGAATAGCTACCCCCACTCTTTTGGGGGGGGGTTCCTGTTGCGTGGAGTATTGTTTTCCATCCTTTGACTTTCAGTCTGTGAGTGTCCTTCTGGGTTAGATGGGTTTCTTGTAGACAACATATGGTTGGATGTTGCTTCTTGATCCATTTTTCCAGTCTGTTTCTTTTAATTGGTGCACTGAGACTATTTACATTAATGGTTATAACTGTTATAAATTGGTTCATTGTTGACATGTTATCTTTCTGCTGTTGCATCTTTATGTTTCCATTCTGTTTAATTGTCTGCTTTGTTAGTGGTTTTTTCCTAAAAAAATGAAAAACTGTATCTAAACTGTCTTTCAGTATTCTTTGCAGGGTTGGCATGGTGATCTTGAAGTTCTTCAGCTGTTCTTTGTCATGAAAGTATCCTATTTCTCCATCGATTGACAGACAGTTTTTCAGGGTACATCAGTCTAGGTTGGAAATCATTTTCCTTTAGGATCTGAAATAGTTCACTGCGTGCTCTTGTTGACTTTTTTGTTTGTGCTGAGAAGTCTGCTGTGATTTGGATAGGTTTTTCTTTATAGGTTATCTGTCTTTTCTCTCTGACAGCTTTTAATATTCTATTCCTATTTTGGATTTCTGGGATGGTGATTATTATATGTCTGGATGTAGTTTTATTTTGGTTATGGCTTTGGAGTTTTATATGCTTCACTGATCCTGATGTCAGTTTCCATTCTCATGTTTGGCAAATTTCTAGAAATTTAGAAATTTCTTTTCTAAATATCCATGTGACATCCTTTATGTTATCGTCCTCTTTTTTATTTATCCCTTTCAATCTTATGTTATTTTTCTTTGCATCATCTTGCAGCAGTTGAATTGTTATTTCCTGATTCCTTGTTATTCTTAAAATATCTTTCTTTTCCTGTTCACTAGCTGCAATCTTGTCTTCGAGGTCTGAAATTCTATCTTCACTTTCATTGAAGTGGTTTTGACAACTTTCAATGGGGTTTTTGATTTCCTGTAGATCTCTTTGCATCTGCTTCATGTATTCTGTTTGTTTCTTATATTGTTCATCCAGGGATTCTTCTTGTTTAGTTCTTTCAATTTTTTAACTGTGTCTTCTTTAGATATATTCAGCATCTCTTTTATTTCTTTTATCATTTCTTCTTTTACCTGGGAGATTATTTCTAGTTTGAATTCCTTTAAAGTTTCCCGGAGTTGTTTCTTTATTTCAGATGCTATTATTTCAGATATTTCAGGTGTATGGCATATGTTTTCTTCTATGTACCTAGCTCCTAAGGTTTCTTAGGATTGGCTGGAGGCTTGATATTGTATTTTGGTCTTTTGTTTTGTTATTTTCCTATATTTCCGTGTTTCAAGTGTTATTCCAAGGCTCTCCTGGGCCTGTTGGAAATCCTCTTCTTTGTTCTCAGCTTCTGGGACTCTGACCTCTCAGTTTTCTGGATTGAGAGAGGGTCACTGGGAGTGGGGCAGGCAGGCTGAAGCCCTGCTGAGCTGGTTCAGTGCAGCAGGAAGCTGTAAAGTTACCATGCTGGCAAAAGCTAAGATCTTAAACTCCCTCCTGGTGCTTGGAGTAGTGCAGGGACATTCATCTCAGACCACCCAGTCTCCAGAGTTGAGGGCGCAGGCAGACAGGCCCAACTATCAGGAGCTGGCCGAGCATGGCTGCCAGAAAGTTGGTCCTTTACTATGTTCTCAAAAGTAATATCTCCAAAACGGTCCCTTTAGGGGGTTAGGAATTCAACTGGAGTTTGGGGGAAACACAATGCCACCCATAAGAGCAGCATCACATTTTTTTTTTCTGTTTTGTGTTGACTTGTCATTATCTTGCATAGAACCTGTCACTGAAATGGCACCAAATAGTAATTGGGAAAACTAAAGGCATAGCCTTTGAAACTGGTATCAACCAATCTTCAGCGTGAAATATAGTTCCATACATGACAGAGCAGTGATTTGAAAAAATCACTGTAACACTGACTTTTAACTTTTTTTTTCTTTTTTTTTTTTTTTTATCAGTACCAGGGATTGAACTCATGACCGCCTGCTTGCAAGACAGGTGCTTATGCCGCTGAGCTAAATCCCCAGCCCCAACACTGACTTTTAAAATAGTAATCATGTGTTAGCTAAACTGTTTTCTCCTCCAAAATCTCAGAAATCACAAGCCATTTCGGGAATTGAACTTATACCCAGTGTGTGGAAACTTATATCTAATTTGATGGAAAAGATATGTTTGACTGTATAGCTGACTGTAATAGATGTTCAAATCTGAATTTTACTATTGACTGTTATTAGAGTCAGCATTTCCATTCTGCTGAAGTTGTCAGACTTAATGAGAGATGGACTGATAACAATACAAAACATAAGCAAGAGAGAAAAACGTCAACACAAGGAGACATAATGACAGAGCAATGCAAATACAAGTCACACATGATGGATATTTTCTTTAAAAAATTGCAGATAAGTAACTAGATGAGCCAAATAAAAAGGCAAAAACGTGCACACATGGCTGCACACACACACACACACACACACACACACACCAAAAATGCAAAGAAAAAATGAAAATGAAATGGGTTTCTATTTATATATCAAAAGCATCATGTGCAAATGATGTATCTGGGACTTACAGTTTAGAGATTAAATCTCCAAATTTTATAGTAAAACATTCATTTTCTACACACATGTGCTCCATTCTGAACTATGGCGTATTTCTTATGTCAGATTTCAGACCAAAAGCAAGTGAGTCTTTGCAAATGTAGCAACATCATAGGACTATAGCATAATTTCACAGAGTTTGACAGTTTGTGGTGATCCAACTCTTGTTTCTCTGAATTTAATTTATGAATAAATCAGCCTATGAGAAAGAAAAATTGTTTAGTAAGTCAAGCTGTAATATGTTTTTAGAATAAAAAATAAGAAAACCTGTATATGAAGATAAACTATTCAACTCTACCTTTTTTTTTTTGACAAATTTCATCACTGTTTTGCCAAATTTATCTCATATGATTTTACAGAGGTGGTGAAATAGTTGTGAAACATGACCCCTCCCTTCCAGACCACAGGGAAAGCTTTTGGATCTTACAGTAGATCTTGTCAGGTAGGCATAAATATTGTGCAAACCAATTTCATACAAAACGTAACAGATTATTTTAATAAGATAAACAACACTAGTACTTTCCTATTAGAATGTAGAAGTTTATAAATTTATAGCTATCTATGTAAAGTTTCGCATGTGCTTTTTCCCTGCTTTTCAAGGCCACAAACAGGCTTTACGTTTAGTCTACTGATACCAAGCTAAATAATTTACCTTGCATTCCTTCATCACTAGACTGTAATTGCCTCCAAAAAAGGAAAGATCTTGTATTGTCACTGTTTAATCTCTACAATTTTATTTAATTAAAATGAATATTCAGTGTTGATTACAATGTACTATATTTTATTTTCAGCACTCATATAATTATTAGAGATTATGTTCAAAGGAACTTGCAGGTTTATATGTATGATTTGTTCAACAATATTATCATTAACTGTGTTACATGGGAACTTCTGTTCAGTCTTCAACAATTTGAATGTCATTTTAGTTTCCTTTTCAACTGTGTCAACTGGCTTTTCAGTATGAACATTCTGGAATAGGTACTAGTACTTTAAAATCTCAGAGCTGGAGTTGTGAGTCATGAGCTCATAAACTATAGCACCAAACATCAGCAGGGCCAGGCAAGACTTTTCAGTAACATTTATAAGTGATGATTTATAAAACACTTTTATGAATGAGTTATATAGAAAAAGTGCCAAACTTAACAATCATGATGCTGGGATTTTGTTTCCAAGGTGTTTCTGTTTTGGGCTTCATGGATGCTACATGTTCACACATCAGAACAGCTTACCTTTTGACTAAGGTGTACTGGAAGCTGTTGTAACAAAGTACCATTGTCTGACTTATAAATAATAGAAAGTTATTCTTTGCCATCCTGGAAGCTGGCCCTCAGAGACTGGGCTACCAACATTACTGAGTTCAGGTCTTCTTCTGAGATACAGACTTAGAATTTGTGACCCTCTTATACTCTCATGCTGCACTAAATAAAAAGAGTTCTCCAGGCTCCACTTTCCTGGGCCCCATCTCCATGATGTAGCTTTCTACCAAAGCCTCCACTTCATCAGTCCATAAAATTGGGGGTTGTGATTTCAACATATGAATTTGGGAGAATAAAAATATTCCGTTCCTTTTTCTAGGACTTTGTTTTGACTAGTTCACTTGTGTAATTGATTAGACCTCTTCAGATCCAAATTAACTGGTTGAATCTTAATAATATTTAAATCTAGGCATGTTGCCACAATTCTGCATTTAACAACACTTCTATTCTGGATAATACACTTGTAGCTTTTATGGACATATACTTAAAATTCTGAAAAATATGTATGCATCTAGTCTTCCAAAGTGTCCCAATTCAAGCTGAGTATGGTAGGGAGTGCTTATAATCTCGTTACTCTGGGAGGCTGAGGCAGAAAGATCACAAGTTCAAGTTTAATGTGGACAGCTTACTGATTTAGTGAGATTCTTCATAAAAAGAAAAAAAAAAAACTGAGGTTATAGCTCATGGCCAAGACTTTGGGTTCCATACCCAATACTGTAAAAAGGAAAAAAAAAGTATACGAAACCATCTATTTGAGGGTAAAAATCATTCTACATGATGGCTTTTAGTAAAAAGTTTAAACTGTACATTTTCTCTCTCAAAATCACACAGCAAATACCTTTTATTAGTGTTGCATGTGAAGGAACAATGCCAGGGAGTGTAGTTGAACTCCACCCAGCATCGTGGCCTTACTTGGAATCAGAGAAGGGTCTTCGAGCCCGTTGGAAGAGAAAAGGATCATTTATGTGCTTACATAGACATACATTCATTTAGTGTGTTTATGCATGAACTACCTCTGCCCTACCCCCAAAGAAGAGATCAAAAGCAACAGATTGCATGTTTCATAAAAACCACACACATCTAAATCCAGTTTTACTAGCAGTAGGTTAAATTTGCTTTGCCTTAATGTGTAATACATTATCTGATTCACTTCAATGACGGATCCATCTAGTCTGCATATCAGATTCATTCGACTAGAGAAGGAAATACTTCAAATGAATCAATTCAAATGCAATGTTGAAGAAAAGGCGACCTTTGTGTGAAGTCCAGATTTTATGAATGTGCTTTGTTTTGTGGAAGCAGAAATACCAGTGATAAATATAACATTAGCATAAGGAGTGACACAGAACGTTAAAGCCCTTGACAGGAAGAGTGCTTGAAATAATTTGGTGCCGATAAACAGCACTACAGCCAAGGTTTTGGCAATTTGTGATAAACCACAAAATTTTAAAAGACTCACAGAAATCCTTCTAAATGGGCAGTATGCTGGAGTCGCGGTGAGCTCACGGGGGTTCTCAGAAGAGTATTTTCAGAGCTGGACATTTTGCCATGGCTAATAAGAAAATCATTTCAGCAAACAGAGGGATGTCTACACACTTGGACAGTGTTCCAAGTCTGAAGGGTGGCAAATCCAAACAGCACAGTCACACAAAATTATGACTCTTCACTGTGGCAAATCATCACAGACAATAATGTGAAGGAAAAGTTTGAGCCCCCAAATTTTAAAGGATGTTAACTATTGGCTATAATTAAGTGGATTAATTATTTTTTCACTATTATTGTTCTCAAAAGGTAAGCTATTCTTGTGTGTGAACATGTAGTGTCCATGAAATCAAAAACAGAAATACCTTGGGAACAATACTGGGTAAGTCATATTTGGCCAAACAGTTGAAAGACACATTTTGCTTACATTTTCATTGATATGAAACTAATTCTTAAAATAATTTAGTTCCACAGAAGATGAAAAAATGTTGGTATAAACCTTTAGGTGCTTCTAACTAATGATGGTAGCTATTGATTTTTTATTTAAAGAAGCCCCTTTAATGCTACTACAATGTATAGACCCATGGTGCTGGATACATAGTCAAAAATGACTCTTTCAAAATGTGATGACATAGCAGAGCTTTTTCAAACACACGCAAACACACACACATGCACAGTAGTTTAATTATAGCTAGGACAATGCAAAAATTAACATTTGATGACTCCTGGAAAAAAATTAAAGTTGTAATAATAATTACATAATATAATAAAATACATAATTACATAATAATAATAAAAAAGTAAAGTTGTAATAATAATTTCCAATCTTTCTTTATTTGCTTTAAATTTTTTTTACTTGAAAATTCTTTTCTGTAGGAAATATAAGAGGAAATTTTGCACTGGGATTTTGTGCATTTGGAATACATCTCTTAGCAGCAGTGGCTAGAGTGGCATTCCCCTAAAACCTGATCTCAACAATACCAGCTATATCTAATTTAATGAAACTTTGAAAATTTCTGAAGAACATTTGCCTCTCCTTGGCTCCTCAACCAGGGCAAAGGAATGACTGAAAAATCCAAACCACTATCTACTCCAGGGATCTATCTCTCAACAGAGAGACAACAAGGCCATTGCTTACCAGTGGGGGTGGCACGGAACGCCAGGTGCAGGCATGGTGCTTGGATATCTACCCAGTGGTAGTCTAAGTGGGGCTAGAGGGTTGTTCATTGTTTTGCTTTATAACATAAATCCTCTGTCTTTCTTGAATCTTTGCTTAACTCTACTGCTAAATACTTTTGTATGGATATAGTCTTTACATTATAGGTAAGAAAGTTCTGAGTTTGTTTGATACCTAGTGAGGAAAGAAGATATACACTAATTCTCTCCAATTTGAGGCATTATTCACACATTTTAAGACATGGAAGTAGTCTCTGTCTCTTGTTAAATTTGTTTTTTTACCTGAACAATGGGTGTACTTTCATTGCCATTATTAAAATTTTTGCAGCCCGAGATGGTGGTACACACCTGCAATCCTAGCACTCTGAGGAAAGAGGATCTCTGTGAGTTTGAGGCCAACTTGTGCTATATAGTGAGTTCAAGGCCACCCAGAACTACACAGCAAGATCTTGGCTCAAGAAACCAAAACAAACAAAACAAAACAAAATAAAATATGGTTTTAACTCCCACTGGTGGAGAAATATAGTAGCATTCAGAGAAACAATTTTGAGGTCAGTGTTCCATTCTTCTTTTCTTTCTTTCCAATCCTTTCTTTTCCTTTCTTTTTTTTTCCTTTCCTGTTTCCTTTCCTATTTTCCCTTTCCTCTTCCCCTGTTACATCTCCTCCTCCTTTCCCTCCTCTTCTTGGTCTTCCCTTCCTTCTCCTCCTCTTTTTTTTTTTCATCCTTCTTTTCTTTATTCTTTATTGCATTAAGAACACACAACATGAGCTCATGCCTTCCCAAAAATTTTAAGTACTATATAGTGTTATAAACTATAAACACTGTGCTCCCTTTTGGAACTCCTCCCTTCAGACTGACTATCTCAGAAAGTAAGATGTATGTAATATGTAAGCAAGTCTTTAAAAAATCACAGTTGATATATGTATCAAGTAGGAAGAATTCCAAATACATTCCCAAGTTACATATTCCCATTGTTTCAAAAAATTTAATATATATGCTAATGTGTTTCTTTTATACTAGTAGTTTATCTTAGTTCATTGAAAAGAAAGGTTTGTATTATTACATTTCTGCTTTGTAAAAATCTTTTTGGTCTATGTCATGCAATCTGAGTAACAACTTTGAAGATATTGTTATATAATGTTTTGTTATGTAATTTTGTTTTATATTTTTCATTAAAAAATGAGCGAAATCTTTTTTTTTTTTTTTTTTTTTTTTTTTTTTTTTTAATTTTTATTTAAGGAGAAAAGAAAAGAAAAAAAAACAGTGAAGGGGTACAAGTTATACAGATTTACAGAAGAAAAAAAATGCGCAGTAGGAAATCACTAGTTAATAGATTACATATTGCCATCTTAGAAATAATTGTTCAAGTCACAGAATTAAAGTTTGTAGAGTGGACATTCCAGCAATGATACTGCAAACAGTTCTGTTCAATGATCCATTAGAACTCTGTGATATCATTTTCTGTCTTATACATTTAAATATACATGCAGTTATATAGTTTAGAGCATTTTCTTTTCCTCTCTTTTGTACAGTGACTATTACACATTTTGGGTTTCATTGCTCCCACTGTTCTTATTGCTTTTTTGGAAGAGAGTAAAACCAAATGTGACATGACAGAACAGAATCGGTCAAGTCAAAAGGGTGGATATAATAGATAATATAAAAACATAATACAAGGTGATCAACAATGGTTACCCTAATGCCTCCCGCTATTTCTAATAGAATTGCCTATATCGTTAGTTGTAATACTATTGAACAAAACCGTAAAGGATAAAACCGACAAAACCAAAACATTGGAGATATTGTAGGTCTTCAAAAGTAGATAGAAGTCAACGAGAATGGGCGTTATAATGAATCTCATTATCTTCTCAGCTGATGCCTAAACTTTCGAACCTGATACTATTCAGCAAAACAGAATAGAGGAACCTCAGTCAAAAACAAGATGGTGAGAGTAATACAGGGCTTCAAATCGAGAAAATAGAAAGTCAAAGTGGGTTACTATATTATATCCTGCTATATTTTTCCCTTTAATTAAATGGATAACAATAAAAAAGTATATAATGGAGTGGAGATTGAGAAAAAGAAAAAGAGGGCATAACAGCGAAACAGGGCAGATCAAAACATAACCTTTTAAGCAGAATAGTGTTTCACCACCAGATATTTCCGACTTAAAAATAGTTACCATATTGACTCCCTCCCTGAAGTCCTTGAGTACAACTTCATATACTGTAGCATTAAGTATATCAAAACAATGTAAAACCATTTAAGAGAATGACAGCATTATAGAGTATTTGGAATTGACTAACAGAAAATGAACAATGGTCTCTGTATAATCTCCTTGTCTTTAAAAGGTTTTTGCTTATACTAACGTACATAACAAAATCCAATAAGATACAACCTGGTTAGACCATTGGAGACAGAAGAACAAAAGCTAGATGAGACTTCAAAACAAGATGGTACTGAATCAGCATTACCTATTAAGATGTCATTTTCTCAAAAATAGCTGTTCCTATCATCCAATCTTCTCTGTCTCATTTCTGTTGAGCTCTTTTTCTGTCAGTAGCTGTCAGTTTGTCTTCTTCATTTTGTTCTCTGCTCCATTCGTTGTGGCCTCCCTGCCACTATTTCTGGGTTCTTTGTATTTTTCTTTTTTTAGAATATCCTGCAATACTTTCTGTAGAGTTGAATTGGTGGTTGCAAATTCCCCCAGTTCCTCTTTATCCTGGAAGCACCTCGTTTTTCCATCAATTTCCAGGGACAGTTGTGCAGGATATCTCAATCTTGGCTGGAGATTATTATCTTTCAAAGCTTGAATTATTTCCCCCCATGCTCTTCGTGATTTGATGGTTTGTGAAGAGAAATCTGCTGTAATTCTGATGGGTGTTCCTTTGTAAGTGATCTGTTTCTTGTCTCTTACAGCTTTTAATATTCTGTTCTTGTATTGAATTTCTGGGATTTTTATTATTATATGCCTGGGTGTTTCTCTGTTAGGGTTGTAGGTAGCTGGGGTCCTGTATGCCTCATACAGCTGAGTATCTTTACCTTTTGCTAAATTAGGAAAATTCTCCTGGATTATTTCTGTGAGTAGCTTTTGTAATTCATTTGTTTGTGTCCCTACTTCTTCTTCTATGTTCTTAATCCTTAAGTGGTGGCTCCTCTTATCATCTTCTTGTCTTTGTATTATTGCTGTTTGTTTCTTTGTTATTTTTAAGAAGTTTTTCATTTCATTCTCCCATATTTCAAGTCTGCCCTCCAGTTCAGATAGTCTGTCCTTAGTTTCTTTCAAGCTGTTATGCCAGTCTTGTATAGACTTATTAATTTCTTGATAGTCCCTTTGAACCTGCTTCACATACTCAATGCTTTCTCTGTTTTCTCCATCAAGCAATTCTCCCCTCTTTTTCTGTTCTTCCATTCCACCATCTGTTTTTTCCTGGGTGGTGTTTAGCATTTCTCTAACTATTCTGCATACTTCTAGCTTCAGATCATTGATAACTTCATTCCTGAATTGGTCTATGAGGCTCTCAATATGGTGCTTAATGTATACTGGTGCGGCGTCCATTATTGCCTGTTTCTCAGGATTGGGGGCCGAGGAGCTTTTTTTGTTGCTTCCCTTCCCCATATTTTTTGTTCCTTATAAAATGCAATCTTACAAAGGAGGCCCGGCTTCCCTGCCTGTCAGCCACAGCCTGATCAAATTGCGCTGGCTAGTTGTTCCCGCCCACCGCTGCGCACCAGGGAGTCGGAGGAGGCAGCCTACGCGGAAGTCAGTCGCTCCTCCGGGCCATCGTCCGGCTCTGGGATCTGGGTTAGGCTAGTCTAGCCTAGAGAGTCCGCCAGCAGCGTCACTCAGGCCAGGCACTTTTCTCCAATCCCGTCCGAGAGGGGAATGGCGCCCAGAGAGATCTCCGCTAGAGTCAAACTGTGGTGGGGGGTCAGATTCTCACTCACCTCGCCACCAGTCAGTTTTCGTGTACACCTCTGTCCGTCCTTTTTTTTTTCGACTCCGTTCTCCCGTTCCCAGAGCTCGGCGCTCCCAGAGCTCCGCGCGTCTCTCCTTGCTGAGCCGCTGTGGAGATAGCCGGCCGCCGCACGGCGGGAAATCCAAACCGGTTTCCGATGGCGCGGAGTCGAGCCTCCACACTGAGATTTTTCTGTTCCTATTTTAGCGCCAGGACTGTATTCCAAGTTGGATTCTCTCAGCCCAGTTCGTTCCTGAGTCAGCAGAGCATATCTCTACTGATTCGTGTCTCCCTAGTCCGCATTATTTCTGGCCTCTGAGCCGAACCTTTCAGAGAGCCTCTGGTAGTTGCTGTTGTCTGTCCGCCATGTTCTCTGGTCTCCGAGCGAAATCTTTTGCATCTGTATCTCTCCCCCAAATCATAAGATTTTAACTAGCATTTAATTTTGCCTTGATTGACAACCAAGTTCATGACAAGATGAAATCTTCCTACAATCAGAAGAGACAACCAATATGGATTCGGAACTATGAATCTCTCCTCTACTCTGGCAGGATTGTCTAGAATTTGAGTTGAACGATGGAGTTGGCCATCAAACACGCATGGAAACCCCAGGTGTCAATGTTTCCCACCAGAAACTAGGGCCATCTGTGTACTGTGCAGGAATCATTGTAAGGGGTACCACAAAAATCCTATGGAAGAGAGAAGCAATCTGAGGCAGGCTTGTGGAATAATATGTGAGCTGGTGGCTACAAAAGCTTCCCTGTGTGCAAAGAGCATATGCTTTCTCCACACTCTGAAGGTAGAAATTCTGAGCTCACTAATGTCAGTAGGATCAATTATCAAAAACCTGCTTTTAGTGAATCATATTTGAGACCAAGAAGAGAATGAGACAGTGATGCATTTATAGGACCAAACTCTTGAGGTTGGGGAATGAGACTTTGGACAGTCAGGTTGTTTTTCAGGTGCCTCTTTCTTACAAGCAACACTGGAGAGGTCGGTGAGCCTAGCTTCCTCATCAGCCTTTGGTTATCTCCCTGGAATGCATCTGAGATTGCAACTGAAAATGTTTGACATTAACTCTAGGGGAAATGGATTGTAAATACAGTTGGTATCACAAACGAAACCTGTCTAACAAGCTCCAGAATGATCACCAAAAGATCCTGGGTTTGGGGGAATCAAAATTCTGACTCATTGGTTTCTATTCCTTGTTTAGCTGGCAGTGGGCCTGTGGCATGTGTCTGGATGCATGAAAAGAAGTTTGCTTTATTTTCCCACAAATTAAAGCTAAATGCAACTATCGCATTCCACTGTAAGAACACAGAATCTCTGTGGACACACATCCCCCTGTGGCACAAGGACGAGTCTGCTTCGGGAGTGACAAAAAATGTTTTAGAATGAAAGAGTCTGCAGCTACGTAATGAGCAAAATGTGTTAGATGCCACCAAATTAAACACTTTACAAGGTTAATTGGATGCTGTGTGAATTATCTGAAAAATGTAATTATAGCTTGGGTCACTTTCAAATCCGAGACTGTTGAGTTTGAACTGAGGTCAAATTTACAGCTCTGAATGACTTCTGTCCTGTGCCCATGAAGAAAGACATGGCCTGGCAGAGATGAGGTCCACTGACGATCCTGTGTCTCCCAAAAGAAAGGGGTAAGGGGATCACTATGTGACGAAGTCCATAGATGTCCTCTGTACCGTTAGTCCAGGTGGAGAACACTGCGGCACAGTGCAGTGTGGAGGGCTATGAGGACCCAAGATTTCTGAGGCCCAAAGTTCAAACAGTATGGGAAGTCTTCTTTAAAAATCAGTGCTAGAAATTTAGCACAAATCTTAAGCACTATTCTGTGGGTTCCTATAGAGGAAAGTTAAAAAAATATAAGAAATTGCAAATTTTCAAATGATGACAAATTGACAAATGTAATAAAATCCATAAAATAATTTGAGATATGTTTGCACAATTTACTCATACACCCTTTGATTACTTCTTTACCAAACATATTTAAAATATCACTTGTTATAATAGTAGAAAAGAAAAAGAAATGATTCTTGGAGATCATCAAATTTGGTTTTTGTTTTAAATTATTGTATCATGTAAAATTTGTTTTAAATTATTGTATCATGTAAAATTATCAGATTTGATGGCTCTGTAGCAAGTTTCTGTCATTTATGTGCTATAAGATCTCAGCAAGTTTTCAAGTTTTCCTCTTCAGTCCAATGTTAATTATAAAATGATAAAATTGAATTGGAGATATTCATTAAGCAGCATGTCCTGGTATTACAGGGACTCCTCATTTAATGACTGAGTTCTGTTCCTGCAACTAAGTTGTTAAATGAATTGGCTTCTAAATGAGGAGTGTGTGTGTTTTAATGGGCTGTTTCTATTACTGGAATCTTTAAAAGATTCATTATCACTGGCATATACTACATACTTCCCAATATTCAGTACAAAAAAATGACCAAAGAAAACTCCAACTTAATAGCTTTGCTTTTACTTGCATAACCCTTGCATGTAGTGCTGTAATGTTTAACAGGAAATAAAACTACAGTACTGTTGTATATAGTAAAATCTGCAAAAATTACAGTACTGAACAAACAAGGTAGGCCATACAAAATAAAACAAAAGCAAAAGCAACTGAGGATTTAGAAGCAAAATATAAAGAGATGTACAGTAACAGATGAGATTGGGCACATTCAGGGTGGTATGGCCGTAGACAGATGTACTGTAACAAATAAAAGATAGAACGTAGCCCGAACACTCATTAAATAGGTAGGTCATTAAACAAGGAACATTATCTTTCATCTGTGCCACAAATTTATATAAAGAAGCAAAAAGCTTATTTATAAATGATTCACATGTTATTAGATTACAAAGATTTTTAAAACTTAATTATTTCTATTAAAAATATTCTTCTTTTTAAAGAATTACTACTTTCAATATAACCTAGGCCTGCTTTGGCTATAATTTAGTTCTATATATGATGATTGTTTCTATTGACTCCATTGCTCATCCTAATTACTTTGTGTCCATTTCATTTTTATCACAATTTTCTTTCAATTTTTTGATCAATAAATCTAAATTTGATAAGGATAAACATCACATATTATCTAAGCAAACATCTGTCATTTCTCCAGAAAATTCTCTTTGTTTTCCAAATGTGAATTCAAATGATGCATTCAAATTTTATTAAATATTCTAATTGCAATAAAAGTGTATTGTGAGGTTTTAATTAAATATACTGCCTTATTAGTAATGTTCTTATAAGTTAAAAAATTCTTCCCAATCATGCTGTGATGAGATATAAATTCTCTGACTATAATTTTATACTTTTGATAATATAAAGAATTTTCCAGACTTACTTCCATCTCCATACATTTTTAAGACATGTTTTTCCAGAATTGGGTCATATGAGTCCTTTTCAAAATGTACCCCACCAGAACCTGAGTGAACACAGAGACCAGAAATGTCCTGAAAGCTGTTCCCATCTACTGCATATAAGTGACTGCAACCATGAAAACATTTCACTAAACAGAAATTAAAATATCCCTACCTCAACTTCCTCCAGCTGAAATCCCACAGCACAGTGGCCATATAATACATGGAGTAAATCTGCATCAGGAAGTGATAATTATTTTAATTAAATGTGTAAAAATGTTTTTGCAGAAAAAAAACATGTTTAAATGTGGGATTGTATGAACTGCAAGGTCTCTCCTAAAGACCTGGAACCAGTGTTATAAATGAATGATAATCCAAGAGTGGAAAGCAGAATTGTCAGATGTCGCTCCAGCACTCCCAATCATGAGTGCACACCTTTCTCTTATTTAATTAATAGTTTTCTAGTATTGTTGTGAACAGACCTTGCAGATATAATTAGGGCCATAAATCAGTGAGCTTCAAGGTTAGGGAAGTTATCTGAGCAGGCCTCAGAATTGTATTGGCCTTTGAAAGTGGAGCATGTTCATTGGCTGCATGCAGAGTGGCTCAGAAACAGGCACTGGATGCCCTAGAAGAAAATAATTCCGTGGTGTAAAGACTTCTGGAGCCACATGACAAGGCCTGTAAATGTCTCCAGTCACCGACTAGAAGGAAAACAGGCTCATCTACCTGCATCTTCAGTGAAACAAATTGCTCTGACAATCAAAGAACTTGCAAAAGACATCAAGCAGTCTCAGCCCACGCCTTGATTTCATCCCAGTGAGATCCCAAGCAAACAGTCTGTGCCCTAACTATGCCCAAATGTCAGGTCACCAGAAAGCAAATTTGTGTTAAACTATTCTTTTATAGTAGTTTTTAAACACTTCTCTTAGCCAGAGTTAGACATAAGAGTTATGTTATAATTTGAAGATTATCAACATTTTACAAGTAAATCCAATGTATAAAATCAAGGATTTGCAGGAAAACGAGATGAGGAGGGCTTTGTGCACCACTGAAAAACACAGTCTGGAAAAGAATGATGACTAAGGAGCGACTAGGTGAAGAGAGGCTCATAGGCACCTTCTAAGGATGTGGGAGGAACTGAAGAACCAAAGGTTAAAAGTCCAAGTCTTCCGAAGGCAGAACCTCATAAGGAACTGGATTATGTGACATCCTACACTATTCTCTCTGGGAATAGCCAATTCTCTTTGAGAATTTTAAAGTGAAATTTGAGGAATACAAAAATCATGAACAAGTCAATAGTGCTTATTTGTTTTCTGTATAATATACACACAGACTTTCCTCCACAGAATCTTTTGTAGGGCCTATATTGCTTGAAGGAATTTTTCTGTAGGTGGCTGCTTCGTGGAAAGAATGAAGAGGACTGAAATGGGGTACAAGTCGGGAAAGGAGCAAGGCAGAGGGGTGCTAGGAGCCGGCTGCACCGGGAATAATGAACCTCCTTGTTCTTGGGCAAGGGTGTACTTGGAGTCAGCTAACTTCAATCACAGTCTCAAATTGAGAGCATAAAAGAATTGTGAGTAAAATATTCATGATAAACACATGTACCTGTAGATGTGTGGGGGGAAAGGACATGCTGTGAGATCAGAGATGTCATCAGGGGAACAAAGTGGCATTTGCTTTGATGAATTCTCCAAGGTTCAGAGTCGGAACTCTGTTTCACCTCAGAAGTTTGATTTAGTCAGCAGATAAAGAGATGTGTCTCTGGAGAACAGCAGGAAAGGGACATCTGTAGTAATCAAGTACACAAGTACACAAAAAAGTATATGTACAGAAAACAGTGAATTTATAATGAGAAAAGTAATGTTGAGCGCACTGGGGTAATTCTGTTGGTATGGTCACTCACAGAATGCAAGGTAAGGCACTTAATGAGGTTGCATTTAGAGCAAGTTAATAACTTGCTCTTCTTTTCGGTGTTTAAGGACATCTGGCTTTAACAGCTCCGTATGACCATCTTTACATTGGACGCACCCCTGCTACTTTACCTGAAGCTTCAAGTCTCTATCTTCAAGTCTTCACACTGTGTTTTCTAGGTAAATATGTATGCATTGGCATTGACAAGATACCTTCATGTACCTGGTACTATGAAGATCAGATTCTCAGGAGTCAGTTTTTACTGTCTTCATAATCTTTGCAGGTAGTTCAATTCCTAACATATTTGTAGATCTTCAGTAAGTGATTACAAATGGGTTAACAATGATAAATGAATGAATGAACAAAAGAGGTGCTTGAAAGGTATGTTATACGCATAACATTCTTTTTGCCTGCATTCCTCACCTATCCATTCCTTACAGGACTTGGTGTACTGCATTTTCTATTTTTCCCTCGAAACACTACAAAAGCTTGCGATTCTATGGAGATTTTGCAAATACATTACTAGTTTCTTAATTCATCTTTGTTCTGTGTTTTCTATTGTTGTTTATTTAATGGTAACGAGGACTGAATTCAGGGCGTTTTCATGGCATTGCATCCCTGGTCTTTAAGAAAAAGTGTTTTGTTTTGTAAATTTTGACACTAGGTCTTGCTAAATCACTAAGTTGCCCAAGTATGACTTGAATTTACAATCTTCAGCCTCAGCCTCCCACTGGAGAGGTTACAGGTATACTCCATCACACTCACATTTTTCTATCACCTTTATAGTGCTCTCTGAGTGGTCAGTGTTAGTAAAATCATTTTCCTTTCAACATACTTGTAGTCTTGTTCTTGAGCCATGTTTACAGCAGCATAGTTCAATTAGAAATTTATTTTTGAGAAAAATAAAATATTGGTAGTTTCAGGGAATATTTTCTGTATGAATCTTATATGCTATCTCTGAATTATTACTCAGATCTCTAAAGAGGGCTCTATTTTGCCTCTATCTATAGCTGGAAGAGAGAATGAGGTGTAACATCACCATGTCTTAAGATGAGATCTACTCATGACATAACCACTCATCTGAGATGAAACCTTCTCCATTTAGGGCTCAGATTGTTGTATTGTCCCTGTAACACCAACATAGACATTTTGTGAGTCTAAAAAAGTGAACTGGATACTATTATTGTCATTAAAATAATCGTATTTTAAAATAGAAATATCAAAACATCACTAGGTATCTCATTATTACATATAATATTTATGTTTTTGTGTGTCAGTTAATTTTTTTAAAAATAAAAAATAAAAATATATTTATATAAAGATTATTTTGACACAGTTGAAAAATATATTTATTTGATTAGACAATAATTCAAATAATGCAAAATAAAATAATTCTGAGCTAGTTATGATAGCCCACGTATGTAATGCTAACACTCTGGAAGGTTGAGACAAGAGACTGAAAATTTTGAGCCTATCCTGGCCAATTCAGTGGCTTTCAAGACCCTGTTTTTAAAAAATAAAATAATAAAATATAATAGATGAACTGGTGATGGAGCTCACAGTAAAGTCCTCGTTCTGTACCTAGTAACAAAACAATAAAAATCTTTAAAATTTTCAAATAAAGATAGAGAAGGCTTATTATTTACAGATTATTACTGAAGAAAATGGTAAAGGATATAATCAGTAAGAAATGAAGTGTAAGGAGCATGATGTAAGAAATTTTAATAGAAACAGACTGATAAACTGTCTAAAGCTAAATATATTTTTTGAGGGGAAAATAATAGCTAAGGAAAGAAAAGGCTTCAAAACAAGTCAGAACTAAAATATTGTACAGAAATTTAAAAGTATCATAACTAAAATGAAAGTAAAAAAAAGTAAATCATCTTTCATAAAAAAGTATCAGTTTTTGTTTTCAAAAAGGTTAGTGTAATGTGGTATAGAAGAGATACTTCTCAAGTAAGTTAATTATTAGCTACTTTTCCACTGCTGGGAGAAAATTCCTTGACACTGAAAGGCGTAGAGTTTCATTTGCTCGGGTTTCAGTCCACGTCAGCTTGCTTGATGAAATGGCTCCCTCATGGGCATGGTGGAGGAAAAGTACTCAGTAAGAGTCCAGAGGAAGAAGAGGGGTCTTACACCCATTGCCTGGCTTTTCTGACTGGGTCCCACCTTTTAAGAGCACACTCTGCTGTGAATTCATCAATGTACTACTAATGTAGTGCATTAGTTTGTGAACTTAATTCATTCCATGAATCTGGGGAAATGGCCGTGTTTGTGTCCCTCACCATATGCAGAGTGGAAGCAAAATTTTGTCCAATGCTTCTGTTCGTGAATTGAATTGTTACACACACACACACACACACACACACACACGGTATTACTGATTAGTCCACTGATGACTATACTACCTTCCATTATTCAATCACTTTCCAAGAACCCCACCTCTTAATGCTTAAGACTTTTGGGGGTCACTTTCGATCTAAAAGTTCACCTTAAAGATTGAATGTAAAAAGGTAGAAATAAGTTATAAAACAAATCATATGAATTAACACATTAGATAAAAAGAAACTATTATGGATAAATGTTCTCCTACTTAATGTAAAATGTATAATTAACAAGAAATTCTTAATGTTGAAATTGAACACCACCTGATTGTAAAATCTACAAATGAATCTGCAAATGGCAGAATCATAACAACTTCACACACACACACACACACACACAATGACACATATGAGATCAATACATTCAGTTAACTCTCAGAAAATTAAATATCAAAATAATAATACAAATGCAGATTTTTGGAAGTTAATATAATTAATAGCTTTATTCAAAGAAATATAACAATTTATGTGCAATTTTTAAAAAATTAAATTATTTTAAGTATTTTAAGCAAACTATTTTAAGTATTTAAAGTATTTTAAGTAATTAATTTAATTATTTTAAGTGTCTCCTTAGTAAAGAGAAACTTTACCAAAAGTATTAATATATCACTATTAATCAGCTTTCCTTTTGCTGGGACAAAACATATGCAATGCTCAATTAATGGAGGAATGCTTTATTTTGATTCATAAGGTTCAGTCCATGGTCACCTGACTCCAAAGCAGAGATATTATGGTATACTACTACCTTGGCAGAGGAAACATGCCCAATTCATGGTATCTGGGAATCAGTGAAAATAACTGTAAGAAAGGAGCCATAAACCCTGAAAGGGCTCAAGATTGTGCCCGCGTGACCCACCCAGACATATTAGAAGTGTGCTTTCCTATTAATCCCATAGTCATCTCTCAAGCCAAAAAGCTGACAATCAAGATACCTCACAGCACCTCAATGTACCTCAAGATACCTTCACAGTACCTCTCCCAGAAACTTCACAAATCAAGCTACAGTAAAGCTACTATGGATACAGATGATTTGAGTAACACAATTAGTTTGATTTAAAGGACATAAGTTATCTAACCACTAAAGAACATGTTGTCTTTAAAGACACGTCACCTTTGTAAAGTCTGAACAGTTCCTAAGCCACAGAGTTAATCTCAATAAACCCAATTATTTCCATCACTGATGTCAATCTCAAAGCTTCATCTTTTGTTACCTTTATTTACAATATGAGACCACTCAAAGAGCCCATTTCCAATGACAGTTCTCTAGTTCTAATTTATCATTTCATCTACAGAAGTAATTTCTTCCACCTGGCTTCCGGCATTCTGTTCATTAGGATATTCTTTCCTATTTTAATACATTTTGGTTTTCCCATTACCTTCAGTCTCCATGTACAGTGCATGTTGGGTTCTTAGCATCGTATGATATTTCCTAATGTGTACCACACATGACCTTATTTTTTATTATAACAGACCCCTCCCTTCTTGTGGAGTACACAAGTTGGCCTTTCTCCATGTCAACTCTCTCTTCTCAATCCATGACATAATAAGCTACCAAGAGCATCATATTTATGCCTCATGTTTTTAAAGTTTACCAGGAGAAGAGCTGTTTCCTGGTTTTCTCATGTATCCCAGTTATACTGAAAGAGATGTTGGATACCAGTGTAGCAATTGATAGTTAAAATGCTGTGTTACGTGTGGTAGATAGGGCACTTGGAGGGGACTTTCATGCAAAGACCGATGTCTAAAGGTGACGATGAGAAGGAACTTATCAGTCTTTTCAGCCTTTGGGGATACTCAGAGGCCATGCAGCCTTCTATGAAAAGGCTGCTCAGTCTGTTTCTATCAAGGCAGCCAGCACTGCTGAACAGAGCAAACACAGAGTCAGGCACCAAAGTTTACAATCCAAGCTATAAGCTTGGAAGGTCCTAGATCTCGCTTTAAAATCCATTGAAGTCCTTATTAGGATCAATCTGATGCTTATAATTAATGCTACAAACTGAAAGGAAAGGAAAAAATATTAAGACAATGGAAAAACAATAAAGAAAGTAAATTTGGAAGACTAATGCTGATGATAATAATTACAATTGAAAGTTTTAGAAACACTTCTTATTATTTTTTTCTTTTTCCATGGAGATTTTATAAAACAGAATGTCCTGTGAGAACAAGCTGCCCTTTTCTTTAATATCTTAGCTGAAGCCTAAGATAGGATGATTCAGACATGCCTCTGGTATACAGAACACGCTTATACATATTTTTCCCAGCACTTGTAAGCAGCCAGGTGGTTTACAACCAACCAGCCTTCTAGACCTAAGAGCCTTATGTAATGTGCTGCAGAATTCATTGAAAATACATTGAGTTAACAACCATTCTTGAGATTGCAGTGATGAAGTATACAAGGCTTAGTTGACTCCAAAAATTCTTTACTTCTGTATCTAAGTCCTAAGATGAGATGACTTGAACACTCTGGGAAAAAACAGGTGGGGTCCTGAAACTAAATTCCTCAGGATCTCAGGATGGCTGGACTTTTGTGTGCTGACTCAGGACTACAAAGGTGCAGAAGAAAGGATTGTAAGGGGGGAAAATAAGAAGGAGAGGAATGAAAGAGAGGAAGGATGGAGGGAAGGAGAGAGGGAGATTGAAGGCCAGGCAAAAGTTAGCAGAAGATCACATACAAAATCCCACTTAGCATCTCTTTTGCGAAACCCACTTATGTTTAAGGAGAGGAAAATGAGACCCTACATCATGGTGAGAAATGCCAGAGCCACATTTTAAGAAGCACTGCCTTTTTGCAATATTTGCTGATATACTCATTACTATTGGTCCATGATGGATCATATGGCGTCAGATGCTCATAAGGAGGATAGAGGGAGAAAAACCCAGAATATGGAGTCACATTCAACACTGACCTCCCTCCCCCATAGACTTCTTTATGGTGTGCTGAAAGCCTAGGGTTGTAATATGCCTCCTTTGTCGGGCTTTATGGGGTTGTATATTAAATTTGCTTCTGCCTAGTAACTGATAACTCAGTAAAAACTAGCCAGCTGAGTAATGTCAATATTTACATTTGCTGTGGAAATATTGCTGAAGACCTACCTATCACATCAATCTGCTCGTGTAAAACTACTCATGAGTTATATTTGCACATTTAACACCAGCAGAGAAGTTCTCTATATTTAAGAACTGGTGGATATCCTCTTCAATAACAAGAGCTGTATACCAATCATGATGTTCTCTTTTCACTTTGGATAATCGGAATTCAGAACTAGCTCTAAAACTCAGCTAGTGACTATGTTTGCCAGTCTCTAAGGCCCGTGTACTGTATTCCTCTGATTAAGTGTTAGTAATTTTGCATCTGTGTTTTCTTAGCCTTGCTAGTTTGTAACTTGATATAAACTACCCTAAAGCCTTTGGGAAGAAATGGCTTAGAGATAAATTCAATATACAGGTGAGTGTAACCTCTAATATTATTTGGAAACAGAGAGAACATAGCAACTGAGATGGATCTTTAGAGCATTATGTTGAGTGATAAAAGCCACTTTCATTTTGTGTGATCCTAGTCATGTAAGGTTCTGGAAATGATGACTATAAGTCAGACAACATATCATTGTTAGTTACTAGGATGGTACAGAGAGGGGCAAGTATGGATTGAACTATAAGGGGTGACATCAGAGAGATGATTACAATTCAGAATATTTTGTATCTTGATTATGGCAGTGGCTATATAAATCTAAACATGGCAAATACACAGAACTATAGGCCTATTTCATGCCAATGTCAATTTCCTGATTGCAGTGCTGTATTTCAATTACAGAAGATACAACTAATAGCCAGGTGAGGTGGCTTATACTTGTAAACCCAGCATTTTGGGAAACTGAGGCAAGAGTAATCAAGAGTTAGAGTCCATCCTCAGCAAGTAGTGACTTAGAGACATCCTGAATTCAAAATAAAAGTTAAAAATGGGCTTAGGATGTCTGTAGCTCAACACAAAGGCACTGAGATCTTAAAAAAAAAAATCTATGTACCTAAACATTTTACATGACTATTTTGTTGCATATAAATTATACCTCAAGTAACAGTGCTTTGAAATAATCATTGTTAGCTAACAAATGGTGAGTTGATTGTTTACACTTATCTCTTATTGAAAGAACTCAGTTTTGAGTTCTCCAAGAACATAACAGAGCCCTGGTACTAAGTAGTTTGCAATTTGGCTGGCCAAACCATCTCAGGAAATGACCTAAAGATATAGGATCAGCCCAATTTTAGATGGAGAGAGCCCTGACAGTATGAAGTGTCAGCTGTCTGAATTCAGTAGGGTTTATCATCAGGGTACAAAATGATAAAAGTGCAAATAAGCAGAAAGGAAAGCTCTCAGGGTGAAAGCAAAATGCTTGATCGGCTCAGCTAGCAGCACTAAACCCAGGAGTCAGGCAGAGATAGCCATGGGAATGTGTCTTCCAGCCCCACCCGTGCAGCCCTGTGCAGACACCTCAGGAGTCTGTTGGGGCTTATGTAAAGCTCTGGCTCTTGCCACCACCTGTGATTGTTGAGAAGGAGGACAGGGTACCAGGACAAGTCTGTCCTTTCCCCAGGCTCCAGGATAGGCTGGGCAATGTTCCTCACCAGATTCACCTTCACTGGAGTCATCAGACCAGGCAAAGAAGGATAGCACTGTCGTGTCCAGCTAAGCTATTCCTAATCTCCTCTTCAGAGCACTGCTTGTGAATGGACCATTTAGGGAGACTACCCCGAGCTTTGAGAGCCAGGCCTCTGCCTGCTGCTGTAGAGGATGGAATCTCTAGTTTCTGAGCAGCAGCAAAATGATTCTTTCAGAAACAGGTCATTTAGCACTGATAAAAATGCATTGGCCTGATTTGATTTCTAAAGATTAGGATTCTGAAACAGGAAATTCAGTGCTGCATTTTTCAAAATGGACCCTTCAGGCACCAGGGCCCAGGGCAGAAAGCAGCAGATATGTTAAAAACTTCTCACCAAACACTTAGGTGTGTGTGTGTGTGTGTGTGTGTGTGTGTGTGTGTGTGTGGTATTAGGGAATGAACACAGGGCCTTTCCACTGAGCTACATTCTCTGTCTTTTAAAACTTTATTTTTTAAGGTTTTTATTTTGAGCAGTGTCTTGCTAAATTGTTAGATTCCCAGGCTGGTCTTGATTTTGTGACCCTCCTGCCTCACTCCCCGAGTGCTGGGATCACAGGCCTACATCACCACACCCAGCTAAGATTTTATCTCCCTATCCCTCAGGAACCAAAAATCAAGAACTAAGCAAAGGTATCGAGAAGAGAGCAGGAGCAGAAAAGTATTTGGAACTCACACTCAGGGAGCAACTAGTTACTGTGACAGAGCACTGCTAGATTCTGAAAAATCTTTGAAGTGTCTATGGCCCAAAAAGAAACTAATAATGTAATTCTAGAAGTCTACATTTGTTTCCTTAGATACATAACATTGCACAAACAATTTGGTTGCAATTTTGAGACAGTGGTTCCACAGTAACTTAATTAAACTACGGTGCCTTTTTATAAGGAGATGGACAGATAGCATTTGTAGAGTTGTGAGTACCACAGCTACACAACACAATTTAGCTTGCTTCTAATGATATTTTTAACTGATTCCTGCTGCTTATAAATATATTGCTATGTATCATTTCCATAACACTTGCCTCATGATCACAGAGACTTCTTTTTTTAGGTAAGTTAGTAGGCAACTTTCTTGAGAATAAAAAGGAAGGAAGGAAGGAAGGAAGGGAGGGAGGGAGGTAGGGAGAAAAGGAGAGAAGGAAGGGAAAGAAAACAAAATCAATGCTTTGCTTTTGAGAAAAATATGTCATCAAGCAAGATAGTGTCTTCAAATTACTGACAAGAAAACCTTCCTGAAGCCATGAGTATTCTTCAGGGTTGCCCATCCTTGTCAGAGTTCAGCAGCTTCAGCTGAGTGACCTAACCTTGGAGGCAAAAGAGACAGGGGCTGAACTGGGAGATTCAAAGCAAGCAGGAAAACGCTGATGAATCACTGTGTATTCTAAAAGGGTGAGGTCATGCATTTTTTCCCATGAATAGTTATCTCCCTTTTTACTATGGACTACATCATCCATTTTATTTGGGATTATTTTGTTTGGGTGTCAGGGATATTTGTTTCTGTGACCACCCTCCCCCCATAGAAACCGACATTTTATCTATAAACACATGACACTGTGTCCTTTGAAGCAGGTAGCCCAGAGCTGCTCAGCTGTTGCCCTTGACCTTAAGGAAACTTTTATTTTTCTCTGTACTTTTCAACCCAGATTCTATTTTCACCCCCATGTGACACTGTGGCCATTCTAAAGAGGGTTTTTCCAGTTGTGCTGAATTGATCAGATTGTATCAAATATTTGATATAAATTTCATATATGTCATGTGGAACTACAAGGAATTACTTTGTTTTGTACATTGGCCCTGATAGAATGAGAAGCTTTATGTAAGATAGACCAACTGTGTATACATGTGTTCTGTATGGAAGAATGTCAATATAAAGAAATGGTAATAAACTGGAAAGTGTCATCTGTTGTTTTATTTTTAGCTTTATGTTTTAAAAAGAAACAAAGCAAAACAAAGTCATTCATTCCACAAAAGTTAGTAGTTACTTATTAATTTGCAGTTAGTTATTATCAACAAATATGTTACTTTAACTGTTAGTTTTTTTTTTAAACTATAGAACACTTGGACTTTTTCTCCTTTTTAATCTAGAGATAAGAAAGGTACAAAGAGAAGTGAAACAAATAAGATAAACATGATCAAAGTTATATTCCTCAGAAGAAATATAGACTGTGGATTCTTCTAGTATTTACTAGATGTGAGCGTTATTAAACTTACTTTGTTTGTTTTGTGGGAAGCGAGTGTTTAGTCTTATAAAAATCAAAATATCTGTTTGTTCTGGGGCCTAAAATGAGCAAATGCTTGGTGATTAAGCTTGTGCATAAAAACACTTCTTCCTTCTTTCATGCTATTTATTTCAATACATTTTGAAGTGCTTATTCAATGTAGTCATGCAAAACTTGAGAAAAACCTCCATGGTGATTAAATAATTACAGAGATGCAGTTTGGTTTCAACTTTTGAGAAACAACTGTACTCCATGCAACAAATAAGTGATGTTTGGGAAGTGAGGTTAGGTATTTCTATTGTCTACAGAAAAGTGATTGACTGAAATAATAATGTGAATGTTGAAAATAAATGAAAATTAGTGTATCTTTCTTTTACAAAGGTCACTTTTCAGTGGTTTGAAACTAAAACTCATCAACAGGTATTTCCCTAACTTTTATTTACCATATTTTTTCTAGCTATGCCCTGGACACCAGGATTCCCTGCTTGTTGTCAAAGGATGGCCTTCGGGGACAGAGCCTTGGCTCTCTGGCCCTCTGCCTTCGCAGTGGGCTTGCCCCATGTGAAGCACAAGCAGTATATCAAAGCAGAGGAGGACAGTGTGACCCTGCTGTGATCTATGCTATCCTCTTGCACAGGCAGTCACAGGTCTGCCATGTCACTGTGCCATCTTGTCCCTGCCAGTGACCATCCCGCTTCCTACAGAGTCCTAGTCATATTGCTACTGCTTTGGGACCCACTGACCCATCTGTCTGCTTCAGCCTAGAGGTAGTAACCACCCTGTGAGTGCTGACTCAGCCCTTGCTGGTTACTCTAAATCCTGACAGAGTTTATAAAGAAATCTACTGTTATTAAACATTCCTAGGTGATATCATTTGAAAGAACCATTTGTTTCATTCAAAATTTTAAAACTGACTACTAGAATTAAATTTAAGCAGCCTTCTTACAGAGTTTTAAAGACAAATTATAAACTATGTGTCTGCTCCAATTTATTCTTCTGTTTATAATCTTGGTATTTTTTAAATCAAAACTTAGTTCCATTTATGAATAATGTTGTAATAAAGTATATTTGCTAGCTGGGCATGGTGGGACACTCCTGCCATGCCACTTCTCAAGGGAGTCTGTGACTGGGGGGTTGCAAGTTTGTGCCCAGCTGGAAGCTTAGCAATTTAGCAAAAACTTGTCTACAAAAAGAAAGGCCAGTAGCTCAGTGTGGCAATGCTCAGCTCGATGGCCAGGTCAGTCAGTGAGTCACCAGTTCCATCACTGGTTCAATCTCAGTTCAATCACTGAAATATAAATAAACAAATAAGATGAAAACAATAAGCAAATGTAATGATTTTCTTAGCATCTTTATCATGTAGTAGTTTTTGAAAGAATTTTGCTGGTTTGATTCTAGAGAAATATTAAATTGTTATAGATTCATGAAAGCAATGGAGTCAGAAGAGCTTCAGGTTACCCAGTTTGGTTAGAATTTCTAACATTTTAGTAAGCTCGTATTGTTGTCTCATATAGAGGGCAAGAAATGTTTTCTTCATTGTCTCACTTTAAAAGCACTTAACAGAAGGAGGTTCATGGAAGATTCTTAATAGATGCTTACTTTGTAAAGTCAACAATTATTGTTTTCAACATTGAAAAGAAGGTTGAAAATATACTTTAAACATGCCTTTGAATGATATAATGTTTCTTCAAAAGTTAGACTATATCTGTGATATAAGCATGTCTATAATTATTATTGCATTAGTAAACAGGCAAGCAATTCTGATTAGAGGATTAGGTTTAACACCCCTACATAGCTTTCCAGACGGTAGAATAATGGGACAAATGAGGACGCTGGAAGAGTTCTACAAAATCCCTTCAGAATTTGAAAATGTAGACCAAGGTAATCTACAGGAATCATCCCAGACCCCAGCTGATGCACAATTTAAGTATTTTCCAATTTGACTGTTTAAGGAATGTAAGCTTTGATATATGGCCTCCTTGAGAATTCCAGCGCCCCAGGGACCAAGCCCTCACGTATGACTCAGGTGGGAAAAGGCCTTTGAAACTTCTGGAATATCACGTTGTGCAAGGGCGGTCACATGATAGGTGCTGGCTTACTTTCCTCACTACCTAGATTTACACAGCACAGGCTCATCGCCCTTGTTGATTCCTGGCTGGACACGAAAGCTATTACAGGCTGACAAATTCCTAGTGAAATGTGGAGGGGCTAGCTGGGGATTCCAAGGGGAGGCAGAGCTAAGGGGGACAGACCCAGAAACTGGCAAGAAAGGAAAGACCAGGTTCTGCTGGCTGCCACTCGCTTTATCTCTCAGTGTCCCTTGGCTCCTCCTTTTCTTTTGTATCTCCCCAGTCCGTCCTTTTCAATTACTTCTCATACAGCCTGACTTTCTCTCTTTTCGCTGGTTTCTCACTTCTCACTGGCGTCTCAGCACAGTTGAGCCGTCTTTCCTCCCACTGGTGACACTGTTGCCACACACGGCCTTTAACTGGTAACTCAGAACTCAGTTTATTCCAACTGAGTTTTCTTTGAAGGCCAAGCAGAGTTCCGCAATTGCTAAACTCAGTTGACCTTCAGATTTAGATGGACGTTTCAGACAAGTGATCAAATAATGGTTCCTTATTTTCCTTAAGCAGGAATAGAATTGATTACTTCTAATTGCTAAAATGGAAGAGGTATCATAAAGTAAGCAGATAATATTTGAATTGAGCAATGATTTACCACAACAAGCAATAATGGAAACAAATTTTGCATTAAAAAATAATTATTAGAGAGAAAATAAGAGGGATAAGGAGAAAGGAACTAACCTAGAGAAAATCTTACAAGCCAGGGCCACCCACAAATAATCCATTAATGTGTTTTCTTTAGATGTACATACAAATATACAGTTAAAATATGTGGTATATGTAACTTATTTGATCAAATTAGTTGAATCAAGCAAAAAATTAATTTGTAAAAATGAAACAGAAGTAGGTGCTATGTAAGCACATTAGGATTTTCCTTTTTTTTTTTTTTTTTTTTTTTGGCTATCCTAAAGTGGTTATGAACATATTTTGAAATCAAACATGTTGCTAGTTTTATTGGTATCAGACTTGAGCCAGAATCAAAATGATTGTCAAAAGTCATAAAACAAAAATCTTGAAAGACATGGCTAAGACTAGTGTAATAAAAATCAATAGAAAACCAACTTTTTATTTTGTAGCCCAGCAAAAAATAATTAGGTTTGGCCACTTTTCATTTATACATTGCTTTCTATGGATAGATCTCAGTTGTCTGATTTTGCCAGAAATATTCCTGGCAATAGGAAAATGTTGCTTTTTGTCCACTTTAGAGCATTCTGAATTTTTTGATAGAAACTCGGCCTATCTAAAAATCAACAAATGACCATATTCTACAGCACTTTGAAAGCAATCTGAGTAACTCCTGAATTGAAATATTACTCATCTCTTTTTCACATTTTCCTTATATGCTAAATATTATTGTAATCTGTCATTCATATAATATATGCTAATAGAAAAACATTTCACTAATAGAAATGGTTATGACAGAATTATTTCCTTTTATGTTCAAAATCTTAATAAATGTTGTTTTTTTCTCCATTGCCAAAGTGTTTCATATCCTCTCAAGAAGTAAAATCGTCATCGCTTCTTAGTCTTTTGGCTAAGATCAAGTGAAAAAGTAAAATTGTTTATTTTGTTTTTGATTAAACTTAGCAGAATCACTTTTTCTTAGGATAAGCCATCACTGTCTTTTGTTTTGTTTACATAGGCCATATCCTAAAGATATACATTACTGTTCTGAATTCCATACTTCATTTACTAGTATATAAATGAAGATCGAAAGGCAGAGGAATGGAAAAAAAGAATTAAGATAAATCACATGAATTATTTTTGAAGTGGGGAAAAGCTGTTAAGATGCACCAGTGACCATTATCTCAAATATCACTTTCCCTATATCAAGGGTTACACCTGGAAACTGTTCATCACAGCCAAAAACACTGGGCTTCTTGGAATGTGGCTCATCATGGTGACTAACACAAAGTCACTTTTCTCGTAAATCTGCCTATTCGCCCACCATCTGTTATTTGCATTTTTCCAGAAAGTTAAAAAAATACCAATGGAATGTTTTGATTCAAACTGCAGTAAAATTCACATGGTTTATGCTTAGTTCTCAAGATGACATTTCAGCCAAGCCTATAGCTGGGATATTGCATCAGAAAATCTTCTATAATGGGAATTCTAGGTGAGACATCTAGAGGCCAAAAGAAGAATTACTTGCAAAATTCAATTACTGTCATCAATGTTGAGTCTTGGTCTGTGAACCTCATCACTGAAAGACCATTTTCCTTTCAACGCATAAGCTCTTATATACTTTATTTCTCATAATTTCATAGCTGTGAGCTTTTGGATTTACAATGAATTTCTAGAATGAGTTGTAAAGTTTTCATATCACCAATATAAAAAATCAATATTTCTATTTCAGTGACAATATGTGCTTGTAGAATACATGCTACACATTATATCTAGACAAACATGTAGAGTTTCAAATTTAAGAAAATGCAAGTTAATGTCTGGTTAAAGCATCTTTGTTATGTTTTGTTGAAAACAAAAGCCCATACATGTGTCCGGCAAAAGAAAATATTAACCATACTATGAAGTATGAAGCTTTCCTCCAGGATCTAGATTTACTGTGTTTAACAATTCAGAGGTGATTCCTGTCCTCATGAACTTTATAGTCTAATGTGGAGACAGAGAGAGACAGAGACAGAGACACACAGATTTTTAAAAAAAGAATTATCAGCAAGATTATATAACATTATATGAAATGTGGAAAGCATGACAGAAGACAGAAAATGCATGCAAAGAACCATAGATGCTCATTGACAGAGTGACTTTGGAAATAGTGATCAACACAATACTTTACAAATAAAAATATGAATCTTAATGAGTTTAAGTGTGCCCAATGTCACATAGCAACATACGGCAGACAGCAGGTTAAACAGATAGAAAATTAAAGTCAATTTATTTTATCAGACAAAAACAGTAACATACCAAGTTTGAAAGGCTTGCTTTATCTAGTTTGGTTGAGAAGAAATGAGATTAGAAAAATCTCATTCTATTGTTCTTGGCTTATAAATTTCAAACAAGAAATGAAATTGGTGATGTTTTCAGGCTGCTGTGTTTTCTAAGACTAGTTGGGATAATATTGTTATAGGGATTTCATCATTTGATGCTACAACAGCAAGGAACTTCTATCTCTCTACCATTTGCTATGTGCTTCTTAGGCTGTCTACGAAGCTCTGCTTCATTCATCTTCACTTCCAGTGACCAGGCCAATGAGAAGTCTCCTACCAAAAGTACAGCAGGTTGTAATGGCAGAGAGAAAACATTAGCAAACCATGTTCTGGTTGTTGAAGCTTCTCTTCAGAGAGGTACATCTGCATGTCATCTCTGCTCATAAGGTGAGTCGAAATTCATTTGAGTGTAATCTTCTTGTCAGGAAGGGTACCAGATATGAGAAGAGGGTAAATATCATGACCAAATGCATGGATAAGAAGAATTGTTTGAGCAAAAGGAGCATAAGAGCTCCTGACCGTCTGACTAATTAAATTTGATAGTACTTAGCTTGTGTGTGTGTTCATCTAGTAATATCTCATCCTTGCTCTTTTCATTTTTTGAGGTAACCTCCTTCTCTGCACTCAGTCCATGAGATCTTGGAATACAAGTAATTTATCTCAACATAATAAAGGCCATCTGTGACAAACACAAACAACGTACTACAAGGAAAAAAGTACAAGGTTTCCTTTAGGATCTCAAATAAGATGTGGCTACCTACTTTCACCATTCTAATCCAACATGGTACTAGAACTTCTAACCAGAGCAGTTATGCAAGAAAAATAAGTAAATGGCATCTAGATTGGACACGAGGAAGTAGTTGTGCCTATATGCAGATGACAGGATCTTTTATACAGAAAACACACAAAGACTCACAAAAAATTAGAACTGATAAAATCAGTAAGGAGTAGAACACAAAATCAACATATCAAACAATGAATACAGTTTTCATATACTAATAACAAACTAGCCAAAAGTGAAATAAAGAGAGCAACTCTATTTATAATAACTACAAAAGTATCTTTAGGAATAAATTAAATCAACAATATGAAAATCTCTTTAATAAAAATTATTGAACTTTTATGTAAGATATGGAAATAAAATACATATGTAAAAAATGAAAGACATACCATAGTCTTGAATTGCAAGAATAAATATTGCTAAAATATCTACCTAAAATTATCTACAAGTTTAATGAATTCCTGTCAAAATAGAATAACATTTTTCACAAAAGAAAAGAGAATCCCATAAATAACTGCAAAACAAAAAAACTAACAACAAAGCTAGAGACAGCACAATATCTGATTTGAAAACATATTGCCTAGCTATAGTAACTAAAACAGCATGGAACTGCCATAAAAACAAATACAAATACCAACAGGACACAGTAAAGTGCTTCCAAATAAGTTCATTTTTTGCCACCAGGAATCAAACTCACGACTTTGCACTTACCAGGCAAGCACTTACACCAGTGAGCTAAATCCTCTGCCCCCCCAAATAAGTTCTAATATTACAACTAAATGGCATAATTACCAAGATCATAAACTAGATAAACAGTCTTTTCAATAAACATTTTTGGTAAAACTAAGTACCAAAGTAATATAATAAACCTTGGCCCCATATCTCTCATAATATAGAAAAATTGATCCAAAATGGATCAAATACTTACATTTAATACTTAAAACTTTGAAAAGGTAGAAGAAAACATAGATAAACTTGAGGACATTAGTATGAGCAAGGATTTTTTTTTTTTTTTTTTTTTTTGGATAATACGTCAAAAGCACAAGAAAGAAAAAAAACCAAATTGTATTATATTTATCTTAAAAAACAACAACAACAAAACACCCTTCTTAGAAATAATCAACAGAATAAAGCCACAACCCCAAGAGGGAAAAATGCATGCTATTTATCTCAAAAGGGAATAATATCCAGAATACAGCGGTACCTTGGTTCACAAACTTAATTCGTTCCAGGATCCTGGGAAAGACGATTGTGTTGCTGTTCATGTGGGGAAGATATTTGTGGTCCTGTTCACCACCAGATGTGTAGTTGATGAAAGGAAACAAAATTTTGCCTAACACTTCTGTTTGCAAACCGAATTCCAAACAGGTTTTTGTGAGTTGAGGTATTACTGTAAATGAGGAACTCGGGGACTCCGGGAGAACATGGCGGACAGACAACAGCAACTACCGGAGGCTCTCTGAAAGGCTCGGCTCAGAGGCCAGGAATGATGCGGACTAAGGAGACACGAACCAGTAGAGATATGCTCTGCTGACTCAGGAACGAACTTAGAATACAGTCCTGGCGCTAAAATAGGAACAGAAAAGACTCGGTGTGGAGGCTCAACCCTGCGCCATTGGAAACCGCGATTTGGGTTTCCCGCCGCCCGGTGGCTGGCTGCTTCCATAGCGGCTCGGCAAGGAGAGACGCGCAGAAGCTCTGGGAACGGGAGTCTGCGAACGGAGTCGAAAACAGGACGGACAAGGAGGCGTACACGAAAACTGACTGGTGGCGAGGTGAGTGAGAAACTGACCCCCTTCCACAGTTTGACTCCAGCAGAGGACTTTCTGGGCTCAGGCAGTCCTGTAAGAGCAGGGCGCAGTGGCGACTCCAGCCACACATTCCCCTCTCGGATGGGATTGGTGAAACGTGCCTGGCCTGAGTGACACTGCTGGCGGACTCCCTAGGCTGGCCTAACCCAGATCCCAGAGCCTGACGGTGGCCCGGAGGAGCGAATGACTCCCGCGTAGGCTGCCTCCTCCGCAACTCCCTGGTGCGCAGCGGTGGGCGGGAACACCTAGCCAGAGCAATTTGATCAGGCTGTGGCTGACAGGCAGGGAAGCCGGGCCTCCTATGTAAGCTTGCATTTTATAAGGAACAGAAAATATGGGGAAGGGAAGCAACAAAAAAGGCTCCTCGGCCCCCAATCCTGAGAAACAGGCAATAGTGGACACCGCACCAATATACATTAAGGGCCATATAGAGAGCCTCATAGACCAATTCAGGAATGAAGTTATCAACGACCTGAAGCTAGAAGTATGCAGAATAGTTAGAGAAATGCTAAGCACCACCCAGGAAAAAACAGATGGTGGAATGGAAGAACAGAAAAAGAGGGGAGAATTGCTTGATGGAGAAAACAGAGAAAGCATTGAGTATGTGAAGCAGGTTCAAAGGGACTATCAAGAAACTAAGAAGTCTATCCAAGACTGGCATAACAGCTTGAAAGAAACTAAGGACAGACTATCTGAACTGGAGGGCAGACTTGAAATATGGGAGAATGAAATGAAAAACTTCTTAAAAATAACAAAGAAACAAACAGCAATAATACAAAGACAAGAAGATGATAAGAGGATCCATAACTTAAGGATTAAGAACATAAAAGAAGAAGTAGGGACACAAACAAGTGAACCACAAAAGCTACTCACAGAAATAATCCAGGAGAATTTTCCTAATTTAGCAAAAGGTAAAGATACTCAGATGTATGAGGCATACAGGACCCCAGCTACCTACAACCCTAACAGAGAAACACCCAGGCATATAATAATAAAAATTCCAGAAATTCAATACAAGAACAGAATATTAAAAGCTGTAAGAGACAAGAAACAGATCACTTACAAGGGAACACCCATCAGAATTACAGCAGATTTCTCTTCACAAACCATCAAATCATGAAGAGCATGGGGGGAAATAATTCAAGCTTTGAAAGATGATAATCTCCAGCCAAGATTGAGATATCCTGCACAACTGTCCCTGGAAATTGATGGAAAAATGAGGTGCTTCCAGGATAAAGAGGAACTGGGGGAATTTGCAACCACCAATTCAACCCTACAGAAAGTATTGCAGGATATTCTAAAAAAAGAAAAATACAAAGAACCCAGAAATAGTGGCGGGGAGGCCACAACGAATGGAGCAGAGAACAAAATGAAGAAGACAAATTGACAGCTACTGACAGAAAAAGAGCTCAACAGAAATGAGACAGAGAAGATTGGATGATAGGAACAGCTATTTTGGAGAAAATGACATCTTAATAGGTAATGCTGATTTAGTACCATCTTGTTTTGAAGTCTCATCTAGCTTTTGTTCTTCTGTCTCCAATGGTCTAAACAGGTTGTATCTTATTGGATTTTGTTATGTATGATAGTATAAGCAAAAACCTTTTAAAGACAAGGAGATTATACAGAGACCATTGTTCATTTTCTGTTAGTCGATTCTAAATACTCTATAATGCTGTCATTCTCTTAAATGGTTTTACATTGTTTTGATATACTTAAGGCTACAGTATATGAAGTTATACTCAAGGACTTCAGGGAGGAAGTCAATATGGTAACTACTTTTGGGTCAGAAATATCTGGTGGTGAAACACTATTCTGCTTAAATGGTTATATTTTGATCTGCCCTGTTTCGCTGTTATGCCCTCTTTTTTCTCAATCTCCACTCCATTATTTACTTTTTTATTTTTATCCATTTAATTAAAGGGAAAAATATAGCAGGATATAATATAGTAACCCACTTTGACTTTCTATTATCTCGATTTGAAGCCCTGTATTACTCTCACCATCTTGTTTTTGACTGAGGTTCCTCTATTCTGTTCTGCTGGATAGTATCAGGTTCGAAAGTTTAGGCATCAGCTGAGAAGATAATGAGATTCATTATAACTCCCATTCTCGTTGATTTTTATCTACTTTTGAAGACCTACAATATCTCCAATGTTTTGGTTTTGTCGGTTTTATTCTTTACTGTTTTGTTCAATTGTATTACAACTAATGATATAGGCAATTCTATTAGAAATAGCGGGAGGCATTATGGTAACCATTGTTGATCACCTTGTATTATGTTTTTGTATTATCTATTAAATCCACCCTTTTGACTTGACCAATTCTGTTCTGTTATGTCACATTTGGTTTTACTCTCTTCCAAAAAAGTAATAAGAACCGTGGGAGCAATGAAACCCAAAATGTGTAATAGTCACTGTACAAAAGAGAGGAAAAGAAAGTGCTCTAAACTATATAACTGCATGTATATTTAAATGTATAAGATAGAAAATGATATCACAGAGTTTTATTGGATCATTGAACAGAACTGTTTGCAGTATCATTGTTGGAATGTCCACTCTACAAGCTTTAATTTTGTGACTTGAACAATTATTTCTAAGATGGCAATATGTAATCCATTAACTAGTGATTTCCTACTGCGCATTTTTTTCTTCTGTAAATCTGTATAACTTGTACCCCTTCACTGTTTTTTTCTTTCTTTTCTTTTCTCCTTAAATAAAAATTAAAAAAAAATTTTAAAAAATGAGGAACTTGGCTGCAACAACCAGATTTTTTTCTGACCAAATGAGTTGAATAGTTTTTTTCTCAAAAGATAAATGAATAAACAAGTCATCACATCTGTAATCAAATCAAAAGCACAAGAAAACGCCATCTCAACCAAGTTAGAGTGGCTATTAACAAAACATCAAAAAACAAGTCCTGATAAGAATATAAGGAAAGGGGACTTATGTAATTGATAGTGGGCCTATAGATTAGTAGAGCCTTTGTGCCAAAGAGCTTGGACTCTCCTCAATAAACTATAGTACAACTACCATATTAATTAGAAATTTCACTGCTGGGCTTATATTCAAAAAGAGAGATAATTGCACTCATGTGTGTACTGCACTATCAATCACAACAGCCAAGATATGAAATCCAATGTGTCCTTCATCAAATGAATAAATGAAGAAAATGTGGTTTAAATACACACTGGAAAATTATTCACCCAGAAAAAGGGTAAAAACCTGTCATTTGTGACAACACAGATGAACCTAAAGGGCTTACACTAAAGAGAATAAGCCAAGCTCAGAAAAACAATTGCTTCATATTCTAGCTCAAATGTATAAGTGAACTATGCTGATGTCATAGAAGTAGACACTAAATACAATAGTAATTACCAGAGGATGGGAGCATAAATGGAGAGGCACAGAAAGAGATTGGCTATTGCATACAAAAACAGAATCAGACAGGAGTAAGTTACAGTGAGTTATAGTATAATAGGGGAATTATTGTTAACAGTCATTTATTATATATTCTAAAATAGCCCTAAGAAAATAATCTGAATGTTTCCAACACAAATAGTTATGAATATGCTAATACATTTACTTGTTCTATATACATTGTATATGTGTATTGAAATATCACACAGAACCCCCTAAATCTGTAAGGTTTTGTCTGCCAATAACTTAAAATTGCAAATAAGACAGAATTTTGGTTCCATTTGCAAACTCTGCACTGGGTGAGAAGCACTGTTCTGGTTGCTAAGTCACTCTTATATGAAGTCTGAGCCAATCTCTGCTTCACATTCTCCTGGGGTTGACATTGCATCAGAATTGGGCGCTTTATCTACAACTGGTCTAGATTAAACCACTCTGTGTACTTCTGTGAAGCCATGAGTAGATGATAATATGAAAGGAAATGTCTTTCCTTCTTGATGCTACTGGACCAGAAGGGCATTCTGACCTGAGATGAAAAGAGGGTCAGTATCTGAGCTCTTGAATGTAGCTCCCATGAACATAAGCCTTCCTCTTCTGCTTTCCAGGTAATAATAATAATAATTATGTTGCTTCTATGCTACTTATTTAAGTTGGGCGTTCAACATTTGCAACTTAAAATTTGTTAAAATATGTTAAAAATATTTCTAAAAGAAAACTAGCAATGTTAGTGGGAGAACTTTGTCTAAATCAAATCTAAACGGTGTTATGAAGAATTTCAAGTTTTCTTTTCTTTGAACTTATCGAAGACAGATAAGCCTCTGTGTCTCCTGATGATTGCTTCCCATGCAGACTTACCTTATTTTTTGATTGCTGAAACTTGAAGGTCTTTTTTTCTGGCTATTATGTGTATGTGATTCTATTTCTTTGCTGTTTCATTGTTTCAGCTCAGGACTAGTCTGCGGGCTCTTGGAGATTGACAAAACAGCTGGTACATGACAAGTTGCTGGAGTTAACAGCCACCCGTCACACTCCAGTGCCAACAGTCACACCAATGATGAACGCAATCCCAGTTTTAAGTGGACCCATTTTGTTTAACCTCAGAAAATTGTCTTCATGACTTTGAGCTGTCAAGAAAAGAAAAGAACATATTCACAGTTACCTATATCCAATTCATCATTTCCTTTAATGCTTGTCTCATATTGCCTTTTAGCTATAACCAAAAGGTCATCTAGATTAAAAATAAAGTTTGAGAAGCATATGAAGGATAAAATATGTTCTTAGGGAACCACACAAGGGGAAGATATTAAGAGAAAGAAATAGACACCTTATTTAACAATTTCTAGGACAATGGAAACTTGTATTAAATTAAGTACATAATTTATTTGTGTATTATAAAGAAGATAATATGTAAGGAGTTATAGCAGAGATGGAAAAAATTCAATAGGATTTTATATTGCTTTAATTCACTTTCCTGTATAAACTGTTTTCTATGCCTGATGTCTTAAAGTCACCATAAAAAATTGTTTATCCTTAAAGATTAAAGTTCAGCATTTCTAAGACTTTGATCACTGGGAATCAAACATTTCATTATGTTTTGTTGGGTTTTCTTTTTTTTTCCTAGAAGAACAAATTTCACTAAAAAAAAATCCACCAAAAGCAATCCATTTCACAAGAATGTCATATTATCCTTACTACATGAGAATAAAAATGATAACAAATTGAATAGCTGATAATAAAGCAACAGTTAGAATTTGATTTAGAAGAAAAGATAACAAACAAATGAGAAAAAAGTTTGAATAAGACAAAATATGTGATCAAATATTTTATTATATGGAAATATTAATGCCATTTTAGTTTAAACTTCACATTAAAACTTGCACTCAAATTCAAAGCAGAAGGCAAAACTTTCAGTTACTTTTTAAAGCGGTATTGCTAATCCAAAGTGGTCAAAAATAGACACAATGTCAACATAAATAATACCCTACAGACACAAAAAAGAAAACATTAAGTCAAACAAAAGAGCCATGATTAAAATTAGAGAGAAACATTCAGTTAGTAATGTATTTGCTTGAACTGATAAACTATATTGCCATGAAGATACAGCAGCCATGATCACTGCAGTGCTGAGTAATATAAAATCAAAATGAGCAGTCATCTGAGATTGCAGAGCGTATAAATCAAATAAAAAGAAACCAAACTTCATTTCCTGACTCTAACCCCTGGACCCTTTGGATGTCAATCAAGGTTTTAAAACGTGTCTGGTGTAGTGTACCCTCCTCAGGTAGATTCCTCTAGCAGGAGGTCACGTGCATGTCATGCCAAGCAAGCATGGAAACCTGAAGTAATTTTTAGGATATGAAATTCTTACCACTACTGAAGCCCAAGACAAAACTGGAATAGCGTCTGGGATATTTTCACCTTTCTTTTCCCTTGTTCCCCAGGTGCCCACCTCGAGTGTCTTTCTGCAATAGGCCCTCACCAAGCTCTCTTGCTCACTAGTGTAAGGTGTACTTTTTAGAGATACTTTCCTCTAAACAGGAAGAGTGTCAACTTTCCTCTTACGCCATGAGATCTGGTCACAGAGAAACTCTTAAAACCAACTACTAGTTATACTTGCTTTGCTTTTGTTACTCTGCAAACTTAAAATTTCTTTCTCTTTTTGAATGAGTGACAGAGAAGAATAAGTGGAAAGTGCAAAGTCACCATCCTTGATATTGGCAAGAAAAGAAACACCTCTTTTCTGTGCTCGGTGACTTGAAAAAAGTAACATGAGTATGTCCTTCATGTAATCTCCAGAATGTTCCAACTAATATCTTTTTCAATATATAAAATAGCAACAGATATCATTCCACGCTCTGAAATACTACAATGTTTCTTCTCATTACTTGATGTTAATACCATATATTTACTGTTTTTTGTTATCTTCCCCAGTAGAACGTAAACTAGATAACACCGTGGGTAGTGCTGGTTTTGTTTATTGCATCCCAAGTCCCCTGAAACCTGCTAAAGTCCCAACAAATATATGTGGAAGGAACAACGAATGAAGGAATTAAGGAAAGAAAGGTGAGAAGAAGGAAAATAAAGTAAAATCAAATAGTGAATCATCTTTTTCAGTATGTTTCTCTGATAAAACTATGCTTCCACATAAAACTAATGGATCCAACTTTCCATAAGATTTTTGCACTCTTTTTAAAAAACAATTAGATATTTTCACATCTGAATATCTGATTGAATGCTCACCTAAAAAGAAATCCAAACTAAATTGCTTCTGTAGCTGAGCTATAGAGCTATGCTTACTAAGCAATCAGTTTCTTTTTATATGTTTATACATAATGCCAAAGAAAATTTCAAGAAAAACAGATTAACTTAAAACACCACAATTATTGGTATTTTTCTGCCAGATGCTTAAAGCAACTCTTTTCTTCCACATTCTCTTATTCACATATGCTTTGGGTTAGTATTCAGGACAAATAAGTTTATACGAAAACATTTTGCCTGTGTGAAAAGAATCAGTGCAGCACATGACGTTTGGCAAGTAGCCATCAATTCAGATCTTTTATCATCTGTAAAATATGCTGAGCTTAAATTTTTATGTAATACTATAAGGAGTTAGAGGGAAGTTAAATTGTTGAGATTTATATATCAGAATGTCTTTCAGATAATACTAAAAGTATTATTATAGCTGTTTCTTCTACCACGAGGGATGCAGATATTTTTGTGAAATGATTAATACTCGACTCTTTATTACATAACCAATGTCATTAAATAGCAAATAATCCACTTCTCCTGGAACATATCTGGAATCATTTTATTAATGGATGCTATTTACATGTCCTATCTAGATTAAATATCATAGTCTTATCTATTGTGACCAGAAAAAAATATCCTTTCAATCTGTATATCTTTCTAAACTGGTTCTTTATATTAATACATGATGAAAACAATAAAGTAAAATAAAAACTGATATGGTGATCTGTGAGATCGTGAGCAGAGAATGCAGGTATGTTGTAAGAGTTTATCTGGCCTACAGAAATGGTGAGATAAGAAATGGCTGCTCAATGAAGCCACCAAGTTGGTTGTATTTTATTATGTAGAATGAATAACAAATACAGACTACCTGTGTTACTTAGAATTCACCGTGTACACAGACTGAATCATGCGAACTCTCAAATATTTGGCCACTTTTGACATGAAGAGCAACTTCAGTTTCATAGAGCAACATAAGTTGGTCTCTCTGAGAGAGAGAGTGAAAGATGATTTCAACAGTCTTGAAAAGGAGTCTACCCTTTGGGCACAGTAAGTAATCTACAGAATCTCTGAGAATGTTTGTAGGTTACACTGATAAGCCTGTAACAATCTTGTAACTTCTTGATATTTTTTCTAGTCAACCATTTCATGTTTTCCTACTAATGAGCTATAATTTTACTTATTTTAATCAATATTTTCTAGAGGATCCTATGGAGCCAGCATCCTATTGGGGGTGAGGAAAGGAAATATGCTTATTGGTAAGTAGAAGATTAGATTGTTATGGGTAGTTGTAACCAATGCGCCTCCATCCTGTTCTGTATGCGCCGTTTTCGATAGGATTAAATTTCCATTTCTAGTAAAGACTTAAGTTTCAGCTTTTTGTAACCCCCCCAACCCCCCTTCTGTATGTTTCTGCAAGGTGTGTTGTTTCTGGGAAAATGTTTAACCACAGAGAGCAACGGAATGTACCAAGAATCCCAGATGTTATTTGAAATAGGCCAACAGCTTTGTGGTTTTTAGCTTCAAAAACCCCAGCTTTAGTCTGATAGGTGCACAGTCTTCCATATTGGCTACTGGAGGCTGCGTCGCCAGGCCTGGAAATAAAGCCTTTGCTCCAAATTTCTTAACTTCTTGCTTCCTTGGATTTTATTCTGGGGTCCAAGCTATCACATGATCACAATATGAGTTATGAGAAGTGATTCCCTATGATAAGGATGTCCAGAAGTGGTAATGGGGAGGAGTTCTGTCATTTTAAATAGTATCCTTGTTATTGCTTGTGTCTGGATGTCACCCCATAGCCTCATGTGGTCATGGATGGGACTTTTTTAGAGATGGCTGGATCTGGAGTGTGTAATGCTGGGATTGAGGTGTGTGATCACTAAATTAGTTCACTGGTTGGTGTGGCATAGTTATAAAATATAAGGGACTGAAAGAAAGGTTGCTGTTGTCACTTGCTACTTTCTTTTTGCTGCTTCTGTGTTCTCTGCCATCTGCTTTCTCTGCTTTCCCTGGGCTGTTTCTCCTCTGCCAAGCCACTCTGCCTTAGAGACAACTATGGACTGAAACTTTACAAACTGAACTACAGTAAATCTTTCTCCTTTAGCTTTAGATATTGGATACTGTGCATCAGCAATGAGAAAAGATTTTTAGTCAAGATTTTCTGGAGGATCTACTAACCCTATGGAGCCAGCATCGTATTAGGGGGGAGGACAGAAAATATACTTATTGGTAAGTAGTACGTTAGATCACAACATGAATTATGAAAAGTGATTTAGATATTGGATATTGTGTGTCAGCAATGAGAAAAGTAACAAAGGCAGTGCTCCAACAAAGCCCAGATGAGAAGGCAACAAAATTCTGTGTTTGTGTACTACATTAGAAAAGATATTTAATTAGATGAGAAAGAAACTACAAATTCCCTGATCTGCCTGAAAGGTTTAAGGAACCTCACAGAAGACCCAGAGCACATCTGTGTACAGAAAGACACAATAGGATCACTGGATCTGAAGGTGCTGGTGCCGTGTGTCCAGACTGTGCAGTTAATCCTGAAAAAGTATCTCAAAGGAAGGACACAGCACTGTAAATTATCCTACATCATTTTCTTTTTGCTGATTTTGTCACTGCTTGTCTGAATCTACTGTACCTTTGATTCTTTTTATGTGTGTGTGTTTTTCGTTTTTATCGGTACCAGGGATCAAACTCACGACTGCCTGCTTGCAAGGCAGGCGCTTATGCTGCTGAGCTAAATCCCCAGCCCCAGTATCTTTGATTCTTGATAATAGGATTCCTTTTCAGCTTTATTCCAATAACATGTCCGTTCTACATAAAGACTAATATAGCAAAAAGGTGACATTCCTGTACTTGGCACACATGTAGTTTTTTAAATTAATTAGACAGCTTTCTAAATTATGACAGTGTTTGAGTTGAATAGCCTGTGAGTCTAGAATTTACCAAAAGATATACAGAGCCACAGCAGTTGAGCAGCCTTTCAAGGTCAGACATTCATTCTTTAGTCTTTGAAGGAGAAATCACTTTGTATATTTCTTGGTGGTTAATTTTCATCTAGATCATGCAGCAATGTACTAAGAAAGTTCAGAAATGAGGAAAAGGTAAATAGCACCATACTGAAAAAACACAAGAAACTGAAAAATACTACCTTGCATATTATGTGGTTGATACATTGTGTCAACTTGGGAAGTTTAGAACCTTAACTAATCATTATTCAGCAGTTTTACATCCTAGGATATGGAAGACATGCCCTAAAGTAGCTATTTACACCTAAGGATGTTGTAATGGTTGATCCATTGTGTCAATTCCGGAAGTTTAGAAGTTTAACTAAGTGACTCAGCAGGGGTCTAGAGTGCTCACTTTGTAAACATCTTCTGTCTGTGCAAGAGGAGGGCATAGAGATGGTGTGTGTAGCCTGCTTACAATATAAGGGAGGAAAAAAGGCTTGCTTGCCCTCTTTTTGCTCTTGTTTTTGCTGACTTCTGCTGCCACATCCTGTTGCCCCTGAGCCATGCAGCCAGCTGATTACAAACTGAAACCTCCACAGACTGAACTAAGTAAACTTTTCCTTCCTTAACTTTGGGTGTTGAGTATTTTGTCTCGGTAGTGAGAGAAAATAACTAACACACTGATGGCTCCTGAGAGGAGAAGAGGCCAGGTGAGGGGTTCAATCCGCAAGCCTTACTGATGCTTTAATTAACGCAGGCAGTTCCATTCTTATCACTGGTTCTGTTTTCGCAGCAAGCTAATCTTTAATTTGATCTCTTTCTTGCTTGTCTCTTGCATTGGTTCACATTAGTACATTTTCCCATCTTCTTTGATGAACTTACTAGAATGATTACTGACAGCTTTTAAAATATGAAACCTTAAAATTTAACCATGATGATAATTACAAAAATCTCTGTGTGATGAAATTACATGCACAAACACACACACACACACACACACACACACACAAATAAGTGCAAATAATGGAATGCTTATGAAATTTGAATAAAGTTGGTGGATTGTATCAATGTTAATTTCTCTACCATGTTATTGTTCTAGAGTTATGCAAGATGTTACCATTGAAGAAACAGAATGAAGTATATAGAGAATTTTCAGGATTACATTTGAATTTGTGTGAATTATTTCCAATTAAATTTAAGTAAAGTTAAATCTTAAGAATCAGCATTAAAAATGCAGTTCAATCAATTTGAAAGGGCAAAAACTAGATGAGGTATTTTAATGTTTCAGGGGTATGATTTTTGATTTTTTAGACAATTGGTCTTTTGGATAAACTAAAATTACTTTTAATAGAATAACGAATAGGATAATGTTTCTTCCTTTTCCTTGGTCATGTATTGCAGTGATAAATGTTTGCAACAGATTGTTCCCTCTTGATTGTTCTCTTCTTTTTGTCTAGATTACACACAAAGAAATTTTATGTGCACTCCTAATATGATTATGGGAAAATTAAGTACATATTTACTGTTCTTACTTTTTAATCCTTTCTAAAATATCCATAGAAAGAAGACATGAGCATAGGCAATCAGTGTATGAATTCTGAATTCACCCCCAGGAAAATTAAACATGTTTGTAAATTTAAGACAAAGACTTTTTATTGTGACTTTGATCAACCCATTTTGAATTCTAAATCCACAAATCATTTTTTTTGACTGGGGCCAAGGCAACTATATTTTAGTTAACCAAGTAACCTGGATGTCATAACAGTTAATTGTGTGTGTCAGCTTGACGGGAGTCACAGGGGACCCAGATATTTACTCAGACAATGTGCTAAATGTGTTTGTGAGATATTTTTTAGGGATATGATTAGTATTTTGATCGCCAGCCTGTATGAAGCACATTTTCCTCTTTTATGTAGGTGGGTCTCATCTAATTAATTAAAGATCCCAATAAAACAGGATTGACTTTTTCACAAACAGGTTATATCCGTCTCTCTAACTTTCCTCAAGTGAGACATTGCTTTTTTTCCTGCCTTAGACTCAAAGTGGCTCATTGGCTTTTCCTGGGCCCCACACTTGTTGGCATTTGGACAAAATTTCCACCACCCCTTCTTGTGGGTCTCCAGCCTTGCCAGTAGCACATCTTGGAACTCTCTGGTCTCCACATCTATCCAATATGATCAACTTCTACATTCTAATCCTTTCGTTTTTCTGTATAACCCTGACTAATGTAAATATGTACTGTATTTTTTTTAGGTTAAATCACCTAAGGGCATGTATATGCACTTACATACTTCATATGCTAATTATTCTCTAGAATTTTCTCTCAGTGCCAAAACATATAAAATGGTTAATTAACATTAAACAAAGACACGTCAGAAATATAATTCCCATCCTAAACCAATTTTTATTTTAAAAAGGTAGATATTTTGTGTGAAGTAAAATATAAATGTAGATCAGGTATCATACACACATGAATAAGTATCTATGATATGTATCATGTATTATATATGGAAATACAAAGATACATGCATGTACTAAGTGCATGCAAAATGAGATAAAAACCAAAGATATTGCCAATTTAAAATATTTAAGATAATCTTCCAGATGAATCTGGAAGCAATAATAATAGAACAAAAGAAATTAACTAGACAGAGAAAACTAGAAAATTATTTTCAAAATAACAGTTTGCTGATGGAGGTTGGAGAACATTTGCCTTAAATGAACTCCGAAGAAGAAAGTGTGATGTCAGGAAGAAATAGGATGGTGAAGGTGCCCAAAGAAGACACGGAGAGAAGTCAGTAACAGGAAGGGGAAGAAACAAAACGGTTTAAAATGGTAAGGATAATACACTTAATATACTACACTCACTCCCATGAATAGCTTCACCACAGAGGAGAGCCATGGAGGACTGTTTGGGCTCATCTTTTTGGAACATCTGCACACCTTGATGTTTCTAAGTCAACGCCAGGTGCCAGGAGGGTTTCTTCCTGCTGACCACCATACGTGGATTAGATTATTAATACATCCTAAATGTGTCACAGTGGCGGGACCACACTACTGCCAAGGACTCTGTGACGTTTTAGCCTTTTAGTTGAAATTTTAAGATACTATGTGAAAAGTTTCCTTCACCTCTACATGAAGCACACCAAGATAAAGGAAGTTTAGTTATTAGTCTGTTTACTAAGAACTTGAAAGAAGCTTTTTAGAAAATCTAAACAGAAGAAACATAGAATTGCAAAGGCTAAGGTACTGTGACACTCTCCCATGAAGTGTACTTGCTTGGTTTATTTTAAGAAATCTGATTGCCTCCCTCTAGTACCTCCCAAGTCTGAAGTGGAGTTTATAGCTCCAAGAAAGAATAATCACAGCTTGTCTGTTTCCATGACTCAGGAACCAGTAAGCCTGAGAAGAAAGCAGTTGTCTCCTTCTTAGAGAAAAAATAGTTATGGCAGTGAAAGGTGATTAACACTGGGAATTAATTTTTTTTTATTTGTTTTTTAAGACAGGGTCTTGCTATATAGTTCAGGCTGGCCCTGAGCTCACTATGTAGCCCAAGCTGACCTGAAATTCATGACAATCCTCCTGCCTCAGTTTCTTGAGTGTTGGGATTACAAGTGTGTACAACCAGGCTGTTTGGAACTATATTTTAAGTGAAATGATGTAACTCACTTCGGTAGAGCTTTTTATAAACAGAATCTAAGATGAAGGAAGGTATAATTCAATATAATGTAACTGTTGTAGATTTTTCTATGGCCAATTCTGTTTTATTACTGATATTAAAAAGTCTAAATGAATATGCATGATAGATCACTTTTGCTCATTGTTACAATTTTGTGGCTTTCAGTTACTTATAGTTTACGTTTACTCTTTCTTAGAATGGGCTCACATTCTACTGTTTTTACCAAGTTTCAAAACTCTCTTCCAATACTTGTCTTATCCTCATCCATGTGTAACATCATTCTTGATTATTTAGAGATTAGGTTTTCTTATTTAAATTTTCATATTTGTATCTTAATAGCATCAGTAATTTAATTTCTATTTAATGATCTTTATCCTCTATTTTCTTTTCTGTTTATACTTCAAGTATACCTCCTTGGGAAAGACTCTAATTCTTCTCTGGATCATTTATTTTCATCATGTGTTTGGCACTTTGCTACTGAGCTACATGAAGTCATAGCTTATCTATCTTCTATTCCTCATATGATAACCATAATGCATACATAAATGCTTGTAGCATAATGTATGTGTTTAAATATATGCTTCATTATTTATACTTATTGCAAAGTGTTTACCAAACATTTACTTCAAACTTCATCATAGATGACCCGTGTCTTTGACTGGTAAGTAATAAATGTTATTGCCTGTTGACTTATTTTATGCTTCCTAATCTCCCATCTTGAACAGAGATTTCCACTGTTTTTACCCAGATTTACTAAAGTAGCCTCCTAACTAGTTTATATGCTTTAAAGAATACTGATTTCAAACATCTTTTACAAAGTAACTGTCTTTCTCTGTTTTCTGTTGCTATGAGAAGATCCCTAAAACTGAATGAGTTAAAAGCATAGAAGATTATTTTGGATAAAGCATAGAAGATTATTTTGGATATAGTTGGTAGAGATGATGAAGTTAAAGAACGTGAGACCAGCTTCTGCTAACCCTCTGATGAACACTCCATAGTGCACGAGCAAGCAGTTTGATGGCAAATACACAACACAGGAGGAACAGGATGGTTTTATAACAAGCTGGTCTTGCAGTAAATAATTCGGTCCTGAGAAAAACTGTGCTAATCCCTTTCAATGACCCGATCACCTCTTAAATGTCCTGTCTCTCAGTCTATCACACTGGTGATCAAATTCCAACTTGAGCTGAGGAGATAAATCATATTCAAACTACAGAAGTCTCCATAGTTAATAGTTTTAAATAATGAAAATATATTGTTTGCTAGCTAAAAAAGAACTTTCACGTGTCACTGGCAGATGCTCCACCAAAGAGAATGTTGGTAGCTGAGGGCACTAGGGATTAAAAAACGACAATTGGTCTTACTAACAATCAGTGAGATTCAAGACAAGTCTTGTGAATGATTAGTCAGCAATATTCCAATCAGAGCAAAAGCAGTGCTCCAGCCAGGACGTAAACAGAGCCATGCCAGCCCTGTAGATGAGACTAAAAGCTTCCTCTTCCCTGCTCTCCTGATTTTCTACCACAGCTCTTATACTGCTTTCATCTTTCCACTTCAGCCACACATTTATTGAAATAGCCAATCACACTTAGCCTCTGCCACTTGACAGTGTCCAGCTGAGAACGGATTCTGGCTTCCTGAATTCCCTCTTAATGTTACTGAGTGTCATTTCCAGACTCCAAAGTGCCCCCCTCATCCCTCTATACAGTCTGTCCGAGTTTCTGGGATATGTTCATTGTTACTGCAGTCAAAGAAATACATTTATGCTTGATGACAAGGAATGAGCATGCTGAAGTTTGTTGAACCTGTATGTGATGCATTAAGCATTCTTCAATCACAAGTAATACTTTTCTGTTCCCGTGCATTTTTGTTTCCCATAAGAAAAATCATTGCCCTTAATAAGAGACATAAATAAGTAGAAAATGTTGCTTATAAATATTATTTGGAGTCAGACAATGTAGCAGGTTAGTAGATGTACAGAAACAATAAAGAAGGTATCTAAGACGTTTTCCCCCAGTGTCTACCCTTCCATCTTCTGGTAATATATTTTACAACATATGCACGCCAGAAATATGCCCTTCACTGAAACAAATCATAGACTTTCTTTGTGTTTGTTATTGCTTTGTACATTATCTCATTTACTAGTTCCATTACCATTTCTCCATGTAATAAATCTTTGGTTAAATCCTAGCAAAGCTCATGTTTTCTTGGAAACTGTCTCCAATTACAACATTCAGAAGGAATCACCTTATTCTTCTAGATTTTCATAGTCTTTTGGTGTTAATCCAGTTAATTGGATATATATTCATCTTCCTCTCTTGATTATGAGTCTATAATTTTTTGGGCTTAGTATCTATCATGGTTACTTGTACATAGGGCTGTGCAATATATATTTAATGGATTTGTCTCCCAGATGCTGGCCCATGTGACCAATTCTCAAGGAACTGCTTAATAATCTAAGACATCAAGTTGGCATTTAACAATGGACTTATGTCTGGATTGAAAACCAGAAGTAAAGTAGAGTTTTATTTCTCAAGCCATTTTGACAGACTGATTTGCAGGGAGGATAAAATAAAGATTCAGATATCATCACTGAAAGCCAAGTTACAAAGGACATGGAACTCTCTGAAGGAGCAATTCTAATAGTCAATATGAGTATCTTAATGCCTGGTCTTTTCCCACTTAGGAATAGTAATTGGAAAATGAACACTGTAGTCAGAAAAAAAAATGTCTCCCAAAAAATTAGAAAAACACTAATGTTCTTGATCTTTTTACTTCACAACTCTGGCAGATTCAATTAGTTAGATTGAACCACATAAAATTTTTATTATCTTTGAACAAAAATAATCAAATATCATCAAATATCACGTACTTCAAAGCTATGTACACCTCCTCACTCTCAATCATGCTGAGGCAGCTGAGTGGATAAAACTGTAGGTTGTTTTTGCTTTATTCACTTTGTATCCTGTGTTTGTAATATGAACATTGCCCTTGGTTGTTCCCCATCCCCCTAGCAACAGATACACACAATGTTGCATAAGGAGGATTCTTCCTGCAGATGGTGAATTTTAACTACAGTATTTGCTATTTATTTTTACTGGTTTTAAACTGATAATTTCCTGAGAATTATGTTTTCCTAACCCTCTCCTTAAAGATATTAATAAGGCCAAAGCAACAAGATTGGCTGGGATATAATTACCGACTTTAAAGACGTTTATTGCAGTGCCTTTGATCTACCAGGATAGTCCTTAAAGTTTAAAAGTTGGATCTAGCCATGATACACAATGTCCTTTGGTGCCGTGAAGCTATCCTAGATCGTAGAGAACATACCAAAATCTTTTACAAAATTTCAAATAGTCCTTGTTCTGATTAACAATCATTTCAAAAGAATGATCTCATAGCACAGATACTGAGAATACAGTTGTGGACAGCTTTCAGTGAACTAATCCAGAAAGGTTCATAAACATCAGCATTTAAAACTTTCCTTCCCAACAGTATGCATGACATTAAATGATGAAGTTTAAGTGGTTTTGCAGATCTGATTTCCAAATTAGACCACTTAAGATACTGTCATACAAAAAAAATCCATTATCATCAAAGAAACTAGTTGCAATTTAGGTATCTTTAAGGTCACTGTGCAGATTTTTTTTTTTTAAGTTTTCCTCATTTCTTTGTCCCTTCTTAGAAATCTTTGGCACTGGCACTTCAGTTTACTTTTCCATTACTAATAACTATGAAATGAAAGGTGAGAGCAAAGTTTACACAAGCAAATAAGATGGTTGGAAGAACAGGGAGTCCTAAATCACCCATTCATGGAGAAGAAACAAACAAAACACCAACCTGCCATGCAAAGGTAAAAGATAAGTCTAATTCCTGTGCCATCACATATGCTGCCAGTACTATTCCAGGTGTCCACAGGCCACATGGCACATGGGTGTAGGCCTATATATTTAAGATATTTTTAAGAGTTTTAAAATAAAATTTCTAAAGAATAGCTTTAGATTACACAAAGTTTGAGATGAGAAAACAGAAGTATCATGTAGCATGCACGTTTTCCTGTTGTATCACATCTAAAGTTAATATGCTTTTTCCCCCAAGTATGGCATTATTATTAACTGAAGTACACAGTGTAGTCAAGCTTCTCTAAATTCGTGCTTTATATTAATGCTTTGTTATATAATGCTGCATGGTATCAGGTTATATTTACTCCTTATATTTCCTTAGGCTAGCTTGACCCTGACAATCTCTAAGACTTGTAAGTTTTAAAAATTTTGAAAACTATTGACCAGTTCCTCAGTTGGAAGCTTTCTGCTGATTAGGTTGCAGTAATTGGAGGAAATAAGAGTCTCAAGAAAATATGTTCTATTATATTATGTAGTAATTCAAAATCAATTATCAATCTGAAAACTTGCTTTACCCTAAGTTCTGGCTAAATTAAGCAATCCAGAAGATTTTAGCATGGATTGTTTCTATAATATAGTCATTTCTTATAGTTTTTTTTTTTTAAACAGAATATACTTTCACAAATTCCTGTACTGTGTCTTAAGCAAAGTAGGTAAACATCTCCATAATTATGTGACCACTAAATAGTGTCTGGACTTTTCCAGGTGAGCTAGTGAATGTGTGTATCTATTGATAGTGTTGTACACAGTAACTCAGTGAGGCCTGAATCTTGACTCTGTTCAGAATGGATGTAACCAATGTTGACCTTATTGTACAGATAAACAAGCACTGAAAAATAAACCAAAGAACCACAGTATATTCTACCTTAAACATTTTGTAAACCGTGTTTTATGGATCACTTCAGTTTTAGCAAAAGGATGATACATTTCAATGTTTTAAAAATATCAATGTTAATTTTGATTTGGCAGAGGTAACCCAACCAGTTACCACCATTATGTTTGATATTAAGAAAGTCACTAAAATAATTGAAATGCGAAAACAAAAAAGGAAGAAAAGAAAAGAAGCTTGTTGTTAGCAAATACTGACTTGCCTTCTTGCTATTGAGTCTGTTTTGATCACTGACTGGGGCAGAGATGGTCAGATTTCTATATTGTAAATTTTCTTCATGTCTTAGCTATCTTATCCCATTTTATGCTGTCACTAGCAGAATGCCGTAGTTTGGCTACTTCACAGAGAGCAGTAATGTACTGAGTGTGAAACTCAAGGTCCAGGAACAAACATTCAGTAAAACCTTTCTTGCTGCACTGCCTTTCAGTGGCTGAAGTGGAAGGGAGAGAGGACGGGAAGGAGGGGGGAACACAGAGAGAGCCGTGGAGACAGTAACACACCTCGTCTTTCTGTAAGGGACTCATTCCTGAAATAATGACAGTAATTCATTCCTGACAGCAGCTCTAATGGCCCAATCATTTCTTAAAGGTCCACTGGGAATCAAGCTTCCAACAAATGTGTTTGGGAGGAAACATTTAAATCACAGCTTTATCAGTCTCTTGTACTCTGCTCTTTAGCAGGAAGTTGCTTTATGTAGGCTGTACTTAAGGAGTAATGTCAAGGAAGTGATGCTACTCGACAGCGGAGTGCCTAAACAAATTCGAATTCTGCATAGGAGACTGGTCTATTGCCTATTAATTTTTTATTTAATAATGTAGTGTCAAAATCTAGATTTATAGGTATTTATTTTACTTGGTTATAATAGAAATGTAAATTATTATACTGTTAAAATTTCATTGTTAAAATAATCATGCTCTTTTGGTAGCTGGTCTCCTGTGTGTGTGTGTGTGTGTGTGTGTGTGTGTGTGTGTATTTGAAACATAATCCAGGCCCATATTATTTACTTCCTGATCTAGTCCTAGTATTAATGGTTTGTAAAATGATCCCCTTTTCTTTTTGTTAGACAGTTACACTAGAAATCAAGTTGTGAGTATTAGGTTTGCTTTTTATAACAGAGATATGGTTGATCTTAAGCCTTCTTGGCTAAGAGCGAAAAGAAATGTATTTATATGTATATTATAGGCATACTTATATCTATATATTTGATTTCTAAATTTTATATTGTATTTTAACATATACATATATAGTATATAAACATATCTAACAAAATATGTAGAATTTAATTTATGTAAGGAAATATATATTTATTCTATAATATTCACATTTCAATAGTAATATCTGTGTACTTATATTAAACATGTTTATTTTATTGTTTCCAACTGTAATCTATTACTAGATGGGTAATTGTTCATCTCTAATCTCTCATTCCAGCATCAGGGATCTGATTTCCATTAAATGCCATTTATTTAATTAATTCTTCAGGTCTATGTTCATTTATAATGATTTCAAAATTGTTAACTGATAGCCCATGGGAAACCACTTCATCAAATACAGAACAATGTTTGTGTATAGTTACTTTTGTCTTTGTAATAAACCTTAATTTCCAGTATCAGTCTTTTTCTGGTAAGTCTCTCAGAAAAGTTGTTAAATACACTTGTGCTATGATCCCATGCTTTCATTTTGATCTGTCTCCTATTCAGGGATCTCTCAACCTGTTAATAATGATTTACATATCCATACACTGAGGTTATTTTTTCCCTCTCTAAAGTTCTGTAGATTTTAACAAATACATGTCCTTCTGACCTATGGACTAGTTTCACTGATATGAGAAGCCTTCCTGTTAATTCAACATTTTCCTGTAAAACCCTGGCAATCATTTACATTTTTATTTTTCCCTGTAATCTTTTCCAGAATGTTACATAAATAGCATCATGCAGTACAAAGCCTTTTCCGAATGACCTCTTGGTCCTACCAATATTCCTTTAGGTGCACCCACTTATTTTGTATGGGTTGGTAGTGATTTTGTTGTGTTATTGTGGTTGAGTAACACTCTAACCTGTGGTGCACACAACACAGTTTGGTTAACAGTCACCTTAAAAGCATATTGAAACTTCTTAACAAAATTGTTATACTCATTTGTATGCATGATCCTTTGGGGATAAGGCTTCAAATCAGTTGATTAAATATCTAGAGGCACACTTTCTGGGTCTTATGCTAAGATTGTTTCACACTGCAAGAAAGAGTCAGTCTTCCAAAGTGTTTGTACCATTTTTCACTCTACCAGAAATGAATGAGAATTCCTGTTGTTGTGCTGTTCTGCCAGTGATTATTAATTTTTTAAAAATTTTAAGGCATCCCAGGAAATACATGCCATTATTTTATTATTTCTATAAGAACAAGTTATATTGAGCATTATTGTGTATTTATTTGACATCTGATACTTATATTAATTTTTTTTCCTTTTAAAAAATCAGATTGTGTGTCTTCTACAGTGTTCTCTATGTATTTTAGATATAAATTCTTTTTCACATAAATGTTTATATAATATTTTTTCTTTGGTCATGAATAATCTCATTTTCTTAAAAGGATCCTTCACAAGTTTGAATTTTTAAATTTAACAAAGTTCAAATTACTGCTTTTTATATCATGGATGGTTATTTTGTACTTTACCTAACAATATATAACTAAATTTGATATCAACTGGATTTTCCCTTGTATTTTTGATAAAGTTTGTTTTTGTATTTACATCTGATTTTTTCAGTTAATTTTTGTGTAATGTATAAAAGCTTTTCACTTACTTTCATTTTTATCTATTCATTTATTGTTGGCCAGGTGGACTTCTTATCTTATAGTTCAGGATCGTTTATCAAGAGATTGTATTTTTCTATTGTATTGCCTAAATAACTTTATCAAAGTTATTTGAACATATTACTTGGCTATACTCTTTTAAGTGTTTATTACTTCATCAGTTTCATATTATCTTGATTATTGTAGTTTTATGGTATGTCTTGAATTTAAGAAGTATTAAGTCTTCCAACTTTTTCTGGTTTCTCAATATCCTGCCTGCTATTCTAGTTCCTTTGTTGTTCTATATTAAGAGTCAGTTCACTGCTACCTACAAGATTTCACGCAGGGATTTTGATTATGATTGCATTATTCTATGAAGCTATTTGGGAAAATTTGACATCTTCATATTCAATCTTCCAATTTGTGAAAAGAAATTTATACAGATTTTGTATGACTTGTTTCATCAGTGTTTTGCAATTTTCTAACAATATTTCTTTTTTTTTTCTCTTGTTTTGTTTGTTTATCTTTTGAGACAGCATTTCACCACACAGTTCAGGCTGGCACTGAATTCACTTCATAGCCTCAGACTGGCCTCAAACTCACAGTGATACTCCTGCCTCAGCTTGCCGAGTGCTGAGATTCTAGGCATGTGCCACCATTCCCACCTCTAAAAATAGTTTTAAAATATTTCTTAAACACACTCTGATATATTTATACTTAAATACATCATTTTTGATAATATTGAAAGTGCTATTTTCAATTCAATTCTCTTTTGTAATGTTTGTGTATAAGACATAATTAACCTTTATATATTGCTGTTTTATTCTATGTCCTTGCAATATTTTTTAAAAGAACACAGAACCAAACAAAACAGAATAAAGCCAGTAAAAACAGAACAATGAAAGTGATACAGAACTACAAAGCAAGATAATAGGAAATCAACAATGGCTACTATAATATACCCTGTTATCTTCAAAATAGCTGCCCATACCTTCAGAAATAACAAAACCAAACAAAACAACCTGTATTTTTACTCATCTGAGCTACCAATAAGAAACAGAAACTGGATGAATACATTTTTTCTCTCTTTTCCAGGCTTAGGTAGAAAACATCCAACTTGTCAGTATAAAATAAGATAGTACTTGCACTTCTTTGTGGATGAGAAAGTGCCTCTCTATTTCTAGTGTGCTAAAATATTTTTCATGAAGAGAATTTGATTTTCTCAAATGCTTTTCCTCTACCTGTTGATATGGGCATATGATTTTTTCTTTATGCTGTTGAGTGAAGAACACTATTTCTGAATGTTGGACTTCCCTCCTATACCTGGATAAATCCTTTTTGGTCATATGTGAATTTTTTTATGCATTGTTACATCTTACTGAATACTTTTTCATCTACATTCATGAAAGTATTGCTCTACAATTTTGTTATGATTTTCTTCTAAAAATTCTTATCTTGTTTTGGTGTTATTTTTTCATAGGTAAGAAGTAAATCCTTTGTTCATATTTTGTAGAACAGAATATGAAAAATGACCAACATTTTTTCCTTAAGTATCTGATGCTTCTCAAGTGTGAAAACATACAAGCCTGCTAAATTTTCTCTTCAGTGTTTAAAATAATTGGTTTATATAGTTTTCAACTTTGATCCTGCTCAGGCTGCCCACTTTTCCTTGGGAGAGTTTTGGGAGTTTATATCTTTCACAGAATTTATTTTATCTAAATTGTCAAATGTATGGGTGCAGGGAGTTGTTCATAGCATTTCTGTATTTCACATACTGTTCCTTATTGTACGCAGGGCTTTCAATTCCATTAATTCTTGCTCTGATTATTTTTGTATAGTTTTAATTTTTCTCCCATTTCCTATGGCCAAAATTTAAGTTATTGATTTAATATCTTTTTCATTTTGTTCTTGCATAGAATGCGTGTTTGATACTAAAAATATTCTCATAAGCACTAAATCGCCTGAATTTTGCTAAGTTGTTCCTTTTATTTTTTTACTGAGTTCATTATTTTTTCAGGAGGCTTATTCAACTCATAGTTTATTGAGAAATGTATTATTGAAATTTTCAAGTTCTTGGCAATTTTACAGCTATGTTTATTGATTTCTTATTTCATTTCATTGATATCTAAAACTATGTTTCATTGATTTCTATTCACTTTAAATCCTTAAAAACATTTTCAGGGTGCAGAAGGTGATGATCTGTGACATTGTACTATGTGACCTTGGTGAACATTGCATATGAACTATGAAAGAGAGGATCAGCTGTCATTGTTGGAAGGAGCAATCTATAAATGAGGATTAAATGAAGTGAAATGGTAGTCCTCTTCAGGTTTAAGTTTTCTTTCTAGGTCATCTATCGGTTTTTCATATAAGAGAGTTGAAATCTCCAATTATAACAGTGTATCTAATTCTCCATTTAGTTGTATCAGTTTTTGCCTTTTTTAGTTGGAGTTTTCTTTTGCTAGATGCCTGTATAAGTAAGATAGGTAGGATCTTAGAGAATTTACTCCCCTGTCATCATGAAATGAACTTATTTATCTCTGATTACATTTGTTGTTCTACAATTTGTTTTCTGATATTAACACAGGTACTACAGCTTTGTGGATAAACATAAACATATATACTTCTCTATCTCTATTTCTAAACTGACTTCATTCATACTTTCTTTAACTCAACATTTACTTAGGTAATTTAAAAAATCTTCACTAATCTAACACTTGCGGTGTTTACTGATATAGTTAAATTAATATTTATCATGTTTGTAGCTACTTTTAATATATTTCATGGCTCTTTTTCTTCCATATAACCTTTTTTATGCTTTCCTCAAAGATTTAGTGAGAATTATATAGAATTCTGGTTTGTCTAGATGACCAGTTACGATTTTTTAAAAATCGTTTATGAAGTCTACAATGGAGAGATAAATAATTTAATTGCATTATTGTCTTAGTAACCTCTGTCTACCTTCAAACAAAGATATTCAGCGTTACATGTACTGTAGGCACTTCATACCAGCGTATTTCAAATTCATTCTTTCTGATAGAAAATTGGCAGAGTAGTTGAAAATCAATGTAATTAAATATACAGAGAACAAGAGGGAAATCTTCAATCTTATCAATGCACAGAAAATATCGTCGACAAAATTCAATAATTATTTATAACAAAAATCAAGAATCAATGAATAGAAAAAATTCTTTGACTTAGCAAAGAATATACCTAGAAAATGTCAAAGTTGTATTATACTTAATTGTCAAAGACTGATCATTTCCCTGTCAGATCAGGAATACTGTATTGAAGATGTCTGCTCTTAACTACTATCATTTAACTTATACCAGAAATTCCATCTAATGAAACATGGGAAAATATAGGAAAAAAATGTCCATCAGCTAGGCAGATGGATAGATAGATAGGCAGATAGATAGATAGATAGATAGATAGATAGATAAAAGAGAGTAGAGGAAGGAGGGGAGAGGAAGGAAAAGAGAGAAAGGGCCTCCCAATCTGGCAAACGTGTTGAAAAGCCAGGTCTACATTCACTGCTGTTGAGAATGTAAAATGGTTCAGCTATTTTGGAAAATAACTTGTATATGTTGTTTATTAAAAAAAAAAAAACTAAAACTACAATTACTATAAATTCAGCAATCGCCCTTCTGAACATTTATCCCTCCCTCAAAAAACCCCTAATGTTCACACAGGAACTTGTGTACTCTTTGTCAAGAAAGATTTATTTCAGGTGCAAAAACCTGAAATTGCCAAAATGGCCCTCATTGTTAGTTCATCTATATCATAGACCTTTATTTAGCAATAAAATTTCATAATATCTATGTATGTGTAGGTTTAGATGAATCCAAAAGTCATTATGCTGTGAGAAAAAACTAACCCCAGAAGATCACACATTCTGTGATTGTCCTTACATTCTCAAAATTACTAAATTATTGAGAGGAAAATCATAATAGCGGTTAACTGAGGTTAAGAAAGAGGAGTAGAATGATGCATATAATATTAACAAGTAGTAAAGGAAGGATTTATAAAGGTGCCGCAGTTTTGTATTTTGACAGTGATGACTCATGAATATATTATGTGATAGATCTACATAGAATTCTGCAAGCGCATTGCACCATGTTAACACTCTATTTTGATCTAATCATTATTGAAAATGTAAAGTTTGGGAATAGAAGCTAAGGTACATGGCATCTCTCCGTATGCATTACCTTGCAATTTGTATATTATGATACTTTTAAAATTAAATGTTTAGAAGGAAGTTGTGAAACATTTTTGCACAAATTACTTAGGCTTTAAAATTATTTTTTATTACTTCAGTACATAGTTTTTAATGCTCTGTTTGTTAATGCTATTCGAAGGAAAAGAATTCCTCAAGAAATAAGGCAATGTTTCAATTCCTGCACATATGCTCAGTGATGAAAGATTCTATGGGGAAAAAAAAGAAATGAGGAGATCAAAAACAATGAAGATGGGGGATGGCTCTCATATCCAATATGATCAGAGAAAGACCCTGGGATAAAATATCGATCTGAGCCCTGAAGGAAACATTCAGGAAGATATCTGGGGTGAGGGTATTCTAGGCAGAGGATATTGCAAAAATAGGCTTCTATGGTCAAGCTGGGAGCAGGGGATATGGTAGGAACTAAAAGTAGAGACAAGAGTTCCCAGACCATGTACACCTGGTGAGAAATTTGGGTTTTACACTAACCTGGAACCTCTTTGGAGAATTTGATTAAAGTGAAAGGATCTGATGTGGATTTTAGAAACATCGTGTTAATTTTATTATACTAAACTGTAGAGGACTTGATACAAATGAAATTAACAAACCCAAGTAAATAACTTCCTTCTCATAAATATACATTTTTGTGGCAATTGATTTTTTGGAGTCCTCAAAACTCCAATATAATTAAAGTTGTTTATCTCTTATCAAATGTCAAGACATATCTATTTTCCAATTGTTTGGTAAAGAGTTTCTTCACAAAGATATCACAATATATAAATAGCTTTAATCTCTGCAGATTCAGCTACTTGTAAAATAATATAGCCCATAAAACATTAATTGTCTTCGTGCTTAATTATTTTTATATTATTTATTTAGCAAGCATATTTTTATGTGGCAGAAACTAATACTTGTTCTGTAAGAGATAAATTAGAAGAGAGTTCAGTCTTCACTTTCCTGACTTGATTGTATGTATATCTGTGGAGGAGGGCAGATATTTTATACCTACTAGGAATAGGTATCAGCTATAGTGGAAGAAAAAATAAGGACCATGTACTTTGGGGAGTTCAGAGGTAACGCATTAGGTGTGAGCTAACAGCCAAAGGAAACTACTACATAGGTGCCTGCAGAGAGCAGCACACATCTCCTGGCTCAGGAATGTTGCCTGAAGTCACGTAAAAATATCAATAGCAATAATAAGAAGAAGACAAATAAGAAGACATGGGTATTCCATTAGGATGAATATAAAAATCTATTGGTTTTTAAAAATAGAATACAAACCAGGAGATTTTGTATATATAATGATTTGTTTAGATGTTTTTCCCAAACCTCCCAAGGATATACGCTTTTCCTGTCCTGCATAACTAAGAATATTTATATTTTAATGAAACTTGCTTATTAATTTTAAAGTTTTGAAAATTTTTATAAATTCTAAGAGCATAGAAAATAAATGTGATAGATAGATGATAGATAGATAGATAGATAGATAGATAGATAGATAGATAGATAGATGATGGACAGTCATTTGTGGGTGATAGACAGTGTATTGGTTAGCTTTTTCCCTTGCTGGGACAAAATACCTGATGCCTGCAACTTATTGAAGAAAAGTTCATTTTGCTTCACAGTTTCAGAAGTTTAAAAATCCATGATCAGCTGGCTCCAGCTAAGGAATATGGCCAAAATGTATGGTTGAAGAAATCTGCTTGATTCATGGCATCCATGGGAAAAGAACAAAAAGAAAGTGCCCTCATGACCTCCCCGAACACATCTGGAAGTGACTTCCCTAATCTAGTGCTCATCTCTCAAGTCAACCAAGTGGGACATCAATGCCAACCATTGCTGTCAGTAAGTCATTGAGGATATGCATGACATCTCTCTCTCTGTCTCTCTCTCTCTCTCTCTCTCTCTCTCTCTCTCTCTCTCTCTCACGGGTTCTTGTGTCATTGGAATGAAAAAGTGGTCACTTTGAACATCAAATAAGTCTTATATTACTTAGCACATACTTCTGTTTTTTGAGAAAAGGCTAAGTTTAGCTTTTTATTTCACTTTATTTCTTGAGTGGCCAAGTTGATTTTAAAAATCATAGAGTTTACTTTCCACTGCTAATATTAGACATGCAATAAAATAACCATAGTGAAACATAAGATAGCTTTCACTTTTTAAATAAATAGCAATGGGAACCTTAGTTAATTTAAAAAGGAAAAGAATTTGCAGGATTAAGATTTGGAGAACCTCCTTGAATCACAGGAGATGCTAACATTTACTGGTCTTCAAAGAGACCAAGAAACGGATCTCAAAGTGATTATATACTCATCAAACTTATCTATTTCCAATTCCTCTTCAGATCACAGAGAGGCAAAATTTTCCAGCCCTCTGACCAGGAATTATGGTTTCACTGTGGTTCTGTGATGTGGCTCACAATTTGGCAAGAATTCCGTTCTGTCCTCTATCTCTTCCTGCATTTGATGGGTGGATTATGCTACCTGTCGAGACCACTGGAAGCCACGTGTTTTATTTATGGTTGTCCTTTCCTCAGAATTAATGCAAATGGCATCATGTAGATAGGGTGGTTGTGACATGTAAATGAGACTGTATAAACAAAATCACACATGAAGAGCTTAATGTGTTATTTGCTGCACCTAGGTATTTTGTGCTTAACTGAACAAGAAGGAAATAAATCATATCCAGTGATTTTCCAGGAGATTATTAAGGCCTTTTTGTCTGAATAAATTTTAACTGAGTCATTTTTTAGATTTTACAGTTGAGACCAAAGCTTGCATTTATTACTGCTTTATCCAAGTTAAAAAGTTAGAACATCAAACTAAACAGATTTGTTTTTTTGTAAAAAGTAATGTACAAGCATTATAGTACATATCTGAAAATTAATATTTCTAAAAGCAGTTTGAGGCCTACTTTAAATTATTTTCTGTCTGTAGGCAATTAAAAGCCCTGTATAGAGAATGACAATGTAATTATTCACAAAAATGGGTACAAAAATAAATTATAAAAAAGTCATTTTGGCCTTTTGTTTTTTTAACTCATGTCATGAGAATCAAATTTTTAAAAGATCACAACATAAATAAATTGAAATAGCTCTCAAATCAGTAATTTAATATTTCCATGAGAGGCTTAATTTAGAAAATCTGCATGCCAAAATTCTTTACTAAATAGTCATGAGGGCTTCCAAGGTTTCTGCCTTAAATCTCAGGACACAGTTAACCGCCTTTATTCTTCACCATCTATTAATAGAGCATTAGAGAGAAAGAGGAATGGGTTTAAATTCCTAGTAAAACTTGTATGTCTGAGAAACACAAGTTTAACTCACCTAGAAATAGATGGAACTTGATGTACTTCTGTGTGTCACAGGATAGAATTTGTAATAAAACCATGGTTTCTATCCTGCTTTCCAGACAGGGGTTTGCTGCCCAGTAATCCCTAAGACAATTGGGCTCCATGGCACATAGAATAGTGTGTATCCTTAACTCTAATCCTGAAGCTGCTTATATCAAGAAGTATGGATAATTTAACAATATTATGCTGTTTATAATTTTCTACACAATATCCTTAATACATATGATTAGGAGTCTTCTAACATTATACTACATTTGAGCCGATAAAAAACAACAGGCTTGTGTTTGTTAGTCTATTCCCAAAGGAATCTAAAAATGAAACTAAAATGTTTACCTAAATTTTTATTTCTTGAATAACAAGAAGACAATAATCTGTTTCATAGAAATTCTTTGATTGCAGAGATTGAATAAATAACTATGAAAAAATTATAGTTTAGAAAGAATTCAATATTATCTAACTAATGTAGAATTGGAAATGGAAAGCCTTGCCTGCCAATATTCTGATTTTCCATATTGTCTTTCAGTCTAAAAGAATTATCTAACAGTAGTTCATAAGCTACTGATACTGTAAATCTAATGAGCTTGATTGAAGTAATACTAGCCCCCAATCCTAACATGTACCTTTATCCAGATTGCAAAATGAAAATAAAGCAGACATTCAAAAATATCTTTTAGTTATTCACAGTCCTTTACGTGGGAAAGAATTGTACCCTTAATGTACTTTGTGAAGCTCATGGAGAACATTATTTTAGTCTTTGTGGACACCATGTTCTTTGCTAGGTCACAGTGACATGAATAAAGCAGCCTAAATGACTAACAGAGAAAGAAATCTTCGCTGCCTCTCTGCATTTTCCTCAGTGTGAGCTGCTGGATTTCAAGTTGAAATTCAAAATAAAATCTGCTTTTGCCTAGAAACGATTAAGATATTCACTTTGTTTTAGGTACAGACCATCACCCCCATCCCACTCCAGCTCTGCTTTTTTAGAACTTCTGGAACCTAAGCTTTTGTGTTTATAGAGCTCAGAGTAAAATATTATGTCATTGGTGTCATAGTTTTCTTGGATAATTAAGACACTAAAACAAGCAGACCTAGAAAAGAATCAAAGTCAAAATTATTGGGCCTCTATATTAACCATTTGATTATGCTCATTCTAGAGAAAAGTGTGTTTTCATTATTTTTATTTATTTATTTATTATTTATTTTTATTAGTACATGTTTGAAATACATACTATTTACATCCCTTCTGAGGAGATGGTACACATACATAACACATGTTAATTCCTTGTTTAATCCTCTCCCCCTCCGGCACCTCCCTCCCTCCCTTGACCCCCTTCTGATTTGAGAAAGTTCTATCTCCCTATTTCTTATTATCTATTTTTTTTATTTTTACTCTAGATTTATAATTTGGGTTTGTCATGTAAGAGAAACCATGCAAAATTTAAAATTCTGGATCTGATCTATATCATTTAATATTACTGTCTCAAGCTCCATTCATTTTCTTATGAGTGACTCAAATCTGTCTTTCTTTATGGTACTAAAGTATTACTGTACTTTGTCGTGTGCAAACATCACATCTCTGTATCCATTCATGTGTTGATATATGTATAGGCTGCTTCCAAGATTTAGTATTACAAATTGTGCTGCTGTAAACATGAATATGTATATATCACTCTAACACGTTATCTTTAACTCTTTCAGGAAAATACCTAGAGGAGAAATACCTGGGTCAAATGGAATTTCTAGTTTTAGAAATGGATGATGATGTCCATGGTGGATGTACTGGCTTATATTCCACCCATAACATAGCACGGCTCCTTTTTCTCTGCAGCCTTACCCATGCTCATTATCTGATTTCTTAATGTAATCATTTTTTTCTGTAGTAAAATAGAATCTCAGTGTTGTTTTAATTTGTGTTTCTGTAGCGGCCAATGATGTTGAATGTTTCTTCATGTGTGTATTGGTGACTTGCTCCTCTTTTCCTCTCCTTTTTTTAATTCCTTTTCTTTCTGTTCTCCTCCTCCTCTTTCTCCTTCTTTTCCTTCCTCTTCTTTTTCTCTCCTCTCCCTCTCCTTCCTATCCCTCTTCTCCTTCTCCTTATTATGGTCCTTGTCCATCTCCTCCTTCTTTCTCCTTTTTTTTTCTTCTTCTTCTCCTCCTCCTCCTCATCATCATCTTCTTCCTCCTTCTCTTCCTTCTTCTTTGAAGTATTTATTCATTTCACTTGCCCAGGTATTTTATTTGGATGAGTCAAATGTTTTGAATTATTTATATTCCAGATATAAGTCCTCTAGCTGGGAAAGATCTGGCAAATTTCTTTGCCTGTTCAGTAGGCTGTCTTTTCACTGTTAGCTGTTTCTTTGTGGTGAGGAAGTTGTTTCATTTGATATGATTATATTTATTGATTCTAGTACTATTTCCTGTGTAACTGAGGTTCTGTTCAGAAAGTAGTTGCCTACACCTATGATTTGAAGAGTCTTGCCTATTTCATCTTCCAGCAGGCTAAATATTTTTATTTTAATTTCTTTGATTCATTTTCTTTGATTAATTTCTTTGATTCATTTTCACTTTAGTTTAGTACACATTGGAGTTATGGACCAACAGTCAATCTTCTGCATGTGAATAGCAGCTTTCCCAATACCACTTAGTAAAAGAGACCATCTTACCTCTAGTGTATATTTTTGGCTCCTTTGTCAAGGCTAAAGCAGTTGAATATGCTTGGGTTGTTTCTCCATCCTCTGCTCTGTCCCATTGATCCTCGTGTCTGTTTTTGTGCCCTTATCATGCTGTTTTTTATCACTACAGTTTTGCACTCTTAAAAGTTAGTCTTCATTTTGAGTAGTAATTTGCAGTGAAATTGTGAGTGTCCTATAGTTATGCATGCATGTTTTGTAAGTTCTCTTAAATTGCAATGTAAGCAGTTGGCAAAAGGTCTCTTTTTGGGCTAAATCTTGAATTTGAGGAGTGGTATGGAATTCTTTATTGTCCTCCAAGATTATTAGTCTTTTAGCCTTTCCCTCCACATAAGATTGCAAAGCCTCCTCCCATCACACTGCACAGAGCTTGGAAAACTAGCTCAGAAATTTTGGCCTGGAGTACAAAATGTGTTTTTTTTTTTTTCTGATTTCCTTTAGAAATTGCTAAGCTGATTTCCCATTTCTGTCCTTCTCTGTATATAACCGTGCACGTGGTCAATCAATATTCAGCATATTCAGTGTGGATTTCAAAACGTTTTTCTTTCCTCCTTCCTGTCTTTTCTTCTTCTCTGTCTCCACTCCATTCTCTTCTTGTGCTTTTTGCCCATGCTAATGGCACCATAGGAGAAAAGCAGAGTGCACTCCTTGGATAAAGTTTTACACACACGATCCCTCTGCCTTCATCCAGGTGGGGTATATTCCACTAACTTCCACCTCTTCCCTGTCCACCTAGTACACTTTGTGGCTATCAAGCTCTAGTCCCATCATTTATAACTCACGCTGTATTTTTCTCCATTTGGTCTTGAGGACCCTTTCTTGAGAGGCTACAAAAATCTAACCGTGCTGCTCTGGGGCTCTCCAAGGATTTGGTTGTGGATGTTTACAGCATGCCTTTCTCCGGACACTTCTGTATTCTGGCAGGCTGCCTAATGCTTGAGTATCTGATTTTAGACCAACTGCCCTCTTGCAGGAAACTTGTTTACCCTGGCAGACGTCCTGGGGCTGTTGTGTCATCTGTGTGCTGCTTATTCCTACAAGATAGCCACCGTCCACAAGAGGCCTGTCCTACAAACAGGTTTGAGAGCCACAGTGAGGTGGGAGACAGAGGAGGTAGTAAAGGAAAACATGGAATTACAGATGCTGTGCATAGCCGATAGGTCTGGGGACCTTGGAGACCCACAGAAAGAGGACCATCAGGAGCACACCTATGATGAGCGCATGGCACGTGGAGAGACAGGATTTTAAAATAGAAGAGTTTTAGTAATATTAACAGATATCTGGCTTGAAACTTTTATTAGTACATGTTTACAGTGCATCGTGATTATATTCATCACAAGGAGTTGGTACATGTGTGTAACACCTCTTAATTATTACTTTCCTTTTCTCTCTAGATCTCTTTCATCTGTATTTTTAAAAAATCTTTCCTGGTCTCTATTCTTCACTAAGAAAGATTCTCCTATCACTTTAGATAGACACGGTCTCTTATGTTTCCTTATCACGTTTTTACTTAGATGGTTTATTTATTTCTGATTATAAATTGACTCGTGGAGTTGAGGACTGGCATTTGTTACATGCTGAGTCTAAGATGAGGATCAATAGGCACAAGTTTCAATGAGGGACTGTTGGGGAGAAAGTTGCCTGTGGGAGGGACAGTAATAGACAGGACTGGCAGAGGGCAGAGTCAGATTGCCATGCCATCTCTGTGTAGGCTCCAGGCAAATCCACGAGCCTCTGACTATGGGTCAGTTCTTCCAGGCCGTGGTGAGAAGCCCATTGCAGTTACCTTTCAAGGCTCCCAGCAGGTAGCAAGCCCTTGGATGAGGCAGCTCTTTGCTGTAATTACAGAGAAGATGGGTGCACAGGGACTGTCCAAAGGGAGCCACGTCAGCAGTGTCCACAATAAAGGAAGCCTGGGAACCCAATGCAAAGTTATTGTACGTCTGTTCTCCATGACAGTTGACACACATGCGTGAACCCACCACAAGCAGTCAAGTGGAGTGTAAAACAGATATAAGGTTTCTTTTCACTGCTTTGGAAAGCTACTCTAAACGTTTCTCTTCCCCACCCCGCAAGGATACCTCAGGAAGATCTTTTACAACTCTGGCCCTTTTGCATAGTTAGGGCCACTTGATTCCCAAAGTTCTGAAGTGTCCTCTATGCATCCCTTTGGATTCATTCAGCTGATGTTTGGTCCAGGTTCAGAAACCTGAAGAAGGAAAAAAGAAAGGGCAGAGCATGTGTGTCCACAGTCATCCTGGGCCTGCTTCTGGCATCACTTGGAGCATCCATATCCGATCCCTTTAGAAATAAGTTAATAGGAATGGGACTTGATGGCACAATACAAGCACTTGATGGGACTTGATGGCATAATACAAGCACTCTGGGGGGCTGAGGCAGAAAGATAGCAAGTTTGAACCCAGTTCTGGCAATTTAGTTATTTAGGGAGACGCTGTTTCAAAATTTACAAAATAAATAGAGGCTGGGGGCACAGCTCAGCGTGCATACCCTAGGATCCATCCCCAGTTTTGCAAAAGAAATAAAAAAGCTCATTGAAAACTGGATTAGACTAAAATCAAGAATTATGTTGCTATAACATTTAGTACATGCTCAAGTGACATTTTTTTTGTAGGAAATTTTTTTGTGAATTCTGGGTACTTCCCTCTCTGTTGGAGCCTTCCAAGCCCCTTCTCATTGACAAAATAACATCTGGCCTTTATGATTTTCCTGTTTGCCCTTCCTATATTCCACAGAGTTTCCAGTCACTATGATTAGCAACTTTTATTAGCGGGTTCTTTTCTAGAGAACTCCAGCCTTGTTGTGTGCTTTTAGTGGTCTTTTGTTAGTTCTAGAAACTCAGCCATTTGATCCTTCTAGCTTTCTTTTTTCTTCTGGGTCTTTATTTATAAGATATATGTGAAATCATTTAGTGTTATTTTACAAGTTACAGTTACTTTGCTTCTGTCTCAGGTATATGATACTGTGTGACAAAGTAGTGTAAAATTTAGTTGGGGAAAAACCAAAAACATTCTTTGTGATTATTGCATCCCATGGACCTGGCATTGACTGGAATAAGGTAGGTCATTATCACTCATTGTGTCTTATTTGACTTAAACCAGACAGTGACTTTCAACCAGAATTATCTTGAAGACCTTGTAATTCACATGGGCAATGCAGGTTGTCAGCAGGGACTTAGAGACTCAGCTAGGCCACAGCCACGTGTCCTTTTCTGTGGCCTGAGCTCCTTCAAAGCAGAGTGGCTGGATTCCAAGAGCGAATCTCCATGTGGAAGGGAAGTAGAACGGACTCTTCTAACCTAATATCCAAAGTCACAGTTTGCCACTGTACGTTCTGTTTGTCAAAGAAACTACAAATTCTCTTGATGGAAAGTGTCAAAGAATTTGTAGGCATGTTAAAATTATCTCACATTTTTTTTCTTTTTCCTTCTTGTTTTTTACTTAGATGTTTCCACTAATTGATCATCAAGTTCATTTTTCCATTCTGTGTTGTATCAAGTCTCCTGTCAGGTCCATTGAGTGTATGTTTTACTTGTTTATTTTAATTTTTCCATTTCTACCATTTGTATTTGACTTTCTTAACTTTTCCTGAACAGTAGCTTTGCTACTATATCATTTAATATATTTCATAAGCTATTTTATTGCTTTTCTCTAAAATTTTCACCTCTTCTGAGTCTACTTGAGCTAATCATTTTCTTTCTTGATCTGTTCACTTCTTTTCTTTTCACTTTAAATTTTATGTTAAAAGTTTTGCCCACTTTTTCTCCAACCAAGCAAAGAGCATGATAATATGTGCTGAGTGAACAACTGGGTGCAACCTTAGAGCTGGTTCGCTGGATCCAAGTGTTTGAATCTGTTCTTTGTTGCTTGAAGTCAGAGGACTGACAAGATCCTAGAGATTCTACGTGCCTTACAACCAGGAAGCCTGCTTCGTTAATAGCTGGAAAGTTTGCTCTCATCTCCAATTCCCCATCCTAACATTTTCCTCAAAGCATTAAAATGGGAAGTCTTACAGATCATTAATGCTTGCGCCTCCTTCTCAGGGGTCGTGTGCCATTTTCCTGCCCTCGGTAGATGAAAACCGTGCCTCTCCTTCCTTCCCACAGTCTTAGATGTAGTTGAGAGTCTTGAACACTTTAGGTGATTCTCCTAACTTCTATTCTTTCTCAGCCTCTTTCAGAGAACAATTTTCATGCACTTGGGGCATCGTGACATACCTAAGGGCTTTTATTTCATTTACTTTATGATTTCAACATGACGGTGCCTAGAAGTAATTGAAGATGAGTGGGAATGAATGGACATTTTGGGGTGTTAGGTTTTGCAAATTTTTATCTGGCCTACCAGTCCATCATCAGTCACTAAAATTTTGTTAAAATTAAATGGATTGATTATCACTTTCTTCCTACATGCCAAAGTCTCCCCCTTTAGGAATTAGGGTGACTGCATTTCTCTTACCTTCAGTAAGGGGCTTATTTATGTTTTATTTAAGTTAGATTTTGTTGTGTCCTTTGCTGCACAGATTGATAGAAAACTGAGTTTAGAAGATGTGCACATGGACAACTGGATACAAACCTGTACCTGTAAATGAAAATAACCCTTTAGGTTATTGTGTGTTTCTATGCTATGGTTATAGATTATTTTATTCTAGATTTTCCTATTTACCTTTTAATTTTTGTCACATGACCTCCTCTGTTTTGTCACTTTCCCCACACCGTGGAAACAGGCTTCCCACTTCACATGAAGATACACGGCTGCTGCTCTTCCTGGGGTGCAATTCTTTAATCAGAATTTTCTTTCATCTTATCCTAAGGTTTGTGAGGAAAGATTACTTGTACTGTTCTCTTTATTTTCTGTGCAATTTGAAAACATTGGAATATATAGAATTTTGCACCTAATTAGATACTTGTATAGCTAAACCCTGTGCAAAGTAATTTTCTTTTATGACTCATCTCCGAAATAACAATCCTGGAAACCAGTAGCAGAAAACAGAGCATGTGGCACTTGCCAAATGATAGCAGGAGTCAGCAAGACACAATGAACTGAAAAGTGTGAATTAGGAAACACAGTTCAGTGCAGTTCTTCATTAGACATGATCTCCGGCATTATCAGGAAAGAAACAATCAAATAACCTTTTAAAAGATTTGCATAGAGTGCCTTTGTGTTTTATACTTTTTATTATGTTTTTATACTAAACTACCATGCCAAGGCTGGGGATTTAGCTCAGTAACATAAGCTCCTGTCTGGCAAGCGTGAGGTCATGAGTTTGATCCCCGGCACCAAAAAAAAAAAAAAAAAAAAAAAAAAAAAAAAAAAAAAAGAAAGAAAGAAAGAAAAGAAATTTGCCATGCTAAAATATGTAGCAATTTAAAAATCCAGATCCTAATTGGACAGTTTAGAATATAAATTTGTACAAAAATCAGGTACAGTTGCTTTGATGTTTCTGCTTTTGGTGAACTATTCAATACTGAACAGATTGTGTAAGCTCCATGAGGATTTTTTTCTGAGATGTGTTAGAGTGCCAACCTGAAATCAGTGGGCAGTGCTTTAGAAAACCTGAGAAACTGAGATGCAAAGTTTTTTTTTTTAATTGTACAAAGAATTAAGGTAGATGATTTTCAACAGATGCTCAGAGGAGCTCAATATTCAGAAACATTTAAGAAATACTATCAGTGTATCCTGAGGTAGGATTGCTTACCATTACTTCTCAGAATAGTATAACTGACTTAAATAAAGAAAGCATAGTTAACCTGTACCTTTATCTTCTAAGAGGTGCCGTTTGTTGGGGAGATTCTACTTTAGGCACTCCATGGGTGAAATCTCATGCAGGTTTATTGCAGGGTAAAGAGAATGGCTAATATCATTCTCACTCAGCAAATGAGAAATTTGAAGCTCGGGGAAATCATATTCTTCGTGGCCATTAGGTTTGTAACCCAAGACACCAGAATCTGAAGACAATTCTTGCTCTCAATGAAAGTTCTTTACCTTATCTTTACCCTAAAGTGTTTCAGGAAGAAATGCTATAGCACTGGGGCATTCCTGAGCAGAAAGGTCTGGACAATCTCACAAGCTGTCACAAGCCTACCAACAATTTAATGAAGAGATAAAACATTCAATTGAATTTTAATCCACTTAGGAAGTCATGAAAACCCATTAATTAACAACATACTTGGTGTCACTGATTGTACTGTAATCCATTGTTTCCCCTTTCTAAAATATTATCAAAGAGTCCTACACTAAAGCAAAACACCTAAATATTCACTTTCTGCTGTTAAAAAAATATGAAATGTTGGAGACCCTGCAAGGTGCCATAGGTGGAAACAGAAATATTTTCATAGTATGAGAGCCACAAAGAAAAGCATGATTACTTTGGGAAAGTAAACATGGAATAGGAATAATCTGTATGATGGAGAACATGAATAGCATAGAAAATTCTGTAATGGGTAGCGAGGGACAGTCGGTGAGTGGGAATACATGCATTATCATCAAGAGAGGCACTTGGGGTATTATAAATTGATGTGGTAAAATCCTTTAGGAAAGCAATTTGGCAGCTTGTTTGAAAGGCTATAAAAATCTTTATACCATTTGACTCAGTAATATCTCTCCTGAGAATATATCCAAGGGACATAATTTAGAGGAAGAACACAACTATGTACATAAAATTATTAATTACAGCATTAACTCTACCAGTAGAAAAATAGAAATAAACTTAATATCTAACAATAGACGGATAGTAAATTCTAAGACATTAAATCAAAAGTGTTAGCAACCATTGAGGTTGTAATTGTGAAGTCTGGAGTAGCATGCAAAGTAAGAGCCTGGGACTTAATGAAAGTGAGGACAGCAAAATTTTGGGTATTTAATAATTAAGTCTTTTAAAGGGGGGTTACATGTCAATTAAGACTTAATTTAGATTAAGACTTATAGGAAGTAGGAGAAAATGGAAATAGTTATATATGATGATGGTGGAATCTGGGGGGAAATCAGCTTCCTGTTGGCATTTTAACATTTTTACTGAACTGTATGCAGCAAATAAAAATGATAATATAAGTCTTGGTGTTTCACCGTATACATAGAACTTATCAGAGATCTGAGACCAAACCCCCGCTGATTCCCAAAGCTACCACTGCTGTTGTAAAACTTGACCTTTCTAAATTGGCCTCTTTGGTTTACTCTGGTTTATTAGGATGAGACTAATCAGTATAATTTTTCCTCCTTCATATACATTGATTATTTTTAATTGTTCCTTTTTTCTATAGGATTATTAGTTAAATTCCCAGCTGGGTCCCTATTTTAGTACTTTTCATTTTCAAAACTCATTTTGTGAAAGTACAAATACAAATATACACACATTCTTTCTTTTTGAATTATTTATTGAATGTCTTATATGTCCAGTGTACCATAAATCTTCCTTACAGTATAAGAGAAAACTCCCCTTAGGGTATACTCCAGAAACCTCAGAATCTGCCAGACCTCACTTTGAAAAAACCTTGTTTTACATAGCCAAGATGTGCTCTAGCCAGCCATAGAACGCCATTCAAACAACGTTAGAGAAACTGTCACTCGTGTTGTCTAAATATTAAAGTCCTGTCTGTCAAGGATCATGTAAATCTCCTCTTTCTATACCACAGATCCATTCTAGAACAATCCATTCAATGGACTTGCCAACCTTTGAGATCCTGTGCCCCTATAATTTTACATTACTTTAATATGTTAGCTTGTATTAATATTTGACTTTCTACATTATATACTTCTACTGTTGTGGTGCCTTTATGTCAATAGCCAGATTGTTAGAACTACAAACGGGAGGGGTGTTACAACGACTCCAGTCTTCATAAAAGTTGATATAAATAAACAACCAATATGAATGTTAATTAAATTACATTGGCAACATGCATGAGAAGTATTTGGGATTAGCTTAAAATCCATTGATTTTTGATTTCCACAAAACCTCACCTAATACTTCTATTAGAATTGGTGCATGAATATTAAAGAGTAGTACCATCTTCCTCCAAGCAGTGAAGTTCTCAGACTCAATCCACATACTATTCGTTTCTGTATATCATAAACGTAAGCGCAGTCTTAGTCACGGAGGATTCTGCTGATATTCTATGAATTCCTGTATCAAATAGACAACCCTACACTTTTGAATATTTTACTATTATGCACTGGAATTTAAGAACATGTATGGTATTCTTTTGGGACTAGAGTTTAAAAACAATGTCAAATTTGTCTTATAAAAAAGTAAATAATTCAGGACATGAAGAAAGAAAAATTTCTCAAGGATTTAGTTTGTTGCTGCTGAGATATTTTGTATACGTTTTCATTTACAATAACCTTAGTTTTTGAGCACTTAGTATATGCTAACAGCTTTTGCAACAGCTCCACATGTATAATTCTATTTGATTCTTATGGTACCGTGAGTTACACACAATTATACTCCATTGCACAAATGAGGAAATTAAGGTGGCAAAGATTTGTAAACAGAGAGCTTGATATCAGTCAAACAGTGAGACAGCAATTAGGCTGGAGAAAGCAAACTTTTTCAGAGGACGTTAAGTAATAGAGAAGTGATGAATTTTTGAATCAATATAATTCATTTGTTGAGGTGAGACCAGAGACTTATACGCTCCCTCAAAATCACACTTTCATGCATATTTCAAAGTTTTCTCACTAAATTTATCATGATTTCACTGAGGCAAGCATAAAAATACATTTTATAAAGCTATTTACATTAAGTTACTGTTTCAATCAGACATTTGGCATCTTTTTTTTTTTTTTTTTTTTTTTTTTGTGAAAGGTCTCGCGATGCTAATCATATGCTAGATGCTGTTCTAAGCCTTTGGCTACTGTGAACTAATCTAATCCTTACAATAACATTAGTAAGGGAGGCAGTCTTCATACACTCAGTTTTACAGACAAATAAGGTACACAGAAGTTAGGCAACATAGTTAAGATCACAAGGCAGCAAGCAGTAGGGGTTGAACCCATGAAGTGTGGTTAGAGTATGCAATCTTCATCAGTGTGTATCTGAGATTACATGGCCAGCACATCTTGGCGAACTCAGCCTCCGTGAGATTCAATTTCTTCCGCTGGAAGACAGGAATCGTATTTTCAGCCACTGTAGGTGAATAGACCACTTTCTTATGGGCTTCTTCTGTGTGATGATCATCCTTGCACAGATTTGCTTTCTCTAAATACTGTCACATCTTTGTTTCGACTGGACCCTGTCACCATAATTTCAGTTCTCGATCAGATATATTTGAGGAGGATGGCACTTTTAGTTACTTTTATATGACAAAGTATACCATGTGCTAAAACAAATGCAGTAGTTTTTATTTATTTTGTACCTCTCCCGTTACCCTGGCAGCTGTGCAAGTGTGGAAAATTGTGTGTGACCCAGACTAGCCTGTGTTCCCAGACCTGCAAGGGGTTTGGCTTGAGGAAGGGATTCAAGAGCTACAATTTTATTAAAACATGATTGATGATTTTCCTTTTATCTTTAAACTTTTCATCCACATTTTCTAATAAGTGCATTTTCATTAATAGAAAGTTGTAAGATTCCCAACAAACAATAATAATGTAAGTGAGCCAGAAGAAATAGCTAAAATAAAATCACATCTGTACAAATGGGAAAACAAAGATATTTTACACATTCTTGCTATTAGTGTGATATATTGGTGTCCTTTTCTTTTGAGATAAAAAATATGAAGTATACATACGGTTAAGACAGAAGCCTCAAACCCCCAGGCCATAGATCTGTACCAATCTGTGTCCTATCAGGAACAGCGTTGTACAGCAGGAAGGAAGTGAGTGCCAATTAAAACTCCATTTGTATTTATAGCTCCTCCTTATTGCTGGCATCACCCCTGAACTCTGACTCTTGGTCAATCAGTGATGGCATTAGATTTTCACGAGGATAGTGAACTTCGTATACAAAGGATCTAGGTTATGGTGCTGAGTATAGGAACCCAGTGCCTAGTGATCTAAGGTAGAGCTGAGCCTGTGATGTTAGCACTGGGGCCTGTAATTATTATGCATCACAAACTAATAATTAAAAAAGAAACTACCTCACCTCCATCCATGGAAAAGTTGCCTTCCATGAAATTAGTCCCAGTTACAAAACATGTTGAAGACTGCTAGGCTTCAAGGGTTAAAACCAAAGACGCTAATTAGTGGAGAAAAAAAAAACCTAGCAACACCAATCAAAATTTAAAAGTGAGATACTAAAGTGATACTCTTTCCAGAAGCCTATGCGTGTCAGAGGGCTCACTCCCAGAGCCATGTGCTTCAAAGCTCCACCCCATTGCAGGGTGCTGAAGGAAGAGGACATTCCGGTTGTAATTAGCAAGCATCTGACAGTCATGTGTCATCCTAAAGAGAGTCCAGGGGACACAAGAGTGCTCAGCAGATCCCCTTTCTCGGAAATGCTCACAAAAGGATTCCCAGTGGAGAAGTCTGGAAAGTTCCTTTATTTCTTTGTGTGACCACTTTGCTGCAACTTGAATTCGTGTCTCAGTTCAAATACTTCTAAACCTGTCTACCTTTTACATTTTTATGCTATGAGATTGTAGAGGGAAGAAGCCAGATCTTTTGTGTGTAAGTATGGAGAATTGCACATTACTTTTATTCATTCCTACCCTAATGGGCTGGAGATATTAAACAGATCACTGTGCTCAGTGGGTGATGATATATTGATACTCCATGTTAAATAAAGCAGAAAATATGTTAGGGGTTCTGAAATGAACAGTGAATCCACAGAAGAAACTCAAATTCTTTCACAAAATGAGCTTCTAGATAAAAACCAAAAGATAAAGGTATGTGTTTAAAATTACTTGTGGACACAGATTCCATCTTAAATATCTGAAGTATTCGGACCTCTGGGCACCTGTTCGAGTTCGTGCCAATTCTCCTCCAGGCAGCTGCCTCACTCGCCTGTCCCACGGTCTGATCCTGAGTGTGTCCAGGATGAATCTCTGATGAGCAAGTTCAGCTGGTGCCCTGTGACAGGTGTGGCTCCCTGATTGTCATTAATGGCGTGACGTCATTTTTGAAGAAGGAAAGAAAGAGAGGAGCCATCAAATCCATGTTTCTCAAATCCAGCTTTTTAATGTTTGTGCTCAACATAAAAAGCCTACATTACTAAAATTTATTGGCAAGTATCAGAGCTAAATACCTTTCCTTGAAGAAATTATGGGCCCCTGCAGCGTCACCAAGAGACAATATCAGTTGTGGAACTGGAGATAACTCCACAAACACAAAGAAGCGATATCACTGGTGTGAAGTAGGGGTTACATAGGAACCAGAAATTCCTGGGAAGTGGCCCAGTGGTTGAGAGTCATGCAGGACTATTAGTCCCACTGAGTCAGGCTCCACATTCCAGGCGGTGGGTCTCTGATGACAAAGGGTTGAGTTGGCATTTTCCACAGGGAGTGAATCAATACTGCCCTGCATTGGGGCAACTTTGCAGCTGCATAAATGCTCCCACCTCCATCCTAGGATCCAGTGAGTGTTTTCTGGGTGCCAGTATGGTGTATCCAGGAATTAGCCAAGTAGAAGTCCCAGTTTGACTCCTGTTGTGATATACTAATGACTTAAGAATATTTTATATATTTTCACAGTGTTGAAAAGAATTTTATGAACAAGAATGTTTGGGCACATTGAAAATTCTGTGCAATTCATATTGTAATGGGTGAAAGTAGAGGTTTATTGGAACACGTCACACACAGAGCTTATATATTTTATACAACTGCTTTTGAAATACAATGACAGGACAGTTTTAATGGAAACTGAATCATGTATAGAACCTTAAAATATCTGCTACCTGACCTTTTTAAAAAATTTGCCAGCCCCAGTACAGACTTACCAGTAATTTACTAAGTAAAGCACTTGCAACCACAGCTTCATCATTCCTTAGAGAATATTAATATTAACTACTAGATTGGTGAGAATATTACATGTTATAAGGTGTCACAGATACAAATAACAGAGAACTCTCACATCAAAAAAGCCCACAGCTCCCTGGGTGCGCACTGCCCAGGGTAATACAGTTTGTCTCACCACATGTCCAACAAGTTTGGCCTTAGCCAAATTCTGTGTGTCCAGTCCAGAAATTTCCAACCATTTGCAAAGGATCCTGGAACATAAACCTTTGTTCTCGTTCAGAGCATAGTGGGCAGTTATGAAGCCGAAATCTGCTGCACAATTTTATGAATAACCAGGCGCAGCCATTTAAGAACAAGGAACACAGCCAAGCCAGAAGAATCAGAGTGGAAATATGCAATAGTGTCTTAGTCAAACCACACCTGTACCAGTTCCCACTTAAGGGATTCTCCATGCTTTAGAGTTTTAAGTTACTCTAAGTTGAACTTCTTGAACTTACCAATGAAATCAACAAACTAGCACATATGGTACCTGTCTGCAAAGTCAAATTTAACATTGACCTACATTTATGGCTCAGGAGCTTCTAGAACACTAGTCATAAAATCAGGACACAGTGGCTCCAAAACATACTATTTTTATAAGTTGGCATCCACATAAAATCTGTCAAACATCTATACATCATTTAACAGACTTAACTTTACTGAGTACCAGTGCATGCTGGGCTCAAGCTGTGGGAGATGGAGGATGAATCAGGCACATTACTAGTCCTTCAGGAATTAATGATCTCATAGAGAAACAAAACATACAAATGACACATGAAGCTAAAATAGAAGGCAGAATACAGTGAGGTGTGAGCTCTACATGATGTTAGAGCCAAAAAGAGAGGGCTATTGTCCCTGTTTGACCCTCACAAAATCTCTGGGGTGGGCAGAACAGATGTTTTTATCCTCACTGGTATAGATTAGGAGTTCGGAAAGGTCCAAGGGACGGGTTTATTAAATGGCACTTTTAATTTTACTCAGTAATTCTGCCTCAAAGAACAATAAAGAATATTGTCCATTTGTCTTTGAAACTTTTAAACAAGAATACCATCACAGAAGACAGATATTGTTTATAAAGCATTTCACAAAGAGTTCATGAAGAGAAACCAGCCCTATACTGGGCAGGAAGAAAGTGAGCAACTTTTAAATTAATAGGGAACTTCAGAAATCCAGAAAGCCACCTGTTTAAGTAAGGAGACCATTACCACTCAGAGAATAATTGGCTGATATTGTTAGAACTTCACATTTAAAAAAAATTTGGAGTCTAGGCTGCAAGAGAAGTCTTATAAAATAATTTAATCCTTCCTCAAGTCCTGTCAATTCTACTTCTGAAAAGTTGCACGTTGGATGTAGATAGACTGACAGGCAGACAGATATCCCAAAATGTGTGTGTGTGTGCATGTATGTATTCACATGTGTGTGTTGTTATTGGCAGGTGAACCCAGGGTCATGTATACACCAAACAAAATTTTGCTCACTAATGTACATTCTCAGCTCTTTTTAAAATCTATTTTGAGACAGTGTCTCACTAAGTTGCCCAGGCAGGCTACAGACCTGTGATCCTTCCCTATCAGCATCTCCAGTTGCTAAAACTACACCCATGCTCCACTTCTGGCGTATATCATATTTTTATTTACTTATCTGTTGATAATCATCTTGGCTGATTCCATATCATGGCTCTTGTGCAGCAATAAATGTGGATGTGCAGGATCTCTTTGATATAGTGATTTCATTTCTTTTCAGTGTATTGTAGTAGGATTGCTGGCTTGTAAATATTGCATGTGAATTAAAAATATTTTTAAGTACAGAAAAAAGTGATACACCTACCCACTTCCTTCTATCTCTTCACAGATAGTGCTCTTAGTTATCCTGAAGATTCCAGATGTATGTCTTTCTTACAGATCACCTAGACAGCATCCAGGGGAATCCATTTAAAAATAGAAGTTACTTTGTACACACCTTCTACATGGAAATCAGTCAAGATTCAGTTGTGCAATTCCAGGTATGATAGGTTTATTAGAATAATCAGAATATTAGGGTCGATTTTACAAACGTGGGTGGGAGGTGGTGATGTGCGTGAATCTAGAAGCTGAAATCAAAACCCAGGGCGGTGTCACTGTGTCATTAGCTAAATCCCTGGTGTGGAAAAAGCCTAACTCTGCCTGTGTGAGTGTGTGTATGTGTGTGCACCCATGTTCACATACATACAGGCAGGTACATTTGTATGTGTATATTTCCACACACATGTACACATATATTTTAATGACTATTTTCAATCTTATGTCCAGGGACAGTTTATATACCTCCGAAGATATATAATTTTATTAATTGATAAGTATGCACACACAGTTACAGTTGTAGGTACATCAGTATTTGTACAACAAGGTTCAAGTTTGAGAATCAAATGAGTTTTCCACTGCAGTGCAGTACACAAGTAACATCTTGAATTCAGTCTCCTCACTGCTCATTTCCACCAGGTAGTACACACTTTATGTTTAAAAATAGGTGCCCCCCCCAAAGAAAGTAATAAGCACTAAGGAGTAATAAAATCCAAGATGTGTAAATTTTGTTGTAAAAAAGAGAGGGAAAAAAAAAAGAAAAAGAGCTCTAACGGATATAACAGCAAGTGTGTTTGGGGGTGTTAAATAGCTGACTTTATCAATGTTTTTGGAACATTGAACACAGCTGTTTGCAGTCTCCCTGTTTGAATGTCCACCTTGTGTTCTTTGATACTGTGATTTGAGGAACTATTTTCAAGAAGATAGTGTGTAATCTACTAGCAGGTAATTTCTTACTGTTATGTTTTTTTGTTTTGTTTTGTTTTGTTTTGTTTTGTTTTGTAGTTCTGTATTGCGTGTACCCTTACGCCGCTTTGGTTTGTTTTGTGTTTTTCTCTTTTTCCTCTTAAATAAAAAAATAAATAAATAAATAAATAAAAATAAAAATAAAAATAGGTGCCCTGATAACTCATTGGTTTTGAAGGCATTTTCATGGAGAGGATTCTCTTTCAAAAACTAACATTTCAAACTACAAAATTTATTTCAAACATTGCAAATCAGAGTTATAGTAAGAGCCAAAGCACTATGCCAAAATCATGTGTAAGCTTTTCGACTTTTTATTTTTAACATGAAGCATTCTTCTTTACAACTGACCGGGTCATTTTACCTAAATTCAAGTATTCAGGATTCACTGATAGGTTGCGTGAGTGTTTGTGCACTTTATTTCCTAATGTTACAACGAAGAAGAAAATACTCATAGAGGTCTTATGGGGCACTTAGGCCCCACAATACTTTTTTTTTTTTTTTTTTTTTTTTGTCTTTTTCCTTTTTATAGGTACCAGGGATCATACTCACGACTGCCTTCTTGCAAGGCAGGCATTTATGCCGCTGAGCTAAATCCCCAGCACCCCTCCACAATACTTTTAAAGAATCAAGATCACTGTGAGATAAGCAGAACCAGTCTGATGACACAGAACCTCACACTAACCACAGGGAAGCACAGGCGCTCCTACTGCATTTGTCTGTATGTTTTTTATAACACTTGATGCAAAGTGTGTGCAAAATAAAAACTGCAAATTGATGGAACTGAATGCACACAATAGAAAACGATGGAGATAGTGCGATGTATGGCATTTGGGGTTTCACTTTCTGATGTGGCTGAGCAATTGCAGAAGATTTTTTAAAAGATGTTTTCTTCTTTAAGTCAGCATAAGTGTTCCTGCAGGGAGAAAAGACAGAGTTGCTAGTACAAAGCTCTACTGCACTCGATCTGTGCAAGGCACTGTGATGCCCTCGCAGGTCTGTCCCACTAGTGGTGAACGTGGGCTCCAACAATTCTCTCTGTAGGTCTCAGCCTTTGCCACACTAGACACGTGACTTAGATGCTCCACCTTTTTATAACCAGCACAGCCATGATCAAACCCAGAGACTCTTGGAAGTGTCTGTCGCCACACTCCAGGCTTTTTGGCTTGCTAATGAGGTGCTGGCCCTGGGGTGGGGGTGGGCCCTCCAGCATTCTGAGCTCCAAGCACAGTCATTGACCAGGCTTCCTGTGTTACACTGGATTCAAACAAGGGTGCATTTTCTTAATGTTTATCCACATAGAAACTTAAGAATGAAGACAAAATTTGTAACACAAGAACGAAGGTGGATACCTTTCAGATTGGTGAAAATTAAATTAAGTCTTCATCTTATCCCTCTCACTACTACAAATAGAAAACATATCTGAAAACTCTAATAACTGTGGACATCAAATTACATGCATGTCAAATTTTATCACTGATTATAATTCAATTCAAAACAGCACAGGAATTTCCCAAGTAAATAATTGGTATTGTATGTTATGAATGCCAAGTGGAAAGACAGAAAGAATGACATTCTTACAGATCATGCAACTAATAGAGCAAAACCTGTTTATGCCTGTCAAGCTGTATAACTGCTTCAGTTTTTTTTTTCAAATAAACATATTTGAAATTAAGTCAACATAAGAACGTGCTAGAAAAATCCATCTCCTGGGGTTACTTGGTGTAAATAAAATATAATATGGGCAATTGGGATTTTTTATAGATCTTATAAAGCAGTCTGTCCAGACTTATCTTTGTAAGGATTATAGGATGAATTTGGTTTTTAAATCTTAGTAAAATCAAATAAACATCTCTAATATTTTTATGTTACCCATTCCAGATTATAGTTCTTTGTGTTCTAAAGTTTTGAAGTGTTCTCTTCTTTAAAGCATTAAATTCTTATGTTTTTGTTTTTGCTGTCTAAATAATTTTTTCTCAATTTGTAAGATCTTTTGATTTAACCTTCATACCACTATTCTTCACTGTTCTACATTGTTTTTATCTTTGTTTTCATCTTTTTTCCCACGGTCTACAGATTTCTGTATGATTGGTTTCTTCTTCCTTCAACTCATTTCCCTGCACAGATAGTCATGAGTCTTCAGCTTACCATTTTCCAACACAGATTGTTCAGCTTGGCTCTTCATTTTGTCTAGAATGCTTGTTCCTGTGTCTCCCCCGCCCCAGCAGGACTATTACTCATCTGTAGAGCTATGCATTTTCACAGCATAAGTCCATGCTCAGTGCTCATTGAGACTATGATGTGACTGGTTTATCTATAGTTTTAAAATACATTGTTCTGGTATTCTATCTAAAGAACTCGGCTTATATATTAACTTTTGAGAAGGCATTTCTTACAGCCATATTTGTAGACCTGCTAGCCATCTTTTCCTGTCCAGTAACTCTTCATCTTATTGGTTTCTTTGTCAACTTTTATCAGAGCCAGCATTTACACCATTAACTTATTTGTTACGTATTTCTTGTATGTGTTCTAGGTGGAAGTTTCTTGAGTGTCGTGATATTCTCTGCCTTGTCCTAAGCTATATAGTACAATGTCCACAATATGAAAACAATAGCAAGTTCTTCATAGATCACTGTTCCACAAATGGAAACACAAATTAGTTAAGTTGATAAGGGCATTTTCCTTGAATACGTACACTCTTCTTTCTCATTGCTCTGGTCCTCTGTAGAATTAGATGGAATAAAAACCAGCTTCTGAACAGAAGTCTAAGTATCCATTTATTTTGCGCTATTTAATTGGATTCATCAATCTTTTTTCTCTTTGAGGACTTCTGGTTACAATGTAACTGGAGCAGTGTGCGACTTACAAATTAACACCACTTGCCACTTTCTTCCATGTCTGGAATATACATCATAAAGTCATGTGAGTGACAGTCTAGCATGGAAGGCCGGAGCAAGACACTGAAGAAGTTTTCAGCTGGGAGATAGGGGAAGCCCACCAAGCATTCCTATCCCATTTATAATTCTAACCTAGGCCCAGGTGCTTGCTAATTAGTGGTAAATGAGACAGGATTTTCCCCCAACCCCCTAACCCAGTGATGGTGAACTTTTCAGAGCTTTCACTGATAACAAATAGGCTCCGTGACGCTGCCCTAAACTATTCCTTCTTCCCTTCTGATACCAGGTACCAGTTCCTTGGACTATGCAGCCTCCTGCTGAAGGGTTCCCTACTTGCTCTCTCTGAGGACTTGCAATACCATAGGGAAGCACAGACACACTGCAGAACTTCAAGACTGGAGGACTCATACCAATGGAAAGAATTTTCAGCACTGAGAGGACGGTATTCTGTGAAAAGACATTCTATTCTATCCATCTTGGGAAGGATAGTTTGGAAGCAGTTCTTGTTTTTCAAGAGAGTGATGGAAGGACTGAGGCAGTTACTCAAAGCCTTTATGCACCCAGTAAGAGGTTTATTTTTTCCCAGTTCCATTTTCCCAGTTTCATACCACCACTCCTTGAAATCACTTTCCAAATAAATAAGCTGGATCTAAGTATTGCCAAGTATTAGTCTCTGGTTGGTAATAAATTCAGAATTGTTCAAACTACATAAAAATAAATAAAACCAAGTTGATAAAGATAGGACCAAATAAAAATTATGCTTTCAAAAATTATCATTTTTGTTTAAGATATCACAGCTACTTTTGACAAGTACCATCTCAGGGTAAACACAAAAAACTTATAATATTTGTCTCTCTTCATCTCTAACAAGTAAGATACTGAATGAAATAGAAGAAACAGACAAACAAATAAATGCAGGCACAAAGGGAATTTTATTCATATCCAGGACCCAGAGCTTACTATATTTAGAGATGGGAAATTTTGAGGGACAATTCTGGTCCCTTTTTCCTGTAATCCCACTGTGATTCCAGGACTTCGGGAGGCTGAGGCCAGAGGATCACAAATTTAAGCCCAGTGTAAGCAACATTGACAGTTAACAAGAACCTCAGTTCCGTGTGAAGATTCAGAGCTCAGTGTCCAGTGAAAAGGAGGAGAATGGGAAGAAGGGAAGAAGAGGAGGGAGGATGAAGAGGAGGCAGAGGAGAAAAATGTGTGGCCAAATAAACCAACATGGGAAAAGTCCCCAAAATATATCTGTGGGGAAAACAACGGTAGCATCATACTATCCCATAAGCTGCTTCCCACAAGCTCTTAAATCTACTTCCTTGTCTATGTGCATGTGCAAATAGGCTGCACATGTACTTCTGGTGGGCACTGGTTGAGGTATAGCAGAGAGGGTCTTCATTGTTTTCTCTGTATCCTTTCCTAACCTTGTATTTCATGGTGATAAGAGCATCCATTCATGCATTACTTATACAATGATTAGAAAGTAGATCACATACTAATATTTCTCTTCGCTACTCTTTTATATTGGCAAGTTCCCTTATGCAAAGGTTTCTCTTTTTTTCAAAATTTTTAAAATTTTATTTAAAGAAAGACTAAACAAAACAGAAAATGGGTAGAAATAATGCATATCTTCAGAGAAAAAATAAACAGTAAGAAATCAGTAGTTAATATTTACACACTGTCCTCTTACAAATAGTTGTTCAAGATACAAAAGTGGAACATATAAAGAATTCAAACAGCGAGATTGCAAACAGTTCTGTTCAACTATCGAACAAAAACTTAGTAACATGGTTTTCACTAACAAACCTATACACTTAAACACACATGCAGTTCATTTATGTTGTGATTAAACAAACTAAAGCAGGCTAAAGTCATTCCGAACAAAGAATAATAGTATTGCTGGATTTCACATCAGGACACTCTGGGATCAGCACTGGATACTGTAGTATCTTTTTTATTTTATTTTATTTAGAGAAAGACTAACAAAACAGAAAATGGGTAGGAATAATACGTACTTTCAAAGAAAAAAAAATAAACAGAAATCACTAGTTGATGATTACAGATTGTCATCTTACAAATAGTTATTCAAGATACTAAAGTGGAGCATATAAAGTGGGAATTCAAACAGTGAGACGGCAACCAGTTATGTTCAACTATCCAACAAAAACTTAGAAATATGGTTATCAATCCTATATACTTAAACATACATGCAGTTATCCATATCTTCAATTATGTTGAGATTGAACAAACCCAAGCAGTCTAATATCACTCTGAACAAAGAATAGTACTCTTGCTGAGTTTCATATTATGACCCTCCACAATCAGCACTGAGTACTTTAGTGTCTCTTTTTCTTCAGAGTATCTGCTCATTTCATCATGTGTCATAAGATCAGTTCTCATAAACTATAGATTCTACACATGCATGAGTCTTAACATGTATTTCTATCCTTTCTATATTAGAGGGAGAAACAAAACAAAGCAAGACAAAACAAAACATATTCCTATAAACACATGAAACGAAAAAGACATATAAGACCATTGTACAAGGAGTTCTACCATAGTTCCTGTGTTGTCTCTTGTTATTTTCAATAGAATTGGCTATATCATCAGACATAGTGTAATTGAATATAGCAGTACATAACAGTATTAATAAAAACAGAACTTTGTATATTGTATAAAACTTCAAAAGCAGGCAGTTATCAAACCAGAATATATATCGTAGCGTCTTGTCAACTTCAGTGTAGTTGCCTATACTCTCAGACTTGATACTATCAATCATATCAGTTTGGAATAAAATCTGTCAATACTAAACAGCAATCAAACAAAGCAGATTTAACTAAGATCAGTCATGATAAAACAGTATAAGTCATACAGGGCTCCAGATTAAGATAATAGGAAATTAAAGATGGTTACTGTGTTACATCCTGTTTTTGGGTTAGCTGTCTGTGCCCTCAAATCTAATGCAAGTGGACAACTGGGACAGAATAAAATCTATCAAAAAAAAAAAAAGAATAAAATCTATCTAAGCAGAGTGCTGTGAGTAATGTGAGTTTTAAATCCTGATACACTATTAACAATATCTTTTGCCATCTTTTTAAAGACTCTCCCTCCCCTTTCACTTCTTCAGGGTACACTGTGCATTTTGGGGTCTGATCAAGACCCTTGGTTTTAAATTGAGGGGGGGGGGAACCTGCTATTTATCTGCTATCGTCCTGGATTTGATCTCTAATTGTATTCCGGTACCTGTTAAAGCCTGTCTTTCCAACTTATCCACAAATACTGGTCTAGTTGCCCCTATTACTCTCTGCTTCTCTGTCATATAGAGCATATATTGATTTTCACTGCATATATTCTTTTTCATATTAATTATATTTCCTATAAATAGCATCTCAGTGGACTCTGCCTCCGGATCTACTCTACGTGTGATTCTCTCTCTTTTTTTAATTTAGTGTATCAAGGCCATCTATATTAGAGATTATAATCAACCTTCTCTGCCTCATTTCTGTTATGCTCTTTTTTGCCATCAGTTGTCTGCTTATCTTCTTCATTCTGTTTTCTGCTCCATTCATGAGACTTCTCTGCCACTGATCCTGGAATCCTAGTACTTTTCTCTCTCTCTAGAATGTCCTGCAGTATTCTCTGTAGAGTTGGATTGGTGTTTGCGAATTTCCCAAGTTCCTCTTTGTCTTGGAAGCATCTTGTTTTTCCATTAATTTCTAGAGACAGTTTATCAGGGTGTATCTATCTGGGTTGGAGGTTATTTTCTTTCGGGGTTTGGAATATTTCCCCACAGGCTCTTCTTGACTTGATGGTTTGTGTCGAGAAGTCTGCCATTATTCTGATGGGCCTTCCTTTATAGGTTATCTGTTTCTTGTCTCTAATAGCTTTTAATATTCTGTTCTTATATTGAATTTCTGGGATGCTGATTATTATATGCCTGGGTATACCTCTGTTTTGGTTGTAGATGGCTGGAGTACTGTATGCCTCATACATCAGAATATCATTTCCTTTTCCTATGTTTGGGAAATTTTCCTTAGTTATTTCTGTGAATAACCTTTGTAGTTCCTTTGTTTATACCCCTGCTTCTTCATTCACATTCCTTATTCTTAAATTGTAGATCCTCTTGTCATGTTCTAGCCTTTGTATTGTTAAATTTTTCATTTTTAAACAACAGAAATTACTTTAAGTGGAGGAAAATAAAAAGCTGTATTTCTTTTATGTAATATTGCTATGGTAATATAACCCTTGAGCTTTGATACCCACTCCATGAATGTTAGTTAAGTTAATGAGTAACTTCATAGGTAGCTGACTGAATGGATGTTAAAACTCTAATCATTATAAAATAGCCCTGTCAGCCCTAGAGTGGACACGGCATCATGAGACCCAACATGATCTGATGACTTCAGATGAGGGATGTTGGTGAGGCTCCTGGAAAGTCAGCCTTACTCCCACTTTTGTGTGTGACAGTTCTTTTCTACAACTAGAATGATGGTGGTCTTGTGTACTGATTTGAAGCTGGGGAGATCAGTTTGTTTTCCAGAAGCAAGTTACAAGAAAGTTTAAATGTCCATATCATTTTCAGTCACACTCACTGTAAATTATTTAAAAATTCATTTTACTTTTATGAAGACCCATGTAAACAGTATTCCTCTGGAGGTGATGATTGCCATTAGAAACCTCTGCTGAGGCATGCAACCACCCATGTTTCGTTGGCTAAGCCTCAGCTATATACATCCAAGCTTCCAAATTCCTGGCTGTATGTTAGGATACTTACCCTGTTAATCTATCATTAGTTCTTTTCTTTCACTTCATACTTAATAGCTACTCTGTAGAAAAGAAAAATTATAACACATGAATCATATCAGTGCCACTGATACTTCTAGGGAGTTCCTGAGAAAACCTATTATTAAATACCTATTTCTTAAATGAATCACTGGAAGTTCTGTATTAGTCAACTGTAGAGACAGAGTTTGAATTGAATATATTACTCTCAAGATAATAAATATTTAATAATAGTGAAACAAGTAAATATTCTTTCAAATAAAATTTAAAATATTTATGAATAACCTGCTGGTGACAAATAACTGTTCTGGAAGTTATTTGGGTCTAGGATTCATTATGGAAAGCTTTGGGGAGAGGATAATGCTGTGTTGGCTGATGTCGCAAATGGGTCTAAAAAGTCAAAATCTGACATGAGATCAAGAAGCACAACCCTATAAAATATTATGCTTAACTTACTTTTCAAAAGTTGATACTTGAATGTTGGAGACCATAAATACATAGTAGCTAACCTTTCATGCTTCCCTAAGGGATAAAATAGAGGTTTTGGATTATCAGTACCACCCATTTGAGATTTCCCATTAACTCTTCATGGATGGGCCATCCTATTCCTGCCAGTAAAGCTGAAACTAACACCACTAAGACTAATAAACACTACAGGACAAGAACCTTCTTAGCATAAAATCATCTCTGTCCTCTTGATTCATCCCAAAATTATACCGGCTCCCTGAGTCACAGGCCTCCGCCGAGTATTCCACCAGTCTTGAAACTTTTGCTAGCCCTGCCTATCACTGATACACCCAATAAACGCTGGCTGTCTTGGAAGGTTGCTCTCTTGGCCCAGCTGGAGACATCAAATTTACAGCCACTCATCATGTATTACTGAATTTGTCTGTTTTTCATTTTATCCCCTCTCCTTACCCTTAACACAGGCAATTGGTGCTCTTGGCTGGGTCCCCAATACTTGAAGAAGTGAATTGCCGAAAGTCACACACCTGAAATTGTGACAGAACCATGATTAGTATCTAAGCAACATCACTATTCTTCTAATCATGTTAATTACATCTTCTCTACTTTGAAATTATGGTAGTAGAAACGGCTTGTATGAGTTTCTTAGCATCTCTTTAACTACTTATTAATTCTCTAACTTAACCAACAAATGTTAATTTGCATTTGATCTCATAAACACTAGAGGACCAAGACTATATTAAACACTGAAGAAAATAGAAGGTGAAATATAATAAGGATTATAAAAGTGTGTTGAATCTCCATAATGGGAAAATTAGTGGAGATATTTCTAGGCAAGGAGAACAATACTCTTACCTTATGTATGGAGTGTTCAAATTTTGAAAGTAATAATAAGTATTCTATTATTACTATAATAAGAAAAATTTACTGAATATTTAGCCTGTACCAGACATATAGGTATATATGTTCATTTTACAAGACAAGAATCCAGGGTGCAGAACAGTAAATTAATTTATCCAAGGTCCACAGATAATTTCAAAGTACATGCTTGTACCATAACATGTGTAGTTCCAAACTTCATCTTCTAATAGTTTTGCAATACCATTCACAAATAGAAACAAACTAATACTTAAGAATATTTTTTCCCAATTCTGAAAGATACCTTTATGTGGTATTTGTTAATTAAAGATTTCTAATCCAGTTTCCTATGCAAAGAGCTGATTCCTTCTTGAAGATATGTTCATAAAGCACAAGGAAACTCATCTTCCAGGACATGGGTGGTGCACCAGAAGAAGCCTGTTCATAGGAAAGACTGCTCAGCACCTGATGACTGATGGATCTCAGCTGTGAACAGTCTGCCCACTAAGGAACTGATGACTACGTAGAAAAACACATCTTGCTGGGGTTTGTGAAGAAGGTGGCAGAGATACATTTCCTTGACGATCTGATTTTACTTTTTCCACAGCCTTCTTTGTGAAATTTACCCTGGAGCCCTAATGCCCAATAAAGTTTCCTTACTTTGTATTTTCCCCTATACTTATTTTTACGTTTCTGACAACTTGTAACATATTTTATCTCACATTAGTAGTACTTATTCATATGATTCATCCTTCCTTTTGACTAAACAAACACTTAAAGACAGACACCAAATCTTAGTTTATCTACAAAATCATGCTCCCCAAGTATAGTACCCTGCATCAAGTCTTTGAAAGGGAAATTAAGTTTCAGGATTGTTTTAAGATACTTGTGATTCTCTTGTGTTTTCAAAATGTCTGGATACATACATTTGGAAAAAGTTCAATTTTATGAATTTTCCTGATAATATGGAATGACAAATAACATTGATAATCTTTTTGTTATTTCTGTTTTATTATTATGAGCTGATTTCTCAAGCTGCAACTTTGTTCTGATATCTAAAAATCTTCTTAAGCCGTGGTTAATAACGATGTGTGCTTTGTTGTAAAAACTGTCTTCTGATTCTTACACAAACTGGCCTTCTCATGTGGCTTACATATGACACTGCTATCAGTAGCAAGAGAAACAGCTGTGCTCCAATTTCATCATAGTTGAGTCCTTTGATCTTTTATTTGGATAGATGCAGGGTCCCCAAGGAATAGAAGAAACAGTCAGCTTCACACGTGCTTGGAAAACTTGATATGAACCACCTTCATCTACAACACATAACTAAAATAAATGGTAAAAATACTAGTAGAAATACCATATTTAATATATATATATCATGTGAATGTGTGTGTGTATTTGTATGGTGAGATGTGATGTAGGGGTGGTAACAAATTAGGTCTGAGACACATGAGCAGAGAGGAGATTAAATGCATTAAAACCATATTCGTATCATTCAAGTTATGAATAATTTTAAAGGGATTTAAGGAATACATAATTTACTCTATAGACTTTACCTCTATTGTATTTTTATAATCTGGTTTTAATTAACTTGAGTAGGTAGTAGATACATATAATTAAGAAAAAATACAGGATATAAAACTTAGAAGTACAAATCATTTGATTACTGACTTATCCATCTCAATTTCGTCTCCATACCTGGACAGAACTCTTGGTATCAGTTCTGTACTTTGCACCACAGAGTCCATCCTCACAAAATTGCTTTCATTCACTACGATACAAACTTATTTATAATATTTAAGCTTTATAATATCTCATATTATTGATGTTACATTGCACTTTGTTTACTCAGTAAACTCTAATAGAATAAAGTTTAGAAACATTTTACTGGTGTTTTATATCTTTCTCTGCAGTGCTTACTTAGAGTGCAGTCTACAAAGGCTTCCTCTCTATAGGTCACGTCTAATCTGCATAGAAGCTGAACATTAGTATTTAGAAATATTAAAAGTAATTTGAGGGGGCTGGGGATTTAGCTCAGCAGCATAAGCACCTGCCTTGCAAGCCTGTGGTTGTGAGTTCGATCCCTGGTACCGGTAAAAACACACAAAAAAATTTAAAAATTAAAAAAAATAAAATAAAAGCAATTTGAGAGTGTTGCAATATGAAAATATATTCACCCTATTTTGCAGAAATTCCAGGTTGCAACAAACTGCACAGGAAAACACACTAACTACTACTGCCTGGGCAGTAAAGCATTTGGTTTTCATTGATGAAGATGACTAACACAGTGTAAGGACTGAACAAATACTTGTAGAAAGAATAAATATTCACATGTATTCTTACGTTTGGTAAATTATAGCCTCCACAGGCAGTTACTATTCTATGAAAAAGTCTGACCAAGTGAACAAGACAGTAACTCAATGGGAACTGAATTGCTTCTGTTTCCTGCTACTTGGACCTGCCGGGCTGTAGGAGATTATGCTCCTGAAGTATTTTGAAAATGTTATTAGCATATTATTTGATCAAGTAGGTTGTGTTAATACAGTGGACTGGGTTGCAAAATTGTGTGCACTCAAATCAGAGGCCTCATGCAGGGTTAAGCCTCACTAATATAGGTGATCAAGGGTATCTTGCAATTAAGTATGCAATCCAGCAGTTCAGAAGAGTGAGGGGTCTCTTTCCTGGTCCCATATTTATTTATTCTTTTATGTCAGAGACACACTCCCTGGCCCAGTCTCTAAGTTGTCATTATTTTCCACTGTGGGAATATTTAGTGTATGAAACTATACATTTTACACATTACATTTTCCAAGAAGTCAGACTTTATAAATTCATCAATTGTATGCTTACTAACTGTAAACATTGCCCTATCAGGGATATATTATTTAGATATTTCACAGATATATAATACTCTTTCTAGAAAATATTATTAGACTATTTATCTGGAACATTAATTATCACACTGATACAGCAACTGATGAGGTCATTTGTGCTTATCCCCATCATAAAGGATGAATGGAATGTAGAATAGTTGCTTAGAATAGTTCTTCCTGCTCACAAACTGAAGTCAAATGAGTTACCTAACAAATACGGAAATCTTGCATAAATGGCTTAAATGTCAAATAAGTCCTAACAGTTGGAAAAATATGCAACCAAACACCGTAAACAACAATCACTCTTTGTCAAGTGATTTCATTATGGCTTTCGTTTGTCTCACACCTCCCTGAAGTGGTGCCCTCCTCTTCCATATTAACACTGGTCTTTACCATATGACTTTCTGCACAGTCGGGAATTAAGCTCCAGTGACAGAGAAAGGCTGGTAGATGTACCACATTTTCTCATTCTTCTTGGACCCTTGCAGTAGGAACAAGCTTTGAAGCTCTTAATAGAGGCTGAGAGGCTATATGAGGAAAAAACATTTTTAGCTGAGTCTACAACCCAAGTCAAGAGTGGTAAAGTAGTTAAGATCAGTAGAGCCGTCTGGTCAGCCTAAATCTTCATGAGCGTTAAAAGAGAAGGAGGCTGGGTGGTTTAAACTACCCTAAGTTTATTCTTTCACAGTTCAGGGAGGCCAGGGTCCAGTCAGCTTGAGGATTAGTTCTTTTTAGAGGTTCTGATAGAAAATCAGTCCCATGTGTTTTCTTCATTTCCTGATGACTTCAGCAATCCTTGGTCTTATGCAGACATCACTTCAACCTCTCCCTCCTGTAGCACATGGATGTATATTCTGTGTATGTAAAATATGTGATGATCCAATAAAAATTTCTTTATAATAAACCTGCTTTTTTTTATTTCTTTGCTTCTAATTCCTTTTTTAATAGATCAGAATGCCTGATCATCACCTCCACTGGTGTGGTTAAAAACATCTCAAAACATCTGAACTTGACCTGATTTATTGTCCAAAGAACCTACCTTATTATCCATAGTGTGGTAAATGGAAATTCCATTCTGCAAAATGGAAGAATGGAATTGCTTAGGACTCTTTTACTTCTCCCACTTCCCTTTTCCCCTCCCCTCCCCTCTCTTTCCCTCCCCTCTCCTTCCCTTCCCTCCTCTCCTCTTTCCTGTCTCTGTCTCTCTGCCTCTGTTTCTCCCCCCAGCACTGTCTGTCTGTCTGTCTGTCTCTCCTTCCCTCTTCTGTGTACAATACTTGCTTCTCCTTGTATCTTCCTATTACTTTGATCAAGGTTGGTCTTCTCCTATTTCTGTAGCTGGATCTCTCCATGTATTCGCTCATCTGTTATTTTCTCAGGTTTTTTTTTTAAACTAAACTTCCTGAGCATAGCCCAACCCCATTGCTTTATTTAATACAGGTGTGTGTCCTTGTGTGCACGCACACATGCACATACATGTGTGTGTTTTAATCTTTGTGTCTTCAGGAAAATAACACCCAAAGTTCTGTGTTTGCTACTCATGCTAGATGAGAGAAGAATAGAAACATTAAAAAATTTTTTATAGCATTTCCACAGAATTCCATTAAATCCAATAATTTTTAAAAAGGATTCATAAGTTGTATTTTTTTCAATTTCTTATAAAATAATTCTTTGTCTTATAGTGTTTTTAAAAAAGTTTTCTGGTAATAAAATGACACTTTAAAAAAAATAAAATTGAACTTTCACTTCAGTTTCTCAATTACTTCCCTAGAAGATTGGATGATTAAACCAATACCATGGAAGACATTGAACACATACAATTTCAATGACAAAGTGCAATAAACAAAATAATACCAAAAATATTTTTTAAAGAGTTTGGAAATGTTGTTTTGGAACTATTACATCAGTATCGATATGTTGATGTAATATAGTACCTGATAGGGGTTGGCTATTAAATCTTTTAGTTGCAAAAGTTACTCACTGGACATATTTCCATTTTCCTACCATCAGTTCAAATTTGATACTTATAAACTCGTAGTTTCTCTCTGTATCTTCATTCGCTGTTGAAAAACATATAAAATCCTTTCTATTTATATTCCGTATTTATTAAAACAAGTAAGCAGCTGTCAATGTTGGATCATGGATTATGGTATTTTTCTATATTTCATTTTTGATGCATTTCTAACTTATGTGCTTAAGAATTGTGTATCTTTTTTTAAAAAAATAGACTGTCTTATGTATAGTGATTTTTTAGGAATTTTTTTTTTTTTGTACCAGGGATCAAACTCACAACCTCATGCTTGCCAGGCAGGTGCTTGTGCCACTGAGCTATATCTCCACCTGGTTTAGTAAATTCTTCCTGAAGATTGACGAATAAATGGACGAACAATCAGATGAAAGGATATCTGTTGCAGACTAGTAATGAGACCTAAATTCAGGTGATGTAACAATCACAATTTTGCATATAGAAGTTAAACTCACGTCTAAGGCATACCTACCTCAAGACTCCTGTCATTATCCTGTTAAGGTATTTTATGTAAGTGTGATAATATTATACCCGAACTTAAAAATTTCAGCAAGAACTCTAATTACATTTTTACCAGTGTTTTAGAAAATGCGTGCTTATCTGAAGATGTGAGTAATCATTTACATTTCCTGAGAAAAGGTCTGAAGGAACAGTAAAACATTATTAGAACTGTCACAAGCAGAAATTCTGCTTCTTATTGGTATAGAGAAAAAATGACCTGGTAATTACCATTTCTGCTTGACTCTAATAATTTTCATGAATTCAGAATATAAATATACAAGTATTCTTTGGCCACTAGAGGCTTTATTCCTTAATAAAAGTGTTATTGAAGATCTATAGAAACACAGGGCTGCAATTGTATGTTCTAAGTTTACTATTCAATTTTATAAATATAAATTGTATTTCTCAATAATGAATAAATCTCTGAACCAATATCTTTGATACATAATGTTTTTCATTTGCTTCTTGCTCTAAACATGATCATCTTGCAAAAGTATAAATCTCTACAATATTATTTGATGTTTGATTGCTTATTGAATGCTTAAAAGAATAATACAGTACAACAAGGAGAGAGAAAATCTTTTAAGGCAATCTTTCTGGACCCATACTAAAATATGAAATAAATATGAAAATTTGCTTTCCACTCAAGTAACTGCAGTAGCTTCTCAAGTATTAGATTTCTATGAAGCAAGAAGCTAGTAGTCAGTGGGTTCACCATGGAAGAGTGATTAGGATTGAGCTGTGTACCCTCAAAATTAATAAAGTCATGCCCAATGTGATTACACTTGGAGTTAAGAACTTTAAAAAGATAATAAAGGTTAAATGAGGCCATAAATTTGAGGCTCTTATAGAATAGAATTTTTGTAAGAAAAGGAAGAAATACCAAAAATGTGCACCGGCTGTTATGGTTTCTGTTTAAATGTCCCCCTAAAACCTCATGCAACCATGGCGGTGGACCTTTCAAAGACAGCTCAGTCTAATATTTGTGTCTGGTTCATTATCTAGTGCCAGGACTGATGATGTGAGTCCTGCACCCTCCCATGGTTGGGGAGCAAATATATATTATAAGGGAGGGAAGGAGGCTGCCATGAACTCTTGCCCCTTAGCCACACCACCCTGCCTTGCAACCAGCTGAGTATGAACTGAGACTTCTGACAGCTGTAAGGCAAATAAACATTTTATTCTTTCATTTTTGTTTTCAGGTATTTTGTCTCAGCAATGAGAGAAACGTAACTAAGACAAAGACATGTGCAGGACAAGTCAAGCCTTCAAGAATTAAAGCCTCTGATCTTGATTTTGGATTTCTATAGGCAGAACTGTGAGAAAATATATTTATATTGTTTCACTCTCCAGTCTGAGGTATCTGGGGGCCAACCTTAGCTGATTAACACAGAGAGACAGGAATCCCATAGAGGCTTGAATGTTAGAAAATTAGAAAGACACATATGGAAGAATTGCCATCCTCTTAATAAATGATGGTCTTCCATCACTTCTTATTTCTGGAGGCATCATCTTCCATTCAGATGTTGAGCCAGAAATATAGAATTTCTTCCTAGCTTTTCCATTTGCTCACCCAAACGGTGAAATGGAGCAACAAGTCATTTGTTCTGTCTCTTTATTCCTTTTGGATGATTTCTCTCCTGTCTCGTTCCATCACTGGGGACTGGGGTGAGACCCTTCTTCTGAGTCCTGGCTCACTCTCTTCATTCTCCCTCCCTCCTACCCATTATTTACTCCATCTGTTCAGACATCTTACCAAATGCAGTGGTGAAGACTAAAAGGCCCTAATTTGCCCCATATTTGGCCCCAATCTGCCTCATCTCTCTCAAGTCAGCTTTTACCGTTCTTATACTTTCTATTCCTATTACTTGTGGGATTTCTCCATTCTGTGAAGACATTTCTTTCCCCTCCAGACTCTCAAGTCAACTGTTGTGCCTGTCTCTGTAGAGTCTTTTCAGGATCTTTTCTTTAAAATCTCAGCCCTAACACTTTTTTCTGTCAGGGACCCCATTAACCTGTTCCTCTTCTCTCACCATTCCCAGAACCATCCAGGTTTCCAGTTATTAACCATGGAACACTTGGTAATTCCCTTTTTTAGCATTTATTTCAGGTTGATAGCATTATGCTCTACAATCTGCCTTCCCTGGTTCCCTGAAATTTTCATGAAGACAAGTAACCCCACTGTCTGCTCATTCCTTTCATTACTGACCTTCTAGAAAACTTTTAACCACAGTAAGTTGCAAATAGATAAACATGACTTTTAAATGAAAAAAAGTGAAAGTCCTCTATCAGAAGTATATCCTAGGTGAAATTGATAGTTTAATTTTACCCTAAAAATGTACTAGTTTTATAAGCTGCAGCATTGGTGGATATATAGATACATAACTGTCAACTCCCATGGCTTTCCTTGCTTCTGTTTGAATTTCAATTCTGAGGAGTCACCACATGGACTTTTTTTTTATTTTAAAGAGGGTAAAATTGAACAGAACAGAACAGAACAAAACAAAACATAAGAAAGCAATATAAAAGACATAAATTTCAAAGCAAGATAATCAGAGATCGTCACTATCATATTATTTCTTGTTTTCTTCCAAACAGTTGACTGTATCTTCACATACAGAGAATTCACATGAAACAACATAGTATAGAACTGATCTGAACAAGATGACGAAGGCAATTTAGGTCTTCAATATCAGACAACAGGGAAGTCAACGATGGCTGTCATAGCATCTCTCATTTTCTTCAAAATAGCTGTCCATACCTTAATGTATGTTAAACTTAAACAAAACAAAATAGGCTAAAATCACTGTGAACAAAGAATAATAGTATTGCTGGATTTCAAATCATGATGCTAGAGAATCAGCACTGAGTACTGTAGTATCTCTTTTGATTCAAAGTAGTTGTTCATTTCCTCATGCGTTATATGATTGGTTCTCATAAACTGTACCACATGGACTCTTATATCCCACATGGTCAACCTGGCTCACAGATTTCATGCTCACTGTGTTATCCTGTCACATTGCCTCTCACCTTCAGGACCAAAAATGTGATGTGGCCACCTTTGCCCTCTCTTAATCTGCTTTTAACCAATTCAAGCCACTGTATCCAATTCCTGATAAATTTCTGAATACCATAAATACAAATACAAAATATCATGCAAAATATGATAAACACAAAATATCATTATCTCATTGTTACACTCTGATTCCCTTCTTTTTCATCTTTCTTGTGCTAATTTTTCCTTTATTTCCATTTTCTTTTACTTCTTGTAAGATTAGTCATTATCTCCGCTGGGTCACAGAATATATGAATATATAGGTGCTAACCGGGAATGCAACAGATAAAAAGAAATCTTGGGGCTGTTTCAACAGACCTTGTAAAATACCTCCACATTCAAATGAATCATTCTCTTTCCCATCGTGTCTTGAACAATCAAAGAAAGAGATCCTGGAAATCTAGACAGCATTATATGTTCATTAAATATCTAGAGTCCAATGACTCCAAAATGCAGGAATTTTCATCGTTTGGGGAGAGGTGAGCATGGATTTCTATTACCTATTACCTTCTCAGCAGTTCTGGACACTGGACATGAATAAAGCCTTTGATTCATACTGGTTGCAGGGGAGGGCAGAGTCAGTAGCTCTTCTTATCTTGGCACAGGAGGGCCAGTTGCAAAAAAGACATAAACACTGATCCAGGCTGGCCCTGGAGGTGGTCATGAATAAGGTTTAGTATCTGGAGTGAAAGGTTTTTCTCCAAAATTTATGAGAAAGTTGATTTCTTTTTACGTCAGTTGACAAACTCAAGTAATAAAAGGAGAAAGAATTTCCTAACATATTTAGTAGAAAAAGTTCATATCTGGGCTTTTAATAGGAAAAATATACATTTTCTTAGGTGGAAAAGTAGGAAGCTAACATTGCTTAAGGATTACGATGAGAAAGACAAGTTAGTGAAAGAAAAATAAAAATATTGATGCTGACAATTTTATGTGTCCACTACTTTGATTAAATTAAGTATTTGAGTACTAAAGAAGTTTGACATTGATAAGATTTATCATTTAAGAGGATAAGGGTTTATATCAAACAGTGCTTTTAGAGTATGTGAAGATATGTTTGCTGAGAGATTTGGGGATGAGCTTCTGTCTTTGCTAAATACGGTGCATTTTGTTATTAAATACAGAAACAGGTTTTGAACACTCAAGTATCCCTATTCCCTCAGAAATTGTCACACCAACTGTTTAAAATGTCCATCTCAATTTTGCAACTTATATTTGTAAATTTATTATTCAAACTTCCATGGCTTACTGTTAGCATTGCTTCAAAAAAACAATTACTGTGTGCTCTCATAAACAGAAGTACTAATGAACTGCTAAATAGTGTTCTGGAAAAGTAACGGGCAAATATTTTCTCTTTAAACAGTATTATACAGATAAATCATACTTTTATCATGACTGGTAGCCCAAATAATGCAACTTTGCTCATACAAGCTTTGCCAACACTGTTTCCTAATGCAGAACACATGAGATTCTTTAGTTTCCATATGATTTATGCTACAGTTGTGGCTGCTTTAACTGAGCCCACAAATGACAATGACTTAAACCAGGTAGTTTATTTCTGTCCTAGAAAATCATCCTGGTTTGAATCAGGAAAATGTAGTTGCTTCATGATGTAGAGGATCAAGGATCCTTCTACATAAATACTCTGCTGTCCTTAGCCATTGTGATGTCCTCACAGTTAAAAGTGATGCACAAACACTTTAGACAATGTGGAGGTGAAATGGAAGGGGAGGTCAGGTACTTCTTTAAAGGGTATGACATCATTTTTCCTGTATCCCATGAAAGGCTTGATTGACACAGGCATATGGATCCACTAGGAAAGCGTACTTGGGGGGTGTGAACAGAAAAATATCCAAGAACTCAATTACTATGAGAAAGAAGGGCTAGGGAAGGGTATAGGAATTTTTCAGAAAATATACCATGATTACAATATATGCTTTTAAATATGGAATGGGAGGGATCAACTGTTCATAGGGTACCTTTCACCATCAGAATGATCAATTTAGGACCTATGAAAGAAAAGATGGTTCATACTTGAATATATGAAATTACACATCTTTGTAAGACAAATCAATCATCAAATGATACATGCATAGCTAAATATCAATTATCAAATGAAATATAACTACTAAAAATGCTAAAAATTTTAAATATATATTCATGTAAATACATAGGTTCATGTGAATTGGACAAAAAGGGGAAATAATATAAAACAAACACAAATGACTGATAAAAAGTATGAAAATATTGTAAAGTTCACTAGTAAAGAAATGGAAATTAATGAAATAAAATACCTCTTCATATTAATTATATACAAAGATTAAATGAACGCCACAATGCCTATTTGTGCAAGGAAAGAGGTTCACTCATTTACTGTGGGGGAACAGAAATTGGAAAGTGCTTTCAGAAACTCATTCTGGTAAGACCTAGAAAGTTTTTAAAACATATGTTCTTTGGATTTTTTTGGAGACAAGATCCTGCTGTGCAGTTCAACTCACTGGCCTTAAACTCACTATGTAGCCCAGTCTGGCCTCCAACTCACAGTGATCCTCCTAGCTCAGCCTCACAAGTGCTGGGATTACAGGCAGGTGCCAGCATGCCTGGTCGTATATTCCTTTGCTATCACACCTAGAAATCTATTACATAGATACAAAGAATGAACCAGAAAGGCCAAATGCACTAAGGTACGTAGTACACACAACTTGCTTTGTAGTGATGAAAATCTGAAAGAAATAATTTTTATCAAGTATTCATACTCTCTACAAGACAGATATTAAAAGTGTGTGTAAGCTTTCATGATTGCTTTTGAGGAATTTCCATAAAGCATTGGTTTGTGATGAAAAGGTGCAACATTTGCATGTACATACATATGTTTTTTAAACACCTTTTCTTTGTTCAGTTGTGACCTCCAGAAATATATGTTTGAAGTCCCAATCCATGGTATTTATGAATGTGACATTATGTGTAAATAGAGACATTGAATATATAATGATAAAATCCTGCTGAATTAGGATAGGTCTTAATCTAGTATTACTGGCATAATAAAAGAGAGTAGGAACCACAGAAAGACAGCCATGCAAAAGGAGAGGAAGAGGCTGAAATGATGTAAGTGCAAGTCTGGGGACATCAGAGGTTCCTGGCCAGTCCCGGAATCTAACAGAGAAGTGTGTCATGACCCTGTGTTGATGCTTGTCACCATCAGAACAAGGAGAACACATTGCTGACACTGTAAGCCATCAGCACCAAGTTGACAATGCAAATTCTTTTTCTCCATAAGAATGTATTAGATATGCAAGAAGGAGCAAAAGAGAAATGCACCAAAGAAGGAAATAAACTAGTGCTTTAGGACACAAAAACCAAGTACTTTATATAAATAGGAAGAAGCATATTGTACATAAACATTTGAAATTAGTAACTTAAAGAACAAAAACAAGAATTTTCTCTTAAAGATTTTAGTGTATGAATGATGCTAATTTGTAAGACAAAGGTATTAGCCTGAGGGTCTTTTTGTTGCTGTTTCTTTTTTATTTTATTATTATTATTATTATTTGCGTTGATAGACGTTGACCCAGAGCCTTGCACATATTACACAAGTGTTCTACTACTGAGCTAACAGCTCCTCACCCGCTTTGCTTTAAATATTGAAAGTGTGTTCAACTAACTCAGGTTCTGAACAAATAAATATTAATCCGTAAAATCCAAAATTATCTCAAAATTTGAATATTAAACCATTTAAAGTTCTAAATATAGAGATAAATACAATTTGACAAGAGTCCCGTTGGTTAGAAAGTGAACAGCTCTATACATTGTGTATACAAGTGCTACTAACAAATACAAAATATATAATGAACTAAAAATTAGAAATAAAGGTGAATATGTCAATCTGTAATTTTCAAAGAATAAGAAAAATCTTTAATTTTAAAATTAGTAAACATGCTATTTATGTATTATAGATTGCAAGAGATTAAAATATTTTCCATATTTGTAACTAATTTTCACAACTTTAATGTAGTGGAGTGAACACTTATTATATGACTATTTTACCATTGCTCCAACATAATCAAAGAGTAGATTTGTTATTCATTGTTAACATTTGGTGGTGGAGAGATTTGTGGTAGTGACTGGCCATTTTCCAAGCAGAACCTTTACATCAACACAGAAATGCAAAGATACACTACAAAATCACAGTACAGCACACATCATGCAAGTGTGTCATGAATCAAGCACTTCTATTATTATAGAGGACATCAACAAAGTTGAGCCATCAAAGTTATTATTTATGCTACCCTATCAACCAGATTGTTAAGCCAATGGCACTTGAATTTCACTAAGATATTTTATGATGAACATCTTTCACTACAAGGAGAAGTCGATTTTCAGTCCAGCAAGAAAGATTTGTATCAGCCGCATGTTGAACTGCTTAAGCATGGGACGCATTAGCGAAGGGAAATGATAACCTTAGAAGTAAAAGACTTCGATGATCTGGCAGCTGTCGCAAGATGTAGGGTGATTGAGATGCCCCACTGTGAAGTAAAAATATTTTAATGGAAGCACAATAATTGATCAAAGAGACACTCTGGCCTCCTGGGTCCTCACTAAGGCTATTCCAAGTGCTTAAATCTGCTATAAAGCTCTAATGGACACCCAGGGGACCACTTCCAACAATTTATTTTAACTGAATTCCAGGACCTTAAATTACCAGAGAGGATCTAGTCACTTGCTACATTTGTTTGCATTTTCTGTTTCTGATTATTTTATGGATTATATTCAAGTTTTTCGTCACAAATAGTTTTATGATAAGTAGAAAATAACTAACAGATATATCACTGATGAGCTCCACCTATAAGGGAAACTCATTTGCTGGAAGTATCTGAATTTTATCAACTATTCACATTTATATTCCTTACTTTAAATGTTTAAAAAAATAGACTATTGCCCACATAACGGTTAACTCAACTCATTCTGTATGTCTATATGCAATTCATTTATTTTTGGCCCAAATATGTCACCTATGTCACAGAATTGCTAACACACACTGCTACCCATTCACAATTTTGGCAAACTTACAGCATCTGAGTAGAATCTGGTAATATGGGATGTGCTAGGGAAACTACTTTCTTAGGCAATAGCAAGCAACTGTTGAAAAAGTAAGTTTATTATCTCGCATAACATGGATAAGCTTCTTTCAATAGTCTGCTCACCTATCCAGTGGCTTCAAATCACATCTTGACCAGTTTTTGAAACAGAGCAGCCACTGGTCTTATCCTGCCAGTTAAGTAGAGAATAATTTTTAAAATAAAAATTAAGAACTTAATCGTGAAATGTTTAAGGTATTTTAGTTTTAAAAATTATATTGTTCTAATAGCAACTGACTCTCTTGGTCTCATATTGGATTCTGTTCAGACATACAGCTTCTTAAAAGTAATTGACTAGCCTGGAGTGGCATTGCTACTTTATTCAGTGTGAACAACCTCTGGTCCTTCATTAGCATGCTTAGATTATTTGTTACAAGTATTGATATGATAGGTCAATTTTCTATTGGTTATTGTTGCACACGTTACTTGTTCTTTTCCTCTGTCCCAGCATCCTTTCGTGTGAACTGAGTATTTGTAAAGAGCATCACTCTTTTAGCTTTATGGCTGTACTTCTCTTTTATTCTTCGTAGTTGCTCTAGGCTTGCAATACACATTCTTCTCATGGTCTGTATGTAATGTATAAAAGCACTTACTGTATCATATCTTACAATGGTGAGCTTCCGTTACCTACCACTTGTTATGTGATCTGTATCATACTGTTTTTGTGTGTGCTTTCAACTTCAAACACAAAGAAAAATCTGCTGTATGTATATATCATCAGCTCCAGTTTTCATGCCTTTATACAGACATAAGTAACCTAGAGAACTTTTAATATTGGTAACATTAACTATTATATGATATTAAAACAAAAGCCACAAAAGGCTAAGAAAAGTTTAAAAAGCACCTTACTCTTGATTTCTAATTCAAGAATTAATGACAATTTTTTCATTTATAGAGGGGCTATGTTTTGTTAAACACTTAGCTTCTAATTTATATTCCATTATTGTTTGTGATGTAATCTTGACTGATTTTGAGAATAACCACTGATACTGATTTGTGATGTGTCATTTTATAGATGAAAGACAGAGTTGGAAACCTGTGACTATTCGGTGTAGACCACTTGCCTCACATGCAAGGAGTTTTGGGTTTAATCCCCAGCAGTGCAAAACCAAAGAGTTCATTGTATGAAAAGTGGCTTGGAGAAGCTGTATAACTTATATAAGTAATTTCAATAGCTAATAAATGATTAATCGTGGTCTCAAGTTACTCTAATTCAGCTCATTATATTTTTGAATCTTATGTATGATGATAATTGCATCACTGAATTTAATTTGGTATATGGCAAATTGGAACTTTTCCTATTAAATTACAAACTCGTCACTAGCACCTATAAATAATATTAATATCTGATCAGCTTTAAAGACAATTATATCCTTTACATGCAGTAGCAGATAATTAATAAATCTTTCACAAACACTGTGGTTGTAGCAGCATTTTTAATATAATCTCAAAATTATTTCAATAAATTTTTAAATTTTATTACAGTTAAAAACAATTGTAATTGCTGATTTCACTCTATTCTTAGAAGCATATTAAAAACTAATTACCAATGCCCCTGTCCAAGTATCATGAGAAGCATTAAAATGGACATCATAGTAAATGTGAATTTTATTTTTGGTTTTTAATTAAAAAATAATTAGTACACATTTGCCATTAATCACAGAGAATTTAAAAATCCTAAAAAATTGAACTACCATGACATTACACATGGTGCACACAGGTGGAATATATTAATAGTGTGCAAGTCTGTTTCAGTATCTAAAAATTTAGGAGTGTATTCAATTTTATCAATGTGTTAAAGAACAAAAATTATATAATCATATTAATAAAAGAGTTTGAGAAAAGTCCACTACTGATTCATGACCATCACAAAAAAATCCTTTCAGTGAAATAGGAATACAAGCAAATTTTCTCAAACAATAAATAATTTCTGTTAAAAGATAACATGACAGCATCATGCTTAAAGATGACAAGTTCAATGGAAAGAGCCTGGCGAATTTCCATCTAAAACTGAGAACAAGGCAAGGGTATTATATCTTAGTAGTCTTACTTAACAATTTTTCAGAAGTCTTAAATAGTGTAATAAGACAAGAGAAATAAAATGTAGTGGTTTATGTTATGTGTCAACTTGACTGAGCATAGAATACACCGATATTTAATCAGATATTATTCTTGGTGTCTCTTTAGGTGTTAGTTTAACATTTAAACTGGTAAACTGAATAAAGTAGCATATTCTCCATTATGTGAAGGAGCTTCCTTCAGTCAGTTGAAGATTGATCCCTTCCTGGAGAAATCTTCCTGCCTGAGAGCCTTCAAAATGGGATAAGAAACTTTTCTGTCCTTTGAGGCTCACTGGAATATCACTTTTTCTTCAGATGAGAATTACCCGGTCCATTCTCCTGAGTCTCCAACATGGTGATTCACACCAAAATTCTGAAGACTTGTTGACCTTTGTAATCCAGTGTTGTGGTCTAAATATTTTATGTCCCTGCCCAATTCATATGTTAAAATAATTATCCCAAGGTGATAGCATAAGTAAGCAAAATTGTTGTGAACATCACTCACAGTATCGCTGATCTAATTGCTCCCCATAGAATACTCACTCCAACAACAGAATAATACATATTCTTCATAGCTTCCATGGAAAAGTCACCGATAGCTTACATTCTTGGTCATAAGTTCATAGCAAACAATATAAATGAATAGGAATGCAAAATATAGTACCAGGTCTTACTGTTAATGCATTAGAAATCAATCTTTTTTTTTTTTTTTATCGGTGCCAGGGATCGAACTCACGACCGCCTGCTTGCAAGGCACGTGCTTTTGCTGCTGAGCTAAATCCCCAGCCCAGAAATCAATCATATTTTTAAGAAATAGATGAAACATCCCAAATATTTTCATATGCAAAAACATACATTTGAGCACCACGGAGACCAAACAAATTTTAAATGAAAGTAAATTATTTCGAAAAGGATTAAAATGAAAATACAACTCTCTTGAGGGGTAAAAACAGTGTTTAGAGAGAAACTTGTACCATTAAATGCACAAATTTACATCATTAAATACACATATTCACAAAAACAAAGATCTAAGTTAAGAAATCCTCAGTTTCTACTTTCAGAAATCAAAGAAAAATGAAAAGGAAAGAAAAGAACAAAAACTATAGAGCAGAAACTAGTGAATCACAAACAAATGAAGGTAAAACTCAAAGCTGATGAATAAATTGATAACCTCTCACCAGGCTGGTTCATCTCCACAGTCTCCTTAAGGGTTTGGAAGAACTCACCATTAAAATTATCTGGACCTGGTGTTTTCTTATTTAGAGAATTATTAACTGTTGATCAATTTCTCTAATAAATATAGCACTATTCATGTTATCATTTCCTCTGGTAAGCATTTGAGTTTGTTAAGCTTTTGATAGTTTTTTATTTCTATTTTATCTAAATAATAAAATTATATTCATAGGCTTGAGGTATTTTCTTTTGGTGTCCATGGATCACAGAACTACTGATGAGTGTTTCACTTCTGATACAGCTACTTTGAATCTTTTTACTTTTATTTTGTTATCATGGGCAGAAATATAATTTGGCAAGGAAACATTGAAACTTCATTTTGTGGCCGGTGATACCACCTACAACAAAATAAGCAAAAGCTCCTAAAATTAATGAGCAAGTACAGCAAATTGATGAGATAAAAACCAAAAGTATAAATCAATTTACTTCCTGTGTATGTGCTTTGAATAACTGCAATTTAAGAGCAAAGGAAAATGTCATTTATAATACTATCAAAATAACTCTAAAAACAAAAACAGAAAATTTAAAGTGTATAGAGGCATAAATGAAACAAAATATTCATAGGATGTATTTGTAGAAAACTATAAAATATAAATGTGGAGCAAAATCAAAAGACTAGCTGAACAAATAGATATTGTATGTTAATGTATAAAGAGCCTAAGATGTCAGTTTTTCCCAACTGGATCTATAGATGCACTGAAATCTTAGTAAAAATCTAAACAAGAGACTCACTTTAGTTCAAAATAATATATCAGTATTGTCAGTTTAATTACGACCAATGTGGAAGAAGATAATAGTAAGAGGATAGGATATGAACTACATGGGAACTTTCAAACACTCTCTTCATAACGCTTCTATAAATGTGAAACTATTATATAACATAAAAATTTACATACAAATTCAGAATGGAACTTTTAAAAAAATGACCACATTTCATTGGATACTGAAGTAGCACTAAAGAATATTTAACTCTTTTTAAGGTGAAAATATCTTTGATTATCAACTCAACAAGATGAAACTTGTATAGTTTGAATTTCATTGAAATTTATGTTGATAGCTATTCGTAAGACTTACTGTAGTTCACACTTTGTAAACCATTTAGAGGAAAGAAATAATAGGATGATGTTTTCATTTTAAAGGCTATTTTACATTTACCAGTCTCCATGTTAGAAAAGGTGATAAGTCCAGGGACCACAGCAAGTGTGAAAATAGATTAGTTCTGAAAATAGATTAGTTCTGTACTTTGAACAGAAGATAACAAATTCTTAAATTGCTTAATAAAAAATTCAGCATTCAAGCCCCACAATTCTGTGCTCATATAAGCAGTGTCTGTAATTTACCTGAAACCTGTTGTGCTGATTTCATTTATAACTTCATTTAATTAAAGCTTAATTTACAAGAAGTGATTTTAAAGAGAAATTTTGCAACAGATATGTAAGCTAAGAAATTAGATTACATTTCTTTATTTCATAAAGGTCAAGTGAGTTCTTGTAATTAATAGATCTATGATATCTGTAGAAAATATTTGGAATTTCAAAATGTCAATGTATTCATATTTTCTCAAATATATGTAGTTGTATGTAGAAAAATCACCTGGAATTACTAATATGATAGATACTAATATCAGATTCTTTAACCTTTTTCACCTATTTCTATTCAATTTCATAAATCATATTTTTGTGAATCACATTAATTTTATGTCCAACACCAAAATTGAGACTCTACACGTGTCCAGGTTTCTAGTTAGGCCCCAAACATTCGTTTACAAATTAGGAGAGGAGAGAAAAATCATACACAAAGTTGACTGTAGTTCATGCAGCATTGTTTGTCTCAAGTTGCTGGCTATTTTATGCTAATGACAAAATAAGAGCCTTAGAATATGTACTTGAAGCAAATCTGATTAAACTATTCATACTGCATCATTTTTTAAAAGGTTAAGTATTAAAATGTGTATGTTCTTAGTTCTTCTGTGAAGATACCCTTAAGAAGAATAGCTTTGTTGAATGGGACCTTTAATCCTAGTTTTTAAGGAAGTTCCACTCTGATTTCCACAATGGTTGCACCAGTCTACACTCTCATCAGCAGTGCAGAGTTGTTCCCCACACTGCTGCCAGAGTTTGTTATTGGTTGATTTCTTGATAATATTCACTCTTTCTGGCATGAGATGGAATTTCCATGTTGTTTTACTTTGCATCTCTTGAATGATGAGGTTGAAAATAATGTATATGTTAGAGATTGAATTCTCAAATAGTGTACATTGTTAGAAATTCAACACTTCATATTTTTGAAAAATTTCTCTCTTTTTAAAATTTTATTGGTACAGCTTAAATGTACATAATGATCACTTTGGCATGGGGAATTTACAATTGCACATGTTATATCTTGATTCTTCTTTTGTCCCGCATTCCCCTTTCCTCCCCTCAATCTCTCTTCTCTTCCTTATTTATAAAGTTGCATCTCCATTTCATCCTTCTCTTATACTTTCTTTGGTCCTTCCTTCCTTTCCTCCTCCACTCTCCTAAGTTCCTCTTTCCTTTTGAATAATTTCCTCTTATTTCACACATTTATTATATATTTTCATTCCTGTTTATATTTTCAGTTACACCAGAAAGTCGATGCAATATTTACCTGTTTGTCTCATTTTATTTCACTTAAAATTTGGTCTCAGGGTTCATCCATTTAGCTATAAATGTTTCAATTTATCCTTTTTATGGCTGAGTAGTACTCCATCATATAAAAAAATCACATCTGTTTTTGTCCATTCATCAGTTGATGGGCATTTGGTCTTTTCCCAAGATTTAGTTATTACAAACTGCTGCTATAAACATGGATGCACATGTACTGCTGTGATATGATGTTTTTAATTCTTCTGGGAAGATACCAGAAGAAAAATAGCTTTGTTGAATGGGACCTTTAATCCTAGTCTTTAAAGGAAGGTCCACACTGATTTCCACAATGATTGCACCAGTCTACACTCTCACCAAGCATGCAGAGGTGCTCCCCACACTCCTGCCAGCATTTTTGACTGGTTGATTTCTTGATAATATTCACTCTTTCTGGCATGAGAGGGAATTTTCATGTGTTTTAATTTGCATCTCTTGAATGGTCAGTGATGTTAAGCTTTTTTTTTCATATATTTATTTGACATTTGTATTTCTTTAACTGAGAAGTGTATATTGATGCTAATTTTGGGGTTTGGTCTTTAAATTTGGGTGTCCAATTATTTTCAGTTATTTGTATGTTCTAGATATAAGTCCCTGGTTTCAGGAACATCTGTGTAAATTCTTACCACTCTGTAGGTTGTTTTTTCCTTCTGCTAGTGATTTTTTTTTGGCATGAAAAAGCTTTTGAATCAGAGATCCCAGTTGCTGATTCTCTGTAGTATTTCCTGTTCGTCTGGGATTGTGTTCATGAAACCTTTGCCTACACATATTCATGACTTCTACGTACTCTATCTTCCAACAGATACAGTGTTTCTGTTTTAATACTTAGATATTTGATCTACTTTTATTTTAATTTAGATCATGACTAAACATGGGCCTACTTTTATTCTTTGGCATGTAGAAAGTCATATTTCTGGCACTACTTAGAGGTTATCTCTCTTCTATTATACATATTTGGACCCTTTTCCAATGATAGATAAAATAGCGAAGTGTGTTTGGAGTTGTTTCTGCATCTTCTAATTTGATCTACTGATGCTCACCTCTTTGTTTTAATTCAGCTCTGTTTTTATGACAATACCATTCTGCTTTTACTGCAGTAGTTCTGTAATATAATTTCAAGCCAGAGATTGCTTCCCTCTTGGCTTACCTTTGTTATATAGAATAGTTTTTGCTATTTGAGGCCTCTCTGGTGCCAAATAAGTTTTAGGAATATTTTCTCTAGTTCTGTGAAGTATGCTAGTAGTATTTTGATGGGATTGCATTAAATGTGTATAACAATTTTGGAAGTATGGCCATTTTCACTATGTTGATTCTTCTGACCCAAGAACAAGTGATATCTTCCATTATCTAATATTCTCTTAGAACACCTTATACAAAGTACAGTGATTTTTCAGTCTATAGGTCTTTTACTTCCTTTGTTAAATTGATTGCTAAGCATTTTATTTGTTTTCGATGCTATTGTGAAGAGTGTAGTTTTCCTAATCTCTCTCTCCGTGAGTTTGTTAGTTGTGTACAGGAAGGCTATTGATTTTGGAGTGACTTTGTCTCTAATTATGCACAGAACTTTATGATTAAATCTAGAAGTCTTTTGGTGAAGTTTTTGGGGTTTTCTATGCAAAGCATCATGTCATTTGTAAGTAATGACAATGTAACTCCTTCTTTTCCTATTTTTATTCCTTTCATTTCCTCTTTTAGTCTAATTGCTCTGGCTAATGTTTGCAGCACTGTGTTGAATAGGAGTGGTGATAGTGAACATCCTTGTCTTGTTCCTGATTTCAGAGTGAAGGCTTTTAGTTTTTGACTATTTAATATCATGTTGGTTTTGGTTCATCATAGAAAATTTATCAAATTGAGATGAAGACCATCTATTCCAATTTTCTTTAGTGCTTTTTATGAATAGTTGATACACTTTGTTAAACACTACGTTTTAATGAAAATAAAATCCTCCCTAGAAACCATTAACAATTTGAAGAACTACCTCAATAATTTTACTAGATATATTTAAGTTAGAGTTAACCTTTTTTAATTTAACCCCAGGAAGTTCTTGGATTCAGTTTCACTTTAAGGAAATTTGCTTTCTATTGTAAAGGTTAAATAAAATAAGCTCCAAAAATTAGAAGTTTCAGTCTCTGTTTTTGTTTAGGTCATCATGAATGAATTGTAAACATTAAGTTGAAAAATCCAACTTTCCTTGAATCTGAATTTATTTTTTTATTTCAGAAAATAAAAATATAAGTTGTAGTTATTCTAAATAGAGTAGAAATATTAGGTGGCAGTTTCATGTGTGCTAATCATTTATTCTTTCTTAAGAAAGGAAAGAAGAAAGGAAGAGAGCAAGGAGAGGTGAAAGGGAAGGAAGGGCAAAAAGAATAATCTGTATGCTAGTATTTTGAAAGCTCCCACAGCCACTAAATAGAAATCCTTCTGCCTTGTTTGAGAGCATAAGCATCAGGGGTTTCCTGGGACTGAAGATTCACTTAGCCTCAGAAGGGAATGGCCATGCCCAAGCCAGCAAGACCTCACCTCCATCAGTAAGAGTGACATTTTAGCCATCCACTTCTGCCACCCAAAAGATCATGATTCACAATATTCCATTTCCAAATTATTCTTTCAATATGCCCTTATGTTTAAAAGACCTGAGGAAATAAATGCAATAAAGTAATTTATTAAAATATTTAGTCAAACTGATAGCGACTTAAAACAGTATATTTCATACTATCTTTTCATCTTGCCAGGGAATTAGCATGGCAAGTTTTGCTTAATAAAGATTAATAAGTTCAAGCTATAGTAGCATAATATTCAAAGATACTTCACACTAGAAATTGTTCTGGTTCTATCTTCCTAAAAATATGATTTAGGTTCCCCAAAACTATTGCAAAAAGTAAACAGAGATCTATGATCCAATAAATAAAATAAATATCATAAACTAGTGAGTGATTTTCAGGGATTCAAGTCAGTGTTCTGTCTTGAGAGAACAGAAGACATGCTCACCCCTTCCACAAGCTGGAAAATAAACCACACAGGAGCTGACATTTTCTCTTTAAGAACAACTGTGTTCCTGTAGGGGACCAAACAATTAATATCAGAAAAGGCACAGTACTACCCTAAGATGTGTACCACCCTTTGTTATGATAAATCTGGCTTTCATTCTACTCTAGCTAAAGGAAGACTGCAGGGCCTGGAGATGCCTACATCACTTCATTCTAAGGTCTGCTTTTCCTGGCGGCTTTTAAACTGTAGCCAAAGTCACACTCTGCTATCAAACCAAATCACGATTAGAAACAGAATTTATTAACCCAAATAAAGCTAAGAACATATAAATACGTTGATAAATTCCTTTGTAATTTTATAGTACTTTCAGCATTTTCCACTTATACTATGTCTAAAACTGCGTTGATGAAGTCAGAGTTTGTATAACTAGATGTCCCTCCAAGGCCTCATGCAATCATGGGGGCAGGCTTCTAGAATTTGTGATTGACTCATGATGCAATGCTGGGGTTATGAGTGTGAGTGTTACACCACCCTAGAGTGGGTACCCTGTGTACAAAGTAAGGGGCAGATAGAGTCTTCTCCCCGTGCTCCTCCTCTGTTGCTTTAACTGTCTTCCTGCTGCCATGGGCTTTTGCCCTCTGCCACGGGCAGAGTATGGACTGAAACCTCCACAAACTGGTGAGTTAAATAAACCGTTCCTTCCTTAATTTTGAGCATCAAGTATCTTATCTCTGCAGTGAGAGTAAAGTAGCCCAAATGATGGATATTCATTGTCATTCTGGAAGTAAAAATCAGAGACTCAGAGAGATAAATTTGACTTGTCTCCAGCAAATACAGCAATTGAGGGAGGGTGACTTGGAATTTGGTTCTTCTGACTTCAAATTCTATAATTTTTAGAATTCTCTGCATAAGACTTTCTGACAACTAAGATAATGTAAACAGCCCTGTTTCTGAAACCAGGGTCCTCCATGAAGCCAGCACATTGTGTTATTGTTATTTTATCGCATCCACAATTTTGTTCCATGGTACAAAGTCTCATAGCAATTGTGGAAATGCAGCTGCTACCTTGATCAATAAGGAAGAACCATTCTCCTAAAAAGAGGTTATGTTAATTTCACAGAGAAAAACACATGAAAGTCAGAGGTAAGCGAGAAGAACAAGGAAATGAATGAGTCAGTAGTTGGCCAGAGATCATAATGGTTCATATATACTGGAATTCAGGTAGCAAACACAGATATCTTAACTCCTACCCTCAGGGCAACAGAAGGCTATGAGATCATGCAGCAACTAACAAAAATGATTGGAGAATGTTCTAGCGTTGTACCTATATAAAGGGAGTTAAATTTATGCTTAGCATTATGGTTTTCACATAAGAGATTCATTTACTCATGTAACAATGCTTAAAGGTAAGGCCTGGTTGGAATACCTGTGGTGCTGGGGTCATAACCGTGGAATGATACATCCTTCTACCAAGCCTCATCCTTCTTTCCTGTCTCCTTTCCTCTTACTCTGCTTTCTGGGTGCATAAGATGAGCAGTTTTTCCAGCATGCCATTCTTTCCTGATGCTCCTGTTGAAGCTACACAATCGTGGACTTAAGTCTCTGACACCATGCTCCCAGGTTAATCTTTCCCTCATTAAGTGGTGCACATCAAGTATTTTGTCCCAGGGATGAAGAGTGACCAATCTTAGGTCATGCCATTTGAGTTAAAACCTAAAGAAACCACTGCCCACCGTTGTGAACTCAAGCAAATCATTTTGAGCTTCAGGTTCGTTATCTATATAACTGGAACAATAACACTGTCTACTTCACTTAATATGTAAAAGTTCTAGGAGAATCAAATAGGAAACTATTTTTGTAAACATTGTGTGTTCAATAGATATAAGCTGCTACGTCTGATGGATATGAGTGATACTAGCCATTTCACACTGTTGTAGATAAAAAGCAATATACTTTTTCAGTGGTTGGCCACAATGTATATTTCAGAATCTCTCTGTCCAACCATAATAAAAGTTTGTGAAGCAATTAGACGTATAGAACTGTGAATAACGTGTTACAAAAATGTGATTATTATTTAACTACCAATTTCTCAAAGAATATTAATCTAAGTATAACTCCTCTTTCTAATCATTTTTGTCATTTATATCAGTTATTTTTATTATGCTTCATGTGTTTGCTTCAGTTTGCTATTTCTAATTTACTTAGGACTTAAATCACTGGATCAGCATCATTGGAACTACATACAAACAAAAATGAGCAGAATTCATCTTGTTGAGAAGTTTGCCTAGTAGTGTGGAAAGAAGCAAGTAAGAATAGTAAAATACAATCATTCACTAAGAGAACTTTTTTATAATTAAACCTTTATTCTGAATTGTGCACTAGTAGTCACTTCCAGACTTCCAGCTAGAGAGCCCATCTCCACAGCAAACATACAGTCATTAGCATGACACACTGACCTTTAAAACTCACAGCATCAAATACTTCCAGGTCCATGAGGGACTGACAGATCTGTGAAAGTCAGAGAATTAACACAGGAGCAGAAGCACCACCTGCCAATAATATAAAGTCTTAGAGGCTAGTAAACTGTGGCAGTTAATTTGGTCAACTAACTAATTGAATTAAGACACTGCTGGAGGTAGCTGGATCATAAGAGCACAATGTTCAGCAGACGATTAATCCAGCAATGCTGAGCTCATGGCCGCATCTGCTCTCAGGAGGTGGGAAGATGGGGCGGGGGGCAGCATTCCTTGAGAGGGTATTGTGTTCTTCCCTGTGCTCTGCTTTTCTCCTCTCCCCTTTCTTCACCTTCTCCTCTCTCCATTTTCCTCCTCCTGTTTTTCCTGCCTTCTGTGAAGTAGCAGCCTTGTTTGCTATGACTTTCCACCATGATGATCCTTCCTTACAGCCAGTTAACCATGGACTGAAGCCTCTGAAACTGCGACCTAAAATCATTCTGTTCTCCTCCAGTCCCACACGTTGCATATTTTGTTAGAGCAAGAAGAAACCTGATGAACGTACTAACTTTCAGTGCATTCTTTGAATTATTCTAACATAAAATTCCTTACCATACTAGCCAGTTCAAGGGTCAGAATCTCATTTTATTTGTCTTGGTTCGTCAAAACAAAATGAGGTTATTATAGGAATAAACAGGAAATATTGAAAGAACTGTAGCTTACATAGTATTGTGATTTTTATTGACTTTGGCAAACCAAAGAAGCCTACTGGGATGCTATGTGTACCCATTCAGTTACAACAAGCCCGATTTCACACTTGGCACTGTTTACAGACTTGTGATCAAGGTCAACAAGAAAATGGTGACAACTTCTGCTTCACAAGAGAACTTCTCCAGGCAGGACACTGTTTGGATGATATGGCTGTTACTTGCATGGTGGACTGAACAATAGCCCTCAAATGATCAGTCCATGTCCTAATTCCAAGAATCTGTGAATGCTGTCCTAATTTGGAAAAAGAGTCTTTGCAGGTGTAATTAAGTTGAGGATTTTGAGAAGAGGGGATCTTCCTGGTCCTAAGTGAAGCTGTAGGTGTCCTCATAAGAGAACTTGTGATCTTTTACCCCAATCTCCCAGAGTGTGAGAATAACATGTGTGCAAAAATTTACATTTTGCTGCTACCTCTGTTGTTCCCAATCATGCAGGTAATTCTGAGCAATCATTGTGTATTTTCCCTTGAATAGATACTTGCCCTAGCATTGCTTCAGTCAAGGGACAAGCATAGTGGAATTCTATGCAGCAACAGTAGGTACTCAGTTTAATACTGACTGAAAAATGGAAAAATACAAGAAATGCCTGAATATGTGAGAGGTGCCTACTTGAGAGGACACTCTTAACACATCTCATAACAGGTGACATCACTTTAATGTCAAGAGAATCATCTCCACTGCCTTGGTAGCGGCATTGAAACTCTTTCCTGACCCCACCTACTCTGCAGTACCTCTCTGTGTTTCAGCTCGTCCTTCCAGAAAAGGAGGGCTATATACTAAGATTAGAAACGCTGTGAGGATTATAGGGATTAGCATAGTTGAAGAAATTAGATTGCATCTGGCTCACAAAACACTATATTTCTGAATCTATTGCAATGTTCATTTTTGCGCTATTTTATATCTTGCAGTCTGTGATTTTTTTTTAAAAAAAGACTTCTGTATAGAAGACATGGAACTGCATGATGCTGTGTCATTTAAGGATGGAAGCACTTACTTTTCTCTCCAGTACTAGGAGATCAGTGTGATCTCTTTGGCTCTCATGCTCCTTTGAGAACCTGCAGATCTTTGAGGAGAATAGTAAGAGTTCTTCACCCTGCATCTGTCTTCACACTGCAGAGTGCCAACTCCAGTGACAATTAAAATTAAAGTTCAGAATGCATCAATTAATCAGATCAATTGTTCCAGAAAATGTTCTTAATAATTGTTCAGAGCACTTGCTATGGCTTCCTAGGCTTAACGAAACCCAGGCAGAGAGGTAAGTAGTAATGATACGCATTTGCCAAGCTCATTCTTTGCCAATCACCAAAAATGCAAGTTGAGGTTAGTGTGAAACTCTTTGAAGCGACATAGAATGGTTTAGATGCCATGATTAAAGAGGACTTGTTTAGAAAACAAACTTCAAGATTATAGGAAAAGTTCCTCTGTGACTTTTTTTAGATCCTTGATTCAAATGAACCAGATCTTTTCCTTCCCATGAAGTGAAGCTGACCTAGACCATAATACAGAAAGTGTCACCGAGGAGCTTGTCAGCTTTGTGCCAGATACAATTAGTGGTGAACAAACTATAACCTTTCAAAAGCAGGTGGAGGGATGAACAGAAACAAAATCATGTTTTTGGCCATATTGCCTTTTTCACTGACCATTCATAATATTTTCAGGTCTCTAATTCAAAAGACGACTTTTTATTTTTGATCTCAGTGCTATAAATATGCCACTGCTAAATCACGGAGATTGTTAGAGCGGGTGATGAACCTGAATGTCTAACCAAAGAGGAAAGCTTTGAGAGCTGTATAATTTTAAGACTTCCTCTCCCTCTCGCTTCTACTTTAGTTTTTGTTGGGTTTTTAAATATGACTGCTTTTTCGCAAAGAGCATACTTATCACCAAACCACACTCCCCCTGAGGGGCAGAAATCCTCCTGGGGTGCTCTCCAGGGCGACTTCAAAGGCTGTTCAGGCTGCATGTGTCCCAGCCTCCAGCCCGCAGCAAGTAGCTCAATAATACACACACTCAGTAAAGAGCAGTTGAAAAATAAAGTTAAAACCATCATTCTCTTGTTTTCCAGAGTATGACCTGTTCACCCCCCTCCATTTCCCTCCCTTCCTCCCTCTCTCTCTCTTTGGTTCTTTCTTATTCTTGCTTTCCCCCCTCCCCTCCCCTCCCCTCCCCTCCCTCTCCTCTCCTCTCCTCCCCTCCCCTCTCTTCTCCCCTCCTCTCCTCCCCTCCCTCTCCTCTCCTCTCCTCCCCTCCCCTCTCTTCTCCCCTCCCCTCCCCTCTCTTCTCCTCTCCTCTCCTCTCCTCTCCTCTCATCTCCTCTCCTCCCCTCTCCTCTTTTCTCCCCTCCACTCCCTCCCCTCTCCTCTCCTCTCCTCTCCTCTCCTCTCCTCTCCTCCCCTCTCCTTTTTTCTCCCCTCCCCTCCCTCTCCTCTCCTCTCCTCTCCTTTCCTTTCCCCTGTACGTAATAAGATCATAATTCCACTTGAATGAAGTCATGAATAGATCTACTTCACATCAGCACATATGAAACCATTTCCTAAAATGTCTTAACACTGTTTTCTACTGTCTTAAAAGCTTGTTTGTCAATAGAGAAAGTTCTCTGACAATTTATGCTCCAATCTAACACTGTTCCACTTACCCTCTACTGTATTATTTTCCTGTCTTCATCACATTTGATACTATTGAAAATGGAACACTTACATATGTATGACCTGTTTCCACCTTTAGAATGCAGATTACTAGATCTAAGTGCTGAGAAAGCGCTAAAACTATTTCACTCAGTACTCTCTTCCCGGCACTTGAATAGTGCCGAGCTCTTAGCACGAACCCAATAAGTATCTCTGAAGTATATTACTAAGTTAAAAACATATAATCATTTAATTTGGTTTGTTTCAATAAACAAAATCCTTCTCTGTTACCTGGACTGTGTCTTATAATTAAAATAAGCCCATAGAAATTTTCATTAGAATAGAGATGAGTAAATAGTCTGTCACATTTAACTTAAATTTTTCAAAATACCTCTAAGTAGTTGTCATCAAAGTTTCAGTGTCAAGATACATTGTAATAGGGTATACATAAAAAGGAATCAGGAAGGTAGATGATAGGTAGGCAGATAGATAAATTTACTTTAGAAATTTTTGTGAGTTTTGAACATAGAAAAATAGATTAGTCAATAATATGGGCAGCTATTACAGAATATCTTAAACTGTGTGATTTATGAATAACATAATCTTATTTCTCATAAGTCTGGAGAGTGAGTTGCCAGCAGATTTGGTGTATATTAAGGACCTAGGCTCTCAGTTCACCGATGTTCATCTCTCTTGGGTTTGACATGATAGACTATGGAGGCTTTTTCTCTGGAATCTCTTTTATTAGAGAATTAATCCCTTTCAATCCCTATCATATACTTTCTCATCCTTTGCAGCGTGGAGAGGCTGGCAACATTCCATACCTTTAAGTTTCCAGTCATTTTGTTTAATAATTCCATCTTTCAAGTCTTTTTATCCTGTTTCTTTTTACTCTAAGCAGTCAGGAAGAACCAAATACAGATTCCACACTTTACTTTGAAGTCACTTCAGCTAAATGTCCCACTCCAAAGTTTACTAGTTCTGCCTTCCAGGATGCACTAGAGTGTGAATGCACAGCTCAGCCAACTTTTTCAACAAGAATCCTCTTTTCTCCATTTTTCATTCATAACTTCCTTTTTCCCACCTACAGCCTCATCAGAGTGGCCTTTATCATCTATATTTGTACCAGACTTCTGTCCCTGACTACATAGGTATTTTCCAAGAAAGCTGAAGATTTCTATTCTTCTTATTTCTGATCTCTCCCTAGAATATCTTTAGAGTTCTATGCATGGCTACGTAGGCTTTTTCTACCATTTTCTTCCTAATATTCCAGCCTTATACATTACACAGTTCTAAATCTGCTTTTATATTTTCATGTATCTATTTTAAATTTGAATTAATTAAATTAAAATTAATTTCCTTAGTTACATTAGCCACATTTGAAATATTAGTTTCAGTAGCCTTTTCTGTCCCAGTCAACTCAAACTGCTGCAACACGGTAACATAAGTAGGTGGTTCTTTTGCATGTGAAGAAAAAAAAATGCAGGGATATGTAGAAAGCTATAAACTATCGCACCTGCCCAAAATGCATATGTTGAAATCCTAACTGCAAATGTGCTATTAAGAAGTGATGCCCTGGTTCTGTGATTAAGCCAGAGGACTCCACTCTAATAAGGAAGATTCATGTCAGGGCACCCTGGACTCTTCCACCCACCACATGAGGATTTAGCAAGAACACAGCCATGCATAAATCCAAAGGGGAGCTCTCCCTAGTCATGAGATCTGCCTTCATCTTGTTCTTCTCAACTTTCAGAACTATAACCAATGAAAATCTGTTGTTTACGAGCCTTCCTAGTCTGCGGTATTCACTTATGACCTACTGAAATGATTAGGGCAGTGCATACTTAGAAATTAAGAGATTATGATTAGTTCTAGATAATGCAACTATATTTAAGGGTAGTGATTACATAAATGAAGGTTTTCCAACACAATCAGTTTTAGATTCGATTCTTTTTTTCACACAAAATACAAAGCAGAGAGCATGATTGTTCAAAAATATTGGCAAAGAATATTTTCAGAATTTATAAGAAGTGAGTTAAAAACTTCTTAATATGAATTATAGTACAGTAACAAAGTTATTTTTCCTTAACATACAGTTCTGCTTTTCTTTTCCCTGTGAGGTTTCTTATTCTATCATATTCATTATCTTTGTTATGCCCCTTTATGGCAGGCTTCAGTAAACATGTTATAGTCATAATACAATGCAAACTTTCTGACATATTCGGTTAAAGATCAAAAAGATCAGTATCATTCAAAGAATATTCTTGCAACAATGAAAAACTTTTTTTTTCTTCTTGGCCCAATATGGTAACCATTGGCCACATGTAGCTACAGAACATAGTTGGCACAGCTAAGAAAACTTATTTTTTAATTTTTTAATTGGAATAAAAGCACATGACTAATATTTGAAGTATGGCTAATGTAACTAAGGAAATTAATTTGATTTTGTTAATTTAAACCTAGATACATGAGACTAGTGGTTACCATTTTGACCAGTTCAGGTTTGGAACATGTATTGAATTATTTTCTCCTCCCAAGCTCACAAAAGAACAGTTTCATAAAGGCCAATAAAGTAGTAGTTCTCAGTATTTCAGGAGTTCTTCTGGTGTAAAGACTGAGAAATCTACCACCAATTTACAAAGCAAGTGATACCTACCATCTAAAATAGCCCAAGATTTTCTTTTCTTATCTTTCAGTCTATCACCTTGTTGGGTTCAGATCTCAAAGGTTCAAAAGAGGGCTGATTTCCAAAGATTCTAGCTTACAGTGGAAACAGTGGTAAGAATGCCAAATATTACATACTGTAACCAGCATGAGACCCCCCAGCCAATTCACCAGATGAGAAAGGAGAGAGAAGAGAGAGACAGAGAGAGAGAGAATCAGACCAAAAATACTAATAAAGCACTTCTGCTATCCTACTTCCAAAAAATTTGATTTATATATATAATACTCAGTTTCAACCTAGGTAGGAATCTTACCTTATAATAAGCAGATATTTTTGGACCTAAGAGAGTGAAAGATTTTATATATGAGTACAGCATGACAACTTAAGCAGTTTCAAAGATTTGGGGAGAAATGTGTGTTTTTCCAGCAAACATAGCTATAATTTTAGTTTTTGTAAACCATAAGACTTAGTTAGACTAGAGCACATATTAGAAAACTAAAGGACATGAGTTCTAAACTGCCCACTTTGATATCATTTCTCATTCAGTATACTCTTGAATCTGAAACAGAAATACAATTTCTGCGTTGCCTATGAGTGCAAAAACCGTATGACTAAGAAGGGTTGAATTCACCACAGAAGATGCCAAGCCTTTGGACCATTACTCCCCACAGGTACCATATTTTAGCAGATACACAGCTATAAGCTGTGTTTAAAAGGCTTCCCAGGTGCGACATATAAGAATCTTTTACAAAAAAGAGACATTTTCACAAGTTCCTTTTATAAGGAAACTTTTTTCTTGAAACATTTTTGGACTTTGAAACATCAAGTAAAAAGAAAAAAACAGAAAAAAAAAAAAAAGAGAGAGAGAGAGAGCTGTCTGCTATCATGTAACACAAGGAATCCAAAGGGGAAAACAGTGAAATCAGAAGCACCGAAGTCAGCTTCCCCCATTCCTTCACCCTGGAAAGAAAATAGAATTATATATAATGCATGTAATGGAGACCTGTGGGCCAGAGACAAATAGTGCTTGCTGTGTATTACATTGTCTCCGTAAAAGTTATATTGAAAATACCACAATGTGAGGAAACTGTTAAAATACTTAAAAATGCAAACCAAGAAATCTAAGCATCTTTAAGGTTAGAGATCCAGTAGACATATTGAAATGTTCATGGAAAAGAATTGTACAAAAGTCCCTCTGAGGTCAGTGGCCACCTAATTTATCATCCAAACTGAAATGCATGGGGAAGTGTAAGTTGATGCTATTAATAATTAAGTAACCCTTCAGGAACCAATCAAACATGTGGTCATGCTCATGTGAGTTTCTCTCTGAACCCATTATTCATTCTTCCTGGTGCTCTCCCATTATCCAAACATTATCCAAACCCTTTTCTAAGCAGTTGTGTAACATCCAATGTCATTGTAAGACTTCTCAACCTTTTCCATCCTCTTTGATTTTCTTTTTCAAGTACAGTTCTGCAACACTTTTGATTGGTTCCACATACTGATATTACCTTTATCATTCACTAATATTTAGTATGTATTAGTGTTTTCTGTAATTAGATTTGGAATTCTTGAAGGCAAAAACTTTGGTCTATTTTTAAAATCTTAAGGTTCAAAAAATTCTTTTGGAAAGAGTTACTAAGAAATAGCTGGTTCTTATTTATTTCCTATATTTTCAAAGCCCTTTCCAGTTCTTTCCTCTTCTATAATGTCTTTCAAGTCAAAGATTGTATATGCTCTGTATGTGATTTGTAACACTCAGACTTGTAATGATGCTTCAGTTGCTGAAACTGATCACAATATGCAATGTAATATCACAATAGCTAGATGAGAGGCTATTTGGGTAGGGGTTATCTCCTATTTCTAGAGTTCTTCACTATACTTAAATCTAGCAGTGGAATCCCTGGAAATATCACAATTTTAACTGCTTTCTTCCTACAAAAGGTCATAATGTTTCAAGTAAAGCCCAAGTATGCATGGTCAAGGTGGCATGGAATTAACGACATCCTGCGTTATATACAGGATAGAAGATTAGCTCTGGTCTGAAGCATGCTGAGACAAGCATAGAGTAGGGAAGGAAGGAAAGAGAGCACACTACAAGTCCTTCTAGTTAGTGGCACAGTTTTAGTTTATTACATTTTAATCTTATTTCAGAACAGAGATCAGGAAAATTCTTCCGGCTGCCGAGTTGGACTCTGAAGAGGAGATCTGATTGATCAGAGTGAACTCACCTCAAATGCAATGAGAGTTATGGAGGTAACACTCCAAGAGACTGGGAGGAGGGCCACTACATGGAATGAATTATATGAGAGATTCTCAGTGCTATCTGCTTATTATATAAGGTAAGATTCCTACCTAGGTTGAAACTGAGGGTTATATAAATAAATCAAAACTTTTGGAAGTAGGATAGCAGAACTGCTTTATCAGTGGTTTCAAGGAAGGAACCAGGGTAGAAACCAGGAGTCAGGAGGGAGGCAGCCCAGCCCTCTGAAAAAGTACTGAGAGGAGAGGAGAGCCTAAATAAGTCCACCATCTACTCCAAAATAGAGTCATTCCCCTAGATAATGGGAGGATCTACTATGTGACTTGATCCCTGGCTGCCATGCAACAGCAACTAAGGGTATTCTGAACCAAACGATGATAGACACAGGAACTGAGAAAGACCTGGACCTGGACTAGACCCACTCAATATGCCTAAGAAACAATAAGAAACAGAAAACTCTGTGAATAGAAGACAAGCAAAGATGTGCATATTCTTGGACATCAATGGCAGAAGAAAGAATGAGTTGGTATAGTAAACTTCTGGAAAACCAAAGCTAATAGTCTCTATTAAATACTGCCGTCGTTCTGCCTCTAGACAAGGCTCTCATAGACAGTGCAGTGCTGGAACATTGCTTCCAAATGGAAAAGTGGAAGTGAGCCTGTCATGGTTTATGTCTGTGTGCATTTGTGATTGGTTCAGTCTTGCTCTTGGATTGCTAGTGGCAGTGCTACATCCACCTAGGAGTGCAGCAGGATACAATGTAATGGCAGGAAGAAGTGTGTCTCTCTGTCTTGCCGGTTTGGTTTGCCATTTGCAGCCGCCATGAACTGCAGCCCCGCCATGCCACTCTGCCTTGGAGCCAACTGAGTATGGCCTGAAACCTCCAAAAACTGTAAGAAATAAACCTTCCCTTTCCTAACTTGCTGCATCAGGTCTTCTTTCTCAGCGACAAGTAAAAAGTATCTAACACAGAGCCTTACAGAAATCTTTTCTTGGGCACTTTGGAACTATGGAAGGAGCAGGAAATGGAGAGATGATACCCACATAGCCTGTTCCTACTTCATGGCTTGTTGTTGTCCAGCTTGTACAGTGCCGCCTGTGAATTATCTGTTGGGAAAATCTTGGAGGAAAACAGAAGTATACAAAAAGTGCATTTGTTTAAGTGTGCTTTCCGTCTTCCCCAAACTCCCCCACAAGTGTTACTGAGAACATTTTTTAAGAATCTTTCTGCACTAGAATTTTTTTTTTTTTTTTTTGTACTGAGGATCAAACTTACGACCTCACACTTGCCAGGCAGGTGCTTATGCCTGCTGAGCTAAATCCCCAGCCCGCACTAGAACTTTTGTCTCAGAGCCTGTTTCCAAGAAAACATGGTCCACAACCCCTGGTTCATTGATTCTTCCAGAATAAGAGGAATATTAATAATTTAGTTGATTTGAGAAGTTATTATGTGTTTGACTCTGTTCTATGATACATGATCTGTTATAAGCACATTTTAGAGATTAACTATTTTTGTTTATTTGTTTGTTTTTTGATTTTGGTATTGGGAATCAAACTCGTAACATCACACTTGCCAGGCAGGTGCTATGCTGCTGAGCTATATCCCCTCTCTGAGATTAACTATTTAAATTCTTCGCTAATCTTATGATACAGTCCTATTATTTCTCTCATAAAAATGAAGTAGCTGAAACACAAAAATAATTTAATTTTCTCAAGTTCACAAACCTAAGAATTATGGCTCTTCCAATTAATCATTATGACTCTAAAGACACATTCTTAACTTATGCTTCATAGAGTTCCCTTATAGGACAATGTTACCATTAAATGAAAAGTAGAAATCAATAGATATTCATTGTATTCAGTACCCATGTACCTGTCACTGTTGTAGGGTCACAGGGATGGCAGAAAACTCTAGGGTGACACGATTCTCACAGAAAATGGGATCCCCAGTTAGTGAGTAGCCAGCACTAATTTTCTGACGTTGAGATGTGGATTAGTGCTAAGCACAGGTGCTCTGGGATCAGTTTCCTGTATTTGGTGCCTTACTCTTCTGCCTGCTATGGCCATCTTCTGGACATCAGTTCTCTCATCCACTAACACAAAGTAATAATATTGTCTATGTTTTCAGGCTGTTGAAAGGAATTAATTAGTACAGTGTTTAACATATTATCTGAACTATCACAACAATGAATAAATGGTAGCAGGTAGAATATTATTATCTTAGCAAAACAGAGCTTCTCAGTTAAGATTCATTTTGTTTTCGTGACAACTTTAAGCAATTGAAATAAGTACTTTAAATAAGATGAAACTTGCTCCTTCTTGTGAAAGATGTTCAGAGATGGGTAATCCAATGCTGATAGGGAAACTCTCCGAAGGTCCTGGGTACCTTTCAATCCTGGGAACTACTTGTTCTTGTTTTGTGATCCAAGGTAACTAGTAGTGTTCCAACTATCATATTTGCATTCCAAACTGTAGGGCGTATAAAGGAGCGGAAAAAAGGCTTGATTCCTTTGGCAAGCTTACCACCAAAAATATTATCCCTAACGCTTATAGTTATGTATTAAGCATTAGGGATAAAAAATGGATGAAGAACATCTTTGTAGTCCTTTGATATCCATTATTAAGAGACTAAATGGAGAGTTATTGCCAGGAATATTCTCATGTTGTAAAAAAGAACAAATGATAATATATGGAAATATTTAGGAAGTTAACAATTTAAAAATCTCTGCTCTCTTCATTCAGCTCACTTTCTTTTCTCACCACAAATTCACATGACATTTCAAAAACAAAGATGTTAATCAACAGAAAAAGGCAACCCAATCAGACTTCTTATTTAAAGAAACAAAGAAATCACTACGTGAAAAGGAACTTCTCTCTTTAATGTGAGGAACTGAAATCTTTTTCCCATTCTAAGAACGCATTAGAGAGAAACCACCCATGGTTTTCCACAATTTTTTTAACCTGATTTCACCGTGAGGCTGGCCAGTCAAAATACAAAGTTATGGGAATGTGATTTTCAGCTGCACCACAATCTGGAGAAGCCAGTGTTACCCTGAATGCATTGTTTCATTATAGAATTTCCGGACAGGAAACAACGGAATGATCTGGATTACTGTTGACAAGATTTGAGGTTCTGCTATTGAGAGGGGTGCAGAGTACTGAACGTATATTCAGTTCAATACATAAAGGTGCTTCTGATCATTCCACCAGAATCCAGAGAAAGCACTGAGTGACGAGATCACTCAGAACCACAGTTGCAAATTTTCGAAATTAAAAAATAGAAAAACTATAAGAAGCAAATATGTATTCAGCTTTCTGAGAATATAATAAAATGTGGACATACGATAAAATAAAAACTACACAAAAATAATCATTTTAGTGCTGAAATCCTACCCCTGCAAAAAGAAAGCAAAAAACAAAAACAAAACAAAAACACTTAAATACATCACAGGTCCCCTGATTTTTCTTTGTGTTTTTGTCATGAAGTTGGAAAGTTTGTTTGCTAGTTAGCAATGCCTTCTGGAGCTCACTGCGTAATTAGGTAAAGGGAAGGTAATTTATTTCTGTAGTACAGTACAGTATGAACAGATTTTCTTTCTTTTAACCTCAGTTGGATTCAAATTTAAAATGTAGGAAAAACGTTATAATCTTCTAGTAAATCTTCGAGGTAAAAAAAAATATTGTTAATATGCAAACTGTGACTCAAAAAAACTCCAAAAGATGAAATTTTTCTTCTTTCTCTGCCTCTCTTTCTGACTCCATTTTTCTGTCTCTATCCCTCTCTGTCTCTTTCTTTCTTACACACACACATACAGACTTGAGTAAAAGTAAGCATAAAGATTCCAAGTTTTAGAAAGTTCCAATGTAAAAAGAAAGTCCCAAGGTACAATTTATGCAGTCACTGGATGATCCCTGATGTTTCATCCTGTTTAGACTGACATTACAAAATTACTATGGACTATGGCTTTCACAAATGAAATCTCCTCCTCCCATTTCTAGAGGCTGAGAAATGCAAGATCAAGGAGCTGGTGTCTGGTGAGGGCCCACTTTCTTGTTTATGCTCATGCTTTCTAGTTAAACGGATGCACACTGAGACCATACTCTTAAGTGAAATAAATCCAACACACATGCATTGTTTCGCTGATGCGAGTGTAAATAAGTGAAAGTGTAAATACGAACTAAAATGTGTAGCAGATATTGGGGAAGGGGAAGAAAATGTTCAAATGAAAAGGGAGTTAGGGAAGGGGAGGGGAAAAGAAGGGAGGCACAAGAAAATAAAAGAGAATAGAAAAAATGGGAAAAGGCTTTTGTAAATAAGGAGGGGGGAAGAACTTGAAGATAGGAGAGGGGAATGGAAAAAAAAAAGAAATGCCTGAACATATACAGATACAAATTCCCTATGAGGAGTGCTATCATTATGTATATCTAAAATGTATTAATAGAGTAATAAGATTTATATAAAAAGTTAAATTGTGTTGGAAAATGAAAGACACAGTCTTTGTAGTGAGAAAGATCTGGCTGAACTTCTCCTTTCCTACTGCTTAGCATGGTAATATCAAAGGACGAGACAATATTAAAGCACCTCTGTGGTGTACAAAAGGTTTGCCATCATTTCTGTTATTTACTATTTATTTTATTTTATTTGGTACCGAGGATCGAATTTACAACATTGCACCTTCCAGGCAGGCACTTATGCTAAATCCCCAGGCTTCTTTGATATTTCTTATGCCAAACCAAAATTCAGTGGCTCCACGAAAGACCCTTCCTATGGAAAGCCAGCATTAACAAATGTAATGAATGTTCATGGTCCTCTTGCCATTTTCTCAAACTCCATATTTGTCACAACATTTTATGAAGTCCCCTGATTGCTATCTGGCTTGCTTTCTCCTGGGCCCAGCTTAAAAATGAAACACCTAATGTGGTGGCCCTACATTTATACAAAAATTGATGCTGTGGGGCAATGCGCTTATTCTAGGACAGGATTTCAGATGTATTTGTCACCTAGTTGTTTGTAACTGGCATATGTGATTTTCTCCAAGGCCACTGTGCAAGACAGCTCCTCCTTGATCGGTACCATCTTATGTCTTCCACCCGTATGGTCTAGGACAAATAAAAATGCCTACCCCATCTCCATTTTTAAGGTCCTATGGAGCATGCAGCAAGACAAGAAATATTAGTAGACTTTGCCCAGATCGTTAGCTCTTGTGGAACTTGTCACCTGGGCGTGCATTACTTAGACCTACTATTTTTTGGTGAGACCATTCCTTAGTAGGAATGCTTTCACTGTATTCCATCAGTTCTCATATGTTGTACTGGTATTATTATTTAATTTTAGGAACTGTCTTATTTCCGCCTTGATTTCTTCTGTGACTGATTGATTCTTCAAGAATGCATGGTTTAACTTTCATGTGTTTGCATGATTTCTAGGGTTTTTTGCCACTAATTTCTAGTTTCATTGTACAATGATCTGATAAAGTACATGGTATAATTTTGATCTTTTGTATTTATTTAAGCTGTTTTAATGGCTAGTGTGAGGTGAATTTTGGAGAAGGTTCTATGTGTTACTGAGAAGAATGTGTATTTTTTTGGTTGTTCAGTAGAACACTGTAGACACATATTTACCCATTTGCTTGACTGTTTTGTTTAACTGTGATTTTTTGTTCATTTTTTTTTTGTCTAGTTGGTTGGTGAATTTATGATGGTGGAGTATTGAGGTCTCTCACTAAAATTGTATGGATTTTTATCTTATATTTTAGTTGCAATAGTGTTTATTTTATAAATTGGTTGTACTGTCAGTTGGCATCTACATGATTATAATTGTTATCTCTCTGTTGAATTGTTCCCTTAACCAATGTTTAGTGATCTTCTTTGATGTTTCTGATTAGTTTTGGCTTATAGCACCATAATACAAAAGCTAAATCTTGTAAGAGGACTCTATGAGTGGATAATAAAAACATGGTTTCAGGCAAAATGACATTCACACAAAATGGTATTCTCCACAAAGAAGGATAAACTTGTGGCATTTGTAGGTAAATGGATGCATTTTTGAGACGATAATGTTAAGTTAAATAAGTCAGATACACAAGCCTAAATGTTGTGTGTTTTTTCCCTTACATAAGAACTCTAAATGGTGGGCTGGGGATTTAGCTCAGCGGCATAAGCACCTGCCTTGCAAGCAGGTGGTCGTGAGTTCGATCCCTGGTACCGATAAAAATGAAAAAAGACCAAAAAAAAAGAAATCTAAATAATAAATAAAGTACAAAAACCAAGACGTAGGAAGATAGATCTTTTTCAAATAGGAAAAGGATTAAAAGAGTCAGGGGAAGAGAAGAAAGGAAACTGGGATTAAAAACTTCAGATGTGTTATAAGCCTGTACCAACTCATTGCAAGGAATGCCATTGTTATGTAATGTTGACATGTACTAACTAAAAAATGAAAACTAGAAAAATACCTTATTTAGGCAAATCTAAGGATCATCAGCAGCAGAAGTCAAAATTTGCCAAGTATTTTTAAACATCTTGAATTATTCTTCAAGGCTGCTTCATGGACTCCGCTCCCCACACTTTACTAATACATATTGGATGTACAGATTAGTGGGTTTCATTTTGACAGATTTCTACAAACATATAACAAACTTCAACCATTCCCTGTCTCTCATCCTGCACAACAATCAATTTAAACTGGACCAAAGACCTATTTATATTATCTATTTAAATTTCTAATGGAAAATATGGAAGAAATACTTGAATCCATAGACACAGGCAAAAACTTTTTGTATAGGACACTGATAGCATAGGAGATGGTATTAAGAATAATGCAAGGGACTGCAGCACATTAAAAAATTTTGCACATCACAAGAAACAACAGAATGAAGATATAGTCTATAGAACAGGTGAAAATATTTGCCAGTATTCCTCCAGCAGGGGATAAATACTAAGTAAATGTAAAATCTCAGAAAAATTAACATCAAAAAATCAAATGACCTACTCAATAAATGGCCAGAAGAGTTAAATAGATATTTACTTAAAGAAGAAATACATACAAGGGGCATGAAAAGCAAGTTCATCATCTTTAGATATTAGGGAAACACAAATCAAAACTATTAGCATTTGATCCAGCAATACCACACTTTGGAATTAAAGTCAGTATATCACAGGGATCCCTCCATGCTCATGTTTATTGTGGCATAATATACAGAACCAAAGAGATAGAATCAGCAACAGATGAAAAGATGAAGAAAATAAAGTGTTCAGTGGTATTTAGCTGCAGAGAAGAATAATGTATTTGCCTACTCGATTTATAAAGCATTATGTAAGTATTACCAGAAATCCATTTGTAATAATATGGATATATTTTTCTCTATTATTTTTATTTTTAGGGTTTTATTCAAGGAATGTTCATTAAATTGCTTTCCAAAAAATATTACCTGTATTCTATTCTACGTATATAAATCTTATTTTTTGTATTTAGGCCATAAAACTACCTAGAAGGTTACCTATTTTTATGTACATATGGCAATTTTTTTCTCAGATTATTTCTTTCTTCTAAAGATTATGTTCCATTTTACACGTCTATAGTATTCTCTACCTATATATTTTCATTTTAATTAGTGTTTTTGTGTCCTTTTTTGTAATGAATTAGTTTGGGTAAAGAGATGACCATTTTATTAGTCTCTGGTACATATTAAATTACATATTAATCAGGATTTCCCCAGAATCAGAACCAATTTCCACAGAATTAGAACCAATTTCCCCAGAATTAGAATATATATATATATATATATATATATATATATATAGCAATTGCCTATTACCTCAGGTGATAAAATAATGTTTAGTTCAGTGGCAAGGGTGATCTTTTTTCACACAGTTACCAATAGTGGATTTTAAAGTCTTAATCCATCAGACTTGGACTATGAGATTTTAATTATTTTCTTTTTTTATTTCTTTAAACTCTATTTTGTTCTTTTAAGTTTTTAATCTCATAATTGCTATGCTTTCTATGCTTCAATTAAACATTTAACAGTGTTGTATTCTAGTAATATCTGTCATTTGGTGTTTGTATCTTTCTTTGTTGAGAAAGAATTTAACTTTTTTGTCTAGATGCATCTCAATCTTTTGTGCACATTGCTTCTCCTGTCTTAGCCCCACAAGGTTGATCGTCATGTGCCGCTATGATTCGCTTTATCTTACAATTTTTTGTCATCTTTTAGTACAGTTTGTGCTATGGTGGTTTCTTTCCTTACTATTTGTGTTACTGAGATTATGTGAAAAATAATTAGTTTATCAGTGAGAGTCTCAGAAACCAGTGCTATGCAGTTATCCTCAAACATTTATCTAATATTTGTTTCCATGGATTTAGGCTATCCAAGACATATACGACATGATGTTTAAATTAAAATAGGCATTTAATGTAAAGTTGATTTTCTTGACAACCATGGTGTAGCCTTACCTGCTCAATAAAAGCAGTCTTCTCAAGATCCTCATGTTATGAAGAATTTTATATTTCACTTCCTGTCTTTCCTCCAGGTTCAGGTTTTTAAGAACTATAAAAAGATGGACTTAAACCATCTCATGTAAACCTTTTCTTCTCTCTCTGGAAGTAAAATTTTGGGCCCTTATAGGAAGGTCTTCTGGTAGTGTAGTACCTTGTTAGAGCCTCTGTATCTCATGAAATTAAGCTTTTCTGTTTCATCTGTGCACATATGCAGTATCCAAACATCTTTGTTTTGTTTCTCTTCCTGCATTTTTATGTAGGGAGAGCTGTGAACAAAAACTTCAAGTGGTAAGATGCAAGAAAATAATAAAGAATGTAGGATGAGCAAAGATGAATAAGAAATCATAAAAGATCTCATATTCTAGAGGTTCAGCAAAAAAGTCCTTTCGACATGAAACTTTGTTTTGGAAGAGTCTCTGTGTGACCTAATCAAGAAATGGAATTTCCTGTTTGAATAAAACATTTTGTAAACTTCTATCCTCAATATCTGGATCGTTTGCCAACACTGGCTGAGACACTGAGAGTTAAGGCTTCAAGAGGTCTCACAGTGAACTGAATAGTGTAGAAATCATAACTCAAGTGCAAAGAATGCTACAAGTTCGGTTACAGAATGAAGATTTCTATAATGTCCCTCTTCCTGCTTTGAGTAAATGCACTGTCCTACATTTAATGAGTGACCCATTCTATGGGACATTTATAGTCATCCAAAACTCACATGACTTCCAGCAGGTAGAACGAAATATTCACTATCTTGGTCATAAAAAGCATTTCTTAAACATTCTAACGTATTACAATCTTCAAGTTTCTCAGAATTCCATGATCCTTCATCACAGCACAGATTCTTCTTGATTCCTGAAAGATTTACAATCAGAGGTTCATTATTCTAATACCCATAAGTAAATTTTACTTTTTAAATGCCTATACTATACTAAGTTAATTCAAAAGTTGACCCTCAAGAATTGATTAATTCTTTTTAATCCAGTAAGATTCTTTGAGGTTAGGCATTCTCAAAGCTCCGAAGGGCCATTATAGTACATCTACTTTGGTAGGATATTCAGCATAGAGAAAAATTTTGTTTCCAGAGTTTAATCAGAGAAAAGAATAGCCTTACTGAAAAGAATAGCCTTTCAAAAATGGGGACCCCAGATGTAGCACCCAAGTTTTAGCTGATTTTGTCTGACCACTGAACACAGTGTTGGAAAGCATGATTCAACCTGAGAATGTTTCTGTGTTCTTCTAGACGAGTGCTTACCACACAGTAAAAATATTACGTGGATTAAAAGAAGAAAAATGGAGTAAACTAAAATAGTTTTATTCAGTGATTTTTAAACTAGACTTACACTGAAGAAGCTGAGAGACTGAGGTTCTGAGAACTGAGTGGTAGAACCAAGGCTATGATCATTGTCTATTCTGACTCCCTTTGTATCTGTCTGCTCTGCTGATAAAGATTCCAGTGGTGTGGGAATACTGGCCTCATGATGTTCATTACTCAGTCCATCTCAGATATTAGCAGTTAAGGGAATCACCTGATAAAATGATGAAACTCAGGCCTGCTTCATTCATACTCAGATTCCTGGCAAGAGTACCAGCAAAATATTTTTACTGAAAAGCCAGGTAACTTTGATGCAAACAGAGATGGCTCGCACTTAGAGTAACTGTATTAGAGACCCATATGCATAACCAAGCAGATCACGCTCCTTGTATTTGTACTGAATTTTCTCCTGCACATATAAGAAAAGATTGTAGGACTGTCTTCATTCTGAGAAAGACACACTTGCATGATATTGGTCATTGTGTATAAAACTATTTTGCATAACTAGCTTATTTCTTAAATGCTTTAAGCAGTGCATTGTGACATCAATGCTAGTTTTGTGCTAGCCTCTGGTAATAAATCATTTTTTGGTCTCTCATGTATGTGAAAGGCTGAATGCTCAATATTTGTAGTGACTCCCTTCTGTAATAAATCTAAAGCAGGGCTTGGCAAGCAAGGGAAAACCTTGAGAAGAGCTGGAAACTGGTAGATATTATTTGAAAGAACTTCACTGTTGATTTTAGTGTTTACTGAACTTTTACTTGGATTTCTATTGAGTTAAGGTTTAGCATATGCTTTTAATAGTCATAAAAATTTTCATCTTTTAAAGCTTTTCTACTCTTTCCAATACCATTCTTGGATTATGCCCCTTCTGTGAGATTATTTCTCATTCATACATCTGAAATTACTCTGTCCATTTATGCTCTAAAGCACTCTGTTCAAAACTCTGTATAAAATAGCTGATACTGGTTTGTTTGCAGGTACACTATCTTGTACACAATAGCACTCTTCCTGTACCCTTCTTAATAGCAGCAGCCACGAGCACATACCTCACCCAGAGTAGGCTGTTAATCAACATTCATGGAGAAGGGGAAAGCAGACAAGAATGTGCAAATGTCCTATGCTGATATTAAAAATTATCTGCCCATAATTTTTGGTAGCCAACATAGACAAAAATAACTGGGAGAATGATTTTACTGAATCTAGTCACCAAGAACTTTGTCTTTTGCTCAGCCTAAATACTTGTTTTTTATGTTCATTCAATTTAATACATTATATTTTGTAAAACTATGACAGCTTTGAATTATAAAACACACTTTTGATAGGTAGGCAAATTACATTTGGGGCAAGGAATGTAGCTAAGATCTGAGAACATTTGTGTGGAGTGTGTGTGTGTGTGTGTGTGTGTGTGTGTGTGTGTGTGTGCTGAGGAGAAAAATGTGTATCCTGGTTCATGGCAGGTACATACTCTACCACTGAGTTCCATCCTTAGCCAAAGGAAATGCTTAACAACAGTAAAATTTGCCTCAAACTCATGATTGTTACTACTTTACTTCCCACTAAGGAAGAGGCGTGTAAATGTGTGTATATTGACAAAATTCTAAAAATAACAAATTTATTACTTACTAAACTGAAAGCAGTAATGGAATAGTGCACTGAGTTTCAGTATTGGTCCCTGAATCTCAAAAGCAGAGTGACGAGGCCATTGTTTATCTTTGTGAACAATGATTCTTTTAGATTGCAAGAAGCGCCCCCTGTGTTAAAGATAAAAGACAAAGGCCTGAGATGTAAAGAGTGTATGACAGTATTTGTCCATTTTGATTAGCCAATATTACAGAATTAATACTGGCTCATTTTGAATGTTCTAATTATGCTCATTTTTGAGGAAAAAGAAAAACCCTATGTTACAATGGTGTTAAGTTAGATACTGGTTCTTTAGAAAGAGTTTAAAGTTATTTCAAAGAAAATCTGAATTTTGTGAAATACTTGGCTCATGCTTCAGGTCTAAACAGGATCCTTGCCCTCACACATGCGACTTGCCTTCAATGAAAGAATGCCATGGCTTTGTGGAATTTCCAGTTTTAGCCTCTTAGAGTTTGACCACCCTTCAATCACACAGGTTTCAATAGTAATTACTAGATTCTTTCACAACAGAACTGTTCTTTTTCTGGAAAGATCATTTATAATTACATACAAGGAACAATGCTTAGAGTTTATTTTTAAAAGAGGGAGTATAGGTCAAGATTAAAGTTTATAACCACCATGCAGTCTCCACCCCAAACAGCTCCTCAAATCTAAGTTTTATCCTTTTCATTATACCTCCTCAGGGGGTGACTTTGAGTCTTTGGTTGCTCCTCTCTAAAGAATGAGATTCATGGCAAAATTAGGCTGAAAACCCAAGCCTGCACAGTTAGGAATGTGGAGTAAATGCACCCTGTCTAGCTGACTTTCAAATCAGACTTCAAAAGTTTTCCAAATAAATTATGTGTCTGGAACAAGAGCTATCAGTAAGGAATAGTGCCTTTACATGTTAGAATTAACTCTCAGGAAAATAATTAATAGTGAGAATTATAATTTTAAATAGAACCTTATCTGTTCTTTTGTTCCCTCAGAATTGTATACAACATTCACATGTACAAAGTGTGCAGTTATACAACGATATCTCACATGTTTTTCCATTTTATCTTGGCACCATCATTATGAAACAGGTAGGTGAGATTTCAAATCCTTGGAGAACTCTCTCATTCTGCCTTTTGTCATTTATAAGATAGTTTAAGGAGTTGAAACTGCTCTATTTAATTCTTTGTGTTACTGAAATGATTACAACTGATCTCTTGTGACAAAGAAAATAAAATTACAAAAATATTTTTATAAATAAATAGATGTTAATATTTGCTTCTGCTTACCATTGCGTAGTTAGTCCCTTGAGAAAGGTTTGAAGAAATGAACATAATCCATCCAGAATATAGATCAACTGATCTAGAGAGAGACAACATATTGACCCATAAAGCAATGCTCAACAAAACTGAAAAGATTAAGTGATGTAAATTTGCTGATCCCCAACTGTGTTATCATGGCAATGTAATAAACAAATATAGCTATAAAATAATTCAGTGTTTGAAATTAAGGAAAAAAAAACTTTTAGTTAATCAACTAAAAGAAAAGCTAAACAGAAATTGGAACCACTTTAAGTGCTGATGAAAACAGGAGCTATCAGATTTGAGAAATGCACTTAATGATGTAATAAAAGTAAAGTTTTTAGCCATGTGTGCATACATTTCAAAAGAAGCGCTTCTAAAATGAATTATTTGAGTTTCCACACCAAGAATTACAGAATATTAAAAATCAATGAGAAAAAGGGGACACGCAAATAGAAAAATATGTACACAAATATGTAAATAAATACATAAATAAGTACTTTTCCCAACAGGAGCAGCCAGATTAGTAAGAAACAAATGAAAAAGGTTCAAACTCATCAGTAAAATGAAAAAAAAAATAAATTAAAACCTTTGCATACAATCACCAGAATAACCATAATTCAAATATTAATGACCTCATTATGCATTCTTCATAAGTCTTTTCTCTCAAGAATAGCTACCAAACTTTTTCCTGTCCTGTGGATTGTCTTTTCATTCTGTGGTTTGTTTCTTTTGCTGTGCAAAGAGTTTTTAATGTGATAGGATCCCATTTGTTGATTCGTAGTATTATTTCCTGTGCAACCAGGATTCTAGTCAAAGTCCTAGCCTGTGGGTTTGATTTCAAAAGTCTTTCCCATTTTATCTCTCAACAGCTTAAGAATATATAGAGAACTGAGAACTCAAAAATTAGACTCCCAAAATAAAAGACTCAATCAAAAAATAGTCAAGTGAAATGAAAGACACCTCACAAAAGAAATACAAACAGCCAATAAATACATGAAGAAATGTTCCTCATTGGTCATTAGCAAAATGCATATTGAAACAACACGAGATTCCATTTTACCCCCCAAAAGAAGAAGGATCATCAACAAATCAAACAAAGTAATAACAAATGTTGGTGAAGTTGTGGGAAGAAAGAGACCTTTCTACATTGTCAGTATAAATGTAAATTAGTACAATCACTGTGGAAATCGGCATAGCGATGACTTACAGAACTACCAACAGAAATCCTATTTGACACAGTTGTTCTCCTTCCTACTATCTCTGCAGTGAGTTAAAGGTACCACATTGCAATGACAGATGTATACTCATGTTTGTAGCGGCACAATTTGTAATTGCTAAACCTTAGAAGCATCCTGTAAATTGAAGAGCAGATGAATGAATAATGAAAATTTAATATTCACACACAGAAACATACTACTCTACCATAAAGAAGGATAAATGAGCTATTTTTAGGAAAAATGGATGAATCTTGAGGCCATAACATTAGGTGTGTATACACAAGCTTAAATATCACTTTTTTAAAAAGGAGACTCCTACACCTCCACTCTTCAAGCTGTAATGGGGCAGCCAATGCACCTCAGAGTCAGAAAACACCAAAGAGGAAACTAATTCTTCCTTCCTTGCTGGCCAGGATTAAGAACACACTCCCACTCCTGTTAGTAATGAGGATCCCTGCTTCAAGTGTTTATGGAGGCCTAGTGAAGAAACTGGACTTTTACTTGTATCTAGTGTGAGGTGACAATGTTTCTATTACCTTGCTAGAGAAATTTGCAAAACCAACCTAAAAAAGTTTGAACAAGATTCAGAAGCTCAGACTATACTAAGAAAAGGTCCATATTAAAAGTAAAAACCATTCATCATGCTAAGAAATGTACCTCAATCTGCGTAAGATGGTAACCAACGAAAGCCAACATCCAGAAGATGGGACGATTAAATTATCTGAAAAAGGAGTTTCAAATCAGGTATGGCTTTTAAAATGCTCTAAAAATCAATTGTGATCATACTTGGAGGAAATGAAATAAATAGAAGGCTTCAGCAAAGAAATAGAATGCTAGCAAGGAAAAATAAATTATAAAGAAAAATCATGATAGCTAAAATAAAAAAAACTGATCGGCAAGATTCAATAGCACACTGGCGAAGAAAAGGAAATCATTAGAGAATACAAAGACAGAACAATATAAATACAAAATTCCTGCAGCACCTGAGGCAGGACTGAGTTCTAGGGAAGCCTCAGCAACATAATGAAACCTCATCTCAATAAAGAAATGCAACAAAATTGCCTCAACAAAGGAGAATAATCCTGAAAAAATTTAGTAAATCATCAATGAATGGTTGGATTATAACAAATGATCTAATATTCATTTTTATTTTATTGCATGAACAGGAAAATAAAAAGGATATGAAAGCTACCAGAAAACATGACAGAAAACTCCAATTTTTTTTTTAAAAATTCTTTAAGCTTATAGATTGAGAAGTTTAGCGAGTACCAAAGAATGTTAACTCAAAAAAAAAATCTATGCCAGTCATTATTTCTGAAAATTGAGTCCATATTAACTATTATCAAATAATTTAGATAAAGCATCATGTTGCTTATAGATAAAACATTAGAATTAAAATGAACCTTTCACAAAAATCATAGAGGCCAGAAGGGAAAAATTATACAATTTTTCAACTAATTAAGTATCAGAATCCTCATTTTAATGTTTTGGTTTTAGTCTCTTTTTTTTTTTTTTTTTTTTTTTTTTTTTTTTTTTTTTGCATCAGGGATTGAACTCATGACCTTGTGCTTGCCAGGGAAGCACTTATGACTCTGAATTAAATCCATGACCCCCTCATTTTAATATTTTATAACAAATCAAGCTTGTCCTTTAAGAATACAGAGGAAAAAATCCTCAGATGAAAAAATTTGTAAAAATTGTCACCAATAGAATTAAAAAGAATGTCTCAAGAAAACTCTTCAGACATAAAAGAAACAATTAAACAAGGAATCATAGTATGTCATAAAGAAAAAGGAATTCATTAAGCAAATTACTGAAAAATTTTTCCTTTTTGAATTTTCTAGATTATATTGGCTGATTTAAAAAACTAGTTAAATATACAGTAATATGATTCAAAACATGTAGAGAAAATATGATACAGTCATAAACAAGGAAGAATAAAATAATTTAAAGTGAGGTGATATTTCTACATTTTAATTAAACTGATAGAAAGATGAAACTATACTGGGATGGGCCCTCTCTCTCTTTCTCTATCTATCTATTTATCTATCTACCTATCTATCATCTATCTATCTATCTATCTATCTAATGCCTATACTATGTCCATATATATATTATATATACTATATATAAATTATACTATATATGCAATACTATGTACTCTATGTGTACTATACTATGTATATAAAACACTAGAACAACCACTAAGAAGATACAAAATACATGTGAACAAACAATATGAATAAATTAATTTATTTTGTCTACAAAAATGTGCATGGATGCAAGCAAAAATAAATCATAATAATTAAAAATGAAGGCAAACAAAAAGTATGTAATAATCCATTTAATACATTATATATATATAATATATATGTAATAACATTAAAAGTGTTTAAAATAATTAAAATGCAGAGATTGGCAAAACATGTTAAAAGCTATGACCCAAATAGATAATGTTACCAAAAACTCATTTTATACATAATTGCATGTGTCAATTGATAAAAATGATGTGAAAGATAATTATGCAAAAATTAACCCAGGAACACTGTAACACTGTAATTCAGATGTAACCCAAGTAATATCTGAATTAATCAGCAAAAGAGGCCTCAAAGGAAACTAAGTTAAGACTGAGGATTATATTACTTAAAAATATGAGTTGCTGCCCTCACAAAGACCCAGAAATCACAAATATACATTATAAACAACAGAGCTACAGAGTATATCAAGCTAAAAAAATAAAACAACATAGTGTAAAGAGGAAAAACCTTCAATTATAGTTCTATCAGTGTTTAAGAAAATAGCCAAGTAGAAAATTGACAAATATATAAAAGAAATCAAAATCATCATTAACAAATTTTATTTATACTGATGGAAATATCCACCAAGTAAGAGCAAAGTACAGAGTCAAGTGCCCACAGAAAACAGACCATCTATCTTGTCTATAAAATAATACCCCACATATTTGAAAGAGCTGAAATGATATAGAATATGTAGCCTGATGAAGAAGGCAAAAGAAATTGGTCGTCAATGAAACAGATATGAGTAAAATCTCTAAACACTAAGAAATTAAATAATATCCTTCAGAATAATTCATGAATCAAAGGGAAAAATCTCAGGGGAAATTAAAAAAATATTGAACAGATTCAAAACGAAAAATACAGCACAACAAAATGTGCAAAATACAGCCAAAGCAGTACTAAGAGAAAACTTTCTAGTATTAAATGAATTTATTAGACTGAAAGAAAAATCTCAAACTAATAATAAAGCTTCTTGTGGGAAAACCTGGAAATAGAATAGGAAAATAAGCTCAAAACAAAGAAAAAGAAGAAAATAAAAACGATTAGGGGAGGAACAAATGAAATTGGACCTATAAAAGCCAATATATAGAAATCACTAAAATGAAGAGATATTTCTTTGAAAAGATCAATAGAACTGGCTGGGGATTTAGCTCAGCGGCATAAGCACCTGCCTTGCAAGCAGACAGTCGTGAGTTCGATCCCCAGTACCGATAAAAAGGAAAAAGACAAAAAAAAAAAAAAAAAAAGAAAAAGAAAAGAAAAGAAGATCAATAGAACTGTCCAACCTACAAGAGGAAAAAGAGACATAAATTAGCAAAAATGATCCCAACTATATTACTGCAGACTGCTCAAACCCTAATACAAGAAAATATATTAATGACTCTATACATACAACTTTTTAAAAAAGTTATTGTAATGGTTCATTTTACATATACATAATGACCATATTGTCACAGAGAATTTGTACTTGATTTGTACCTGTGCATAATATATCTTGATTCTTCCTTTTCTCCAGTATGCGTCCCTACCATCAGCCCTCTTTCCATTCTTTACAAGTTTCTTTCCATTTTTGCCTTTTTTTCTCCCTGCCTCCCTCCCTCCCTCCCTCCCTCCCTCCCTCTCTCCCTTCCCTCCTTCCTTCCTTCCTTCCTTCCTTCCTTCCTTCCTTCCTTCCTTCCTTCCTTCCTTCCTTCTTCCCTTTCCCCCATCCCTTCTTTCTCTTCTCAATTAAACATTTATTCCCTATTTCCCAGTACCTATTAGACATTTTGGTGCTTATTTACACTTTCCATTTCTCACACCAGAGAAGCAATGTAAGATTCAAACATTAGCATACAGAACTTTGAAAGCTTAGAAAAAGAATGCAACACTTTCTTAAAACAAACAAACAAAAACTATGACAACTCACTACAAACAGCTCTATACTTATTAAGGAAATTTCTTTCATAATGTTACAACTTCACAAAAAACGTCTCCATACTCAGGTAGTTTTACAGAATGATATAAACAAACACTAAAGAGCTAGTACCAATTCTACATATTTTTCCGTAAGATAGAAAAAGGAAAGCTTCACTCTTTGAAGCAGGGTACCAACACCATACAAACAATATAAAAAAGAAACAATATTTGTCATGAATATAAATGCTAAATTATTCAAAATGATGTTAGCATATCAAATATGTCAATGTATAAAAACAATTGTTTGCTATAGCCAACTGGGGTTTATTCTAAGAACAAGAAAATTTAATATATTGTATTTATCAGCAGTCTAAAGAAGAATCACTAGACCTTAACAATTGCTGCAGAAAAGTATTTGGTAAAATCCAACACATAGTTATCATTCTAAAAACCAAACAAAAATGTCTTCTCATTAAACAAAGAACAGTTGGAATTTAACTTGATAAAGTTCATCTACAATACATCCATAAGTAACATTAATCTTGTGGAAGCCCGTATGTTTTACCTCGAACAACAGAAACAGAGGTGTTCATTAAGATGGCCCTTACTCAACATAGCTCTGGAAGTTCTAACCAGTGCAAGGTCTCATGAAAGAAGAACAAAAGGGATGCAGAAAAGAAGGGAAGAAATGAAACCATTATCATGGGCAGATATCATGGTTGTCTATGTGAATTATCTAAGTAAATCTATAAAGAAAAAATTTAGAATTAATAAATTTAGCAAGATGGCAAGTATAAGGTAAACATAAAACTCGTGTGTTTTGTGAACTAGCTGTATGCATTGAAATTAAAAATAAAATATTTATAATCATTAAATGAAAATTAAAAATCTAATAAAACATATCCAGGTTTTATATACTGAAAATCACAGACTAAGGAAAAAATCATTGAAAATCTAAAAATACACCGTATATACCATAATCATGGACTAGAAGACAAAATATCAAAATTTATACGCAGGTTGAACAAAATTCCTATAAAATATCAACAGCATTTATTAAATATATACAATGTCTTTCTAATATTTATATATTAAACGAAAGTAACTTTTCCTCATGCTTTAAGCATTCTTCACTGTTTTACAAAGCTCATTATAGGGGCTGGGGATTCAGCGGCATAAGCACCTGCCTTGCAAGCAGGCAGTCGTGAGTTTGATCCCCGGTACCGATAAAAAGGAGAAAGAAAAAAAAAAAAAAAGCTCATTATAATCTAATATTACTTAGGTGACTACATATATATGAAATTGATCTGCATAAATAATAAAATGATTGTCAGAATGATTAAGCTACTGCAGATTGTTAAAGACAAAGATAAAGGTTAAGAATTTCAAATCTTTGCAGAATGATCTTGTTCAGCATATATTTTTAATTTTTGCAAAAATAATTACTCTTACGATTTTTGTTTCAAAAACAGCCATAGAATCATAAATTTACAACAGGTGCATATACACAGAATGTGAGAATTGAAACATTTAAAAACTGATAGTTGCTTAATTCTCTTTCATACCCAAATTTTTTTTCCTCCACCATTTCTCTTCAGAGACACAGTAAGTGTATTCACACACTTAGAAATGGGACTGGGGATGGAGAGAGAGAATTTTGTTTTGTCACTCAGTGATGCATATTTAAATCATTCCATATCAGCAGAGAGGTTCTGGTAGACAGATTGTATGGCAAACATGATAATCTCTTTCCCCAGTAGCCACACCTTTATGGATCCTCTGACCTTGAGTTCAGGCAGGATCTCTGATTTACTCTTAATTAGTAAAACGTGGCAAAAGCGATGGGCTGTCATTCCAGCAACTCTTACACTAGTGAATACAAGTAACTAGGGATACAAAATTTTGTCTTGTTGACACAAGCTTTCTAGAGGTTTTACCTGTTTAGTGAATTAAGGGATCTGTGGAAAGGAATTCCACACAACATGTAAGAATTATGATCCGTAGGAGTGGAGAGAAATATTCAGCCAACTGTGAGCATAAACTCTGTCCGTCAATTTTAGGATGACAAGAAAGTTAACACTGCCAATAATCTGAGTGACCATTAATTTAGAATCTTCCCCATTTTACACTTATACATTGTAATATAGATCAGTCACACTTCATTTCAGTCTTAGGAGACTCTAAGACATCCTAATGAAAACAGATAATAAGTGTGTAATCTGTAATCTGTTAAATTTTTAGTAACAACCTAGAAAACTTATAGAATAATCGACTTTATTTTTTATATCTTAGCACAGCTTTCTGTTCATGTATTACACAAATTTTTAATATGTTCTTATTTGATAGATATCAATTACCCATGACCTTTGGTACATAATTGAAAACATATTTGTCTTGTTAATTTCTAACAGTAAAATTTTATATTAAATATATGTTCATTAGTATTTTCATTCCAAACGCAATTACTCTATATAAGAATAGAAATTTTTATGCTTCCCCAAGCAATGTGTGAGATTTCCTTTTCCCTGTTACCATTTCATCATTATTTCCATTTTATATAATGCTAACATTTACAGTTTTACTGTACCATTTTATAAGACTTTTAGGGTTCGTGTTTTGATGGCCCCCCAAAGCCTTGTGCAGTCAGAGGTAGAATCTTTTCAGAGGTGACTGAATCTATAATTAGTGATGCTGAAATCCATTCATGGTGCAATGCTAGATTCCAGGGCAGATTAAGGATATGAGCACTATCCATCCTAAGTAGTGTGGGTAAGACATAAGGGATAGAAGGTGCTGTGGTCATTCCTCGTTGCTTTGCCATCTTCTGCCCATCATGAGTTGTTTCTCTTCTGCAATGTCACCCTGCTTTGGAGCTAGCCAATTATAGACTGAAACTTTTGCAAACTGTGAGTCAAATAAATCTTTTTTCCTTTAATTTTGGGTATTGGATGTTTTGTTTCAACAAGAAATGTAACTAAGACAGAATTTAGTACCAGAGAAGTGTGATCATTACTATCCTTGACTGTACATGATCATGTAGTTTCAGAGCATTTGGAGTCAGTTTGTGGGAAGAGGGTTAGAGTTAGGAAATGTTTGGAGATGCTGGCTGAAAAAGTGGAGTTGGAATGCCTGAGGCTATATTTGGTGGGAGACTCTTGTCAGAGTACAGACAATCAGAAGACTGATGAAAGTTCTGCCAGTAAAAATCAGGCTCAAGCGGTTTCTTCAGGGAAGAAGGACACCATTGACTGTTGGACTCCAGCTGATGTGTCTTGTGCATTGGCAGAAATTTTGCATTTTGCTTGTGTATAGATACTTTACCTGAGACTGAGATCAAGGGTGGTAGACTAATTAATCTAGCAGAAAAAATTTCAAGGCAATCTAATATTGAGGCAGTGGCATGGCTACTGTTGGGATTTTTAATGAGATCTATGTTGAGAATCAAGAGCAAAGAGTTCAGCAGGATGATTTAAAATGTAGTGAGTTAGGTCAGAAAGAAAGCTCCAGTTAAGCCATGAACTGCAAAAATAGAGCAGAGGAGATTCTGATTGCTGAGAAGGAAAAGGAGAATTAAAAAAAAAAAGCCTGAGGGCATCACAAGAAGCAGCAAGTACTCATCCTTTGCATCCTTAAAAATGCAAAAGTGAAAGGTTTTGCTTTGAGGAGAAAACCTCAGAACACCTTGTTCAAGAATGACAGTAACCTCACTGTGATCCAGAATGGCAATAGCATAGAGATTTTGTTCCTCAGAATTGGATTCTGAACACTCAGAAATCCAGGTACTCCACCCCAACAGCCAAGAGAGAGGGAAGCCTGGCTACTGCTCCAGGTGGCAGCAGACCTTGGCGGCATCCATGTGTTCCTGGTTTCAGATGCTTGCAGAATGCAAGAATTATGTGGTTAAGAAGATCTTCACCCAGAGTTCAGAAGAAGGCCTGGGAATCCAGGCAGTGTGTCCTTGAGGGGGGCAATGTGTGAAGCTGTGAGTGTGAAACCAAAGGTGCAGTAGAGACATCAGAAATTTGGAAAAGCCAGAAACGCAGATCGTCTAAGGAAAGTTGCAAGGAGGGATCAGAGTGGATCTAATAGAGAAGCTGTGGGAGCTACAACCATCAGAAGTGCTGTAGGGGTGGATCCACACAGTGCCACACATGGAGCTATAGGACTTAATGTTTTCTCTTTGGGATTTTGGGCTTGCTTTGGTCCCAATCTTTTTTATTTCCCTCTTTGTAACTTTTTGAATGAAAATACTTATCTTGCACCTGACTGTTGGAAGTGTTTAATTTTTCATTCCTACCCAGTATTTCAACTAAGAGTTTGCTTTACATCTTGGAGCAGATTTGGCACTTGGAATTTTCAGCATTGCTAAAACTTATAGGACTTTGGCAACTATTAGAGGTGGACTAAATGGCTTTTGCATAAGTGGATACGCATGAGTCTTTGGGGGACCACTGGCAAAATGTTATGGTTCTGATGTAATATAATGGTGGTGGATTTAGTGCTGATTCTTAAACCTGTGTTATAATGCTCACATTGTGAAGTGAAAACAATAAGAATGTGTTTGTATCTGGAGACTAGCATAAAGAAATGTATCTAGCTGCCAAGTTGACAAGGCATGGATTGTTATGGTTGATACATTGGGCCACTTTGGGAAGTGTAGAAGTTTAATTAGGCAACCCAGCAGGGTCCTGGGTTCTCACTTTGTAAGCATTCTCAGTCTGAGCAAGAGGGGGGCCCAGAGATGATGTGGAAATGAAGGAATCACCTTAGACGGTCAGCCTGCATGCTATATAAGGGAGGAAAAGAGCTTTGCTACTCTCCCCCATTTGTTCTTGTTGCTTTTGCTGTCATCTGCTGCCATGAAACATTGCCCCTGTGCCATGCCACCCGCCTTGGAGCCAGCTGATTACAGATTAAAGTCTCCACAAATTTTCTTTCCTTAATTTGGGGCTTTGGGTTTTTTGTCTCAGGGATGAGAGAAAAGTAACCAACACAGCATCTTTTTCAATAATACAGAAATATAAAATTATGCCAAACTGTGCAGCCCAAGATAAAAAATTTACTGAACATTTTCTTTAAAGTTGAAAACAAAGAAACCAATATATTTTCAGTGAACTTTCCTTTTGACTTTCTAAAGCAGGAGAGGGCAAATAAATCAATGCCCAGAATCATTAAGAAGACAGGAATCATATGTCGCAAATTTATGCTTGTTATGATACATAATGTATTCAAAGATTTTGTTGCTCCATGTCAGTTGTTTATTTCTGCATTCACAGCAAGAGGTTGGTGCAAGCTCTAAAGATTTTATTCAGAAAAACACTATAAACAAAGCTCTTAAACATATGGAAATATGTCCCTTGGGTAAAAGAACGAGAATGATTATATATATATATATATATATATATATATAATATTTATATAAGTATACATAAATATATACATATTATATGTAGTAATATAAAACATTAAACAGAATGTACTATGTGTGTGCATTGTACCAATATTTACTTTGAAATATATCTCATTGTACTCTGAGGAAAGAAATGGAATAAAAAATTTCAGATCTCAGGGAGTTCTAATGTTAACAGTGTCCTTTCAAAGATGTGACACCTTTTAGCGATGTATTCCCTCTTTACTCCTACACAAATATTACCCTAGTACTGTATATAAACCTGAAAATAATGATGATGATATTTTCTATCATCAATTCATAATGATAAAACTATAAAAGTGATTGAATATTCAGTAAAAGCTGCTAAAGGAAACACTTTTTATAGATTTAATTAAAACACAAATTGTCCTATGAGTTAAAATGTTATATAGGATTTAGAATTTTAAGATACTTGACTTTCTTTTTTTCAAAGTTAATAACTCACATTCTTTTCATTAAGGACTTTCAGTATTATCTAAATATCATTAATTTACTAAAAGATTTGAAGAAGTGAGATAAATTAATTTCAAAAATTCACACTATACAAAATTCATGGAAAATATATAATAAAATTCTAGAAGTGTCTCAGCTATTGTAGGAAATTCCTCTCGTATCAGTAACACATTGAAATGGAAGCATGTATACAAAAATGATCAAAACATAATATATTACAAATTCAGAGAAAGAAATGAAAATCTTTTTATGCCAAAAACTAACCAGGGATTTAAAGTTAGCTGTACACTAATGAGCTAAAATTGAAGAGTGGAAGGCCTATGACAGATGCCGTACAAGTTTTAGTGAACTGGATCAGATGTCATCCTTCAGTTGAAAGATGAGCATGGACTGTAGATCTCAGCTCATAAGTGCTCAGGTACCTAATATTTATGGAGATTGATCACTAAATACAATTAAGACTAAAAAAACTTCACTTTGAAAAAATGAAAGAAATCAAAATATTTTACAGTCAGTCTTCATTCATGAAACACAGAATGTTCATATTTTCACTTCCATTGTACCTTGGCTGTGGGAAGGGACAAATGCATCGGGTTTTGCTGCTAGAGCAGGGAGATATTTGGGGTTAAAGACCTTGAGTGAATGGATGCTCATGAGGGAAGAAGAAGATGTACACAGATTCTTGGTAATACAGTGAAATTTACAATATCAAGACGTTTTTATCTTCCCAGGTATAAATTCTCTTCTTCCTTCACTTTTTATTATTTTGGTAATAAAGATCACCTCCCTCTAAGTTTTAAACATACTTGATTTTTAGCTAGAGGCTCATTTTGCAGCTACCTCCGAAGCTGGTTGCGATCCTATAACTCACTTTTAGACAAAGAATTAGGAGGCTTTCTCCTCCCTACACTATCCTACTCCCTTACTTCAGGCTGACATGGAAAGGAATGCTGCGATGTAAACTGAAATAATTGTTCTGGGTAATTATAGCTACTGTATTTTTGAGATTATTTTGGCAATAGTAATGGGCTAAAACTTACGAAAACAGAGAAGAATGGATAAAAAAGTAATAAAATTAAAAATAATAAAATACAGACTAATATAATGGGCCATGAAAAATAGTATCAAAGCCTCTGATAACCAAGGTATTAAGAAAATAGAGTGAATAATGAACATACTAGTATAAGTTTTTAGCAAGAAGGGAAATTGTAACTCAGTCTCTCAAATGAATTTACTAAAAACATAAAAATTATATTTAACAAAATCTAGCTATTTTAAAATAGTTACATAGCATGTAAAAAATCAACTTATGATGGTAAAGTGCAAACATTCTAGCACCAAGAAACTGACTAATGAAAACCATCATATTAACAAATTTAAAAAGAAAAATGTCATGAATATTTTAATAGATACAGAATAAGCAATCAATAAAATTAAATACCTTTTGTGTGAAAAATAGATCCAAAATAAAATAAGAATCAGACGAAATTGTCAAGAATGTCTGCTTTCGCTAGTTTTAGTATTCATTAAACTAAAGTTAACCTAGAGAGTTTAGCAGTACAAGGTAAAAGAACAGAACTGATAAAATCATCACTATTTACAGGTGGTAGTTGTTTACATCTACAACTCAAAAAACCTATTATTTCAAATATATGCAAACCATGTGAATTAAATGCACTTAATGAAACAAAATAATTTAGAATTAAAAGTATTTAAAATAGCCCTAATCACCAGGATCAAAGTATACAGGTGGCCAATAATAATAATATGAGAGAAAAAAATACACAGTCCAATTATAATAAAGAAACGTGAATGGAATATGTTAACTCAACTCTGAAACAGAGTTCTAAAAAAGTTATAGTAAAACCTTTTTGAATTATTTTTAATATTCATTTTAATATAAATTTTAATATGTCAGAAGAGAAACAAAAAAGGAAAGAAAGGAAGAGAGAGAAAGAAAGAAAAACAAAGAAAGAAAACATTACAGAACATTACATAAAGACAGTAAAACTGTACCTGATTTCAGTAGAGAAAATTACAATCAAAGAAGTACTTGTGAAAGCCTAATAGTGACTCTGGTCTTAGTGTCTTCTGCTACTCTTGGTGTCAGACTAACAAAAATTCAAGAGTAGACACTGCTATTTGGGGAACAATGAATTTTATAAAAGGCTGTTCAGAAAGAAATTGAGAAAATTATAGTGAACTTTCAGATGCATATGCTGTATGATTCAGAAAAAAACTCTTACCTTATAAAAATCCCTGTTGACACATATAAAATATAAAGAAATGTGTATAAAATCTTTGCCACAAAATTACTTACAATATGAATAGTTCAGAACCATTTTGAGCATTCTTTTTAAAAGATGATAAATATGGCACATTACTGTATTTGAATGGCACATTGGCTGCTTGCTTAGGGGAAAATAACTCTGAATTAAATGTTTTCAAAAGTACAAGATACCGACAAATAGCAAAGCTAGTACAGTAATTGTCTTACTGTTTGGGGAGAATCCTGAGACAATAGAGACTATAATGGCTTAGCCCCTTTTTAATATTTAATTGGCAAATAATAATAATTGAATCACATATTCAACTTATGGGACACACTTACATAGTGCTTAAGTAAGAAGTATAATAGCCTTTCATAGGCCTTAAAAAAGGAAAGATTAAAAATACATCAATTTAATTATTTCAGAAAAATTTAGTAAATGATTAATTGAAGAAGAAACTCAAAAAAGTAAAAATAAAAAATGTGAAAGGAAATAAAGAATAGAAATAACACAAATGAGATTCAATACCAACAAAATCAAGAATTTGTTATTAGAAAATATTAAAAATATAAAACTTTTACAAGTAATGAAAAATAGAATATATCACTTAAAAACATACTTGGAACAAAACATAAATTATATAAAATGTTTAAATAATTGCAATTTGTTATGTAATAAAATATTAATAAATTTCAAAACACAAAATAAAACTTTACAAAGGGAAGCTAGGTTACAAAAGATTAAAGAATAAATAGATTAATAAAAGTGAATAATTTCTGAAACAAGCTTTCATATCAATGAAGTAAAAAACATGGCATGAAAAGGAAGACAAGAGAAAAAGTGCACATTTTATGTAATTTTGGTTATATGATATTCTCAGGAAATAAAGGATTATTCACACAGAAGATAATTACTGATTGGTTAGCATTGAGCACAAGAATGAATATTAACTTCAAATGAAATTATTCTGACATGACAAAAATATTCTAAAACTGAAATGTAGTGAGGATGATAAAATTCTGTAAATTTGCTAAAATTTGTTGAACTGCACATTAATGTTACTGTATATGAATTATATCTCATGAGGCTCAATTAGGTTGATAATCATTAAAGTCAGTAAACTGCATATTAAAGAATCAAAGCTGTATTGCTTCCCAGCTCATAATAATCTCTGGGAGGAAAAAGGATTAGAGGACTTTATGGGTGAACTTTTATGTAAATCCTATGTAGCATTCATGCGATGAATATTAAACCATAAATTATTATTCTTTCACAAATCATTTTTCAAAAAACAGACAAAAATGACTAGGGATTTAGCTCAGCGGCATAAGCACCTGCCTTGCAAACACAAAGTCGTGAGTTTGATCCTCAGTACAAAAAAAGAATTTAAAAAAAAAACAGACAAAAGAAGAAAGCCTAAAGATTTTAACAAGCATACAATATACTCTGTAGCATTTCAAATAAAATAACCTCATATCTGAATGTACATGAAAACATTCTATATGAGTATGAAGTCTCATCATATTAAATTTCTTCACTGTGCTCATAAAGGATTATAATAAAGTGGGATTTATCCCCAAAATGTACTTATATTTAAGACCAGGAAACTAATTTTATCTAACTCATAGATACTGTGATAAAAATCGGTTGTCTCAAAAATACTGCAAAGGTATTGCAAAAACAATAACCACATAGGACAAAAATGATTTTGTTTTTTAGACAAATTCTCAGCATGCAGTTCAGGCTGGCCTTGAACTCACAGTGATCTTCCTGCCTTAGCTTCCAAAGTGCTGGGATTACAGGCACTCACCGCCACACCTGGCCAGAAATGAAACTTTTACTATGCTGTACACAAAGGAAAATGTATAACATATATCATATTTACATATGGGTATTAGATGACATATATTAATCACATATATAGTGTGTTATTTATCAAATGTTATATATATATATATATATATATATATATATATATATATATGACTTTCATGGCCATTCTCACTTTGGGAAAGAGCCAGAATTTGCAGTGCCAGACCTGGTCACTAAGGTGGGTGAGGGCTCACCCCAAGGTTTTATAGGCCCACCCTCCTGTTGGATGGCACTTGTCAGTGGCATTCGCTGCATTTTTGATACCTTGTCCTAAACAGAATTAACAGAAGTAGTTCAGAAAGTAGTAAGGAGGCTGAATGAGTATGTTCAAAGCAAAAGAGAGTATTTTGAAGGAGATTAATGGCAATGTCTTCCACTTTTTACTTCTAATTTAAAAGTTCACCATATTTGTTGCTCATACCTCATATAAAAACCATGGGGATGTAAATGACAGACAGCAAACAGACTTTCAGAAGGTGAGAGAGTAGTTGTTTCTGCATAGGAATGAAAGAAGTAGACTCAAAATGCAAAAAAAGAAACTAGCTCTATGCATAACACTCTGCATATTTTGTTCAGATATACTGAAATATTTTTACATGTGTTAATTCTTGGAATTATCTACTCAGATCATTACTCTATTATCCTTTCTGTACTTCTAAACTTTACAGAATTCAAATCAACTTTTAAAGAAAATAAAGATAGCCAATTATGGTTAGAAGGACAGATGTACAAATGTACTTAAGTGAACTATCCCTAAATTTACCTCATTTGCATAAATTATATAGGAACTCTCCAAATACAAGAGTGCTGATCATCTGAATTACAAAAGAACAGATGTAAAACCTACATTTCAAATCCTTCAGTCAATTACTTGACTTATTAATTTACTATCAATGTAAGTTCATATTTACATGATTGAGGTTTTATGAAGTGAAATTTCTCTTTAGAAAAAAATTTATCCTTTCTGTTAATTTGATGTTATGGATGACTTTTTAACTTATTTTGAAAGTGAGTAATTTTTGCTGTAGAGAAAGAGATAAAAGAGAAATGCATCTAGGTAGAGAATGTGCATTTTGAGCACTCTGAGCCATCCTGCTACAAGGAGCTCACAGGTCAGTGTGTTTCTCTGAAGCAGTGCTGGGCAGGGAGCAAGCGGCAGCTCTTCCTCTTGTTGGTCACTTCCTAAACCATCAGTTTATTTACAGACATGTCACCTGTAACTCTCACTTCAGCCAAAAATTCGGAGTCACTTCTTAGGGTGAAGCCAGGTGATTTCAGAAAAGCAGAAATCTATTCTCCCATTATTCTGGAGGCTAGAAGTCGATAACCAAAATGTTGACTAAGTCCTGCTCCCTCCTGAGTATCTAAAGGAGGATCTCTTCATGCCTCTTCTAGCTTCTGATGGCTCTAGTGGTTGCTTCACTGTGACAAGAAGGCATCCACCTCTATTTCCGCCTTCCCATGGCGTATTCCCTCTCTGTCCTCATTTCTGTGCCCCTGCTCCTGCTCCTGTGAGGACACCAGGCACAGCGACTGAGAGCCCACCCTCATTGAGTATGACCTCATCTTAGCTAATTACTGCAATGAACTCACTTCCAAATAAGGTCACATTCAGAGGTTCCTCCTAGAAGGACATGAATTTGGGGAGGGGCATGACTCAACCCAGTGTATAAGAATTAAACTACCTAATTAGATATTATCTTGAAATGTTAAGTGCTTCATGGCAAATGGAAAAAAAAATATTCTTCCTCTCAAAATTTTATTTCCCTTCATTAAGCAGGCAGTATCTTTAATTCCTGTGGTAATTCTTTTTTAAGTTGTTTCCCCCTGTCTGTTTGTCAGAGGACACGGCCATCATTCATTTTAGAATTACTTCATTGCAGTCTCTGCAAGATTTGGCATGTCCTCAGAAACCAGAGATTGCTTCAATAATACGTCTCTGTGTGCATGCGGGCTGAGGGAACAGAATGAAAAATCCTCTGGGAAATCAGCACTTCCTTGTACTCTGGTTGCCAAAGAAAGGACTTTTGCAATGGGGTATATAAAATGACCTGCAAACAACGGAGGAATAAATCTCCCTAACCTCTTGAAACCATGCAAGACTGATAAGTATTCTTTAGGAGATTTCACAGAATAAAAAGCAAAGTGGAATCATAACAAACAAGAAAGCAATTTCTTTTCAGGACAAAGGAAACACTTGAAATTCCAGGTAACAGATTTATTTCCTGAGCCCCAAAAAGCTGTAATAATAATGGATAGCGCAGTCCCAGAGATCTAGGTCACCATGGCAGTATTTTCAGGGTAGAGAAAGGTATCAGTAAAACAGTTGCAAACCAAGCTGTCCTTGACCGTGTCTCTTCATCACACATGCTCACACATTTCATTCCTTTCATACAAACAAGCTGAAGTACCGTTTACTCAGGCAACTTTACTCCTACAACTTGTGTTTAAATTTCTGTAAGCCACATTCAAACCTCTGTTCTCAAGGACCACAAGCCTCCTTGGAGTCTGCAGGCTCCAGCCACCTGATAAGACTTAGTTGTGTTATGCATCCAACATCACTATATCTATCAAACTACAAACATCTGAAAAACTGCTGCAAAAATTTGCTTTCAAAAAACAAAACAACAATAAAAGACAAACACATTTATGAGATGGTGTATCTTCCTACATATTTCTATTTTTTTGCCTTTAAAGGACAGATGAGGTCCAACTAAGCATTCATGCAGGAAGTGGCTGTGCTCTTAAACATTGTTCTTCATGATTTATAGATTCAGTATCTTCACATAACACTGTCCAAGTGGTCAAAGAAATGTATCTATGAGATGGTTTAGTAATCCTGAGTCCAGCTAGTCTATCCTTATATATAAGAATTTTCTATGCATGAAGTCTTACACACGTTCTTTGTTTCTGGAACATAATACCCAACAAATGTAACTTCAAGGAGTAGAGGTTTATTTTGGGTCAGTTTCAGGGTTTCAGCCACGCATAGTGGTTGGCTCTTGGGCAAAAAGGGAATGGTTGAAAGGCCCATTGGAAGAAAGCTGCACACCTCATAGTAGCCAGGAAACAGAAAGAGGAGCGGGGAGACAGAGGGGGAAAGCTCTCCTTCCAGGCCACACCCCCAATGACCCACCTCTGCCAACCAGACCCAACCTCCTAACAGCAAGTCAGCTTTATGCTACTGAACCTAATCATCCTCCATACTCAGGAGAGCTGGGGGCCCTTTTTAGATCCACACCATAACATATGGCTAGGAGAAGATGTCTTGAAATGTGGATAATTTTCTTTTGTTAACCTCACAGCAATAATTGAAGCCATATCCAAAATAAGAACAGTTGGATGTGGCTGATGTTAATTCACTATGTAACATGGAAAGTGAAAATTAAACAGAAAATGCTGCTAAGCATACAACAGCTCTCAAGTACTTTAGATATGTGGTCTATGAAAAAGTCTGGTACTTCTAACTTTCCACTTATTTTAAATTAATGAGTATAAGATTGAAAACTGAGACATGTAAAAGAACTTGGCAATATGTCAAGCAGTATTCATATTTAAATTTTTCTAGGGTAGTTTTCTAGCATTTCTGTGTTTCATACTCACCTGGAAAACTTTTAAAACTGTTTAGATGGCCCTGTCAGTCAATGAATGAAGAAATAGTGTAGTATAAGAAAACCGTAGAATTCTGCTTAGAATTCCCAACACAGTATATAGAAATGTAGTTACAATACAACCTGAGAAATCTCAAAATGTCACACTAACTTGGCTTTTATGTGTATTTAGACCTTGACACCATACTGGACACCAATCTCTGATCTTACCATGTTGTTCCTCTGCCAATAACTTCTCACTTGCCAACTTGTCTTCCATTTTCTAAATAGTGGAGAAACTCCCGTTTGTGCTCTAAAACTCATCTGAAGCATCATTTCTTCTTTGAATTTTTCCCCACATCCCGGGAAAATCCATTACTCTCTCCTTTCTGCCATGGCCAATTCTAGTCTTAACCTCTTTTCCAGAATGCATCAGGAATGGTACAGCATTTTCCACAGATATTTCAGCCCTCACTAACTTGTAGATCCCTGTGGGAAACTATTCATTTATTCTCACACTTAGCCCAGTATGTACCATGTCACTGACTCTTAGCAAGTGTTTATCTGAATTAAGAAGCCAGCACTTATGTAGCAAATGAGTTTCCTGCTAATGGAACGTGAATACGTGGTTGAATGGCCATCCCAATTAGCTGTATTCAGAAGGGAGGCTCGGTGAACTTGGTGGGTTCTAACCTTTCCAGCAATCCTCGAGACCCACTCTGATGAGTCATGCCCATGCCCACACAGTGTGCCTGCCTTCCTTTCCATCTGCTCTGTTCTCTAAGCCTGCCACTTACCCCCAGTCTCTCTTTTGTGAAATTAAGCTGTCTCAAAGCCACTTGGGAGGAGGTTTCTTCCAGCTGATTAATTTTAATGCTGCAGTGTTTACTTTCAGACTTCATGTTGAGTATATAAATCCAGGTGTTTACAATGGTGGTTCCTCCTTCTGCAATTTCTGTTTTTCCCAAGTAGATTTCCTGAAACAGCTGGTGCCACATATGTAAACAAAATCAAAATATTTGCTCAAATTATTCAAGAGTTTTGCACCCACTGGACCAAATGATGTTTATTTTAAAACTGACCATGCATGATGTCATCAAGATTATGTTGTCTGAGAAATGTAAAACAACTGAAAAGAATTTATTTTAAAAATTAACTATTAAGATGTACATAACTATAATTAATGGAATAGTTATTGAGATAACAGTTAAATAAAGCAGGAAAATACATACTTTATTTCATACCAATTTTGCATGAGATGGTACATGCAAACCAAGAAAATATACTGTGTAATTTGGGAGTTTGCAAAAACAACCACTCCTTTGAGAGCTAAGGTATAAATTGGCAAATTATTTAGTCATAAATTATTTGGCATATTCTCTAATAAATTGATTTTAATATCATCTGATCATGGTCAATATTTTTACTGCAATAATCAAAGTCTCTTTTTAAGGAATAGTTTTTGGTTTAGGGTTTGGGCTGCACCAGAGATCCAAGGAAACGGTGTGTGCAGGGAGAGGACAGGCACAGGGGAGCTTTTCTTGGCCATTATCTGAACCCAGTATACCCGTTATCTCTGAGTCACCCACAGCACCACAGTCCAGAAGGAGAGTGTCCAGATACCTGTTTTAAACAGTTGCATAGTTCAATGGAAAATTGCACCTGAGATAACTGCAGGAGTTGCAGTAATTGGAAATCTAAATAAGAGGAGCAGATAAAGAGAGAAGCATGTACAAAGAATAGCAGTCTTGAGGGCTACAGTTAAACTAAAGGAAATTACTGATGTGAGATGGTGGTGCAGAGGCAGATTAGTGGGCTGTAGGATACACCAGAAATTTTATGTGAAAAGTTGTGGGAAGCCCATGCCCTTTAGCAGGAGAATGAGATGATCAGCTAATAAGATTAGAAAGGAATGTCTACCAGCAGAGGCAAAGGTTGAGGGAAAGAGACCTCTTTATCACTCTTTTTCCCCTCAAAGCCTCTGTATTCAATGTAGTGTCCATGGGTAGTATTCCATAGGTCAACCTTGGAATGTGTGATTGTGTGTAATATCGAGATGATAATTCCTTTCTGAAATCACCCATTGGTCAGGGGTGGAAAACATCCACATCTACAGTCTAAAAGCACTCCAGGGACAATAGGTCCAAGGCTTAGTAAGGTCACACAGCTGTTCAGCAAAAGTCTATATCCCATAGGTCATGGTTAGAGCATAAACATCAAAAACAACCCTGCGTGTTCCTTAGTTAGCCTTGTGGAGTCGGGCAGCAGTGCACAAGGTTAGACCAGCCAGGTTCAATAAGTATCTGTGTGTGTAAAGGAATGTATAGAAATGGAAGCCAGAGAAGCACTTGATTAGCCTTTGTAGATCCTGGCTGTGGTAGTTAATATCTTTGTGACTATGTGTTTGTGCTGCTTGCTAATCAAAAGCACCTGAGTAGAAAGTACGCAGAAGTCATCTCTTAATTGAAAACAGTTTAGAAATCAAACACTAGAGTTGATCCACCCCAACCCTCCCTAATGAACTTTGTGGAAGTTTCTCAGCATATGGAATGAAGAATGGAAACATGATAACATTCTGCTGAGCTAACGTCAAGTATCATGCTGGGCAGGAAGGATGAAACTCATCCCTTTCTCTGGATTGCACAGATGTGAAATCTGTCTGGGATTGATTACCAAAAATGCTGATCACTTCAGCCTAAGGAATCTTGCCATACTCTGAGTTTTGAGATGCTCATGTTCAAACCGTAATTCACAAGGTAACTGCTAGGTTTATCTAGCAAGCACCTTCATTCAGTCTATACCTCATTTACAGTTCCACAGAAGCCACGGCCCGTTTCAGAGACACAAAGACATATGACACACTGATCTCACACTTAAGGAGCTGCCAAACTAAAGACAAAAGATGGTAAGGAAGAGAGAAATGTTGAATGAAACTATAGTTTATATAATAAAAGGAAACTGTGCTCTCCTTCTGAATGCGCTGGTTTCCATCTTCCTTTGTTCTCATGATCTCTGTGTTCCCTGGGGTAAGGTAAGCTCACTCACGCACTTCATCAACACTCAGCTTTCAAGAACTGCTGGAGAGATCAGTGTACGTTCTTCTTGGAAGGTCCAAAGTGCTATCCCGGTTATTCCTCAGAGTTCCCCATCCACTGTGACTTTCCCTCACAAACCCACAAATGGCCTGCATTGCTAGAAAATAAAGTGGAATCATGCCAACAGAGTCCATTAAACCCATCCTTTTCATATATTATGGACCCATCAACCAGTGAAGAAGATTCCTACTTTCTAAGTCAGCTACGTTCTCTTGTGATTATACATGCATATTGTATCTTTGATGTTTATCACTAAACATAAAAAACAAGGCAAATGATTCCACTATGATAGTCACATAGATTATTACATAATTACATTAATAATTAATTCAATATTTTTCAAATGAGATGAAAAAGTTAAAATATACATTACAAGTATTTCTTAGGAAAAACATGAATAATACAAGTATCATTGATATAGAAGAATTAACAATAATGTGTATATATATATGTATGCCATGTGTGCACATTATATATGTAATATATATATAATTTATAACTATTATATGTGAAATATATTCATATATGATTTGTAACTGTTGCTTTGGTTTTCTTGGCCTCTGCTTTTTTATGTGACTATTCCTACAAACATATTAGTCCCCAAATAGACATCATTCCTTTAATTATTCTCTTCACTTATACATGCTGAAAATAAAATAAAAAGGACAAATTTCTTTTTTTTGCATAGTGTGATAATGATACAACATTTTTAGCCTCATCTGAATCCTTGAAACCATATATTAATCTTTGTCTTGTCCTAATGATTACTCTACCATGCTTCCATTATCATTTGACTCTAGTCTGAAAATATTCCACCCCCAAATCCTCCCCTTTCACTGGAGGACAATTCATCCAAATAAACAGAGCATAGGAGGCCAATATGTATCTCAAATTGGAAGTGTTCTACTGTGCCACTGTTTTCCTTAGACCCTGTCAATGGAAGAAGCAAAATTTGGGGTATAATTTTCCTGTTCTGTTCCTCTTGGTATTATTCATGAGAATGAACCTTAAATTTAGGAATGAACCCTAAATTTAGGGAATATTACTTCTGAGGCTTGGACATCAGGACTCCTAACTAACACAGATGTCCAAAGGCTGAGCTGAGCATCTGGTGCATCACTGTGCCCTTCCGGACAGGTGGCACCTGCCCTGGAACCTCTCTTGTTCTGTATAATGTATGGCAGACTTATACCAGGGTGGTTAATTCCTACCACATGTGCACTTTTCCACACTTTTCTTTAATTTTCACTATTCTAGGTTTAAACATGGAAGCACTTGTGGTTCTCATGTAGATGACAAGATGATTCATTTTTTTAGATATATTTATACTCCTTTTATCAAAAATGTAGGAAAGACAGATTTAGAATTGCTTTTAGCCTCACACCTCCTTCTCTACTTCCAACATGTAATTGCCTACTGCCACCCATAAGGTACTGTCCTTCACCACACAGAACAGTTTAGGGGAAGGCAGTGGGACTGCATCTGACTCGTACTTCACAGGAGAATTAAGGAGCTCAAAGTAGGGTAGCTCATGTCTGCCTCTGTGTGTGTGTGTGTGTGTGTGTGTGTGTGTGTGTGTGTGTAAGGAGAGAGGAGAGATTGAGTTGAGATTGAGTCAAATTGAGTTGACTATTTAACAAGCATTCCTCATTCAGCAGACCACCTCTTCTCCTGTTAGAGGTAAACTGACCACAGTGCCATGAGGGTGACATCTGTCTTCAGAGTGGGTTAAGATTAAAGTAGCTCATTTTGCTCAAGCAAAATCATGCAGGGAAGATACAACTTTTAACTCATTAGCTGGAGTTTAGTTTGCTTTGACTTTAAACCTAACTTCCTCTGACGTTTTCCTAGGGCGAGGATTGGAAGTACTCATTGCCACTGTCTGAAAACCATGGGTTTGACTCTTGAATACCCTCAAAGGCTGGTAGGTTGAAGGGTTGGTTCCCAGACCATGATGCTACTGGAAGGAGGTGGAATCATTAGGACCTGGGGCAGAAAGTTAGTTCATAGCAGGAAGCAGGTGACTGGTACTTGCTCTGGAAGGAGATACTAGGACCCCAGCTGTTCTTCTTCCACATATTAGCTTCCTGCTAGGATGATAGACTTGTGTCCTCTTTGACATAATGTGCTCCTACAGGCCCAAAGCAACTGAACCAAGTGACCACCAGCTGAAACCTCAGACACCTAAAACCATGAGCCACAAGTGGCCTTTCCTGCTGTTAGCTAACTATTGTAGGTGTTTTGTCACAGTGACAGAAAGCTCACACACTTCATTCCTCAATCCTGAGTTCTAGTTTACAACTGGCTTCTAGGAATTGTGACATAAATAACATAAAGCTTTTTAGTTTACTCTGCATTTTTTACATATATTTGTCTTTACTTTTCACTACCCCATGTTGTTTCAAGAAGTGATCATTTTAACTTTTACAGGTGAGAAACTTCAAAACCAAGTCCAAGGGAAGTCAGAAGTTGTCCAAAATGACATCACTAGGAAAGAGAAGTGTTCACAACTGTGGTTTCCTACACCAGAAACAAAAATTCATTCCATACAGTGTGAAGCATAAATGAGGAAGTGCGTTTCTCCAAAACAACTTAGATCCAAATGAGCTGATTATCATTTAATTCATGTAAAAACAGAAAGAAAATTTCCACTTCTAGAAAAAGTGCTGACTTAATGCAGCAAGTATTTATTGAGCCTTTACTGTGAATCTCGTTATTTTCCTATTAGCAAACAGACTTGAGCTGGCCATTCATACAGTTTGGGGTTAAGCTGTATCCATAAAGCCCTTGGTCGGAAATTCTCACAGAATCTGAAGAAAACACCTGTTCAGGGTCGGATTCCTGGGAGTGGTGGAGGAATATGCAACTGTAATGTGTTTTCTATGTGATTTTCACTGATGGTAAATCTCAAAACTTGCAATTTACAAACTTGATTAAAATTCCTAGTTTGAATTCATCCCTTTTTATTCAAGCACACAAGACAAACCCTGTGAGAAAACGTGTGTTACTTAGTCCCACTCTTTCTTCTGAAATATTTTCACTCACATAATCTTTTTGCTAAACTAGAGAAATGATAGAGGCTGATATTCAAGACCGCAGACTCTACCACCAGCAATAAATAGCATTGCTTGTTGGAGAAATCTCTGAGGGTGGCCCCACTGTATTTTTCCTCTTTGGCAGCAGTCCCATCAGTTGTCTGACTAAAGTTTGTACTTATATATGAATGACTCATATTCTCCTCATGCTGTGTCCCATGAATTACTTGGAAGAATTTCTGCTGCTTTGGAACATCACGTATCAGGGGACAGGTATTGGGTTGCGTGTGCCTGTATTTCCAGATAAGCAGATATAAATGTCTAAACTATTTGCTTTTTTGCAGAGCTCTTGGAATGACTTCATTTTTGCAACATCTTAAATGTAAAATCATGAGATAGATTTCGCATTTTTGATATCAACTTTAACTTGAAGATTCCAAAGAATGAATTGATACAGGAAAAATTATAGACAGGAACTAACATGAAAAGTACAGTGCTATCAATATCAGAGAAACAAAGAAAGACAAAGAGAATTTTACTGTTTAGCTCATGACCATTACTGCTATCTGATGAAGTGAATTCTTTCCTCTAGATAGTCATTTTCCCTAGATAGAAGTCTATATTAAGATCCACAGAGAAAAAGAAAGCAAGAAATCATTAAGTATGTAAAAGGGTCAAGTTCCCATGTGTCAAATTCTGACGCAGAACCACCAGAATACTTAGTAAGTATTCATTAATATTATTAATCTTCAACTCCTCTTTTGCTGTCTGAAATAGTGCCATCTCTCTACACTGAAGTCCGATTCTGTATCAACAACTTTTTTCCATTTAAAGAGTGAGGTGAAATTTAGAAAGAAAAACATGGATGGAAAAATAAAAACACAGGGATTTTCTCAAACCACAGGAGGTAGAATCTTTTTGAGCATGGATAAAAGTCACTTTCTAAAATTCTACACTGAGTGCCAAGAATTTAAATTATATACTGCTATAGTTGAAAATGAGCATGTCTGTCTTAAGATTTCTTAACCTCAGCACTACTAACATTGGAGTCAGATAATTCCCAGCTGTCAGAAGTATCCTATGCATTGTAGGGTGTCTAGCAGAAACTATGACCTGTACTCTCTAAATGCAGTACACTGCTTTCCACTGTGACCACCAAAGTGTCTCAAAAAACTGCAAAATCACCCTTGTCTTAGAACACTGGAGTCACTGGGCTGGGTCTGCTGGGTAGGTGACTCTCCATGTGTGAGATGATACCCAGCCTAACTCAATCTGCTTCACATCCAAGTGGGTACCTGCTGGTCATTCATCACTCTTAGTCTGGTCTTCACAGATGCTGGACTTCAAGGTGTTCTCTTTATGTTGCAGTTGTGAGCACAACTTCTTTCTGAAAGTCTGGAAGGAGAAGAGTTGTTGCTATGCCTCAATACAATACAGGAAGCCAATTAATATTAAACGCCTGGCAGTATAATTCATTAAATGTACTGTTCCACCCCAACACAAAAAATTCCAAGTTCTCTTCTTCTTCAATCTCTAATATCCTGCTATGGTCTGGGTTGTCTCTTATCCTGTCCAAATTTTTCTCTGGCTCACTCTTCTCCCCATAATAAGGATAATTTTCTACCAACTGTCCTGGATACCATAACATAAACTACATAGATGCTGACTTGTTGGACACCCAAGCCTATGGGCACAGCTTTACATGACAGATGGATAGATAGATAAACAGACAGATATACTTACATTAGTATTGTTCATTTTCATATAGGAATATAATGTGTATATATATTCATAAAGGGAAAAATTATTTTTGCTAAAAGGAAAGCAAAGAATATACCCTTGCTTTCCTTGCTAATAAGAAATTACCATCTTTGCCCAACAAAGCTTGGGTAAATATTCCTAAATAGCCCATCTGCCACCAGGAAGAAGAAACCTTAAAAATCAGGGAAGGGGTGTTAATTGTCACAGGTACAGAATGTAGTAAGTAGATTTTGTATCTTCCTTACACTTAACATGGATCCTTCACCTACCCTGGCTAAGGCAATTAATGACTTTTCCATGATACAGTGTAAGGATGTGATTGAAGGAGACACACTCTTATAACAAAAGACAGGATACTTCTGCAGAGGGGTTAATGTTCATGACAGCAACTTCTCAATGTCATTTACACGTCTTACAACAAGGTCAGCCTGTGAGACCACAGTGAGGTTTTTGCCTTTTACTTTCCCATGTCAGGATCCAAAGCTCCACTTTTTTCTATAAAACAGTAGCTCTCTATTAGACTATTAGACACACTTGGAAATATCCTAGCTGCCAGACAGGAAAAGAGGAATTCACAGTGGGGAAAGACTGAAGGGAAATATGGGACCACAACATAGCAGCGACTGATTTCCTTATAGTCAGATACTCTGCTCTGAAACCGAACTTAGAAAGAATTGGAATAAACCAGGAAGTTGTGTTGAGTTGAAATGAATTGCCTGAACTTGAAGTAAAGAACCGATTAATCACTCTATGTTTTACCTGCAACAGCATTTTATTGAGTAACATGAAACTCATCCCTTCATAATTAGGGAGTTATTTCTGGAACCACATCAACACCTTTGTATTGTACGCAGAATGTCTCAGACATTTTCTTGTGCACTGTTAAAATGTTCTATATACTGAGGTATTATTGGCAGTTGCAGCAATAAGGTGACTAACTAAAAGAAAAATTAAAGGATTTTGACCATTTTAGATTACACCTAACATAAATCAAGAGTGTGACACTCTCTGTAGTTGAGTGTAATGACACTGGCTTAGGTTTTATTACATCTTAAATATGGTTTCATTTGCAGTGCTACAGGACCTGACTAGAACTTTTGCTGCTCAAAATGAAAAAAGGCATTCCCAGTGTGAGTCAAAAAAAGAGAGAATTATGCCAAGAAATGTAAATTAAGTCAGTGTGGATTTCTAGTTCACTCTTAAAGAAGCACTTTGTTTGTGGTTATTTTATCTTTTCATTAGAAGTTTAAAATTATTATATTTTTGTTCTATAATTTAACTTTGAGATTCTAGATGTTCCTTTATCAGCACTGGAGAGGAATCAAAAGTATAATTTGGAAAATATCACAGGTAAGTTTTAGCTCAAAATAATTAACAAATCATCCAAGAAATTTACACACACATCATAGATTCATAATACATATGCATTATTTACATGTATATTTACTATATATAATATATGACAGGTAAACCTCCATTCTCATGAATACAACATAAGTCATGATTTTGATGAATTTAATTCAGAAGAACTTTTTCCAATTAATATCCTGTATCAATACCCAGAATTCTTATTAGCGATAAGAGCCCAAACCTTGAGTGGTATTTTCCAGTGGAATCTAAAATGATCCCAGAACTAAACAGGAAATGACGTTGACAACTCTTTGATACCAAAGTCTTCTTTGATGTCTCTCCTTTCTTTTCTGATGAATCCTCATTTTTTATCTTTATGTCAAAAATCAGGTCTGCCGTCTAATTTTCCTCCCACCTCCAACAACCCACATGATCTCACCAGAACAATAGCTATTTTGCCTGATAAATTTAAGCTAAAGCTTCCTTTCCTAATGCTCAGGACTGTGAACATCAGAGCCCTGCTGCAGCTCCCTGTCTGGATGTCCCACAGCCACCTAATGTCAACCTGCTAAAGATCTTTCTAACCACATACTTCCTGGTATCTTCCTATACCGTAAATTACCAAGGGTTAGCAAGACCTCATCAGTTAATTGGTTTAATAAAAATAATCTGTCAGCTGAATATACTCTGTAAGGCCCTTCTAACAATTTAACCTTTTCCCATAACAACCTTCCCTGACATGATAGAAATTGCTAAATCAGCTTTCCCCAATTCCAGATGGCCACTCAGTCCATGTGCTAAATGCTCCCAAGTTTCTGTCAAAAAATAAAAATGATGTTCAAGTCTGTATCATTCTTCTGCTTAAACCCTTCAATGTACTGAACAAGCATGGGGAGGCTTATTTATCCCACGTTTATGTAAATCTTCTGAGAGCAAAGTACACACCCACTTTTTTTAATGTAACTAAAGCAAAGATCATATCAAAAGGAACTATTTGATGTCACTTCCAAGAGGAGAGATGGAGGCAGATTTTGTTTAGAAACTGTTTCAGACTTTTTTCTATACTCATTCACTTTGGCTAGGTCAAAGTTACTTGAAACTAAGGATATCCAGGAAACTTGTATTGCTTTATCTGTTCTTCTCCTTGAAGCAGCTCAAAGATGCATGATACAGAACATCTCAGCAGGGGAAGATGTTGAAGAGTGGGCCCCGTAGAACTGGGAAGCTCCATTCAAAGCAAGCACAATTAGAGCCTGAGTCAGTACCTAAGCAAAAGATGAAGAATGCTAAGGGAATATGTAAAATATCACACTTCTCTGTCCACACCAAATTCTGTCCAAATCACATCTAAAGTGCTGATCTCCTCATCCTTCTGTACTTCGCATATGAGGAATACATACAGTGTGCTTTTGCAAGGTGGTAGATGGGGTAAGGATGAGACACAGAACTTTAACTTCCTGTATGAATGATGCACATCTGTTTTTTAAAAAATATTTGAGTTTCCCAGTGAACTTTTGTTATCATGATCTATGTCTTTTTGTAAAGTCTCACTTTTGGACAATTTAGGAGATTCCTTACTGCCTGGGCTCCAGTGTTCAAACACTATGCCATTATGAGTGTCTTGGTTTGCATAAAATGTCCTGAATTCTGTGTTATAATCTTAATCCTCAGCTCTTGCACATCAACTGAGTTTCCACAGGAAAACTTATTCATTTCAGTGTTCTTTCAAGTTGAGTTTGGTGTTGTCCATTAGGGTGCAGTATATACTCACATGGCAATATATTATATTGCAAGCAGACCAGAATTCATCCTATCAAAAACATTAATGGTTTTTACAATAACTAAACTCCCAAAATAAAATAAAATAACTAAACCCTATTAATCCTTTAGGTACCTATTCAAGGTTGCAACAGATAGGCAACCTTGAGTAGATGTAAATGTTTGTTGAAGAAGTACTGTAGATGTGTGATTGTTTGTGCTCTTTTTCTCCTTGAATGAGCACTTTTCTTTTTCTAAATGAAGTGTGATGACAGAGTCTAATGTCAAAGGATATTTTCTCAGCACCTCTAAAATCCTACCACATTGCAGATACACTGATGACACGTTAAGTCCTGGCAAGGAGCTACTTTCAGTGACAGCAATCCTGTCCCCGAGGCCAAGGCATCTTGCTACAGTCATGCTCCACTTGGAATTCTGCCAAATGCACACCTGAAACTAGATTTTTGTCATACCTGCTTCATCTTGTTTCTGGAACATGATGTAAACCTTTTGATCTCCTAAGAATCCAGTGTAATGGAAATGATGAAATGTGTATCCAGAGACTTCAAGGAAGTGTTTGTTCTCAAGCATCAATAGGGAGCATCTTTGTTCTGACAACCTATAAACAACCAAATTGTTTGTGATAAATTAAACTTTAGTTAATAGACCTCATGATTTTCATTGCAGTCTTTGCTCGGAAGAAACTATCTTTGATCTTTCTTAGAAGTTAGTCTAGACATTGAAGATTATCTTTCTTAATTTTGTGACTCAGGTTCAATTACTAAATGTCCATTTAAGTATTTAAGTATCTTCAAAAAGGACCACAACACACTGGGTTGTATTTCTTACATTGTTTGATGAACATAACCCATTATAGCAACACGGTTCAATTTACTTCTTTGACACATGTCCAACTGTCCCATTGTGGAAGATAGTTTTACGGGATCAGAGCCAGATATCTATGTTATCTCCATCACATAATTTGCATATTTTAAGATAAGAAATAGCTACTTTAAAATATTGGGAAACAGGTCAAATGGAGACATCATTGAGTAAAATTTGTTGGTAGTGCTAGGACAAAAGGAAATATCAAAATTGATTACCCACTCCACAGTGATTCTCAAACACCCATTTTGAGGGTATTATTGGAAGGCTTTGATTCTCTTACAGTTTATGTATGACTCCTTGGCTTCTCAGGCTCCTCTCTGTACTTGTCACAAGGCTTCCTATGAGTTGTGAATGCAGCAGTGACCATGACAAAAAGGGTTCTTGTTTCCATGGAAGCTCAGAGAAAAAGATGAAGTTTACACAGTATGATGAAGCATACAGTGAATGCTAAAATTTTTGAAAACACTCACAGTATTAGATTAAAAGCCACATCGCCATTTGTTATTGCTTATATTTTAATGTCCACAATAGGACTGCATGGGATTGTAGGTAAATTTTTTCAGAGGAGGCTGGATCTAGAGTGTGATGCTGGGATTAAGGATGTGACACTGGGATTAATTCATGGTGCAATACCAGAATTTAGAGACCCCCCCACCTAGTTGTGGGTGCTACCCACTTGTAGGGGCAGGAAGTCTTGATAGAATATAAGCGGCAGATAAAGGCCGCTAATGTTGTTTGCTGTTGGTTGCTTGGTGCTTGTCATTTTCGGCTTCTTTTCTATTTTGCTGCATTGCTGCCTTCTACTGTGAAGTGTTTCCCCTCTGTGACTCCCCTCTGCCATCCCACCCTGCCTTGGAGCCAGCCAATTACGAACTGACGCCTCTAAGAACTATGAGCTACAACAAATCTTTCCTCCTTTAATTTTGGGAACTATATCTCAGCAACAAGAAAAATTAACTAAGACACCATTAATCCTCAGCCAAATACTTCCCGCCACTTTGAACATTTATTCTATCATTCTTGCCACTTTCCAAAGCATTTTTAGAAGTTGTATTTTTTGAGTGTCTAGTTGTGCTGTCATGGCTGTTTCAATGTCCTGAATTCATTCAAAATGTTTAACTTTGATCGTTGTTTTGAGTTTGGGGAAGAGTCAGAAGTTACATGGCACCAGAGCTGGTGATGAGATAAATGAGGACAAACCATAACTTTTTTAAGAGCCTGAAATTTCATTTGATGGCACTCATCAGCAGCATTCATTGTATTTCTGATGACACCTTGTAAAGACATTCACCGAACAGATGGTAAGCATGATGGGATGAACATTCAAAACATGGAGGATTTTTTAAGGATAATTCATGGAAATGTGTCTTTTATTGTAATGATTACTTTTATTTAAATATTTGCTATATATTTTTCCATCACTTCATAGAACATATACTAGCTTATGAAACCATTAAGTAAGGACCACAAAAAACATAGCACAAGAGGCTTCTTATGCATTGAACAATGCAGTCTCCCAAAATGCAACCAGGATCTACATATAGAGCTTTAGCTAGAAGAAAGAATATAAACAACTTACAAATAATCTTATTGGAAATTTTTAGCTAATATTTTCTTGAGTTTAGACAAAATCTTTTTGGCATTCAACAGCATTCATTATCATTGATACTTATTCTATCCCCTGATAACTTTTTGGTCAAGCACTAAACTTAAATTTAGATCTCTTAAGTTAACAGGCATTAGTTATAGGAGTGCTATTTCAAGCAACTTACTACATGCTGCTGGATTATAAAGAACAAAACAAATACGTCTCCTTCCCACAGAGAATTTCAAAAGAAAATAAACTGTAATGCCATGATTACAATGAATGAAAAGTGTAGGCTACTTCATTTATAAGGCTAAAGTTAAACATCACCCTAAATTTAAGAAACCTAAAAAGACCTGCAAATGTTGAGGCTGATTTGATATTGGAGTCTTAGGCATAATTGATAAGGTCCACACCAACTCCTAAACCTGTTTTCATCCTTCGGTATCCATGGCAGTTGGTTCAGGATACACATGAATACCAAAATCTACAGATGCTCAGGTATCATATGTAAGACAGCAACATTTATAAAGGACCTACATACACCCTTCCATGTATTTTACATGATCTCTAGATTATGAATGACACCTAGTATAAAAAAAATGATATGTAAATAATTTTCATACTGTTTTGTTTAGGAGGTAATGACAAGAAAAATATCAGTGTTCTGCACAGACATGTGATTTTTGCTGAATATTTTCCATCTGTGGTTGGTTGAATCCATGGATATAGAACTCATGAAGAATCAATTAAGTACGAGAACTGACAGTCTAAACTAGGAATAGACCTAGAATCCTAGCTGTCATCTCCCCTTGAAAACAAACAAGGAATTATAAATTTTTTAATTTACTTTTTTTTTTATTGGTACCAGGGATCGAACTCATGACCATGTGCTTGCAAGGCAGGCGCTTATGCCACTGAGCTAAATCCCCAGCCCCAGGAGTTTTAAATTTTTTTAAACTACATCATTTCATCAATTCATTCATTGCATCCACGGGTTATCACTGAATTGGTTACTACCTTTTAGCAAGATTCTTGTGTATTTGACTTCCAAATTATACCTGGAGTCCATGATATAAAATCCAACAGTGATGTGGGGAATAAATACAAAGATTTTCAACTTTCTGATGATGCAATTAAATCTTTATAGTAACATCTTATAGCTAAATAGAAGACATGAACTTTTATAGTTGAATGAATTCACTTGCTTACCCAGAGTCTGAGTTGTTTTTTACTATGTTAACTTTATTCAGAGTACTCAATAGTCCCAACTTCTAGCAGGGATAAGCAAGCATACCCTTTCAGCTTTTAGTGAATTCCTGCAAACTTAATCTTGGAAAGGCAAGAGGGCGATAAAAGACTAGAGACTAGGAACTGACTCATAACTACCAAGCTTTGGTTGCGGTATAAATTTAATCCAGTCCATGAGATTGGCCCTGGAATTATAGCTCAATGTACTGAGGTCTTCTCTCACCTGCCTCTTACAGACAGCAGGGTCTTCACACTGACCTCCTCTCATTCTCCAGCTGTTGCTGGACTACAGTCATTATCATTCATCATCTCACATTAATCGCACACCTACTTTTAACTGGCTGGGCTCTACTCTACTCTGCCTCGGAAAGATCTGCCTTGATAGTATCTATTCTCTTACATGATATGACTAAGGCTCTGTACAGATCTAGTAAACAGTCCTCTGAATCATTGCCTTAGCCAGAAAAAAATGAAGATGGAAAATAAGACTAATGCATGGGGTGAATGTTTTTAATAGTGCAAATGCTCTTGCATGGTAAATTGTTATGGACAAAACACTGAATATGTACTTTTTGGCTCCTATTTTGCATATAACTATCACCTATTTTAAGAATATCTAAACATGTAACTATACTAGAGATTGATGATTTTAATTCTAAAATGAAAAAGAAAACTCAAATATAGCTGGCAGTTAAATTCAATTAACTGTGCTTAATAAGATTTCTTGAACTAAGAATGAATACATATTAATTCATTAATCCATTTAGCCATTCATGTATTAACTCATTCCACAAATATGTATTTAGGATCAATTCTGGATAAAACCATATTCAAATCATAGTTAAGCACAGAGGAAAGATTGTTTTGATTTTCTGAACATATTGGATTCATTTAGCCCTGAAGATTATAATTTTTTCTTTTCTTTTTTCTTCAGGAGTAGTCATCTATTCCTAGAACTGAGCAAACAGCAGGATTGTTATGCTCCCATCATCACATTGATTCATTTATTTATTCATCTGTTCATTTTATAAACATGTACTAAAGTCTTGTAGTCTGCATTGGTCCAATTCCTACAGAAAGAAATGATTATTGCAATATATTAAATACAAAAGTTTAGCATAGCTTGCTTGCAAGATATTAATAGAGGTATGAGGTAAGGTACAATAAATTATTTTTTTGGCCAAGTGGAATCTGCGGCTGAGAATTATGGGAGACTTTGTGGAGAAGAGGGGTCTATTGTGGCTAGCAAGGATGCTTGGAAGGAGTGCGCTGGAAGAGATGGAGGGCAGAAAGCCTCAGGAGAGGGAAAGGTCCTGAAGGAGCTGCAGTGACGGAGACTTCAACCCTGCACTGAAATTGGGGGAGGAAGAGGAAGCAACTCTTTTGAAAATGATTCATGTCTTTGTCAACATGTAGGTTAAAAGCCTAAATTTAACTGGATTAGTCAATAGTGTTCCCCGGAAGGGCACGTCAGTAGGAGAGTCACATAGTTACACAAGCTGAAAAGCCCTGCTTCCTGCCTCTGCAAGGCAGAGAACCAAAAAGCTGGTAGGATAATTCAGTCCCAGGTCAAAGGCCTGAGAACCAGAGAGTCAGTAATGCAGTGCCCGGTTTAGCAAGAAAAAATGCACTTTGAGGCCTGGTTTAGGTCGTGTGAGAATGAAAAAAAGGGGCAGAATTCCTTCTTCCTTCACCTTTTGTCCTTTGCAGCCTCTCAGAGGATTACACAATGTCCACCCTCTTTGGGGCAGGTAATCTAGTTAATAAATCCATTAAAAATCATTTTCTTCTGAATTTTCACCCCTTTCCTCCAGCACAGAGTATTTTATTTCCCCTCCATCTGGAAAGAACTAACATTGATAATTCTTTCCCTTCTCTTATCTTTAGGATAGACTTTCAACAAATAGTTTCCTTTGTTATCTTTATGATTTTTCTCTTTAAACAGGAATACCCTGTAGGTAGATCAGCCTTTAGACCAAATGTCTTTAGAAAATTGATTCTTTGAATAAATTCCTGATTATCTGTGTGCCCTATTCCAAGAATACCTAAATTCAATTTAAATTCAAAGCTGGAAAATAATAATATGGAATAATGTGATGTTTAGTTTTGATTAGTTTGAGCGATTTTTAGGAAGTTAGGAAAATACACTTCCAGGTGTGTCTGGGTGCATCACGGGGCTGTGAGCATATGACCACATCTGACCTTCTCTGGTTACTTCTCTGGGCCACTAATCCAGTTGCCAGAGGTAAGCAGGTTTTCCCCACCCCGCCCTTCCACCATAGTGTTTCTGCCTTGGAGTCAACTGAGCATGCACTGAACCTTCTGAAACTATGAGCCTAAATAAATGCTCCCACCTTTAATTTGTGTATATCAGATATTCTCTTCCCTATGGGAAGCCAAGTGATGCAAACAGTATTACCAGTAGGTCTGATCACAAACCCCACATATCTCTAAAGCAAAGTTAGCCACTCACAAATATTTTCAAAATTGAATCTGATTCAAATTCACACATCCTGCTAATTCAGCTGTGAAATAGAAGTGTTGTGAATTTCAGTCTCCTCTCATTTTTCAAGACAGAAGCAGTTAAACTTCTCATGTCATGGGTCTCTTTGCCTATTGTGGTCTGTACAGAGGCCTGTTTATTTATACTGTGACCTTCATCGGGGCCTCTCAGGGATCTATTGTTCAGGCTGGCATTGAACTCATGATGTTCTCTAGGCTGGCCTCAAACTCACATTGATCCTCCTGCCTCAACCTCCCAAGTGCTGGGACTACAGGCATGCACCACCATATGCAGCTTCAGCCTTTCTTTTATCTCAGAGGTTGGGTCCCCATCTGTCACTTAGCCCTATGCTGTTTCAGAGAAAAGAAAATGCAGCAGTGTTCAACACTATGATGACCATCAGATTTTCATTTTGTTTTGTTTTCTTCTTTTTCCTTTCTTATCTTATTGGAATATCATTTAAATGAGTAAACATAGGAGTTGTTATATCTACACTGATATTCCAAGCTATTGTGAAAGTTTTAAGATTCTTGTAAAACCAAGCAATATTTAAAAAAATTTGAAATGAAGAGACAGACAAATCTCCAAGATGCCTGTGTTATGTTTAAAACTATAAAAATGTGTTTAATGATTGCTACATATGATCTTTAGTAAATCTTAAGGGAATCTCTGAGATGTAAGTACAGAGGAATGTTGGCTATACAATGTCACAAAACCTCGAACCATTAAGTGCTTTGATTGATGAATGTGATATCATTTTATTTCAATCTGATATCATTTCATGTCATTGACCACTAATCAGGTTGCATAGATAGAATCCTATTTCAAAATATTCAATACCATAAAATTACCTTGATGATTCTTAACTAAGTGCATTGATAAAAATTTTCTGACAGCTTTCATGAATGATGATCACTGAATTAACATTTCCTGGATGCATTATACTACATCCAATTCCTTAAGGATATCTATTGAGGTTTCCCCATTTCATTTGTGATACAAGATAAAACGGTAATTAGACAGTAACAAAGCTTCTTTGTAAATGTTGTGGGTTTTATTTAAAATACCCCTAAAATCTCACACGTTGGGAATGTGACCCAGTCAGAAAAGCTGGGCCACTGGGAGTGTCACCTAGAAGGGTACATTCTTGTCCCTGGTTCCTGTCTTATCTTTCTGTCTTCTTACTGTCATGACTGAAAATCTTTATTCTGCCATGTTGTTCTATAATGCTGCTTCTGCCTGGGAGCAGCCAACCATGGACTGAATCTACCGGAAATTGTAAGCCAAATAAGCTGCTCCTCCTTTCTGGGTTGGGTGTTGGTAATTTGTTTCAGCAACAGGAAAGCAATTCTGTAAGCCTTGAGAATCTCGTGAAGGTTTTCAAACAAACATTAATGAAGACTAGTATTCTCTAACAATGCAAATATAGTTTAAAAAGAAGAAAACAAACTTGATAAACATATCTAATAATTAGACACAAGAGGAGAAAAAATAAACTGGTGTAAAGGAAAATCTAAAGAATTATTTTTTTTGTGGTGTTAAATGCCACCCAGAGGTATTTCAGAAAATGTTCTGAAGCTTATAACAATATATTTTTGAAACAAGGAAATTACTGCACAAAGAACACAATGTGTGAAACTCAATGTAGATTTGTTATATCATAAAAATGAGATTATTTTATTTTAAAGGGAATAAAACAGAACAGTAAAATGAAATGAAAGAAAACAGTATCAAATCTACAGTACATGTTGTTATCCTCTAAAAAGCTGCCCAGACCACCAGCCCCAGGCCTGAAAAGTCAGTCTAACAACCTAAATATCAGTTTGCTTCCCTACTCAGCCTGTGTCACATCTGTTTGCTTGGGTGGGGGAGGCCAGGAGGGCAGAGGTGTTTTTTATGTTGTTTCTCCCCAGCCAACAGGGGAGCCTCCACTAGGGCACAGGGAGGCTTAAATTGTACATATATAATCAATTTCTGAAAAGATAACAGTGATGATATTGTACATTTCCACAATTGTGTGCTTACAAAATTAACATCTAGAAATACTGACAGTTTTCAGAGGCAAGTTTATTGTCCGCTTTTTTTTTTTTTTTTTTTTTCAGTACCAGGCATCAAACTCATGATCTCACACTTGCCAGGCGCTTAAGCCACTGAGCTAAACCCCCAGCTCAAGTTCATTGTCTTATGAGATTCCTGAGACAGTAAATTTTACATGCGAATTTGACAAGGTAACAGGGTGCTCAGATGTTGGATCAAACATTCTTCTGGGCATCTCTGTGAAAGTGGCTTTGGGTGAATTTTGGAGTTAAATTGATAGATGAAGTACAGAACATTTCTCTCCTTTAGGTGAGTGAGTCTCATCTGATGAATTGGAGACCTAAAGGAATGCTTCTCTTTCTGTGCAGGAAAAGGAGTTCCTTTACCAGAGACAGTGCTCATCTCCTGACCCGGGACTTTGTACTTCCTGATGATCTTTTGAGACTTGATTGATGCCATTACTTGTCCTGGATCTCCACCTATCAACTCACCTTAAATGGTACAACTTACCTATTTCTTATAATACATTTCTTATGCAGGTATCTAATTCATTTGTTTTCTCTAGAAAATCCTGAATTATTAAATTTTCATTTCCAGGAATTTACTCTGCAAAAACTTAAATTCTTGTCACTTTAATGTCCAATGCCATTGGATATTTACTGAAATTATTATGCATTATGGGAAACAAAAGCTTGTGCAAAGAGAGTGGATTTTTTAGTCAGTAAAAATGCAAATTCTTGCACAGCTACTAACTAGATGAATGGCCCTGGGAAGATTATTCTACAATTCTGAAAAAAAATGTTCCTTTGAGAAACGATATAAAAATTTTATCTCCTTTCTGTTATCTGTTGTTCTGTAGAGGTCAGGCAAACTTAAACAGGACTCTGATTGGACCAAGTCAAATATTCTTTTAGACAGCTTTTCCTTCATGGTCCCTTACGTTCTTTTCGAGGTGAAGACACAGAAATGTTGAAGTAAGGAAAACACAGTTTTCCATTATATGTAACAAGTGAGGATTGCATGGACTTGTTTTTCTTTCTTTTTCTTTCTACCACTGGATCGTCTCCAAGGAAATGAGAGAATATTAGAGACAATGAAAGCTTGGGAAAGGTCCCAGGAGCAAAGGGCAGGGGCATGATGGGAAATCTCTCCTGGGAATGTGTTAAAGGTCAGAAGAAAACTCCCAATGAAGGAAGGTATAGGAAAGTGTGTGTGTGTAAGAGGGGGATCTAAGTGCGTTATACTGAGAACCTAGTGTGTTTTTTCAAGTGAATTACATTTTAATATCCCCTTTCTACAAAAACAGTTGTTTTAGTAATGACTACAATGAAAAACATAATCATCAGAAAATAATGCAGACAGTAAAATGTTTCATAGGAACCTTGCATATATAATTGCTAGTAAAATATAACAAAATAAAAGTTTTTCAATACATAAAAGACTACTTTCTCCAGTAATTTTTATATCTAATGGTCAAAATTTTGACCCTTTTATAAGTCTTATGGATAATTTTCCAGTAACTATAATAGTTTTTTAGAATATTAGAAATCTAACATCTACAAAATGTACAAACTGTTAAATTATATCATTAGTGTAATACTTTATTTTCTGTTTAGGAAAAAAAAACAACAAAGAAAAAAACCAAATTTTATTTTTCCATATATGCAATTCATTTAAATTTCATCTGGGTGAATATAATGTGTTATACACTCAGTAAAATGTTCCATGTTTTTATTGCACAAAAAAATCACATTTCGTAGTTCATGCTGTTTCAAAGTTTAACATTTTAGACACAATATAAAATCTGTTGGTCACACAAATTAACATCACACAGAAAAACAACTCAATTTTTCTTTCATTGTCTTTGAAATGAATAGACAAGAATTATCTATTTAGGATCACCTGTTTACACAGAGGACTGGAAAGTACCAGAGGGACTGAAAACATAAACTCTGTCTAAAGTAAACACCAATAACTAGGAATCAGTGTAAATTTATATTCATAAGAAATGCTTGAGGTTAAGTACATGCTTTTCCAGGAGTCAAATTGTATAATTAAGGATTATCTTAATTAAGTTCCAGTTAGAACAGTGTTTATTAAAAGCATGTAATGCATATGACTAATTTAATGTGTACATATATTATTGTTACTAGTCAACCATTGTTTAGAAGTTAGACCAACAAAAGCTTTTTCAGGAAAGATTTAATCAGCATCATTTAGACACAACCCAGCACGTGATGATAATAATATACTGTGTGATCCACTGTTACTGTCCCAGTTTTGATGCCAATACATGTGCTATACACAGTTACTGTGAAAGGTGACTCTGTCTTTGCTTCAATCTGCATCCTAATGATGCTGAGTGCCTGCTGGGTTTACCTTAATATAGCATACATGGTCCATGAACAGGAGCTTACAGAGACTGTAATCAGAAGTCCACACTCTACAGTGAGGCACTGGAAGTTCTTCAGCAAGCTGGATCTAGGAAGCGTCAGAGCTTGTTACATTAGTAGTGGATTTTAGAGATGGTGTTTTGCTGGTGGAGTAATTCCCAAGGCATGTGCACCACCCCACAATCTCACCATCCTATGAATTCTGTCCAGAATCCAGTACTCCTTGATCTTCTTGAGTGCACCCTGGGTTTGGATGACTTCTGTCTCAGATTCGGTGCTGAAGAACATACACTGAACAGGATTGTGCTTCTGAGCTGATGCCTGTCCTTGTATATGACCTTACCATGCTTTGGGGGAACCTTCCATTCAGGTGAGTTCATTGCAGCTAAGACAGAGCAGAGTCCTCTGTGAGCTTATGCAATTGTTTGCACAGCTCTATTTGGGTCTACTTGCTGACTGCTGCTTATAAGTGGAGTCACATTTTGGAGACCTGCTTTAATTATAACAGATCCTACTAGCACGGGGCTCTCACCTGCCACCAGTGACAGGAAGTTTTCTGAATGAGTTAGAATTAAGAAAGGCCAAATGTGTTTAGGAAAGTTAAAAACCTCTGATGTATGCATGCATGCAGTGATTGCTACTGAGGAAAGGAGCTAGAATTTTTACTTAATAACTTTCTTTGCTTTGTGATGGTTTTGTTTTTTGTTCTCCGGTACTGGGAATTGAACCCAGGGCCTTCTCACCAAACTACATCCCCAGCCTATTCTTTTTCTTTCTTTATTTTTGACAGTGTCTCATTAAGTTACTAACCCAGGCAGGCTAGGGTCGAACTTGCCATTCTGCTGCCTCAGTCTCTCGGGGCACTGGGAGAGGGGTGCACCACCATGCCCAGCTACCCTGGGAAGCCACAAGGAAGGGATCTAATAAAATGCATCTGCTTCTGAAGAGACTAAAAGATACTGACTTTTCCACCCAGGAATGACTCAGAACCAGCATCTTCATCAGTCTACACAAATATTTTTTGCTCCATATACAATGTAGAGTATATCTACATAAATACTTAATCGGTACATACACAAAGTGAACAGTAAATTCACAGAAACATTCCTTGGGGCATGCAATTTGTAAGTGGCAAATGTTTATTTTTTCTTGACAATTTTTTCCTTAACTGAAAAAGTAGAAAAACAAGATTTAAGAATTTGTGATAGTTCTTTATAAAAATGTTTAGGAATCAAGTAAATAATGTATCAGTGCATTTCTACAATTGTATTTCAAGCTGTATATTATGATGCATCATGTAAAAGAAGTACCCTATGGGATCCCTACTCTCAGCTCACCACGTACCACAGCTAATATTTCCCCATTTGAAACTCCTTTTATTCACTTAGGTGAATATAGAGGTACATCTACATGGACTAGCGTTAAAAATAGCACTAGTGGGGCTGGGGATTTAACTCAGCAGCATAAGCGCCTGCCTTGAAAGCAGGCAGTCGTGAGTTCGATTCCTGGTACCGATAAAAAGGAAAAAGGCAAAAAAAAAAAAATAGCACTGGTGTTTAACTAGATGATTTCCAATGAAAATGTGAAAATATTCATTCTTTCCAGTTGGAGTTTTCTATGTGAAAGGTCCTTGCCCTAGAACAAATTACTGTACAGTTATGGCGGTGGTCTAATGTGGAGGAAGGCCAAAGCAGAAATGCTTACCACTTCCTGCTTCTTCTTCAGCCCTAATTGCAACTTCCCTTCCTGTTTGCACACACAGAGAATTCCAGTCGGTTCCTCACATGTCATCAATATCCGCCCCATGCACCACTTCCGATCAGAGGTTATATGTCTCTCTGCCTCCTTTGTATCTGGGTGAAGGAGACAGCCCAGCCGCCATGAGTCATGTCCTCAACTCAGTATACCTGTTTGTTTTGTACGTTTTGCTTCTCTGTTGTGCCAGAATACTCTAACACTATGTTCCATAGTGTGGTGCTTCCTTAGCCTCTAGCGCCCTTAGAGGGACATGAGGTACCTTTAATTTGCAGGGCCGTTCAGATTAGAAGTGTTCCTGTGAAAGAAATTTGAAAGGCTGATGGCTCTTCCAGATAGAAGCACTGAGAGCCAAGTAGCTGTAAATCACCACACCTTTTCAGCTAGGGACACAGTGTCCACCTGCATCCTGGGTGAGTACACAAGCCAAAGATCCCAGTTGACTTTGAGGTTTACAGGTGAGCAAGAAATCACCCTGTGTTTTAAATTCACTGGGATTTGGGGTCTTCTAGTAATGCAACATACCTGAGCATTTCTCCATTCCATAAATATTATTAACTGTCTTTTTTCCATTTCTCTAAGACAATCATAATGGTCCAGTCTGACAAAGACTTCTGTAGAGTATGGAGGCTTGTGTGGTAGGGTCACTGAGATATTATCCATGCTTCTTTCTGGATAAATTTCAGCCTGGCCACAGAGGAATGAAAGTACAGGCATCTCCTTCTGTCCAAGCCCAGAATCTTCTCCAAAGCCTTCTGCAGAGTGAGCTGGGAGGCCTACGGCCTGGCTACCTCCACCTCTGTGAACTCACCTTAGCAACAAAGCTCACCAAATTCTTCTTCCTGAGTTATCCAAATCTTGTTGGGCCCACATCACTGCTAAGCCAAATTCTGCATCTACCCCTTCACATCACATTATTCACCCTGACAAATATCTTGTACCCCACATGCAGCCTGAGCAGCGCCTGCCAAATCTATAAAAACTTGTAAAGAACTGACATATTACACTGTTGGCACACAGATTGCTAATTTGCCTGTGAGAATGAATGGTCAATTGGTTTTATAAAAACCATGTCCCATGAAGGTGATTCTGCAACTGATTTAGCCTTTATTCTTTTTCGAAATGTACTCCATCTTCAGAGAAAATTACCAGAATGTAAGAAACGAAGGGGACGTAGTCAAGCTGGTAACACCACAGAATGTAATGGGACTGAGGAATATGACGGGGGGCGGGGGGAGCAAAGAGGTCAGGAGCTGCCTGGTGGACACACGTGCTGCCTCACTCTGGCCGGTGCTGCCCACACACAGCGGAGTCCACTGGATCTTTTTTTCTAGGTTTTTTTTTCCCAAGAGAATGCTTAAATCCACACATTATATAAAATCTGCTGCTGCCTACATATGCCTATTTTTTTCTGGAAAAAATAAGGTTTCTTTTTTGAAATTTTATTTTAAAGAGAAAAAAGCCCACAAAATTTCAAAACAAGATAAGTAGAGGATAACAATGTTTAATACATTGCATTTTGTTATCTTTAAATTAGTTACTTGGAGTGCAAGATTTCCAACTTTACTTGTCCAAATCTTTCTTTTCAATGAACTAAGGGAAATTGTTAGTATAGCTATCTTAGCTATAAATATATATATTTCAACTTCTCACACTAGGTAGACACGTGAGTCTTATTTTTTTCACTTATGAGTATGGTCTCTAGTTACATTCATTCACCTATAAAAGTCTGATTATCCTTCTTTAGGGCTGAGTAGTACTCCATTGCATAAAAATGCCACATCTTTTCAATTCATTCTTCAATTGATGCACACTTAATTTTTATTTACAAGATCTGGGTATTACAAGTTGTGCTGATATAAACATCAGTGCACATATATCTCTTTGGTATTATGTTTTTAATTCTTCTGGGAAAATGCCCAGAAGAGGACTAGCTAGGTCAAAGGGAACTTGTAAACATAGTGAATAAAGTTCTAAAGGAGAAAATATTTACTCTATTAAATTTGTGATAAACTTTATAATTTGTCCTTAAATTTGCCTGTTACAAATGTCTGCTGCTAAGTACTCCAAGTCTCATGCAGTAGCAGATCAGAATGCCTGCCCTCTAAATGACATAGAAGGTATTTGAGCCAACAGTTTTGGCCCAGATTAAACACTACATCATTCTTCCTTCCCTCAAGAAGAAGGAAGGAAGGAGGCAAATGAAAGAAAGCACCAAGAAGTTATTGGACATCCCTAACTTGGAAAGAAACAATGTAATGGAGAATTCACTGTATGCATTACATAATGACATTGTGCTACTTGATATTTTAGAATATAGGGTTGTGCCTCGAACTCTACAAGACCATGGTGGCAACCTTATGGCACACATGCCACAGGAGGCTATGTGTGTCACTGAAAGCTCTGAAAGGTTTGCCATTACTGCTATAAGGTACCAGCTTTGGTTTGAATACCTTTTCCCAAACTCATGACTCTGGGTTAAGGGATCCCTAAATCCTGGGGGTGGGAATTGGAATCAAAGGAGATTAGGTTCAGCTTTAAGATTTAAAATTTTGTTGTTGTTGTTGTTGAGGATTTTACTTATTTGGGATCACGCATCCCTTTTCTCTTGACCATTTCTTCCTTTTTGCACTGGGAACCTTTCTCTTATGCGTGCCCACCATTATATTGTGGAAAAAGGCAACTTGTTTTGATTTCAAAGGTTCATAGTTGCAGGTAATTTGCCTCGGGATGAATCCTGCCTTAAGCCTTATTTATACTGCATGTAGATGGCATTTTAGACTTTGGATTTGATTCCACAGAGAGTAAAAACTTTGGAGCTCTTAAAATTGAAGGAACACAGTTAGAATGTGGAAGAACATGTTTTTGTGGGAATCAGGAGAAGAAAGCCATTGTGAGAATGTCCCCCCAAGACTTCTGTTGGAATTTGACTGCTATTATGATTAAATTGTCATTTATTTTTAAATTAATATGTGAGCATTTTATTAGGTCATGAGAGACCTGCTTTCATGAAGGCGTTGATGTCAGTACGGGAAGGGGAGGTTAGCTATTGTTGGAGCAAGGTCTTAATAAGCACCTAACTTCAGCCATCGTCCTCTGTATCCCCAAAGCTGCCACTGCTCCTTCCAGCATCAGATGAAGCAGGAAGAAGGACCTTGCCAGATGTTAACCCCTTGGCTCGACTTCTGAGATGCCAGAACTGTGAGACAGAAATTCCTTCATTTAGTAAAATACCCCTTATGTGGTGTTCTGCTATAGTAATAGAAAAAAAGAGACCAAGATAGGATGAGAATGAATAACTTTCATCACCTGTACATAACTTCCAGACATAGAGAGATATACACACTCACATCATAAGAATGAACCATATAGTTCATGGAATCAGCATAGAACTTCTTTCCCCCAGTGTGCATGCTGTACTAGAATTTGCTATTTATTCATTTTTTTCTTCTATAAAAATTCACAATGCATTGTGAAAGAAAACAACTTTAGTATTTATAGAATAATAATATCTATTTAGCTCTTTGAGCAATTTATTGTTTTAGCAGTTCATTCTTTTAGCCTGGATTCCTGTGGAGGCCTCTTACTCTTTTGGGTCATATTAGAACAGTTGCTACGGATTGCATATTTGTGTCCTCCTAAAATTCATGATGAAACCCTAATCTCCAGTGTAATAGTGTTTGGTGATGGACCTTTGGATCTTTGAGAGAGAATATGACATGAAGTTGGAGGTCTGATGATGAGATTATAATCCCTAGAAGAAGAAACACTGGCACTTTCCTCCTGATCCCTTTCGAGGAACCAGACAGAGGCAAGAGGACGCCCTCAGCCAGAACTGAATCAGCCAGCACCTTGTTCTTGTACTTCCCAAAGTTCGGGGCTGCAACCTCAGAAAGTTCATTATGTGTTTCAATGCTTTGCTGCTGATTAATGTTAAAAGAGAACTGTAAGATATGAAATGCATGTTTATGTTGTAGGGAAACCACATAATCATTCATGAAAGTGTTTGCAAAACCAAAAAACCTGTAAGAAATATGAAACATTGCTGTATCAGTCAACAAACATGCAGGATTTGAATAAGGAAAGTTTGATGTGAAGAGCTATACAGTTATCAGGGAAATATCTGCTCTACAATGAAGAGTCCATGATATAGGGAGGTTATCCAAGGAAAAAACAAGCAGAAATTCAGAATTGCATGCTTAAGGTGGGGATTGCGGCCTCATTTGCAACATGTGCTTGTATCTCACTGAACAGCAGGGAGTTTTTCAGAGCTCGAGTTTGGTCCCAGAGCGCGATCTGGTCCATAGTAACCAGGCCACCAGGACAGACTCCTCTAGGACTCCATGGGAATTCCACGGAGGTACACAGTACCAGAGGGCCTCCTGACACCGGGCTGGGAGCTGCCCTGCAGGAGGAGAAGTGAGGAGAAAGCAGCAGGAAGAGAGGCCGCTGCCGTGGGTGTCCTTCACTCTGTGGAGTAATCCTAGCCCCCTACAAAGGTTAAAAGAATGCAAAGGGTCCGGCTTTATTTTCATACAGCAAGAAACGAAAGCCCAATTTTAGAGCTGGGAGGGCATGAATTGATCATTTTCATAGGTGCAAGTCTTTGTTATCTAATTAGATATGTATCCATCTATGCTTAATTTTTGAAAATATTACAGCAACCACATTCTAAAGAGCATGAGTGTACCTAGGACACGGAACCACTTTAGTGATGGCTATTACATGCTCAACATAGCTGGTGGACCTTAGAGCTTCCTAGAGATTTAAGTCACATTTCTTTGAAATTTTTGCTAAACTGAATTTTAACTCCACATTCCTTTATTTTTGTTGCTCTTGTTTGGTTTTATGATATCTGTCTGTCTGTCGTTACTTTGAAGAGGTGAAAGAAGAACAGAGAACTGAAGTAGTACATGTTATTTGAATTTTATTTTTTGTGATTTTATCCTCTTGACTTTTTTACTTTTGTAGAAATTATTTTCTTTGGATACACGGATTCCTCAAATTCTTTAAATTCATCAAATTCATTACGTGCCAAAGATTTTAGCTTCTTGCAAATATTGAACTAATTCCCTCAGGACTTGATACAGCTGACTGTTCACTATTTATGTTCCATTTCACCTACTTAGAATCAGTGAAAGTCAGTTTACAAAGCCAAATGAAACATATGAGAAGTCCTCAGAATTTACAATGACCAATACATTTCCCCCGATTTTCTGATTTCTCTGTACTGTATTTTCATTTTTATGCTCTCATCTGCTGCGTTCTTTTCTAAACTGCTCTAAACAAAGCCTCCCTTCCCGCTTTGGTGGAATTCTTCCACTAATTTGAAAGGCCACACATTCAACTAAGAACAAGACAAACTGCTTTCAAAGATTCCACCAAGAAATATCTGAGTTTTCTTAAAACTAGATAACCATATCTTATTTTTAGCTTTATAATTTTCCCTAAAGTTTTCTTTCCCTAGCAAACCCCCTACCTCACATCCAAGGTTATGATGGAGATCACCGTTGTACCTTCGTCTTCTATATTTTTCAACCTTTTCCTTCTCTGTTGCCTGTTACAATATTTGAAAAGAGGGACTTTGATACTGAATGCATACAAAGCATTTGAATTTGAGATTTTTGATGTCCAATACTAAAGGCTGTGAGAAACTAGAGACTTGTACAGACAGCAAGACTGTTGCTTGATAGGTTTCTGTAACCCAGTGGTACTGTTTGGAACTTGGAATATACATGTATCTATCTGTGTCATATTCTTTAAATTTTTTCTATTGCCAGAAGAAAAGTGTGTGTTTGCCAAGAAGTCAGTCTCTGCCATAAAGGCCTGCACATGAGGAAAGTGGGTGAACAAAACCCCTGTGTCAGGGTCCCTCTGGATGCCTGAGTCTCAGAGCAGGCTCTTTACACCTGGACACTCCTTGACTGCCCCGTGGGAGGACCTCTCTAACATGACACCTTGTGATCTGTAAGCCGATTCAGGTGGATTAACTGGGAGCTGTGAACTTTTGCCTTTGCATGCATCATGATGAATCTAAGAGGTGTGAACTGTCATCTCTTTTATATGATAATGTCCCAAGTAGTCTACATAAATCTGGCTGGAATATTAAAAAAGATAATATTTATTCAGGGAATAAAATCAAATTTTTAACGCATTATTTAAAAGATAAATATTTCTTAACTGTTAAAATATTTTTAAAATGTTGATAGTTTCTATAGTAGTGCTAAGAGTAGCACTTTTCAAAGGACATTAGGAAGAATATTTGCTGAAGAATGGAACGATTGTCCAGTTCAAAGACAGTTTTTAACTTAAAATCAAGTATTATGTTATTCTCTCTCCCTTTTCCCTCTCTCTCATTCTTTCCATTATAAGTGTGATATTAACACACGTATCTCCTGAAGAAAGGCTAACAAAATTTGGGTAGTTGAATTCCCCCCCCCAAAAAAAATCCTTTAGAAAGCAATAATTATTATATTTAAAAATGTACCAACAAAAGCAATTTAAAAGCTAATTTACAGTTTGACCTTAGGAATATCCTTTGCTCTTCAAGAAACCAGTCAGACTAACTGATTAAAAGTGATCAAGAGCAAAGATTTCTGCACACCTGAGGTCCCCTGCATTGCACTGCAGTATCTATGAAATCCAATCTGTGAGGTGGAGACACACTGCTGTTTCAATGATGAGTGTGAGGGTGATGCTGGCTAACTGGGTTAGTCAGATTCACTCAGGCTGCATGGGATTCACAGGGTGCACATATCTTTTAGTTTCCCTGTATGCTGAGTAACAAACTGGCAAAAATGAATTGAAGTGTGAATCTTTGTTGATTTTTTTTAGAGATGAATAAGCCTAGTTTGAATGTCCACAAACTGTAATTAGTATGATCTAAATTTGGGTGCATTTTCTTAACCCTAGTTTCTTTATTTGTAAAATGAACACAAACTTGAATTAACAAATAAATAAAATAAAATAAAATAAATAAGTGAAATAAACAAGTAAAATAAACAAGTAAAAACCTGAATTAACAAGTAAAATATATATAAAATATATATAAAAACTTAAGCTCTAGTATGAATACATAATAGGTTACTTTGGTCATTATTATTATTGATATAATCACACAGAAGTAAAAACTTGCAACTAATAATTATTTAGGGCATTATTGTAATTAGTAATTATTTAGGGCATTACTGCATTTAGGGTAATATTGTATAACTGTGTTTATGAATCAAAAGCATCCTTAGTTGGTTTATCTAATTCAATAATTTTATTTTTAATTATTGATAAGGCTTTCATATATTTCTAGTAGTGTCATTCTACTAAATTTGATATAATAATACAGACTGCTCTAATTTATTTTTGTAACAAGATATGAATTAGGTAAATAGGGACAGATATATAGCTTCTCAAATAATACATGTATACACAATGATCTTGGACTATAAATTACAAAGCACCACTACTGTATCACATAATATTTATTTTATGTGATGATAGTGATGATGATAGTAGAAGATATAATCTGAATGGAAAAGATAAATCAACTAGAAATTGATAATTGCAAGTACACTAACCTTGCTATACTACTGCCTAGGGCTGTGTTTTGTGCAGAGCAAACTGCAGTGAATATTAACTAAATAAATATATAAATCAAGTTAATGGACATTTTATAGTACTTTCACATTCAGAGGAACTGACATGGCATTTCAAGGCATATTAGACTTAGAGCTAACAAACCTAGTTCCTCTTCCTAGAAATGAACATATGGAACTTAACATATGATATAAAGGACAAATCTCCCAACAACTATTACATGGCAGAAGACATTGTAAGGGAGACTCAAACATAACACTGGGGTGAAAGCATGGGCGAATGTGTTTGGAGATGCATCACACTTCCAACTGGGGGAGGATCGGTGTCTCATGAGCATCTCCCCAGATGAATGGATTCTGCTGCCATGAATGAGGGATATGTTTGCCATGGGAGTGTATCTCAGGCTCCTGGGCGGAAAAATCATCTGGAGAGTCTGCAGAAACAGACTTGTGGCCATCGTCTCACAACATTCTTCTGGGAGGAAGCTCCAGGTTTCACGTTTCAACAGTTCCCAGGATAAAGTTGCGCTGTCTACCTGTGAAGTACCGTAAGTAGCAGTGCTCTAGAACGGAGCTCCCCAAAGCTGCCTAAATATAAGCAGAGGTGCAGGTTACCTGGAGATTAATGTTCAGAAGGTGGTGGGCAGACCAGCAGCATTAGCATCTCCCAGGATCCTGCTAGAGGTTTAATAGATCAGGAGCTCTATGCTGACTTTATCTCCAGGTGATAAACCTGTGCACTAAATTTTGAGCAGTACTGCTCTAATTCTTAAATTTGGCCCTATATTGGAATGACCTGTAGAGTTTCCAAAAGTACTGATGCTTTTTTACTACCGCAAGATGCATTCTAGAGTTGAGTATTTTTAATAATTACCCACATGGTGTTTCCATGCTCTAGAGGACGTAATTTGAAGGAATATTATGCAAAGTTTTATCTAGTTTCTGCCCTAGTCACCTGGACTATCACATCACCTGACATTTACTCAGGTACATCAGTCAGAATCCTTTGAAATACAAATCACAGCAGGAGATACTGTATCTTAGTAATAATATAATTTAATTAGAATTTGATTAGGGGAAACCCAGGAAAAACTATTAGAGGAAACATCAAGGGAAGCATATTTAATGGGGGTTAGAAGAATGGGTGAGAGTAGCAAGTTAAAATATAATGACACCTCTTATCCTGGGCAGAGGGAAGGAAATTGAGAAGGAAATTGTGGTGGGGTCAGCTGGTTATTTCTTGTTCTTCCAGAGGTAGAGTGGCTTACTGGTAGAATGCTACTGAGGCATTCGAGTAACCCAGGGGCAATAAGTTGGGTTTCATGTAAGAAATAAACAAGAAAATAATAAAGAAATAGGAAGCTGTAATTAATTGCACTCAGATTGGAGACAGGGGAGAAAATGTAAGTGTTGATGAAGAAGACATCAGAAACCACTAGAGAATCCTGCATTCTTACAGATATTTTGTAAGTTTGAGCCCAGAATTTACCTATGTGTTTTAGATGTTTGTCATTTTGTTTATGTTATCCTAACACCATTAAACCCATTTATTCCCTTATTATGTAGAAGGAGGAGAAATGTCAGGGTTCCTTTAGTGGATCATCTTGAAGCGGAAGATAAACAGTGACTATAGACAATCAGGGGCTCATTATTTCTGATCCAGATGATGTGTGTAGTTTTCATCTTCACATTGTTGTGACCTCACAGGCAAACTTAGAAACCGAGAAAATAAAAAGTGGACTTTTCCTTAAAAGAATTCTTATTACTCTTGCTTATTGGTGAATAAATAAAGAGTACAACAGTCACCTAATTTAAACTATTGCATTTATTATAATTACACGGGAGCACAAATAAATAAGCACAAAAGTATTGTAAAATATTGTCAGTACACTAAAGAAATCAATTGGTTTTCAAACAACATCTGGTTACTTCAATAGTATCAAAGTACATTTATAATTACATGTTACCTTAAAAAATCAAGTACAAAAATTAAGAGACATTGAAACATCAGTGTTTATAACATGTGTATAGAAATGGCTAATAACACAAGAGTAGAGAAATCTGCTATCTAATGCTTGTTTGCACAATTTTTCAGGCACATACCTGACATTTCTAATGAGTAATGAAAATGTAATATGACATTCAGATTTTTAGATATGGTAAACATGTTATATTGGAATGGATGTTAAATGGTTTTCTTTAAAAACCCTGTCTTTTAAAAATGTAGTGCCATTAGCCACTAAAAAACATATTTTATATCATTTTATAGCTATTTGTTTCAACTGTTTGAAAAGAGCAAGAAAGTAAACATACAATTGCTAAGTACGTAAACACGTTTTTAGTGCAAGATAACAAGACCTGTGACTTTACTGTGCTTTGTTTTTTTATAATCACAGTGCACTTTACACAAATTGCTACACTCTAAATGTTAAGTTAAAGAGTTCCAAACAAAAGAAGTGCATACTAAACACTTTCATATATATTATATACAGGTGTGTAATTTGTATGTGGGTGTATACATGTGTAAATGTAGATGTTTTTAGGGTGGGCAAGCCCAGTTATATTTGGGAACAACTAAACATTTCAAAGGTTTTCACATACGCTTGGTTGAGATGAGTCTGTCAATTTCTTTAAAAATGGTTTTCCTTTAATTTTAAATGTCATAATATTTAAAATAAATACAATTAGATGTTTTTTCCAGATCATACACATTTTGTTACAATATAATTGACCCAAATATCAAAGGGTTTTAAACCATCAAATACCCAAGTCATAAAGATCAAGTCTAACATGGCAAAATGTGTTACCACTTTACTGATTTACATAGACAGCAGTACATACGTGTGTGTACATATAGAGGCTTACGCATAAACATAGTTCATACTTGAACACTAAATTCAGTATGCTTTAGTATCTTGACTGTACACTTGATCAGAAAAAATGAGAGTATCATATATAAACACATAAGAGTTGTCAAACATAAAATTGTATATCTTCTTAAAAACAATTGGCTTTATTTTGAAAATCTTAATGATTGCATAAGTCAGCTCCTTAAATACAAGGACCATGTATTTTCCAGTGTTTAATTCCAAGTGCTTCAGAAACTTTATTTTCAATGACTGATACCTAAGTTGCTCAATAACAAACTTCTCATAGAAAAATAGGTAGTTAACAAATGGTCCACATTCTTCAATTAGCCATCTACTCCTCCATGTAGGGAAGGTTTAGTAAGATAGTCTTAAATACCATATATATCTTTTGTCTTTTATTTTCACTTAAGTTTAGGACACAAAGAGTAATGAATTACAGGCTTGTCATACATGTATTCCTATGCAAGTGTGAATTAATTGTCTTCTCAGAATTACCGATTAAATTTTGAATTTCACATGTAATTATAGTTACTTTACAAGCTCTCCTTTAGGAAGCTGGCTTGATTAACATGTAGGTAACAGAAAAATTGCATGGTTATGTGTCTTGTCTTCATGTTTTATTTTGTCAGTGAGAACCATATTAGGTTATCACTAAACTTGCTCAAGTCATCGCCCTAAGGTCTGCACTTAGACAAGACATACTGATGCCAAGCCATGGCAGGAATAAAGTTTATTTGTTTTTCAGAAGCAAAGAAAGTCAGTCATCATTTTGAAGTAATGCCACTAGTCTTGAAATTAAAGTTGTATTCACTCATATCCAGAAGACTGTTGTGTATTTGAAGATGTCTACCCCTTAGAACTGCTGTGCACATTTTAAATTCGTAAAGTTTTGTTGTACTTTCCCAATTAGTTTCTATGAGTGAAAATTAACATTCACTTTACTCTTATTTGCTTCACTGACATAAACACAGGGAAAGGTTCGCAGAGTTTGTATAAAGGACTACAGTCAGTTTGTATAAAGGATTACTCAGATGATGCTGGCTTCTGTGATTGAAAGTATTTCATTTTTTCTTTCCATCATCTCTAAAGAAATTTGTTTCTTCCTTTCACAGAAATATCTCACATATAAAAGCCTTTTGCTGACAGCCAATAAAATTTTGTTTCTATAAAATCTGCTGTGAAAAGACCATTTTTCATAAGTACGAGTTTTTTCACTCTGATAATCATGCCATGTTATGATTTGTTCTTTGGCACTGCTAGAAATACGAGCTTTATCATGGCATAGTATACTGACTGAGGTTATCCTCTGACCACATTAATACACGGAAGTGTCCTAATTTATTACTGCCAGAGAGTCCATTTATTTTTCTCTCTAGAGAAATCATCTCTTTTCCTTTACATAGAGAAACACTATATAAAGAGGAAATTGATTATAGAATGGCTATTGCCACAGTGGACAATTAAACATTGTATAGGCACAAAATAAGTGCTTTTGAGTCAAATTTAAGTGAACCACTTTTCCAAGTATTTCAATTTCTTCCCATGTTGGGGGAGATTTGGAGAAGTGCGTGGAAATGTTTGCCTAAGGTCACATTGTCAAACATGTTGTTACCTCCTCAGAAAATAATGTATTTGAACAAGGGGTATGAGTTTGACAGAACAAATGAGAAAGACTGAATCAGTGTAGTACCTCTGTCTCCTTCTGGACAAGTGGGTAGCATTAGAAATATATATCCTGCCTAATTCAGAGAGTTATAGGCAAGACCAGCAGCTAAGAAATACACTTGGGTCTCCCTGCAGAAAGATGTTACCTAAATATGAATTGAAGGGAGAGATTAGCATTACCACTTTCACCCTAAAGATTTATGTACCAAGATCATAAGGATGCTGAGAATTAATAACTTGTGTTTGATTGTCTTGAATCTATAAAGTCATAATAATTTAAATCAAAATAACATTTTGAGTCATAACACATTTCACTTCAATTATGATTTTTATCTTAACACATTTTTAATCATTCTTAGATTTGCATTGCATTGGTTGTTGAGCTTGAAATATAAACTCTAGTTGGTGAAATGTAGTGGCAGGATTCATTTAAATGTTTTAAGATCCTTCTGCGATTTTGTGATTCTGTTCTTTTCACCACCTTATGGATGCAAGCAAACCTAAAACTTCAGTAAGCTTTTTGTGTATACAATTCTCCCACTGAGTACACACACACACACACACACACACACACACACACACACACACACAAATACAACATACACATGCTCCCACTTACCATTTTTCTTATTCTTTCAGAATTTTAGCTGGACATCAAAATATACATTAATTATAAAACATTACAAAATTATGTTTTGAACATTTCAAAGGCTCTTGAAAGGAACTATTACTGATAAAGCATTGCTAGGTTTTTATCAATATAGATTACAAAAATCCCCTAATTCCTGTCATATTTGGTTTTATTGAGCAGCACAGTACTATTGCTGTCAATACCCTCACAAGGAAAACTACTGTAACAATAACTTCAGACGTACACTTAGATTCCTCTCAGAAATATAATACTAAATTGATTGTTAACAAAGAATCACATACTGTTAATTTTAGGAAGCATAAATAGTAATTTAAATATATAAAATATATGTAATAGTTTCCTTTTTATTTATCTGTGGCAATATTTATATTCAACTAACAAGTTATTTTTAAAAGATATATAGAATTATTTTAAACTTAAATTGCATCACCACATAAAATTGAATCCACCTTATCGTCTACCCCTGTATTTCCTGTTTCTTCCTTGAAAAAATATTTTAAAAAAAAGAAGTGTTCATAATTCTTTGGTCATGGAGTCATGATCGGTAAGAATTGGAATGAGGGTTATACACAGATTATGACCCAAAAACGTGATAATTACTTTGAAAAAAATAACAAGAAATACTTTTCCATTCATGGACTTAAATTTTGGGGAAAACTGGCATATAGATACTAAAATAGGTAAGTTGGTCTAGTTGAATGTTTCTTTTTCTAGGGAAAACCATCATGCATGTGAAATGCTTTGATAACTGACTGCTGTAACCTCATTGCCTTTGGCCTCAACCTCTCAGATGTAGTCACGTCCTTAAGTTTCTGGTTTCTTGTTCCTTCCATTGTTACAGTGAACCCTGGTCTCCTCCCATCAGATCAGTGATGCAAGAACACGGGTCCCTAAAGTCATTTCCAAAGCAAATGTCCTAACAACTTCCTCTGAAATCTGACTAAGCATTGCTTAATATAATCAAGAAGATACTGGAGAGGAAATTTTATGAAACCAATGTAGCAAAAATGTTGGCATCAATGTAACCTGGACACCCAGATTAACATCATATTTGCACTTGCTTCTTGTCACAAATCTTAAAAACTTAAAAAGCAGCAGATGTTCTTGATGAATATGACATTCAACTTCTACATTACTAGCACCAGATCATATATTATGTGGGTGAATATGATTGATAAGTGTGAGCTCTTACACAGAAGCCATATGTAGGGAGGAGAAAAAAGAAAAGGGTTTTAGATGCAAAAATTAATAATAAAAGGCATCAAGGAATTACATACAAAAGAGATAACAAACCAGATAATACCAAAATTATATCATATAGTAAACTCGATATTTCTGCAATTTATGTACGTATAGTGTGTCTTAATTCAGATGTCAACCATAAACTAGTAAAATATTTACAATTTAATATCTTCTGATTTCAAAATAATCTGGGATAAATTAAGTGTGCCTTGATTTCAAGAACATACACATTTCATCTTGGATTTGCCACAGGTAGGCACGACTCCCCGCAGCACTGCGCTCCCAAGGAGAAGATAAGCAACAATGAAATACCACGTGACCCAGTCGACCTCCCTCTTCGTCTTAAGTGATGCGGAGTCCCGGGTCCTGCACACACTCATATGGCAGTATCCCAGAATACTGTCTGCTGTTTAGAATAGGGCGGAGGGCTGCATTTCTTTGCACCTGCGTTGTTCTTCCAGCTGGGTAGGATAGGCATGCTATCCTGTTTGCAAAGGCCCTTTTCCGTTTTCTGTCTAGCCTTTATTTCCTTGCATAAGCAACGCTTTTTCTCAATCATCTCAAGCATTGTATGGTCTCCATGAAACCACTGCATGCATGCCACCTAGCAGAAAAGAAAGAGTGAATACAGAAGGAAAAAAAAACATGGAATGAAAGCATGTTTTTTGCACTGTTGTATTCGTTGCTTAGCTGTTTGTATACATGCGTTAAAAGCTCTTAAAATGAATTGACAAATGTAACAGTTCTTACAAAGCAGAAATGGAAGCACAGAAACTTTGCATTTAAAATAGCAATCATCACGGTGTTATTTATTTAATAATAACTTGGCCATGAATGTTTTCTCTGATATATTCTAAAAACTCACAATATACAAATGCAACTTTTTATTTTATCTTTTCCTACAATTGACCAAAATCTATTCTTTTCACTCTGGTTCCTTGTGTTACTCATCTGTGTATCTAAATCCAATAACTGAAATTACTTGTCATCGAGGTTTAATATGAATATGATATATTTTAATAATGGTAATGTGCATTTTCATTTTTAAAATACATTTTAGTCATTTGGGTTTGTTTATAAATAACACGTAGTAAGATAAATATTCTTAATAGTTCTTTCAGCTAAAATGATTTTCATTGTATACCATATGTTTGGAATGCAAGCATTTAAGTGATTCTTTGGAAAATACTTTGCTATATTTTTGGATGCGTGAGCAAATGTCTAAATTAGAGTCATTAGCCTCTACAATTACACTGACACAGATACTAATTAGTTCCAGAAACTTAAGAAAAAGAGATTCATTAGGTCAACTGGATTACGAGGAGAAGGTTGCTCTACACTGACACATATACATGTATTGTTGGACAGTAAACACTGCTGCTAGATGTCTTGGTACCAAGTTCAATAGTAACTGTCTTTGGAAACAAGTCTGTCACACAAAGAAGCCAAGATAACAAAGCTTACATTTAATTGTTGAAGAAAATACACTGCGCCTTACAGGGTTGAAGTGGCTCCCATGAAATCACTGAAATTGGTGTTACAATTTTAGGATGATAAATTACGTTTGTCTAATATTTACTCTATATCAGATCTCACGCTAAGTTCTTTGCATGATTTAATTCACTTATTCCTCACAATGATGCTCCTAAATAAACACTACAAAGGAATTCATAATGATGAGTGAAATAACACTTAAAGGAACTGGGTAACTTGCTCAAATCTACAGTGCCGACAAGTGGCAAAGGCAAGATTTGAAGCTAAGAGTCCATTCATGCCTTTAACAATTACAGTTTACTGCCTTTCAATGTGTGTAAAAACTGGAAAGAGCTGGGAAGATCAGTTAGTATAATCCTGTTATATAAATGAAGAAATTAAGGTTTCAAGAAATTAAGTGTGGAGGTAGGTTTTGCTGAGTAGCATTCTCATGATTCCTAATCGACTAGTGAAAGGGAAGATCTAATGATAGAAAACATAGATTCAAATCCTGAATGTGCCAAATTTCTCTCGGTCACTTGACTTCCTGGGCACTTGATCTGAATAATTTGATAATGACCCATTTGCAGCAGTCGATGTGAAATGGAATAATGTGATATGAAGGTCAGCTTATCTTAAAAATAGTACAACATTGCCAGAGTCATTTTAGTCCAAATACGAAGTAGTTTTCTGTGCCAACACACTGTCCAGAATGTGGAAGAAATGCTGTGTATGTGCTTTAAATATTTCCTTCTGCACTGAAAGTCAGGATTCAGATTCCCACTACAACTAGAAAACTGAGTTTCAGAAAGTTTAATAAACTATGGCAACAGTTTGTCTGACTCCAAAGTTAATATACTTTCTACATGAGTAGACTCAGTCCAATGAATTTTATTTAGAAATTACGATATACCTTAGCAGTCTACTGTTTTGAACCCCATTCAATTTGATACACAATGTATTCTGAGTCAAAAATTTTGTCCTGGTAGTCTTCATTTGTGCAGCACTCAGTAGGAAAGCCAATACTTCGTGGTATGGATTAGTTCATGACTTGCTACCATTTTGCTGCTAAAACGGATTGTTGATACTCATGGCTTTGCTTACTTTTCATATTCCTCCCGCCTTCTGGACAAAATTAGTGATGAATACCAAGACAGCTATTGTTGTATGTATTCGCTTCTCAAATGCAAGTGCATTTATGGCTTTGTAAGCAAATAAAAATGCTTTTCAACTAACAGTCGAAATCAATGGTCTGGATTTAGAACCAAAAGATGTCATTCCTAGGTAAATATCTTACAGTTGCCTAAAATGATACAAAGTGCTTTGGAAGGATGGGCTATGTGTATGCCTTTCAATGTGCCCTCGTCCCTAGATCAGGATCTTGGATGTGAGCATTCAGATTTGAAATAAAGTCTTCAGTGTTGAGTTAATCTAATGAACAGCTTTGCCTTGCAGGGGGAGAAAGCCAAGGTAGCTCAGAAATTTTTTGAAAGGCTTTCATAATATGATAATATATGCAATAAAATACAGTAACTCTATTTTGGTAGAAATACAAGTGCAGTTTATTGACTATCAACTCTCATAATGGAACTTATAACAAAGAATTGCCAGAGGACACACCTTAATCTCATTTATCTCAGAAGTCCCAACATACAGAACAGAATTATAGTTCTCAGTAAAATTTTATGAATTCAGTAGAAGCTACCATCACTCAACAGGTTTTGTTGCCCCTTATAAAAACTCTCCAGATAATTTTAGTAAAATCTTATTTTGTTTTACACATTCTAGTGTAATGGAAAAATCTCTGAATTTCTGTAAGATGATATATCTTATACCATCACTTCTACATTTCACTTTATTTACCTACTTATATGAACATTAAATCATTTTTACTTAATATTCTTTAGTATTTTTATGGTGTGAATCAGTATGCATGACTGCAAAATAATACTCTTTATTTTGGGCATCACAAACAATATGTTTAATATTCATATGAAGTGTGTTAAAATAGACCCATAAGATATTTCATCACTTTTGTGGGTTTCTTAACAAAAATTTTCACTATCATATTAGAATATGGTTGTAAAATTCCATTCTGTTTCCCCTGGCAGTTGAAAGAACTTCGAGAATCTTACCCTAACAACTAATTTGAAACCAAATCCCTTAATTAATGGTCATTTCTTATCAATAAGTGAAATGCATTTATTATTTTACTATGGAAAAGAATATATATACACTGGAAGGTAGGACTTGGGAAATAACTATAATTCAAATATTCAATTGTTATGAATATACACATTCTGAACAATATTTTTATATTAATATGATTCACCAGAGACAATATTCTTGAATAACAGTAAGTTCAAGGAAATAGGATCAAGTGAAACTCCCTGTCAAGGAAGTGAAGCAAAAATCTCTATCCCTGTGTGTTAGTTATGTGATAAACACTTGTCAAAGATTATAGCGTAGAAAAGGAGAGAGAAATAACTTTATACAGGAAAAACACATTCCATCGGCTGAACATCAGTGTTCTCGCAGAATTCACATGCTGAAATTCTGACCTCCACAGTGATGGCCCTAACTGGTGAGACTATGAGGAAGTGTTTATATCGCGGGATTAGTGACCTCACATAAGAGGCTCCAGGCAGCTTTTTCATCTCTTTCACCATGTGAGGACACAACAAGAAGCTGGAAATCTGTAACCTGGAAGAAGTTCTCACCTAAACTCAACCATACTGTACCTGCCCTTGATGTTCCCCAGCTCCAGAACTATGAGAAATAACTGTTTCCTATTTACTAATTACCAAGGTTGATAGGCGGTTAGAACAACCCAAACAGAAAAGGCATCCAACCACCACCTTCAACAGATGATCAACAGCGATAGATCATGCTGACACCGTTGGTATAATGTTACAAGTATGGTGGCACTTTACCTCTGCCATCTTTCTCCTTCAAATCCCCATGTCTCAACTCTATTCACTGTACAACAGACAAACCCAAATCGAGAGACAGTCTACAAAATACCAGGCTGGTATTGCTGAGCACTATAAAGATCACCTAAGTTTTGGTCTGGAAAGCTGTCACAATCTAGAGAAGCATAAGAAGACTCCATGACTAAAGGTAATATTTAGTAGTGACAGTAGTGAAGATTCTTAGACACAAACTAAGAAAGAGACAGTAGTGAAAGATTCTTAGATACAAACTAAGAAAACTAGCTTGAAGTGAGAACTTTAGTTAATCATAATGCATCAATATTGATTCATTAGTGGTGACCAATGAACGGTAATGCTATAAGGAAATAAAATTAGAGATGATGGGTGTGGTTGTACATTCTTTGAAAATTTTCTCTAACTTTAAGTTTAAAAGACACATTTTTAAAAAAAAATCAAATGAAAAGGTTATATCTTTTTTATCCAAGTGAGTTTAGCTCTATCTTTTATTTATTTACTTATTTATTTTGGATACCAGGGATTGAATTCATGACTTCAAGTTTGCCAGCCAGGCACTTGTGCTGCTGATCTGTATCTCCAGCCTCTCTATCTTTTATTTTTTTAAAAGAAATTACATGGTATTATGGAACATGTTAAATGACATGATTGGGGTCCTGTTACTTGGGGGATGATAAAAAAGTCTTTTATGTCTGAACATTCCATACACTCTGTGTGAATATTAGTACAAAACCCATGTACACCTGATATGTATACTTGAATATAATTCACTAACATGTTTTATGTACATATATTAAGTACACCATTACATACATCACACTTTACATGGCTTCAGGGGGCAGTGAACTAAACTACATACAGCATGTCAAGTGATAAAGACTCAAACACTGCAGGGTCTTCTGGAATCACCAGGAACAAATATAGTGAGAAGGAGATTTTAATTCACTTAAGTAATTACTTTCTCTTGGAAAAGTTAAGTACTTCCTGAGAGTAAGACTGTATTTTCCTCAAAGAACAAATAAATAGCAATGCAGTGTAATTATCCATTTCTATAATGTATATCTAAAACATTTACTGTTCCAAAGTAATTAATTATGAAAAGAAAAAATATAGTAAGTACTTGAAGTATCTTAACCTTGCAAATGACATGAGAAAAAAACTCATTTTTATTTCTGTCTCATCAATCAGCATGTGAAAAAAATAATTTATCAAAGAGTCAAAGACTTTAAGAGACAGAATGCAATATTCAGCAAGAATCTTACTGATTTGAACAGAATTAAATTCAGTAGCAACCTAGAACTTTATGAATATAATTTTACTTCTGCAACAATAGACACAACAATCAATACTGATTTTCACAAGATCAGGGTCAAATAATAATCTGCATTGCTCTTTGTCACTTTATTCAATCTGAGTAGTTTGTGATATGAAATATTCTTATTTCCTGTATGGCAAGTATCAACTTTACCCTGGTCTAAAAGGACATGAAAGGATCAAACTTCTTTGGATTTTTCTGTTTCCTTCACAGCAAGTTTCCCCAGGAGACCTGGAATAGCAGCAGTAAGGCATATGGGAAAACAACACAAAGACAGTGGGTGTGACTCAAAACAACACTTTCAGGAATCTGGGAGGTGGCCAGACCCTCAAGGCTGTGTACTCTCCCTCTGTGATACTCCCTAGCAGTCCTGAGGTTAGCCAAGGGCTATTGCTCCTATTGAATACATTCTTTCTTACCTTTTAGTAGGCTGAGCAGTTGATTCTTTGTTAATAAGATATAAAAAAAAAAAAAGTGTGAGGGTCAATGAAATTTTTTTTACATAGATCTTCATGATAGTGAGTGAAAGAGTTTTGGCCCAGGCCGGACACTGTAGCTGGAAAAGCCTCAGCAAGAACCAAGGAGCTCCTATCTCCCCCACCCCTAGGGATTTACCTATGGCGTCAAAAGAATACCAATGGGCTACTTGTGCATCCCTAATGCCTCAGGCACCACCCCTAACCTAAGCTACATGTATGCCCCCGCTCCACGTGTTGTGGGGGGGTGGGGGATGCCCGCATTCTCAAAATAAAGGTCATTTATATTTCACACTTCTTATCAGTGAGCAGGGGTTGGCAAAATACAATCCACCATCAAATATAGCCCACTACCTGAATTTGCATAGCCCATAATTAAGATTTGTAAAAAAAATTAATATGGAAAAAAATCAAAGAACCAATATTTGATCCACATGGAAATTATATGAAATTCCAAAGGCAGTGTATGTAAATAAAGTTTGTGGCACATTAATATGCTTATTTCTTGACATTGTTATCTAAAGTGATGAATAGGTGTGACAGAAGTTATTTGGCTTGCAACCTGTAAAAATATTTGCAATCTATCCCCTTATAGAAAAAAACTGATAATCCTGAAACTATCATGTAAAATGAAAAATCTAACTAGTAAAACAATAACTAATCACTATTATTGTGAAAAAAGTATCTAACAGGGCCAAGTAAATGGCATTGCTAGGCATGTAAAATTGAGGAAAATAATTTTTTTTTTTTGGCCTTTTTCCTTTTTATCGGTACCAGGGATCGAACTCACAACTGCCTACTTGCAAGGCAGGCGCTTATGCCGCTGAGCTAAATCCCCAGCCCCCAAGGAAAATAATTTTAATAGACAAATTAAACACAATCTTGCAAAATTTCTACTTATCTTCATCATAATGGATCAAACTACTGTTTCTTTAACATCATATACTTTCTTAAATATGCTTTCATCTAAGTGAATGGTCAGTTGACCCGTAAGATAGCTATCTTTTAGAATTGTCTGATAGAAGCCATAAAAAGGATAATATCAATACTGGCACTATAAAAAGAGCTGTAAAACAAAATGAAGAGCATTGATTCACATGGGCATACATATTTTTTCATATTAGCCTTGGACCATTAAATAAACCAGAAATGTTGAGACCTAGATATGAAATCAATTTTGGTAATTAATTTAGGTAAATTATTTGTCCATGTTGGCTATAAATTTTATAATTCCATCATTACAATGAAAAGTAGGAAGCTGGGATTAAAGGAATGAAGCAGACAGCCTGGTTTAAATTCCCTGGATCACATTTAATGTGAGGTCAACCCCTTCTTTTAGTAAAACTGCAGTGACTATTGAGTTATCTGGGAGCTGTCACTTGATGACAATATAAAAGTAAAAATTTACTTTGAGACCTTTCACCCCAATTTTAATGAATAATATTTCATGTCTTTTTTTCAGCTATATTTTTGAAGGAAATGGTTAACTTTCAAATCTATGGACAATAATCGTAGCCCTCAACAATCCTTGTAAAACTGCAATATAGACAAGAAGTGTTAAAATCACCCACACTTACTAACATATTCACTAATACATTGCTTTATTAGTTACTGAATCATTGGTCTTTTGAGTGATTATCACACAGAAGTGTATTTTTTTTTGAATGACTATGACCTGTTCTTCAGATCACTTACAAATAATTTGTATTTCAGAAGCTTGTAGAGGCATCTCCATGTCATTGTATCTTCATGGTAAATGTGTTGATTGGGATGGTACAACCAAGCAGTGAGGGGCTGGGCTGTGGAGGACACAGTGCTTGGCATCCCTACCCTCTGTGTGGAGAGCAAGACTGGCCACGTGTGGCTTCTGGAAGGGCTAGATGCAAAAGTGGCTTGTGCAGAGACAGGGTGTCCTCTGCCCGGAACTCAGAACACACCGCACAACAACCAGTCCACATACCATGAAGCTAGCTGGGTTATCACTGGCTCCCAGAAGGAAATAAACACAAAATCTTCTGAAATGAATGCAGCCCTGAGGTAGAGAACGTACCATTGACTGGCTTTTCCTGGTGGTAAAGGCTAGCAGAGTTTAACATTCATACAGAATAATCCTGTCAGTGGGAGGAGAGAGGAAATACAACAGGCCCCCTGTAATGGGACATGAAAGCAAGCAGGAGAAACTACAATTGTGCTGACAGTGCAGATTTCAATCCCAATGTAATTAGTCCAAAGGGACAAAGAAGGCCACTATATATTGGTGAAAGAAACAACCCACTAAGAAGATATAATAATTAGTATCACATAGGCACTGAATGTCACTGAACCCAATTTCATAAAATAAATATTATATGATACAAAAGAAGAAAAGAATCTTAATACAGTAATAATGTATGACTTCAATGTTCCACTGTTGTCAATAGACAGATTATTCAGATAAAAAGATAAACAAACAAATATCATAGTGAGAATATACCATAGATGTAAACGACTTAACAGACATTCGCAAAATATTTCACCCCAATTTATAAATCAAATTCTTTTCATCAGATCAAGGCTAATTTATAAGGTAATGAAATATTAAATTACTAAATTTAATGTTAGTATTAAAATGTGAAAAAGATAAAATAATTTCTTGCATTACCAAATCACAGTACAATGGAATTTGAAATCAACAGTAAGAGAAACTACAGTCTAAGCAAGAACAGAAAAATTGAACAATTCACTTTAGAATGATTTTTTAAAAATGAAAGAAGAAATTGAAAAAACTCCTAAAGTCAAATAAAAATGAAAACCACAAAACATAAGAGTCAATAGGATACGGTGAAGTCAGTCCTAAAAATGATGCTTCTAGCTATGAATAACTAATTTTTAAATCAGAGAAATCTCAAATAATTTAATGATACACATCATGATAACAGAAAAGAGCAAGCCCAATTCATGCTCCATAGAAAGAAATTTATAATAATGACCAGAATTGAAATTAATGGAATAAATCCTAAAAGAGTAATGAAAAAGTTCATGAGAATAAAGAGTTGATTCTTTGAAATAATAGAACTAATAAACCTTCAGTCATACTAACCAAAGAAGAAGATAGAGAAGTTTTAAATGAGTACAATTACAGTTGAAAAATGGGTCCTTACCATAACAGATACCATGGAAACCCAAAGAATCATTGGGAAATATTTTATAAATCTGTATTTCAATAATTTGGAAACTATAGAAGAAACAGGTAAATTTCTACAAGTATATGACCTACCAAAATTCAATCAAGATGATATGAAAAATATAAACAGATCAACAGTAAGATTGAAGTGTGAAAAAGATACTTCCAGTAAAGAAAAGATCAGGAGTAAATAGGTTCTCTACTGAGTATTACCAGACCTAAAAGTAAGTAACAGTCATGCTCCTGAAAATATTCTATGAAATATAAAGAGGAGGACTGCTTCTAAACACATTTCACAAGGCCAATATCACACTGATACCAAAATCATAAACACATAGTAAAAAGGGAAACTATAGACCAATATCTTCATAAGAATAAACACAAAAATTTTTAGTAAAATAGTAAACCTAATTCAACAACATATTGAAAAGGCCATGTATCTTGGGCAATTTGGTTTCATCTTAGGGATTCAAGGGTGATTTAATATAGACAAATCAATAAATGCAATGCACATGATTCACAGAATCAAGGATAAAAATCAAATAGATGCAAAAAAAAGCTTCTACAAGATTCAATAAAAATTCTGATTAAAGTAGGTAAAGAAGAATCACACCTTTGTATAATAAAGGGAATATGCAGCAAATTCACAGCCAACATTACATTGAATGTGGAAAAATAGAAGGCATTTCCTCTAAAACCAAGAAAAACATGAGTGTTCACTCTTACCATATCTATTCAATATGATGCTTGAAATTTTACCCAGAGGAATTAGACCAAAAAAGATTAAAAGGATACAAACAGGAAAGAAAGAAGTCAAAGCATCCTTCCTTATAAATGATATCACTGTATTTTTCAAAGATCCTAAAGACTGTAGCAAAAGGTTGAGATCTCTTAAATTCAGTAAAGTAGCAGGATAGAAAATCAACATTAAACAGTCAATAGTTTTCCTGTGCACCAGTAACAAACTGAAAAATCAGGAAAAAGTTTTCATTCATAATAGACATAAAACAAAATAAGATAAGGTAAAATAAAATGAAATACTTAGGAGTCAACCTAACCAAAGAGGTAATTTTCTCTACAGTGAAAACTACCAGACAGTACAAGATAGAAAGATCATGCATTTAATGTTAGCAGAATTAATATTATTAATGGCCTTATTACCAAAAGTGATCTATGGATTCAAAGCATGATGACATCAAAAGAATAATGCTATTCTTCACAGAACTAGAACAAAATTTTAAAATTCATATGGAAGCACAAATACTCTGAATAGACAAAGCAATTCTGAGCAAAAAAGCAGTGCTGGGAGTATAAGAAATTCGAAATTCAAAACTACAGAGCTATAGCAGCAGAAACAGTGTGGTACTGGCACAAGAACACAAGGTTAGAACAAGTGGAATACAATAGGGGACCAAGGAATGAACTCACACAGATACAGCCATCATATTCTTGACAAAGCATACAAAAACATAGGTTGGAGAAGAAAGTCTTCTTTAAAAATGGTGATGCAAAAGCATGCTGTTCATATGCAGAAGACTGAAAATCAATTCCTATTTCTTTCCTTATACAAAATCAAGCCAAAGTGAACTGAATATCTAAGAATAAGGCTGGTAACTTCGAAACTGCTAGAAGAAAATAAAAGTGAAAATAACTGAAGATATAGGCAGATAGTGACCATCTTAGAAATCCAATGGATCATAAAATAATAGAACCAGAAAATGGAATTGCATTCGAAAGTTTCTGCACAACAAAGGTAATAACAATAAACAGGTTAAAGAATAAGAAAAAAATCTTCACTAGCTTTTTCCAAAAAGCGATTTATATCACAAATACATAAACAACTCAGAAAATTTTACTCCAAAGGTTACATTATCCAACCAAAAAAGACAAATGAACCAACCAGACAATTCTTTAAGGAAGAAATGCAAATGGCTAATAATTATATGAAAAAGAATATTTAGCATCTTTATTCATCAAGGAAACACGAGTCAAAACCACATTGAGAACTCTCTCTCACCTTGATCAGAATGGTTGTCATCAAGAATATTTAAAAGAAAAACAGCAAATGATATCTAGGATTCAGAAGAAAAAAGAATCTTTGTATACTGTTGATTGAAATATACATGACTGCAGACACAGTAGAAACCAGTATGGAGGTTCCTTAAAAAAGTAAAAACAGAACCATCATATAATTGAGCTATCCCATCCCTTGGCATACATGTGAAGAAGTAAATTTAACATATTTTACAACTATTGACATCTCCATATTTATTACAGCACAATTCACAATAGTCAAGTTACGGAACCAGCCTACTCAAACATCAAGGGGCAAAGCGATAAAGACAATGTGGTGTGTATACACAACACGATGTCATTCAGCCTTACATAGAACAGAATCATGTCATTTGCAGGAAAATTGATGGGGATTATCATGTGAAGCAAAGGAAGCCAAATTAGAGACTAACATCACACATATGTGAAATGAAAAAGACAATTTTTAAGTAACCTGAAAACAGAAGAGAAACTCTCAGAAAGTGAGAAAGAGTCAGAAGAGGTTTAAAAGAATGCTGTGTGGGGAAGGGTATGATCAGAGTATGCTGTGTGTATGTATAAAAATACCACAAAGACACCTGATGGTCCGTAAAATTAATGTGCATTAATAAAATAAATACATTAATAAAAGAAAGAAAATCATAGGACTCACATGTACTCAATAAAAACACTGATAAGATAGTTAAAAGCTAAGTTGCATGAGGATGATAATAGAATATGACAGCTATCATGTCTAAGAAACTACTAATAAATAATGTATAAAATGCATAAGTTAAATAATCAATATTTATTTTAGAAATATAAATGCAAAGAGCAGAAATCACTCAAAAAGGCAGTCCAGTAATCTGTGTGGTTTTACAGTTATTGACAAACCCTACTTATGCAGCTTTAAAAAGTATAAGAGTAGGAAGATAAGTCTATAATAAATGTACTTTTTGTCTTTCCTTTTATTTCTTTTTAATTTTTTTGAGACAATGTCTTGCTATGTAGCCCAAACTGGCCTCAAACTCACAACTATCCTCCTGTCTCAGCCTCTCAAGTACAGGCGCACACTAACACAGTGGCCTTTTCTTATACATAAATGGCAGGAAAAAAGTTATTGAACTGCAAAATGAATGCAAAATCAAACCAAGAGAAATTTTTTAACTTCACTAGCCTGAAATTGACCTTGAACTTTTTTCAATATTACCTCAGTGATGTTGTACAACTTATATATCTTGCTTTATTGCTTGAGCAGCTAAGAAAATTAAATATTAAATATAAAATACTTTTAGATTTTAGGCTCTGATTACATTATTTGAAATAAAAACACCTTCAGTATAGCTTTAAGAATTTTCATAGTTTTCTCTCCTGCTCTTTTTCCATGTGATCTATTGATAAGATGCTTTTTCTTACAATTCTTCCTCCGTGACCAGTGTGCTGACTTAGGTGTGCTTTGTGCCAGGATTTTAGCCAAGTTATGCGTAAGTGTGTACTAGACTTTCAATATTTACTTCCCATCTGTATTTGATTTTTATGCATAGATACGTTACCAAAATGAGCAACTTGATTTCAGCATTGCTTGGCAATGCAAAATCTTGGGTGAACATTAAATCTTGTCCTTCTCTTTCTGGGTCTGAATCTTCCCTTGACAATATCTGATCACATAACCCAGAACACAACGGAAAAGACAGTATGTTACATTCTAAGTCACTTATTCCATATGTATGTATGCATCTATGCTTACTTGTGTCATGAATTACATAAAATTCTCTTATCAGGAGGTTTGAATGGTATAAATTAATGTCTTCCAAGTTGGCCTAGCTATAAAAGTTTCAAGTTAACATCTGTTGCTCATTTTCTCTGCTTGTAATGCTGAAAGAGCCTCTAACTCTTCAATTTGATAATGGGGTGTTTTAAAGTGAAAATCATATCTTAAGTCATTATCAAGGTTGGTGATGTGTTTCAACTACCATATTAAACAGTTACAACTGAAGTTTACTCCAAATTTTCTGGCTGTATTGTGCATCCTTATTTAATAATAACCATCCTATTTGTGTCTATCTGTGCATCTGTTTCCATTTCTACCTCCTTAGAAGTCATTACAGAATGGGTAGCCGAGAGACGTTGGCATGTTTGTACCAGTTATTAGTTGTAAAACCTGAAAATACTTACTTAAGCTTTCTGAGACCTTTTTTCTTAATTCATATAAATAAAAATTATAAACCCCCAGGTTTGTTCAGAGCACTGAATATAATAATTTGATTTCTACTAAGAAGCAAATGCTATTAAAAACACAACTTGCCCTACTCTCAGTAGACTGTGCTTTTTGAACACAGGGCTTTTCTTCTTAGTCTTCACGCCTGTGGGCTCTAGTTCAGGGGAAGTATGTACGATGGCTATAAACTAAATGAATGAATAAACAAATAGATGACTACATGTGCAAAGTTTCCTGAATGTTTTTTGGAAAAATGTATTTTCTGAAGTCCTTGACTCAGTGAGTGATTTCGTTACACTTTGAATCACTGACTCCAATAATATCCCCAATTGTACGAGGTTTAAAAATGCATTTCCTCTCATTTATGAATCACAGGAGACATTAAACTGAAACTCAGCCTTCAACAGCACATGAGCTTCACCCTGAGTGTTACATAACCAAGAACACCTTTTTTTCAGACGCTGAGCATCAACTCTTCAACTTACCCAGAGTGACAAACCAGTGCTTCTTAAATCCTACTCTGACTCTAGATCTAGGGAAGATCAGACTTAGGAGGCCACTTCACCAGGCATCCTCAGTGAGTCCGATGAAATGTGGTTTAAGACATGCAGAACCCAAGTAATAAATGGCATGAAGTTACGTTGCATCAAGATGACACAGAAATGATTCCCTCAAGTTAGGGCCTTTCCTGTTCTCTGTCCATACACAGAAGGTACAGCATACAACAGAGAAGCAGCAGAAGTTTTGGAAGGAGCAATTAGATATGTGTCGTGGTAAATTATGGCATGAATAGTCCACCTATCATGCATATATTTATTCCATATATAGGAATTCATATGCATACTCAGATATATCTGTAAATATTACAGATATGTGATTAAAATTTGCCACTTCCTGTAGAACTTCTAGTTGCTACATTACTTAAGAAACAAAGTTATAAAAGTATTATGGAAAAATATGTCAATAATGTCACTCAAGAAGAAAAGATCAAAGAGCTAATAAATCCTACATCTTGAGAGTCACAATTGATGTAAAATGAACAAGTTCACAGTATTCTTCAGTGACTTCAAAAAGTTTTAAAACAAAAAAGTTTTAAAACAAGTTGGTCAATTATATGTACCTTTTATTACATTACTTTAGAGTAAAGGATTATTGAAATTACATAATAGTCATAATAACATCAATGATACAATAATACCAGAAACCATATTTAATAGCATATAACTATGATCTGAGCACTCTGTAGGTTCAGAGTATGCATTGGTTTCTTTAAAGATAGCAAATTAAGTACAGTTTGTTGCTATTTTTTAGATCATTAAGTGAAATTTGAAAAAATGAGATAATAGATAAAATGTGATATGATGAATAGAAGGCAGAATTGGAATTGAAATTCAAGACCAAGAATAGTGCTGAAGTCTTGGGCTTTATTATTACTGTAAATTGTCTCTCTCATAGTGATTAAAGCAGCTCATACATTGGCAACATACACACACACACACACACACACACACACACACACTGGTAGCTTTACTTGGGAAATTGTACAATTAGGTAACAGTGGCAAAAAAAAATGCTGCTGGAAGATTACAGGATCTTTATACCACCAGGACTCGAGAAGAGGTGAAACTCTGATGAACCTATTTGTTAGTACTAGCATCACTATCATTCTACTTTTCATCATTATGGAAGTCACGGGCACAATAACCAGTGGGCAAAGCACTCTGCGTGTATCCCGTCTGCCTCATTTCAGGTTGACTCTGCAATAACATTGTGATTTCCATTTTCTAGGTGAGAAAAATCAAATTTAGAAGAGATCACAGCTAATTTTTCAGGCTTTGAAAACAGACCCCATTCTTAGTATGAAAAGGAAAGATCAACAAAGAAGACAAATACTTTCCCTCCCTTACATTATACCATCAGCTTTCTTGCCTCTAACCCACAAACACACACTAAGACACCAGAAGGTTTTCACTGTTGTTAAAATTGAAAGATTGAATCACAAAGGTAGTTCTTTGCTTGTCACTTTACCTGTGTCCCGACTTCCTGTTTAAGAAAGTTGTTACTAGACTCTGCATGGTGGTATCTTACCTGCATTACCAGTAATCTGGAAGCCTAAGGCAGGATGATCACAAATTAAGAGTCCAGTCTGGGCAATGAGGTGACTTAGGAAGATCCTGTTCAAAATGTTTCTTTAATATAAATGATTCAAGGTAAAGATGGCAGATAGATAGGAGCAGATTACAGAGGCTCCCTGAGATAGTCAACTTAGATGCCAAAATAACACAGTGTGGGGAGTCCTGGACAGAGGAACATGGGTCCCCTCAACCCAGGAAGAAACTAAAGTAAAAAGAACCAGTCAAACATGCAGTCCCAGTGCTACTATTGGAATAGCTAAGATTCAATGCTCCCGCTGCAGTGCCTGAACTCATGTGACCATGACTCATGGAGCTGTCCGAATTCCTGCTTCTTTGACTCACTGAAGTTGGAGGTCAGTGAGCCCAATGGAGAATGGAGTCAGCAAGGGACCTGCATTGACTTGCGGTGAGTGCCTGGAATAAAACCCTTCCACGGAAAAGGGTATTATTCCAACAGGACAACATTTTGGAATTGGGCTGGACTGGCAAGAACAAGGAACAGCAGTGACTTCAGTCAGTTGTTCCCTTCCCAGATGAGATTGGTGGGGTATGCTTGGCCTGGGTCACAACCCTGGCCAAGACCCAATAAGTTGTCCCAAACCAATTCCCTATATGCCGCACACACTAATGCAGCAGGTTGTCTGACCTGGAGGGGAGAGGCCAGTATACACCACCCCTGTTTACACCTCAATAGCACACTGGAGTGGGCAGGATCACCTAGCCAGGGTACTTCAGAATCACTGTAACCAGCAAAGAAAGGGAGTAGGACCTCCTCTATATGCCTGTATGGAAGACACAAGAAATATGAGGAACTAACAAGAAAAAATTCCTGGCCCCCAACCCTGACAACATTGATCCAGGAAAGGTAAATACAAAAGAGATTGAGGACAGCAAACATGCAATATCAGACACAGCATAGTGGACATAAAGAGATATCTTTGGAACCTCACAGAAAAGTTTAAAGTGAAATATTTAACCAAGAAAAGCAAGATAAAAGTAGATCAATAAAAGAAATGCTAAGCACTTCTCAAGAAGACACAGATGGAAGAATGGAGGAGCACAAAAAAAGAAGAGAATCATTTGATGAAGAGTATAAAGAAAACATAGAATACATGAAGCAGGTTCAAAGAGATTACTAGGAAATAAAAAACTCCATTGAACTCTGGCAAAACTGCTTGAAAGAAACTAAGGATAGGTTATCTAAACTGGAGGACAGGTTTGCAATGTGGGATCATGAAAGGAAAAATTTCTTTAAAATAACAAGGAAACAAGCAGTAACAATACAAAGACTAGAAGAGGACAAGAGGATCTATAACTTAAGAATAAAGAATGTAAATGAAGAAACAGGGGTACAAATAAAGAAACTACAAAGGCTATTCACGAAATAACTAAGGAAAACTTCCCCAACATAGGAAAAGGAAATGATATTGAGGTGTCCGAGGCATACAGAACTCCAGCCACCTACAACCAAAACAGAGCTACACTCAGGCATCTAGTAATCAAGATCCTAGAAATTCAATATAATAACAAAATATTAAAAGCTGTCAGAGACAAGAAAAAGATTACCTATAAAGGAAAACCCATTAAAATCATGGCAGACTTCTCCACACAAACCATCAAATCAAGAAAAGCTTGGAGCAAATTATTACAAGCACTGAAAGAAAATAACTTCCAGCCCTGATTGATGTAACTTGAAGAATTGTCTCTAGAAATTAATGTAGAAACAAGATGCTTCTAAGACAAAGAGGAACTGGGGGTAATTTGCAATCACCAATCCAACTCTACAGAGAATTCTGCAGGATATTCTAGAGAGAGAGAAAAGCACCAGGATTCCAGGAATAGTGGCAGAGAGGCCTCAATGAATGGAGCAGAAAACAGAATGAAGAAGAAAAGCAGACAACTCATGGCAGAAAAAGAGCACAACAGAAATGAGGCAGAGAAGGTTGGCTATAATCTCTAATATAGTTGACCTTCATACAGTAAAAAAGAAACAAGACAGAGAGAGAAACACAGCGAGAGTAGATCAGGAAATGGGGCCCATCGAGATGCTCTTTATAGGAAATATAACTAACCTGAAAAAGGGTGTATTGACCGGGAATCAAATATGTGAAAACAATGCTCTATGTGACGGGGAACCAGAGAGAAATAGGGGCAACTAGACCAGTATTTGTGGATAGATTGGAAAGACAGGCTTTAATAGGTAAAGGATTACAATTAGAGATCAAGTCCATGAGGAAGAAGGTTCCAAACCAGTTAGGTAAAGAGCAGGTTACTCCCCAATCTAAAAACTAAGGGTGTTGGTGAAACCCAAAAATGCACAGAGCACTCTGGGGAAGTGAAAGGGGAGGAATAGTCTTTTAAAAAAAAGGCAGAAGATATTGTTAATAATGTATCAGGATTTAAAAGCCACATTACTCGCACCACTCTGCTTAGATAGATTTTATTCTGTCCATTTGTCTACTTGCACTAGATCTGAGGTCACAGACAGCTATCCCAAAAATATCAGGATACAGTATAGTAATCATCTGTAATTTCCTATTATCTTGATCTGGAGCCCTGTATAACTTATACTGTTTTATCATGACTGATCTTAGTTAAATCTGGTTTGTTTGATTGCTGTTTGGTATGTACAGATTTTATTCAAAACTGTTATGATTGATAGCATCAAGTCTGAGAGTATAGGCAACTACACTGATGACAAGATTCACTATGATACACATTCTGGTTTGATTACTACCTGTTTTTGAAGATTTACACTATCTACAAACTTGTGTTTTTATTAATATTGCTGTGTACTGCTATATTCAAATATACTATGTCTGATGATATAGCCAATTCTATTGAAAATAACAAGAGACAACACAGTATCCATGGGAGAACTCCTTGTAGAGCAGTTTTATATGTCTTTTTCATTTCAGGTGTTTATAAAAATATGTTTTGTTTTGTCTTGCTTTGTTTTGTTTCTCCCTCTAATATAGAAAGGATAGAAATACATGTTAAGACTCATGCATGCTAACACATGATGAAATAAACAAATATGGATAACTGCATATATGTTTAAGTGTGTAAGATTGTTAACCATATTACTAAATTTTTTATGGATAGTTGAACAGAACTATTTGCAGTCTCACTGTTTGAATCTCCACTTTATATGTTTCACTTTTGTATCTTAAACAACTATTTGTAAGAGGACAATATGTAATTATCAACTAGTGATTTCTTACTGTTTATTTTTTTCTTTGAAAGTATGTATTATTTCTACCCATTTTCTGTTTTGTGTAGTGTTTCTTTAAATAAAATTAAAAATATAATATAAATGGTTCTTTGAAAATGATCGAAGATGTAGCTTAGTGTGAAAGCCCTGAGTTTAATCCTCAGTACAACTAATTAATTAATTAATTAAAATACCCTGAAGACAATGCGTCTAAATAGTGAATAATTGTAATTATAATATGAGCAGTGATACATTTTTGCTACCTAATACAGCTGCATGTCACCTTAGCTCCAAATCACTTATTCATTGCTAGTTCCTCCACAAAGCTGTTAACAGTTGGTAACACACTGCCCACTCTGGGTGCCTTTTTTGTTTGTTTGTTTGTCTTTTTCCTTTTTATCAGTACCGGGGATCGAACTCATGACTGCCTGCTTGCAAGCCAGGCACTTATGCCACTGAGCTAAATCCCCAGCCCCTCACTCTGGGTGCTGATCAAAGGAAGTCCCATTGAAGGTGCTATTACTATTTTATTAGCTGCACTCTCACAGCAACAAATACAATATTTCCACATATATCTGAGCTTCTCCAAGTAATTTTGCAATTGTAGTGAGAAGTTAATGTCTCCTAAGTTGCACAGAAGTGGTGGCTGGTGCATGGGATTACAATAAGAGAGAAAGCTGATGAGAACACAACAAAACAAATCAACAAAAACATCACTGTAGAGGATGGGAGAGTAGGGTAGAGGAAATGATAAAAAGAGATCACCAATAGGTAAACAGTTTCATAGGAGTAAAAACAGTTTAATAGGAGTTCTGCGTGCTACTACACAAGGTAATTACGTATGATTATATACTACACATCTCACAAAGCTAGAACAAAGAATATTGAATGTTTTTGAAACTTAAACAAAGAAAAATAGATGACTGGGGAGATAGATATTTAACTTAATTTAAACACTTATGAGGTAGACATCGAACAAAACATCACATGATACTCCGTTATTATATGCAATTTTTGTTTTTAGATATCACTTTCAATAATTAAATTTTAAAAATTAGAAAACAATAAAGAATTTTAGAAAAGAATTGCAAGATGACAACTGAATGCCAAGCACTTATGGGAAAAGGCTATTCACTTTGTACTGCTTTGAACCAAATACAGTGTACAAATTGACAAGTACAAACAATTTTATTTTTTATCTCATGTTCTGTGATGAAAGTTTATGATCAAATGCACCCGAGGAACTCATCCATCCAACAATATATCCACATATGAGTGGCCTGGTATTTTCATTTTGTACATGTTCACAAGTGTAGTAAGTAAATTATTCTCTGTAAATGTGTAGAAAAACATGCAACAACTTTGTGAAATAATATTGCATGATGAAGTTGATTTGTGATTTAATTCTTACGTGTCTGAAAATGGCTGAAAGTTTTCCTAAGCTAACATATAAACTGTGAGGGATATTTTATGTAAGCCTAAATAAAACATAACAAAATATTTATTGATTACAAAATAAGATGAAGTTTCACAGGCAAGTTGACTCACATTAAAATATTATGAAATAAAACTATATCTGTTACCACCAGTAGAATCATAGTTTAAACTCAGAGAAGCAAAATATGATTCATGATTTGGCATTTACAGTTTTATGACTTCAAAGTCTTAGCTTTGGGAAAGTAAAAATGACTATATACTCACTGTGAGATATTCTTTCCAACAAAGAACACACAACAAGTTTTTCTACAATTAAGCCTAATCATCACTAATAATTTCAGCTATGAATTGATTATACTAAATGTAATAAGGCAAATCTCTGATCAGGTTTAATTTATTTTTAGTAGGTTCTTTGTTTGTTTGTTGAGACAGGGCTTAGCTATGTAGTCCAGACTGGACTTGAACTCCCTATGTATCTCTGATTGGATTACGCCTTCTTCCTGCCTCAGCCTTCCACATGCAGTACTAGAATTACTGGTGCACATTACCATGCCTGAGCCCTTCAGAGGTCATTTGTATGCTTATGAGTAAGAATTGTATAAGACTATAAAAAGATACTTGCTGAAGGAACAAGCAATAACACATCTAAAATTCAGTTTGGGCTGGGGGTTTAGCTCAGTGGCGTAAGTACCTAACTATCAAAGTTGAGGTCCTGAGTTTGATCCCCGGTACCACAAAAAAGTAAAAATAAAAATAAAAAATAAATAAAATTCAATTACAGGTATACTGATGTTTTTACTAAGCATATTCCCTTAATTACTTACATTAGCATTAATTTAAATTTAGATTTCAGGATCAACTATTGATTTTTTACTAATGAATGTGGACTTGACCATAGATAAAGGACAGACAATCAATTCTTGGTAAATACTTACGTTATCCTTCCAAAGAAGGAGTTTATAGACAAATGTTATGTTGATTCTCCAGGAAAATAATTTAGTAATAATTGTTGTAACAACTATACATAAGTTTTGCTCTTACAACTTTAAAGTGAGCTGCAGAAGTGTATACACAGTTAATATATCTCCCAAAATGAACATCATTACACAGAGTGAGACACAGAGGCCATCACAATACCGTAATTCACTCCCCAACCTGTGTCCAGTTAGGGGAGCCAAGAGAGGAAAGCAAACCTGCCTCGGGCTGAGTACAATGCTCAGATAAACAATGCTTAAAAATTTCAGCCCATGTGAAAAAAAGCAAATAAAGATATTTCATTTAGAAACAGACGTGAAAGTGGTGGTCTGGGTGGGAGAGAGTCACAGCCAGGCCAAAAATGCCAGGTTCTGGATGGGCTTTGAAATCAGAGAAAGATGGCAATAATTAGCCAAAGCCAGCTTTTCTCTCTATTCTTTACATAGACTTATCTTTAGAATTCAGCTTAGCATTTATGGCAATCTCCATGCTAGGGCAGCGCTCCAGTTACCATTCTTCCTTGCACTGGTGATGAAACTAATCATCTAGTTGGAAAATATTGTTTGGATTCTTACTTCTGTCAAAGTGAGAGAGTACTCACATCTCTTCCCTTGCTGGCACTGCAGGCATTGGGATCTGTCTCCCTGATCACGCCATCTAAATGAATTTTCTTTTATTCTGCAATTCCAAGTCTGGACCACAATGATCTAAAGCCTGAGGCCTTATTCCTGTCAGAACCAGCACTTATTTCCCAGGTAATGCAAATAACACTTGGAATTTTGCCTATACATTAATGAGACTTCTGTAATGGATTTCCTCAAAAGAGTTTGGGCCATTTTTCTTTCTAACCATAATCATCCAGGTCTTCATGGCATCAGTATGGGAAGGCAGGAAAAATGAACTTTATACAAAAAATCCCACATCAGCTGCAAGCAACCAGTTTACTCACAGCCCCTGATTTATCAGCCAAGAGTTCAACAGGAAGCCCCTTCCTTTCCCTGCTTCTTTCCCACCTCCCGTAGCATCAGCATACTGTTCAAGATGGCGCCTGCACAGCATTTCAGCCTGGATTGAGCAGCCCACCTCCCTGTCTGAGAGAGCTGTGCAGTTTGCAAGATGCACCGGACTGAGACATCAAATAGAAGCCTCCATTCAACTCTCAAAGTTTTAGAATCTAAAAAGGTTCTGTAATTTGTTTGAGTATGAATAACTGGAAAGATTCACTTATTAAATAGTGATTCATGTTTTTACCATGTAATCTGGGTTTACAACATCTTTTCAAAGTCAGCACTCACAAGCAGCTACTCTAGTTGTGACAAATATACTCTTTCAGACTGAAATGACGAAGTTTTTACCCGCAAAGTGGCTTTGCCACCCAAAGACCTCTCAGCACCCACCTTTCAAAGGATTGCCTGTGTGTCACAATTTCATCCTCGTGTACAGATAAAGGCAGACCTAAGGTCAGAAGGAGAGCAAAGACGAGAATACACACGGTATCTTTCTTGCTGGAAATCACTCCAAGATTGTCCCTGTGCCTCCACATATTATACTATCTTAGTTCAAAGCCACTGTGACATGTGCCACCATGGTGCTTTTCAGTTGGATGTTTCAGAAAGAAAAGATTCAATAGAGAGATAATTCTTGGAAAAGTAACAGGGAGAACAAAATAAAGGAAATGATTGTCGCTCTATGGATTGCATTCCGAAAGGATTACATTCATCACTGATTTCCAGCAATGTCATGGTTCCCATACACTACTGCATTAGGCTGACATAACCTCAGCTGCCAATGAATCACACGGCCCTTATACAGATACCTGCTGTCATGACCTCATTACCTGTAATTCTCATATAAGAACTGTGGGTTCTCTCCAGTTTATGGGAGATTCAAATTGAGAGATGCTATCTTTTGATCAGCGTACACCTGATTCCAGAAGACACAGCATGTCTCTTACTTTTGAGTCTGTGAGGAATCTTTCTTTATAGCTGTTTGGGTCCAATTCCTAAGAATCTGAATAGGTGACTGATATCATGTCAAACCCATGCTTTCATAAACCCTGTAATAGTGAACACAGTTCTCTCAGGTACCAAACAAGATTCAGACCTATAACCCACTCAGAAATAAAACACAAGTGAGAGAAAAATGAAAATAAGGATAAGACAGAAACAAGAGAATGCACGTGTTTTCTAGTAGTTGGTAGCTATCAGACAGAAGCATTCAGTTACTGTCAAGTCACTCACACAGTCCTTATCTGCTTTAAAGTCTTCTTTCTTATTCTAACAGTTCTCCCCATGGCTCTTCACAGCTACCAAAACAAAGATATTTCCAGGCATTCTAGTAGGACAATTCATGCGTTGCTCATGAAAAACCTTATTCAATGGTGTACTTGGGAAATAATAAACTTTATTTTAATAGTCTTATTTTTCTTTGGACTATCTTCCTCAAGACCAATAGAAAATAAGATTTCTCTAATAATATCAATATAAATTGTTTCCTACATAGACAGAAGAAGGTGATAGGCATGATTAGATGGTTTGCTTCTTTCAGTAAGCACCAAAGAACAGCTAGGACTAGAGGAGATCTCTCTGCAATAATACGGTACTTGTTGTACCATAAAGAACGCATACAGTGATTCACATGACCTGAGCACACACAGAACGTGAGATCCTCTTCCAAGTGCTTCGCGTAAGTGAATCCTACTCATTGTTTCTCACACCAGCCTTGCAAGATTGATATGGTGATGTTTATATAAAAAACTGAGGCACTGCAAGAGAAACACCCAAAGAAACTGAGCTAATAAATGGTTGGAATGAAATCCCAAACTCAAGAGATAACTCAGCCTCTCCTTTTAAACGCAGTGTCACATGGCTCTGCCCCCGGAGTAGCTGTGCAAAGGCAACGGGATGACTAATGTTCTATGCAAGGTGTTGAATAGTGGTTTGTGGAAAGCAGCTTGTGATGGTAAATGTTCCTGTTTCACTGCTTCACATCTCAAGTAACCCAGGACTGGAGGAGATATCTCGTTTGTTCAAAGGAACCCCTGAATCAAACCCCAGAATCTGTGAAGTCCCACTGCTTCTGTCTGAATGCAGGAAACATCAGCAAAACCTACGATTACAGCTACTTCCGGACCAGCCTCTCTGCTTCTGCGCTATGCCCAGAGCCAAGACCCATGCCTGCTCACTACTGATTGTCTGCACCCTTGTGGTTTCACATGGCCTCATGGCACCCACTGTGTCTCTCACAAGGAACAGAGGCGCAAGGACAGAACCTTTCATGCAGGACCCTCTCTGTCTTTCCCAACTCTCCTCTGTCTGCTGCAAATTGTGCATTTCACAAAAGACTCAGTTTCTCAGAAATGGCAAAGCCACAGTGAAGAGTCCAGGTCTGTCCATCAACGAGGAGCATCATTAATTAGATTTCATGTACTGCAGAAGTAGTTTTTAAAGAACACACTAAAATTTTGAGTTGTACTTGTTATATAGCAGCAGTGACATTTACCTATCACACATGTAAACCATAGATAGAGTGTAAAGAAATACACAGCCTTTGGAGAATTTAATTTTTATAGGGCTGTTGTTATGTACAGAATAGAATGACTTAAAATGGCTGTCTCCAGTATTTTACATCTTCTCTTGTTTGGCAGTACTAGGGATTGAACCCATGACTTCTGCACTGAGCTTCAGCTCCAGCCTTTAAAAAGATTTTTTTTTTTTTGAGACAGGCTTTTCTTGCTTCATAGATGATTCAAACTGGTGATCTTTCTGCCTCAGCCACTCAGAGTGCTGGGATTACTGCCATGCAACACCACATTCGGTTTACATTATATTTTCTGTGAGGCGATAATTAAATACTCATAGGAAAACTATGCAATATAAGTGGAGTTTACATCCCTTTATGTAACCAATAACTATAATGCATACACACATGTACGAAACGTGTGGGTGGAGAATGACTAAGCAAACAAAAACAAAACCTTAAGCTTTTAACAAACTATAGTCCATTTATAGTTTTCAAAAAATAGAATTGCAATGGAAGGGACACTGGGAAGTTACGGCTTCCTTAGCTTTCTCTTTTATTAAATAAAAATACTTGTCTCTGTTATAATTTGATTGTGTAGGTTTAATGAAGTTTATTATATCTTTGTAATAAAGTTATGTAAGATGCTACTGTGTATCATTTCAAAATTGCCTCTTGATATAAAATTCTTTGAATTTAAAAGAAATAAAATTAAGAAAACAGAGCTCTAAAACACTAGAAAAGTTTGAGTTATTGGAGTGGCCAATAGTTCAGTGGTAAAGCAGGAGGCTTTTAAAATAAAATAAAATAAAAATTTAAAAAAGCAAATTACTGCCAATACAGTGACACTCAGTTGTCAAATGGGTCCAAGCTTGAATTTTCCACCACTCAAACAACAAATTTCAAAAAAGTATCTACTTGGTGTTCATGACCTTGTTTGACAGTCAATCAAAAATCTGACTTGAAAAGGTCTGTACAGGCCAAGAGTGAGTCATATATCACATCTCCCCGTGGACATAAAGGGGTGACATTTCAGCCGAGGTGCTGCATTGCTCTGACAACATATAGTGCTTGTGTTTTTACACTGAAACATTCCTTGTTGGGGGGGGGGGGAGTTGCACTTTATTTGTATAAAATATGACTCCATGACTCCGAAGTCAATGATATCAGAAGTAAAATTAGGAGGAAAACTGTGAAAACCATGATAGCATTAAAAAAAGAAATCATTCTGAATTTTTTTTAAATCCTGGGAAAACGAATCTATAAATGTAACTATTGGGTCTCACAATCACTTATTTGTTTTTCTCGTTATTTCTTATGAGAAAAATAGGCTCAGTTCTCAAACTTTTCTGAGTTTGAATTGAAGTTGGAATGAACTGAGTTTGACAACCAACGTATGCCTGCATAGAAACCACCTTTAGAGCTTCTATTGGCCTGGTGGCTTGAAGCACTTGTAGCAAGCAAATGACCCTACTGATGCTCACCAAGGCACTGACTCAAGGATAATAGCAAGAGGAGAAATGGGTGCTTTCTGTGCAGCAAATACCGGACTAGAGTAGTTGCTTTGTGAGTCATCTCATCTAATCTTTCACAGCCATGTAATCATACTTATTAAAACAGTCGTGAATATTTTACATGATAGGTGAGGAAAGTGACGTTCCAGAGCTAAGAGAATCTTTCTGCGTGCTATTGTGGTCTTCAAAATGGGAGATAAAAAGACCACAATGAAATAGACTTTGAAAAGCAATGTAAGACCCTAGAAACTCCTCTCTGATAGTGACAGCATATTATCATTGTGTTTGCAGGACTTTAAAGATTTGTAATAATTTTTTGGATGATAAACTGAGTTGGATGATCATAAAATGCACTAAGGAAGATCACAGACAATGCATATATTCATCGAAGGATTCTCTGTATCAATATTATAATCAGTGCAAAAATCTAACTCTAGTATTAGTCTTTCTGGGATCAGAATGTCAAATTACACAGTGTTAATATTTTCTTTTCTACCTTTTTTTGCCCACTGAAATAAAGTACTTGCTATTTTAAAGCATTCCTAAAAAGTGAAAACATGCTTCCAAAAGCAACCGTAACTGTGTCCATACTTGTTAAGTTACATTTTTTTTCCCTGAAGAACACTGGCCAAGTTATTCACCCAATATGGTTAGTATCTTTCTCTTTGTTGAAATAGGTATAAAATAATGCATTCATTGTCCTTGGAGGATTGGGCAGTAAAAGAAAAGCAGTGAGATTGTCAATCCACTTTATCATAAATCACCACTATCCCACACACTTTGGGACTGTAATTACAGCTTCTCTTAATTACTACCATTTTTCAGATAAGGCACCTGAGTCAGAGAGGTTAAATAATTTGCTCACAGAACTCAGCAAGGGGATAATTGAGCAAGGATTAAGCCCAGAGACTCCACACATCTGCACACTTACATCTCATCTCACCACTGCACGAGCTACGCATCACCTAAATCAGTGAGTTCCAGCTGGGGTTCCTCTGAGCCTCTTCATCTGCTGGCTCACAGCTTGTATCATGCAATTCAAACATAACACGCTCAGGACTGAAGTACATTGTCTTTAGCTTTACTCTGTCCCATAAATGTTACATATTAGAGGAAAGTCTCCCCTTCCCAGGAAATTTTAGAAAAAAAAGGAAGAAAGAACTTAACCCCCCAAGATAGGATCCTTGGTTGGTTCTGAGGTTTAAGGAGAGCAGTGGAAACTCTCTTACCATGAATAAACAGTGAAGACTCACTAACGTAGCACTTATGGGTTGTGGAAAAAGCTATATCTGTCAAAGGATTTATAGAAGGTTGTAATGGATGATCGTTTTTCTCTAGAAATTGAAAATTCCATCATTTCTTTCCTGCTAACATAAAAATGTGATTTTGCTGACACATGATGTAGTCTAAAGTCATTATGCTATAGGCAATAAAACTCCTAAATTATCCCCCTTATTTGATGTAGTACTACAGACAGAGCCCATGGCCTCACGTACACAAGCTAATTGCCCTATAACTAAGCTACATCCCCAACCCTTAATTTTTTAAGATAAGATCTCATAAAGTTGTCCAAGTTGGCCTCAAACTTGTGATTCTCCTGCCTTACCATCCAGAAGAACAAAAGTAGCTGGGATAATAGATGTGCACCACCCATACCTATTACCGTGCCTTTCTGAATTATCTAAATCCTGATGACCCTCTGATGCTTTGCAAAAAAAATCAACCAATCTTCCCAAGATTCCCAATGTGACCAAAAGTAACCTCCAGTTCTCTCTCTATGGCTCCCAAGAGAATCTGAAAATAGATTCTCAGATTCAGGACATGCAATGAAATGTACGTCCCAATTTTCAACTGACCAACAGTACTGGTCTCAAATCAGCAGAGGCCATGGGCACAGGATGGTGTTTGCAGACTGAGACATCAGGTGCTGACTCCCCTTAAGCACTTTTAGTTTCCCCAATGAGGGTCAGGGACACAGTTCAGTGGCACAAGCGCCTTCCTGGAAAGCACAAGGCCCTCTGTTCAATTCCCAGTACCAAAAAAATAAAATAAATAAATAAAAATTCTCTGATAATCACTGCCCCACTGTGAGATGTGGCTTCCTTTTGTGTGCTGGCCAGTCATGGTCTCAAGGGACAAATATAAGAACAAATACTTCCAGTCAATGTCCCCAACCATGGTCACCCTTCTCACAGCCCCAAAGAGCACCCAGATAAAGTGCTAGCAAGCACTCATGAGAAGAACTAGTAAACTGCAGATTATTTTTAGGTTAACATCACAAAGCGTCTGCAAACACCAGAATACATTATGGAGCCCTTCTTAAGAAGACATTACCTTGGAATGCATTTGACTCCCATACCTGCAAACACCATAAATGAATACATATTCCTAACCCCAGTTCCTCTGGGTTAGATGCTCTTTAAGACCCCAGTCTCCTCATCAAAATCTTGCAGGGAGAAACACTTCTCTCTCACCTGGAAGCTCTCAAATGGAAAGCTAATGACTGAGCCTCTCGGACCCAAGCTGTGCGAGCTCACCTGGCAGGAACAGCTCTCAGTGGGATCCTCTGCCCACCGCGCTGCACGTTTGTGAGGTTTGGTTATGTAACCCAGCTGGGCAGGAGACACAGCCTCCTTGTCATTGTGCCCAACACAACATGGAAACAGAGAACTGATGGGTGAGAATAGAGAGGGCCGGAGACTCTTTGGCCTTTCATCCTCCCCAGCAGAAAAGAGCTGTTAGGAGGTGGCGTGGAGGGTCTCGTTTCATTTCTCAAAGGAGATCCCGCTTTCTGATTGTCCTGCAGGGCTCATTATTACCCATTAGTACCAGAATCCTATTATCAAAAGGTTACCTGAGCACTCATTTGATTCACAAATGGCCAGTGTAATGGCCTGAGGAAGTAGTTTGTCTCTGACACAGAGCAATAACCTAAGGGTTACATTTATTTTTCTAAAGACACTATTGTAAGTAATCCGAAGAAATTGTAGAAATATTAATGCAAATCCAGGTCTCTGTCATTACAAAACATATGATGAAGAATAAATTACTGTTTGATGCTTCTGAAGTATGTTTGAAAAGCAGCCACAGCACGGAACACTGCTACAGCGGCACCTGCCTACAATCCCCGCCCAGAACTTTAGGGAACATGCAGAAAGCCTGCGTCCCAGCAAGGAGAAAAACTAAGGCAACAGCGCCACCCTGTGGCAATGGAAGGCTATACCAACCAGGACGAAAGGCATTCATTAGAGGTCTTTTTCAAAATTTTTCTATAGAATCATGCTGAAAGGTTGGAAAGATTAATCTAGCACACTTTCCCCTACATTCTGGCAGAACCGTAGTCGGACATCTATTGTGGTGGTAAGATCTCCAAAGGAAAAATTGCATTACCTTTCCCTTTGAAACATCCCCAGGTTTTATTTTAGGTCTAACAAAAACACTATACAGCAGCATTCGCCTGTCTCCGGTAGGCCCGTGGGAATGGGACCAGGGCTAAGCCGATTTTGTGCGAAGGAACTCAGCAAGGTCCATCTATGTCACTGTGCAATTTAAATCCGGCAAATACTGTGCTCACTGTTTGGATCAGAAAGAGTTTGAAAGCATCAGAATGAGCAAAGCAAATTTCTTCATGTGAAGTGTATTATCTTTCCCACATGTAACATGAGTCTCTGAGGTCTTGGATGCTTTCACAGGATATTTCAAAGTTCTTGAATAACAGCAGCTTTTAATTCATTTGCTTTTGGTTTGGGTACCAGGCAGACACTTGCACCGCTGAGCTGTATCCCCGACCCGCAGCTTTTAATTTAATCTGTTCACTCTTACGCGTCATCGGATGCTAGACAAAAGTGAAGGGATTTTAAAACGTTTTCTCTTTACTTTCGTTTTTTTAGAGTTTAGCATAATTACACCTTTTTATTATTACACTGAAAGCTGCTTAACATTTTCATCATTTCAAAAGTTGAATATTAATGCAAATGGTGGGAATTGCTTGTCATTCACTTTATCACGTCCTAGTGACAAATTTACTCAAATATAGAACAAACTGATCTCTTCCCACCATATTCTGGACCCATGCTTTCCTAGTGCTGTCAGATCCCCCTCTCCATCGCTAAAATATTATTCTTTCATTATTATTATTACCTTGTTAACATTCTTTCTATCACCTGCATTAAAAATGTAGTTTTCCAGTTTTATTCTAGATGAGGCCTGTTTTATAATTCATAAAAGATGGATTTGCCTCATTTGTCCACAGGACTGGGTTCTAAAAAGATGAATTAACCATTATAATATTTTATGTGATGCAAATAAAGGTGTGAGTGCAGAGACTTATTTGGGAAACTTTAATTCTGAAAACGTAGAGAATAAAATGAGACAAATTTGCACTCCATAATGACTGCTGATCTCTAAAATGGAAGAGAGAGACTCATGCAAAATAGTCACTAGCATCCAACCATATGAAGGCATGCACCACGTTTTGCTTCTGAAAGTGTTTAATACAGGATTCGTAAAACAACCACACATGCCTTTTTAAAACTTCACTATAAATAAGGGATGTACACTCAAGTTGCAGCTTCTTGATATCTATATTTGATCTTATTGTATGTGATCTATAGCTAATGTGTATGCAATATATTTTAACTAAAGTGACTCAGTAGAGTAGGGGGACACAAACTGAGGAACAATGATTATTTTCTTCATTTATTCGTGTGTAACTCTGTATGAAACTTGTGACTCACATTGGAAGTCCTCTCTCGCCCTCTAGTGGCGGCGAAGGGCACAGGCAGTTGGCAAAATGCCCTTGCTCCGCACTACTCCTAAGAATGCAGTTTATGCACACTGGAAAGAACAGCGGCCCAGGAAGGAAGAGGGATTCAGATTCACATGTGCCATGACGAGGAATGTGAGCTCGAGATTCCGTCTGACCTTTTGTCAAATTTGTAGGGCCGCTGTGACTGATCACATCGGAAAAAGTTAGGTCAAATTATTTAGACATCAGTAAGGCACAGTAATATTTTTATTTTATTTTCTTGTAGACAATCCAAGAGACACAATACGTTTTATCAGAGATGGGTCCTTTGGTAGACAAACTCTCAGGCAGTCTCTATAACCCTTGACTCCGGGTGCAAAGAGCATTTATGGTAGAAAAACATCCGCTGAGTCCTCAGACCTCAGTCCCTGCTAATGCAGAAGTGCCGTCCTATGTCCCAGGGCTGTCTATGACACGTCACCGCTGTCTGTGGCCTTTTTGCTCAACCACCTTACCCCTCATGGGCACTGTCAGAAAAATCAAAAGTGCTGGAAAATCCTGAATATTTCAGAGAAAAGTAAAACTACTCTAAACCCTCAAAATGCCAGTGTCTTCAGAAATTAGTGAGGGTAGAAAATAGTTGTGATCGAAAGGGATCAAAATTTAAAAAGGAGAAATAGAAAGAAACAATGATGACTAAATGTAATGTACATTCTTCGGTGGGATCCTGCAGTAAAAGGCATTATGCAGTAAAGATTTGAAAATGCGCTTTGTATTAGACCACAGAATTATTGTTGACATTGTTTGTTTAGTTTTAATGCTCTCGGGGTTTTACCCACTTGAGAGTTTCTCAGGTGAACATTGTCTCCTTTGCGATGCTAATTGTCTTGGGCAAGGCTGCCCCCTACATTCAGCCTGTCACCTGTTGTACCCATGCCATCTCAGGAAACTGGCATATGAATGAAAATCAGACAACTGTTCAGCACATGTTCCCTTGAGGATCAAGTTGACTCAGTTTCCCCATTGGGAAGTGGGAGCAATAGTGATCACACTCAGGATTAGTCCTTCTCCACCAGCTTTCTGCCGTGTCCTGCCTTCTGTTATGCTATTGTCCCCAGTCTTTTCGACATCATACTTGGTACTTGTAATGTTCAACTGCTTGCACTTTGCTGATAAATGGTGTGGCTTCAGGCTTCTCAAAATTTTGCAAATTTTAACCCGGCCCATATTGGCCTCGGACCCTTGAACCTTCTCTCACTAAGAAGTGCATCACTTTCCAGTTCCTCTTTCTGTAATGTCAAACCACTAGCAGCTAATCCCTCTGTCTTGGGAGGATACTCTTGTTAATTATGCTGAATTGCAAGTGTGTGCTCACACACACACACACACACACACACACACACACACACACACCTGTCCTCTTTACAAAGTTGAGAGTTCATTAAACACAACCATCTTGCAAACTTCAGCACCTAGAAGACACTTGGTGCTTTGCAGGAAAGCAGTGAGCACTTGATGACTGAGTATATGAAAGCCATCTGCAGACTGCAACATACAAGTGTGAGTTACTACAAAATGCCAGTGACAGTTAAATGTGCCGCTTATAAGTGGTTCACAGTGCAAGAGAAGTTGGGCTAACCAGAGTTATTACACAAAATGTACTAACTGCGCATAAGGTGGGTGATTCCAGAGCATTAAAAGGAGCGAAAATTAATTTTACTCCTTCTACATTTTGCCCAGATCACAGTGGCTTGAACCGAGTTGCTGCACACATACCGGCTGCCAAAGTCGTATCAGGACGACTGCGCAGAGCTCTGTCTAGGTCTTGCACCTGGGGCGCAGCCACACTGTGCAAAGCCCCATGAATAGCTGAGGAGGAGCAGGAAGGTGAGAGAAGAATGGGGAGCGAGGAAGGACACGTCTGTCCTCCTCCAGGCCAGCCCAGGATCTCTCTCCTCAGCACATTTTCCCTTTGGCTTCAATGAAGGTACTGAAATCTTGCAAGCTCAGATCTGCAAGATGCCTGCTGGTTTATAGGAGGAGAGGAACGGTGAAGAGCTGCCCTCGTCTGGCTGATTAAGCGAATCATCAGACAGCTCACCTGCATATTTCTGACTTAGATTACAATGCATCCCCCACCCTCAGACCGCCACCCTTCCCATACAGCACTCCCACAGGACAGCAGAGAGACTCTGGATCCCAGCGCCTGCCATAACTGCCAGATACTCATCACTGAGAGCGCCTGCATTTATCTTTAATGTTTGTCTCCTGTATTTACATTTAGTTTATTTTACCTGCCTATATTTTAGGCAGGTAAGGAATTCTTTAGGCAGGTAAGAGACGCTAAATCACCCAACAAGGAGTCTTTAGCAGATGCTCGGAACAGTCGGGGCAGGACAGTAGAAAAAAGAGAAAAAAAAGAGACAGAAACCTCAATCAACTTATGCAAATTTTGCAAACCAAAAAGGTTAATAAAGTTTATACATGGTTTTATAAATTTTGTTTTCAAAGATAAAACTCTATGTTGAATTATGGAGATAAGGATTCATAATCGCTTCTGTTCTCAGGGAATATAAAGGTCTTAATTCATCAAAGTTAATATTCGATTTAAAATAGATCATAGAATTGTTTAAGAATAGAATGTGTTTAAGAATAGAATGTGTTCTCGGGACACTGGATTTTTTTCCTATTGATAAAGTTTCCTTGTTAAAAAAAAAAAAAAGAAGTAACTTTTAACAAGTATAATAAAGATTTCTCTTTCATTGTGACTTGCAGTATGGTGACTTGCCAGTGGTACTGGGATTTCACTTCTCCCTCCTCTTCAGGAAGCAGGTAAATCTAGTTCACTGAGTAGCCAGAGGGAGGGAGGCCTGTGTGGTGTGTGCAGAGCCGTGTGTTGGGAGATCAAACACCTCTGCAAACTATTGCAAGACTTTTACCGTCATGTGCTTATCTTCCCATTAATTTAGTCATCCATCCAATATGTGCTGAGACATTCTCAGCTCTCACAAGCCTACAGTTTTGATAGGCTGCCTTTCTGGAAGAAAAGAGGTGCTCCAGGAAAAATGAAATAGCATGTCTGTACTCAAACGTATATTCAAGAAATCTTTCTCTCTTTCTCCCTATGCCTACTTCTGCTTACCTCTCTAAATTAAACACTACAATAGTAGAAGAATTTATTGAATCCAACTTTTCCAGGACTTCTTTTCTGAATAATACAACAAAAAGTAACATTTTTGGATGATTTTTCTATTTTATACAAAATTTAGGTTATTTATGATTACGCTTCATAAATAAAAGGTAAAGAAGAAGACGTGGGAAGTGTGCTGGGCACAGCTGGGACAGCTGTGCAGACAAGAGAACACACTGGATCCCAGACTGAAGTTAAGAGTTTGGTTACAGGCCGGCTTGAGCAAGGGAGGTCCAAGCAGGCAGTTAGGTGAGTCTTGGCGGCATCCCTGGAGCACTTAGAAGTGAGAAACAACGATGCCAGTGCCGGGTGTGTGGACCGGCATGAGATGTAGCAGGGAGGTGATGGCGGGGGGGAGGTGATGAACCTGAGCCGGAAGGTCAAGGCCAGGTTACCCAGAGCCTTAACGTGCACGCGGGGCAGTGCGTCTTTCCACCCTGCAGCAGGGTGCTGCTCTGAGCGAACTGTACATGGGAAATATTAACACACACTAACATGTTGGTGTGAAGAACGGATTGGAGGTAGAAAGTGAGGTGGGAAATGGGTGAGAAACGCTGGCTGTCACTAGACTTCATGGTCATCTTGCAAGATAAGTGGGATTCAAGAGAAAGAAGTCCAAATAACTGCTGGCCTGGCCACTGTCACACTTTTACTTTCCTGTCTGATGCCTGGCTTGCCTCTTTGGTTCCCATGTGATCTCAAGAGGTTAGAGACAGTGCTTTGTACTTCTTCATTCAAGCAAAATGGTGAAAGGATCCTGTGTGTTGAATGAATGAATGAATGAATGAATGAATGAATGACTAAATAAAAGCACTTGGTTTTATCCACTCTAGTCTGAAATGTATTTTCATATCCATTATCTCATTCTTTATGGATGCAGAAATCAAAGAACTTGCAAATTGCACTAGGCCTGGACTCAGCCATACTGGAGTGTGAGTGCCTGGGCACCACAGGGGTCTCGTGCTTTATTTAGGTATGTGTTAGACAAGCCAAAGTACAGACCTGGAGTAGAAACAGCTCCTGCCTGGAGTGTTCCTGAAGTAATAAGCAACTTAGCTGTGTTGGCTTCTACTGAAAAAGCTGCTGCCCCTTTTATATGCAAAGTTGACTGAGTTGGGTAGGATTAGTCTTGACACCTTTTGGTCCTTCAAATAGCTTTCTCATTTTTCAGGAACTAAGTCATTAAATGTAGCATTCCAAATACCAAATATCTTCCCTGTCAAATAGCTGACAACTGGGGATTATTAACTAGCTCTAATGCAACATCCACTTTAGAAAACAAATGCTTTGAAGTGACAGTATGGTTATTTTTGAACCTTTCAAGCGACTGTTCCCTGGATTGATGCAGAAACCCAGAATCCAAATAAACCTTGGTGAATACATTATTGTCTCCTGGTATTTTCAGTTATAAACTTGCTGTGTTCTACCAGCTGGTGTTTGAGTCAAGTGTACTAGGTGTGTGTGTGTGTGTGTGTGTGTGTGTGTGTGTGTGTGTGTTTATGTGACATTTTTTTCAGAATACCGAGATTAGGTGTGCTAAATGGTTTATGTTCACAGACACGCACACATATGCACATGTACACACATTTGTGTACACTCATACCGCAGCACAGTTGATTTCTCACACTAGTCCATGGTCCACACAGAATGGTCCAAACTTAACTGACACTTCGCTTTCTTCCGGGAGTCACATCCCCAAATCTGTCTCACTCTTGGAACTGTTAATCATAAGGTAGACACTTGCTTAGTTGAAGTCCTAGTTGAATTCATGCTCTCCTAGGAAACTTTTAAATTCAGAGCAGCTGAAGACCAAAGGATGACTGGAAAACCAAAGATGACTAAATACATGAATGAAAGTGAAGAAAGCAAATGTATAAGGCAGAGGTTTAGTGGACGGAACCACGCAGGCTTTGCAGACAGTCACTCTCACACGTGTAAAGAAGCTTCTTACTAGCTGTGAGACCTTCAACAAATAATAGCAACTCTCTAGGCTCAGTTTCTTCCTTGGCGATCACTATGGATTATATCTACAATGTTCTCAAAGGCCTCGTTTGCTTATCGGCGGGACTTGGGGAGGAAGCAATCACGAGACCTAATAGCACTCTGTTAGGAAGCGGCGCCTGGTCAGGGGAGGCAGGTGGATGGGCCACTGCTGGTAGGGTACAGCTCTCTCCCTGGCTCTTTCCTCTCTCTGGTTTCTTCCAGTCCACCATGGCAGACGCAGTTTTTCTTCCACTGTACCCCTTAGCTATGCCCTCCTGCTATGGAGCCAGTGGCCTATGAAATGAACAGGTGAGCCAAATACAACCCTGTTCTCTTTTAAGTTGTGGGCATTGAGTATTGTGTCTCAGTGACAAGACTAGAATAGTGATGTAGGGATTCAGAGTTAATGCTACGAGAATTGATTGTGATGGTATATTGTTATCAAGTGCACAATTAGCTGTCCACACATGCTACTTTAGAAATCTGCTTTTACTTGCAGAGGAGTTTACAACTTGAAAGATAGTGTTCATTTTTGGCACAAAACGCATGCGTCCAGCAGATAAGCTGGATGAAGAAATTGAAGATTGCTAATGCTTTTGAAGGAAGGCATTTTCCATGTGAATATATTTACTATTCCAAGTAGTGCAACTGTGAGCCAATCTCAATATCATATAACCTTTATTCTTAACCCAACTCTAAGTCATAAAGATGGTTTTTTGGGGAAAGACTCCTAAGCTACATATTTCAAAGATGTTAATGGTGAACAAAATAAGACAAGAAATTCTTCCATTCATTCAATTAAGATTTTTCTGCTCTTTTTCCTTTTGGTCTGAAAACAGAGGTAGAAATCCTTCCTGGAGACTGAATTCGGATTAAGGAAATTGCAGTATACAGGGGAGGTGATAAATCCTAATGAAAAGGGTCGCCTCTATTCGTTAATGCACAGCACTTCAAGATCACTCAATGTGATTCATGATTTCATTCTCCCAACAGCAGTTTAAACAGTATGTTTAAAAGTTAGACAACAGCTCGCTCATCTTCTTGTTCACAAGCAAACTGTTTTGCTTGATCCCATTAGTATTCTGAAAGGCCAAGCAAGTATAGGTTGTAATAAGCACCTCGGCTACTAGGGGGCATCAGAAATCTACCTAATACCAACAGAAACTGGAACCTGACAATGATTTCAATACTTGGATATATTCTACAATGTGCTTCATTATGGGCTACAAAACTATGGTCTTGCCAAGTAAATGTGGATATTGGCAAAAAAAAAAAAAAAAAGTGTCCTCTGACTGCATTTTGTCCTGACCCCAGCAGACAGAATCATCCTGTGTGGTCTTATCATTTTCACTAGATTTGCTCACATAAGGAAATAAGTAGTATTAAAGGACAGGCAAGTTCAAATTTTTGAAATGATTCCTGTAGCAGATCTCTACTCACTTTATTTTTAAACTACAAGCCAAGATGAAACATCAGACATAGGCTGCCTACTATATAGTATGTAGTGGAATAATGTATATCTAATTTCTCACTTATGAGAGGAGGGACAGTGAACACAGATCACGTGACATATCAAGGACAGGAGAGAGGAAATTCAACGGTCCCAGGTACAGAAATTAAGAGATGCACCATCTATAGAAAATTTAAAATATATAACTGATTAAAAACCTGTCTCCTTTTCAGGATCACTGTTAACAGTTAGCTCTCTCTAAGACCGGTACTCCTGGTACAGACTAAACCAACTCCTCTATGCCTGCCTCTTTGAAGTAGCTGCAATGAGGCTCCTAAGAATTCTTCAGCAAGTAGAAAATCTGGCTTATTGGAAGAAGGAAATGCTCCAATGGAAGCAAAAAGAATAGGTACCGTATTTTACCAGCACATAGTGTCTACCTCGTTCTTTTCATGAGCATCTTATTTCATTAATTCTCAGAAACACCTACACTAGGAAACTAGATTTTATAGATGAATACAAAGACTCAGAAAAGTTAGAATATTAAAGACACACACCTTGTAGAGCCAGAATTTGAATGAATTCTTACTCCTCTAAGTCTCAAGCTTTTACCCAGTTTATAGATACTGACTCAGATCAAGACTCTGACATCTAACACATACAAAACCTTGGCCACACTGTGTAACCCTGATTCAGCACCCTCAGTTGTCAGGTGAGACAGTAATCACAGCCCTAAGACATATTATGGTGTGGATATAATCAAAGCATATTCCTACACATGAGAAGCACGTTATATAACAATAAAAGGGACATGATTGCCTTTATGCAGACTTCACCTAAGAACCTAACTCTTGCCTCTTCCTTGCATTAAAAAAAAAATTCTGGATTATATACTCTTCGCTACTTGGCACTTGTCCCTGTAACCCTGGTGTGTCCAGTCGCCAACTGACCACTGATTCTGTGGTGTAAAGTACATGCAGGTACCAAGGGGTACAGAGCCAGGAGAAACACTCCGAGTCCACTCAGCCCAGTCCTCATCACCATTTGTCAATAGGCTCATGATTTCACAGAAAACACCGTCTTGCATTCTGCACTGTCATACTCCAAGAGAACAAATGGTGAAAAGACTGGGTGGAAGCAGGACATTGTTGTATTTCATGCCACTTGATAATAGAGCTCCTGAGGGACTGGTTATGAGACTACAGGACTTTAAAAGGCGATTTCCAAATATCGTGTTTCTCAACCTGTGCAAAATCTCCTAAGCATGTAGTGGGCAAATAATATGTCAAAGTTATTCATCCCATACTGCAGATGGTTGTAAAATACAGTCTGGATTCCTGCCATCTGAACTCTTTGTATAAATGTACAAATCAAATAACACTGATTTCATTTCACATATTACTGGACTTAGCTACTATTTGAAGGTAATAACAACTCCTCTTCTTTCTTTAAATATGACGTTGATTAAAGCTTACACGGAGCTCCACAAAAATAACATTTTTAAAAGTCAATCAGACAGGATTGCAGAAAGCACATAGGTTATGAATTTTTTTGCACTTACATTATTACTTTAGGGGTGGGATATGGTTTATCAGGAATCAAATTTAGGACCTCACACTTGCCAGGCAGGTTCTGTTCCACTGAGCAAACCCCCAGCCCTTATACTTACAATATTTTAATGACACTATGCTATAATACATGGCAATAATCACTTAGCCTTGGTTATCCTTATTTGTGACTTCAATTTATTCCACAATTCATGAGGCTAGAGCCAATCTTCAGTAAATATCACTAGAGCAATTGAAAATTTTTGCAGCATAATCTTCGTTAACAAAACACTTTATTTTACAATTTGAAGTTAGAACAGATAGATATGAATTTGATGCTGATTTTGGGTTGTAAACTTGTGAATATTGTTTAAATCCCTCTATTGGACTTCCCCACATTTGCAAAGCCATTTCAGATTGACCTTAGCACAGAACGAAGTAAATTATAGGAGCCATTCGTAAAGCTGCAGCATGGCTAGACGGAAAGAAAGCTGGTGATGGGATGCTGTGTTTCAAGGTTCTATTTTTACTTTTTCTCTGTCTCGTGAGATAACCATATGTACACAATCAAATCAGCTGCGTGAAAGAACAGATGGGATAGAGAGCATTTTCTCAGCTGAGGTCTGATCAGATAGCCTAGAGGGTGGCAAAGTCTTCAAACAACAGCAACGAGAGAAAAAGAATGCTAATCCTTGAGATGGTAGAAGAGGAATCCTTCTGTCACACCCAGTGCCACGTGGTCCCAACTACACGTTCGGTGGGGCTCCCTTTCCCAACTCTGTGCTCTCCTGTCTGAAACAAAAACCTGAGCACCTTCTAGATGGGAAGCATTTGAAAATGTACCCACTTGATCAGATAAAACTTCATAACATCTATGTCCTCGGTCTATTCAAAAAAGTGAAACTAGCAAGGTGAACTTTGGTCAAAACAGTCATAGCTGTGCTATGGGGCAACCCCAAAAGCCTAAAGAAGAAATGAGACTAAAGCTTCTCTGCTTTCAAGTCTTGTTCTGTTTATTAACTACACTTTCAGAACAGTTTTACATGTCCTGCAAAACCGAGAGGAAAGTTCAGAGATGTCCCATATATCTCTGAGGTTTTATTTTTGTCTTTCTACTTGATCCTGCAGAAAGTGGAATTAAATGGGGATACATCTTTCAGGGGTTAGGTTTAGGGTGAAGGGGTAGGCACTAAGTGGATGAAATCAGATTTCTGTGTCCTCTTTCTATACCCAGCCCGTTACTCTATTGGCCCTTCCTTTGTCTTTAGTCTTCCTCCGATTCAAACCAAGGGGTAGGGGGAGGAGAAGAAGAAAAAGCCCAAAAGTCACAATGAACTTGACAAAGAACAACAATTTTTTCAATGTTTTAAGGCAAAGCACTGCAGGAACTTTCACAAGTCAATGATACCATTGCTCTGAAGAAAATAAGGACCAAGAACAGGGACCAAACCTGACTGCATGAGGAAAACACTCTCTACATAGGAAGGGAAGGCCCTCTATAAAGGGAGATATTCAGAAACTCAAAAAAAGACTCACTACATGGGCCACACTGTCTGCCATGGAAGGAACACTCAGAACTGGGCCTGGTCCTTGTCAGGGAATCTATCTTGGTCCTCTTTACGTTTGTGTCAATGTATATGGATCCCAAATCCTTGTTTGAGTCACTTGTCTTTCTTTATTTAAAGCATTATTTAGAAAACCCTGTTGACATTTGAGCATGTACAGAAGCACAATCTGAACACAAATCCATCTCTGGAGAGATACCCTAGTGTGTTCCCTCATTATCCCAGAATGCGGGTCAGATGCCCATGTGGACAGCTACGGTCCGCGGGGAAGGAACCAGTGTGTCCGAGGTGGCCTGGGATGCGATCATTACGCTCAGGTCACCTCCCAAAAGAGAAATGTGCAGAGCTTGGAGAGAGGCCAGGGGCCTGCAGTCCACAGGAATAAGCATCTGATAAACAATCCTGAGGGGCCATGCAGAGGGAACTGGGGATCCCTAACCTGACACTTGAGTCACAACACAGAGAGCCCATAGGACACCAGACGCCCACTCAGGAGGTGAAGGTGGGCTTGGCCACTGATTTCAAATGAGATCCTGGTCTCTCAGATTGAAAGTACACGTCCCTGCTCAAAGTCAAAGATGACTACAGATAGTCAGAATGAATGTCTCAGGAAAAACGTGAGGTTTCAATTATAAGCGCTTGGGCCATGGTGATGTGTGAGTGTTTCAGAGTGTGTGTGCATGGGTGTGAGACCGGTGGATATGTGTGTAGCTGAGGATGTGTTCTCATCTCCTTTATTTCCAGGAAAACTAGTCTAAATATTTCTTAAAAACATTTTTCAAGGAGACCTGAAGTTCACTGTAGAGCTATATCCTGGCTTCTCCTCATTCATTCATTCATTCTTTCACTCATTTATTCATTCAATTTTATTAATGTGTTAGTATCAAAGACTGAACGCAGGGACTTTGCACAGAGCTCCACCTCCCACCCCACCGCTCCCTGCTCTTTACATTTTTGAGACAGGCTCTCACTAAGTTACTAATTTTCCCAGGCTGGGCTCAAATGTCAGGTCTCCTGCCTCGGTCTCCCAGAGGATTGGCATTATAGACATGCATCACCACGCTCAGCCACCCTGGCCTCTCCATTCCTGAAGGAAGCGTGGTTTTACTAGGGATGAGTATCAGCTGCTGCTCCCCCCAACTGCAGTGCAGGAAGACACTGGCCCCATTCCCAGGGCGACGCCGTGAATCCCCACGGCTGTCTACCTCCACCTTCCATGTCTCTTTTTTCTTAATATACGGCTTTCTCCTGTTACAGAGGAAAAATGAGAAAGTGGCACGTGCTCTGGGTTCAATGGATGGCTTTTATAAGTTTTACTTTCATAAGTAAGATATTAACTTTCTAATGACAGGCACAGAAATTCAGTTTGATTTCCAAAGACTTTCATTATGACAAATTTAAAAATCAGTCTGCATTGCAATAGAATTCCATGAAAATGACCCTGTGTCCCATGTCTAGTCAATTCACGTAAGAGGAAATTAAGAAAGAATAGAATAGAATTTTTGCTTCTGAGTTTCAGAATAAGAAGTGTGCTAACTATTTAGAAACTCATTTCTTTCCTTCGCCTTACATTTTCTCTTGTGTACCTTGAAGTTCCAGGCCATAACATTACATATTTCTATAGGTCTTTCTTTTGTCTACAGACTCTGATGATGATCAGTGATCACTGATCTGAGGCTGTAGACTGGTGGTGGCCAGGCGCTTTGGCCGCCTCCCTGCATCTGTGTCGGCCACGTCTACCCTTCCTACCCCTCTTTCCTAAGGCTGAGCTCCACAACGGATAGGCACTCCTAGAACCATACTGGCAGCTGGTGATGACTTTTCTTTAAATAGATCACATGGTTTTCCAACAATTTCCTAATATGAAATTGATACATCTCCTAAGTAGAAATTGTGGAACTAAATCTGATATACAACATCACATGATTACTCTCACATGAAAAACTAGAGTATAAACAAATAAAAGACTGGTAATTGGAAGTGGGGACACAGATCTTTTGCATGTGGAAAAGGGACCAAAAGACCAAGGAAAGGAGAGGAAAAGGAGGAGAAAAGGATGTAAAAAGAATTAAAATATGTTATGTGCATGGACCAGCTCTCTGGGATGAATGTAATCGTTATGTACTATAAACGTACTAATAAAACAATTAAGAATAAAAATAAGGTATTCTGCATTTTAACAACTGCTTAGGCTCCTTATTTTGGAAAAATTTTTATAAGTGACCAAAATGATTGTCTGGTAACGCTGTGTGCCCCCACCCTAGACGACAGTGAGCATCCACTCTTTGATTCAACAGATCTGTCTTTCATCACTGCTAGAATTTCTATCACTAGGTAAGGAGACCAACAGCACATAAAGAGCTTTTCTCACATCACTATATTTTGAAGAATGAAAAAAATCCCACCAGATTAGCAATGAATTGTATGTGAAAGTATAAAGAACGTATTTTGTCTCTATGTTCTGGAAGTTTGCCCTAGAAACCTGCTTTCCTTGACAGATGAAGGATTTTAGATGAAATAGTTAAAGTTAATTAGGAAAAGCAAAACAAAACACATAAAACCCTTCTGAGATCCCAGGGCAGTGGTGGCAAACCTATGGCACACATGTTATTTTGCTTTTCTTTCCAGACAGAAGATCCTAATGTATGAGTTGTTTTTTTTAAAAACTAAAACCTCAGTATCCAGATTTAGTTTCATTGTTGGCACTTTGTGATAAAAAAAGTGGGATCTGGGTTGCAGTTAAAGTCCTCACTCATCTCTAAGGTGTTTGTCATCCCTGTCCTAGGATAATGTTATGGCAAGGGTCGTATACAGTACTTGGAAAATTGGTTGTATTAAAGCAATCCTCTATTAATTATCTAGAATTTTCTCACTTTTGTATCCAGTGCTTTTAAAACTATAAATACATTAAATACAATATATTTGGAATGTCTTTAATCACATAAGGTAGCAGTTTCTCTTAGTGAGACCGTTTTTATTTATTCAGTGTCTTCCTGTTTCTACTTTTGTATATCCAAAAAGTGTTTGAGATGGCTACATTTAGTTATCAAGGCATTTAAATGTTTAAATTAAGACACAGGAAATTCTTAATGACAACTTGAGAGAAGCTATTATGTTTGTAGATAGCTCACATATTAATAAATCAAATACTGTGCATACTAAAGTCAGTAAAGAGCACTAGTGCACACTGTCTCTCATTATAAAAATGCAATTATTCTGCTTAGTTATGTTTTTTAAATAGCCTGACATTTAAAATAATTGATGAATACGTAATTTGCTAATCAGTACTGGCCAGTTCCTGTAGAGGTACCATCGTTAGTTTTATAATTTACTGTTTCAGAAGTTTCATGAATGCAAGATTAAAGCTGAGAAGCAGAGAAAAGCCACTTCAAGATGACATTATCCTATTTAACACTCATAATACTTAACAGCAACAACAATTAAGCTTCACAAATTAAGTCAACATACTGAATTCCTACTGGGTGAGTTGCAGATAACACATTTATGTGTAGTGGCTTTCCTCGCACTAAATTTTCCATTCACAATCATGCACCCAAATGAACATCAGAGAAACATACTGTATTGTGAAGGATTAAATAATGTTTTAGCTTATGACTTTATTTCTTGCCTCTTTCCTCCAAGTGATAATAGAGATCTCATTTACCATGCATGAACACTTACATTCCCTTTCTGAGGCCATTCTGATTTTGATGGTGTAAGAGACAAAAGTCCTTTATTTCTAGATTGCCTTATTAATCTACAGCTTTTGGTAAATATCCAGACTACCTGGTCAGCTTGTCTCTATAACCTAAGAAGAAAGACTAGCTACCGTCTTCAATCCAAATGAGTTGGTATATGAATATTTATAAGGACATTAATATTCACAGTATCTTACAATCATGCTCCAAGCTAAATAAAAATAAAGGTAAACTGCCATAAATATTACAGTATCACAGGATAAGAGCTAAAAGATATATACAGATTCATTGACATTATCTGCGCAAGTACCGTGGACAAAACATTTAAAAAGAAAGTTACATAAAACAAAGCAGATAAATTTATCAAATACTGATAAATTTTCAGACAGTATAAAGTACACAAAACATGTAAGAGAGAAAGAAGTTTTAGAAATAATTACTATGCCAATACATATAGTACATGTTTACTACATTTATATTACAGAACGATGAAAATTAGAGACAAGAATGATTTGGTAACAAACAGCAAAGAATGTTTCACCAATCACAAGGAAGAAAGATATCCCTGTAAAACGCACCCCTGCCCATACACACATAGGAACAAAAAAACAATGCGAAAGGTCGTCTACGGCAACACAGGACAGACAGAGGTGGGAAGCATTTGGCATGTTGCACCACAGGAAGTCAATCACGACTGGCTAACGATGATGGTACCTGGCTCTGTTGCAGGTCACTGGCTTGCCTGAGAGGAGTAACTGACGGAGGAGGCACACCTGATGTAGACGCAGACCGGCCTAATTTGCAGCTTACCTTAGGTTCTGTGAAGAAGAGGGAAAGGTCACACATTAGCTGAGCAATAATGGCAGGAGTGAAATGGCTTTCTCGGCCGCTCTTTGTGTTTTGCTATGTGTTCTGGAAACATGCACAATGTTCCTGATGTTTGCTAATATGTGGCAGATGATTAAACACTTCCATAACACTTGGTTCTAAAAGGAGTTCTCTTCACAGATCGCCTCCTGGGGAATAAAGAGAAAATATCCAGCCTTTTACACTTTACCCCACTCAGGGTTAATTTCTAAAAGTGATTATTGGAGCAACAACACTGCATCAGTGGGAAAGGCAAATAACCTCATCATTTTTTATCTCTCATTTTCAGCTTTGGTCCACAGGACTCTTACATCCTAAAGTATTCTACCCGTTCTAAATCCACCCTTTTTTCCTTCCTTCTGTTATTGTGTCTAGATATCCCCACAAACCTTCATGCAGTCACAGGGATTTTGGGGGCAGCTGCATCTAGAGTGTGTGATTGACTCATAGCGCAGTGATGGGATTAAGGGTGGGTGATTGCTCGATCTGTCCACTGATTGGATTGGCACTGCCCTAATTCCAGGAGACTGGATACACTGTCGGAGACAGAAAGAGGCTTGCCTCACTCTCATGGCTTTTGCTGTCTTCTGCTGCCGTGAACTGTTACTTCTGCCATGTGCTACCCTGCCTTGCAGCCAGCCAATCATGGACTGAAACTTCTACAAACTGTGAGCAAAATAAACATTCCCCTTTAACTTAAGGTGTTGAATATTTTGTCTCAGAAAAGAAAAAAATAATTAAGACACCTTTCTTTCTTCTCTTCCTCCAGGTCCTTCCTTCTTTCCCTACTTTCTTCCCTCATTCTTTCCTAGACTACTATCAATGTAACATTTTTTCAATGTTACCATTCTATCTCTATTTACTATAAATTTTTTGATTAAGTTTGAAGACCTTTGCAATCTTTCAGAGATTTATTTCATACCTATTATATTCCACAAATGTGACACAAAGTTTTAGCATAAATCTCAGCCTGGGAGAGCTCATAGTTTATCTAGGAACAAGAAACGTGGTATATGATTATGTAACTGCAGGTATGATGAGCTTTATTGGAGCACTTATAGAGTGACACAACGTCTGTTGGAGGAATCACAGTGTATTAAATTATTAATGGATCCCTTTTGGTTCCTTCGACATACACTTCCCAAGTGCCTACTATGCCCACCACACAAAGCAAGGTGCTGAGCTTGGGGGTGAAGCATACACTAATTACCCAAATACTAATGAAGTTTATTTTTTCGTCAGAAAGACAGACATTAAATCTCAAATCATTGGCTGAGAAATGGAAAACGGATTAGAAAGAAGTATGGGGCACTGTGGCAACACTTTTGAAGAGTACCTCCTATATTCTGCAGCACCTGGAAAGAAGCTTCAGAGTGAGAGGTAAAATCAGAAGTGGGCAGGATTCTAGATCCTTAGATTTATTTTTTAACCTGCCCAGAAATCAAAAACATTTTGAATGTGTTGCTCTCATTCACTCTATTGTTGATATATAACAAGTTTACAGTACCAAGAAAAACATCCTACTTTTAGGATGGTTGCGGAGATTTGAGCTAATCATAGGTAAAAGATAGAACAAACTTACCTATAAAGTTCAGAGAAAATGCCTGGCATATAACAACTGTTTTTGGCAAAAGTTGGCTCTTACCTTCCCTAAATACACATGCCCATGTACACACACATACACACACACTAGCACACATGCATACACAGTGACTCTTACCTCTGCACACTTATACTAATGAAATAGCTTCTATTTCTCTTCCCTTTTCCTCTGATGCTCGCAGTTTCCCTTCTCCTCTCCTCCCATCCTGTTTGCTTCCTCTTTCTCTTGCTTCCTCTTTCCACTCTGCCCTTTTCCCCCTTAGAACCTCATCCTCATGGTGACCGATTGCATCAAGTGGAGTAAGAAACACCCAACTAACTTGGCAGACCACAGTTCTGGGTGTGGTGAAGGGATTCACTGAGGACAGAAGACCCATCCTGGTGTGAGTCGCACCAACGCATGTGCTTGAGCCTGAGTGGAATAAAAGGGAATGAAGAAGGAAGGCTCGCTTCTGTTTCTTTGGAGGAGCGCCAATGTCCACTCGCACTGTGGATGTCTTCTCCTGGCTTCCAGCACAGCCCCTTCCCCCCTGATACGAACTCACATGGGGTATGACAGAGCTCCCGGCCTTAGACCCTTGACGGGATCTTTCGGTTCTGGGGTGTAAGTCCACCTTTTAAAGCCATATGTGTGCATATATCTTGCAACAAATCTGTTTCTCAAATGAACACTGACAGATATACATAGCTTCTGATGTAATCTTATTCCTTTTGAAATGCACACAGACTTACAGTTCTGTCCTCTCCCCGTGCTCTTATTAGGTCTGGAGCATCAGGGCTTTCTGCACACCGGGAAATGCACATCGCCTCACGCTGAAAACCAAGAGAGCGTTTCCTTATCTGTGTCCTGAGCCTCTCTCTGATTTCACTATGTACAGCAGAAATTTCGCCTCCATTTTTCTGGATAAATCTTGTACTTCTTTGCTTCAAGCTTTCTTTTACTTTTCCCTATAATTTTATTCCTGTTGGCAACTGACTTTTCTCCTTTGCAATGATTTCTGTGTTTTATCCCAAATCATATCCCAGGAAGTCTATCTGTGCTCCATCATCTTCCTGCTACAAAGTAATTTGGACACAGTGCCAGAATGAATTTCTTCAGTTTTTTCAGGCCACCCACATTATTGAAGTTTTTTTTCAAATGTTCCATATTTAATGTCATCAAAATTTAGCCTTAATAGTTTAGAAATGTAAACTAATTTTCAGAAGTCCCCTGTGATCTGATGTATCTGGTGAAGGCTGCTTTGTATTTCATGGCTCCCTGGTCCCCAGAACACAGATCATAGTATCTCTTTTGGGGATGCACATTTATCTGCTTCTTTTTTTAACCTTGAGTTGTTCTCATGCATGGACTTTTATCACGTGAAATCTTACCTGTCCTAGCTCAAGATACACTTCTTTTATAAAATGTCCCATGCTCTTGTTTTTCTCTTTCTTCTGAATTGTCTTAGCACAGACATAGCTTTCACACTACTTGCTCTGGTTCTCAGCATTTCTCTGGTATGGACCATATAGTAAGTACTCAATTATTACCTATTTTTGTTTCACTGAAGACACTCAGATTTACCTAGAAAAGGCCAACATAACTTCTGAAAACAGGCAGAAGTAATAAGGTAACACAGAATAGAAGCTGGATTAAAGGCCCAGCTCCCTGTTTACTACGGCAGTGATTTCCATCAAAGGGACATGACTCTTTTGGACCCATTTTTAAAAACCTGCCCTTATTTTTGTGCAAGATATTCAAATATCTGTCCTGAAAATACCACTGAACTCTCTCTGGAACCATTTAAATGAGTCTGTCACATAATAACATAGATACAAATATTACTGCAATTTGAAATTTATTTCACTTACCGGGAAAACACAACTGTGCACATTTTACAGAATTCTGTTACATAAAATAATAGATGAAACATTCATCAAAATTCCAGTTAGTATATCTTCATAATACATAAATAATTCTATATACTTCATTATCAGTTTAGCACATTTAGTCACAAGGAGTAAGAAATGAAAGGGTGGCAAATAATATTTATTTACTGTAAGACCTTCATATTTATGTTGAAAGCACTGTTTGATAAAAAGAGATTATGTGACAAAGTCAAAAGCCTTCTGTACCATAATATACTTAAGGATTAATTCCTCTTCTTGCTTTGCTATCAAACTTTGACATAATTGGGCATTTTCTGATCACTGTAGACAGTCATATCTCTAACATACACACTGAACTTCCATACAAACTCCAAATTTTCATCAGAACTTTGGGATGCTTTGTTCCTTCAGATGACAATCAGAGTCATGTCTTGGTTTAATAAATCCCCTTAGGTGCTATAATGTACATAACTAACCATCTATTGCAAGTGTCAATTTAAACTGCCACCCATCTACACTGTGGGTTATCTCTGGAGTCATTCTCAGTGTGCCCCAGACAGTTCTGACTCTACCTGCAGACACAAAATGAGGTCTTTCCCATAAATCCTTTCTGTACACCTACATGCACAGGAAGATGTGTACACCCTTGCAAACAACAGCATTGGTAACTACGGTATCTCATGTGATGGAGACATTTTTTAAAATGAAAGTGTTCATTTTGACTCTCATTTTCTCATGAACTGCTACTTTAATGCATTTGGAATTGATGGTATCTGTGAGATGAAATCGGTGGTATGAATCCTTCTAAGGCTGTAACCACTGATGATTATTTGATTAAAAAATCGCAGAAAACGATCCCAAAAATCCTAGAGACAATTTAATTATAATCAAGCCTCTTAGCAATCCTCAAGGCCTGTGACATCAAAGTGAAATGGTCTGGCTCACTTACCTTTGGAAATGCAGTCTCTCTCACACTTGAGCAGTGAGACTTATGAGCCACGACACTACAATTCATCCTGAACCTTAACATGAATTTTGACAAGGCTTTTGGAGATCCCCCCCCCAAAAAAAAGAACTATGACCAGAAATAAATATAATATAGAGCTTTCCTTCCCAAAGAAAACCTCATCCCATTAAGAGAGTATTCACCAACTGGAAAGCATTTGTTCTTCCTGCCTTGGAAAACACTGTCAGTAGCACTGTGCAAGTAGAAATTGGTATTTGTCCAACTACAGTGAAGATCAGGTGCAAAGAGAGCAAGAAAATAAACCCAACAGCAGTAGTAGATTTATCTGGATACAAAGCATAGCATCTAGTCACAAGCAGGGTCAGTGTTTTATGCTCAGTTGTAGTTCACCATCACTTTTCCATCCATCAAATAAGAAGTCATTGGACTGAGTTACTTATTGATCCTTTATTTTTATTCTTAATGGATACAAACTTCTATTGCTTTGTTTCTAATTTTTTGTTTGAGATCATTATTTCTTTTCTTTCCCTTAGGGTGAGGTGGATCTCTGTCCAGGAATATGTCCCTGAGTATGTGACAGGGTAACCTCTACACACCTTTTTGATCTGCTCAGCCCTGGTGGTCACTCTGCTTTCAGAGAGCAAAGAAAAATGATCATTTGCCACACCTGAACCCACATAGGCAGGACCGGTATATTTTCATTTTTTTAAAAAAGCCATTTATCTAGCATCAAAGAAACCAAAGCAATCACACTTTTCAGACATATATTTTTTCCTGTACTTTTTTATAAATATACCATACTTTTGCTGTTCTAGCTAAGATACTGTATTATGAAGGACCAGTAAGACATGCTGTTGAAAAGTCTCTAATGAGTAGCCCAGTCCTAGGAGGAAGTGAACATGTGGCCTTGACTTTCCCCAATATACCAAAGTATTCTAAGTACAAATATTAATTTCCGGAGAAGGCATTTCTTCTGCCTTTTTGTCGTTGTTGTTATTTTAAGGAGCATAAAAAGATTTTTTAAAAAGATACAGAATTTCAAAACAAAATGATGGAAATTGACATTGTCGCTATATTGCATATTATTGTCTTCAGAATAGTTGCTCCGATTACCAGATATAGGCATGTAAAATTGTTCAAACAATATAAGCAGTAACTGCTCCCTTTCACAATGTTTATCTTACCTTGTGGGCTCTTATTTACTCTTTCAGGTTTTTACACTGGAGAGACAATAAGATGATTTATACATGCAAGTAGATTTATTTCACTTATGAGTATGATCTCTAGTTGCACCCATTTACATATAAAAGCCTCAAACATTTTTTGAAATAACACACTATTTGAGATATACCACCTCTGGGAAACAAGGTACAATTTGACCAGAACTACAGTTAAACTTGGCTCCAAACATTTACTTTAAAGCTTTCATCACATTTCATAGTAAACAATTATGATATCTTCTTACACTAAATGTATTTTTTTTTCCTGTGCCTACTGTGAGCAAATTTTTATAGTTCTGCTTTGAAATCATATTAATTCATGATTGGTTATGATTTTTTAAATGGCAAGCACATATATTCAGGAATTCTTAAAGGATTGGATAATCTAGACTAGAGAATATTTTTAAATGTCATGGTTAGCATGGATTAGAACTGAATCAAGCAATTAATTAAATTAACCTCATGTCAAGATTTGTACTCAATTTTAAAATTTTAATTAAGGCTAACACGGTAATTTCATTTTGAGTCTTGGTGCTACAATTTTTAATAATACACCAAATGAGCCGGGCGTGGTAGCTCATGCCTATAATCCCAGCACTAGGGAGGCTGAGGCAGGAGGATCGTTGCGAGTTCGAGACCAGCCTAAGCTACACAGTGAGCTCAAGGCCAGCCTGAACTGCACAGTGAGACCCTGTCTCAAAAAGACAAAATAAGGGGCTGGGGATTTAGCTCAGCGGCATAAGCGCCTGCCTTGCAAGCAGGCAGTTGTGAGTTCGATCCCTGGTACCGATAAAAATGAAAAAGACCCCCCCCCCCAAAAAAGACAAAATAATAATAATAATAGATCAAATGTATATATTTAAATCTCTAAGAAGGCAACAGGCCTGGGTAGTGTGCTCTTCAAAGATAAATCTGATACTTACTTTCATAATTGTATGATCATGGAAAAAGGAAACAGTAGCAGCAGGATCCAGGAATCTATTTCTTTCACTGGGTTTCCTCTGAGGAAATAGCCCGTACGTGCACAGTTGCTAATGATGTCCAGCATCCTCCAGCCATGGACGGAAGTGCTAGCATTGTCTGAAGGTGACATTAAAGAACTAGTTGATACAGTTCTTAAGGGGTAATCACCAGTGTTTCTTGGCCAAACTGGAATTCTAATGAAGATCCTGAAACCCACAGAAAAGGGAGGTGGCCATGTGATGCTCGATTTGTGATCCAAAGATGGACACAGAGAATTATGTGAGCCATTCCACAGAGAAGAGAAGGGAAGTCACAGAAATTCTGATCTGGGATATTCCTCATATTCCTTCTTGTGACTGGAAGGCCTAGGATGTTTGCCCAATCTTCTGCAGAAAGAGCATAAATCTCACTATTTCCTCCATGGGGCTGTCCAAGGTGCTATAGTGTGTGGCTGGCTTCTTAACGAAACATCATTTAGTGTAGTTTTGACAGTTTTTATTTTTGACAGTTTTTTTGTAGTAATAAGTAACTCCTAAAATATTCTTAGGATCTACATTGCTTTAGCTGAATATGAAACTTTACCTTTCTCTCTTTCTTCTTTCTTTCTCTTTCTTCTTTCTCTCTCTCACTGTCTCTCTCTGTCTTTTGTCCTTTTGAGACACAGCTTCACTATGCAGTTCAGATTGGCCTTGAACTCATTGTGTAGCCCAGTCTGCACTTGAACTTGCAGTGATCCTCCTGCCTCAGCCTCCTGAGAGCTGGGAGTACAGACATATACCACCACAGCTGATCTTTTACTTTTATTTTTGAAAACACTTTATTTTCTCTTGAAAGTAGGTTTAAGTAGGTATGCGAAAACAACATATTTTATCTACTTAGTAAGCAAAATATGATCATTATCTTCAAATCATTACACAGGAAAGAAAATCTATCTACTAAGATATAAAACTCAAAAAGATATATCAGGATTTGCATCAAGATTAATGTGTGTTACCATGGTGACAGCAGTTGCACTTTGTGTTACAGCATTAAAAACACAACAGGCAAACTTGGGGGAATTCTTTCCATCAGCCTGATATTAACAATGAATCTATTGCAAAACTCACCTGAAGCATTCAAAAATGTATATTTTGCTAATAAATAATAAAAGAAGATAAATAAAGGAAAGCTGAGCCTTAAATTTGTATATGACTCAGTTTACCTGTATGAAAACTGTTTGCCCCTACTAAACTTAAATAAAAACTGCTTATAATATTAAGGATATTTCTTTTTTATATGTTTGCTTTTCGTAGTTTGTTATGAGTAAACCTCTTGAGAGTAACTGTGATCAGTTATAGTAAATTCTATGGTTCTCATTAGCATTTTCTATTTCAATGACCAGGTTCTAATGCTGCTTTGAATCAAATGAGTATTATATTCACAAACTAAGGAGTATGTATGTGGGTGAGAATAAGATCCACCTAAGACCAAGGCTCAAAGCCCCAAGGCGGGAACTGCACTCTGGTCTCCAGTAACACCTGCACTGACGCACTTTATAACAGAAATTCTGGGCTCTCTAAGACACTTTGGAGATTGAAGAATGTGATCAAAATTATTTTTATAAAAGTATTAAATAAGATGTTGCTTACTATTTCTCACTACATAGAAAAATACCCTTGCAAGTAACACATTGAAGAAGTAGTACCAATGTTAATGCATTTTTCAGTACTCCATAGACAGGTATGTTCATGAAAACAAATGAAATGTTTCTATTGGTTTAAGGAAGATAATTCATAGAATTTGTGGACTTTATTACTATAAATTTATTACCATAAATTTGAACTTCCAAGTCATGAACAAAATTGAAACTTGCAGCTGTAATTATGACCTTGGAAACAATATAGTATTTGAAGACTTTTCTTGTGAGATCTTTGGAGATATCAATACGTGTGATACACTGAATTTATAATGAAATGCGTCAACATATGGAAGATCTCCATGACTTAGTGAAATGATCTTTTCTAGATGCATGATGCTATAAATCATGGTTAAATTTTCACTTTATTGTTCAAGCTAAACCAATGGATTTCAGTGTAACATACTATGAATTTACAGACATTCGACTAGGGTTGCAACTAACCTTTAAGAAACTATTATATATTGAGTTTTGGAAGGATATTATAGAACATGCACATGAATATCAAAAGAGTCATTTAAGTATTCCTCCCTTTTTGACTATAAGTCTGTATGTGGCCAGATTTCCTTCATTTATTTAATCAAAGCAACATATCACTGTAGACTGAATCTAAAACAGATATGAAACCCATATTCTATTGAATCATTCATTAACAAGATTTTCCAATTATAAAACAAATTCAGTCTGCTCTCCATTTGTTACAGTTTGGGAAAATATACTTATGTTTCATTTAAAAAATGTTACTTGCACTAACATGTAATGATTTTATTATTATTTTAATGAATAGGTAACTTTTGAAATTCTCAATTTTAATTTTAATATGTTAAATATTATATTATTTACACAAAGAAGAGCATTTTTGGGAGAATCTCATTAATTTTTAAGGACTGAAGGAATCCTGAGACCAGAGGTTAACAATGATTACTTATAAAGACCCTGAGTTCCCAAGGAGTTCTAAAAGGAATCTTTTTGTACAATTAATTTTTCAGTTGGGTATTTTAAAAATAAAAATAAAGGATTATACCATGACTTAGCACTAGAAACATAGGTCAATCTGAAACCTTCACAAGATTTCAGAACTACTGTTGGGAATTCTCTTTTAGAAAAACATCCATAGAAAAATTCAAGATAAGCTTGTGCCTTCTGGACTGAGGAAAGCTATCCAAACGGCACGCTTTTCCATCATCTAAAAGGACCAAACTCCAAGTCCATCATCCCTGATTCTTTCGTGCTAACACATGAAAAGTGTTGAAATAACTGAGATGACCTCAAAGACACTGTGACTGATCATTAGTTTATGAAGGTCACTGCTGCTAGTCTTGTTCAGTCAGCACCTTGTGCTTCGCTGTAACAATGTCAGAGAATTATACAGAACTCTAGTTTTCTATCTACTAAAACTTTCTACAATTGTTAGTATATGTTTTGTAGTAAATGTACTTGTTTTTTAAAAACAAAAACAAAAAAATATTTAGAAATAAATTTTAGAAAGAGCAATAGTCATTTATCATTTTTACCTGCCCAGAATCCATTTCCTCTTTTTTCTGGAATACATATGTTGATTTGCCTTTGGAAAGCAACGCCACCGGTCATTACAGCCTTTTTTTTTTTTTTTTAATTTCATTCACACACTTTTTTTTTTTTTGAAACATAAGCTTGTTTTGTCATCTTGAAACATCATAATCCTTTCCCACAAATTTTAAAATAGGGAAAGACAGCATTTGAAGAAGCACGCCACGGAGATTTTTTGCAAATATTTTTCTTTTCTTTTCTTTTTGCTGTTGTTTAAAGTTTTGATCATACTGTTTGTTTGGTTTTTGGTACCAGGAATCGAACTCACAGTCTTGAGCTTGGCAAGCACGTGCTGGTTACTCTTCTGTACTAGTGGCTTTCCGGCGCTACAAGGCGAGGTGGTTACATGACTCATTTCTGTCCAATCACTTCTTCTATCCACTCAGCCTCACTGATTGGCTCAAATGTAGAGACTTGACAGTTGCCATAGCGCTTTGCTGAAACTCTTGGGAAAGCAGCCTGTCTTTTCATAAGGCCTTCTGAACTTTCATCATTTACTTGCAGCATGTTCACGGGTAATTCATTGCACCTCTCTAAGCTTCAGTTTATTCACAGCTAAAAATCCCATGTCCTAAGATTCTTATAAGTTTTAAATAAGATTTATTTAAATAAGTTTTAACAAATGTAAAAACTCTGTGTGGACAACAAACATGTACTGAGATCTTACCCTTTTTTGTGAATGAGTCCAAACTCTCCTCTCACTGGTGGTGTATGTATGACTCAGCCTCCTCCATCACCTGCCTTTACCACACTAAGTCCTCTGACAACTCCATGCCTGTCTTGCTATAGGATATCTGTTTGCTGATTTGAGTTTGGTGCTGGGGAATGAAACCAGAGACTTCCCTTTGAGCTACATACCCAGAACTTTTACTCTGCTTATTTGAGACACTGTCTGGCTAAGTCATTAAATTACGCAGGTTGGGCGTGAATTTGCAATCCTCCCGCCTCAGTCTCCTAGATTCTGCTCCCAGGGCCTGGTGTACTTATTTCTTCTTTCGTCCCCCTCCTCCTTTACTACACTCGATGCTCTTTGAGGAAAGGGATTGCGGCTCTCTCCTTCCCCACTCTGTGTCTCCCGAACAACTACTGATCCCTGGTAAGGTCACATTCAGTACTTATTAAACGACCTATTTTAAACTATATTTTGTAGAATGCAGCCAGCCCAAATGATGAATTGTTTTTATGGTTCACATTTATAAAAATACTTTTACTCATTTATTAATCTTTCCCAAGTGGGTTGGGGCGGGGGAAGCCAACTAAAATATGTCCACCAAAGGACGTCTTAACAAGCAGAGAGAGGCGGGAGTGTGCAGTTCCCATTTTGGACGGTAGATGGCAGTAAATGTATTATTTCATAGGAATCGGTCGGATTACAAAGCTCCAGAACCAGTCTCTGAAAATGCTCAGCCTCAGCAGGCAGAGGCTGCTTTTGTAAGGTCTTCAAAGGCTTCTCGCACACACAGGTGTTCTGTGGGCGCGGTATAACCACCTACCCCCTCCAAAAGAAGCCAACAGAGAGCAGCGGCAGGGCCCTTCTTCCGAGTCCCAGGCGGTGCCTGTGCCTGCCGCACCCGCGCGCCCCCACCACCACCCCCAAAGCCGAAGGGCTGAGGTCACAGTGGAGAGTCCCAAAGCAGGCAAAGTCACAGTGCTTAAGCAGGGTACTCCCTCCGTTGTTTCTGCAAAAGAAAGGCATCTTCTGCGTTCCCTGCGTTTTTAAAGCCTGGTTAATTATTCTTCCTCAGTAGCATCCGAGCAATTGGAAATTCAGACTCTTTCTAATGAGAGTGAAGTTGTTATCAAGTTGTGCTATTTTTCTACCACTGTTCAGGGAATAGTTTACGATGCAATGCTTTAGGCATGTGCTCAATAGAAACCAAGTTTAAGGGAAATCGAGTTTGTATGGGCCCAAATTTTACATACTATAAAGGTGCAAATACATTATGCAGAATATACGGCATAGAAGGCGTTAGCTGACTGCAGGTTTGATGAAGACTCTGGACTAAAACACGTGTTGGCTCTGGTTATGTGCACACACACACCAAATTCCTTGACATCAAACACTTCCCATAACTTTAAAGAACTGCCTTTGTAGAAAAACAATATACGGATAAGAATATAATAAATAGTTTAGGAGAAGTACCACGAAACTACTAAAAACAAAGACCAGCGTTCAGATTTAGCAACTCAGGAGCTGTAATACCCCCTTTTTGCTGTGTAAAATCTGCAGAAATTAGAGGCGGAGTCCTCTACTCATCACCTCTTGTAGGCTCTTCTCACAGGCATGTAGTGTGAGTGAGTGACAGAGCTGCAGAAAAACACACGTAGAGCTGCTGGCTTGAAAACCAGCACTGAAGGCATACGGGTAACATGGTGGTTCAGGCGGTCAGGAACTAAGTGCTGGGGACACTAACGCGCCAGTCGCAAACCTCTTTCATCAGTTATAGGAACAGAGAAACTTCATGGGTTGAAGAGCCAGCAAGAATTTCTTTGGATTTATAAGGCAGTTATTTGGGGCAGAGTATTTATCTCCATAATTCTGTTTCCCTTGCTTTAGGAGGATAATAAATTAGCTGTCCCTGTATATGTGATCCCATAAGCCCTGGCTTTAAAAGCCGTAAATGGCTTCCTGTCATTTTTAGGTTAAGACTGGAATGGCAGATGCAGGCCTCAGCCCCCTCCCTGTCCTTTCAGCCTCTGCACTGTGTGTGTCCTCACAGACAGGGTCACGGGGCAACTGCCATGGCTCTTTCTCCTCCTTCACCTTAATTCTCAGCCTGTGGGGGAGAAAGACAGACAGACCAACAGAAACAGAGACACACAGAGAGAGGCTGTGACGAAGAGGGAGAGACAGAGACACAAAGACAGAGACAAAGACAGAGAGAGAGACAGAGAGACAGACGGAGAGGAGAACCAGGACAAGCTGTGGTCCCCAAGCTCATGCTTACTCGCTTCAACACAGCCCCCTTCTGTTTGGATGATCTCCATTCTCTCAATAAGACCATCAAATTATGAACCCAACAATGGTTGAATCCACTAATAAAGTTAAAGTCTTCATGACCCAATCACCCTCCAAAAGCTGTCTACCTCTGAGCATTACTGCACTGGCCAAGCCTTCAGTATATGAGATTTTGAGGGAAATCCCAAGCCCATAACACCAGCTCTTCGGAATGCCAAGTAACACACACTAAAGGAGGTGTTGCATTGTTTTCCAGTGGGTCACAAATAATCTATGAAGGTGATCATTTGAATTACATAAGCCAGATTAAATGTAACTTGCCAATTTAAATTACATAAAATAGATTAAATGTAACTTGCCATAATCTTAGAGCAATTTCTGTAATTAACCAGATTCTGTTTTCTTTCGGTTGGTTTATATGTGTTTATTTGAACATACAAGACTTTATTCACAGTCAGAAAATCATTTTGTTCTTTTCTCCTTAGAAATGAGCTCCGACTTGCTCTAGTTCAAATTGGTCTTGTTTTAAATGCTAGGTCAGATACCAGGTTTCTTCTCACTTTGTTAACTGAAAGGTCTCTGATTTCTACAAGTTGTGAAAAGTGGTGGTAAAATCATCATTTAATGCCCAGGTACTTCCATTCATCAAAACTGGAGCATTCATTTGAGGAAATGCAGCTCCCAGCCCAGCTGGACCTTGCCCTTGCACGGAGAAGGCCTCTGCTTGCCCCGTGAGCCTCTTCTTATATCTCTACCTCAGTAGGTAGAAGTTGGTTGCACAAACGGTGCTTTCCTTTCAGCTTGAGGAAGTGAGATCAGAGCTGGGGAGTTTCCAATGAGCCTGCTGACACATGGGGCCCCGTCACCCTCCCCAGCTGTGGCTGGTATTTGACTCAAAGTCTCTCTTCCGGGGGTGTTTTCAAATGTCCCTGCAAGCCTCCCATGATTTGCTGGTTCTTGCTAGGCAATCTCATGGTTATTTGTTCTGTCTTGCCTTTTTTACTGGGCGTCCTTCAGGACACCTGGAGCTACATCTTGGGTGTCCTTGCTGATCCACTCTGTCTCATGATCTAGGCCACCGGCAGGTTTTCTCTCCATGGCCCAGTCTTGGCCATGGAAAACAGACTTTGCACATGTCTGTTTCACCGGCAGCAGACATGTGGTCACTGCCCAGTAGTGTCCTGTTTTGTGTTCATGGACCATTCAGCTAACTCAATTTTACTCAATGTGTCCCCTAAACAGAAATAATATCAAGCTTTCCAAGTGGTCCCATCGAAGTCTGTTTCACTTGATATTTGTCCCTGGGCCTTTAAATTCATAAATACTCATTAGAAGTTATTCATTGTTTTTAAACTAGGGGAGACAAATTTCCCCTCCCCAAATGGGGATGAAAATTCACTACATATTTCCAAGTATGAAGATGCACACATACAGAGGGTCTAAATCCTCTCTAATATCTAGTTTGTTTTTCTGTTTTCTAAATGACAGACGAGAGTCCAGTCAAGGAAACAAATATTCACTTTGTTTACTTCCGCTGCAAATTCTGCTTTCCTGGTCTGGCTTTTTGGCTTGGACTAGAAGAGTCATTACTTTCTATTATTTCGTGATTACTCTTTTGCATTTTATATCCTGTTTATTTACATTCAGACTCTATTAAGACACGCTTTGACTATTTAAAATGCTTAACTCACTCCCAGTTTTCCTCATATGGTTGTTTCTCAAAGCTGTATGATCAGCATCAGGAGACACACAAATAACTCTATTTCTCTGGTGAACACAAACTCTAGCCTGCAGAAGTTACAGTTTTCCACAGAGAAATAAAGCAGGAGCACTGGGCATATAACTTAACACGGCTCTCTGAAGGCTCTCCAAATGAGAATTCTGCTCTGCAGTTAGCACTAGAATTCAGAAAGGAGGCATCAAACTCTAGAGTGAGAAAACAGTGAGTGGAACCAAGCAGCAGAAGGACCTGGCAAATGTTCCCTCAGGAAGTAACCAAGCCCTCAATTAGAGCTGGGAAGTGAAGCAGCTGAGGAGAATAACCTTCCAGGGCTGAGCCCATGGTAGAGAATGGGAGCCTGGAGGGTCATAGACATCAAGGCCCACAGCTGTCTAGGATAAAGAGGATCCAAGCAGGAAGTTGGTAGACGCATCCCACAGCGAAGTCCAAATGATAGTGAACCAAACTCCACTGCACTGGTTTCTTGTTCCCGTTGCATAATGGCAATTAATATAATGGAGAGCTCTCAGCCCTTGTCAACACACAGCTCCTAAACTGCATATGCATTGGGCAGACATAATATTTTGAAAATTAAGATAAGAGAGAAAAGGTTTTCCATTTATCATTTTGTCAACAAGCATGCTCTACTTATCTGTTATTATCCTGTGTTATTATGCAATAATTAAAAAGTACTTTCATTTGCAAAAAAGGATGATACAATTCAGACCATGCTGTTTCAATTATCTGCAATCACTCGACCCAGATCCTGGGATCCAACACTCCTCAGTTAAATGCTTCAGTTGGATGGTTTTGTGACTCTGTGCTGGGCTCACTTTTGCATGGATGGCATGCTGTGCTGTCTCCCAGGTTTGCAGGTTGGCTGGCTGGAGGCTGGGGCCCTGGCTTCCTCTGTGAGCATCTCTTCCTCCAACAGGTTAGACCAGGCTTGCTCATGTGGTAGTGTTGGAAAACAGTAAGCGAAAGCATCTGTGCCTTTGGAAGCTGAGGCTCCATATTCACACATAGGCATTTCCATCTTTTTCTGTTGATCAATACAGACTCAAGACCAGCTCAAATTCAAGGGAAATGAAACTGACCTCATCCCCTCCTAATGAGTGATGACATCAACAATTATCTGTGGCCTGAAGCCAGGGTGACAGTAATAACTGGGACCCTTATTGCAGCCTCAACCTCCCAGAGAGAGCAATCCACATGAAGAAATGAAAGCAAGTGACGAGGATACGGTTTGGATATTATGGAGACATATTAAAATATTTTATATTGGTCAAGTTTTATAAGAAAATAATTTTTGCTCATATTTCTGTGACTGAGCTTCAGGAAACACCTCAGCCACTCTTATTTTTTCTGGATCCTATTTTTCATGTTGGTTTCAAATATAGTATCAAATTCTCCAGAAAGTCTTTTGGAATTACCTTCCCTTTAGCCAAAGAACAACTATGCAATGTGTTTGGTTTGCTTATAACACTCAATGTTTTCTCAAAAACATTTAGAAGAATATGCTGTGTTATGTTGACTTTCCCTGCTAGACTACAAATATTCTACTGTTCTTCCCCAAGCACCTAGACTCTACATGGTACAGAGCCCATGTCAGATGATCTTTTGTTAGAAAATAAGCAAGAAGTGAGTGAAGATGTACCAAGTTAGATACTTATCAAAAGAGATGTACATTTGAAGATATCATTCCTTCTTCTGATTCCTACATCCTTGCCAAGATGGTTTTAGATCTCATCCATTACAACTGAGCAGACAAAACGTACTGTGTAAGATCAACTTTTTGATAACTGTGTATAACATAGCAACCGAATCTTAAGGTTTGTCTCTGTTCTCCAAATTTCATCTATGTAGCCTTAAAGAAATGTGCAAATGACCATCAAACTAGCCTAAAAATTTTGTTGAAAAATGCACATCTAAGTAAAGCCCAGGCTATCACATTAATGGAAGCCTCATAACCAGTGATTCTATACAGCGAGAGGAAAAATTATATTTTCCATGTGCTGATCTTTCTAAAGGAAACATTGTTAGTCCTGGAGGTAGGGGATCTTTCCATTAAAACTGAATAGAAATAGACTACTAACTGTTTTAAACCAGCTTTTCTTTATCTTTAAACTTGAAGCACTCGTAGGTAACTGGGTGCATCTTAAGACCATATTATTAAGTAAAATAAGTCAAACACACAAGCATAAATCTCATCTCATTTCTCTCCTATATGAGAAACTCAAAGAAATACATAAATAAAGAGAGAAGAGAAGATAAACACATCAGAAGTACAGAGCTCTTTCTTAAATGAATGGAGAAACACAATACAGGAAAGGGAGGGAAGGGAAAGGTAATGGGAAAAAAAAGAATTGAAGAAAAAATCATGAAAGCCATAGAACTTTCACAAATGGGAAAGGGACCAAAAATTGTAAGGATCAGGGAAGGTGGGAAAGGGAGGAGATGAAAAAGAAATTAGGATGTATTATGTGCATCTCCCAAATCATCACCATAAATGTCATCATTATGTACTGGAAACATGTACCATTGAAAACAATCTAATAACTAGAGCTGCTACATAATTTATTCAAGTCATTGTCACCAAAATACTAATTTATGTGTATCATTGGCAAGCATAGTTTGCTTGCATTTAGGAAATAGCCACACGTCTATTATGGTTTCCCAGGTAGGGATTCACAGTCCCTCGTTCACTGTCTGATCCAATGCTGCTGACTGCTTTCACCTCCCTAAATATGTGTGCTTGGGGCTCTTTTTGGACGAAGGCTCACTGCCTGTGAGTTATTGCTTCAGGAAGTTTATCAGCAAAGTTTGTCAGTCATTCTAGCATTATCAAATGCAGCAAATGCATTTCAGAATTTTCAAAAAGAAAACATCTTTCTCATAAATACTCTGGTGAAAATTCACTCCTCAAAGGCAGGAACCTGGGATTCACGTAAGTCCCATCCTTCAGTCTGTGTCCTCTGTGTCATCCTAAATGGCTTTCATACTGCCCAGTCTTCTTCCCATGCCCCAGTCTGAGGCCTTTAAGTGGCACTGGAACATTTTCATGATTTCTCCAGTCTTCAGAAAAGTGGATCTGAATCAGAATCAGACCTGCAAATGTCTAACAAACCATACTCAGGTTGAGTTGAAGCCAGAGTTCTGTCTTCCATGAAAGAATAGCGTCTGGGATCCAGTCCTGACCTGTGAGTGAAAGGCAAAATGTAGCCATGCACACAAGTAGAGAAGAAAGGAAGGAACGGAATTTTAGTTTGTTTTTTGCTTCCTTGGTGTTGTTGCTACCGCTGTTGTTGTTATTGTTGTTGTAGGCAAAAAGTGTTTCTTGTAGGGTGTGTGTTCTTTCTTTGCTTTCATATTTCCTTTAAAACAAATCTCTTGTAAATTAGAAAGCTGTGAAATGGGTTACCAAGGACTGTTGTGCTTTATTAGATGCCGTGAACCCTGCAAATCCTCTCTTGTACCCTCTTCCCATCTGCTCCCTCCTCCCTGCCTGGGAGAACAGAATCTCTCATCCAGTGTTGTAATTACTCATTAAAGAGCCCTTTTAACACTGAAAAAAAATTATGTCTCCCTTCAAGGCACAGTTCTTACTTTCTTGTTTTTGCCTATATGCTTTGTTTTGCTTTGTGTTATCTAAATTCTGCTCAATTCTTGAACTTGAATGCTACTTTTTATAGGAAACTAAACTTCATCACCCCAGCCCTGTGATTTTTTTTCTTTTGCTCACTGTAAAGATATCTGTAAATGTATACAAAATTATAGGGTTATTGAATATTTATTTAAAATGTGTTATGTCTCCTAAACCTCAGCTCTAAGCATATCACTAACCTCATTGAATCCTTGTCTTTAATTCTTACTGGTCTATGCATTAGGAATTATTTCACTCTTCTTTTATAAATGAAACTCAGAGAGGTAAAGGGACATGCTTAACGTCACCACTAATTAAAAACAGAATCAGTTTTAAATATAGATTTGCTGGTTACCTAAACTTAGTTTTCAACCACTATATTATACATGCATGCATTTATAATTAATATATAATTTATTAAACAACTGTGATTTGGAAGAAATGTCACTTCTCCTTTTAGATCCATATCTGCTTTTAACTTCTCTGAACTTATGTGCACAGGACCCCTCTTGGATACAAAGAGCGGAATCCTAAGTGATGAGGGCAATGGGGCTATCCAACGGTCAGCACTGTTCTACAGAGCATCATATACACTGCAGTCCTGCAGTCTTACTGCACACTGGTTATCACAGGGCAGTCTATGGCCCAAGCATGGAGAGCTGCTTGTAGTCCACAAGTCAATATTTTGGGAATTGGAACCACAATAAATAAAATCCAGACTTCGTGGCAGCCTCCATCCACTTTGTTCACCATCTGAGAATCTTATCACACTTTGCTAGGGTGCCATGAAGTAAGATGCTGGTCCCCACTACTCATGGAATCTCAGACCTCTGCTCCTTTTCTAGAGTTAGGAAACTGTGCCCCTACTGTTTGACCATCAAAACCTCAGGCATATGTCTTGTCCCCATTCTTGCATTAGCACGGTTTTCTTGAATAGTTGTACATTCTGACAAATAAAACATTCATAGGAGGCAAGGAATCCCTCAGGACCTGCTGACTTCTCTGGGACCCAGTATCTTGTTCTGTCCAATCCACCCCATTCACCTAATGACCATACTTAATTTTGCAAACCCAAAACAGAGACTCTTACCATTCAGATCTAACCAGCCAGAAGTAGTAAATCACTCAGCTCAATGATTTCTGAAAATTGAACTATAGACATACAAAAATTAGGAGATTTCATGTAATAGCAATTGAATCTGGAAATTTGGGGCAAGTATGACTTAGGTTACCATCAGCTGATACTGAGTAGCTTCTATCCCTTAGATATGTTCTCTCTTCCCAGGTTATCTGTACCTTTATTGAACTCAATCTCAGTGCGAATCAGCATGCAGTGGATTTTTCCATGTAATGGACGAAAAATACTCAAAACCATGGATCTACTATAAAAACTACTTTCTGTAAGAATCATATACATCTGAATGTGCTCCATACTTGAGCCAGCCTAGTCTTCTTTGAAGCAGGGCATCGTCTGCTTCGCTTGCTGATGTACTTTCCTGGTCTGTGGCATCTGGCCTGTGGGCATCACAGCGTACAGCCCCTCCTGGGTCTTGTCTCAACATCAGAGGCACTGGAGGCTGAACAGAGAGGGGCTGGATGCTCTAAAGACCATTAGTATTCTCGTTCATGGGGCATTCGGTCTTCCTTGAATTTAAAATTTACACTAATAACTCTGTGTGTGTGTGTGTGTGTGTGTGTGTGTGTGTGTGTGTGTGTATACCTGATACTATTTTGCTTATAAGCCAAAGCCTTCTAAGTTAACTTCTAAAAATGCTTCTCAATTTTAGTCAGGCTGGAAAGTTAGACACAAGCCAAGAGAGACCTTTTTCCATCTTTATTTTATTTTCTTTGTCTTCATATGGAAAGTTCTGCATCTTTTTAGTAAACTGACAATAATAATCTAGATTTTAAAGATGACCTGACATCCTTTTGGTTTGACTCAGTATCTCATGGTATACCCTTCATCATATTCAGGTGTGCACTACTTTTTGTTTTTTAGAATTATTTCAAATGTCTATTAAATAGTAGATAATAATGAAAATAATTCTTTTAATTGTAATTAATGTGTGTTCCTTAGCTCTGAGCTATAAAGAAGCAGAGAAGATTACTGAGTTGCAGAGACTGTGTTTTGCATAGCATACGGTGTGTGCAACTGTGTATGTGAGGTGTGTATATGGCCCAGAAGCCATAGCAGAGTCAGATACAAGCTGCTTGGAAACTAATTGTTAACTGATTCAGAGATTGAAATCTGAATTTTTGTTAATACCATTTTTACTTGTATAATTTCTCCACTTTCCCCTATTATTTTCATGAGCATTTGGGTCCCCGTTCTCCACTGCCTGCGAGAATCACCCCCTGGAGAATCTCTGAATTACTAACCAACAGTAACTTTAATAAAGTACTGCGGCAGTGAGTGGCAATGTTAATTAGAATTGAGATCTCCTGACATGTTTGCTTTCCTTCAGCAATTCCTCCATTCCTCAAAAGAGCTGTTAAGAACAACCATTTCAAGTGGCTAAACTACTTTTGGTAAGGCAATAGTCTGTGACTGATAGAAACTTGTGTATGGTGGGGAGATACACACACTCCGAGGTGGGAAGTTAGGGTTGGAAACTTCCTTTCTCTCCGTGTGATGTTAGGTACGGCACTGGGTACCTGTTAGCCTGGGGAAATGGGTCACAGATTTTAATTCTATTGTTCTGATAGAGGATTGGTAAGGAGATAATAATAAAAGAATGAGCAGAATGAGAGGCAGCCAGTCCAAAGCCCTTTCTGTAGCTACTTACTTGTTCTGGCCAAAGAACATCTTATGACCAAATATGGTTATTGCGTGGTTATTGTTTTAAATATGAAAGTTGAGTAAACATCAGTTCTCTATTTTATACATTTTCTCTAGTGGAAAGGTGGCAATTTCTTATATTTAATTGGCATATTTTAAGTTCTTTCTGTTCATAAAAATAAAAACTAGCACAACAATTTTTCCTTTTTCTTTCTTAACCTCAAAAGTGGTAGACAAGTAAAGATCTAAGTATATGCAATGCTCTTTTGAGTTTCACTTTCATGTAAGAAACTAAATTGAGCTGACATTAAATATACGACTTTATTGTGCCTCTATATTTTGCATTTTTAAAATATGGTCAAAAATATGTTTTATAGTCTTCTTTCTTTCTTTCTTTCTTTCTTTCTTTCCTTCAGTGAAGGGGAATCCAATCCTTATATATGCTAGGCAACTGTTATACCACTGAGCTACATGCACAGCCCTTCCTAATTAAAGTTTAAAAATATTTTTTCTTCTTCCATCTCCATCTAACTCTCTCAGAATCTAACAGGCAGAGAGGGAGGGATTGGAAATATTTATGCCATTTCTTCCGGTCAGAGGACAATTTACTGCTCTATAAACAGAGGTAAAGGCTTGAGAGAGCAGGTTTTAGATGCAGGAAACCAAAATACATGCTTCACGTGTTGGAGGCCAAAGAAACTGAAAGTGTGGTATAAATTCTGTTTACACTCTAAATTTCTCAGAAGATTTATGTCCAAGTGTTAAAGACATGTAAGGTGTGTATTTGCCAATTTTTGTGAAACTTACTAAGCATACAGTAAAATTTTATTTATGAACCTTCAAAATATGTCATTTCTGTCCATCGCCCAGATTTTCCTCTCTTTGTCCCTATTCACATCTTGAAATCAGTGGCCTCACTCAATTTTTTTCTTTTTGTATTATCTCTTTATTTTAGGTTTATCCAGTCTGTCATTCTAACCACTCCAAAGTTCTCTAATCCCAATCTTGAGTCCTACTAAATCTTATTTGCTTCACACCTTTAATTCCAACTATATGTTGTTTTGTCTATTAGATATCCAAGACCACTTTCAACTTAACAGAGTCAAAGTATAAGCCTAGACATTTCTTCCTAAATCTTGCTCACATCTTGTGGAATATCTGTCTCAGTGAATTGTGTCCTCATCACCTGAGCTTATAGCATTGGAGTCATAATTGTATCTTTCATGTCATACACCAAATTACCTTATTCCTATTTTTTAAAAAAAGACCACCAAATATCCATGAACCCACCCATGTTTACCCAGTATCTTTGTTCCTTTATCCATACAAATAGATTGTTTTCATTTGTAGATATAAGGCTGAATCTCTGAATTGGGGAAAAGAAAAACTCTTGATAAATGCACAGAAATCTCATTTCTCCTCACTCAGTCAGTAGTTTAGACAAGAGCTGTGTTTTCCAGTTTTCACCATAAAAGGGAGAGAGTTTTCTGGAGCATCATGCAAAAAACTGTAATCATTCACTCATGACCATGAAATAAATATTAACTGTGTTAGGGCAGGAGACATAGAAGGACAGAAAATTTCCAAATCTTTGATGACAACTGTTAGCAGCTAGTCACAATCAGACACGATGCAAAGGGAGCTAACAGAGGTCGTTATTATTTAAGACACTTAATTTGTGCTTTGTAGTTGAAAGCATTTCTAATTTACACACAAAGCCCTCCATGTTTCTAGCTCTCTGGTGAACACCTACATTTACAATTTCTTCAATCTTATCCTTGACACTAAACACACTTTTTTTTTTACCTCATAGACTTGTAGATTTTCATTCCAAAAAAAGGCTATTCTTCTTCCTCTTTCTGGTGAGCAACTCTGTTTCAAGTCATCACACAAATGTTACCTCCTCCAACAAGTTTTATTTTATCCACTAAAAGCGTTTGATTATTCTTGCCCAAATCAGAATCTCCCTGGAAGAATGAACTGATTCTCTTCTCCTTCACATAGTATTTTATACACCTCGTGTGATTTTACATGTGATTTTGATTGGGCTAAGACATGCACAGTTAGCTAGTAGACTATTACTTCCAAGTGTGTTTGTGATGTTCTTTCTGGAAAAGATCTATATGTGAATATATAGATCAAAAGAAGAAATCAACCTCATCAATGCCAGTAGGCATCATTTAATCCATCAAGGACCTGAATAAAATAAGCAGGAAAAAATGACAAATTTACTCCTCTCTTGAGCTGTCCCTCTATCTCCTGTGCTTGGATATTAGCATCCGGTTCTTTAGCTTTTTAACTCAGACTTGCACTTGTGCCATCGGCTCCCTGGTTCTTTCAGCTTGGATTATAACACACTATTGGCTTTCCTGGGACTGCAGTTTGCAGTTAGCAAATCAAGGATCTTAAAAGCCTCCATAATTGTTTTAATCAACCTCTAACAAGACACCTCTTTCTATATGTCTGCATATACCTTATTGGTTCTGTTTTTCTATAGAATTGTGACTATAAAGATCATATTGGGTTGTAATTCTGTTTGACTTCCTTGCATCAGACATTGAGCATTAAAATCAAAGATATTTTTTGTTCACCACTGTACTCCTAGACCCCCGGATAATAGTTGATACATCATAGACTCTCAGGTAATCCTTCCAGTTCCTATAAAATATATCTGTGGTCACACTGCATTATTCATGTATTTTGGATAGAGCTGTTACACATGTAGATGGCTCTTTGAAATATTAATTCTTCTCCAAACTAATCATAAGCCCCAACTGAAAAGTGACATTAACCATTTTGGGAGGGGTATAGTAACTTTTGACCTACAAAAAAACTACATTTTCTTAAATTTTTTTTTCTTTCTAGCAAAATGCCAAATACTTCTTTTCCTGCATGTATGGCAATTTATACCTTAATATAAAAATGTAATTAAATTACTGCTAAACACAAATAGTATTTCTTCTGCCAGATTTGAGCATATGCTATAAAGTTGATTCTTCACATGATATATGCTATGGTCACCATCAAAGTTTTAGGTCTGGGAGAAAGTCTGAGTGAGCTACTGCTGGGGAACTCCAGGAATTCTCCTTTCGTAAGATCATTCATGCTGTCAAAGTTTTAACTCATGCACGAGTGTCAGAGTTACCACAGCCTAAATTCATGTAAACTACTTTCTAAAATGAATTTCAAAGTTAAAATGAACATTAAAGACTTGGTCTTTTCTTAACATTCTTAAGCAATAAAAATCTGCAAACTGCAGGAAGTTCCTTGATTATCTATTATTTCAATTGACAGCTCTCCATGAGTCCAGCATGTAAATTAATCTGTTCAAAGTCAACACATGCCACTTTGAAAAACTGATGTGCATAATATTGCATTACATATTTTAATTTCAAGATGTGAGATTTAAAAGTGTAGTAGATTAAAATTTTCTATCTCTTTTATCTTAAATTTGGAAACTTAGTACTGAACTCAGTGATAGGTTATTGGTTTCAGTTTACCCCTTTGAAATGCTTCAAAATCTCTGCTATCTCCATTGCCTTCAGATTAGCTTCAGATTAGTAAATAGTACTTTTGTTCAAAGTTGTCTAAGATCATTTTGAAACAAAGGATATATAAAAATTGAAGTGAAATTCATTTGCTAAATGGTGTTCTCTGCAGCCTCCAGATGTTTTCATGGAAATCTAGTACAAAATTTTCCAAGCGGTCAGGCCACAGCAGTGCACAGCTCTGAGAAGCACCATCTACTTCTCCATCGTCTTGTAATATTAGTAGTCCTGCAGTGGTACAATAGGTTATTGCATTGCTTTACGTTATTAATTGCCTTATTTATGTAGTCTCTTTGGAGTGGAGATAGCTGTATGATGGCAATGATTCTCTGTGTGATAACTGCCTGAAAACAGTTCCTAAAGTTAAGAAGAATCGTGCTTACCTGAACTGTGGTTTCCTGCCAACAAGGTGGGACTCACAGAGCATCTTCCCATTCTACTGGTGACCACAGGTGGGCCTGGGGTTCCATCCCATTCCTGAGCTTTGACAGGCTCTCTGGAGGAAGCCACTCCGTGGTGCCCTCTCTCTTTACTATCCAGCTTTGGTAAAGGTTCCGTGCTGTGGCTTCGGACTTTCAGCTCCTCGGTGGACTCTGTGTAGGAAGCAAATTATCCTCTGTTAAACAAAACTCAAATCTTCTCCAAGTTCTTTTTTTAAAAATCAGAGAGTGATGTTCTAAAATGTTTTCAGTGGATGATTGGAAACTGAGACTTATACCAGAGATGAAGAATTTCAATATAACAGAGGCATAGATCACATGCGACTTTTTTTTTGCCCTGAGGGGTATAGGTTAATATGGGGGGGGTACATATTTTTCTTTGGAGAAAAGAGGCCTTCAGAGAATATGGAACCCACTTTAGTAACACTTCTCTTGTGTGCATCTTTATGCCCACTCTCTTTATGAAGTCCTTCAAAAGACCCTCAAATTATCTCAGAGCCACGTCTAAGCTCCTTACTAGAGGCCTCTTGTCTTTGTAAACCTGACTGGTGACCCTGGCTTGTTTCTCCTCTGAGAACTTTATTTTTTCTTACGTACAACATGGAGATAATGCCAACTCTGCCTAATTTTCTTGTTTTTATTTCAGGAATCTAATGTTAGCCTACATGATTAAAATATTTTAGAAACTATAAAGTGCCAAACACATAACGTAATAGTCATTCAACTAACTAATAGCCCTTCATTCTTTGTGAATCAACTTAATCTTTCTTCATTTAAATTAGATAATCACACAAGAAGCTGTATGTAAAAATAGAAAATTCCCAACGCACATATAACAGTGCTCTAACCTATTATCTACAACAATCAATCCAGGAAGTCAATCTCCTAAGCGTCAGACTTACAGTAATTTAGGCCACTATCTTTAGCTACTGATTCAGGTGTGATCAAAATCACAGTGAATATTCCTGCCTAGTGCAATCCAATGGAAAGGTAAGTTTATAAAAAATATGCGTCATTGCCTGATCTGGCCTAATCCAACTCTTGGCTCTCCCCCAAATCCAAATGGCCAGGAAAGGAAACATTTACAATCAATTGAAATCGAGGCACAAATACAACTGAAGACATGAAGGAAGATTTCTAGAACTGCTTCCGAAAATGACAAGAACAATGACATAAGCAAGATCAGTTTGAGGGGAATTCATGGCAATTTTTTTTTATGTTATAATGGTTTTAATTTAAATTTCTTTAGGTTTAATTTTTTGAAGTCTAATCATTCTTGTTTTATCATTCTACATTATGACTGGCCTAAAGACTGCTTCTTGTTACAAGAATATACACAAATTAGGTTGAAAATTGTTCCTATATTGAGCTAGATTGGATGGAGGCAGTAGCTTGAGGCCAAATTTGATTTGACTCCTTTTTCCACTTTGGTTTCCTGTTCCTCTGCTTGCCTGTGACTCTTAGCTAAAGGTGAGCTCTGAATAACAGCCTTTGCTATTCTCATCTGTTGGGTCTTTTACTTTCATATTGCAATCATCCCTCCTATCTCTAAGGTGCTGTGCAGGAATGTAAATACATGTCATGAATAGAATTCCATGACATGAATGAACATTATAAACCAGAAGGGCAGTACTATAACAGTCTCAGAAAGATTTTGGGTCTTTAAATGGGTCTTATTAACTTAAATTCTAGTTACACTGGAGTCAAGTGTAAGAAGAGTTTTCAAGGTGATACACTCCAAGATAATCATCAGAGTTGATCAATTTGCCCAACAGTTAGCTTGCAATGCCCTGAGACAAGAAGAACAAAACCCGTGACACAAAAGAGCATCATAGACAACTCCCAAGCTGTTTATTCACAGTTTCAAATGAAACCTAACTCTGGCTTCCAAATGTCACAGCTTCAAAGCTTAATAGCACATCTGTCTCACCCCACCTCTTCTTCCACATTTTCACAAAACCATTGGGGGTTCTGGCTTTATTAGTCACATTTTCTTCTAATACCGACATTAGGACTTTGCTTTTCATTGTTTCCTTCTTTCTTCTGTTTTTAAACTTGTTACACACGCGCGCGCACACACACACACACACACACACACAATCCTCTCCCACCAGAATTGAAACTAGTCAAAAGAAGAAATATGCTCAGATTTAACTCTGGGTCCAGTATCCCATTCAGACATTGCAGATTCAGACATTTTAAACATAAAAGGCCAAGAGCTGAGTCAAGGGATCTCCACCAAATCAGTGATTTTGTTCTCATTCACATCACTGCTCTGCATATCAGCAGTGTCATTTAGGTCTCAGCTCTTAACTACACAAAATACCAGTGTAAAGAGGAATCTTTTCTCTTCTTTTCTTTTCTTTTTTTCTTTCCTTCTTATTGCTTTGTTTTCCAGTGCCAAGAGTTAGTCTTCAGTGGATTTTGATGGGTATGTTTAGACAAAGTTGAGCAAAAAGATTGAAGAATTTATGTCACTCAGACTTACGCTTATGTACCTTAGTATCTGTCACATGAATAAAATGCAAAACTGAAAAATCTTTAAGAAAATCATATTTTTCTGAGTATTTGAGCAATGAAATATATATAGTCTGCTAAAAATGTATACATACTTCAGGAAAGAAAAACAGTATGAGGTTTTTTCAACAGATGGTGTTACCGTCTTATGGGGGATCCTAGAAGATGTCCTACATCACAGAAAACCCACTACACTGCTGGCCCTTCGAGAAGCAATTGAAAACACATGTGCAGCAATCTCAATATCAAGGCTACATAAGCAGCAGTTTGCCATACTAATAAGTGGCTGGAAGCTAAAGGCCGCCACTTTGAGCACCTCTTTTAATTGTAGAGGCCAAAAGTAACTTTCATTAATTTCATATCTCAATCAATGTAGTGTTGAAATGTTTTTGTTTTTGTTTTGCTAAAGTGAGCATACTTTTTTTTTTTTTTTTTTTTTTTTTCGGTACCAGGGATCAAACTTATGACCTCACGCTTGCCCTGCAGGCACCTGTGCAGTTGAGCTAAATCCCCAGCCCCACAAGCATAAATTTTTTGACAGGCTCTGTCTATTCAAGAACAACTTCCTAATGAAATGTATTTTCTAATTAATTAAAGTATATCTATAAGTCTCCAAAGCACCCATTGAAAGGAAGCAAATAGGAAGCAGAGAATCAAGGTAAGAAGCAGGTAACAAAGACACATTAAGCACTCAGAGAAATCTAATCAGGAATAAGGACATAGTTATCTATGTAAGTCATATAAAAATTTCCATTATTTTTTAAAACTGAATTGAAAACAAAATAAAGTTAGAAACAAAAACTTCCCAGACACATATCAATACTCCATCCTATGTTAAATTTTTCTGTGAAGTTTTTCAGTGTCCACAGTTACAGCCCCAAGTAGAGCACACAGCCCCCAGTATGTAGACTCTGTTCTGCCTGCTGGATTCATTGAATGAACAACGGCGTCAGTACTGACTGCTGCTCTAAAATCCTATTCTAACAATGAGCTCGATCTTAATCTGACTTCTTGTGAAACTGTGTGTATTATTACATTTCTTTTTCAGACTGTGCATTTTATATGTCATTTCTTAAACTTTTTACAGTCTTTAAACCAAAAGACAAATATGAGGATAAGACCTCAGAAGCTCAATCCTTCCAGAACCAAATGCTCTTTGCAGGATTCCAATCCATCAGGATTCCAAACTTTGTACAGCTAACTGACATTTTTTTCCCCAATTCCCACTTCCTACAATCCCCAGCTGTGCATTTCTCTCTCTGGCTTCTTCCCTAATCCTCCCCCTGCCTTGAAGCCTGCACCACCTAAAGTAAATTGACTCTCCGGCTTGGGTGGCTTTTAGCATCTCATCTGCTTCTATCAGATACTGGGCCTTGCCGGAGTCTCTTATTCACTCTTCCCACAGAATGATACTGAAAATTCTTATAATTTCCCACAATCTAAAGGGTCCTCTTGATCCTCCAGACAAACTACTGATGGACTGTGACACATGGCCCAGCTGCTGGAGTGAAGTAGAAAGGCGCCAGGTGTTAAAATGGACTGTGCCACCCCCTCTCCAAACTTGCTCTTTTTCTAGCTAAAACAATCATAATCTTCAGCGCCAGACAAACTGGATTTCACACTTCAACTACACCAGTTACTTGCTATTTCGTCAAGATTTCTAACCTCAACTTCCACATCTGTAAGTGGAGACTACAATAATTGCTGTTGGACAATAGTAATTGCTATTGTGCTACTGTGAAGAGAAAATGCACTTAAAGTTCCTTGTATAGCATTGTTAGTAGCTACTGCATTTCAGTTTTCCCCAGCGTCTCTTTTATTGACTTACATTTTTCTTCTCAGAAGTACTCGACAAATTTAGCTAAACTGTGCTCTCTCCCCATGGAAAGCGTCTACAAGTCAAAGTCTTCCGGTTCAGACAGGAAACAGAAGCATGGTATCTTTCCATGCCTCTCCCTCATATATTACTGTTCAAATCCTTGCCTTCACCTTTTCTCCCTGGTATGATGACAACCCCCTGGCTTATGGTCAGTTGTCATACTTCAGCTTACTTTTTAGCAAGTACTTCCGGGCTCCCTGCACCCTGCAGAATCAAAGCCATTGCTTCTGCCTGGAACACAGGCTCTTCCTGAATCAGTTTCTAGTCACCCTTTACATTTCTTTCTCATCGAAAATGTTAATCCTGGGGCCTATAAGTTGTTTTCTTTGCTTTTTCTGTTCATTCAGTCTGCACCTCTTTCCCAAAATCAGATGATTAGTCAGTGAGCTGCCTCTTTTCACTTGAGAATACTTAGCTCAAGCGCTGTCACTCCAGGAGTCTCCCCTACTTCCTGTTTCTAATTTGAACTGAAGGTTTAAGTAAAGGGGTAATATTATTCTTGGAGTCCCTAATCCCGACTCTAAAAGCGGCTTGAGAGCTTCTCATCCTGTAGTGCTTCAATCTTAGCAACTGTAGCAAGATAAACGTGTCATGGTATCCTCATCCTGTCAATCATAACCCCCTGATTGGTTGGTCTGCGCTTAGGTGGCCTACTTGGTAGTATGAGTGCTTTGGAATAATGCAACTATAATAATACAAATGACTTTGGGGAGCCAAGGCTGTGGCTTATTTGGGTTAAGGGGACACACTAGTGCCTTGGTTCTTATCTTGGCAAGCGTAAACTATCAAATGGTGGTTGTGTATATAGTAGCTTCCGGGTGTACTTTTGAGGTACTCCAAGTCGAGTGAACACAGGGATACTTCAAAATCTGTACTTGCTGGCTCACCCTGTATCTTCTGTGACACAATACAGAAAGCTCATGTTGCATGCTCCTGAGTCATGTATCACTGGCATCAATTGTCATGCACAACTGTTGATGTACTATGTCTGCTTCCCTGACTTGAATATAAGCTTCTTTCAGGATAGAACTCAAAAGTTACTAGGGTCTTCAATGACAATTGAAAGGGTGAATAAATATAGACTTAACTCATTCAGGAAAGTTAGCTTATTTTTTTTTTAAATCACAAATATTCTTATTTGTAAATGTCAGATCAAAAAACAAGCAACTTTCCTAGGGGGAAAAAAAAACTCAATATTACTTTAAAATAAGACCAATTACCCTATTTTCCTAATGGACAATAGATTCCATGCTCTTTTCCTTTTTCTTTTTGGAAATATTTTAAAAAGACTAGCCTTTCTTTTGTCTTTAATGTTTCTAAAAGCATGGTTCTAATTCAGATCATTTATACAAAACACTTTTATATGTGCTATTGTTCTATTACTATTACTATTGCTATTACTCTTGAAATTTCACAGTGTTATATAGGGATCATTTGATTATAAAATAATTGTGATTATAAAGACAGGGCCCAAAGCTCATGCTTTTGATGAGTATTAAAACTTGTTGCAGGCAAAAGAATGTTTCCAAGTTGTCTCTTCATATTGGCATAATCAATGGGATCAAATTCACTCCATTTCCTTTAAACCAATAAAAAACTGAAAATAATAAAAGGTGATCTCAGCAGATTAATTAAGCAGAAAGGACAGACGATTTGAAGATCTAAACAGAGCACCAAACTAACTGCATGATGAGATGGATATTACATTAAAGAATCAAACTTTTAGAACCGAAAGAGAATTTGCAAATCACCCCTTGCAGTATTATACTCAGATTGAGGTGTTTGTGAATGTAATTATCAGAGAGTTCTTAGGAGAGCTAAGATTGCTCCCATCTCCTGGGGAAGCCTTGGCTCCATTTGGAACATCTCTCTTACTCAGAGCTGAAGACAGTGTCCCTCCCACTCTCTTGCTTGGTGATTGGCACTTGTCTTAATTTATTTACCTATAATTTATTACAGAGATTTCTTCCTTAGAGGTCTGGAGCTGGAGATCCAAGACCGAGGGCCCTTAGTGTTGCATTATCCCATGATAGAAGGTGGAGGGAAAGAGAGAAGAGAGGAGGGGAGGCAGGGTGGGGGGCGAAGGAGCGAGCAGATGAAAGAAGAGAAAAGAGGGGAGGGGAGGAGGGGGAGAAGAAGGACACATACATTGGGGAGAGAGGGAGAGAGAGAGAGAGAGAGAGAGAGAGAGAGAGAACCAAGCTCACTTTCCCATTGGGAGGTCACTGCTTTGATAACTAGCTCACTCATGTGATAATAGCATTAATTTATTCCTGAGGGTAAAACATGGATTTAGTCACCTCTTCAAGCTCTCTCATCCCCCAGCTATGCTGTTTGGGAATTAAATTTCCAATACATGAACTCTGGGGACATATACAAACCGCAGCAGAACTCCTTTCCTGAAGTAATTCAGAACCAGTCTATTTCTCTTTCTAAATACACACCCTAGAGCATACAGAGCGAATTCATCTGTCCTCTCCTGGTTATGTCTTCCTCAGAATATAAATCTGGAGCTCTCACTCTCCCAGCACCCTGACCTGTCCTCTAATTGTAGGTCACTGCATCTTTTAAAATTTAGGTGGGAGCTGATCAGAGGCAGACAAAGACATTTACTTAAGAGTCCAGGCCAGCACTGAGGTCCTTTCATTGTACTCTGTCATTCCATCTCTCAAGTGGGAGGGAAAGAAAGAAAAAGCTTCTGTGTCTCTATAAACAAAGGGCAGTGACAGACAGGGGCAATTTTGTTTTTATTTTTCCTTCTCTCTTGTGAACTCTGTCATCTGAAGTCAGTTATATCAGTGTCTGGAGCTAAAGATGACTTCTCTTCAAATACAGAAGAAGAAAAACAATAATTCAGGGCTCTGCAAGGTCCATGATTTTAAATAAACCTCATCAGGTAAAAACCTGGCACAACATGAGTCATATTGAAATAAGATGGACTCTATACTGAATTCTCACACATCTACGGGCCTAAGAACAGCTCAGAGACTTTACAGAACTTGCCAAAGTCACAGAATGACAGTTAACAAAGACCTGCTAAAGAAATAGTGTTTCTTAGCCACAGTTCACTACATACCTCATGTATTAGAACTCACGCACTGAATTATTCTCAATATTTCTCTTTTCATGGTTGTGCATAAAAAACTTTGTAATTATTCTTTCAACAAATTATATTTGCTGTTCCAAAATGAAATGTTAACATTTCTCAATGAAACATGGAGATGATTTTAATCACTCACTTTTTCTCCAAGTGTGTGAGGATTTTAGATGTTTTGCTGCCAAATTATTTCTACCTGAAAGGTTTCCACTGAAGTGGAGGCAATCCTTAGCTGCTGAGAAATTTTAGTAACACTTTCATCATGAAGTTCTAAAATTGCAAGACAGAAAGTGGCAATTTACTTGGAAAATAAAATGCATATTTTTGCTTGTGTTTGTACTAGGAAAGCAAAGAGCATCTGTAGGCAACAACCACAATGGCTGACCAAATTCTTTTGCGCTTCTCCTTGTACATCAGATTCCGCCATCTTCCCAGCATTCCTTGCAGTTAGGAAGAGCCATACCACTGAAGTCAGATGCTTTGTGTAAGCTCCCTCCAGGCTGGGCCATCAAACCTCTCACAGCAACTTCATCCACCTGCTTCTCCTGCTGACTGAACTGGTTGAGGTTCTGGGAGCTGGCTGAGCTACTGCACGGAAGTGTCTCACTAACAGTGAGAAGCATAGGTCATCTTTCACTGAAAGAACTAGCTGGCTGTCACCAAATCTCTGAAAAAATTCTTGCTTATAACGTGGCCCAGAGATATATTTTATTATATGTCAAAATCAATGAATTTGTGGAATTATTTACCATAGAAATTTAATACAGAATATAGAAATATTAATTCTCACTTTGCTTCCCTTAAAAAACAATTTAAATATAAGAGGCTTGAGTGCCTAATGAAGATAGTATTGTTATTGGCATACTGAGAGGAAAAATTAAGGGTTAGAGAAATTACTTTGCTGCCAAATACAGCTGAGAATTGCAACATGCAATACTTTTCTCTCCTTACAGGAAATTCTATACAAAATTGATACTATTTATAGGGAATTTAATAAATACTTTAAATACTAAGGTTTCAGGAAACATACACTGAATACACAGTAAATGAAACTTTGTAACAGTCATTCAGACAGCTTATATGTTTTATTTACATTAATCTGAGGATCATGCCATTTAATTTTTTGCAGTTTTTTAAAAAATCCAAAATAGTGGCAAAAAACAAAATTTTTAAGGAATTGTTAAATAATATTTTTTGATTTTCCAGAACAGGAGATCAAAAAAGAGCCATTTATAAATATTCAAAAAGAAAATATTAAACATTTCTTTAGCAAACATTATTTAGGTATATGGAAATTATTTAGACACACATATTGATCTATGAAAATTTTAAGAAAAATACTTCCCCAGAAATACAAAAAACTATCTTTCTGGAATGAAATTAAAACAATCTGTTGATCACTCTTAGTTCAGTGAAAAAATAAATACATAAACTGGAAATTTGAGGCAGCAAAGCATACTGAACCTTGGCTCATATCTATGATTCTGACATTCAAAGAAAGCAAAATATTTTCTGAAGCTTTAATGACGTCATTAGCTCTATCTTGAATATATCCCCACATTACATTTTGGTCTACTTTTCCAAGTTTCATGGTGATTATATGTATTATAATTTAATGCCTTTTTCTGTTGCTCCTTCCTCCCAGCAAATCAAATTACAATGAACTACAAAATAAAGGAAGAAAGTGAGTTCTTCAAACACATTAATGATTTGTTTAGCATTGTTCACAAATTCAAGATCTAATTTTTTGGCATCTGATTAGGAGATTTGAACTAAATTTGTGTATTGGGTTTATTTATTTATTTATTTATTTAAGAACATACCTAATGTCTTCAGTGAGTTCTTTTGTGTTTCAAAGGAAAGGAAAACTAATGTTTCCTAGCTGCCATCAGAAAATCAGGAGTGCAACTTCTAAACACCGTATTAGGGCAACAGTGGTATCACTGCTATTAGAACTACAGGTGCTAACTTAGTCGTTTCACTTGGGTCTGTCTGGGCTTCTTGAAAGCTATTGTAGGAGAAAAGTAATTATTTGATCTATTACGGGATTAGAGCTCTGATAAGATCATAGGCAGTTGAAATGGTGGTTGCAACGAAAGGTTCAGTGGATGATTTTTCCTAGCAGGTAAGTAAAGAAATTTTAATGAGTGATTTGAAATGACAAAGGAGAGAGTGAAAGGAGAGGAGTTTTGCAGGCAAAAAGAAAACCCACACTGCTGGAGTGGAGAAAAGACAAAGGAGGTGATGACTGGCATAGAGAGATACAGCTGGTCAACCTGCCAGTGCTTCCTTCTGGAAAAGATTTCATTGTTCATTCTGAGAGAAAGGCAACTCAATTTTTTTTTTTTTTTGTAAGAATGCAGAAACTGTACACTAAGTTCCGATTTGTGAAAGATCACCGATTACAGGAGGGAGAAGAGATAGAGGCCTTTGTCTTGCAAGTACTTCTTTGTCCTTGATCTAAGCCAAGAAAGGAAATGCCTGTAACATAGGGGTTGTCTTAGTTACTTTTCATTCTAGTTGCTGAGACAAAATACCCAATGCCCTACATGAAAGAAGGAAAGGTTTATTTCTTACAGTTCTTGGAGGTTTCAGTCCACACTCAGTTGGCTCCAAGGCAGGGTGGCATGGCGGGACCACAGTTCATGGCGGCTGCAAACAGCAAGATGCTAACTGGCAAGAGAGAGAGACACACCGTCTTCCTGCCTTACATCGTATCTTGGCTCCACACCTAGGCGGGTGTAGCACTCAACACCAGTCTAAGCTCTAGACAATGAACCAATCACAAATGCTAGATTTGGTCCAACCCATAATTCATGAGGCTTGGGGGCCATTGACATAAATCATGACAGAGGTTAAGGGGATTTTTTTCTCCAACTTTCCATAATACAGTATTGTACTTTATTTCTATAGCAATGTATTCTTAAAATTTGCTTCCAGTCCAACTTTTTTCATTTCTGCACCCTAAATCCATCAAGGTTGCTTAAACCTTGAAGTCTGTTAATCAAGGTTTTAGGGTCATATAAAGGCAAATTCCATGAAACATAAATACCCTACATACTGTTAACTGAACTATGGGAGTACTTTAAAACTATTTGTATAGTTAGGTAATTTTAAAATATGCTATGTTAATCAAATTAGTCAAACTTTGAGATTTCTTCAAGTATTTATTTAGTTATCATTGTAGGTGGTTAGAAGGTTGATGTAATTATGCAGAGTTTCCTCATCTCATTCACCAGAGTGATTCTTTTCATATTTCAGGTACAGTCCCAAGGGAAGCTTTGTGACACAGAATGAACTCTGAAAATTGATAAGATGGGTTTCTGACACAGCACTCTATTGGCAGAAATGGGGCAGGAATTCAGATTAGCCTTACCATTCTGTATTACAGCATAGTCTTAGCAAAAAAAAAAAAAAAAAAAAAAAAAAAAAAAAAAAAAAAGAAAAGAAAAGAAATACCATTGATATATAACTGAAATTTCCAATTATTTAGTATTTATTTCAATTTGCTATTGCTAACCATTAGAGAATGTATTGTGTCTGTTGCTCCAAAATTCATCTATTGAAGCCTTAACCCGTAATGTGACTCTTTTGAGGACACACCATCTTAAAGAGCTTGTGAAGGTTAAATGAAGCTATAAAAGTAGGTTGTTAATCCTAAGAAGGAAACACCAAAGCTGTATACACACAGAGAAAATGTCACCTGAGGACACAGCAAGAAGGCCACCACTCCTAAACCCAAGAGAGAGGCCCGGGTGACTAGTCTGTCAAAATTTTGGACTTGGACTCCAGAACTGTAAGGAGATGAAAACCTGTGTAAATCACTCAATGCGTGATGTTTTGTCATGCAACTTAGAGTAATACACCAACTGTATTTACAATCTTAATCTCATTCTGCCACCCTGTTAGATTTTATTCAGGGTAGAAGAAATTTGAGGAAACATGAGCAGAATATGTATTTCCTGGATTAGCACCCTGTCATTATAAAATCCCTACCTTACAGATGAAGGGGTCAGTGTGCAATGAGGCTGTACTGCTTTATTCTGAAACACATGACCGGGGCGAAAGAAAGCTGAGTGGAGACTTTCAACTTCTCTGATTTCAAACACTATGCTGAGTTGCATTCACCACATTTTCTTTCTGAAATCCCATTTCTTCATTTGTGAAAGGTGTCAGGCAATATCACTTTTAAGGAACTTTCCCAATTCTCAAATACTGTGGTGCTATTTACACTTAATAATATTGAGTTTCACGTCTTTTATTTGGGATAGTCTGAAATAGAGTCAGCAAGACTCTTACAAGTCCCTGGACAAGCAGGGTTCCTGCTCTGGCACTTGCTGTCTCGTTCCTTGTTCTGTTGCACGGTTGCCATTTCTGGTGAAGCCGAGATCCCACGCTCATCCAGAGCCTGTATCCCTTCTTCCAACCTTTTCTCGCTGAAGCTGGGACCCAGAAGTTCCTGAATTCGTGGATTGAGATCCGTGGCTGTCCTGTTTCCTTGGGTCTTTACTAAAATTTCTGTACTGAAACTGCTATGTTCACCTCTAAGTCTAAGGACTATGCAGAGAAAACGAGTGCCTGGGCAGAACAAGTAAGAGAGGACAGAAGGAAAGCTTTCTATTTGTATTTCCGTATTAGACCTCATAATTGGGAGGCCTGCTTAAAAGACTATGATTTGGAACTTGAGTTGACTACAATGTATTCTCTGGACCCATCACTTCCTAAATTTGTCCATTTAGAATGCAAGTATAATTAATAATTGTAATTTCCAAAAACTCAAAATCCAAAATTATGTACTAGTTGTTCTCTGGCTTGTATAGGTTTATAATTTTGTCAGGGAAGTAACATATACACTGGGCCCTGAAGACCACAGGAGGCTATGGATTTACAAGAAATATTGTAATAGCCATAATTTATATTACAGTAGTGCAGAGAAACAGAGAGAGAGAGAGAGAGAGAGAGAGAGAGAGAGAGAGAGAGGCAGAGAGAGACACAGAGAGAGAGAGAGAAGAAGAAAAGGGAAGATATAAGGAGAGGTCAAAAGAGGAGCAGGCATAAAATAAGCAGAAAATCATCAAGTATGACAAAGGAACTGTAGACACCAGGACTGCCAATGCCATCTTCCCTTTTCTAGTCACACTTAGCCTCAGGACATTGGTCCTAAGAATAAGAAAAATGCAGAAGAAATACAGTGTCAGAGTGGAAGAGAACCAATTTGTAGACACATAGAAAATAGGTTGAGTCAAAACCCGAGAATTCTCAGCCTGACAAAACACCCTCCTTTCCAAAGAAAGGTGGAGCCATAGTCTGTTACTGAAAGGAAAGCTTTACCTTAGAGTGGGACCTGAATTTACACAGGAGAAAAGAGTTTTAAGCGAGAAGCTGCACACTATGTGTTTGTTTTTGAGGTGTAGGATATGGTGATGCCCTAGATGGTGAAGGAAATCCACCCAGAAGAGGGAGCAGGGAGACGATGTGTGAGGGGTTATCTCAGATTAAAGGTTGTTTATTCATGATACCTTATCTATGGGTGCATGAAATCCTCAGAACTCTAGATGTCACCACCTCAGCCTTAATATGCCATCAACATCTCAAAAATTTTTTTCAAAGGGTTGTGCAGAGCTAGATGTAGAGGTGTAGAGCTATTAAATATTTACCAGGATGTCTTCTTCATAAGCAATTTTTAGTATTTATTTCCACTACAGGTTTTGCGACTGTCTTCCAAATTAAGATTTTCTTTTCTTTTGGAATTCAAAAATCAATCAGCTGTTCAATGACAAGATAATCAGCTTTTGAGAAGCAACTTTATTGTCTAGTCCTAATTTAATGTCGTAATTTAGTGAGAGAAATACCAGACAAGGTTATACTGAGAATTCATTAATAACTACTCTGAACCCAGAGTCAATTCCCTGCATATTAAAAATGGAACACAATTATGGAAAGTGTCCTTATTGCTCAACAGTCTTTTTTTTTACTTCAAAATAGTGCATAGAAATGCAAATGTCAAGCTATAATTTGCCACACTAAATATTTATTCCCACAGTCTTACAAGGTCCCTGTAATGGCAGGGGCATGTTTTTTGTCCTTCCCTTTTGCAGACTTGACAGTGCCTCAGCTGACTCTCTGTAAATGTGCTTTTTGACGCAGTTGAATGAAAAACAACTCGCTGAAGCCTTCTATAAGAAAAAAAAAAACCATTGTACAGGACTTTAGGGTTGCAAAATCTCAGTAATCTGTATCAGACATGAACACTCACTTAGATGTTTTATGTGTATCTTTCGACAAATTTCAAAATCGTATGTCAAAAGTTAACAACAGTCCTGCCACCAGAGTCATTCTTAAGTTAGACATAAGGAAGCAAATTAACATACACTAATAGCCTAAAAAAGAATATTCTTTATTTTATTTTATTTTTTTTTTTTTTTGACTGGAGATTGAACTCACAACCTTGTGCTTTCAAGGCAGGCTCTTATGCCACTAAGCTAAAACCTCAGCTCCTAAAAAAAAAAAAAAAAGAATATTCTTGAAGACCAAAACGACAGGGACTCAAATACACATAATGTTAAATTTGTTCTAATGCCACATAATAATGCTGAATAGAGACTGGCACAGTATAAAAACCTCTGGATTTAACTGCTGGGAAATGTGACTGTGACAATAATTTTGCCACCACCTGTGTGACATTCAGTGTGTGTTCTTACTTTGTATGCTTCTGTGCCCTTATATAACAGAGAAGAGATTTAGACCATCCCATCTTCATGAAGCCTTTAGATTTTAAATTCTATGGAAACAGAAAGAAACCAGGACTTGAAATCATATCTATCACTTCTTCAGCTGAAATATAAGTGGATTCATGTGAGACGAAATGCATTACAGAAATGAGTTCACATTAGAATGTCTCTCTTTTGAAGCCCAATACCCTTAAAATTAAAAGTGTCCTATTTTTAGAATATTTTCTAACCAAAGAATTACAATTTTATCTTTCCACAGAACAGAAAAGGGCTGGTTTTCCATACAGAATATCTTTAGGTGCCAACCATGTGAACAATTAGACTCTAAGATGCAGAGGAAACTATGCCAACCTCCAAGAGAACACACAATGGTGTGAACAGAATTTAAAAACCTGTGGTTATAATTTAAGTTGCCCTTCTGTGAAACATTCGCAGGAGTTTAGTTTGCTAAGTAGGACTTTTGCTTAGTATGGTCGTGGGAAGAAAACAGACTAATTATCAGGGAATGCAAGGAATCTAACTTAACTTTTCTTCTAGAGGGGAAAAAGGGGGATAATTCTGCCTTCCAAATTGATGCCTCTACCATTTTTGTTTTTATCTAGTTTTTCAAGTGTTGATAGCAAAATAATCCTTTAAACACCAAGAGAGTAATAGACTGATGGGATGAGAGGAATTTTGTAACAATACATTTTTATATATTCCCAAGTTGAGTTAATATGCATAGAGAATTAATAGGCATTTGTGGATCCAAATCAAGATTTTTGTTGGGTAGGCTGTTGCTGCATTTTTACTGAAATGGCCTAGATGTTCTGGAATGATGTAAAATTGGTATTAGTATCCCAGTTCCTAAATTCATGCCAGTGATTTGGAAACCAAATGCAGTGAGTTCCTGCTTCTGGATTCTTTGTCTTAGGGAGTCCCCCCCACTGTATGATATAGCCCAGGCACTGTGCATAACTATCTTTGAAGTTATAAGCCCCTGGGTACAATTTTAGACTTAGCCTCTAATTAACTTTGAGGCCTAAGGGCAACTCACTTTCCCTTCTGAACATCCGCTTGCTCATCTGTAAATCAAGCCTCCGGACTCAAGTGTCTTCAAATCTACTGTTCTATTGGTAAGCACCACAATAAATTCCATTCCTGACTGCATGTTAGAAATATCTGGGAGCCTTTCAAACACATCCATGCCTTAGCCACAATTAAATTAGAATTACAGGTATTTAGACCTTGGCAACAGTACCTTTTAAGAGCTTCTGCTTTTTCTAAAATAAAGTGAAAGATCAGATCAATGCCAAATACTATGGAAAAATTTCAGAAACGTCTAATATATATTACACTATTAATTTTAATTGAGTAGGTCCTTTATTTCTGTGGTTTTCCTTATTTTTAAATGAAAGTATTTAAATTATACTCTCTTCTAAGAAAAAGGAAAAGGAAAACTTATATAGAGGCTAATCTCTTTTACATTACTAGAATTCCTTGGAAAAAATATTATAGACATAAAAAAGCATGTTTGAACACTGAATGCTTAAAGATGATATCTATCACTTATTTATATATTAATTTGTTTTTGTTGTTCTCTAAGTTTACAAATAAGGAAAGGTTGGGCTGGCAAATCTAAGAACATACAAAGGCAACAACCTCTGAGGACATGGGTGAGGATTTGTTATTGAATAATTATTCTACTTGGCTTCTGCAGCCAGGTTGCCTTATAAATGAAAGGAATCTATTAGTTTAGGGAAGATAACAGCTCTTTTATATCAACTGCCAAACAAACCTTGGGAGATTAAAAAGGGTTGATCTAAGATATCCAAGAAATGCCTTATTTGACACTCCTGTATATTGCATATCATATAAGCTTATGATTTTTTTAAAGGCTTTAATTCCCTTTTTTTAATTTTGAAGGAAAAACAAGCTTCATTGGTAGGTGGGAGCTGTGTGGGTAGCTGAATATACTGCACAGGTGCCATCAAATTTAATTACAACTCAAATCATTTTAACAGGCAGATGGAAAATGCTGCAGTTTTTAAAAGAATTGAGACATTTGGGCACTAAAAATATTAATGTATGAGAAGAAAAAAATAAAATCTCCACCCTTCCTGATGTAATTCTGAAGCTACATTCATAAATGTTTCTAAAAGAAATGCTAAATGTTAAGAAGAATAAATTTTTATCCTAGAGTAATAAGAACGTTTAATTTCTAATAAAATACATATACAACTTGTCATTATTGAAATCATAATTAGTAAGAGCCATACTGGAAAGGGATAAAGATGTTATAGACATTAAATTTTTAAGAAAAGCAAGCCAACAATAGTAACTGTTTTAGGCTAATAAAACTGATGGCCACAGAACTAAATTCACACACTATTGCACTGCTTGCTGGTTCCAACCGGCTGATTCTCTGGATAAGTATAAGAGAGCCACGGCATTTGGGAATCACTATTGGCCAGTACAGAATTTATCATAGTATTCTTGGTGAAAAACACAAATATATTTTGAAAGAGAGAACATTAATCAGATTTGTTTTTTCAACAAATGACATTTTAAATGAAGTTAACTAGCAAAGCAAGTAAAGCTATCAGCAAAACCAATTAAGTCTTAAATATTGATACCTTTAGTAATGTGTAGGGTGCCACTTAGAAGAACAGGATTTTGTTTCAGATTATGTTCCTATACAACAGTATGATTTTTGCAGAAGGATTTAAATCCCTTTGGATTTCTGATTGTCATATGAGAAAGTTGTGATTATTATATGGTTATTTCTAAGGTCTAACAAATATTTACTGAGCTATGATTCTAATTCATGGCCAAAGGACATAAAGTAGGGACTCTACACTGCTATCTTTGGAACCAAGGAAAGAAAAGTACGAAAGTTCTTCTACTGTAAGCTTTATGTGACAATATCATTTCTATCAGTTGTCTTTTTGTCTCTCTTTCTCATCTCTGTCTCTGTCTCTGTCTCTGTCTCTCTCTCCTCTTTCTGCCTCCCCCCCCTCTGTCATTGTTTTTTTTCTCCTGCTCCCTTATAATTAGGTGGTTGACTCTATTGTACTGCCTGAACTCCCACCGCTCTCATTTTTTTGCATACATTCACATCCACACACGTATGAAACAGGTGTATACGCTAATCACAAAAGACATCAGAAGTAATGGTGTTTTTTTTTATGTGTATGAATTAAATGAGAGAAAGAAACCTACCTTAAATGTTATTCCTTATTTTTAATATTAGGGATACTTACTATTGTCTTAGCTTGTTTCATAAATTACTTGGTAGCAAACCTGTGTGGCAAAAACAGTCTGATGAATAAAATTAATTTTCCAGTATCCATTCTGCTGGTTTAGACACATAGGCTAAAACAACAGGCAGACAAAAGTGGAAGAAAAATCATTGAAATGGATAAAAGGAGAAAGAGAATGAGGAGGGCACAATATTAGCAAGACAAATTCATCAGATGAGGTTATAATTAACCTCAAATGAAAAAAACATGTCCCGACAGTCAGTTGACCTGGACCAGTGGAGGGAAGCCTGGAACTCTGAGCTTCTGAAACTAATAACTGAGACATGAATCAAGAGAACATCAAAGACGCAACACAGTGGTAAGGGAGAGAGAAACAGAACACCTTTCTGAAATGTTCAGTTCTAAATCTGCCTGTACTTTTTCTTTGTATATCTTTTTATAATGTCTTAGGTGCCGTCTTATGCTGGAAATGCCCTCTCCTTTAAAAATGTATCTCTGATCTTCACTTCACTTCACTTTGTCTGACTTTTCAAAATAAAAATTCACTTGCTTAGGAGAGAGCTGACACAGAGTAGATGATCTTTAAACATTTAATGAACAAGGCCTGAATAAATGCATAAACATGTCTAAGTTGCTAAGAATTTATACTATCAAAAAGAATAAGGTGCTTAGCAGTAAACTTAACCAAGGAAATAGATAATTTGCACACTGGAAACTTTCAAGCTTTGCTTAAAGAAATTCCAATAAATGGAAGGACACTGTGTTCAATGATTACAAGATTCAGTATATTGAAGGTTTCAAAAGTAACCCAAAGTTACCCAAAGTAACCTATCAAATTCATTGCAAACTCTCCCTACCTAAAATCTTAAAGTTGCTATGGTAAAAATAGAAAAAGTGTTATAAAAAATTTATATGTGCTCTCAAGAAAACTGAATTGCCCAAACAATTGTGAAAAATAAGAGTTACATTACTACAAAACTATAGTAATCAAAACAGTGTCCTATTAGCATAAAGGAAGACAGAAAGACTGATTGAACAAAGACCCAGAAAAAAAGTTCTCACACATATTGTTAAATGATTTTCCTCAAGGCTGGAAACAGCATTCATTGAGAAAAGAACAGTCTATTCAACAAACTGTTTTTGGAAAACTGTATATCCACATTTGAAAGAATGAAGGAAAATTCTTAATTTTATACCAAAAAAATGTCAAAAATGTATCAATGATCTAAAGGTAAGAATGGAAACTATAAAATGCTAGGAAAAAAAAGAGTAAATCTTTATAACATTGAATTGGAAACTGATTTTTTAAATAGAATTACAAAGCACAGGCAATAAAAATAAAAGATGGATATATTAGAATACATAAAAAATTTATAAAATTTGTATATCAACAGACACTACTAACAGGATGAAAATACAACCTATGGGGTGTAAGACAATGTCTGCAAATAATAAATCTGACAAAGGATTAACGTTGAGATTACAACAGAATTCAGCCAAATTCAGCCTATAATTCAGCCAAAAAAGTTCTCAAACAATACAACTTAAAATGAGCAATTGACTTGGATCATTATTTTGGTAAAGATATATGAATGGGCCGTAAGCACATGAAAAAAATGTGCAACATCATTAATCGCTGTCAAAGTGCAAAGCAAAACTCAATGGCATATGACTTTAGATCCATCAGAACTTCTATTTTTAAAAGCCAAAAAATAACAAGTCTTGGCAAAAAGGTAGAAATAACTTAGGTGCATTATTGGGTGGAATGAAAAATGATACAGTTGTTTTAGAAAACAGCATAGCATTTCCCTCAAAATTTTATATATAGAATTATTATATGGCCCAGCAGTTCAACTGAAGCAAATTCCACTTAATGGGTAGAACTTGAAGGTCACAGAATAATTCTAGACATAATTGAAAACAGGGCTACAAACAGATAATTCTTTTCTTATGTTAGTCACTTCATTATTGAAAATAGCCAAAATGTGGAATCAACCCCAAATATCTGCTAGTGGACAAACAGATAAACACAATGTGGTATAAACATGCAAAGGATTGTTGCTCAGCTGTAAAAATAAAGGAAGTTCTGCAAATGTGACAAAATAAATGAAACCTGAAGAAATTGTATTAAGTGAAAGAAACCAGTCACAGACAAACACTGTGACTTTACTCACAGGAACTTCCTAGATTATTCCAGGAAAACAAGCTAGAAAGCAGAGAGATGTGATGGGCTCTAGGGATTACTGTTCAGTGGGATGGAGTTTCAGTCTGGGAAGCTTCGTTAAAATTCTGGATTTGAATGGTGATGTGGTTGTGCACCGTTACACATATACTATTGCCATGGAACTGTACACTTAAAATAGTAAATTGTAAATTATACGCTATATATACTTACCATAAAAAGATGCTAATATCTTTACGGATTTGGTTTTAATCTCTAACTTTTATGCTTTTCAAAGGTATGAATCTTGGACTTTTATGCTCGCTGCTCTTATCATGGATGAGCCATGCAGCTGAATTTACCTTTCTTTCTTCCATTCGTTTTACAGGCCTTGTCCCACTCTAGCCTACTATTATGGGTTGTAGCATGAGGAAGACTCTCCCTCCAGGGCCAAGGTGTCACACTGACTGTTTCTGTGGCTGGACATTAACAATGCACGGCAAATCCCCCTGCTCTTTCATAGGAACCCTGGTCTGATAGAGAACCAGTGTGCTTTCCATGCCCCATGACTCCTAATGCTCTGATTGGCTACTTTGTATCCTCATTTCTATTTCATGCCCTACAATTCAGGTATTTAACATACTAGTCTTCAAAAACTTCTGCCTTATAGCATATATTCTTACTGTCAAAGGTCTTGGACCATAAATATCTGAAGACCGTAGACTGCTGGGTTGGATTTTGAATTTTTGTGGAATATATTCAAATACAAATGAATATTTTTTAGATCTTTTATTTTTTAAGTCTCAAACTTAGGAGTTCCTGGTAATTTGAAGCCTTTATGTACGGAGCTGACAATCTTCAAGAGGTACATAATTCTGGTACAACTTCATTTTTCTGACTCAATAGCTTCCACACTTTCATAGTCTTGATTATTTTTATAGTAACAGAGAAGGAAGGGAGTAAAAGGAGGGAGAAACTGAGAAAGGGAGGAAGGAGGGGAAGAAAAACAAAGGGAAAGGAAGGGAAAGAAAGAAGGAAGCAAGAGGACACGGAAACAAAGCAAAATAGGAAACCAGAGAACAAAAGAAGGCAGCAGGGAAAGAAGACGGAGAGAGGGAGAAAAGCTCTGCGTCCCAGGGAAACACCTCTTACACTAACAGACGACGAGCTGGCTTCCTTAAATGTCAGCTACACAAGAGTCTTTTGAAGCCCTCCATTGATTTCACAAGGAAGTAGGTCAGGGCTGCTTTTAAGGAGAAGCCTCATGCTGCAGGTTTCATTTAACTGTGAAAGTGAATATGAAAAATTGATGTGCAAAGCAAACCGCTGCTTAATTAGCATTTGGATGAAGGCGTTCCTAGGAGAACCATGGAAGTTAGTATACAAATGTGGAGACTGACAAGAAGTGCTTCCACAGCTGCTGCCGTGCCTGTAGCTTTTCTCTTGGGAATAACGCTTTGATGGTCACTTTCCCTGCGTGCCTTCTCTGTGCCAGTTAGGACAGTCGCATTTAGGACAGTCGCACCATTTCTATTGCTTTGTGGCTGCACATGTTTTTGACATAATATTTGAGTCATTGCTATTTTTCTTTTTTTTTTTTTTTTACACCAGAAATCAAACTAGGGACCTCTTGCTTGCGAGGCAGGTACTGTACCACTGAGCTGTATCTCTAGCTCCATTCATGTTCCATTTTTAAATATTAACCTTCACATTTTTTGCTTCTTAAGTGATTGCTTTAAAATGAAATGATACTCCTTGAATGTGCTTCAAAACATTGCACAAATCAAACTTGCATTTATATCTTATTTTCGATATTAACTATTCAAGCCTTTTTGGCTTCAACCTAATTATTTGGATAGTACTAATCCCTTCATGAATGCGATTTTTTATTTTGAAAAGTAAATCAACTGTAGCCACTATGTATATTCACTACTTTGAAAAATGTATCAACGGTTCAATTATAATGAATGTAATCTCTTTTTTGGGGGGGTCTGATAAACGATCTTTTATAATCACGTTGTCATGTTACTGGGCACTCTACATAATAAAGACAGCCTCTTTGTTCCCAGAGTTGTTATTTACAGAAAGGAAGGGCTTCAATAGGTGTGCATGTCCTCTGTCTTCTAGCCTTGGATTTTGTTAAAAACCTGAAAACAACCTATGCCCTATGGGAATAGAGAATGGTTTACATCCTCTCTAGTCCTTTACGCTGTTGACTTCTGGTACCAGGATGATTCACTTAAGATGTCAGATCCTTCATCCAACCCTAAGTGAAGAGAAAGTTGTTCAAACAATAGGGAATCTCTGAAAATTTAATTCGTTTTCAATCTTCTATATTTTAATGAAATATTTATTCATTCCACATGTACTTTCAATGAGAATTGAAGGGACATTATGCTTGAATCACAATTACCCATTAGAGTTGCATAACAATTAATGCTTCTCAAGGTATTGTCTATGCATAATTTTCTTTGATATTTTATAGCAATTTTGTGAGATAAAAAAGAATGCAGTGTGATTTGGAAAGTTTAGCTTGCCCTAAAAGAACAGAACAACTGTTAGACAAGAATATATTTTCTTCAGAGGATTTGGAAACCGACATATTTCTTCAAATAGTGTGTGTGTGTGCATGCGTGTGTGTGCATGCGTGTATGTGTATGTGTATGTGTGCAGAATCAAACCCTTAAACAACCATGGAATTTTATTATAGATTATATTAGATATGTATACACATTGCGTGGTTCAGAAACTAATGCAAATTCTTCAGGCTTCAGATTATCAATAAATCAAAAAAAGTCACTGTGAAAGAAACTTAATTTATTAGGTCTGAAATAGTTCTTAGGCCTTTTTGACACTGACAAAAAGCTTTCATTGTTTTGACAGCTCTCTCATTAATTGGTAAGTGATCAGTAATCAGTCAAAAGAACAAAACTGGCTTGTGGATCTGTAGGCAAGTTTGACATACTGTTTGTGATCGCTTAAACAGACCAATGTGACACTTCAGCTCTGGTGTTGGTAACAACTAAATTCTTTCCAATCTTTCTAGTTCTTGGGATTTCTTACTTGTGACATAGAACAGAAAGATTCAGTGAAATTACCAACTTATAGCATTGTGGGTAAATCCAAGGTTGGACAATGGAAATATATTCCTAATCTCTATGGCCCTCACTGTTGTTTATTTTTATCTTTATTATTTCTTTTTTTGTTTGTTTTTTAATCGGTACCGGGGATTGAACTCATGACTGCCTGCTTGCAAGGCAGGCGCTTATGTCGCTGAGCTAAATCCCCAGCCCCATCCTTATTCTTTCTTTGCTTTATTGTATCAGTGGAGCAGAAAATGCTCCTCCCAATCAATGTACTTCACTTTTTCCATTTGCCAGATAATAGGTCCTGTTACAGTTCCAGGTGCTTCTATTAGAAATGGCTGGTGTCACTGTGATGCATACTTGGTCACTATGATACATATTTAATAGATGTAAATAAATCTGCCTCTAAATCCTGGGTATAATTTGGTGTTTCTGCTTGCTCTGTATCTGGTGTGATAACCAGGAAGACTGACCATGCTGGCCTCTCTGGTCACTGGTTGTGGCCCATGCAGATGGAGCAAGGACCTGTCCAAGTTGCAACAGGAAGGTGCACCTTCAAGATTTCTGAAGTCTTTTCTGAGGTCTGAAGCAGGATTCATAGCTCCCCACTTGAGTGGCTCACATTCCTTGAGCCACTTGAGTGGCTTACATCACTTGAGTGGCTCACACCCCAAAGAGAAGAGAGTTAAGTCAGTCTGTCTGTCTGTCCTTTTGCCTGCCTGTCTGATTCCAGTAAGACCCTGGGGGGCATCCTGGTTAGTCTGTCAGTCCTGCTCAGTTAACAGAAGGGGACATCTGATCAACTACCATTAGGTGAGACCATCCATAAGGGAAGGGAGTTGAAATGTTTAAGCTCTGAACTCCTGCTGAATGAATAGGTGATTAAGTGTCACAGAAACAGAAAGTGTAACATAGGAAATAGGCTGCTGCATCTGTGCTCCAAGACTCAGAAACGCTGTTCACAGGGAATAACTTGGCCCTCGTCTTTGATTCTGTGTTGATCCACATATATAACGAAGGCCTTGAACCTTCCTTAGCTAAGTTGCATTTAAATCCCTGAGAAGGGCACTGCCAGGTGAACATCTGAATGGTCTCTGAGGGTCACCCACCCTTTGTCTGTTGTGCCACTGTTCAAGGGTACACAACATACACCACAGGGAGATACAATAGGTAAAAAGCCAAAGTAAACTTACAGTCCTTGATTATATATTAAAATAGTTTTGAAAGAAAATTTCCTGAGATTATGGAATTAAAAATGAAACCAACCCACTCAAAGAAAATTAAAAAAGGAAAAAGAGGCCCATTCTTCCCTAGAAGTCCTCCTTGGCACCTCTGTTGGCCACCACAGTTGCTACCATTAGTTTCATGCCCCTACCCTACTCCCAGTTCATCTACCTATTTACAGCCAATTGCACTGGTTTCAACTAGCCATCGCCTGCATTCTGCCTCAGAGCCCCTCCTCCTGAACTTTCTGCTTTATGGCTATGCCAATCCTGGTCAGATAGCAACAGCTAATGCTTAACTGAGATGACTCTTAACAATTCCCTCTGACTTCCACATTTTTACTAAGGAAAAAGAGACAAATGAGTTGTGCCCTATCAGGCCTGCATAGGTAGGACAGACTGAGCTCTGTCATATTGGGACCCTGAGAGTCTGCAGTCATTACAGAAGTTAGGAGCAAACTTGTGACTTTCCTAGTAGACAACAGAACAGATCTCTCTGCCTTCAGAAGTTCCCTCTGTCAAAAAGTGACCATCGCTGGGACAACTGGGACTCTTGCCTCTTGCCCTTCCTGCCACACACAATGTTTCAGGCACACAAAAGAGCTCCTCTGCACCAAGCCAAACAGCCTCCCTCTCATTTAACCCTGCATTTTCAACTTTGTTCCCTGAGAGGAAGACGATGCCTGCATAAGCCTGACAAAGATAACCACAATCTTAAAGTTCTGAAAACTCTCCTTCCAGAGGTAGGAACCAAGGACTCCTCTCCAGGTCTGACTATACATCACGCCAGGTCACCACAACCTCTGCATTGCTGCCAAATGTCACAGGACACACAAATAGGCATCAAGATGTACATCAGCCTGGTAGACTGTTAATCACTTCAGGCAAAATCTACTTGCCTTCAGCAACAAAGTCATCACTTGGCACTCTGTGGTTTCTGACCCATACATGATTCCTGGACTGTTCTAGATTTTAAAAATGTCTTCCTTTGCTTGTAAGTTGCTTCCATAAGCCCCTTCAACTGGGAAAATCCTGAGATGAAAGGCCAGCTCATTGGGACTCAAGTGCTATAAAGTGTTAAGAACTCTCCCACTATTTTGGAGAGTCCATAGCCCCAAGACCACGACAAAAAAAAAAAAGAAAAATGAGACTTGAAACCTGAAAAATATGTGCAGGCTGTCAAACTGCTAAATCATACCTCTGCTGCCTTTAAAGCCAGTTAACGATCTCCTAGCTGCCAATGCCACTGTGATTGCCCTCCATATGCATTGTCTCAGTCTTCTGCCATCTACAGCCTGCTGGTACACCTGTCTGGACCTAAAAATGCTTTCTTCTGCCTTTCGTTGGCTCCTGTCAGCCACCCTCTTAGTTTTTTAATGGAAAGACACCAGTATTGGACTCAAAAGCCAAATGACCCTAACTCAACCTCTTATGGTTCAGAAACTTGTTTCCTCTTTGAAAAACCACTTCTTACTAATGACACTCAAGCTACCTGCTGGAAAGGCACAGAAGCTCTGTTACAATATCTGTCAGAATCTGGTTATAAAGAAAAAACTGCAAATTTCTTGGAGCTGCTGGCTTCTATAAAATCTAGAGCCCTGAGTTCATAAAAACAATGATGCTTACTCAGACTGTCAGCACCTGGGAGTACTCAGTGGCCTACCTGTGCAGATACTTGGATCCAGTCACTAAGAGCTGGGTTCTTATTTTGCCTCTGTACTGTAACAGCCACTGTCCTTCTGATCAAGAAAGCTGACCAGCTCACCTTAGACCAAGACCTAAATGTCGTGGTGCCATATGCTGTACTGGATGAACTTTTCTAAAAAACGGATGCATCAACAGATGGAAGTAGCTCTGTTAGGAATAAAGTCTGACAGGCTATGTATGCTGTAGTCACCTTGGACAAAACTATTTTGGCCAAAACTCTCCTGCAGAGATGATATGCACAATGAAGTACTTCTTGCTGTTGTTTGGAAACCTGCCACCTACAGTGCAAAATATTCCAGGTCAGAGTCCTAAGCCCCCTCTAGGGATCCAATTGACTGAACCAGAAAAAACTTTACATGGTATTTCCAGAAAATCAGAGCCAGACCTCCCCTCGCCATTTGTTCTGCAAGCTCAAGCTGCAGCCCTGGCAGCCAGTTCAGGCCTCAGCATCTGTATCACTGGCCATGAACGCATGCATAATAGTAGTCTCTCCCCACTTAAAAATACATAGATAAAATTAAGTACAGCCCTACAAAAAATCAGGTTATAACCAGTTAAAAGACCAGATATGTCCGTAGACATTCCTACACACACACACATGTGACCCAGGTACATATTAACTGTCTCTAAAATTTAGTTTCAGAAATTCAGTCTTAGATTCACTAAAAAATTTACCTAGACAGTTTCTCTGAGGCTCCTTCCGCAGAGTCGATGCACTTAAAACCCTGCTCTGGTCAATCTGGATGTTGATCATGGCTGAAGCCCAAGGACATTGTCCACAGGATTGCTGCATACGTACTCCTCTTGTTTTCTGTGTCTTTTCAGGCTGTTTACCCCAGTCCTTGCTTCCATGCCCCTCTGCTAGCTGTAGGTTTTGCCTTAAATGCTATGGATGGTTTCCCCATCTATAAACCAATCCCCAACTGAAAAGCCATCCTGCCTCTGTACTTTCTGCTTTCTTATCCAATGTAATCCCTAGACCACCAGAGACCACCTGATAGTGGAATGATCCTGATCAGTGCCTGTCAATGTAAATGAATTTGTCCCCAAATCTTGGATGTCGTTTGGTAATGCTGCTTTCCCTCGCATCAGTTCTACCTGTAACAAGGAATGTATATCAATACTAGGAAAAATATTATTTTAATGACTGCAACTGAAATGTGACCAGTAGAAATTGTGGAGGAAATGATTTCTCTTTTCATAAGCAATTAAAAATTATTGTAGATTTCTACATTTGGATGCATATCTTATTTTTTCAACTGCTCTGGCAACGTTTATGTCACTAACCATCTTTCCCCTCCTTTTAGATTCTGATTTGGTATTTTTACTCCTTTCATATGGGAATAGCAATAGTCCAGATCCTCCACCTGATTGGTTGTTCTGCTAGGAGTGGAAACTTTAAGCTAGCTTCCATCAACCAGCAATTGAGTTTGCAGAAACCAAGAAATGAGATGCAATATCACCAATACCTTACGAAATCTGAGATTGCCATCCATTTACCTAATTCTGAAAAAATAACTTTTTGAAAATTAAGATAAGGTTTTTAAATATTTTATAACTGAAACTCATTTCAACCTTGGAGCCCTTCCATTCATAATCACCTGTGACATGATCATAGCTCCCAGATTTCTGCAATACCTTTCTTCCAAAGAGGCTCAGTTTTCTCATTCACTTTTGAATTTAGTAATTCATAATGTTGAGCAGATTAAAATTCTTCCTTTAAAATGTTAGTCTTTTACTTCTTTTTAAAATGTATCTTTTAAAATCTTTGAACAACTAAAAGGGATCAACTTTCATAACTCATTCATTTATACAGAAATTGATATCTACAAAATAGTCCATACTTAAATGTTTGATAGCTCTAGCTTTTATATCTTTTTCCTCTATAAATCTGCCTGGAATAGAATGACCATTCCTTTAGAAATTGCTTTTAATAGCAGAAGCAATGAATTAAGCACTCAGCATAGCTACTTTTTGGCTAAATGACTATATTGATTTCAGTGTGTAAATTTTCTAATAGAATATGACATTTTTTATTGACTGGTCAATCATTTCTTGTACGTCTTTTTTTCTCTCAAGTTCAGCAGTCTTCTCAACTCACTTTCCTTATTAGTTCAAGAAGTTCAACAAATGTTTATCATGTTTTAACTGAGAAAGACTGCACTGAAATCAGTGTGACAGGAAGTACAATGATGGAAATGTATGACCCCTGTTCTCTTTGGTCTTCTTCCTTTTCAGAAAAAAGTTACAAAACATCAGACTACATTTCATGCCACTATAGGACAAAGAATGCACTCAGAAGACAGTGTCATATGAGCAATTCTATGTAACTGGTAGACTCAGAGAAGCAACTTAAGGATTAGAGTACACTCTTCTATGGGATTAGGGGGAAAGTCTTTCAAGCAAGCAAGAACAACGAAAGCCTCAGAGTCAGAAAAAGATCATCCAGTAATCCACTGAGGCATCAAACAAGGTGACAAAAGAGACCCAGTCTTAACATCTGACATTTTTGCTTGAAAAGTGAGAAAACGAAGGCTCTGAAAATGAAACTGATTTATCCACAGTATCAAATCTTACTTGTGCTTGTACCAAGATGATGAAAATCACCTCTCAGGACAGCAAAGCTTGCTGGACACCCACTGGAGTCTAAGACATGGCCATAGGAGCTGCATTACTGAACCTGATATTAATTAATTGTAGCTATCAGTGTGTTTGAGAATACATGATTATAAATGAACTCAACAGTAAATTTTCTGTTTCAGCTAACTGAACAGGAAGAAAGCAGTTTTAGTGTATTTCACGTGTATAAAATTAAGTATGACAGAAAGAACCTTGCTTTATTCTTAAATACTAGACTAGTATAGCTTTATTCTGAATTGAAACTCATTCTGCATTTTATAAACCTACAGCAGGGAGGATTCTTCCTAATGGAGAAAATTACTGATTAAATTGCTGACAAGAAATTGCACTTAAAGATTCAGCAGCCAGAGAGTATAAACACAGGGGATAAACACGTCTGCCTACATCAATCAAAGACAGCTGCAGTCTACCCCCAGAAAGGTGAATAATTATTTATGAAATTATGTCTCCTTCAGTGATTCTATATTACAATTCTCAGGGAAACTGAACGAGACACACAGACAATGTCACGGTCCCGATTAACCAAGAAGTCACACGAATTTTCAAAATTAAAGAATTTTACTTTTCCTAGATTTAAATTCATCATCCTGAACAGAATTTTTCTTTAGCTTAAAAAGAATAATTAAGTAGGTCAAAGCTTTCTTGAAGAACTGCATTTTTTTTAAACATTAGTTAGGAGTCTGATTCTGTCAATTACATAGTGATGTGAGTCTAAAAAGAAACAAGTGACTGCTGAGGGGAAAAGCATTTTCAGAGGGCTTTTTTGGAGTTGTTTACCTGAGTCAGTTTCTGGCTTGGTACTGCTAGGGGTCCCACTGCCTTTGGGTGCTGGCTGGGACTTTGGATCATTTTTTTTGTTGTTGTTGTTTTTTTTTTTTTTTTTTTTTTTTTTTTTTTTTTTTTTTTTTTTTTTTTTTTCCTGAGACAGCAATGGGCCATTAAGTAAAAGTTATGGCTAAGATGTAAGCAGTGAAGGGCAAACATCTTGTGTCCCTAAAATAGATTCATCTAGTGGAAATATTTTGGTCGGTATGGAAAATCTGATGGACTAGAAATAGCTGCCCATGCATCCTTAGCTTGCACTCACAGGTGTAGAGTTCCACATTTGCATCTCTTTGCCTACATCACTTGGAAGAGGAGTTCCATGGGGGCAGAACACATGCCTTTTGGCACATCCCGCAGCACTTTTCAGTGATTGATACATTGCAAAGTGAGTTTAGGTGATGCTACCAAGATTCATCTATGTCTTCTTAAATTGATGACATTACCTAATCCATGCCAAACAAAGTTTGCTTCTTCTTATTAAGCAGATATCTCTGGAAGAGATAGCTCAGGAGTATTTAGGACAGCTAGTGAATTTCAGTGGCAGTAAGACAGAGAAAGAGGTTGAAAAGATGACTCAAGTATAAAGTTAAAATACTCAAGTATAAAGACACACAGACAGGTAACGAAGTCCAGGGCCAAATAATCGGAGCTCAAATCCCAGGTGTACTGCTTACATCACTCTGGGTGAATCTTTCTCAATTTCTTCCGTTTAAAATTGCAGCGTTGACGTCACCTTCCTAATTATGAGGCTTGAACGGGTATAAAACCATCAGTGCTTCTTTGTGATCCTTCCAAATCCCCTCAACTGTCCTCTTAGCAAATTGCCACCCAACCAGTTAGTTAAGGAAAGCACAACAGTACTCACTCATATCAATTTTCTTTCTGTTGTCTTCCATCTTTCTCTTGCACAAACTCAGGTAAAAGCAATATATTGTAGATTTCCCTCTGGCATACAAATAGGTTTGCTAATGTTTGACCATGTATCACTGAGGAGCTATTTGATGGAAGGCATCAGTGTCACCAGAAATTATTTGTAAACATTCTAGGTTCAATCCGCAGAACTTCTCATTGAAGAGTCGTCGAGACACACGAGAATTATTAAAATTATATTTTAATATAATTTTAAGATAATTATTAAAATTATATTTTAATATAATTTTAATATAATTATTAAAATATATTTGCAAAGATATTTTTCTAAAATCACTCTAAAATTTAAAAATCATCTTGTTTTTTTTTAAAGTTGGATTAGAATAAACAGCAGCAGTGGTTTCTCCAGCACTGCCTAAATCCAGTTGTTGGGATTTAATCCCCACTGCAGGGCTCTGGGAGGCTGAGGGCAAGCAGCTCTGTTCTCCTGAGGGCGTCCACACCATTTTCAAGGGAAGGGCTTAGTTACTGAGCCTGGACTTCCTAGAAATGTGAACTTGGCCTCTGTTGCTCCCTCACTTTTGCGGGCCCCTCTCCATCACACTCTGTAGGGGTGATGCAGCCTGAAGGTCCTCCTGGTGCCATGTTCTTGGACTTCCTAGCTCCCCAAACCACAAGCCTAATAAACATCTCTTCCTTATGAATCACTCAGTCCCAGTTGTTCTGTATTAGCAGCACGGTGTGGACTAAGATTTAAAATGTTTTTTTATTAATTTCTATGATTATTCTGGGCATGTGATTTATTGAAAGCAAACAGCTCATTCATAACCTCAGTGTTCTAAAGAGTAACATCAAAGGTCATAAGGGATATGTGATGTAAGAACATGGGAAGGGAAGAAAGAAGAAAAGAAAGAAAGATACAGGTAGAAAGTCAAAATTTGAATCCCAAAGTTTCTTATAAAATGTATTTTGGGGGGCTGGCGATTTAGCATAAGCACCTGCCTTGCAAGCAGGCGGTCGCGAGTTCGATCCCCGGTACCGATAAAAAAGGAAAAAGAAAAAAAAAAATGTAAAAAAAAAAAAATGTATTTGTACCTGGCTTATTATTTAAATAGACAAAAAATTATAGCCTTAACATATGAATTAGTCACTTATTGCCTTCCTTGAATAAAAATGCACATTTATGAATACATTAAAAATTTATAATAAAAATATGTAAAAAAAATAAGCTGTAGGAATTATCAAATGTCATAGATTAGTCATAGATGTAAAAACATAACAGTGTTACAGCTACTTGGGAAAAATACTTCCTAAAACATTAACCCAAGGGGAATGTTTAGAAAATTGTGATATAATATGAAATTTAGTCATGATCTACCACCTTTAACTCATTTTCTTTTTCCTGTGTTCCAGTGCCCACCAATACAAATTTTCAAAATATGAAATTGCTTCATCATGTACTACTATGCCTTTTATAGATTATTAACAAAAAAGTTGAAGATACAAGTTTTGGTTGATATAGCTTTCTTTAAATATTATACCAGGCAGAGTAGTATACAGCTGTAATACCTGCACTCTGGGAGGCTGAGACAGGAAGATTGCAAATTGGTTGTCAGCCTGGGAAATTAAAAAGTTGCAGTATAGCTCAGTGATAGAGCACTTACCTAGCATGCATGTGGTCCTCCTGCACTACAAAAATTTAAAAAAAAAATTGCTTTAGTCAAATGCCAGAAAGTTATCAAAATTGATTCTCTGAATAAAGCAAAAGGCAAGAAAAGCAGGGATACCAGTCTTCTTTTAATCTGCAAAATGCAAAAAATATTCCTGTAATGTTAAAAAGATACTCATGAGTCACAAATGTTAGATTCTTTCCTGTCACTTACACTGTCCCTAAAGTATCAATAAGTGTCCACAAATCTTATCAAACCAAGAGTAAAAGAGGGCACTGCAACAATTACCAGTTAACTCTCAATTACCTGCAATGGTATTTCTTCTTGCATTTCAAAATGATCCTAAGAATCCCTAGGATTTTGGTAGCATCACATGGTATCTTTTTATTTTCCTCTTGCATCAAAAGAAAATAGCAATTTAATTATTAATTTGTATAGTGTGCATTTTCCTTCTTTCCCAGTGTTGTGAAATATAATATTGAATGAAGCTAATAAAAATTCAGGCCTGCCCTTCCTCTGAAGAGCTGATACATGGCTAACAGCACATGAAACAAAGCCAATCCATGGCTCCCTAAAAGCCACAGAGAGCCTAGATCACTTTTCCTCCCACACGAGCTTTGTTTCAGGAGCACATTTTGAAGTAAGATATAAGAGTCTGGGATATATACAGCATAGGCTCATTCTAACAGATGGATTTTTCCCAAAATAACTTCATTAGTTAATCATTTCTTTTACATGTACTTGTTCTAGCTAATTGGCAGAGCTGCCAGCTGGAACGGTTAAGTCTCCTCCAAAGGAACTGATAGGTAAGGAGGAATCTCCAGTTTCTTCAGTTTTGAGATAAAACTTTATTAATGGCACATGTACAGTTAATGCAGTTTTAAAATAAATTATTTCATAATTTCACTTTTCTTTGATTCTGGAAACCTTACTTTGTGTAAAAGTCAAATTAATTGAGGAGACTTAAAAATTTTAATATATTATCCAGGCCAGGTCCCAATCTTGGCACGATTTACATTATGGACATAACATAATCTCTGTCTCTGTCTTTCTCTATCACTTTGTCTCTCTTTGTCTGTCTGTCACTTTCTTAGTCTCTCTCTCTCTCTCTCTCTCTCTCTCTCTCTCTCTCTCTCTGCTGAGTTGTCTTGCATTGCAGGCTGTCTAATCACATCCTGGCCTCTGTTGTTCTAGTTGATAATTATTGTGCTAAAAGAAATTGTTCCTAAGTTTTAGCTTAATTTGTACAACAACTTTAAAATAATTTGATGTATGTGTGTACAAATGTCACTCTATGTGTGCCTCAGGTATTAAAAACTGGTACTTTTCAGTTAGGCAATTAAAATGTTTTGGGAGGAATTAGTAACTGATCCCTTCATAAATCTCTCTAGGCAAAGAAAAAAAAGAAAAGGAAGAAGAAAGAAAGGAAAAGTGGTTTAAAGCTGCCAATGACTATTAACTACATCTAAAAACACCTGCACAATCTTCATCATCAAAAGTATAAAGGATTTGTTTTCCTTTAGGGAAAATCTTCAGTATCATAGATATCAAAATTATACAGTGAGATCATTTGACATGTAAATTATCATCAATACTTTAGCTGCCTAAGGCATCTTTTAAATAAAAGAAACTCATACATTAATAAAATGGACAGGAAGAAAAGGAGTGGGGAATGATTTTAACTTTGCTATTTAAGAGCAAAGTGATTCATTTCGGGCTTATACAATGGTAAGTCATTCTGATGGAGAAATTTCCTGATCTTTGAAGTTAAGTGGTAAAAGTTTTCACCAGGTAAGGGACGTATCTGTCATTTATGTATCAATGGATCCAGGAAGAGTGCCATAAAAATAAGTTGTGAGTTACCTTTTACAAGAAAAACAGTGACTTTATTGTGCGTTACATTGAAGGAGAGAACGTAGCAGGTGTGTAGAGAGAATCGTGTCTGCCTTTATAAAGGTCCTGAATTCTAATCATGTTGCTTTCTTTTCCACAAAGCTTTTCTGATGCAGACTTCCTCAAGCAGTCTCAAAATGAAGGCTACGTTTTGACATTTAACAATTCTACATGTAACGGTTTAATTTTTCCCATTAAAATCAAAGTTTTTACCCAAAAATTCCACAGTGGTCTCTACCTTCTCCATGAGAATTCCTGCTCCCATATTAGGAATTTAGATTTTTACCCTCCTTTAAAAGAATCATTCACTCATTCACTTTATTTATATGTTTGTTTATTTATTATTTTGATGCTGCAGTATGGGCTAAAATCCTCCTGCCTCAACCTCCCAGGTGCTGGAACTGCAGGTCTGTTATCTCCAACCTGGACGGGGCACTCTTCTTTGTAATGTAATGACGTACAGATTGTCCATTTTAATTCTTCAGGTTCGTTTTAAGTAACATAGTGCATGCCACATTTTGCCAACTGAACAAAAAGGAACATAGATCACGTGTGCTGCGCTTTGCCTGTCTGTCGTGTTTTTTTTTTTTTTCATTTTGTTTTCGACCCTTACTCTGAGTTTTCCAGCTCCTCGTGCTAGACAGTTCACACTCACCCTCTGCAGCTGAACATGTCCCACACTCAGCTTCTGAGGTCTGAGACCTTGCACTCTCACTGTGCGTGCTGTCTGTGCCCTACACCTAGCACACTCACTCTCTGAGGTCTTGGACCTTGCACACTCATTCGCAGAGGTCCTTGGGATTGCACATTCACTCTCTGAGCTCCTGGACCGTGCATGTGCATACTTACTCTCTGAGGACCAAGGCCGCCGGGCAAGCCCATTCCTTGATGTCGTACACTGTGCACGTTCACCCTCTGCACCCTAGACCTTGCACGCTCATTCCCCAAAGCCCTAGACTTTGCACGCTCACTCTCCAAGGCCCTACACCGTGCACGCTCACTCTCCGAGACCCCAATCCGTGCACGCCCACTCTCAGAGCCCCTAGACCATGCATGCTCACTCTCCGAGGTCCCAGACAGTGCACACCTACTCTCCGCGGCTCTAGACTGTGCACACTTACTCTCTGCCGGCTCTTTGGATCGCCGGCCGCTGGACGATTTCCTCAGCAGCAGGCTGCGTCCTGAGGTAAACAGGCTGGTCAGTTCTTCCAAGGGGCTCGTGGGCGTTCGGGATCGAGACCCGCCGGGAGCCGCCCCGTAGGTGTTCACGGCGGCGTGGACCATCTTGGCCGCGTCCTGCGACACGGGGCGGGGGGCGGCGGGAGGCACTGAGGACGAGCTCCGGGAGAGGCTGCCGAGCACGGCGGCGTCGTAGGGGGGCGGCCTCTTGAGGCTCAGCGGGGTCAGCGAGCGCCCCATGCTGACGGGGGACGGGGAGGTGGAGTGGCTCTTCGGGTAGCCGTGGGGAGACGGGGTCCGGTACAGCGTGGCCGGGGGAGGCGGGGACGAGGACAGCGCGGCGGCGGCCGGCGCGGGGCCCAGGGCGCCCGCAGGCTCCTTGTCCAGCTTGGCGTGGCCGGAAGGCGGCGACGCCCCGGCCGGCGGCGGCGGCTTCATGTAGGACGCGCTCTCCAGCACCGGGAGCTTGGCGACCTCCAGCGGGGTCAGCGGGGACTCGTCGGAGTTGGGGGAGCAGTGCACCGGCGCCGGCGGGAACACCAGCAGCGGGGGTCTGTGCGAAAGCAGGTTGGGGAAGGGCGGGGGGATGTCGCAGAGCAGCCCCCTGGGCGTGCACGGCCCCGAGGACCGGGCGGGCTCCCCCGAGTCGGGCACCGTGGGCGTGGGCGTGGCGCACTGCGAGGAGCAGCCCAGAAGGTCCGCCTCGCACTTGGGCTCCTGGCCCAGCTCGTCGAAGATCGGGTACTTCATCTCCTCGTAGACGGCCTCGCTCTGGTCGTCCTCCTCCTTCCTGAAGTCTCGGAGGATGTTGCCCACCATCTCGATGTACACGGGCTCCTCCTCCTCGGGGTCCCCCGCGGGGCTGCTCACCTGCGACAGCGACGAGTCCCGCGTGAGCGACGTCCTCCGCGGCCCGTGCTTTTTGATGTAGGTCTCGTCAAAAGATGTGCTCAGCTGAGTGTTGGGGTTCCTCTTGGGCTTCGGAGGGGGGATCTTCTTGGAATATTCGTCACTGTGGGGTCTGGGTTTGGTTGACACTAAAAGAAGAAAAAGGGTAGTAAATAGTTGACCAGAATAACCAAGTGTTTGAAAAGGATTTGCACTTGGAGCTATAAACTTTCCGTAGGAATGACCAAATCATTTCTAGCTCAAGACTCACATCAAAAACCAACTACCGAGCCAAACGTCCCCATTTTTAGAAAAATCAGATGGGCAGAGTAATAGAAATGACGGACTTGGGACTAATCCAACAGATAAGTGCACTAAAGCCAAGATTACCTCTCACTTCTTTACCTTAGAAATTTTAAAAGGAAATGAAGTCTGTGGGATAACAGTAATGCACTTTATAGTAAATATCCTGCAAGATAAGTGAGAAACTCAGAAGAATTTAAAATAATCCAGTGTCGGTTAGCACAAATGGTCACAAAACCTCCATAGAGTTAAGCATTTTAAATGATTGCTGTTGTTACATATGATTACATCTTGCTTTCATTTAGGATAAATATTCCCTGGCCTGCTAGACTTACTTAATCTCTGTCTTTCAGATAAATAGCTTCCATGATTCCATACTTCAAGGGAAACTGATGTAAAATACCTTATAAAGTTAGACAAGCTAATCTCTAAATCTGCAGGTATTGTCGATTATAGTGTATTTGTCTGGTTTTATTTATAAGATCTCTTATGATATCCCAAATACTGTCTTGCAATGAATTTATGAGACATATTTCACTGATACAACTCCTTGGGGAGTTTTAAAAGACAGTTACCCAGGGAATGATGTATAAACTTCAAGAATAACTGCCAGAAACTCACAACAGATATGTGTACCAATGGGTTCCCCCATCTGAAGCTTCCCTTGTGTGACAAAACATTAACTTCTGACACTATCCAGTAAGGTGGAAAAAACTGGGAAATATCTATGACTACAATCCATTGTTTAGCATGCCACGAAGGTGCTGAAGTCATATTATCTCATTATCTCATCGTGTTGATATATGATTATAATGATTATCATCATTATGCAATGTGACAGTGTAGTCATTTACATTAGAAGGTAGCATGCAATGTAAATTGACAAAACTTGAGGAAATAATCAGGCTTCTCCATGAGCTACATTCTAAAGAAAGGAAGGTTTCTCAAGGCACAAATCGGTACACAGTAATTTCCCTTTGTATTTTGGAAGTGGTGCAATTTATGACCTAAGATATTTTCTAGAACTTATATAAGAAAAGGAAAGTGCTTAGGATTAGCTAGGTGACTGCTTTCAACGAGAGAATTAATCCAATATTTTTAGTATGTATGTATTATATTTCACTAAGTTATTTGTGATTTTAAATATTCATTCCACTGGACCCATCATGATCACTGTATTCATGACAATCAACCAAGATCTAATATACTAGACTTTATTTCCTTTAATGCACACTAGCAAACTCATTTACATGGGGATTATAGCAAGTAAAGTCCTTTAGTTTCCAAAATAAAAATGCCTAAATACCCACTGAAGTGAAAACTGTCCGATCAATCATTCTTTAGAAATTAACATAGCTCCTCTCTGTCCCACCCATCATGGTATAAACATTCCTGGCTCTGAAATCTATCAAGCATCTACATTTTCATATGAATTGTATAAATCATCAGATTATAAAAGTCCAAACTGATGAAAAAGTAAAACTATAAATGAAAAAGACTGATTTGATTAAGTAATAAAAGGATTTCAAAATGATCAGGGCTTAGAAGAATGAAACTCACTCAGACTATTCTTTGAATAATCTGTTCCCAGTTATCCCCAATCACAGTGATGCATTCAAAGTTCTATATCAAGTAACTCAGACTCTGGGAAGATATTTGCTACTGACTGGTGGGTTATGAAGATTGAGTGTTGGGAGGCACGAGAAATCCTCAGAGCAGCGAGGTATTCTGTAAGTGAGTGACTGACTGGAGACTGGAAAGTTGAATGTATCAATGAGACAGGTAACTTCATTGTATGGGTCCAACATATTTAAAGCATGATTTTTACTCTTTCTTAAATCATAAGGAGTCAATGCTACATCTTGAAGAAGTATAGTATTCAGAGAAGCAACATGAGATGGACAGGCCTACTGACCACACCTACTTTCCCATATAAGTTATGTCCTTGGGAATAGGTGAGACCAATGTTTGTGTTATCCTCAAAGTGTGAATAAAAACTATTTCTTATTTTTGGCAAAGAAACACAGAAAAATGAAATAAAGTTCTTTTGTATCTCTGAAATGATTGAAACGAGGAGTTTTTATTTCAAAACACAACATAGACGTAAGATGGAATAAATATTCATAAGAAAGAGTCTGAATAACCCATTTACACTATGAGGACAATTTCAATGCCAAACCAATTATGGGTGTTGTCTGCAAGAAAGAAACAGAAATAACATATGACTCTTAGGGTAACTGTGAGGTGATCACTGTTGATAATAACTGAATTATGTTCCTCTTCTCAACAACAAAAAAGTCTATGTTGAAGCCCTAAATGCCAATATGACGGCATCAATATCTCCTTTAGCAGACAGGTAGGTTAAGATAAGGTCATAAAAGTAGAGTCCTCATAAGGTGATTATGTACAGAAAAAGAATAGTTTACAATCCAACTAAACACTGCTCATCAAGAGCATTTTCTTTTCTTTTTGAGACAAGGTCTCACTGTATAGCCTAGGCTGTCTGACCTTGAACTCATGGCAATCGTCTTGCCTCAGCCACTCAAGAGCTGAGATTATGGGCATGACACAGCACACCCAGCTAGAAAGAATAAATGTCTAGAATTTAAATCATCCATTTACTTGTCTTGGCTGCCTAAGCCACCAAAGCCACAGAAGAATTTCTTGAATGAATTTTGTGTAAAGACCCTTCCACAATTGGAAGGTGAACACCTACTTTACTTTCATTTTATTGACTGGCACTGCACTTCTTTAACTAGTTTTGTTATTTTAAGAATTAACACAACTTTTTCCTAGGCAGCCTTTTAAATTTCTCCTCTACTTTGTCCCCCTGTCCTCTTACTTCCTGAAGCAGTGTTCCAGCTGCATATGGAGTTGTGCATCCCAGACACCCGCACACAGCCACCCTCCACCGCATTCCCCTTCTAGATCTGATTCTGCCTCTTCTAGATCCCATTCTCTAACCTCGGTGTGTGAGCAGATGCACATTACTTAAACCTGACCCATCTGTGGATGTTTGTTGCTTACTGTTGTCATTGTCTTTGACGTATTGGCCCCCTTCTGTACTCTATTCCACTTCCTCAGGACCCAGACAGCAATTCTTTGAGGGAGCCCTCATGATCTAGGCAGGTTTCATGCCTCTTCCTATCCCTTCCCTTCTGTTCTTGTTGAACAAAGCCAAAGGGTGCAGATTTATATAATTTATATAATTCTTCTTCCTTGGCATTGATCAATTTTTTAAATGTAAGAATAAGAATTATGTAGAGAATAGAATAATTAAATTATAGGTGATCCAGATGAATAAACAGATCCATTCCTTCAAAACCAGGGGATTTTTTTTAATCTGTTCACAATCTCATTTGCATTCAGCATTCCTCTTAACATCCATAATTATTTCCAGAGAGCAAAGCACAAAGCAATTTGTTTTCCAGTATACTAATATTTCTCATTTACCATCGTGTGTATATTTTTAGTAAATAATCTGTAGAGCAATGAAAATGTTTCAACTGTCATATATATGCTTTTTAAAAGTTTATATAGAGAAGTGTCTGAAATTTTAGGCAACATCATCTCAATTTATTCTAATTCATATTCACTCTTAAAAATTAAAATGAAGAAAAATCATGTTAAACTGTAGCTTCTTTATAAAGTACTTAAAATAGTCTTGAACTCCACACTTACATGCTAAAGTACTGTTAAAACAAAATTTGCATTGCAAATTTCAACATGCAACCTTATTCAACAAAAAAGGTGATTTGTATCACTTTTAAATGAACTTTAAATTATTTCTAATAAGCCCAAAGATAGAAGCAATAATCCCTGTGTGGCTCCAGAACACAATTTTTAGTGCTTAAAATAGTATAATGACAGTAGCATTGAATAAGCAGAAAGTGACATTTTTGGAATGAGATATTTGAACACAAAGGTTGGGCATGGCTTTCAGTCATGCCTAGGTAATCTGTCTTTCACAGTTAATTTTGGAAATTCTCCATGTCCTTTGTCAATCTATCCTTCAGAAATACATTTTTCTTATTAGAAAGTGTTATATTAAATCATGCTTAGTATCTGTCAAATGCTCTTGACCTAAGACATGAAAAATAGACACAACAGAGACCAGAATTTCTTCTCATGGAAAGACTCAGTGGCCACAGGATCTTAGAATTTGAAGGACTCTTAAAGATTGTCTAGGCTAAATGTAATGTATTACCAGAGAACAAATAAGAAATCCTTAATGTGTACATTTAAAACAAAATATTGTATCTTAAGTCTTGTATGCCCCTTGTAACTGGGAAAACGAGAGTAAAAACTGTCTCATTCATGATTTTATTCATGGCATAGAATATCATTAAAAAAAACAAGTTACTGCTTATGCTATAAATGAAGAACAGTAATTTTTTATATTCTGCCATACTCATATATTTAAGTAAGCAGTTCAAACTGGGAAATGAGCCCTTGTTAGAGGGAAACAATGTCCATGCCTCGTGATACTGGAACAGGATATGCTTCAAGGTGAGAGACACATGTCCCACATTCCGCAGAATTGTGCTCACAATAACCGTCTTTTCACAACACACAATTCCTCAGCTTTGAGAGATATTTTCATTTTCACAAGTCCCACAATACTATCCCAAGTTTCTTTAAATTAAAATGCTAGTTCAGGGATGAAAGTTGCAAATCCTATTTGTCCATTTATAGTAGGAATAAGAAAGTATGTTCTTATGAGAAAAGTATTGGGTTTGGAGTTGTAGGACTCACATTACAGTCCTGGATCTGGTGAAAAAAAATTTTTAAATCCAAGACTTTAAGTTAAGGTTTGGGTGGAAAAAACAAAGAAAGGGGTGGAAGTTGAATGGGGTTTTAGAGCTTTGGCTTAATTCAACCCCAAGACTAACCTCTTCTCTGCTTCACTTATGGTGCAAGACATTACACAAGTTAATTTGAAGAACATTTTTCATTGTTACTTTTGTAAGACATACAATAAAAGTCTTTCCTGAAAATCATTGTACTCTCATTTACTCATTTCAACCCATGAGTGGCAAAATAACTTTGAAATCTAGCTTGCAATTTTAAAGGATAAATAAATAGATTAGAAAGAGGGAGTGTTTCGTGCAATAAGGGTAAGCAGGTGCAAAGACATTGCCTAGATAACATGCACTTCTTGTAGGTTTTGATGAAGAATGTGTGAAGAATCACAAACCAGAAAAATCTCTGGTTGAAAATTTACAGTAGTGACTCCATCAATTCTTTTCTTTCTCAATACACATATACTTTCATTAGGAAGAGGGAGAGTCCATTCTTTTCTCCCGGTAGTTTCCAGCTCTACCAAAGGAAGTCAGCCACCATATAAGACATCTAACATCTCAGAGATTAACACGCTTTACTGACCATGGAGAAAAGAACCAAAGAAACAAAGTCAACTAGGAAAATAAAATTCTAGCACTGAGCCCAGTGTATCTGTTCCAGTTACTCCCTCTCCACCTTCAAGTGTTTGATGGATCCGAGATGAGATAGAAATTTTCGATCAAGGAAGGATTATCCCTCTGTTTTGTGGAATTCAACCTACAGAGAGATATGCACATATTGTCATTGCTTTTATGTCACTCAATTTAGGAATAGTAGTTACGTATATTGGAAACTGAGATCAGCATTGCGATGCTGCTAAAACAATATCTAAATCTTGTGCATTACTTTTGGATCTTCATGGTAACAGAGATATGAAGGGCAGTGAGAAAAATATTAGGAGCCTGAAGGGTTGGTGGGGAAAATACTAGCAGAAGCTGACAAAATGGAGAGCTGCATTAGAAATGGGGAAGAAATTGTGGAAATCTAAAAAACTACAGAATGTACCTAATGAAATTGTTAACTCTTTTGAGGAAAAATTCTAGAAGAATGTGGAAGTGTGAGCTGGTTTGTTTTAGCTACAGATGATCACAGATTCCAAGAAAGAGGTAGTAAATAAGGAAATGCTCAGTCCTCAAGCAGAAATAAAAGGGAACAGTTCCGATGCATTATTAGCCTGGAAGCTTTCTCTGAGCAAGAAAACAAAGCAAAACAAAACAAAATTTGCAAAATAAAAAATAACCTCAGGAAAAGGTAAAATCTGGAGCTCTACCAGTAAAATATAGCTTTGTGCTAAAAATAAAATTAATAAGACCTATAAGATCTGTGGTTGAGAATTTTGAAAGATTTAAACTAGAGTCTTCTAAGACTTTTAAGACTTTTAAGATTCTTATAAATGTTGTTTCTACAATACCTTAACCAAATTCACAAGTGGAGACAGACCTGTTTCTAAGCAATTTGAAGTCCTATCTTTCATCTCTTGAAATGGGAATAATTTGATTCCTTGAAAGCCCACAAAATTTGTAAGGGTAGTTTACAAAACTTTGATGAAAAATCAAAGAGCCTATTCAAAATATACATTAAAAAAGCCTTTGGGCCTCAGAATTCATAAAGACTACAAGAGAACTGAGAAAACTCCTCACACGTAGATATCGCTCTTTTCATAGACACGAAAGAATGATTCAAGAACTCAGGGATCAAAATTAGAAGTCACAGGAATTAAAATCCAGGAAAAAAAATGGGTCCTAATAAATATATTTAGTATGGAGAATTCCAAATAAATGTCTGAATTCCTATAGGCCAGTGGAGTCTATATGCTGTCCCTCCTCCAGCCACTATTTTTTTTTAAACAGGACCATACAATACAGCTTCCCAGTTCTCAGTATGCCAGTGTATGTTGCTTTGTGAAGCACAGATAAACTTTGCTTTGCGTACAAAGCCTTTACATACAACAAACTGCAACTCAACACCTTTGCCTGAGAAGCTGCACTTAAGGACGTAATTTCATGAAAGCGTGTGTTAGATAATGAAATGTTAGATTTCAAGCTAATGAAGCAATACAAGGAAACTTCTGGACAAGAAGATGAAGTTTTTTTGTCTAATGAAACTATTGTAGTTTGGGCAACCCTAACCTAACTCTAAGGCAAAGGGTAGACCCTCATTAAAATAACTACACTCAGTTCCTTCCTTATAATGCGTTAGACCTATCAACCGTAGAGTCTACTGTTTTTGAATGAGGAAGAGTATTGTGATTTTACTTGACCAACAGGATATTTAGGAAGGCTGGCTGGCAGCTTTCACTTCCTATATTTTGAAAACCAACTGCCATGGAAGATCACTTAGACCAATATGCTATGAAGAAACCTAACGAGTCATGTGAAGAGACCCTGCAGAGGAGAGATGTGACTCAGTTCATGGAGTGAAAAATTCTTTAACCTCCCAACTTATCCCAACTGCCAACTGAGTACAGTCCACTGAGAAGATCTGACCAGTATCACATAGGGCAAACAAACCACTATTTAAAAGCCAAGTCAACTCACAGAGTAATAAAAAATAACAGTGCTATTGTTTTCAGCTGTGAATTTTGAGTTGGCTTATGATACAGCAATAGATAACTGAAAAATCTCAAAAATTAATTTCCTGTGAATGTGGATATCTCATAATGAAATGCTACTTTCATATTCACAGAATGAGGGTACAGATTGTACCCCGAGGACACACAGCGCTCCTCTCCAGAATGTAGAAATTAAGGAAGATTGCTTCCTATTATAAAATCACCACAGGATGATTCAGAGAAGAGATATAAAAAGAGATGACAAGCTTACTGGTCAAAAAGACTGGATTGAGATCAGAGTATAAGTATTGACACATATAAAGGAAGAACGAACTGGAGTAGAGGCTGCTAGGTGCAGGGGACACAAAACCATGAGATTCACAGACCCAGTCCTAGTGGCTCCAATAGCAGCTCCCTGGGGCCCCTGCATCTGTTGCATCTCTATTATAGAGATATGTGAAGCATGCTTATAGAGCCTGAAGCCATTATAACCATAATTTGCTTTAATAATTTTAATTTCCAAAGTGTACACATGTCTCTCATTAGAAACTACCAAGTAGAATTCTGATTTTGCACCATCATCTCTTTTGAGCTTGGTCACCATGGGATCTGATGAGATGGAATTTCAATGTCTGTAGACTGAGGCCAGTGTCACATCAAGGCAAATGCACCACAGCATCACAGTGTCGCTGAAATCTGTCCAGGCAGGCAGCCAGCAAACCCAAAGAGACACAACATTCTTTTCACAGTATTTACCCTAGGTTTGAAATTTGTGTGCCAGTGCAGAATCTTATTTGCAAATCATTCTCTTGCCCTAGACACAGGATGCCCATTACGTACAGCCCACTTACAAAGAATCAGGAATAGCAACTCTGCCTTCAGATACTGTTTTCACTACACAGCTACAGGTGCTCAGATTCCGCTTGTGTTTGCATTCCTTACTGAAGCCCAGAGGGAGGAGAGACAAGAACCACAGGAATATATACAGAAGGGTGAAAAGTCATTCTGCAGGGATGCTCTCAGTTAGAGAATATGTTAAAATATTAGGTTCCATCACCTAAATGAGATGGAGCATAAAACAGGAGAAATGTGTTAAAGTATGGTGAAAAGACAACACACCTTCCAATCCAACAGAGGGAAATTCCAGTCTTTTCAGGCTGTACTGAGTTCCCCCAAGTCACTAGTTCTTTTTCTACAAGAAGCAGACACTTATAGGGCTGATTATGAAACTCAAATGAGAAAATCAGTATGTTCATTTAAAACCCTCAGCAAACGCCTGCAACTTGGAAGGTCTTCAAAAGTATATCAATTAACATTTCAATTTCTATGGAACATTAAATTTATTCCTGCTATCAGGAATTCTTATGTCTCCTATACAATGCCACTCAACTTCAGATAGAATTCTGTTCCAATACACCATAATAAGTTAAGATAGTGTAATCCTGTAATATATTTAATACAAATAAATTGTCATACATGCTACCTTAGGAACACAATATGTAGTCATAACAATTAATCGTGATTCTTCAAATTTATTGGAAAAAGAAACACCCAGTATATTAGTAAACCACACTATTGGCTGTGTCAGTATGGGTCACAGAGGAGTAGTTTGGGTATTACACATGGTCTCTAGCTCATTTTTCTCTGGTACTATTTCTATACTCTGCTTGCCAGCCACCAATGGACTAATCACCACGATTTCTCTGCAATGGAGCCAGTTAGTTAATAAAGTACTGAAATTGTGAGCAGAGAAAACCTTTCCTTATTTAAGCTTTGGATGTCAGATATTGTGTCTTAACTACAAGAAAACTAATTAAGACTGCTGTCGCATATTCATGGTCTTCCTTCATGAATGTATTGCTAACCAAAAACTTCAGACTCTCTTTCCCCTTGTCACCAACTGTCTAGCATCACAAGAATATTGTACCACACACCACTGCCTGGGAATGTATCAAAATTCAAAGTGTGACTTCTCTAAATACATGTTGTTTTCATATCAACATAAAGGCACAGAGTATGAAGTCATCCACTGTAAGTTGGGGACCATTCTTTAGTCTTAACTGCAACATCACCACCTCTGCCCATTCCTTTTATTATTTGTATTTTTCTTTCCATTTGGGCTTCATCTATCTCTTATTTGGAATTTCTTCATGTGCTATCTTGTACTTGGTTATAAGCTCCTGTCTCTTGAAGGTAGAGTCAATTCATATGTTAAAAATCCTAACAAATTTAACACACACACTTGCACTGAGTAGACAAGTTGCTATAGGTAACTACTCACTTGAAAGTAAGCCACAAAAGTTTTGAAATCCCTTTTCTCATGTATCTCCTTAGATTTTGTTTTGTGTTCTTTCCGTTTTCATTTTTTAAATGAAAGTTTATCCTTACAGTTTACGAGTACTCAATCTTTGAAATTAATATAAATCAATATGTGCACGTATCACCATAAGTTCCCTAAGCCAAGTGTTCTTTGGGTGGTTTTTAACTCTCTACGAGTCACCTCCATCCAGTGGTCCATCAAATCCTAAGAAATTCAAACCAGGAAAAACAATGCACATGATTAAAACTTAAAAGAGTTAACTTATGAAGTCACTAGTTACAGTTCTCTCATTTTCACCAAATGTTTTGAAGCTATTAGCGAGTTATCTTTGAAAGATCAAAGTAGGTATTGTCGGTATCTCTACATACAATGAGAGAAAGTTTCCAAACAAGCTGATTTCCTTCTTCACAAGAAAATGTGATAACATCAAAGTGCCAATGGAAAATGCATGATTCTACCCAACAGAAGCTCAGTTAATTTAGATTCCACCCATGAAGATATTGTGTTAAGGGAATGTAAGTTGGGAAAAAAATCCGATTAAGGATTAGAGCATTTCTCTTGTCCCTGGGGCAGTCAGCCCTGTAGAAGCCAAGTCCCTGCAGTTCCCTAGATATAGTCTGCTGGGGATTATCCTCTGTAAGTTTGTCCTGGTTGTGATAGAAAGATATAAATATTTGTGATCTTTGTAAACATCTGAGATCACAGATGACAGCATGCAATTTAAAAGCCATAAAGTACTTTCAGTCTCACTGAAGTCTTATTAATGTATGATAATATCTCCTCTAAAGGAACTATGACTTCAATAATAAAGCTAATAATATTAACATAATATTAATATTACCTATATAGCTAATAATAATAATAATAGGTACCATTTAGCAAATGTATTTTTGTGCAAGAAAATGTGCTTTTAAGAGTACATTTTCATTTTATTTCATTTAATCATCATCTTATCCCAGTGAGATAGATACTATTACAAACTCTGGATTTTAGTCATGGAGAAACTGAATTACCTACTCAAGTGGAAGGAGTAAGCCCCAGTGATCTGACTCTAGTTACTGTACTCCCAAAGAATAATTTCCTTGTATAGTGGTGATATATACTTGGTTTACAAATATGTAGTTAAGGGCATTTTTAAAAAAAAATTTTTTTTTTGGTCTTTTTCGTTTTTATCGGTACCAGGAATCGAACTTGCAACTTCCTGCTTGCAAGGCAGGCGCTTATGCTGCTGAGCTAAATCCCCAGCCCCAGTTAAGGGCATTTTAACCAACTTTAAAAAGCATTCTAATACTTTTTCACAGGTCATATTAACCTGAATTCTAATCTCAACTCAGTAGTTGTGTAGACTTGGGAAAATCAGGGCTGATGTTTTTAACCTTTGCTGCACTCAAATGTTAAGTGAATATAATGAAATTTATCGGTACAGTGCCATGACAGTTTAGAAAGACACTACACTTGATGTCTAGCAGATATTCTGGGACATAGGGAGGGCTTAAAACAAAGCCAGTATCATTATCAATTATTATCACTCACTCTATAAAAATTACTCTACTCTGGAAGCCATGTAATGAGAATGTATGCTTTCACACAGACTTTATATTTATTTAGCAGAGAGCTATAAAAATTAATGGTGCCAATAGCAAAGAACCTACCAGCTCTAGGAAATTGTAAAATGAATGATTGCCCAAATAAATATTGATTTTATGTTCACTGAACTATGAGATCAATATTCCACTCTACTTCTCTATTAGGTGTATATCCCATAGATGTTCATGTAATAGAAATAAATTTACTTTGAAAATGAATGTAACTTTCTATTAACTTCCAATAACTTTCTGTTATTGGAACTTCCTGAATATTATCATTTCAGTGATAACTTTCTTAAATTTCCTATCGACTTAAATTTTTTAAAAAGACCATTTTTCTTGAGTTCTAATTGAAAAATGCAACTAAAATCAAAACAAAAGAGAGAATGAAGGATATAAATCACAGCATATATGTGACAATGAAGAAAATTAAAAAGATTAATACTTTTCACTCAAACTCTCCTTTTGCCAAATTAGAAATAGACTCTTTAGGTTTTTTGAAATAACATTTAGGGGTAATTTATGGTTCATCTCTAATTTAAATTTAAGGAAATCATAAATTGATTGTAAAGAAATTCATTCCAAGGACATTCTCATGTTTTCCTCTATGTGCATCTCATGAACATGTAGGGTTTTTTTAATTTCTATAATCCAATTCTTGATATTACATATACTCTGTGATCCCTGAACCATACATTCTACATTCCAAAAAGCTAAGTTGTAAAAAAAAAAAAAAAAAAAAAAGAACTAACTTCTGTTTTGTATAATTTTATTTGGTCATAATCCTCCAAAAATTCTTGCATTTAATGGGTCTTTTACATACGCTGTATTTTACTTTTTCTACATTCAATAAGTAAATTATCCCACACAGGCAAAAATGGCTCATTCCTCTCTGACCACGGGGACCACTGGTCTTTTTTTGGTGGTAAACTCTTAGGGATTACTGAAAATACAGTATGCACCAAAGCAGCACTAGACAGTGGGAAAACATAAGCCTCAACTGCTGACCTCAGTGCTTCAGCTCAGCTTTGCTCTGAGTTTTAGTACTTCTGTCCTGAAATCCACAGTAATTTCATAGAAAAGCACTATCTCTGAGATGGGGCTGGGAACAGACAGGCCTACAGTGAGCACTTGGAAGCAGCATTCCCAGAGGCTGACGGCTTCCTCACCTTGAATGGAGCCAGGGAGCTGTCTGTGGATCTAGCTTTTCTTTTTTAAATAGTTCTGACTGTGATGAGGGTTTTTGTTTGGTTTTACTATTAAATTTAGGTTTGTTTTCTTTTCTGTATAATAAATATCAGAATGACATGAATCCTGAGTCCAAAAGAAAAGATACAAAAAGCAGAGTAGCATCATATTTTGCACAGGCTGTGTTAGTCTCAGATCACTATCCTCAGGTGAACCCTTGGAAGTCTTTTAACCCCCCTGTCATATTTTAAACTCTACTGAAATGCCAGATTGGAATATCAACCTAAAATTTAAACTTCAGTTCACAGACAGCTTGATTAATGACAATTTAGAGGAATAGCTCTAAGCCTAATATCAAAATATGCTAATGCAAGTTTGAATCTGCATATGGATATATGTAGGTATATATATGTGTATATATATATATATAGATAAACATATGTATATATTTCTATCTCATGAGCTTGTAGAAATGCCATGGTTTCTTATCTATCTATCTATCTATCTTATATAGAGTTGTAGTTGTCATAATTGATTAGCACTGATGATGATGTTATTAACATACTTCCCTTCCCCTCTCCTGTTCCAAACCTGGCAAAGGCTCTGCTGTGGTTTAGAAGTATCTTCCAAAGGTCCATGTCTGAAAGTCTTGACCCCAAACTTGTGTCCCTGTTGGGAAGCAATGGGACCTCTCAGAGGTGGGGCCCACTGAAAAGGAGTTAGGTCACCGGAGACATGTCCTTGGAGGAGATTTGGGGATCCTGGCCACTTGCTGTCTCTCTGCCTTGGTTCCTGGCCACCATGAGGTGAAACCTTTGCTCCATCATATGCTGGGCCTCAACAAACGCCCAAAGCCACGAAGCCAAGCAAACAAGTGCTTGAAATTATGAGTGAAAATACAATTTGCTTCCTTTGTAGTTGATTATCTCAGGCATTTTGTCACTGGGAGGGAAATCTGACTAACGTAACTTCCCATCATTTATCAGGATGAGCAATGTCTCCCATGACTTGACTTCTACCTCTCTCTCCAGCTGTGTATCACGAAGTTTGCCCCTTAGATGACTTCCTGCAGCTAGAGGCTGCTCTTAAGTAATTTGAACCAGAAAAACAACTTACCCACTCTGGGCTACACTGTCAAATATTGTTTTTCAGTACCCTTCAAGCTCTTACCTCCTTTCCCTGCTCAAACTTTAGATCTCAATTTAATATTTTCTTAAGAACTATTTCCTTGGGGCTGGGGATTTAGCTCAGCAGTGTAAGCGCCTTACTTGCAAGTATGTGGTCATGAGTTCGATCCCTGGTACCGACAAAAATGAAAAAGACAAAAAAAAAAGAACTAATTGCTTGGAAAGTCAATCTAAGAATAATCTTTCCTGAAACTTCCCTCTTTGGCATAATCCTTAGCTTTTTTTTATTATATCATTGCTTTAGTGTCCTTCTTGTGCCCTAAATAAAAAGATTATCTCTCTGTCTTTCTGAGCTCTGAAGTCCCAGCTCCTATCTTGGTGCCTGTTTTCAAATAAAATTAGAAGTTTTTGCAAAGTTACGAATAACAAGATGGAAGCTTCTGTGTTTCCCTTTTATTCTATTTGGGGCTTTTAAACTCAGGGCCTTTTAAACTCAGTGCCTCAGGCATACCAGGCAAACACTCAACCAGAAAGCTACATCCTCGGCCCTTTCCCCCTTTACTCTAAACACTGTCAAATTAATTTCTACTCCATTCCTAAAACACTTTGCAAGAAGTAGCTAAAGGAGCAGAGCAGTTTTCACTGTAGGACATCTTATCCTTATGGGGGAAAGAAAATGAATCATCTTATAAGAAGCTGCAAGGGTTTGTCACAACTGAAACAAAAGGTTCACCGTGTACCCGAGCTAAGCTGGCTGTTTAGGTACAGACACAATAGCTGCTGGCAATGTACAAGAAGCTCCAGCTTGAACACAAGTTAATCGTAACAGGAACAAAGTTTGGAGTGGCGTCCTGGCCTCGCAGCAGGTACAAACTACACAGAACAAGCACAGGAGGTAACTGAAGACAGTTCTGTCTCTTTCATTTCCTGAACTCTGAATGTTCTCAGGCAAATTTGCCCCAACAAAGCTTTTCAAACAGCAGCACAAAGACCCAGACAGGAAAGACAAGATGTTCTCCAATAGGAATTTTGCTGTTACTCTAGAGATACGAATCCTTTACAAATCAAACCAAAATGTTCCCAAATTCCTCTCCAGTCACCCCAAGGTACACAGCACTACCATTAGGGAATAAGTGCCTTCTAAAGGCACAGTCCAGCAAGTTCCTTCAAACAATAACAGAAATTCCATACATCAGGGGATAATTGCGTCTTTGAGCACATAAAACAAACACTCTTAGAATAAAAAGGAAGCCATGTGCCCTGGATTTCTACAAGTTTTCTATGCATTTTTGTGCACTAGTTCCATGGAGAGAATTGTTTTCCACATTTATGTATGTTTTTTGTATTCCCACAAGGCAATAGCAGAAACTGGCCCCCCTCAGTGAATTTACCATTTAAAGGGGAAACAAAACAATTTTAAACTGTTTACCAGAGAGTGAGACTCACAAATAACAAAACAAGTGGAAAAAGAGCCAGTGGATCCAAATTGCTCCTCCAACTCCTCCTACTCCTGTCCTTTTTCAAGATTTCCTATGAGCTCTTAACATCATAATCCTATCATTAAGATTCAGTTAGATCTAGAATATTTATGAAGTCAAGAAGTCCAAATTTTATTAAATGATTTCAGTTTTTGTGGTTTTCTTTTTTTCTTTCTTTCTTTCTGTCTGTCTGGCAGGATCTTTTATTATGTAGCTTTAATGGTTTTTTCATCACAAATTCACTGCTATCAAGGAAACAGATGAAAAGCTGTGATCCCCAATTCTAATACCTGATCCATAGAGATGATTTCACATTTAACATCAAAATAACAACATACACACAATAGGAAAATGATTATCTGCTGGCTGCTAAAGGGAAACTATTGAGCCAAGTGTGATAGTGTAAAGCCTGTTATCGCAGCACTCAGTAGGCTGAAGCAGAAGATGTCTGTGAGTTTGAGCTTGAGGCCAGACTGGGCTACATGGAGAGTTCAAGGTCAGCTTGAACTACATAGTGAGATCCTGCCCCAGAAAAAAACAAAAAAGGAAAAAGAAAAGGAAGGGAGGGAAGAAGGAAGGAAGAAAATATCATTTATTAAAAATACACTGATTTTTACAGTGCAGCTTTCTGGGTGAGTTGTTATGCTCGGCCTTCCAGCTGAAGTTCTGTAAACCCCACCATCATAGCACTTCCACAATGAACTATAATTTTCTCTGTGCTCGCCAGATTCCTCCTCTGGAATGCTTGTCCCATGATAGCCCTGCTTGCCATTTCTATCTCCAGAGAACAGCCAAGAGTGAAGACTAGAGGGGGGGCCCTTAAAATACTTGCTCAGTGGGCAAATGCACTGCTTCACAAGATGCAGCACCGTGTCTCGTAATGCTTGCGTCCCCTAACCCTTGTGTGTCTTCTCAGCGTCATCTTCTCTCTCTTCTCCAGGTTCACCCTGCCCCAGCCATGGCCTCTTTCTACTGCTAACTGCCAACCCTGCCCTGGTCTCAGAGCCCTGGCACTTACTCTTCTGACTTTGTGTCTCTTTCTCCCAGAGAGGTGCATGGCTTCCTCCAATACTTCTTTGCATTTCTGCTCATGCATGACCTCTTCCTGGAGGGCTTTCCCTGACCATCTTATGTGTATCCCTCCTCACCACTCACTCATTTCTTTCTTTTCAGAGCATCCATCAGTAAATGCTGCCTTGTTTCCTTATGTTTACTAACCTGTTGCCTACCTGCCTTCCCTGAAACCTAAACTCCATGATCACGGGAATTAGGTTTTAGGCACTATTATATCCTTGAGGGCTATAGCAGTGACAGCCACCTATTAGTTGCTTAATAAATATTTGTGAATTGACAGACTCATGAGAAGCCACATAAAGCAGTTCTTGGAAGACACTTTGTTGTCTCCATCTTTGCCCCTCTGGATTTCTATGAAAAGCTTCCTCACAGAAGGTAGGATGGAATGTGTGGACAATATTACAATAATAAAAAGAAGAGAAATCAGGATAACAAAAACCGACTTGGATAAAAGCCATCTTCCTTATTCTTCTATTCACAAAGAAACCCTATAGTTTTGCTGAGCCAAGTCACACATGTAAAATTCCAAACACATCACAAATCTTCCAGGATCTGCTTGCTCAAAGGAATTTCTGTTCCAATTGAACAATCATACTCTCTAAAAAGATGCCAAATCATCTGGATGCAAATGTAATACTTTAGAGGTATGAAAGACCTCACTCAATTACCCAGAGTTTATCCAAATTTTGCTATGATTACAACTCTTTTAGATAAACCATAGAGTTTTCATGTGTGCTTAGCATTGTGGATCAAATTTCTTGAAACATCCATTGTCTTTCCCTGGTATGTTGCACTTGCTGGCGTGAATCCCAAGGAGAGATTCAGTCATGCATGAAAGAATGTCCAAGACTCTATATCAGAGTGTTGTTTCTCTCAAAACAATTTAGGAACCATGTAAATATCTGAAAGCATGAATGTTTAAATTATGGGACATTTATAACTATAAAACAGTATTCTACAATAATTATAATACTATGCTCACTGATACAGTAATGATTTACAAATTATACTTTTTCAATGTATGTTTATATATTGTGTATGTCTTTGTGTGTAAATGGAAAATTACCTGGATTGATATTGAAAAAAGTTTACTTGGTCTTAGGAGATGTGGAGAGTCAGTGATGGATATTCTGTATCATTCTTTTTGCATATGCATATGTATTATAATCTTCATATCATACTGAGATTTCACTTTTAAAATAAATACTGTAATCAGTATTATATTGGGGAAAAATAAAACAAGCCTATCTCTTTCAATTTATACCAGGAACTCTCAAAGAGGCAATAGCTTGCCTAATGGAGTAAAAATAGGGTGTTGGGGTGGAAAAAATATCTGAAACATTTTACGTTTAAAGCATAGAAACAGCACATAATCAGACATCCAGTACAATTACAATTTCATGAGATGATTATTAAGAAATATATATCGTAAAATCCTCATTTGAATAATAATGAAAAATATTCTGGAATATCTCCTTCAACACAAATATTTAAATCTTACATCTGCATCTTTTAAAGAGATTTTTAAATTCCTTTCATTTATTTAGCATTTAATTACTCTTCCTCATTTCTGGTGGGTACAAGTTCCAATCCAGCCGTAGACCCTGAGGAGATGGCCCTACAAGAGGTCATAAGGAATCGTGAAAAATGTACAGGAAGGAGGTCACTGGATTACAAATGCAAAAAGCCTTCAGCTAGAGAGTTAAGGTCAGCATCTAGTGAATCACTTTAGGCATCTCAAAAGCAGTCCATTGAAATATTTCTGCTTTTACTAATTGAGGTCAGACAATGGGAAGCTTTTCCTAATCTCTCTCCTTTTTTTTTTTATTTTTGGCATTTGTACAATGCCTTCATTAAAGACATTCCGTACCAGCAACTGTGCAGTGATAAATGAGCAATCGTGTTGGCAAGCTTTTCCTGTCCTTTTACTCACATGTCAAAAAGTCATCATTATGAGTAGAGGAGCACAGTATCAAACACAAGGCCCCAATCTGTCCCCAGAGCAAGAGCAGCTGAAATTAGAATTATCACCAGAGTTTCCCCCCAGGAACATTTTAGAATCTATCAAAAGGACAGAAGGGGTGATGCTAGAACATGAGCAAAGAGAAAAGGAAGGACAGACCGCCTCCTCCTCCCAATATAATAAAACAGTTTCTCCAGGTTGTCATAAAACATTATCCTGGTTGATTCAAATTCCAGGTATGAAGCCAAATAGGCTGGAACTTTCTGGGAAAGTATCACAAAGAGTACTTAGCCCCCCATATGGTGTGTTCTTAGTAAGAAGCTAAGGGATGCCACTGTACTAAGAAAACATTTTTGTTCTTCTTACCTATTCCCAAGAATTAGATTATTCTCATTTTTTAAATAGTATGTCTATCTGGTGACGCTTCCTACATTAGTGGAAGATAAGATCCCACATTTAAAGAGAAGTTGTAGCATGCTAGCTGTGAAGGTTGGTACATTGGGTCAACTCGAGAACGGAGTTTAGAAGCTCAACTAAGTGACTCAGCAGGGGACCAGGGTCCTCACTTTGTAAACCTCCTGAACCTGTGCAAGAGGAGGGCACAGAGATGGTGTGGATGGGTAGCCTGCCTTCAATGTAAGAGAGGAAAAGAGACTTTGCCCCCAGCCCCACCGCTTTGCTCTTGTTGCTTTTGCTGTGTTCTGCTGACTTAAACTGCTGTCCCTGTGCCATGCCACCTTGCTTTGGAACCAGCTGATTATGGACTGAAACCTCCACAACTGTGAGCTAAATAAACCTTTCCTCCCTTCATTTTGGGTGTTGGTATTTGTCTAAGCGATGAGAGAGAAGTAACCAACACACTAGCAGAATAATGGCAACTGCAAAGTCACTCACCTCCTAGAACCTGGAACCCCTGAACACATCACTGTATACCGCCAAGGGGATTTTGCAAGGGTGTAAGCTACAGATTTTGAGAAGAGATCATTTTGAATTATCCAGCTGGGTTCAGTCTAATCACAAGAATCTGTAAAACAATGAAACTGTTCCTGGGTCACTGTCAGAGAAACAGATGTGACAATAGAAGCAGAGAGACAGATCACAAGACATGACATAAGAACTCAAGTAGTTGCCGGTTAATTTTAAAGACAGAGCAAAGAGGCCATAAATCAAGTTTGTTTTGAATCTAAAAATATCCAGGAAAGAGATTCTCCCCTAGAGCTTCCAGAAAGAGGCGCGGTCATTTTGATACCTTGATTTTTGTTTTTTTTTTGTCAGTTAGGCAGAATTATCCAACAATAAATTGCCATTGCTTTAGGCCACTGAGATTGGGATCGTCTTTTACAGCAGCAACAGGAAACTATTTATGAAGCTAAGGGTGGGAATGTCACATACTCCTTTATTACCGACATTCCTCATCCTTCATTACAGTCAAATGCATGTTGGTGGATGAGACCCACCCCTCTCCCACAATCAGACCACTCCACCGGAAAGCCATCCCATGAATCAAATTAATCATTACTGGTACTGATGCATTTTTCATTATTATAACGAAATACCTACAACAGGCGGGCACACAGGGAAGGAAGAGACCACATATCAACACAGGGAACCGGAGAAAGCTCAGGCCTACAGCCTCTTCTGAGGAACACACTTGCAGTAATGCAATGGACTCACACTGGTCTTCACACCTTCAAGTCCCACCATCTTATTACAACCTCACTGAGGACTAAGCCCAAAAAACATAACCCTCAGGGGACAAAGTATTTCTAGACCATAGCAGCACCCAAAGCACCACAGCATCAGCTCAGTGAAAGCAGGAGGAGGAAGTGTTAACTGTGAGAATTTCTCTTTCAATCTTTTAATTTAGTACTATAATACATTAGGTAGAAATATTCTACTTTATTTGTTCATTTGTGTTTGTGTTAGAGAAATGATGGTCCTTCAAATAATGTGATTCTACCAAATTTAAAATTACTGAGTAAACTGTAGAGCTTGGCAACTAGCCAAGCCTACATTACTTAGCCATTTTTACCATTCACAGAACAAACTAAACATGATAAATAGATGCCAGGGAGAGGAGAAAAAACAGGTGAGAAAGATAAGTTTTTTTTGTTTTTGTTTTCTATTTTTTTTCTTCCTTTAGTGTAGTGAATCTGATTAGAATTATATTTAATTATAAATGCATTAATGTTTTATTGTTAACATTTTCTTTTCAGCTCCAACTTTGAGAAAGGCCCTCCCTAAACATCTATTTAATGTGCCTTTTCCTTACTTCCTCATTTTGATCTACTCATGATATTACTGCTATCTGTGGTCATACTTACATTTCAGGTTGTGATTGTTGATTGTGATATGACAACTGAACTCAAGTATGAAATGTCTGGCAGATTAGTAAGGTTCTGGGTGTCATGCTTGACATGTCATCTAACTAAGGGAGGAAAGGCCCACCCCAGATGACAGTGGCACCAACCGAGAGGCAGGTAGCATGGACAGAGTGAAAACTAAAAGAATGAAATCTTTCCTTTCTCAGCGGCGCTCTGGTCCTTGCCATCACCTTTGGATGTCGGTATCTACTTCCTTCACCCATCCAATCAGACTCTTCAGGCTTCTGACACTCCCACCAGGACTCTCCAATAAGTTTCCAGGCCTCCAGGATCAGCTCCAAATGGATCCAGGGTAGCTCCAAATGGATCGTCGTGCTCCTGGTATATAGAAAGCTATTTTGGATTCTTTTGCTTCTGGCCCAGCAGCTGGCCTTTGGGATTCCTGCATCTGATTCTGCAAGCCCGCCTAATAAACCCCTTGTATTTTATATTAAACCTGTTCCTACAGAGATTCCTCACGAATATACAGTTTATATACCTATGATCTCTGCTAAAATATAAGCTCCATGAAATTAGAGATTTTCCTTATCAATGTAATTTGCAATCAGATATGAACTCCTCCATCACACCAGTTCATTTTGTTGAGTTTTGGCCAAGTTCATTTTGTTGAGTTTGGCCAAGTAACTTACTGCAGTCAATGAAATTAGTACAAACCTCATCTGCTTTATACCTACAAAGAGGATTTAGATCCATTGGCACCTGGGCCATACATTTTGTTAGATGATTTCCATCTGCAAGTAGATGGATGCAGTATAAGCAACCTCCAGAAACCAAGTAGATTAGTATTAACCAAGGCTACAACTGAGATATTTTAACAACATAGGCTTTTTGGTTGTGATGACAAATCAAGAAAAGATCAATACAAGAAAGGGTAAGAATGTGGCCTAAATTTCATTCCTCTTTTTCTACATAAATATCTTGAAAATGGAAAGAATAATGAAATAAGATAAATATCCACCCAGGTGCACAAAATGTATTTTTAAAACATAAAAAATGAAGTGCTTGTTTTTTCCCACCCACCCAAATCTATATTTGTTTTGGCTGTTCATGCCTCCATCCAAGTGGCTGGTCAAACACAAACCCTTCTGGAAAGAGAGCTTGAACATGAGTATTTGGTCTACAAATTATCCTCTAAAAATCATTCCAAAGGTATTAGGATTTTTTGGAAAGTTATAAAGATGAAAAATTGTGAAGGAAAACTGGAAAATGCTTGCAGCTTCTATATTCTACAATGATACTGAGTTTAGAAAACGGCGATTATTTCACAAATGCATCTTAAAATTTCCATGATCGCTGTACTAGCTGTTATTAAGATAAATGTTTTCTGATGACAGTTTTGTAGATGTTTTTGGATTAGTGAATTTTTCCATGAAGCAAATAGTTCATATTAAGACCACAGCTGAAGGCAAGAAAGAAAAACTGGAGCCACTTTAGAGTAAATATTGTGTAGCTAATTGTTTATAATGCCACTGAAAAGTATAAAATAATGCCTATCAGAAGGTTAGTAATCAAAGCAAGAGCTAGAACAGTCTAGTTTAATTAAAAGCCTAAAATTTTCAATAAATTTTTCATTTTAGAAAGCACTTCTTTTATCTTCTTTAAAACCTTGATAAAGAGTAATTTACTCTTTCACCTCATTGTAAGCTAAAAATAGACGAACATGAGAAGTAAAGAGCTCGCGTCAGGTCTTACATAGAAGCTGATGTATCACACATTTGCAATACACATAATGAATTAAAATCCCCTTGCATTTGGCTCATTCATCTCTCTTCTTCCTCTTTGTCCTGTGCCACTGAAAAGACCAATGCCGAGGATTAGTTTACAGGAACTCGGCTGAAAACTCAGATTTCATCACTCAGCTCCAATTCCATACTTCCTTGTTCAGCCCTGGGAGTCTGGTTGGGACTCTGCAAAGGATGCGTACATCTGCCAGGTGCTGTTGACTAGGCTGTTTTCGTAGGCAGTGCCACAAGACAGTAGAAGCAGAAAGGTCTTATTTCTTCCTATTTTGCTTGTTGTTTTTCACCATCGGGGTGCCATTTGGTCCCAGTTTCCAAATTCTAGCAATCATCAAATCATTTTTATTATCCCTCAGAGAAAGCAGCAGCAGCCAGTCAATGTCCCCAACTTCAGGATAATAGGACCCTTCCTCTAAGCTTCAGGGGTTCCCTAATCTCTTTTATTTGCCTCCAAAGGCTGCCTAAGTTCAGGCTGCCACAACAAAATGCTACATACTTGTCCTCTGAAGCAGTGGAAGTTTGTTTCTCACAACCCTGGAAGTGAAGGTCTATGATCAGAGTGCCAGCATGGTAAGTCCTGGGCAGGACAGCGTTCCTGCCTTGCAGACTTCTACCTTCTCTTTGTGTCACACGATACAGAGCAGAGAGAATCCTCACTTTGGGGCCATCACCTTCCATCACCTCTCAAAGGCACCACAACTTAACATCATCACCCTGGGGGTGTAGGATTTCAACAGATAAATTTGGGCTGCAGCAGGAACCCAGACCTTCAGACCATAGCAGGGTGTTAAAGCCACTTCCTCGAGGTTACCACTTCCTGATTACCTCTGTGTCCTCCATGTATGTCCTCCCGCCGTCCTAGTCCTCTCATGTATGTGGGATGCTTCTTTATCTGAAATCTGGTGTGTGCTAACAGAAAATGTAGTGTATCTGTATCACTTTTACTTTTTACCTTTAACTGGACCAAGATTTATATAAGAAGCAGGTAGGAAAGTTGGAACATTTGATGAAATTGTCAATAAGCTTCCTTTAAATTGAACAAAAGAGGCAAAACTCCATGAGAAATGAATGAAAACTAAAGTGATAAATGCCTACATAATGAAATTAAGGTTTTGAATCACTTTATACATTCTTCAAGTTTTAAAACTTCTGAGGTTCAGTGTTTACTACCTTATTTAAATCAACTTTCAGGTCTTTGATATACTGATTTGTGTATAATAAGCATCTAAATTTGTTATCATGAGTTGAAGAATAAGAGGGTTCAGGGCTGAAATCACAAACTAAACAAGTGAAAAGCACTTGTGTATCCGTTGTGTCCTCTTGGAAGTGCTTGTTCTTGGAAATCAGATGCCATTACTGAATCCCCTAAGGCCTCATGAGAGATGCAGAAGTTGAAAGGCCACCTTTTATCCAGATTTACAGTTGAATATAGTAGCATGGAAGATTTCAGCTGCAACACGTGCAACTGACCTGCCCAGCCGAACCAACTTAAACCTCAGAATAAGAGAAATAGTCACCATTAAACCACACAGATAGGGGGTAGTCTCCGACACGGCAATATTTAATTAGAACACCACTATATAGAAACTTCCTCCTAATATCATCACTAAATCAAGAAACAAACAGGAATTTACACTCAACTCCTTTTCACTTCTTGGAGTATGGAGGAGTAAGTCCATTGAAGGTCTTGATGAGCTTCATTTCCTGTCCTTTATTAACTTGTTTATTAACTTTATTACCTTTTCTCCTTTGGTTATATCCTCTCTTCCCTTCTTCCAGTCTTTCCCTCTCTTCTTCATCTTTCTTGTCACCATTCTAACATGTTTTCATTCCAATCTTAATTCACACAAGAGCATACAGACACGTCACCAGATTCCCTCATCTCCTTCGGTTTACCACTTTGTTTTTAAAACTAGTGATCGCCTTCCCTCTGCTTCCTCCCGGCCCATTTTGTCTTAAGCCTCCCTCCAGTTTGTCTTCCCCTTCCATCCATGCTCCTCCCTAACTTATTTTTGCCTTCATCGTGAGTGACTCCTAATAGATTCACCTCTGTCTTCAACTCATTAAGCTCTCAATGATCTGTTACTACCAATCGCCATATCTTACTGCTTGGTTTCTAAAATACTTCATGCTCCACCCAACCCTCCCTGGACTTGGTGGTGACCAGGCTTCCCTTTTCTTTCTTTCCCTTTTTCATTGCATTTGAACGCAGCTGAGATCCACATGGATGGTTTGCTGATCCTCTGAACTTCCACGCTCTCTCTCGCAAGATGACTTTTCCTGATTCAATAAATACATGTCATCTTTATTCAAAGGCAAGCAAATCTGTGTCCCTACCCTAACCTTCTGGGCACTATATCCAGCTGGTTAGTTTCCAGTTTTGCTTAAATATTTGATGACTATTGCTAAATCATAGCAATCTGAAACCAGATTTTTACTAATCTTTCCCATATTGGAAGTAACACCATCCAATATTGCATATATTCATTTACTCTGGGTAAAACCATAGGAGCCATGCTGGATATTCTCACTCAGGCTTTCAAAAAATATTATTGAGCATTTACAAGCTCCAAACACTGCATTACAGTAATGTCATTCTTGTTCTACTAGTGTTCACTGGAGAATTGAAAATAGAAGGAAAATTACAAAAATGATCTAACAGAGACATGATAAAACATGATTATAAACAAGCAGGTGGGATTTTAGATTCATTTTTGGAAGTGAGGAAAGCAATTTGAAATAGTCAAATCCTAAGAAATTTTAGCCTCAATTTCTGACCTGTTAATTTTGTCTTTTGGGTAGGTGCTTCAAAATAACAAATCAATTTAGCCCACAATTACCTTTTAGGGTAGAGAGTTCTCAGATCTGAAACAAATGTTTCCAGAAGCATTTCCTTGTGTAGAAACTTTGGGGGGGGGTGTCAGGGTGTGCATTCCTATAGCACTGGTTATTCCCTTCCTTAGTAGATATCTTCACGTTATTTTCATCTCCATGCTGCCAAAGAACATTGTGTTAAACACCACTGCATTTATTTATCCCAATATGTTTGTTTTGTTCTCATCTATTACTGTTTGAGAGTTTAGGTAACTCAGCATTCCTAAGACGAGTAACTTCCTATTTCCAGAGACATGAGCAGTCATTTAATAGTGAGGTACACTGATTCATACACAGACATCTACATTTCAATCAGTTATGCTGAGTGACAACTTGAATATTAGTAAAAATAAAAGCATATTTCATGGGTCAGATTAATTCAGAAAGTGCAACAACATAAAGATTCAGAAAAACTTTGGCCTATTTAGTGAAATGGTCTTTAGAAGATTAACAGCTAATAGAAAATAACTGTCTTTTGTATTAAGAAAGTATTAACATAACGTGATTTCTACTGTAAAGTGACTTTATGAGTATAAAATGCTACAGATGAAAATAAATATTGCAAAGGAATTTTCTTCAGTTTAGTATTTCAGAAGAGTCAAGAATTACTGGTAACACATCTACATTAACATACAATACTGAAAAATTGTAAGAATTATCTATTATTAGATAATATAATCTCTAAATATTAAATTTAATATTATTAAATAATACATCTATATGTATTATTTAATGTTACTCTATGCAAGTTTATTTCCAAATAACTAAGGGCTACCTTCAACTTACATATTTCTTTAATTTAGCATGCTTCAGGGAATAAGGTAGCTGTATTAAGAAAAGTAAGATCCCTATGAACACACAACTTGGTGGAAAAAATGGCCAAACAGAAAACCCTGCAATATCAGTGGTGACAAAGCTGTGATTTTGTTTGTTTGCTTTACAGTTGTTGATTTTTGTAATGTTGCTCGGGCCAGCTTCAAACTAGAGATCTTCCTGCCTCAGCCTCTCAAGTGACTAGAATTGCAAGCATGCATTACTACAACCTATTAAAATATTGTTTATCTCAATAATTCATTAATATTTGAAACATTAATAGTAATGTTTAAATAATGCTTAATGGTACCATGAGAGGACATAAAATGTCTTCATTTGAGCAACTTTTGAGGCACAAATATAAAAGTCGTGAAGAGTTTTCCAAAGGCCAGGGGGAACTGACCTGTGTTTCAACACACACAATGCCATGCCACGTATTTGCAGGACAGTGAGAATGCTACAGACTCAGCTCCCTGTCACACGCTGGGCCAGGGGCTGAGCAAGGCAAGGAAACCTTGGCCAGTCGGCAGAGGCCAGTGGGGAGGGCTCAGGGCTGACCCAGAGAATGGCTTTTTCTCAGACAAGTTCTAAGCCAGATTTGTGGTATGGGAACATGCTAAATGCAGCCATTGCTATGTATTTATCTGAGGAACAGCTTTGTGGCTGTGTCTGTAATTTCAGTATGTATATATAGATCGTTCATTGAAACTCATGGGTGGTCCACAATCCTTGGATCGCAAGACATAGATGTAATCAACAGTGAACACTTAAGTGAGTCAATCTAGAGAGGGTGCTAGAGAGGTTCCAAGGACAGGACACATTTGTACTCTAAAGATATCTGAACCAATATCTGTGCCTAAATCTACCTATAGATGGAAACCTACTTCTGGCTCCAGTAAGGAAGGAATGGAGGACGGGACAGGAGTACCAGCCTCCACACAACAAGCACTTGCCTCACTGCCTGCAGTTCCAAGGCTCTCAGCTTGATCTAAGCACTCTCTCTCACCATAGCCTCTGACTAGCTGCCCTGACTGTGTCTGACCTCTGTCAGTCCATCCTCAGTAAATACCACAGTGATTCTTGGCTTCCAGGATGGCACCCGTCTCCAAACACCACCCTGCACTGACTCCCAGGGAGGAAATCCCAAGGCCCTACAGTGGCCTGTAAGTAAGGTCCCACCAGGGCACATTATCTTTCTGATCTCACTTTCTGGTGTTCATTTCATCCAAAACATTCCCCCAGTGCCAACCGTGAACTCTCCTGCCTTGAGGCTTTTGCAGCGACTGCTTCTCCACTTGGAGCCCTCTACCTCATGATATTCACCTGTTATCTCTTCACCTTGAACTGTATGAATGATCAATCGATTGCTTCTAGGTTCCAAACCCATCTCCTTTTCCTACTTGCGACCAGAGACTCAGATCCTTTAGATACTTTCTCCTTGATTGAGTGGCCCAGTGCTAAATTTTACCACTAGAGGGTGCTATAGAGAACCACAATGCTGCAGGGTTTTGTTTTCAGATTATAGGGTCTTCAGGCTGACTTCCTGCAGTGCAAGTAGCATCCTGTGTCCACCTTTCACAAAGCTTAGAGATGCTCTACATTTAGCTGCCAAATGCTGGCCCTAAGTCATACTGTAGTGGAATGTCTTCGGTAAGAAAGCCTTGGGAATAGTTTTTCCCAACACCCAAAAAGATGGGTTTCCAGCAAGTTATGCCTGCATGACTCCCAGCAATGTCCCTGCCATCCATCAATGCACAGCTGTGCCCTCCCCCATAATGTTGGGACCTCAGCCCTGGGGTGGAGGCTGCAGTATGTATTCCTGAATTTCTTGCAGCTTGCTGTAAGTTTACAAGTTCATGATTCATTGCATTAAACTTGCCCTGTTCTCTCTCCTGATTGGGCCCAGACTGATACAGTGTCTTAACTCAGATATCAGGATAACATCCTTTTTGTTCCCACGACTTGAAATTTCTTTCTGGATATCTTTTCCTCGCTTGGGATTTCTCATTCTTCCATGGCACTGATCGCCTCCCAACATGCCAACAAGCTTATGTATATATTATGCTTATTATTTAGTGCCTAATTTGCTTACTACAGAAAATAAACACTTCAAAGGTATGCATCTTTTCCCTTTTGCTCCCAGATATATCTGAAACTCATAAGACAGTGCCTTGCATTTCACAGGGGTTCCATAAATATTTGTTGAAGGCAGAATTACATACATCACAAGCAGATACCTTTCTGAAAAATAACTACCTTGGTCCATAATGAGGGGATTTAACCTGTTTACAATGGTTGAAGCCAATATTTTCAAACTCTTTGGGGCTGGGAGAGATGCGAGTCCTTCCATTTGTCTTACACTGCAAATTAGAGGACCTGCTTATCACTGCTTAGCAGCTCTTAAGACACAATCTTTCTTTTCCCACTGGGGACAATACTGTCTCAACACCTCCAAATTTATATACCATCTTATTCAAATCAGCAGGTCTCTACTCAGTTATTCTTTGAATGTTGCAATTAATTTTTACATTTAATCTACTTGTATTCATTATCAAATGGCACATGCTGTTAAAATAGCAATTTAACAACAGACACTAAAACTCGAATTTAAGTTAGGAGCATAAAAGAATATTCCAATTCCCAAACAAATCAATATTTCTATGACAAATGACAAATACACGAAGTAAATATTTTCTTTTCTTTCTAAAGTTCATACAGCATGTAAGTTATTGTGCCCAAATACAGGCACAGCTGTGTTAAGATAAATTAAAATTTACAAACACAAGCAAGGGTTAAGTTTCATTTCTCTTGCTATCCAACGTATGGAATTGGGATCCTTTTACTGCATGAAGTACGTATAATTGAATTCCATCTTTGTACACCCTTAACTTTCTTTTTAAAGATAGCCCCACATATTGTATGTTACAGAGATGGGAGAATATATAAGATAAAATAAATGTCTGAACTCTTAAATACAGATAATTTGTGGAGAGCAGAACTTTGGTTATTTGAAAATATAAGGATATAACTTAGTTTGCTTAGCCGCATTTTCTGGAAATAGAAAAGCATTCATATTCAGTAGCAGTTTACTTTTTCATTTTGACACGTTTTTATAAGAAATTTTGCTAAAATGCACTGAACCTTTATTTTCAATAGTTTTAGACACTTGCTCTGAGAAGCCATCCCCAGCTCCTGTACTCTGAAGTAGGCGCCCTTGAGCTAAACTCACAACATACCTTGAACTCCCCTCCTCAACCACCATGCCATCTCATTATAACTGTGGGTTATACTGTCACCAGCCCTTGCAGGATTGTAATGTCTTTTAAGCAAGAGTTATTTTTCTTCATTTCCTAGCATGGCACCTGGAAGATACTCCATAAATACTCAATAAATATTCTTTGGCTAATAACATCCTCAGGTTTACCACTATGAACATGGAATTAAATACAGGCAGATGGTAGCCAAGGAACTGTGAGTGAATGGAAGAATTTGTCTTAATACTAACTGTATACGTCTTTAAACTTTGTTTTAGTATTACAGTAAGTGGCAGTCTTTCCATTCCTTTTCTCATGTGTATTAATTGTCTGTAATATGTCCAGGATTAAATGTTCCAAAGTAACTTTATACTCAGTACAAGTAAAGAAAACTAGCAACTCAATATTGCCACCACATTCACTTAGTACAGCAAGAAGGAGTTTGAATTCTCCAAGCCTTTTCCTTTTTAAAAATATTAGTTTTCAGCTTCTCTGATTACATGAAGCTGTCAGAAGACAGAGGTTTCCAAAGGGTACTGTGTTTCCATATCCCACTCCCCGTAGCCAACTTAATTTAATCTGTATTAATAGCAATAAGTAAACAAAAAATCTAGTCTTAAATCACTGCCCGTCCACTTAAGAAAAATCACAGAAAGCGATTCATATTATAGAACTCTTAGTAGAGACACAGGGTCATAAAATCAAAGCATTTGTTCTGCAAAGACTGGATGCTCCACTGAGGTCAATTAAAAGCAAGATTTACACACACGTGCAGTCACTGTGCCTTAAAAATGACTTCACATTTTCTCCTCTAAAGCAAAATGAAGAACTGCTCAAGCCGGACTTTAAAATGTGAAAGCACACTTAATCTGGAATAATAAACCTTGCTTCTAAAATTGCCATTGAAATGGCTTAGTGAAACACTGAAATATATAAACATAGGACAAATTAAAATTATCAACCAGAAATAAGTGAAGGGAATTAAATACCAGCTCTACGTTAGCTCTTAATTGAAAAACTTATTTTCCCCACCTTACCAGAATGGCTTGAGTCAAACATGGTTTGATTTATGTCACAAAGAAATCCAAAAATACACAGTGCCAATAACACATTTCAGACCATTAGTCATACTGTTTGCTTCCATCCACAATTAATCTGTGTATCATCAAGATTTGGAGATTCAAGACAAGAGAAGAAATACAAGGTTCCCAAGGCTAACAGCAAGCAAAGCAATCTCATCTTCTAAATCTTTCAGAATGGCTACTGTATCACAAACACAGCTGGGATGGAGAAGACTGATGGAGGGGCACACTTGTTCTCTGAGGGTCAGGAATCACTATACCTGCCCCTGTTCTCTCTTTCTACACTAAAGACACCCGAATATGCATTACTCTTCATAGCAATTCATGTCCTGGAAGACTTATTTGTGAAAACACATATTATCCAAAATGTACCCATCCCGCATTACCTACTCAGCTCTACTCTGTGGTAGACATTGAAAAATAAATGGAGCTAGACCCATGTATTTATAGAAAGTTCAAACTCATTATGGTACAGAATAGCTAGCCACATATTTAAAACAAAATTTAATGGCAAATACAATACCTCAATACACAAAGTATAATTCAGCCATTAAAATGGGCCTACATGCACTGTTCCAAACACAGTGAAAGTGGCAACTGACCCAGGACCCTATAGTAAGAGCAGCACATTTGCCCTACAGACTGGTTTAGAGAGAGAGGCTTTCCTATGTGATGGTACAGAGACAGGTGCAAGCTTGGCTTGCTGAGAAAAACTGAGTAGTCTGAGCCTGCGATGAGAACAATAAACGATAAGAGATGTGACCCCAAGTCACATTCAGGTGAATGCTTAGTACCATGATTGTGAGAAATCATGAAAAATATAATGCTGCAGCTGGGGGTGGATGTGACAGTCCCCAAGGAAGTAGTAGGAAGGATGGACTTGGGAAGGTGAGGCTGCAGGACAGGAAACTAGTTAGGGACCTGTACAGTTGTGTGGGTGGAAATGGGGCTGGTCTGCAATGTCAGGGTGAGGCTGACTAGAGAGACTTCAGCATTTCAGCCACGAGAGGAGCACAGGTGGCTAAGACTTGATCACTGATGAGACCTCAGGACTGAGGTCAGGAGCAGAGTCTAAGGAGACTAACTTGGATATCAAGACAGAAAACTTGGGGGAAACCTGTGGGCTTGAAGAGTTTGAAGGCCATGATATCTACAATGACATCTAGATGTGACATCTGCACACATCTGGGGGAGTATCTATAACTTCTGATGTGTTTGTCCAACAAAGATTTGAATGAGAACCAAAAGAGATAAAAATAGAGTCCAGAGATAATTTGGCTTAAGAATCCAGCAGGACAAAGAACCTTTGAGAGAAAACTAAGACGAAAGCCAGTAGAGGACCATGCATGAGATGCCAAGGAACGGGGGATTTAGGAGTTACGGCCGCTCATTAAGTAAAACAATGTTGATAAACAACACTGGATAGGGACCAAAGGATGCCACTGACATGGGGACCAAGAGTGAATTCAGGGGTATGAAGAGAGTACACGGAGACAGCAATAAAGTGTGGATATATAACAAATGAGAAGCAATAGACAAACACATACAGAAGGCCTTGCAGCAAACAGTCATAAGGCAGGAGATGCAAGCTGGTGGCCCGGGGAAGCCACCAACATAAAGATGAGGTCTGAAGCGAGTTATTCACGCTGGCAGCATGCCTCAGGGGAAGTTTTCTGGTGAGATTCCTTCCCATTAGTATTCAATCTTTGAGATAAAAAAGCACAGAAATAAAGATGATGTTACTTTCTTAAAATAAAAATATATCTTAAAAGTTCAGTAATACATCAAACGCTTTATGTAATTAAAAGGGGGGAATATTTTTATCAGAATTTACATGTTTGCTTATGTAAGTGCCTGCAGGCTCTGCGCTGTCTTCTGAGGACAGTGGTTTCAGTTCTCTTTAGGACTTCGTGATCAAAACAGAAGTCGAGAGAAACAGAGGACAGATGAGGGCTCGGTGGGAAAGAGATGAAAGAGATGGGAGCCATTTAAGTAAGGCATGTGATAGAGTTTAGATTCCAAATGTTCCCCAGAGACTCTTGGGTTGGGTAGGTGACTGGAGTGTATCTCCATATCATCAAAGGGTTTGTAGATTGCTGTTCGCAGGCGGGTCTGGTGAGAGGTGGTTACTGAGGGTGTGATCTAGAAAGTTATCTCTCTGTCCCTCTCCTCTCCTACCTCTCTGCTTCCTGGATGCCAGGGTGAGCATCTGTCCACTGTCCTGGTCCTCCCACCACACTGCCTTGGAGCCCACTCACAAAAACTGAATCAATAAAACTCCTACTTTAAGTTTCGTATGCTTGGTGTTTTGTTCCACTGATGAGAAAAGTTACTAACACAGCGAGCTATGAATTTGGTTGCCTCACTTTTCCTTGTAAATTTTGAATAATTAGTAATTAAATAGTTTATTATATTATTCCCTAAATACTTCAGCATACATGCAAAGAAGAGATGAATCCCTATCAGAGTCTGAGGACAGATGAACACATAGACCCTGGGGAAATGAAGACCGTGCTTAGCACTCTGCCTTTCCTCTACATTACTTAATGACATGTGCTTTTTGGTGGACATGTGGCCATTATCAAAACTTAGTTCAATCATTGAAATCGAGACGTTGCAAAATTTGAGAACACAGAAGGTCATATCTGTCATTAAAATGCTACTGGACAAGCAGACAAGGACAAGGAAAGTTATCACCACCAATTCGGGGGTCTGGAGGAGCCCACAGGCAGAAGTACTGGGGAGCATGTTTATTGTACCAGGGATGCAGCTTTCTGATGTCTCAGGAAATACATGACTGCGCTGAGCCAAGGTAACCAACTAAGAAAGTCAGCAGACCAAATAGACCAAATAGACTGATGCATATGCATGTTACAAGGTTCATATCTGCTGCATTTTATGATCAGTATCTTACTTGAATTACTATGTTAGATAATGTCTTTGGATTGCAGGAATACAAAGTGAATTTTCTCATGCCTTCTACATATAGCTGAAGCCAAAAGAAATGAGATTTTTCTCACTTTCAACCAAATATTATCTAGTTGTTACAGAGGAATAGCTTCTATTATATATAGAAAAAAAAAAAACTAAGAGAAAAATCACAGAAGAGATATTTTGCCCTATTCATTTGCGAATTATTAGACAATCTTGTGACTCTTCCATTAATCTATGGAATTGCAGTTTGCCTCTTGCATTACTAATTAATTTTGCACAAGTTGATTTCTAAAGTACCAAAAAAATTTTCTGATAAAATGATTATTCTCTGTTGAATCACCCTAAGTTGTCAAAATCTAGAGTGTCCCCCAATATTCCTGCCCCCTGGAATTTACACTTTATGTAATTCTCTTCATTGGAGGGCAAGCAGGACTATGAATATAGTATTTAGCTCTTATGGATTATGTTCCAGTACATGTAAAAAAGCAAAGGATTTTCCAGCTATGCTTAAAGTTCCTAATCAGTTGACATTGAAACAACTGAAAACAAGATTATATTGGGCAAGCTAGTGCTTTTCAGGTGAACTGTCTAAAACAGAATGGGTCCCACCAAAATGTCAAATAATAACAAATGCTGGGCAGACTGCCTGGAAAAAGAAACCTTACTACTTGTTGGTGGGAGTGTAAATTAGTATAACCACTATGAAAATCAATATAGAGACCGCACAAAAGTAAAAACAGAAACTCCATTGGATCCAGTACCCCATTCTAGATGTCTTCCTTAAAGAGTTAAGGATATCACAGTATAGCGATGCATACATACTCATGTTTATAGCATCACAATTCATAAAAACCAAATCTTAGAAACTGCCCTTATGCCCATCAACAGATGAGTGGATAAGAGAATGTAGTATTTACACACAGTAGACTACTACACTGCCAAAAAGATAGACTTGAGTCTTTCGTAGCAAAATGAGACCATAATGTTAAGTGAAATAAATTAGACACACAAGTTTAAATATTGCATGGTTTCTCTATATAGGAAACTAAAATTATAAATAAATTGCACAATAAAGCATCTTCTCAACTGGGAAGCAGATCAAGAGATGGAGGCAGAGGGAGGGAGAAAAAGGATAGGAGATGAAAAAGGGAATTAAGATGTGTCTTGAGCATGGACCAACTTCATACAAGGAATGTCAACATTACGTTATGTGCTGCAAAAACATGCACTAACAAAGAAAGAAAGAAAGAAAGAAAGAAAGAGGAAAGAAAGATTGATTGGTCTTTCCCTGAAGAGAGAATTCAAGATCAAGGGGCTTTCTATTTATTGTAGAAACACAAGAAACTATTATAAAAACAATATAAGCTTCACAAAGGATCTGAGCTTAGATGAGATTCCCCACCCCCGCCCCCAGCTGGCACCCTGCATGGCAGGCCTGGAGACTGTGAAGGCTCCTGGCCAAGGGAAACTCTTGAGATCATAACAGTTTGTCATTTTAAGCCACTAAATTGAAGCAACGTATTACCCAGCAGTGGAAGGTCGTCGGGGTCAATGTGTCAATCACAACAGACCAACAGGAGCTTTGTGTCTTTGATCCACCGAGGAGGATGAGTCCTTTCATGAGTGTAAGACCTGAGACAAATCTGGCCAGTATCAGATCCTTAACAGAAGGAAAATTTGGGAAGAGTTCATGAAAGAGACAGGGAGCTCTTCCGATTAAATGACAGCCAACACAAAGATGAGAGCAAGAAGCCCAGTGTGAGGCACTGAGTTGCAAACTGCTTCACAGGAGCCTGAGGGTGCATTTAGAAAAAGATGACACTCATCCATGTACAACCACATCTCCATCTGAGCAGCGCCTGGCTGGCAGATGGGTTTTACACTAGGAAGCCCAGCAGCTTCTGATCCTGCCAACCTGGAAGGAGAAATTCAGGAATGTGGGCCTTTGGTGGAAACCTGCCACATGTCCTCCTTACACAATAAATACTTGTGAGAGAGAACACTCTCCAGGGCCAAAAGATGGGGAGTTTAAGAGCTGGCTTTTGACTTTCTTTGTGTTTATCCCTGCTGTGCTAAGCAGGGCCTGGAACACTTCTCAGAGCCAGCATGCTATGAAGGACAAGAGGCCACTCATTATGCAAACAATGGCACAAAGCAGGTAAGCTGCAGTTAGCCGGCCAGATCAGCCAAGAAGCCACCAGGAAAGCTATTTACACTGTGCCCTTCAAAGGAACAAAACAGTTGCATGCAAACTGTGTGGGAAGCCGCCTATGATGGCGCCCATTTCCTGCTTCCGGGTTCTTCCCGGCCTGAACAAGCCCGCCAAATTGTCATATCTGCCCAGTTACCCGTGACGCTAGCCTATCAGCTTGTTAGGCGCGCTTCTCTGTGATTGGATACTGCTTCCCCTTATAAGAGGTTGTTCCTGCCCCCAACGGGCGGAAGAGGAACCAACGTTGAGGGTGGCGGACCTTGTTAGGTCCGGTTCGCTGTACGCAATAAAGTTTGAGAGCTGATCCTACTCGAGTTTGGTCTCCTGTCTCCCGCGGCTCCGGTCAAACTGAAGGACTTTTCAGGAAAAAGAAAAATCCAATGCAAGCAGAAAACACTAAGACAATACTCAAAAGGTGATGTGTCACTATTTTTGAGTCTCTGTTGCCTCTATTATCACAAGAGTGGCCAAGGAAGTCTGTCCTCACCCTACCATAGCCCACTTCAGGAGAACGGAGAGCAGGTGCTTTGCTGATGGACTTCGCCCTTACTTTGTTTGTCAGTCTCTTTGTGTGTGTGTGTGTGTGTGTTTGTTTGTTTGATTGACTGATTAATTGATTTTTGGTACCAGGGATCAAACTCATGACCTCGTGCTTGCCAGGCCACTGCACTATATCCCCATCCCCGTCACCTTCATTTTTGCAGCCTAATAGCTTTATAAGATGGATTTCTTTTTTATTGCTGCTCAGTGATTTTATCATGAATTTAGCAGCTTAACAAAGCAACACGGTTATGAGCTTATGCTTCTATAAATGGGAAGCCTGGGGACATCCAGAACCTAGAAGGCTGCACTATCTGCTCAGTGTCCCACCACCAAAGTCAAGGTGGCAGCCAGGCAAGTGCTCATCTGGACTCTCGGTGGAAAACCTACTGTCAAGCTCATTCTTGTTCACAAATTCCATTCCATCCACTTATAGGACTAAGTCACTTGTGTTCTTGGACTTTTAGCCCAAGGACTCCTCTCAGCTCTTAGAGATCACCTACAGGCCTTGCCACATGGTCCCCACTGTCTTTAAACAACCAGATGCCAGGTCCCAGGGTTATTCAAGACAGGGACTATGGAGAGGGAGTGGAATCTTGGACACATCTTAGAATTCAGCCTACCATATAAAGTCAGCACTGCTATTTGCATTGCATTCTTAACATACAGGCAAGGAGGCTTCTGGAGAGAGAGAGACACACACACACACACAGAGCGACACAGACAGAGAGAAAAGAGATGGCAGAGACAGAGACAGAGATAGAGACAGTGATGGCAGCAACAGAGACAGACACAGAGATAGAGACAGAGATGCTAAGTTTTGGCAGCAGTTACATGAAACCAAAGTCTCTTTGCTTCTAAACCCTGCTCTCTACCCTGCCATGCTGATTTATAAATGAAATACCTACTTGATCATGTCATTTACAGGAAAATGGATGGCTCTGAGGCCATAATGTTAAGTGTAGTAATTCAAACACAGAAAATTAAAAATGGCATAGTTTCTCTTATATGAGAAAATAAAAATATAATAAATTTAAAAATGAAATGAAGATAAACTTTTTGGTGATGGGAAAGGGGATTAGGGTAAGATGGGGGTGGGAAGCAGAACAAAAATTGAAAGTGACTGAAGTTATGTATGTATGTATAAGTATATGTATGTATGATATGCATTAATACCCCAAAATGTTACATATTACAACATACACCAGTACAAAGAAAGAAAGAATAGACAGAAAAGCATGTCCTCCTTATCTGGGCTGGTAATGGAGAAATAAAACTGAGTAATTCAAATAGGTTATATTGCATTCCTATAACCTACAGACTTAGCATTCCAAATGGAGATTCTGGCCTGGGAAACCCGTCAGTTCCCCAAAACAATAAATACACTCGATTTATTTCTACTCCTCTTTTCTCAACTACACCCAGGTTTTCTTTTAAATACTCTTCTGTGGTAGAAGACCAGATTTAGGCACCTTTAAATTGCCAACAGCAAACAGCCAAAGAGCAGTGAATCATATTTGTATTTAAAAAAAAAAACCCACATTATTCAAACATGTAAAACAATTTCTCCCCAAGCTTAATAACTAATTACATGAAAGAAACTCCTCTGCTACCACGTTGGAAATTTGGGCTTCCAGAAATCATTCCTTGAAATCACTGCTCATTTTGTGACCTCAATAAAGTAAAGCAGCTGAGTGGAGAAGCAAAATGGATTGTAAGAAACATGAAGAAAAAAGGACCACTTTTGTTTCGTTCATCCCCGAGTCTCAAGTTCAACAAGGTAGACACTCAGGGTATTCCTGTTCAAGGACACATTCCAAGTTTTTAAGGGCAACCAGAATTCTAAATATTCCAGCATGTATTCTGCTTCTAGATTCAAAAGATAGGACTCTACTAAGCATTTCTAAAGAGAAAATCAGAAAGCAGGTTAACTATTCCAGTTCAAAACTACGCCCTTATTGTTCTGTAAATAAGCAATCAGGAGTTTTTGTCATAAAATAAGCATTAAAAATAACTTGAATGCAGGGCTTATAACAAGCGGAAATTAAAAATTATGATTTTTAAAACATTCTAAGGTATAGAAGTTCTTGGATTTATTAAAAATATTTTTCTCATGCCAAATATATCATTTCCTAATATTTAAATGTTATTGTAACTGAGGACTATTAATGCCAATATCTTGTTAAAAGATTATTTACGCATGGACTATTTCCTCTTATAGTTTTATCACTGCACAACATTTGGGTGTTTTGCCATTTTTCTAATTTATTTATTTGCAGTTGTCAAATATCGTGTTTGTGCGTATGTATGTGTATTTGTCATGTTCTTTTGAAATACACATGCATTGTAGAATGGCTAAATTCAGGTAATTAATACATATGTTTATTTATATGTATCACACTCATTTTCAAGATTATAATCTCTCAGTGATTTCAAGAATACAATATATAGTTATCAATTGTAGTTACCATGCTACACAATAGATCTCTTGAACACACTCTTCCTATCTAACTGAAATTTTGAATCCTTTAACCAACAGTCCCCAAATCCCTTGTCCTTGTACCTACCATTCTCCAAATCCAGTGATGGTGCATCGTGTGGTGTCTGTCTTTCTACACCTGACATTTCACCTAACACAATGTCTCCCACATTTATTCATGTTGCTGAAAACTTTTTATCTCTGAAAAATGCCCATTGCATTCCATGTTATATGCATACACAACCACATTCCTTTTCTCCATTCATCAGGTGATGAACACTCAAATTTATTCCAACTCAGCTGTTGTGAGCAGTGCTATCACAAACACAGTGTGTAAATTCCTCTAACATGCTGACGTCTTTTCCTTGGATATATACTCACTAGTGGGATTGCTGGATCTTAATTATTTTGGAGGAGTTCCATGCTTTTTGCCTTAATGTTTACAACAATTTACACGAGCAGCGCAAGGATTTTCTTTCCTCCACACCTTTGCCAGTACTTTTTACTTTGAATTTTTGATGGTATCCTTGTGTTAAAAGTTGAAGTCTCTGACATGTAGGATGGGTGGATCTATCTTTTGTTTTCTTCTCCTATTTGTTTTCAATACATGTGTTATACCAAACCAGAAGTTCATTTTTTCAAGAATATTAATAGGTATTACATATTATAAATTGTACCCACTTCTACTTGCATAGGAATTTCTTTTTCCCATGCACTTCACTGGAATTAGCCCACTGGACTGACAGAAGAGTATGAGGAAGGCAGGACACTATCAATTCCATCTCACTGAGTCACTTGCCTAAAGCTAGTGTTTGCCTCTTGACTGTAAGTACAGCTCGCCTGCATGCACGGCCCGACATCCCTAGTAGCAGTACAGCTACTGAGGACTGGAATACGTATTTATCTAGGGACAACTGCACAGCTGGATCACATACCAGATACAGATACCTGTATGGCTTATTATGCTTTCTAGTTAACTCCATTTTACCTCATCTTTCCTCAAAGTAAATAGATACCACACTAAAGCAATGAAGGGTAATTAAAACGTTTATAGTGCTTTAATTGCTAATTTATGTTCTCCATTGTAACAAACTTTTTCAAGTTGTCACTACTGTAGAACATCCTAAAATGGAGCAATAGGTCTACATTCTAATGTGGTGATAATCTAATTTTTAAACACTGAACTATACCTGGCATGCAATTTTTTTGTTTGTGTTCAACTGTCTTCATTTCTTTTTCTCTTTCTGTTTTCTATTCTGAAAAGCCATTTTGCTGTAAGTCCAGTTCTTTTTACTTTTATTCACAGGGAAATCATAATCCTTTGCTTAACTAGAAGCTAGTTACCATGGAAATCATTCTAATGCCACTGAATCAATATTTTGATTTTGCTGACATGTAATATAAAAAGAAAAGGCAAACTAAGGTTTATAAAAGTCACTTTTTATCTGTGTTACAATGTTGATAGCTAGAAAATTATAAAGAAAACATATGTTCTATAATGAACCCCAGTTAGCTGGTAATTATAAAAGAACTGAGAATTCATAAAAGAGCAATCCACATATTTATATAATTTTGGCTTCAAGTGTACACATACGCACACATGCATTTGGATTCAAGACTTTTCCCATGCTGAACTGAGCCCTGATTCTATCCTGTTATTATCAAGGTCATAAAACATTAGAAGAGATTTGAAGATAGCTAGTTTTGCAACTGCCTTTGTTCTCAAGAGTTCCGAGGAGAAAGCAAAATTTGCATAAAAAATCGAATCACTCTGCTACAGAAGTCTACCATTTCTGCACAGGATGTTAATAACTCCTCCAGTCTACTTAAGACGCTCCATTAGTCACCCCTGTAGAGCGCTTTTCAGACATTCTTGAATCATTTTTGAGGTGAAATATTTGACTAGGACCTCGTGTTCCAATGGACTCACCGTCCATTACGTAGTTTTCCAAATTTAAGTTATTACATCTTTGTTACTGAAACTAAGTCACTTTTTCTTCATTTGCGTTCACGAGAAACAAAACTGTATAGCTGCTTTCTACTGTTGAGTAACACTTCATCCTTCAATGGTGAAAGACCTTAGAAAAACTTATGGCCCTCAGGAGCTAACTACGTGAAGGATCCCAGATGAATGGTAATCTCCCATAAGACAGATGACTTCTTCCTTATTTTTACTCCAATTTCCCAGTAATACTTCCCTTGAAGGGAGCTGGTCTGTGTGTGTACTTCCCATTCTGGTCAGGCAACAGGATTCTTCTAACACATTTCTTCTCTTACTTCTCTCCCTGCAGGGGGTTTGCTTAGTTTCCTTTATTCTTGACTCATTCTACATTGCAATCAGGAAATGCTTTTCTAAATCATTACTCTTCCTTTGTAACAATCTAATGTAACTGATTATATAGTAGAAGAAGGAGAGCTGCCATTTCTAGATCCAAGATCACACAAAATCCAGATAAAGGAAAGACACCATGTCTGAGTACTACAGAAAATCTGAGAACAATAGTTGAAATTTACAACATTCATGTCTTTGAAGTCTTCTGTCCTACTAATAAGTAAACTAAATATCTACATTATTTCTAAGAGTATGGGCTTAGAATAAGTAGTTACAAGTTATTGACTTATGGAAAACAATCCAATTTCTATAACCTCACCCAAAAATGTATGCAAACAGACACACACACAAATCTCAATCATAGTACTGTTCCATATAGCTACACAAACTGTAACCACTGTAACTACTGTATATCAGTAAGATAATAAGCTACTATAATGTGTACTTCTTTCTTTAAGAATGATGTTTGCTGACAAATTGCACGACAGCAAAAGTAGTCACAATAAAGTAAGTGAACATACAAAACAGGATACTAGGCACTATGATTGCAACTTGTAAAATAAAGATACACATGTAAGTTATTCACATGTGTTTTTCCCTCACATCCAGACACATTTTTATACATATATAATAAACATACCATGCAATTTTGCACGTATATGTGGTAAGGAAAACTAAGGCTTGTCTTTATAGAATTGATGAACTAGCTTCATCACAAGACATTTACTCTGTCATTAAGTAATGCACTGAAACTATCGTCATCTGGCTGACAGCAGGTGAGAAAGAGAAAGAAGAATAAAGGGGGAGATGGTACATACACGGGGCACCTTGCCTCATGGACTGCACGAACTTCTGTGGAAAGATTAAGGCCAGAAGGTAAGCGAGATTTCATGAGAAACCAGGAACCCCAGTGGCAAAGAGTTGAGTCAAGCTCAGGGAAGGCCTCCATGGTTTCCATTCTCCGCTGCAGCCTGCAAACTTGGTAGTGTGAGGTTCAGGGAAGCCTTCTGTGAGGAAGCCCAGCATGGGGCAAGGGGGCAGAAAGACTTCAGGTCTGTGCAGCTTGCTTGGCAAACTGGCCACAGGAACACTGAAAAGTTCAGTGCAGCAGATAGGTAAAAATCAAAAAGACCTCACACCATGAACTAAATGCCTGTGACCCTCTAAATTAAAATATTGAACTCTTAGTCCTAATATGACAGTATTTAAAGGTAAGTAGTGTGAGAGTACAAGAAGACAGAAGGCTACAACCTGCGAGTGAAACCTAACCAGAGAAAATCACCCTGGTTTCTTGATTGTTCCAGCCTCTGAACTCTAAAAAGTAAATTGCTGTTCATTATAAACTACCCAGTCTATAGCAGTTTGTGATAGCAACCTGAACTGACCAAGACAGCTTGCAGCAAAGCCCACTTGAGATTATCCTGCCAGCAAGGAGCTAAACCTCAAGAAAATTGTGCTCTTACTTATTCAAGTAAGGGCTAAAGAACTGGTGAGATTAGGGTTAGTTGGATCTAGTTTATGTCAGAGATCAGTGAGGAACATGGAATATACTTGATTTGTGTGTTTCAAGACTGAGGTAAAGGTAGGAGTAAGAGATAGAAATAGGAGGCAGAAATATATAGAATACTCCCATGCATCCATTTATATTCATTGGAAAGAAATAATAAAATTATCATTTCTAAATGTTACAATTAAAAGTTGTTTTCTTTATAAATTCCTGCACTGAAACATTCCCCTAATAATCACACAGTGCTTCTTTGAATTATGCAAATCATATTAATAAAAGCAAGAAAATACAAATTCTAGAAGTGTTTTTGGGCAAAATAATTGTCGAATGATTCAAAGCTTAAAGGGGGTTTTAAAAACTCACATATTGCCTTCTCTTTCTTATTACACAAATTAAGTACATCCGTCTGGGTGCTTCTGGGTGTCATTTGAAAACACATCAATAAACAACCTTCCCCTTTGGTATTTCTTTTCTGGGACTTCGGGGTGAGGGAGGCAGGATTATGTGACCCTGTGAGGAAGGCAGATGTGGTTAGTGGGGTGACCAAGGGGCTGCCTAAGACTCCCAGGGCGGCCTTGCAGGCGGGCGAGGGTTACCTTCGGTCCTCTCCGCGGCCTTCCCGCTCTTGCTGGCTGTGCTGCTGCTGTTCACCGTCTCCGAGGAGGTGCTCAGCTTGGTGCTGGGGTCCCGCTTGGGCTTGGGGGGCGGCTGTCTCCGGGTGCAGCAGCTGCTGTCATCGTCGGTGCCCCCGACAGAGTGCAGAGACTGGGACCTCACAGTGAAGCCGCTGGAGCACGGGTGGGGCAGCCTGTCCTGCGGAGCTGGCATCGTCATGAAGCCCATGCGGAAATGTTTGCCCACGCAGCTCGCCTCATGGGCTCGCCCCACGTCTCCACCTATGCTGTAAAAGAAAGCAGACCACAAGCCATGAGCAGACAGCCGGCCTGTGCCAGCAAGGTCCCAGACACCGGCCTGTCTCTTTAGCGGTGAAATCTCACGTTTTAACTTTGGACGGAAGAAACATTCATTTTACAAAGGGCTGCAATTTCCAGCAGCATAAAAGCATTCTGTCGTTTTGCACTCAAGTACAAAAGTAAAGCAAATAAAATTTGATTACCACTAAAAATCTTAACTGCCATTTCCAGCCCTCTCGGTATCCAGATGTACCGAGTATCCCAAAGAGGAGGAGATCCTGCACAACTCACTTTATTTTCAATCCTTTTTATTCCACTGGAGGCAAATATTAGTAGCTTACACAACAAACAAGGACTTGGTGACAATGATTCCTTGAATCATTTTTGACTCGAGTGTCCAGTTCTAAGACTCTTTCCCACTTCATTAAAATCATTCTTATTGTATGTTTATTATATTGGAGAAAATTAAATAACAGCATAGTTCGGTTCTAAACCACCAGAAAGAAAGATCAAAAGAGACCACGGGGAGCACGTGCTGCTGCATACCTACAGTCCCAGTCCTATGCCAGGCTAAGGTGGGACTGCAAAGTGAAGCCCAGCCGAGCAATTTGGGAGTTTGGTGAGACCCTGTCTCAAAATCAAAAATCAAAAATGAGGCCTGGCTTTCCAGATCAGTGCAAAACCCTGGGTTCCATCCAAGAGAAAGAAATAATATTAAAAAGACAAAGATAGAGGGAATGGGAGGAAAGGGGAAGGGAAGTAAAGAAAGCAAGGAAGGAAAAAATAAGGAAGATAAACATATTTTTAAATTGGTGCTGAAGGAATTGTTAGCCTCTCTGACACTCTAGAGCCTTCAGTTGCAATAGATTTGCTTAACTTCAGGAAAAAAAATTTTTTCAATGCTCTTAACAAGCAGGACTCACAATAAAATGCATAGCAACATTTAGTAAAGAGGTTTAGTTGAAAGACTAAATGATCTGATGGCTCTAATTATTTCATAAAGTATTCAGGATCTACAAAGTATCCACATTTTAAGGTTCTTAAATTTAACACAGGAAGTTTGAACAAACATTTAAAATAGGAACATCTCTCAGCTGGAAATTCAACTAGTTATCTAGGAAATTGTTCTTGAACTTTTCTCTATGCTGTTAAGTAAAGGACATAAGTATGAACATGAACTTTTAATGGGCAGATTTCTAGAGTTTTCTATATCTATGGAGTTAATTCATCCACAGGGAGAAAAACAAAAAGAAATATGACTGCAAGATATTTAACTGAATTTTTAGGTATTTCTTACATATGAGTAGTAAAAAATATCTTTGAATAACATGAGTTTGGGAAGCTGCTGAGTCTATATCCATAAATAAGTTTATCAAGGATGTTTTGTAACCTCAATTTTGCCTGGCTATGCCTCTATAATGTGATGAAATCCAAGGGTAGGATTATATTTTGCTTTATTTTATCTTTCATATTATTTTGACCTTTGTCACAAGTTCAGTATCTCAGGAGGAAAAATAATGGGAAACAAGTAGCAGAATTAAGGCAATTATACATCCCTTGTGGATAAAGCCAGAAAGGACTCAACAAGCTCACTAGACTCTGACTGTGCCATTTCCTCCAATGACAATGTATCACCAGTTCAGAGACATATACCACCTTTTTCCTGAGTTGTCTCAGATGTTGCTCAGACCCTAAGTACACCACCTCTGGAATAAGGTGGCTACAAGTGCAGTCCACTGACCGAGCACTAGCTGCCCAGGAATAGGAATGACTTCAAAGTGATGGCAATGTAAGAGTTGTCACACCTGAACAGCAAGCATCCTAACTCTGTGTGCTGTTTCAATGTGTACTATTTCTGGGTTTGTTTCAAGGACATCAATCAGGACATACATGAGGAGCTTACTCAGAGTGGCTTAGTGCAAAACCATTAAGAACTTAATAAAGAACCAGGTGGAGGCAGGGAAGGCAGTCTTCATGGTACAGGAAGCTTTGTCTTAGATTTGTGGCCATAGAAATTAAGGTATTTGATTTTATATAATTTTGCCTTACATTACTTTTATTCCCACATCTTTTCCTTTTTTTGTCATCATCGTCATTATTATTGTATCACTGAACAAAATGTGCTTTAAGGACTTATTTGGACAATCATCTGATTTTTAGTAAACAGCCACATTTGAGAATTATGCATGTGTTATTTATGAGACACTTAAAAGAAATAATTGAATCAGCAATTTTCCTGTTACTTTTGACCTAAACAGGATCCGTACCTTTTTCCAGACAGATAATTATCTCTGCTACATTGTTTCAGAATTATCTTTTTCTCAGCACAATTTACCTGCTTCTGTTCATAAATGTGCTTGCACACACACACACACACACACACACACACACACACACACACTTCTTCCAAGAAAAATTCAATGTGTGCTTTGAACAAGAGCAGTTATAGGTTGCAAGTTTTGTTTGGCCAGGTCATGAGTGAAAAATGAAGCCACGGGGCTAAGATTGAGTGTGATACACAAAGCCAATTTTCAGGTCAAGGCTATAAAGGTGAGTGGTGACGTAGATTCAGAAGATCAAAAAAGATTAGTCCGAAGCAAACTGAAGCCCATAACCCATCCTCTGAATTTGCTAAAAGATCCGTGAAATTTCTAATTATGCAGATTCCTGGATTCCATTAGCTAAGGCAATCAGAATCTCTGCAATTGCAGCCAATGCATTTTTATTTTGAAAACTGCATCCCTGTTTCTGGTGTAGCCAGGACAGAACCCCTTAGAAATATTAAAAACAATAATCATTACTCACCGACATCTGTTAGAAATGGTCAGAAGCCACAGGTACCAAATAAAATGTCACAAATAAGGAAATGCATGATGCATCATTAGTCAGATCTTTTTAGGCCGTGCTGCAGTAACAAACAATCTCCAGGCCCTACTGTTCACAACACAGGTTTCCTGCTTGTGTAGCTGGGACTATCTATGCATGAGCTGTGGATATGTTCCCCATACTGATTTCATTCTACCATGTAGACCTGTCTTAGTTACTTCCTCATCACTGAGACACAATTTAAAGGAGGAAAGGTTTGATTTGGTTCATAGCGTGCATAGTCTGTGACGCAGGGCGTCACAGTACAGGTGTATGGTAGAGGTGAGCTGCTGATGGAATGGCAGCGAGAAAGCAGAGATAGAATTCAGGCAAAGACAGAGAAGACCCAACCCACATGCCCCAGGCATCCATGTCTTCTTAACAGAGCCCACTTCCTATCAGCAAGTCAGTTATCCAATCACCAGTGGGCTGATCCATTGATGATTGTCATGTGCCCAATCACCTCCCAAAATCCACCCCCCCCCCGTGAATGCATGAGGTTTTTGGGGAACAGCTAGATAAAAGCATAACATTCTACTCCAGCCCCCACATCCCTTTATACAAAAGGCATTTCAACCATCTCTAAGAGTTATTAAAGACTTAACAGTCTTGGTATTACTGAAAAGTTGAAGTACAAAGTCTCCTTTGAGACAACACTGCAAACTCTTACCTGTGAGCCCCTACAAAAAATCAAAAGTTAAACAGTGCAAATATACAGTGGTACAGGGCAAGCATTCCCATTCCAAATGGAAGTACAGGGGACTAGAAAGCAATGAAACCAAAGAAGACCAAAACCCAGCTGGGCAAACATTAATTCCCATAGCTCCTTGTCTAGCACCTGGGGCAAACTGTTGCAACATGTGAACTCCAAAAGCCTTGGTTGGCGGCATTGCCACTGGTTGTAACCTTCATAGCTTCTCTCTTGAACTGGCTTTGTTCACTGCTTGTGGCTTTCCTTAGATGTTCCACATTCCTGGTTCCTCCGGTTTCCTGGGGTCTCCAGTGCATCTTGGGCTCGAGACTCACAGCTTTCTGCACTGCTGTCTCAGGGTTACACTGCCTGCTCTCCCAGTTCTTCTGAAATCTGGGTGGAATGTGCTCTGACCCCATGATGCTTGTATTCTGCACGTCTGTAAAATCAGCACCACATGGATGATGCCAAAATCTGCTGCCAGCTTGAGGAGTAGTCAGATGTCTTTGAATCATAGCTGTACTGACCTCTGGTTGCCTGGATGTCTGGGCACTGCGAATCAGATCCTGGGGAATAGAGGTTCCAGGCTGCCATTCTTCTTCTGCAGCAAGGTACCCTGGGGCTATCTTCTCAAAAGAAAGTCTTTCACTTTTGTAACATTGAGCCGGTAAATGGTAGGGTCCGGCTGGTTTCTGTAATGCCTTCAAGCCATCTTTTTTATTGCCCTGTTGCAAGATACTCAGCTTTGTTTTATTGCTAAATCTTCCAGCAACCAAGCTCTCTTCTACTCCATTTTTACAGGCTCCAATTTTACTGGAGCTTCCTCTCTGGCTAAACTCAAGATGTTTTAAATCATTCAACTCAGCTCTTAGCTCCTGATGCTCAATGTAGAGCTTGCTAAAAGCACCCAACAGTACCCAAGCCGCAGCTTCAATGTTTGGCTGCCTTGAAATTTTCTCTGCCAGATTAATTACCTCACTGCAGTTAATGTCAGTCTCCCATAAAGTCTCAGGACATGAGCAAAACATAGATAAATTTTCTGCCAGAACATAACATATATGATTTGGAGTCCAACAGCCAATGGAGTACTTGTTTCCAACAGAAATCTCCTGAGACTGGTCTTTTCTGTCTGCATTTCTGTCAGCATTTTGGTCTTCTGAACTCCAACCAGAACGTCCCAGCAATCTTGGCTTATAGTATTGTAGGACTGGTTCTCCAACCGACATCTTCAAATATTTCCAAACTTCTCAGTGAAGCAAGTTCCAAAGGCATCTAAAACATATGGTCAGCCTCAAGCAATGTCCCCAGTTCTCTGGTGCCAAAATCTCTCTCTGTTTCTTTCTTATCATTGAGACACAATACTTGATACCCACAAATTAAAGGAAGGAAGGAAGTTTTTTTTTGGCTCACAGTTTGTAGAAATTTCAGTCCATAGTCAGTTGGCTCTGAGACAGGGAAGCATGAAGAGGGCCATGGCAGAGGCGAGTTGCTTTTGACGTGGGAGACAGGAAGCAGCGATAGAATGAAAGGAGGAGGAGGGACCAGATAAAAGCTTCTGGCCACACCCCTGGTGACCAATGTCTTCTGACCAGATTCCACCTCCTAACAACAAAGTTAGCTATAAACTCACCAGTGTTTTTGATTATCATGTTTCCATGATTCAATCACATCTCAAAACTCCACTTATGTGTACGTGAGGCTTTGAGAGCACATCTAGATATGAACTATAACAGGTTCCTGTTGGAATACACTGTTGTCTTGACAAGGAAAGAAAAACATACTGAACTACACAACATCCCTTAAGGTTCCTGCTGTATTTAGTGAAATGTGATTTTTCCTTTACAGTCTACCGAACGAAACCAGCCTTATAGCCACACTTGGTGTCCATGGGTAGAATATATTGATCTTCAACAAGAAAGTACTACAGGTGATCTGACAATATTTTGGTATGCATCCCCCTTTTGCTGATAGGGGACCAATATTTGATGTGGCCTCTATGTTGGTATGTGACTAAGATCTATTTTCCAGAGAGATGTTGCTATGAAGAATCAAGATAACTGATAAGACAGTCAGTGATTCACTAGTAGAATTTGGCTTTGAAATCTGCCCAAAATTGAATGCATCCCCTAAAATCATGTGTTGGAAACTTAATCTCCAGTGAAACAACTTTGGGACATTGGGGCCTTATGGTCAGTGAGTGCTTAAGTCAGGAGGGTTATACATTTTAAATGGATTGACATTGATTATAAAAGGGTTTGAGGTTATGAGCTCAATCTCTTCCTCTCTCTCATCATATGATACCTTCTATTGTGTTATGATAAAGAAAGAAGGCTCTTAAAAAATGCAGCCCTTTGATACAGACTTCCCAGCCTCCCTAATAGGATGCCAAATGGAAGTCTCCTGTTAGAAACCACCAGTATCACAGCAGAAAATAAACAGAGACCATCCTTAAAATTCCGGGATCCTCAAGAATAAAGGTGATGGTTCTTGTAGGAATATATTTGTTCTATAATCTAAAGACATATAAATGAAACAACAACGCAGTGCTGCCTCTCAGAAATTTTGAAAGCCCTTTGCATGAAGAACAGCAGACAAGAAGAGAAGTCACTGTGTTGGAAGAGACCACTAACGTGCTCAGCAAGAAGAGACTGAGCTACTTTTACAAGGCAGAGAACAATGTGTGGACCCGATGAGAGCCTCACTCACTTGTGACATTGAATGATTATATACAGCAACTATCGCCCAAGAAGGCTGTGGTTACCAGGGGTTGCAATTTCTTATGAAACAGAGATTAGTCCTGCCACCAATTAAGCTACTGCAGTCAGCAGTGGTGTTAACAAAGGCGAGGCTAATTTAAAATGATAGAGGAAAGAAATGTTAGTGCCAGTTGCAGCCCTAAATAAACTGCCATGATAAGGACCGCGGCTTTCCACACTCACTGCACCCGTGGAAGTTTCCCTTGGGAAGAGTCAGATGGGATCCAACAAACAGCCAGTTCCAAAGCACAGAGTAAGATACCAGCTGCATCTCAGGCTGAGCTATGGTAACCAGGGAGGTGTGCGGCTCCATTCGCCCTCAAGAGAGAACATTCTCAGGATAGCAGTTACCTCACAGCAACCAGCTACAGTCTTCAAGTCTTCTGCAGCCTTTTGGTCAGGATCTGTGCTGCCCCTCAAAAGCTCCTAGCCAATGGATGAGGTGACAGACCTGCTATTCCTATCTAGTATCGGGCACTCTTTGTGTCCAGGTACCCTAATAAGCGGGTAGAGACTTTCCCATTGCCACCACAGTCTTAGAATCTATCTTTCCAAGCACTCCCCCCCCACACACACACACCCCTGCACTGCGACCAGAGGCTTGTCTGACCCAGTATTGCTCCTTCCTTCTTTTCTTTTGAAGCTCCCTTAGTAAATCTCTCATCTTTTCACCACCATGTGGTTTTCTGTTTTAGGGGGAATATAAACTGATGTGCTTAGAAACAGTCTTACAGCCAGTGACACCAAAAACCAAAGAAGAAGGAAGACAAAACCTAAAAACACGTTCAAGACAAGAAAGAAGCAAGACTATGAAGATGGGTAATTCTCCTGCTGCAGACTGAACATTTAGATGTTGCTGAGGGAAAAACAAAACAACTCTATAGGCGAGCTGGCTTGAAGCGAAAGCTACGTGGGCTGAAGAAGGCAGTCTTTGCAATAAGACTTTAACACTCCAGATAGATTAAGCCCGACACATCTCGAGTTATAAAAATAAAAACAAGTTTCATAATCCTGATTTGAACAAGTGTGCTTTTTCTTACACAATGAAAGTAATGTTCCAAAATCAAGTTGTGTATTAGTCAAATTTTTTATTATAAAACATGAAAAATAAATTGTTCATTGCTTAAATCAAGGGAGAGGGTTTGCATTTTTTCATAACTAATTGATAAGGTATTTATAAACATTTCCTCTAAACAAATTATTGCCTGTTAGATAGGCCTACATACATGCACTGGAATCATGTGTTATAGGGTCTATTCCCAGATCCCACAGGGGCAATTGAATAACAGTAGTGACTAAATCTCTATGGTCCATATCCTTATCTGTTAAATGGCTGTAACTGCTCCTTTTACTACTTTTAAATCTTGTGACTTTGTTAGTATTTATATTATATTATATTTTTATATATTATCTTTATATTATCCATCTCTGTAAAGTGTGGCATATGGTACCACACCTTTAAAAATTTTACACACAAAAGCCAAAACAAAATGTTTTGTATTTAGCTCGAAGCATCAAGACAATCTAGACAAATATAGCCCTCTCGTTAACTTTCTTAAAGTTTTCAAAGCACTCTGAGATAAGGATTTACTTTAAAAAGATACAAAACAAGAACTTTGAAATTTCCCTGAAAATGCTAATCAATAGGACTTGTCACTTGCCATGTTCTCAGGAAAGCCCATCAGTGTTAATGTTGTGTGTCTCTTTCTAAGAACTGCTTTTCAGGAAAATTAAAAAAAAAAAAAAAAAAAACTGAACAAAAACAAAACATATTCTGAGAAAGCTGTGTTACTAAGATAAAAGGTCTTTAAAACTGACAGGAGTAGCTTCTTTGTTCAATTTTGAATGAAACATGCCAATAATTTGCAGTAGTTGTCTTTGGGAACCACTGGAAAAAATAAAATTTCTCTCTCTCTCTCTCTCTCTCTCTCTCTCTCTCTGTGTGTGTGTGTGTGTGTGTGTGTGTGTGTGTATACCTATCTTCAAATTGATCTAGAAAACTGAGAGAGAAACTGAAGGCATATCTATGAATACGCTAGCTTGATTGTTTGCTTCTGCAGAATTGAGCTCAAAAGTCCATCTCTGATGGTGATTTGCCGGGCATTATATTTCTATATTTGTGAAATCCTAAACACCCATTTCTTTTGTTTTTGTTTCTTGTTTATTTTGTTTATTGTTTACTTTTCAAGAAGAAGCACTGATCCGGTCTTAGAGAAAAAGTAATTTCAACCATAAAAGGACAACCAACCATAAAAGGAAAACATTTGAAAGGTAAATAAACGTTATAACTCTCAAACAGAAATTGAAATTTGCTTGTGGTCAAATTGACCAGTGTTATATATTTAAATCTTCTGTGGTAGACATTTCACTATGAATGAGTACAAAGGAATCAGTACTTTGACTTTGCTGTTTAAAAGTATGAGTTAGAAAGCCTGAGCGCGATGCCACCTCTCTAGCCTTCTATTAAGATGCACAGGCAAAATACTCGCACTGGTTACCCACAGAGAGTGTCTCCTGCACCCCACCTGTTCCAGAACACTGCCCTCTTCTAATGACCATGGCCAGCTAACCTTGTCTTTTTTCTTATGAAAATTAGGTTGAGAAAGAGCCAAGAGAACAGTGTGCTTTAATGTTCCCGAGTTGAGCTGGTATTATGCAACAAGCCACAGTCAGACTTCCATGGAGTCTGTCCTACCATTCACCGTCTGCAAACACCAGAGCCACAGTCGGTGCTAATGAGCACGGTGGCCGTCTCCTTCATTCACTCCCACCTTCACAGCTGTCACCCTGCTCACCACCACGGCCACTGGCCCATGGTTTTATAAAGGGAAAATGAAGTAAATCCACTTCAGAATTATCCAGACGGAGGGCTTTTTTTGTGGACTTGTCTTGGTTTTTGTTTGTTTGTTTGTTTGTCTTTGTTTCTTGAGAATTCATTCTCCGTTCTCCTGGCAATGGAGATTCCTATAAAGAGATTGACTTTCTGTCGCTCAGTCAGCATGGTTTTCAGGTCTGACCATCAGAGGCTAGATGCTGCTGGTCCCCTATTTTAAAGAATCACTTGAGTCAGATCAATTGGAGTGAACCCCAAGCACAGAGTGGAAGTTGCAGTGACCAGTGACCCAAACCTGTCTTTATCCTTCTATTAGTCAGTCCAGGTCTTGGAGCAGTGTAAAGGACCTAGATCTAGTTATTTCTGCAGCTAGTCAACCCCAGGACTCTTTACATATGTCAGCTTCTAAATTCCAGTGTATTAGAAACAATTATAGCTGGATATTCTGGCATTTGTATTGGAAAATACCCTAATTGAAACAGTGTGATGCTCTGTAGACAGCAGTTAATAAACTCAAGCTATTATCTAAAAGACAGCAGGTATCAGGGAAGAACTGAGAATTATACAGAGAAGGAAATGAATACATTCTACTTATAGGTTGTTTGGAAATATTTTTCTGTTTTAACACTCTGAATAGAAATAGTTTAGTGCCTTGTATATTCACCTCATATTTTTAATTGTGCAGAATACTTTGATGTGGAAATGTGGCTGCAGTAAAATTAAACTGTATTCATATTTCCTTCTAAATTATTCACTCACCATTACCCTTAATGTCTTCCCTGAGCCCCACTAGCTCATTCAATGCCATAATCCCTGGATTTCTTGCCTTAGGCTCAAACATTCATTTTTACCACTTCATATCCTCTATCATGTCTGTTTTTCTACTTTATGCTCCTTCTACCTTACTCTCTTAAGATTTTTTTCAGACATCAATTTCCTGTCTGAATGCTTATTGATGCTTCCTGGATGTCACAGTCAAAAGTTAAAAATGAAATCTTTAGACACCTGCTTAGTAATTGCTTGGTTAAACTACTGTAGATGGACAAAATTAAATAACGAGGAGGAGACCAGTCCTTAAGAATTTCAACTCCCATTAGATCCAGATGTTTTCCTTAATGTTAATATTATTAAAAATCAAATATATTGCTTGTCCTTGCTAGAAGATTTCAACTCTGCCTAACATTTAGTATCTTCAAAACAAGAGACGTGTAACCAACCATTTGATAGCTAATTTTATATAGGAAACACATACTTTCTGATCCTCATTTACTTATTTTTATATGGAAAAATAGTTTTGCGGGCTGTTATAATAAATAAAAATAACATAAGACATTTTAAAATCACCTAGCTAAGCAGTTGATAGAAGTGCCATAGATTGAAGTTTATTACCCCTAAAATTGATAGATTGGCAGTTAACGCCTAACACGATGGTATTTGGAGTTTTGATATTTGGAAAGTGTTTAGGATATGGGAGCAGAGTTTTCATATATGAGACCAGTACCCTTGTTAGAGGCCCCCGGATACCTCCCTCACCCCCTTTGCAATGCGAACACCCAGCATGAAGGCCCTCTATAGACGTCCTGATTCAGGAGACACTGAATCTCCGGAGACATCACCACGGACTTCTCAGCCTCTAGGACTGTGTAGAATAAATGTCTGTCATTTTTAAGTCACTGGGTTTAAGGTATTTGGCTTCAGCATCCTAAGTAAGCTAGGATAGTAAGTTATACAAGTACTCATTTATCCCTCCTGTTTTTCTGACTTCCCATGTAATCCTACATCAATATTTATCTTTCTGTCCTAAGCTATAAAACAGCCATTTTAATGATAAATGCTCACCCTAAAGCAATATGAAGAAAAACACATTCTTTCAACATAAATACATTTTGCTTATGTTTGTAAATAATCCTTAACAGTAATTGTCATACCAAATACTTCCAAATTTAAACAAGAATGTTATTCCCGCAACAATTGTCAGTTGGGCATAAAATAATGTTGGACAAATCTATCAAGTGAATTTTATAGTTATTTCTATCAAAATTCATGAAATTTCAAGATTTTTATGGAAGAGCATAGGCTCACAATGACTAGGAAACAATACCTGAAAAGCAAACATGCCATTATTCATCACGAATTGTTTCTTGCCAAGAGTTTGTGGTTGTATCACTGTCTGCTAATTTGATGCTTAGTCATAATATCAGTCAAGAGAAGAGGTTAGAGCAATTGAATGGGTGCGTGTGTTTGTATCAATGTTCATTTTATTCATTTCTGAATTTCTAAGGTGGCAGCACTAAAATATAATGCTTATTAAAGCCAAAACAAATTTCTATGGAGCATCTTTAAAAGATTTACTTTAAACTGAAAAGTGCTTTTGAGATTAACATATGTTATTATCTATAGTCCTTTAACATCTAAAATTAAAATAGTTCTTATTTTTATATGTAAATAAGATTTACTTACTCCCTGAAGTGTCATGATTTGTAGAAGAGAGAGTATATGGAACATAACTCAAATCCTGATAATCAGAATCAGTTGAGAATACAGTTTACAGAAGTGCATATTGTGGGAGATCTTTTCCAAAAATTCAACCAAAGAAGGGGAAGTTCTGCAAAATGCATTTTATTTGTGTCTTCAAAATTGTCATAAGCCTTGAATATGCTTTGAGAACCAGCCAAGATTTTTTGAAATGAGTTGAGCTAACCATATGTAGCTCATGTTTTTTCCATCAAGAACTAGAAGCTAGAAATACAGAATGTTAATGTAGAATAGCCTTGTATTTCTTGTGCATAAAGAGCTAACTTAACCCCTACGCTTTAGGGAAATGGGAAAGAGACCTGGAAGAGGGAACAAAGGGAGGAAATGTGAAGGGAATGGGGACACATATGATGAAGATGTTGTGTGTATATGTACCAGTTCTCCAGGATGAACATAATTTTGTTTGTATTACAAGTGTATTCTAATAACGCAAAATTAAAGTACTACATTCACTGGTTGACTTCCTCAGAGTACAATTTTAAACAGGATAAAACAATTCTGCATTGAACAATTTAATTCATTTACCCACTATTTACTCACAAAGCATCTAAGTGTCTGCTTGGAAAAGCAATAGACTCAAGTGGTCACTGTCCTCAGGGATTCACTCACTAAGGAGCAGCATGGTTTCAGCATCACGTGGTCAGATATTCCCTTGGAGGAAGCACCAGGCCAGGGCACTGGGAGAACCAGCCCTGGGGCCCTAACTACGTTGAGGCCTTGGGAAATCCCATGAAAGGAAGTAGCTCTTCAGCAGATAAACAACATGACTAAGACTTCAAGAACTGGAGGAGAGAAGCAGAGGGTACATTTGTTGCTGACAGCCAGGTTATGGAGGAATTGAGAAATGAAACTGGAATATCAAGGCAGAGCTACCTCAAACCTTGTTATCTTATATTTCTAGTGGCTGAAAAAGTACTTGGCTCAAAGAGGCAGCTGGGAAGTGTTCACTCAATACATAAATGTAAACCAGTTCACGAGGGAAAAGTTCAATAGCTCGAAGGCTCTGAGAACAACAGAAAGAATGGTAGTGTCATTTAATTGTACTCTTCTCTGTTTTCTCGTTTCCTTCCATTTCCATTTTCCCAATTTATGATGGAGTGAAGAAAACTCCATGGATAGCCAGAGACTTAATTTTTGTCTCTGTTATAAATACCAGTGATTCAAATGCACAGATCAGTGTGATCCCTTCGCCTCCATTTCTGCTGCCTAGCTCTAGTTTTAGGTGCTCACACTTCTTGGAGAGATTAATGCAGTCATCTCTTAGCTCTGCTTTCTCCACAGGGCTCCTCCTCTATCCTTCTAAATGCTGATTTGCTTAAGTCATTCTCTGAGTTAAACCCTTCAAGGGCTTTGCCATTTCTTTGCGCTAAACATGTAAATTTTTATGTGATGCTTAAAGTCTTTTAAGATCTGTGTCCCATGCCAGTTCTCACCTCCACCATTTCCCCTTCCTGACCTTAAGAATCCTCTACTATGACATAGTCACACACCTTAACACTCCTCCAGATTGCTCATTAAAAGATTCAAGACAAACCATATGGCAAATGTGGTGCTGAGCTTTGGCAACAAATATTAGTAAATCATGACCTCGGTCACAAGTCATGTTCACTCTTTGCTGAGCCCATTCCATTGGCTAAATCATACTTAGGACCCAATTCAGAAGCAGTGTTTCTGAGGAAGCCATACATCCACATTTCTTGGGGTTGAACTCTTATGTCTCTCTCCTCCTTCTCCATGTGTAAGGAGCCTCCTTTATCAGCTCTTGAGCTGATCTTCTCCATGGATCGATAAGCCCCTTGAAGGCCCAGTCTATGAATTACTGGCAAACAGGCAGTAAATAATAATATCAAAAGTGAAAAGAGATGTGACCATGAATACTGGTCATAGATATTTCCAAAACTTTTCTCTTTTTGCATTCCTTTGGCTTTGAAATTCTTAAAACTCTCTTGGCGGGGGGTGGGGGGGTGGATTGTGAGAACTATGAGAGAAACATAATTACCCAACAATTATATTCACTATCAAAACAAAAGCAATATTCGTTGCCCTTTTCACATATCCCAGGAGCCAGTATGAAATATATTATACATAGTACTCCAGGTACTAACTTTATAAACTCAACACAGTAACTCTTTTAATGTGTTTTCTTTACGTCACAATGAAGACTCCTCATATCTACCTGTCATATTATTTAGCAGACAATTTAGATGTCTGAGATAACATAGTAGAAGCTCTAAACAATTTCTCTTTAGCAAATGCCTGCATGGGATCTCAGTTCCCTTTAACTTCGTGCAGCATTTCGATTGACAGTCATGGCATTCCGAATGTCCCAGCCAGGAGGCTGCTGAGTGGCTGCCCACACACTTATGCTCCTGAGATGCTGAAAGTGTACACTTATGGGAGTCGGTTATGTTTGCTCTCAAGCCTTAAGTTAGCTTAGAAATGGACATCAGACAGAGACATAATTTCCTCCTGGTGATAATGTATATAACACCACCACCTGGATTTAGGAAATGGCCAAACAATTCACAAATGCAACAGATGCCATGCTTTTCACTATGACATCAGTACATTTTCTCTTCCAACAAGTTTTATATCTGTAATAAGACACTACTGACTTTCCCATCTCAGACTATCCTTTATGAAACAGAATTGTTACCAATATTAGCGGTAGATGCTTCTTTTGTTCTTGTTGCTTCGTGAGCAAAACTAGTAAAATGTGTACCCTATTTTGCAGGATCTAGAGTCTTCCTATTCTTGGCAGAAAGAGATTGGAATGACCCAAGGTTATTTTTGGCTTAGAATTTCACAGCCAGAAAAAAAATGAGTCTTCTTGGAATTTGAAAAGCTCTTAATTGCATTGCCAGACATTCAATGACCTTCTAACAGAGAGATGATATGATTTGCCAAACAAAATCACAAAACTGGAATAAAAAAGCTTTAATGTCAGGTCTGTCTTAGACATAAGGCATCCACTCTTCCAAAATATTTGTAAAATACACTTCTTTTGATCATGATGTCTTAAGATTTAATAGAATGATGCTCTAAATTTCTTGGTCAAAAATCTTATTGATTATGTAGAAGGTTCCTAGCAATTTACAATATTTGAGCACAATAAAATGCTTCTTGCAAAATATTTTACTCAGGAATCAGAAAATTTTTAAGTTTAAAGCAGAGTTAAGGTGGTGAATAAAAAAATGTACCTTGGAAAAATCTGGAAATCCTAAACATGTACATATGGAATTGTAAAAAATGAACTATTAAGAAATAAAACTATGCCATTATTTCATCTTCCATAGCAAACCAAAACCAATTTAATGTTTCTCTAAATCATGATTGCAATTTAAGGCTACCCTTCTTAAAAATTTTCAGGATATCTAAAACTTAGATTTCCACTACAGCACTCCAAAGCCTGTTTCACTAGAATATTGCTTTCCAGTGAAAAGTCCTCAGGTCTTCCTGTTTTTCCATCCTTCAATTCCTCTTTATTGTCCCTTGCATGTCTTCTCTGGTTTTCCGAATGAATTTCTGTCTCAATAGGACTTTTCTATATAAACTATTTCTCTTATTTTTCTTTAGTTTAGTCTCATCAATAATACAAAGCAGTCAAGGTTCTCTTTCTTTAGGAACAATCTCTCTCTCTCTCTCTCTCTCTCTCTCTCTCTCTCTCTCTCTCTCATTTCTTTTCCATTCCTTTTCTCTCCCTCCCTTTCACCTTTCCTCTTGGTCTTCTTTCTTTCTTTTCCTCTTTGGCATTCATTTGTTAGATCATTCATTCATCTTTAACTCACAAAATTGTATGGGATGTCCCTCTTGCAGACTGCACCTACAAACGTACTTTCTGAGCAAGATGTCAGTCTCAGAAGGATTACGTCACTTACTTGTGAACATTTCATGAAACACGTCCTCACATCACTCTTCATCGCTGGCTTTTACTACCAAGGAACCTACTAAACTGGTTTCATAGAAGGTCACTTTTTATTTGCAAACTGCATAAACTAAGGATTTTTAAATTCTCTGTATAAATTCTTCTGGACCACTTTAGAACTATTTTCTTTCCTTTATACAATTTCCTTGGAATTGTTTTCACACTACTCTCCTCTCTTGTTCTTTGTATCTTTCTGACTATTCTGCCTCATCTTCACTGGCTTTTACTTATACTTCTCATGTTGTTCTATAAGCTAAAGTTCTATTCTCATTATTCTCTTTTCTCTCTACATGTCATTGGCTCATATCACTTATTAACACTTCCTTTTTTGGTGAAGTCCTGTTGACACAGATTGTAAATCTAGTATTTCACTATTACCTGCATTCTGGGGAATAAATTTGTCCTCTCAACAAAATAATGGACATTTCTTTTTTACTTGAGGTCAACATATTTCAACCAAATTCATAATGTCATTGTCCCTCTATTAAAACTTCACTTTCAATAGCATAATCATTCTTTCAGTCACAGAGACTAAGAACTTCCAAATCACTTGATCCCTGTGTTCTTCTATATACACTGCTAAACCAGTCCATGCACTCTTCCTTTTCTACAATATTCTCATTTCTGCTCTCTTTTCTAAACTATCTACAAAGTTTTTCATTAACTTTTGGCCTTAGCTACCCAATTGAATTCTTTACTTCAATTTTCCCCAGAAAAAAATACAGTTATTAACCTGGGAAAAAAGATCATAAAAAAAGATAAGGTCTTCTGGTATGGTGTTACATGCCCATAATCTGGAAGTCTGATGTAGGAGGATTTCAACTTCAAGCCCAGCCAAAACAATTTAGTGACATACAAGATCCTATATCAAAACATAAAATGGGCTGTGAATGTAGTTCAGTGCAAAGGGACTGTGTTCGATTCTCAGTCTTAGGGAAAGAAACAGAAAAAGGAAGATCACATAGGGTCTTCTGAAATACCTGAAACAGAGTCTAGTTCCTCCATCAGGCAAGTGAAGGTTTGCATTTTCTAGCCTGTTGTAGTCATGGGTTGTACACAGAGAACAATTAGGATCAAGACATGGAGTTTATAATATTATTTTTATAATGGTCACCAGGAGTTAACACAGGAAAATGCAGGAAATCTATCTGCAACACCAAAGACATAGATTATTAAGTCAAGAGCCTAAACCCCACAGCAATGTGCCACATGAGTCCAGATAAAAACCCAGAGCTCATGACAATGCCTCCTACGAGTCCATCTGGAGGTCTAGAGCCACAAGAAGGACTCACGCCAGTTTCTTTTACAGATCTGTGCCGGGAAGGCCTAAGGGTCAGCGGTGGAAGCCAGAAAGTCCATGCCAGCAGGATGAAGGAGCTGTGCTGGTGGGATGAGGGTTCTACGCTGGAGCCGAGAAGTCACACTCACAACAAAGACCAGGGCTATCCTGAAAGGCACCACACCATCCTCAGCAACACGGAGGCCCCAAGCTCCTCCAATCACAAGCACAGTCGGATACATGCCAGGAAGCAGCGTGACGAGTTCATCCTGGAGACCAAGTGGCACACATCTTCCCCTCCAGAGCCAAGAAGCATTGCTTGATGTGAGGACCAGAGCTCCTCCAGGAGAACCAACAGCTCAAAGAGCAACTCGTAGGAGAACCCACAATGCCTCCACGTAACAATGCATTAATGCCTCAACCCTCAACACCTCTCTTCTTCTCCACCTATTTATCCTGGCAACTTTCCTCAGGTGGAGCATCTTCGCTCAATGCATGCTGATGTAATCTAGCTGGCGATAAGCTGGCCACCAGTTCTTAATCCATAACATAGTCCAAATTCTTTTCCTACTTTGTTGTATTATCTGCTCACAGAATGCTGACATCCTACATCCCTTTTTACAAGGGTCTATATAGAGTGTTACTTCCTTGCTGTAAGTTTCATAATTTCTTTCTCTCTTCTTTACTGTGCATTTCTTTTATATGCTCACTTTTTGTTTTTTATTAAACCATTTTATTAAACTTGAGTTTCCAGAGCTGTCAAGGACGAAGCTCAAATACTACATTTTTAATTCCTATACAAACAATATGGCTCTTGGAGCATAAAATATAATTTGTAAATTTCTTAGAATTTAAGTAAAATGGGCTAACAATAAAGGACATATTTAGTTAATTAGTAAGCTCATTTCCAAGTATATGCTAAATTAAAGAGCCACAACTATCTAGATATTTGGTTTAATTCGACTCTGATAGAAAAAAATCTAGTAAACTAACATGTTTTACAATAGAAATTTGATTTGGAAGAAAGTTAAGCAATCCAGTGACTATCGAGAATATTGCATTATGTTTCTCAGGAATTACCAAATTCTAAAAATGAATTCTAAAAATGAATAAATATTCAAGTGACTCTTCTTCTAGGCAGCACCAACGAAGTGGAAAAGAAAAATTTATAATCTGCATTTCTGTAGAAAAACACTTTTACTCACACACACACACACACATACACGCATGCTGTACATGTATACACATTTGTTTTCATCCTACTTGGGAAAATCTCTTTCTGACTCTGCTTCTGAATCACTGTGTGACCATTAATGAATTCACTTCCAGATAGATTCATTCATCATCAAGTTGAGTACTGATATCAGGTCTGGTGATCCCTCAGGATATTTGTGGGATTCAAATGAGAATATAAAATGAGGTGAGGTTTTATTCATGAAGTGTTCTTCCTAGTTACCAACAAAGAGCATTTAACAAAGACTTCTATTGAACACACTATCTTGGTAAACCAATAAAACCATGAAACTAAAAAATGCCTAGCATTTCTGAAGTCCATTAAAAAATCATTATTATAATTCTAAAAGTGAAGCTCCCCTCTCTATCCTTGTAGTCAGAATGACATATAAATGTGAATCACCAAAGATACTACTTAAGAGCAAAATTCTCATTCATGGCTGTGTTAGTTACTCCTAATGGAGGGGCTGTTGTTCTGTCTTTATGTGCAACAGGTTGTCTGCCTAATGTGCCTTAATTTAATCATGTAATAGACTGGAATACTGATGTCATACACTGCCTACATGGATGCCAGAAGCCTGGCTCCCTGTTTATCTAGAATAGTTTTTCCAGGAAAAGCGTACTCTCCCTGATTGGTTTCTTTCAGATAAAAACAACATCAATGCAAGCACTTAGACCAGTGTTGGCAAAAGTATGGCGTATGTGTTATTTGTTGATCTTGTAAGTAAAAATATGTTAATGTATGAGTTGTTTTTTCTAAACTAAAACCTCAGTATTCAAGTTTAATTGCCATGTTGGTACTTTGCCATAAATAAGCAGGTTTGGGGTTGCAGTTTGGATACTCATCTGTGATCTGACTTAGAACATCCACTTTATACTTTCCCTCTAAGGGGATTCAAGGTTTGATGCTAAAGTTTGCCTTTGATAAGCCTCCTCTTCTCCTAGATATCTTCATTCACAACAAATTAAAAGCTATTATCACACCATATTAACCACAGTTTTAATGCCTTTAGTGCATCTCTATAAAATAAAGAGAAACAATTTCTCCATTATAATGGACACAGTATCTTAGCTAGCCTCTTTACGCTATTTATCATGTTATTTGTTGCCCATAATATCACAATGAGCCACAACTGCACAGCTGAGAAAGTTACACATCCCTGAGGGCTTACATTTTAATAAAGAGTACATTTACATTTAATATCTACCTTATTAAAATAAAATACACATACACATCTAAATGGACTAGGGAATTGTGAGTTAACAGCTACCTTATTGAAATGGGTGTTTCTCATTTGCTGAGGAATGGTTCAAGTTAAGGACGATTAACTTAATGCTTTGGCAAAGCTTTTCTATGTGCTTTTTGAATTTCCTTTTTACATCTTTAACTGTCATCTATGGGTGTCTGTTTCAGTTTTCTCTTAAAGAGTTTGCAACTGGTGGAAAATATAGAATTTGGATTTGGAAAGAATCACGAAAAGAGATTTTTCTTTACAACCCATCTAATTTTTTTACAACCCATTTAATTTTAAAGAAAGCTAAAATTTATAAGATGTAGGCTAGTTTAGGAATAGTTAAGACATAGCATTAAACAGACATATATCACTGCACTAAAAAATCTTCTCTTGAAAGATTTCTTTTTACTTTTAAACGCGAAGGTCGAGATGAATCAACTCAGGGTAATGGTGGGAAGATTTGTCATTGTCATACACACAGATGACCTCAGCCACAAGCCAGATTTAGTCTACAGTGATGATGGTGAACATTTTAGAGCTTTCAATGATATAAAGCCCACTGCAGCACACATACCATAGGTTCACCACTGCTGGTCTATAGCCCTCTCTTCTTATCTACCTTCCATAGAATTTGTAGGTGAATGAATATATTAAAGATTTATTTAAAGGAAACATTCCATGGCTCAGATGCCAACATAACACTTAATTTAAACACATTTGCTTACGCAACAGCACCATACAGGTTGAATCTTATTTTTCATTACTATACTCCCAAATACCTATTCTCTGGTGATGAATCCATAAAACATTTAAATGCATGATCAACTAATAAAGTATCTGAGTAATTAATTGAACAGGATTGTTACATCTATATGTATATCTACATCATCTATATATATATCTATGCTCTCAGTTATTCAACAGAAAATCAAATGGTCTGTCCCCAGAGTTCCAGAGCTCAAGGACTAAGCAATTCAAATTGACACTACAAAGAAAACAGAGCAATGGAAAGAGAAAATTAAGGAGGAACTCTTCTAGATAGAGGAGGATCAATAAATGATACATTCTCCTTGCAGAAATATCCTGTCTATGACAGAGAAGAAGTAGAGGATGGGGGAAAGGAGAAGAAAGAGCAAGAGGATAATGGAGTGACGAGTAACATACATTAAAATATATTCAAGTATGCAAAAATGAGACCCATGATTCATGTAATTAGCATGCACTAAAAAAGAATTTTTAGTGAATAAATTCATCCACTAGTAGAGTTCAAAATCTATTGATAAGTGTCCTCTAAATCCCTCTACCTCTGAAACATCTTCAGTCCAAACAAAGTAAGTTTTTTTGCCAATGCATTTTACTTCACATTTTAACTTTTGTTCCTAAATATATTAACAGTTTTCAAGATGGTAACTCACACTTTTTTCCCATCCTGATCTTGAATTCCAGGGCCCAAGAGATCTTCTCACCTCAGCCTACTGAGCACTGCTGGGACTGTAGGCCCACTCAGCTGCACCCAATTAAAATGGATATTTTTAAGGTGGAGAAAGGAACAAAGTTGTTTTTAAGCCAGTAGGTTTAAAACCTGAGCATTAGCAGCACTGTTTCAGTAAAAACAATATACCTGTTAGTATTTCTTGGTAAATTATTAAAATATCCACATGTATAACCACTATGCTACAAAAGAGCACCATAAGCACCACTAGTTGGTTCCACATTATACATATTTTCAACATTTTTCATCAAATTCAGAGAATTTGCATAAAGTTAATACAATTGTTTTGGTTAGTATTAATTTTTACTTTTAATGGAATAAGAAACAGACAAAACAAGCATCATAGTTTTCTCATGTTTCATATCTCTATGAAGACCAAGTAAACAAAATATCCCCATGAAAATGAAGGTGAAAAATCCATATGCATTAGATGTGAAAGCTCTGTGTGCAGCCACAATATATTCCACTTCTTCCTACTCTACCTCAGTTCCCAGAACCCTGTTATTTGAAAGGGTAGGTTATACCTTCCTGTATACCACCAGTTTCAAAAAGACACCATAACATCGAAACATACCTTGAGATAGCAAACACATGTGGAAGATCCATTAGCAAATCATTTCTTTTATCGCCTCTTAACCTCTTTAGGACTTAATTTGCTGGAAAGAATGGAATTTCCTATCTGGATAGCTGCTGGGTTCCATCAAAAGCTAAGAGGTAACCTTTGGAGCAGAAATGAATGGGTAATCCAGACAAGAAGGTGAACCCAACCAAACTGGCGGTCACTTCAAAGTAAAGCACAAGTGACTGAACATATACACTGGAGAGGGTTTGATGTAACTAAATATACCGCAGCAACTGATTCATTCTTTGCCATGTTAAGTCATTTTCAAAGCCAGGCTAGGCAGTGCTTCCCATTTCCCTGCAGAGATACAGAGCCTATTCATAGTGAATCAGGTGACAGAAACTTTGGTTCACATCCAGTTTTGTGGGAAGACAGTCATTGAGTAATTTGTCTAGCTCACAGAAAGACAGTGATCTATGTGTCACATTCTCTCACATTAAGGGAACTGCCAGAGTTCCTGCCAACTTGGATTTATGAAATATTTTTCATAGGGGTGCTGTTATGGTTGATACACTGTGTCAACCTGAGCAGCTTAGAAGTTTAACTAAGAGACTCAGCAGGAAGCCAGGGTTTTTGCTTTGTAAATACCCTCATCCTGTGCAAGAGGAGGGCAAGGAGGGATGGAAGGTAGACTGTGTACAATATAAAGTAGGAAAAGAGGCTTGCTCTGTCCCTTTTTGCTCTGGCTGCTTTTGCTAGTTTCTGCCTGGAAGTGTTGCTCCAGTGCCATGTCACCCCACTTTGGAGCAGCTAATGATGAACTGAAACCTCTGCAAACTGTAAGCTAAATATACCTCTCCTTCTTTCATTGGGGTTACCAGGTATTTTGTTTCTTCAAGGAGAGAAAAGTAACCAAGATGTGTTCTGAACACTGTCATACATTTTATTTGTGATGTGTTGCTTTGCTGCAAACACATTCCATTTTATGTGTTAATTAAAGAAGGTGAAAGTTATGAGCACAGTATACAGTTGGAGATCAGAGGTAACTGATGAAGTAGGCTTGATTCATGGTCATTGTAAAGACTGAACATTCAGTGGTTTGAGAAGCCACTGGAAAGGCTTCTGGTCATGTGCTGGGGCTGGATTCCACAGGTTTGGCACAGTTGCCTGGGCTCCCCTTTTACCAGCTCCAAAGTGACTTTACCTTGGAAGCCTGAAAGTGGCTGCTGTGGAGATACATGCATCACAGAGGTCAGCAAATGTCACTAATCAACTTTTTCTTTTCCACTATAGAGGTCATTGAGCCACCAGTGACTCTGACAAGTGATATGAATCTCTTGTCAATAAAACGACTTTACCAGTTGTTTGGGGAAGTATAAAAATCCACATATTTATGTAAAATGTTCCATGTTTAATTATGCTGGTCACCCTGTATATATCACATAAACATGCCTATGGGGCACTCCACTCACAGTCCCAGCTGATGACCTTACACTGACTCAAGTTTTTGGCTGAGACAGTAAGTGATGACACTGTCATCTGCTATTATGTATTTGGGAAATATATTTGAATATGCTTTAAATATACTTTTTAGGACTGCAAAGGGCACTGTAAATGATGTTCAACAGTGTCTATTGTGCTCTGTATTAAGCAAAGTACAACAAGATACATTACAGAAATAACACAAAGTAACAGGGCCTTTTACAATTATATGGAATGCATTTATTCCTCATGTGACATGCTTGTAACAATGATTTTGTGACTATTAAGTATATCATTATTATATGAATTTTATGAAGCAAGAAACACACTCTGATTTATACACTGAGAGAGCCAGTTATGGAATGCTGCAACCTTCCTTTCATCCTTAAATGCTTACATTTGAATTGAGGATTAATGATCCTGGTTACTTGATTTCAAGGTTTGGCACAGTACAGAGATTAAATTGCTCATAATAATAAAGATAGTGAAAATAAAATTATAATCATTTATATTTAAAGCATTATTCATATTCATGATTATCTCAAGTGGCTTTGTGAATTAGCAATTATTGTTACTACCTATTTTGGAAATGGAAAGATGAACTATAGGGAACCTAACAAAGTTGACCAAAGACTCAGTGTCTGAAACTGAATTGATGCTGAAGCAGGTCTGTGTGGCCCCACAGTCTTCTAACAGGACACATGGGAAGTTTTAAAAAGTTTAATTCTACTCTAAGTATTGAGCCTTATCTCATTAAATATAATTCTGAAAACTTGACAGTTTAGAACACTGTTGCCTCCAATGGAACCGACTCAAATGGCTTTCCCTTCCTTAGACCTAAACCAGTCTATGCACTATGAGGCAGCCACCATAGGGCTTTTCTTGACCTGAATCTCTCAGAGATGTGCCTCTGAGCTCTAAACCTTCTACTCAGGCTCTAGACTCAGCTCACACACCTTTGGCCCACAGCACCACCTCCTCTACTCCTGTGCATCTCCTACTGGCTCCGCAGCTGGGCAGGACACAAATTTCCAATCTTCTACCTCTGGAAAATATGCCACCAATACATAATGAAGATAAATAAAGTAAAGGGTTAAAGAATAAAAGCTTACAGCCTGGAAAGTCTTTTAGTGCTTTACAGGAAGTAGCATATAATCAATGATTTTATCAAGACGACAAGACTTTCTGAGGTCATATCCAACCTGGAAATGCCGCGGGCAGAAACCAACACTGTAAGTACCTCTCTTGACTTGAAATGCTACCAATTGCAGAGAAAGACCTTGATCCAACCCATCGGAGAGAAACCACTTATAGGAGGCGTGTTATATACACATTTTGGAGGAATGAAAAACTAAATTCTTTCTTCAGACAAATAATTGTACTAAAACTAAGCAAATAAATCTGGTAAGACTCTACATTTAAGTCTGAATTTCAAGAAGTTGCTGATAGACTACCAATTCATAGTCATTTAAGTTATTTTATTTCAAATTCATAATATAAGAAAAACAAACATTTCAACAAAAGCAGGGTGAGGAGGAGAGCTCAACACCAAACATGGCTTGTGAATAATGAGGAATAGTAGGAGCCTGCATCACAGGAAGGAAATACACATTGGCTGATGATATGACACCTTTCAGTGCAACCAGGATAAGGCACTCACTCTCTTCTTAAAGAGCAGCTTGGTCAAAATTTGTTTCTTGCATTTCATAAAACATGTCATTTAATGTTATGTAATTAAGCTACATATGTATAAAGCAATACCTTATATTATGGCCACTTTGTTTAAACTTTTTTAACTGTTTAAGGTAGGACATTAAGAACTCTTTAGACACAATGAAGAAAAGATAGATAGTTTTGATAGCATTTAGAAGACTCTAAGCCTTGTGCATCTTGGCTCCCAGTTTGTCCCCAGCACTTTTATTTCAACATCTAGTTCAGTGCTTGGAAAACCAACACGTTTCCAAATTACTGGTTGCATAACAGAACAAAGGAATACTGTCTAACAGCCATCAAAGGCTTAATGCTTCATCCAGTCCTGCAAATTGGAGAAGCAACACCTCTTAGCAGTACTGAGGGGTATGATTCCTTATTCAGGTACCTGGCACTGTGTAACGTGTACTATCATTTAGGACAAAGCTTGACAGTTCCACATTTGAGAAAAGTCAAAAGGATTGTTAAGGTTTAATTTATAATTACTTTTGTTTGTGTGTGTATGTGTCTGTCTTTATTATTCTTTGTATTACACAATTACACAACACATTTCAATTCCTTTTTCATCCACTTTTCCTCCATTGCCTCCAACTCTTTTGATTCTCTTCCCTTTTAAGAAATGTCTGTCTCCCTACTTCCTATCTTTTATTTTGTTCTTTATTTATTCTTTGGCTTTCTCTTTTCTTTGTTTCATTATGGGCTCCATGCCTTTAGGGCTCCTTGCAGAGTCAGACTTTGTTTTCATCTAATGATTGGTCATCCTGGGTTTGGATTCCTAACCCTCTCCAGCAGCATTCCACACTCAGCCTTCTTATCATTTTTACACCCAGCAGGCTTCCCTGAGGGTTGTACTTGTGAAATAAAATTTACAAAGAGAGTCGAGCAGATGTACTTCCATCTATAAGAAAAACCCCCAGTTTCCCTCAGTCCTGTTCTCTCCTGAACTTAGAAGCAGGAATTTTAGAGCAATGCTCAAAAACATCATTCATGGAGATTATCTTACCATCTTTCTTCAAACTGTAATACCAGTTGGACCCATATATTTCTGCGAAGGGGCTCAAATAAACATCTGTGTGCAGTATGCAACCAAAAGACCATCTTTGAGATACTATTACTTGCTGAATGGGGTAGAACACAATGAAATGGAATGGAAATTGAGTCTAAGAGCCAGAATGTGCCTAGTGTGTAGTTTTGATTTATGTTTCCTAAAGAAATCTAACAAACATAAGTTCCTCTTATGTGCAATATGTAAATGAAAGGAGTTTTGTGGGCAGGTCATACTGAAAAGCAGAGTTGAAAGCAGTGCCACCCATTTCTGACCTGCCGGTGATCATCCAAGTACTTTTCAGTTTGCCCTGTTTCTCAACCTCTTGCTGGGAATCTCACACAACTATGAATGTTCTTAGGGAAATGGAATTCAGTGTTGCTCACCTATGGCTGCACACGGGATCCAACTGGACAGGTTTAGAAATGTGGCTCTGGGATCCAACCCCAGAGAGATACATGATTTGGTCTGGGTTTGGGTTCCAGGACATCAGGGTTTAATCAGTACCCGAGGACCTTATACAAGGAGAGCCAGAATTTGGCAAACTTGGCCAAATGTGACTTCAACTGCTGGCTCACATCATGAATGCATGGTTCCATATTGCTGGAGAAGGCTGAGGATTTCAGAAAACACAAAATTCAGTGCTCCCTTCATCTCTAAAAAGGAGAATAAATCCCTTATTATTCTTTGATTAAAAAATGAAAATAGGAATCCACTTTCTTGCTTTATGAGCAATTACCAACCACCTGGCAGATATTAGAAAGAATAAAGGGAACGTCAAACACACAGGAAAGCAGCTACAAAAACAGAACTGTGACATGCAGACTAGGATAAGTGAGACCGGGATTTGGTGCCATCAGTCATCCAATCCTTTTGTACATGAAGTTGGAAGAGCTCCCCCTCCCCGTCTCTCACCAAAGCTGTACTGGGGAGCATTCATTTCCTCAGCAGGGCGCTAAACTTCCCTATTTATCAAATGGTTTTGAGGTAGTTTTTCTCTTAAGGAAAGTCCTTGTTCAATCCTATTAATAGGATACTTCAGTGATTCTTGTAGTGGGATTCATTTCATGAAATATTCTCTCTTGCTTCCATAGAACCTTGTGAAAATCCTTAAAATCTTTATCCCAAATTCTGTCCCTCAGGAAGGAACTACAAGCTGGCCCGCCTGCTACAAAGTTTGGAAAATAAAAGTCATCGAAAACATTAAAATTCCATTAAGTTTATGAGTTCACCATACAAAATGAGCACTTTAACTTTTTTTCTAAATTAAACAAACAATGTGTGTTTTTTATATTTTAAGGGCCAAGGACTATCATTCTTGTCCTGGCACTTATGACACCATTAAACATATGCTGCCAAGCCTTTTTGTCCTCCAATAAGCTCTACAGGAAGACAATTAAGATTTCTCTGCCAGCACTTTTTCTAAGCAGCAACAAGATTGTGAAACAGAAATACATAAATTTTTATTTAACCACTGCAATGGGCAATGGATACGGTCAGAAACTTCTGAAGAGAAGAACTTCATGAATGCAGAATCCAATCTCCCTATTCCCAAACAGGACCTTTCTTTTTCTCTCACGCCAAACTCTCCTCTCTTCTCAGATTAAACTTTGACCAACGCTATGAATATATGTGCCACAATACACAGAGAAAGATAGTTGAGATATTGTTCAGTACCACCAAAATGCAGCAATCCCTACAATTGTTTGTATGGTTGTGTGTGTGTGTGTGTGTGTGTGTGTGTGTGTGTGTGTATGAGCGCGTGCACGTGCACATGCGTGCATGTACACATGTGCCTGTGTGTGTAGGTTGAAAGAGGGTGGAATATGACACTAAACTATCTCAAAATAACCCTGAACAAGTAGGCTCAGCAAGAAATAGTGTGTCTATGTTGTGTGAGTAAAATAAATCTCTCATTGAAATTTCAAGATTTCTATGTGGTAGTGCACTCCTGTAATCCCAGTACTCAGGAGGCTGAGGCAAGAGGGTCATTGCAAATTCAAGACCAGCCTGAGCTACAAAGTGAGTCTGAACTGCATAGTGAAACCCTGTCTCAAAAGAAGACAAAAAAAAAAAATCAAGACCCCAATTTATAAGTAGTCTATAAGTTGAAAATGAACAATAAGAAAGCACAAAGCAGACAGCAGGCTAAAGCACAGGACAAGAAGAACCCTAAGGGCATTAGAACTGGGGCCCCCTTGGAGGGTCCTTTCTGTGTGCATTGTCTGCTTACTTTACTTTCTTCCCACCTACAATTAAGTATGGTGCCCAGAACTAGGCCAGATTTACTGACTCCTAATGCAGGGCGGAGAGTCCACTAACATTCCACCTAGAGCAAGAGGGAAGTCATCCCGATAAAGCCCACTCCCCCAGGGACACTGCAATAGACAGACACCAGAGCAGGAAGAAGGAAGTGGCTTTTGTTGGGGATGCAAAGGTAGAATTCAGTTTACCTGTGATGTCGGAAGTGCTACTCATGGGTTGTTGCTGTTTGTTTGTTTGTTTGTTTTCCCCTTCAATCCTAGAGTTGATCTTCTCCAGCTCTCTTGGCTACAGTTTCCCTAACTGTAAGGCCCTGACTATTAAGAATTTTTAAATGTAGGGAACTATAGGGAAGAGTCAGAGTGGAAATGTGCATGGAGAAGGAGTGAAAGGACTTCTGTCAGCATCCTACAAAGAGGAGGGCCAAGGAGGTGGAGCGATGAGAGGAGAGAGGGGGCCTGGCACGAACCAGTCTCTTATCAGAGCCTGCTGTCCCTGTCAACTCACTTCCAAAGTGGCCCCTCATTTCTTCTTCTGTATTTTAACAGAGCCGCAGTTGCTTTCAGGAAAGAAAATGAGTTTAGATGAGCCCTGTCTGGAAATAAACCCAGAGGTTATTTGTGAGAAGCAAATGTATCCATGGAGAAAATCAGTGGCATTTGGAAGCCTTGATCATGTCTACCTAATACCATCAGCGCTGCTCAGCCCCCAGCGATGCTCCCTGCTTGAGCCTGCCTGCTCTGCAGTTTGCAGGGCCCTCCAGAGAATTCTCTACAACATCAAAGCGGGGACATTTACCTCCTCGAGGAACACTAATAGTTGGCAGCTTTGTTTTCAGCTCATCTCCTTCCACAGCCCCCACCCTTGGCTAGTCTTTCAAAGGCTGCTGCCAGGAGCCTAGGAGTGCTGAATGCCCTCTTGGCTTTACAGAGGACTTCTCACTTACTGACTTCTCACTTCTGACTTACATTTCAAGCAGAGCTATGAAGTTCCTCATGAATCTAGGTCTCCTCTATTATATGCATCCGAATCTAACAACCAGAAGAAAAGAGGCTCAGAAGATCAGAGCTGTTCCAGCCCAAGCCCATACACTTTGCTCTAAAATAGAAATACTACAGAAATGCCCTATAGCACTGGTTCTTTCTTAACTGCACTACAAGTGATCTCTGCAGGGACACGTGACAATGACTAGCCATGTTGTTTGGAATATCAACCTAGCAAAGTGGGGTCAGCTACTGGCATCTAGTGGGGATAGGCCAGGAACGCTACAAACACTCGAAAACACATCTGAGCAAAAAACTTCCCCAGTCCTAAATCAGTCTAGCCACTGCTGAGAAACCCTGATGTAATCTTAGGCTTTGGAAACTTGAACACTGAGCCGCTGCCTGACCTGCTTTCTCATGCTCTTTTGAGCAATTTAGACAATAGACACCTCCTCCTTTCCAGTATTGCCCCAAGGGTGGGGCTGTGGGATTGCATGGAAGGAGCGGCCAAGCGTACTGTATCCACTTCTTTTGAACAAACACTAAGCCAGGACATGCTCCTACCACCCAACTGAGAGTATCTGGCCCATCCTTATCCTTTGTTTCTTTTAAGCAGTCTCCTAGAAAATATAAAGCCAGGGACTAAAAAGCAAATTAAACTTAGAGACATCTAATCCTGCTTCCCTCTCAAACTATCTTTCCCCACAGGCTGCTGGATCAAAGCAAGCACAAACCTGATTTAAGAAAGAAGCTATTAAATCATTTGAGAATCAACATCCAACTGCAATAAGCACATCAGTATAGATCTGCATAAGCCAAGCTAGTGCTCCTGAGCTTCAGAAAGCCTCAGAATCATCCAAAGGACTTGTAAGCCAAAGTCATAGATGCCGTCACTATGGTTGCTATTCAATACACATAGGGGGAAGCTCACGGACTTCCGCTTCTAGACCAGTTCCTGGTTGACACTGATACCGCAGGCTGCCTCAGCAGCCACTTTGAAGACTATCAGATGAGACCAGCTACATTTGATTCCAAAGTGTCTGTCCAAAGAGTAAGTGTAGCAGGCAGAATTTTAAACCAGGTGTTAACCTCCTAGAGAATTCCATCCCTCTCCCCCTAGTGAGGAAAGCCAAAACTAAACCAATCTACCTAAAGCAAAAGACTTGTAGAGTAGAAAGAGTCAGGAGGTCTCATCAGAACCCTGCTTCTGGGCATGGGAACTCCTGAGGCTGTGGGGCTGAGTGAGTTCTAGTTTCTGATTCTTGGATCCTCTTATCTTACCTGCTTCACAGTCTTATGGAAATTATTCTTTGGGATTGTATTAAATGATAAATTGTATTGTAACACTAGTGGTATATTGATGTAAGGATGTCTGTTACTCAGCAACTCGCCTGAAGCCACAGTAAGCAACCGAAGTTCTGCTGAAGGACTGTGCTCTTGGCTAAGTGTTATTTTTCTTTTTGGAAACTTATGAACCGGAAAAGCACATGCTAGAACATCACTCTTCTGTTTAAAGAGTTCCAGTAAAAGAGTAAAGAAACAAAGACACAGGATTGCTGTTGGATTCTTAAAATTTGCGAGTGCCAAATGCCTCACCTAGCAAAGTCAAATATGTATGCACATGAAACATCAAGTTAAAATGCTGATTTCTTAAAAATAAATATCTGGTGAGAATTTGCTATAGTGGTAAAGGAAAATAATTCTGCTCACTATCTATAAATTCTTAAGACCTCCAATTTTAACCTGAGATCCACAACCCAAAATAAGCGTGATATATGTGAATCCTTTAATTAAAAAAAATTAAATTCATATATATTTAAAATTTTAAAACTAAATTGCCTATATGCATTTAAAGTTTATTAACTACTTAAGCAAAAGCAAGACTTTAATTCTGGATAGCATTTGAGATCATTTAAAGTACACTTTTCAAGAGTACAATTTTCTAGTTTCTAAAATATAGAAATGACTATCATCTTTTCTTCATTTAGCAATTATGGCATCAAATCATTTTCATATTAGCCTTTGTGGGGACTCAAACATAAACAAAATTATTTCAATTCTCTGCGTAAAATTGAAAATGAGTAAGTATTTTAGTGTTAAGTTAAATATTTATTTAGAAGCAGTTTGTAGGATTAGGGATGAGGTATGTGTGTGTGTGTGTGTACACATGAATATGTGAATGTGGCTTTGCATGCATCTGTGGTACAATTACAAATCTTTTGTAAGAGTGACTGTTGTCACAGTTACTAACAATTATAAATGAAGACATTTTAGCCAGCATTTTCACAATGTGTTTGCCATTTCCACCAACAGATCTGGAACTGAGTAAAAAATCCACAATTTTTTTGTAAAGGTCTCTGCTCAAAGCAGGGCGAGAATTTTGGATAATGGTGAATTAATTTACTTTTTCCAACATTCTTTCTTTAACTTATTTTTGGACACAGGATAAGCTGTGCATTATTCAACTGGATGAGCTTGGAGAGAGTGAGAAACCAACACCATAAGCTGTGCCCTAAGCCAATCTACCACTTTCAAAGATCTCTTATTTGTTACTATTAACAATTATTTTGTGATAATACTTAACAGAAAATCTACTTTCTTAGTCAATTATTCAGTGTTGCTAGCTACACACATTGGGCTGCAATTTAAGTTTTTAAAGAATTTGGAGTGTGACAGATTTCACATTATTCATCATCTGCATATAAATTACCAGAGCAGAAAATCCACACAGGTGTACTCTAGCAGCACCTGTGTTAGGGGAACACAAGCCAGCCCCTTCGCAAAAAGGGATAAATTATTTACCAGCTGTCTGAAGAAGTCCTGAACAGTCCATAGAATCCCTGAAATAATGGATCTCCAGGCTTCATCTGTCCTCTCTCCATTTCTCTCACTCTGATGTTTTTCCCATTTGCTGGGAGACTGCACATTTGTTTACCTAAGTTATTTGCTCAGGGTAGGCTGGTTGGGGAAAAGAAGCACCCAGGGAATCCCGCTCAGGGACCTAGAGGAGGGAACTTGATGATCCTAGATGGGGAAGAAGGAGGTGACAATGGGAAGAAACTGCAGGGAAACAGCAAGAATAGAAAGGAACATTCTAGAAACTTCCATTTTCTGCTGCATCTAAGTAAAAAGGGAATGATAAAAGGGTGCTGGCACCCATCACAGAATCATTTGGGAACGTTCATGTTGCCTTCCCATTGAAGAGACCTACTCTTCCAATATTAGTAGCTAAATGTTCCCTTTACTTTTCCTTTAAAAATTGCTGACATCATGAGACAGAAAAAAGATACTGAATATGGTTTTAATATGTAATGATGTCAACTAGGGTAGGACTAACGACTTTCCAAAAGAAGGGGCCAGCAGCTGAGACAAGAAACTATATATGACACTGATAGGTGGCTATTTTTAATTCTTTATTTTCTCAGCCCAGACATTATATACATATGAATAGAATGTAAGGGCTGTCCAACAAAACACTCTAAAATTGTATAAGCAAATAGGAAAATGCAAAAAAAAAAAAAGCAAATAGGAAGATGCTTTGTTCTTTAATGGAAATTTTTGGTAAAATTGTAGTTAGTGAAACTTAAAGGGTTTCAAATTAATTCAAGTGGGTCACAGCCAAAATTTCACTGTAAAGGGACAGAATACATTTAAATGAGAATTGTCATCATGCTTCTCATGGAGCACAGGTAAGAGATTTCTGTATACTGGTGCTGAATTCACTGTAACCATCATTAAAATCACCTATATGTTTATATATCATTGCTTTTTATCAGTGATCACAGCTGCCTTCACAAGTTTATGTTTGTGCGTGGTAGTTTGTTGTTTTTGTTAATGTTTATCTATACTTAACTAAATCACAAACTCAGAGGCTTTGGATTTGGCTTGCCATTCTTATATGGAACATTAAGCAAAATATTTGGCCAAACCAGGAATCAAAATTATTTTACCAAATAAATGTTAAATAAATTTAAGAGGAGTCAAATACAGAAAATAGATACCATGTGGACATTCTGGGTCCAAACAGGCCTTTAAGAAGCAAGGCTCAATCCTCAAAGGGACTTGGAGTTTAGCTCAGTGTCACAAGTGCCTGCCTGGCAAGCATGAGACTGTGAGTTCAATCCCCAGTATCAGAAAAAAAAAAAAAATCCAATGTGTAAAATATTAAATAACTTTTAAAATTTTGTGAAATGTGGCTTTATATCATCCCTAAGAAAAAGAAGTAACTCACAAACATTATTACTTCCAATCAACTAATCCTACAAAATTAATAAATTAATAACTAGCCACATGACTTTGTTCTTCCTGCTGCTGTTAATCCATTCATTTTATTAACATATCACAATGCTTTGCATTCAAATTTATCATTAAAGTTTAGAATGACATAAAGTTTAGAAAAACATAAAATATGACCAAATGTACTGGTTCACTGGATTAAGACAGTAATTGTGTTATAAAAGCATGTACTAATGAATAAAATGGTTATTAAATGATTTGACAATAACTAATTGGAAAAAATAGGAGTCATTATATGTTTCCATTTGCTAAATTGATTTTGATCACTGATGAAAACATTAATAAAAGTAAAGTTGCAAGAGAAAAATGGAAAACCCAATTTCTTCTAAGGAATGATAAATTATTCATAAAGTGACATTTTTAATTCATAAATATTTCTGAAGAAAAGATAATTTTATAGAACGAAGAGCTACAGATCAACAGTCAACATCCAAATTTTCTCTGAGTTTTCCCTTTGATTTCATGGTAAACAAATTAAGAATGATTTTGAAATTTCAAAGAGACATCAACTTCAGGGATAATTAAAGTGAAAAATGGATCCAGTATCTTCTGCAGTTTCTTGCTGAATTGTTGTCACATCAAAGAGATTGTAAGTAAGCAGGAGGGATGTTTATTCCAAATTTTAGAGAATTTAAATGCTAAAACTGAACACTTGGAAAATATTATTGGGCCAAATTATTGAAAGTACTTTTTAAGACCAAACTGTCCTCTTACTGGTCCAAACAAGTTTAAAGTCATCTTCATAAGCACAGCTCCATAAATGTAATTGTCCCACTTGAACATTATAATGGATCTATTTGATCATTCCAAAAATTTTCTATTCAAGATCCTCCCTGATACTTTCTCAGTCACCTTTACATAATCTCACAATATATTCAATGCTCCAATTGCATGAGATACTTGTTGTTCTACCAAAACCTGCATTCTTAAGCTCTGATATTCCTTCAAACTGTTTCTTTTGCCCACTGAAAACATGCAATCCCCCAAATCCTACCCCTAAGGCCATTTCATCTGAGAACCAGTCCTTAAAACCACCTACTTTGTTTCTCTATTTTTTTATTCTATATCCCCACTACATCTCTAATTATTAATAGCATATTTTGTTTTTATTAGGCTTTCATTTGCATATCCATCTTCTCTATCGTATATTTATAAATTTTAGAGGAAAAAGATAATTTTTTCTTGATTTCTTCAGTTTTTCCACATTCATTCAATAATGTCTGTAAATACTTTATGTTAAAAACAAAAACGATTTTAATGTATGTCCCTTTATAAAGTAAATTTTTATTTATTTATTTATTTTTTATCAGTACCAGGGATCGAACTCACGACCACTCACTTGCAAGGCAGGCGCTTATGCCGCTGAGCTAAATCCCCATCCCTTATAAAATAAATTTATAAATAATTAGAAATGTGTCACATTACCAGAAATGATTGCCTAAGTTTGCATTTTTAGAGCAACTTAGATGTTCTTAGAAAATAACACACATTATGATTGCTTTAACTTTTACCAAGGTTACATGGATGGTGAAATCTAACACTCAGTATACATAGTAAACACTAGAATTTAATATACTTTCATCTTTGGGATTCATTGGAAATTGAAGAGAAGAATATGGAAATAGAATAATGGTTCACACTAAGAAAGATACTTTGTTAAAACCAGACTGGGGGGAGGAAATCACCTTGAGGAAAATATGATCCAATTATATATTTTAAAAATTTGATACACTTTCCATATTCTAACAACCTAGATAAATTTAACTTCTGAATTCTCTAAAGTTTGCCCTTAAGGAAATGATCAGACTATAAGACATACAAGGTGACTACATAAGCAAATACCTTTGGTAATTGCTGGTGAGTTAAAAAAAAAAAAAAGAAAGAAAAATCATAATACTTTGGAATTCTAAGCATTTTCACAATGCAATGGAACAGGTTCAAAAAAGCTGTTAGATGTTATTATTTTGGCTGCACCATGAATATCTATGCAGAGTTGAAATTTTGGTATGTTACGCTGCTTTATTAAGGGACTTTTTTTGTATGCATAGAGAAGCAGTGCCTTTTACTCATCCCAATGGGTTTTATTTAACGTGGTTCAGATTGTATGGCTTTCTTTCATTAAGTATTCTTTCTGAGATTCACTTAATAAGTAGATCATGTTGGCATACTCTAATACACTGAGGCACAGTATCAATTTAGGACAACTTGTATTTTAAATTAAGAATAACTGACCTGATTTTATGAGAATATATTCTCATGCAAATTATACCAAATTCAAAGGGATAGGCTTGGTGAAGATGGATTTATTTAGCCCAGTTCCTTTTCTGGCAAGAGTCAAGAGAAGCTCTGTTACTGAAATCCTGACACCTCAGCATCTCTCGCTTCATTCTTCCACTTTTGTTGTGATTTTTCTCCCTCAACTCTCACTTGTTCATTGTTCTCTGCATCCTATATAAACACGTTTCTCTCCATCAATAGTCAATCACATTTGCTACTGAAATTTTGAAACACACTGACAGTCTAGTGGCAGGTCTTTAAATTCTTTTAAAAGTATCTTAAATTTACCAACTATGTTTCTTCACTCTTTTTGTGTAAAATCCAGTTCTCTAGTGCACTGTTTATGGAAAGTCGTCTTTGATTCCTTCCACTGCATATACAGATCATGTCCTTGTACTATGAGGTGACAAAAGAGATACTTGGAAATTGTCTAAAATATTCTTTTAAAAATAATTTCTGTACAGTGTTTAATATATGCTTTTTTCTTCACTCTTCTATAGGATCCTTGGTTGCCTTTTTCTGAATTACTCTATTCTCATCTTCCTAAGTCTAGTTTTCAGAACCACTGCTTTTCATAAAACTTTATTTTTTTTAAAACCTAGATTATTCCAGAAAAGTCTCACTTCTAAGGATGAACATGATGTAAACAATGCAATGAATGGAAATCAATATTGCACCTAACAGAATAAAAATTTAGTTTGTTGGATTTTGTTCTAGAAAATTTGTCTTGTAGCCAAAGCAGACAAGTAGCATATGATTGCTCGCCAGTTTAAAAGCTTTATGAACACGAACCTTCCTAACTGTGGTATTAGTACACCTGCCACAAGTTCTGTGATTAATGACTCACTTCAACTTTGAGAAAGTGGATTAACAAAAATTTAACGCCTTTTATTTTCATGAAGAGAATGAGAGAGAGAGAGTAGATTCTGGCTAGAATTCTTAGTTTTCAGCAGTGTTTTTCATGTACATTCCCAGGCACTATAATGCAATATCTTAGATTTTCCTCTCCCACAACTAATATCTAGTTTCTGCCTGGATTCTCCCTTCCTTTGGGCACACATGCTGACTCCTCACCACCAACTTCTGACAACCACCTCTGCGTGCTAAGTAGTTTGTCACCAATTTGGATAGCACCAGCTTGAACATACAGCAAAAATATTTTATTCACTACTTATCCTTCTCCTACACATGAGCACAAGATCAATTTTGAGCATCTCAGGTTGAAATTCAGGGTTTTCTTATTTTATGATCTTAACAGCTCATTAAAGTTGAACTGATTTGGGAACCCTTAAACAGTTTAAGAGAAACAAAAAAATATCAACAAGTCTTGACTTGAGGCCTTTAAGTTTGATTTTCTAAATCTTTCCTTAATATTTATATCCTATGCCACCCTCAATTCTTTCAACTCCTATTTATTTGTTTTCCTGGTTCCTCTTCGAAATGACACTTAGTCGCATGCTGTTCTCACTAGGTAGAGAGGAGCACCGCTTTCATACACAACAGATACACACAATGTCTTATTTACTTTGATTGTCTAGGTCTATGGAAATCATAAGGAAGATGATAAAAGCTAAACTTAAAGGTGTGTCATATACATGGAGAGAAAGAGACAAAGAGCAAGTGAAGGAAGAAAGGAAAAAGAGAAACGAAGACAGACATAGAGAAAAAGACAGAGAGGGAGACGGAACCCTTAGGTACCAAGTCTTTTAGGAAGTTAGTCAGAACCATTGCTATTTTAATTTTGATCCATGTTACAGCAACACAAATAACTGCTGGGAACTTGTTAGAAGTATAGAATCTCAGACCAACTTAAAGAGAAGCTGCATCTTAACAAGATACCCAAGTGATTTATATGCACATAAAGTTTTATTTCTATATGCATAAATCACTGTAATAGATAACATGCGTACCTCACAAGAGCTGATATGCACTACATCTGGTGTATGAGGCATTGTGGGGTATTTTTTTTTCATTTGATGCTTTTTCTTTAAAGATATAACAAAAGTGGATTAAAGCTGACTCATATAGTCTGGCAAGAATCAACTGTTAAAATTTTAGCAAGTTTCTGAGACAACTGCCATTTTTAAGAATTGCACAAATTTGCAATTCAATAAAGTGGATCAGAAACAAAGACAATATATAAAACTTATCATTTCTTTTTTTATTCATTGAATTATTATTTGTATCTTGAATTTAGTTTAAAGTCAGACCTATTATATCTGCTAGGGATAATGTTAAATAATGATGTAGATATTTCTTGACAACTCTGCTCAAGAGTCTCTGGTTTGTGCCTTAAAATCAGCTACAGTGGTCCCACTCACACAAATCCACAAATACTGCAAATTGAACTTAAAAGTATTGTTTTGATCATTTGGATTTAAGAAAGTGATAGAGAAAATGGTAACAATACAGATTAAATTTAGAGTGTGTTATAAAACATACACTTTAATACGCATGTTTTTAAGAGTCACTTAAACATTTATGAATATATTTCTGGGTAAAGGAATTGGAAATAAGATGGCCCTATAGTGAATACAAACCTAGCAAAGTTTTTATGTAGAAAGATTTTTAGATATCTGTTAAAATTAATCCTTATAGACATCCATTGCTTCATTTAATCCACACTAAATTTTCTTTAAGCCTATGTTAGACTGTTCTAGTGTAACAAATTATTAATTTATTAGAGAGGTTCTGGTCCCACGTGTTTATGGGTAGATCAACTAAAGTCTCCAGATATGGAAGCTCTTTGGGCCTATTTCTTTCACTGTAAAATATGGAATTTATACCCTATAAAGTGTCATGTTCTCCAGAACTGTTGTTAACAGAGAATACTGTAAGCATGTAGCTGTAAGAGACCTGGAGACAAACAACTTTCTGTTTCTCATAGGGTTTTCATCAGATCAAAATTACAAAAAATCTGAATTAGGAGCTTTGTTTAATCAAACTATTGATTTACTCTCTAACTTTGCTCAATTAATGGCAAATATACCTGAAGAATATCTAAAATTTTCAATTAACCAGATATAGAATTTATTGATCCAATAGTAAGTCTTGCATCTGACTGTTTAATCTAGACTGTATTTTTCAGTCTAGATTGCTAAGAATAACACACAGAAAAATACTAAAGAATCATTCCTGCTTCTTATGTCTATGGAGATCGGGGCGGGGGGGGCTCCCTACACTGTGGAGTTTCCACTCATATACATAATTTAATAAAAATGTCACTATATTTTCTTGGTTACTCTTTATTTTAAACATCAACATAATCATTGTCTACCATTACAGAGGCAGGTACAAGGAGATGGTGCCCGCAGAGGAGCAAGAATAAACTTTATCAATGCACTGTCCTGTGTGACCTGGCTCAGTTTAGCTATGGTGTGGGAAAAGATCAGTAAGAAAATCTGACAAACTTCCAACTTTATTTGTATTCCAAGATACAAATATTAAGTACATTGGTTCAATTCATTTATAGATTCTTTTCCTTATACTTTTGTCATTTTTTTGTACTTTCAAAGATTTTTGCCATCAACAGGTAAACATTTATTACCTCATTATAAAGAATTTTTGTAGACAGACAGTGGGATAAGTTCCTTCTGGCCTTCCTGGAACTGGAGTATGATTACAGAAGCTTAGGGTAATTATGGATGCTTGAAATGGTAGAGTTTAACAGCTGTATGGACTCTCACCCATATGCATAAAATAACAATCTTCTGAAATGTGTGATGTTTAAAAACACAGAACAAGTAATGCTACCTTTACCTATTGTTAACAGGAAAGACACATTCCATCTCATTACTCCCTAGAGAACTTATATGTAAGTCAAGATTTGAATTAATACATATATATAATTATTTGTATATAAAAGCTTCTGACAATGACAAACTTCCTAGGATTTTTAAACAGCCCTCATTGAGCATATTTTGATATTCTGTGCCTTTTTGACTACTCATGACTAATTAACAGCGTCAGCGTTGTAACATGTTTGAAAATAGATGAGTGTCTGTAGGGACTATTTAATTTTGAAGGCCTCTTGCTCTATGCCAAAGGGGCTCACACTGCAGTGCATTTGTGCACATAATTCACGGTCATCTAACCACAATTCCAGCGACAGGCTCAGCAGAAGCCTTCACTGCTACCTCTTCCTAACCTGCCCCTCTAGTGGGCTCCCCTTACGCACTGCCCTTGGGACAGGAACAGGTCTCCAAAGAAAAATAAAAAGCAAAATGAGAACCTACCAATTCAGTAGACATCTTAAGCTTCTCAAACAGCAGGACATTACATGAGGTTATTTAAAAAAGAATTTCTTCTTTTTAGGAGGCAAAGGATGTGTTAGGAGCTGGGTTCTTTAGACAGGCTATGTGAGTTCAAATTTCACCTACTCCTCTATAGGTAGGTAACATTAGACAAATCACTTCAGGTCTTGAATGTACAGTTAATTTATTGGTATAATAATTATAGCATCACCCTCAACAGGTAGCAAAGATATTAAACAAGCAAATACAAACTTGGAGCACAGAACAGAAGAAACACTCACTCAACGTTAGTTACATATCACTCCTTAGTTAAATTGTGTATACTACACTAATATGATGTGTATACTACACTAATATGATGTGATGTCACCAGTAGGTTTGGGAATCTCATGCTGCATCATAGTGGGCCTCCTGAGCATTTCAGCTGTCACCAGTTGACAGTCGAGTTTGACTTTGAAGATGAACACCATGGTCACTTTCAAAGCCATGGTCACTCTTAGGTTGACCATTACTGTGCACACTTGTGAGAACTTGTCCTCGCTAAACTTGTTTTCTCTAGCGTAAAATGAGGTAAGGCATGTTTTGCATGGATTGCACGGAGATTTCATAATCCCTACATCAACTACCTTACCCAACACCTGGAACCCAGGAAAAATTCACTATCAACATACACCTAATCAATTCGAGCTATGCAAGTGTTTGCCTGAGGTGGCCATCTAGGCTATTTCCATTGATTGTAATAATGCATGTTGAGTTAGTGCTCCATCAATTACACTAATCTAAATCACTTTTAAAAGATATTTAAAGCCAGGTATCCCCCAATGTTTTCTTAACTGCAGTGAGTGCAAAAACTATACGAGAGCAAGTAGAATTTTTTTATAAATCTCAAATATTTTTCTTAATTGCTGACCGTAGTAATATCCAAAGACCAGAAAAGGCATAGTTTTTAAGCAGCGAAAGATTAAAACTCATCTAAAAGCTGTTTCCCATGCATTCATTCACACACAGAAGCTTGCATGTACATACACAAGCACACAAAGAATAGCGGTTTGGAATTCATTTTTAAAATCGACAATTGCATCATTTGGGGGCGATTATGTTTATAGTACACTATGTAACACAGACATGGTTCATAGCAGATATTTCCCACACATTGGCTCGCATCTGTTTAATTTTCACAAACAGTGGAGATTTATTTAAAATCTCAACATAGAATTGAGGGTCAGTGCTCTAGGTTGCTGTAAGTTAAATTGCAAGTGAATTTTAAAAACTAAGGTTGCTTATGAATAAGGCTCAAAATCATTTTTGGCATTGCTATCTAAAAATAAATATTTTATGAATAATTCATGTGAGATTATATATGTAAAATCTTACATAATATATATTTTTAGTCCTTAATATGTGCTTTGTTTTTGCTTTTTAATTTTTTTAGCACAGTCCTAAGTAAAGAGTTGTCTATTAATATTTTAGAATGCAAGTAAGGCAGAACATAATCATATTCTGTGGGAAAGGGGGATTTCTTGGTAGGCATTTTCCACATGCCCCCTCCTCATCAGTTTTTATTCCAATTGCTTTCTACTCACCAAAAATGCTGAGCATTCTTTTCCTCCAGCATGACACAAATTTCAGCAAGACCAACAAAAATTTAAAAACCTTGTACCATAGATGACAGACTGCACATTTGTCCTGAAATGTGGAGCTTCAACTTGGGATAAAGAATAAGTCAAAATAAAATTCAATGGGATTTTACATTTATTTCTAGTAAGTGGGGGACAGGCATACACATGTTTACATGTACTATCAAAATGTGTAGAAGTGAAGAAAATAGGGAAAGACAGTATCTTTTTTTAGTGGTATTTCAAGAGGAGAGTTTTACCAATTCTATTGTTTAGCCACACACATATTGACAAATAGGTCACAAGTGACAGTAAGAAAACATACAAATTTTCAAACTGTTTGTGGTTTCTAAGTGGAAAAGGCTCAAGGAAATCACAATTTTCATAGAGATTAATAAATAAGAAAACCGACATAAATTTCCTTGTCAAAAATTTAGAACACCCTGCTAAATAGCAGCTTGTAACAGTTTGTTACTTAGGCCAGCTGGAATCTGAGTCCTAAAGTTCCAACTACACAGCTAGTAGAAAAATTCTCAAAGGCAAGACTAGAGCTCAAATACATCATCTAAACTGTTAAATTTATAGGCTAAGTGGAATCAGCATCCAACTAAAGGAAAACTATTCCTTATGTGCTTTGTATGTTCTTCACCCCCTATAATCTGTTTCTCTCTGTCTCTCTCTGTCTCTCTCTGTGTATCTGTCTGTGTCTCTCTCTCTCTCTCTCTCTCTCTCTCTCTCTCTCTCTCTCTCTCTCTCTCTCTCTCCCCTCTCTCTCACTATCCTCTTCTACTGGGAATATGGAGTCCAACAGTGAATGAAGTTGTATATCACAATAGTACACTCTTCCCACAAACCCTTTTATCTTACCTTCTTTTGCCATGATTTTCTGTTGTCTGGTTACATAGTTCCTTTTTTTATCATTCAATCACATCCTTAGTCTGAAAGCCAGTTCTTTCTAGAGTATGTGTGCCCAGCTCCAATTGAACTAATGAGTTAAATGATCTTTTTTCTGTCCCTGTTTGCTGTTCCTATTGTTTCTTGCTTATCCCTGTTTTCTCACTGACATTTCTTTGATTCTTGCATGAGTTTCCTAGGGATCCCACAGAAAGTACCAAAAATTGGGTATCTTAAAATAACTGAAATTTATTCTCTGACAATCTTGGAGGCTAGAAATCCAAACCGTGGTGTCAACAGGGCTATGGCTCTGATGGCTCTAGAGGGAAAAAAAAAAAAAAAACTGCACATTTTTCTTTGCTTCTGATTTTACTGGCCATTCCTGCCATCCTTTAGTGTATTCATATTATACAGAATTAACCCTATTGTGTTTCTTAGAAGATTAAAATTTTAATTGGTCATTGCTCAATATTTGCCCATATTCTGTTAAAAAATATTTTCTCATTTTCTTACTCTTTTTTTGAATATTTATGAAGGAAGTGACTTTTTGCTGAAGTGACACTTGTTGCTTTGTTTGTCTCTGTATTCTGAAGGGCTGGAGTAGCAGTTCTTATGTAGGAAGAACTCACTACTTCCTGAATAAGCAATTGGATTTAATATGTAGGCAAATTTATAACATATAATTTAGTTATTTTCCTATGCAAAATGGCAGTGGTTTTTTTTTTCTTTATGTTAGTTACTTCTGCAAAGAATGCCATTTTAACCCTATTTTGTATTTCAGAGTCACAGAGCCTAGCATGGAATTTTCCCATGAATGGTAATATGATATATGCTGTCTTATGTTTGGCTTAGAAAAATTTGATGGAAGGTCCAGCAACACATTGATAATGAAGTCATGATAGGGAAATCTAGGAAGATAGGGCATAGACTCTAAATAGTTAACTTAAAGTAAACTAAAAATCAAGGCTTAAGTTAATTAGCATACTAAAACAGACCACAGGGGCCTAATGAAATGCAAGAGACAAAAGAACAGTTCTTTAACCAAATGGGAGACCTTGGAGGAGGTAAAATATAAATGAAGCAGCTTGCATTTCAGACATCAAAGGCCTATCTGCAACCAGGAGCATCTTTACTTTCTGTCACATATGCTTGTTCCAAAAGCTATAAAAACCCAATAAACCTAATATCTATGTCTTACAGAAGCAGAGAGCTTCTCTTATTCTTTCTATTGAACAGATATTTGGTTATTTCCCACTGTTTGCTATTTTGTGGGCTTCACTCTTCATTGACCCAAAACAAGAATCCAAGGTCTGTTCAATCTTTGGCAACCACAAAGGGACACTGTCTTCTCTACGGAGAGTTAAAGGTGTTATAATTGTTGAATATACCCACACATAGTCTTTGTCTCTTATGGAGCTCTAAGAGACAGTGGTTACTGTCACCTAGTTAACTGCTCTTAGAGAAGCTGTTACTTTAATTAAAGCAGGGGATAGGTTTCTTCAGCACCTTCTTGTAAGACCCCCAGTGAAGCCAGTGTGAATGTTGGGCCAGAAAGGTAGCTGGATTCCTTTCCAGAGACATACAACCAAAGACAGATCTCTGGTTGCACAGAACCAATGAAAGCCAAGAGGTAAACTGAGGAGCTATAACTGTTACAAGTCCCTGGTGGACACTCAAAAGTTTCCTCAGGTGAAGCTGAACCCTGACAGCCTGACTGGGTAACCAGCAGAGAAGTCTCCACTTACCTATTATCCCCATCTGCATGCCTCAATGAGGTTAGAAGTAAAACCCTACCAGTGATCTGCTGGTATCCTCTGTCCTGAGTGACCTAAGATAATGTTGTTAGAGACTTCTCCTAAGCCTCCACTTACGATGGAGCTACAGGTTTGGATTTTGCTCCCTCAGTAACATAGAACTACTCTCCAGATGTCTTAATACAATCAAAAACAGATGTACAATAATTCTTTAGATCCACTGGAAAAGTTTTGCTACCATAAGGGTCTAAGTTAAGAGAGAACTCCTTCCAGGTTTTTTTCTCATTCCAACTCACTTAGCTTTCGAATTCCTCGGCTCACTAGGCCACCTTCTATTAACAAAAGCAGAATAATGACGACACAGGCTCTGTCTAAGGCAGCTGAGGAGAACTGCAATCCAAGAGTGATTTACACTGGTGCTTTATGGATGCTGAGTGGAAAAAAGCCTTCAGCTAGATATGAATCAGTGGGTTATAGGATCAAGAGAAAGGTAGCACTTCCTGGAGTACCTGCAGTCTCCCTTTCCTGGCACTAGACATGGTCAACTTTAAGGGATACCTTTGGGAACAAAGTGGGAAACATACTGTCATAGGTAAATGTCTGTACCAGGACTGAGTGAAGCATTCATAGACCCCTGACTCCCGTTACTCTTCAGAATACATACTTAGCTCAAAATACCATCACCTAGTCTCTTCCTACACCCAAACTGGGCCTGACACCTCTTTAAACAGTCCTTGCCTTCATAGTGTAAAGAGGTTTTTCTCTTTCACCTTATTGATGTTTGCTTGTGAAAAGACATCTGTTCATTAAGTAGGCAGATGTCTTAGTTACTTTTCTCTCTCCTTGTTGAGACAAAATACCTGATGCCCAAAGTTAGGGAAGGAGAGGTTTATTTCTTACAGGTTGGAGGTTTCAGTCCATACTCAGCTGGCTCCAAGACAAATCCATACAGCTGAGGGGCAGCGGTTCATGGCAGCCCCTGCAGCAAAGCACAAACTGGGAAAAGAGAGGAAGACACACCTCACCCTTCCCCCTTACACTGAATGTTGGCTCCTCCCCTGGAGGAACGCCACACTCATCCCACCAATCAGAGCACTAGACAATGAACCAATCAAACGCTAGATTTGGCCACCTCCATGATTTCATGAGGCATGGGAGGGCATCTGAATATAAACCATAACAGTAGGACACTCCCCCAAAAGATTCTGAGATGAGTCATTCACTATGAATAGATTATAATATTAGACTATTATAGCTATAGCTCAACTTAGCCACTGTTTCTAAGCATGCACTCTGATAGGAAATTGTGTGTCTGTGTTTTTGTTTGTTTAAACTGCTTAAAGTATTTAAATCTGTTTTGTTTAAATTAATTTTGTTTTTGCTTTTATTTTTTTTTCTTCATCTCTTTTGACCTCTCAAATAAAAACTATTATCTAGATTTTTGAAAATGGCTAAGTCTATTTAAAAAGTTACAGGATGATGTTTAAGAGACTTCAAACTCTTGAGTTTTACAAATAAAAGGTTCACAGTTTAAGAACATAAGGATTGTATGATTTAAACTAATGTGCTTACTTCTATATGTGAATCATCAAATATATGTTCTCTTTAGATTGCCTCATACACACATGGCCACTCATGGTATTAGCTCAAGTGCTCATGGTTCACATAGCTTAACAGTTGATTTCTTTAAATCAGTTAATAAAACTCAAGATATTTTGAAGATTGGCAACACAGTTGTTAGCCAAAATAATGTCAAAAAATAGTTTTATAAATGCAATGTCTATTATTGTCTATATACAAATAATTTAAGAGTTTTTTTCTGGGTCAAAGATAATGTATATAAAAGTTTAAAGTGTCAACTATTATGATGAGTCATTTAAAGCAACTGTTAAGTTCACTAAGTAAGAACTTCTTGCGCTTAGGGAGGTATTGAATAAAACTCCCCTCTGTGACTGAAACAGCAATGCCAGGACCAAAATGTGTCTATTTTCTCCACTGACTGGTGGCTGGTCCAGTTTTCTCAAGGTATTACGGTGCCACACCAAACAATTATTACGTAATTATAATATACTTACATTGGTTATAAATACGTTAAGGTTTATATATCAAAAACAATGAAATTTTCTTACTAAAGATGCTTTTGGTTAAACTTACAAACCTAATTTTGAAAACAAGGATTCTGTATTATATGTCCCTAGTTTCTTATATTTTCCACTGATAAAATTTTGGTTTTAAAATTTTAAAGGATATATCAAATGGTGGATTATAAAATGTTTTCAGTTATATATATATATATATATATATATATATACATATACACACACACACTATATATATATATATATATATATATATACATATAAAAGTCTAAAGTTTTAAAGTTGAGTATATAATCTATAGAAGTTTTATGCATACAAAATGACTAATGGGCATTCCCATTTATACAGTGTACATCTAGTTCTTTAACATCCGAAATCACTAAAATTTAACATCTCTTTCTTAGTTTGTACTGCTATTTAAAACTTGACCTACATCTACTGTTATACAAACATTTTATTATTATGTAGATGAGACACACATATATTGGGTAACAAATCTATTTGTGGTCAACAATACTGTTTCTTAAATTTGTAAGCCCCGTAAAGATATTCTTTAGCTCTAGTCAGTAATCAGCTCTTGTCAAGTCTGATTACATACCTTAAAAACCTATTAAAATTCTAAGTCCTGCTTTAAGTATAAAAAGCAAGAAAATATAGACAAAAAACTGTACATAATTCTGATATTATTGCTAACCTCACAATATATTAAATATATTTGTGTTTCCCAAGTACATAGGCCTTCAAACATACAAGGCTGGGGGAAAAAAAGTCTTATGCTGGTCAAAAGTCATTTGCAGTGATGAAGTGTTTTATAATTGTGTTATAACAGTATGTTACTTATGATTGCTAAATGACAGTTCCAGACTTTTAAACCCTCTGAGTTCTTTACATAGATCTTAGGTCATTGCATAAAAATCTTTAGGGTAATTTTGCTGGTAAAAGTCCAGCTATTAAGCACAACATCTTTTTTTCCTGCCTCCTAATCTGTTAGTAAGATTAAACCAGCTATGTGTCAAGAACAAGGATGCTTGCTCTGGATATAAACAGACCTCTCTATGAATGCTTGAGATGCCTAGGCTAATCCAGAGAAAGGGCGAGGCGGTCTGTGGCCTTGGGGTAGCTATACAGGCAGTGACCTCAGATAAGGTTAGCACCTCTGACAGCCTGACCTCAGGATCCCATTTATTTTTTATTTTTTCTTTCTCTTCATGTTCCCAAAAGTTCACAAAAACAATCTTAAAAATATACCATACATCTTAAATGCTTATAAAAAAAGTTCAAAATTTGTCCCTAAAATGTCACCTTTAGGTTTTACTTTATAAACTTGGGACTGACTTAAAATATCTTAGTTAGTTTTAATTCTAGACTGCTTCCTGGGTCCTAAGATCTCCTCTATCCTTGGGGTCCAGCCCAGGAAAACATTGATAGGTCTGTCCTGCTTCTTAGGAAACAACAAAACAAATTAAAAACTTCTCATCCTTAACTCAGGCTGGTCTAAAAAGATAAGCAGACAAAAAAATACAGGCATGCTCAACACACAGTATTGATGTCTCTCTGTCAGCACATCTTTCAGTGTACACAGGGTACTGATCCTGACAGGAGAATGGCTAATGTTTGTCTTCTGAACAGCTTCACTAAGTATGCCTCTTGAGATAAAGTAAGTTTTATATTTCCTAAGAAAAAGCTAGCCACTTGACATATCTCAATCAGTGCCAGACACTTTCCAGAGACCTTGCAGCTGCTCATGAAAAAGTTTGCAAAATTCATTCTATCCACGAGATCTCCCAGGGGGAGGGGACCTTAAAAGCCTCCTTGGAAGGTGAGACCTCCTCCTCTCTGTCTCTGGCCCTCACTGGGGCACTAGGAGACTGCAGCAAAGAGCCTGAAGGAAACTGAGCTTGTCACAAGGCAGTTGAAGGAGCAAAGACTCCCCTACCACAGCCACATACAAATCAAAAAGGGCTCCCGTGGAAGCAAATAGCTCCCATCATGCTCCGCCACTGGGCATGTCCAGTTTCTGCAAGCATAAAAGGTAGGAGAGGAGATTGTCAAGTAGGTATGACCTATGCACTCTCATGCCTCCCAACTTTTTTTTTTTTTTTTTTTTTTTTGTCTTTTTCGTTTTTATCGGTACCAGGGATCGAACTCATGACTGCCTGCTTTCAATGCAGGTGCTTATGCCGCTGAGCTAAATCCCCAGCCCCACCTCCCAACTTTTTTAAGTGTGTGTTTCATTCTATACAAAAATGAAAGATTAAATATATAGGACTTTTGAGAAAAATAACCCATGATTCTCAACTAATAGTGTCAGCAGAGTGGTTGTGCTAAAATGTTATGTTTTGCTCTTGATTTCCAACTCCCCCTGTAAAGATGTTAACCTATTATGTAGAATTATTGTATAAAAAATTGACTTCTAAGAAAATCATGTCGATACTGGTACTCTCATCTCGATACTGGTACTCTCATCTCGATACTGGTACTCTCATCTCGATACTGGTACTCTCATCTCGATACTGGTACTCTCATCTCGATACTGGTACTCTCATCTCGATACTGGTACAACTGACTTTTTGGGTGTCCAACAACTAAAGCTCTGAGACCAAAGTTCAAAAGGCACCTGCGTTTAAAGGATGGTCAATATTGTGACCCTGGCACTCCAAGGTCAACAAGCGCCCTAAGATGTAAGGAAATCTCTTTAGAGAATCCTACAACTTTGGTGGGTCACCCACCCTCTTAAACAAGGAGATTGTTAGATGGCAAAAGATAGGAGTCAATCAATACACAGAGTGCTGGAAAGGAAGATTCCTAAAGGGGACAAAAAAAAAAAAGAAAAAAAAAAAAAAAAAGCATGCTCCCATGCTTCCAAGTAGAGCCATGTGATCTACCACAGACTGTGACCCATCCTGGGGGCTGACACTAGCAGAGAGGCTAAGAAGCTCTATATTTGCTTCCAAAAGAAACTCCTATGGAGCTTTACCTGACCTTTATATGAAGGGATTCCAAGTCCTTCTGATGTGTTCAACTTCCCTGATAACTTGTCACTGCTGTGCTGTGTCACTGCTTTTTACTAAGGCTAAAAAGCCATAGTAATAGCTAGAAAACTTCAATAATAAAAGTATTTTAACTAATAAACTAAGATTGTCCTTCAGAAAAACAGGTCTTTCTGTATTCTTATAGCTAAAAACTTAATACTTCTATAACACTCAATATCATTAAATAAAACATCAGATTTAAAAAAATATTACTTTTATGCCAATCATTCTACAAAGATCAACCTGTGCTTTAAAGATCCACTTTAAGTCACAGCAATCCTTGTCAGGGATTTAGAAATCGACATTGTGATTATTCTTTCCAGCAGGACCAATATTAATATTTCTCATAGCCTTGATATTTAGACCATTTTTTCTCAGCCTTTTAATCAAATTTGTTTTTTCTCAGTTGACGGCTTTAAAATTGTTAATGGTGCGCAGACAGACTCTCTGAAAAGTGCTCTTCCTGGCTCCTATTCAGGACTTTTACACATGACTCAGCAGTGGGCTCTGACTGTGACCCCAGAATGCTCCCTCTCAGTAGGAAGTAGCTAGCGAGACCCTTCATCACCCATTGCACCCTGACAGCAGCCAGAGTCACTACTATGGGGGAGGAGAATGAAGCAGGAGATAGGGGAATCTAGGCAGGCAGGGCACAGGTCTTGAATAGTAAACTTGAAGCAAGCTAAAAGTCCGGGCCTAAGTGAATTAGCATGCCAAAGCAGAATATCAGGCTCTAATGAAATGCTGAAGACAAAGAATAGGTCACTTTCCAAAATGGAGAGACATTGGAGAAAGCAAAATTCAAATGAAGCAGTTCACACTCTGGACTGCAAAGGCAGACCTGCACCCAGGAACATCCCTGCTTCCTGGCACATACACTGCTCTGCAAAACAGTATAAAAACCCTATAGACCTGAACATCCACGGTGCCTACTTTACAGAACACACCTCTCTGACTACAGCAGAATCTCTCTTATCCCTTCTAATAAACATTTTGCCATTCCATTTGCCATTGCATTTGTTTGCTGTTTGCTGCTTTGTGGACTCAGTCTTCGTTGCCCCAAAATAAGGAGCCAAGATCTGGTTACAAGGGTACCCAGAGGGTTTTTTAATTTTTTTTTTTTTCTTTCTTTCTTCAGTAGAAGGGCCCAGAATTCAGCTCAGCGGCATAAGCGCCTGCCTGGCAAGCATGAGGTCAGCAATTCCATCTCTGGTCCAAAAAAAAAAAAAAAAAGTAGAAGGCTATTTACGGCCTGATAAGAGGCTACTGAGATAAAAGCAAAGCCCAATACATTCGGTGATTAATGTTTACTTCCCACCAAACACAAATTCTCCCAACATCATAAAACATTCCAGATATCTGGCTGATCAAAATCGTTTAGGTACCATACAGGCATATCCTTCAGATTTCAAGCTTTGATTTTTTTAGTGAAAGTTGCTCACTCCTTTTTTAAACACACACACACACACACACACACACACACACACACACACACACACACACAGCGTTTCAAACAGAAAAATCATACGAAAAACTCCTGTGGCCTCCATCCTAACTTGCCATCTCCTAATCAGTGTCACCATGGGAAGCAGAGCAAGGCTCACACCTGGGGTCTTAAATATGACAAAGAGTTCTTGAAATAAGGAAGTTAATATTCTCCATTTTTAATTAACATAGTCAAGTAGTCCCTTTATCTCCCAAGTAGGCTTTTTTTGGGTCATTTTCTTAACCTTGAAGATAAAAAATATCTAGACAACATGTGACTAAGAAAATAAGCAAAATAAAAGAACATACCCAAAGTTTTATAAAAAGAATAGGAAAGTGGAAATCAGATTACAGGAAGAATGCATAAATCTTCTGTAAATATGCAAAGGAAAAAAGTTGGAACTGGTGTATTTTGGAGAATGGGTAAACACTACCTATTTTGTTCTGTTCTGTTGGGTGCTGTCTGATAGCACACAAAGAGCAGGCTCCTCAGAACGCTGCAAAGCACACCCCATTAAGGTGGCTGGCTGAGGCCACCAGACCCACATTTGCAATTTAAATGAATAAACAACATGGTGCCTTCAATTGTAGGTAAGCCTTAATAAGCCTGCTGATTGCTTCTTAAAAGTGGTTCTTCTGCATAAAAAAAAAAAATTGCTGAGTGTTAGGAAAACAGAGCATTTCACAAGAAACTCACAAAGGGCAGAAGTAATTGAATATGGAAAAGGAGCATAAGTACCCTGAAGTTAGAAAGAACACTGCAGATTTGTGTCCTCTGGACCGCACTCACAGGACATATTTTTAACAGTGTCCTCAAGGACACAGAGCTGTTTCTAGACCTGTATAGATCTAGCATACACCTAGCAATATAAATTGTTGAAAATCTGCCATAAGAGGTGTAACTCCAACAGCAATGCAGGGCTCTCAAGGTCAGCAGAACATATAAATGGACCTCTCTGCATGAAGTCAGATTCACTTTCATATAGAACCTGTGTATAGATAGCAATGCCAGGCTTTGGGCAGTGGAGGCTAACTAGAAACCTCCTGCCCACTCCTCACCCATCTGCTACTGGGAGGTTGGGCACAGAAGAGTTACTGCTTTTCTTCAGATCAGCTCATTCAAGTTATATTAGATGGTTTATTTTGTTCCTTTCTACTCTCCCAGGGTAAAATGGAAATGTTCATAATTTTTGCCAATAATCAGACAAAAGTCTCTAAATAGCTCATTCTATAACACATTGCTGCACAAATACAATTCTGAGAAGAAACAAGAGTTTCAGTGAGCAAGCAGCAAAGGGAGAAAGTAGCATGGATTACTGACAGATATCAGATTGCCTGGCTCCCCATGCAAACTCAATCAGTGATCAGCTCTTTCCTTTGCAAAATGAGTACACATCTGTGCCTCAGTGTTCATGCTGTTACTGTCTTTTCCAAATCAGTCTATGCGAAGGATGCATTGTTGATCTATAACAGAAAGCTAATCTGTTTCACATTGTTTAGCTTGACCTTAACTGGACAGATTTGACAGCAATGGATCTAGACATGCCTGTCACATAATAGACTGCAAACGTTCAGATCTAGGCTGCCCCATTAAACAATGTTATCACCTTTCCCTAGTGACTTGTAACTGTGATTCTTCTGCGATTCATGTTCCTTTCCTGGTCCTTCAAGACATTTCTCTCCCTCATCTAGACAATATTTATCTATTTTTCTTACCTTTTCTTTCAGGCCTTCTCACTGTGCTTGTCTCCAAAGCTTCATGACAGTAGGACATGAAACTGCTTCCTGAAACTTAGCTATAGCATAGAGAGCTGTTTATCAGGGAGTTCCTTGGGGCCAACATCTGCAGAGGCGATGGAGAGAAAGCAAACCAGGGGGAGGCGATAAGATGGAACTGTGATGCACAGGCTTGACAGACACCAGGGGAGTTCTGGAGCTAACCAGTTATCAGAATTGCACCCTCTACCACAGTCAGTCTCTGGATGTTGGTGTCTTCCTGCTGCCCCCATGCTCATCCACTGAGAGGACAAGACTTTGAAAGGATTTAGCAGGGCTCCTCTAAGTGAGCTCCATTCTCCCCAGGTCCTCACATAGGATAGAGGATTTAGGGTGTCACTGTCACACCTCTTTGGCTGCACCAATGCAGGTGCTGCAAAGACCTCAGGCTTCGGAGTCACCAGGGTGAGCTCCAATCGCCACTGCCCACTCTGAAGTGCCCTAACTGCATGCTGCGCACAGTCCGGAGCCAGATAAACACCTGTGCTTTTCCCACTATCACCTGCTGCTCTTGTCACCCCAGAGCTTCCTGGGTCTCCTGGGAAAAAAAATCGAGGCAGGAGTTTTGTGGGAAAGAATGAGAAAATGTAGAAGAAAAAGTCTCTAATGATTTCATGGATGATATTTTGTCCAGATGGCATAATAAGTCCACATGGCAAGATCTAGCATTTGTTACCAAAAAATAAGCCAATCATTTTTCTGGTTAGCTTTAGAGTACCTTAGGGGCAGTTTTCCCTTGAAGGATCACTGTTACATACAAAGCTGAACAAGACATTTTGAAAATTAGGAACATCTCTGAATAGAGGCATAAATAATTCACAAATAAAATGTTCATGTAAACCACAGAATTGCTACAAATATGTGAAAATACAAGACTGATGGATGGTTGACCTATTCAGTTTGACAAGTGTTTCTGAAAAGCTGTGTGCTTCTCAATGATCAGCACAAAATAAGTCCAAATGCCAGAGAGGGAAGTGGACCTGTGTTATCCCACATTCTATTATTGATAGCAGAACTACCAAAGCTTCTGCCCCATGATGGGAATTAAATTTGAATCCACACCTGGTGTGGTGCAAGTGTGAGCTTGCCCTGAGCAATTCTTGCTTGGAATTCACACACTAACATACACAAGTCCATCAACAAAGTTAACTGAGTTAACCTTGTCCAGTTTCCAAGTGTCCATCTATTTGTTTCTTACCTGGCCTGCTTCATAATGTAAGTTCCATGTCTGGTTCTCATGGGTTAGTTAAGTAAATAGCAGCCATATGATTAAAACCACAAAAAAGTATGTAAATCACTGTGATTGCCTAGAAAGCATCCAGATCAGTATCTTTAAATGTTTTAGAGTATATGGTCGCATACTAATAGAACATGCTTCAGGTCATGCTTTTAACATACCCACTGAAGACCTTAGAGGGGCCTCTGAATGACTTTTTGACCTAATCAGAATTCAGAATTACTGAAATACTCCTATTGTCTGCCATTCTGATTATGCTCTGACTCGGGTCATCCATATTTGCAAACTCAGGGATTTCTGTGTGGTTTAAGGGGAAGCACATCTCTCTTTTGCTGGCCTGGAAATGCATGATCTAATAAGATCAAGAAGATGAATAGCAGACATGCTTCTCCTGTGACCCACTTACAACATCATCTGAATCCTAAAGCCTTTCATTGGAATTGAAGAATTGGAAATGGAGCCTTCCAGTCTGGGTGGACGCATTTTGTCAGGAAAGCAGGTAAAACTTATCCAGGCACAAAAGAAAAATGAAGTTGGGTATTAATGGATTAAGGGAGGGAAGGAGAAGCCTGCAGAGAACACTCCGCAAGAGAATAAACAATGAAAAAAGAGACAGTTTCTTCATTTCAGTCTTTAAATCCAAATTATCAGCTTTTCATGATTAAAACCTCTAGACTTTTCCACTGCCAAGTTTTATACCAAGCAGTGCTATATATATTTACTTTTAACAGAAATACATGTAGCCTACAAATCTAATACACTAAACTTACACATTAAGTAAGCATGAAAAAAAATATATATTTAGTAAATGTGTGCACAATATACATGTATATGTGCAAATGTTTAATTAGATACATCTTAACATGACAGATATAATTAGATATTACATTTTCATATGACATATATACAAACTTCAAGGGGAAATCACTTTCTAATTAGGATCAAGCATTTTTGAAATGTAGGCTTCTAATTAATTTGTGTTGATGTTGAAACACCCACATTTAATTACATTACAATCTGTGGCAGAAGAAAACACAGGTTTTTCACTCCAGTCATAAAACAAAGTATACAAATTATTGTCCCTTATTGTTTAGCTTCTAAGTTAATGATACTAAGTTAAAAAAACTATAACTGCAATAATTGTCATTAACAATATTTCAAAACCTAGTATTTTTTCACTAATAATACTAATTATCAAATGACAAACTGATTATTATTTTGACCATGAACCTTCTCCCATTTCTAATCCACACAGAACAAAGGAATTGTAGGCATGGCCCTGGCAGGTAGAAGGATCATATGGCTCCCTTTCAGTTCTATGATGCCTCTCAAATAAAATAAAGGTAAAAAGTATAAAGCAAAAAGAGATCAGAGCCATGTGGGGCCCAACAATGACCAGTTAAAGCTGCACAAAGTTTCCCTTCTTCTCATGAACAGAAAGAAACTAACTTATCTTTTGAACTCACTCAGAGTTCCACTCCTTGAAGTTTGTACCAAGAACAGATTTCACACTATAGATTTACTCTGAGTATATTTGATAATAAACTCTCCTGTACAAAGATATTTCTAATTTTCTGTATAGTGGTTAAATGCCACTTTCCAAAGACCCTTTGTGAAATGAGAAAAGATGGATGTGTACAGCTGTGCACAGCAGTATGGGCAGCCACATGCTTAATGGGAGAAACTTGTATGTTGTCAATTCCCTGCAAATTTCGGGGAGGTTTTTATGAGGCACAATCGAAACCTACTTCTCCACAAAAACAAGGAGACAAGCACTCTGTATTTATTAGAAAAACATAATTCAGCACTATTTTTTTTTTGAGGCAGGGTCTTATTATGCAGTTCAGCCTGGCCTTGAACTCACTTATGTTGTACAGAATCTGAACTCAGAGATTCTCCTGTCTCAGCCTTCAGTGTGCTGAGATTTCAGGCATGAGCCACCACATCTGGCTTCATTTAGCTTTCAGTAAAACTATTTGTGTGGAGAAAATAATTCTATTTAAAATGATCACTGAAGTTTCTCTAGGGGAAAAATGTCTTACTCACTTTATGGACAAATTAATCTTTCTTTGAGTATCCAAAGTGGGTTTTAGTTTCTCATCACTAGGCACAATGAATCCATCCCATACGAGTTACAGGTTCGTCCTATCTTCGAAATGCTGGCTTCAAAATTCAGGGAGGTGGCCTAAGAAAAGAGAATACTTCTCTCTGACCAGCTCACTCCTGAATAAAGATAAGAAGGAGCTGAAATCAGCACATCTGGATAATTCCTGCGAAATGGGCCACAGAGGACCAGCAAACATTCCACTGATGTATCTCCCTCCAGATGAGGAAAACAAGAAGGTTTGAGAAAAATCATCTCTCAATGTGCACTGTGAGACTAGGAACATAAAACAAAATGCAACACTGTATGTGTCTTAGTGAAATAAAATTAGAAAACATAAACAGGAAAAATCGATAGATTATGAAGGCTTTTTGAGAATTTTTTAACAAATCAAATGATCGGTTAAAATAATGTGTCACTAATAATTCTTGTAGAAACTGTTAGACTGTATTAAATTAATTAATGAGAATTTGCTACTTCATTAATTATAGATCTATAAGGGTGATTGGCACCCTCTTGGAATTGTTAAAGGGTAATATTAGTGATAACGAATGCATATGCAAAAATATCATTACTCAGTGAACTGATCTGTTGACTATTCACTCCACAGCTAAAGAGGGGTGAGTAAGAGACAATGACACCCTGAATCTTTTCACTCCCTAATTTTTCCATTATACTCACCTATGTTAGGCTGAGCTCTCAAAGCACCACTGCATAAACATGAAAGGAAAACGTGCCCCTAATTCATTATTAACTATGTGTGTTTCACTTTCAAATGAACATACACTTATTTGTTCAATTTAAAATTCAATATACTGAATAAAGTATTTAAATAATTAAATGGATAATTAGAATTAATTTAATTAATTAACCTGCAGACATTGTTCTTCGAAAGGTAGAAGGAAAGTATTTTTTTTAACTTAATAGATGCTCGGTTTGCCTAAAGCCAAAGCACCTTGAAGGCCTGCAGTGAGGAGGAGGAGGCCCCGTGCTGGTCACACATTTTAACCGTAACCTCATCGCCAGCCCTAATATCAGCCATGGATTATGCATTCATTTGGGTCAGAAAGAGGACAGCTATATAAAAATGACAGCACAGTATACAATTCAAAAAAGAAATACTTACAAGTGCACGTAATTTAGAACTATTACTACCAACAAGTAAGATTGCTCAGCTACATTAGATGGAGTTTTACAAAGTCAGTCTGGTACAATAACACTAACTATGGGTACTTCTCACCCTGCACTTACTGTACTGAAGAGTGAAAAACTGGTATATAGGAATGTTTTTGCTTCTAGACGGGCAAGGAGAATTTGGAAGAGACCATGAGACTGTGAAACTAGGAGTAAATAAGAAGTCATGAAAAGTTTGAGAAAAAATCCAAGTGAAATACTATTTATGTTGAAGAAATATTTATGTTATGAGCCCATATTATTCTGCAGAGTAAGAACAAATGGACTTAAGTGTTAGTATCAACAAAGAATCACTTCAAGACTAGCTTACAGCTCTTTTGTTCAACCTATCAGAAAGGAATTAGATGCTTATATTTCAATAAACCAGAATGCGTTTCATGCATTTTGGTTTAGTTGTTAAAGGCAGGATGCAGTCGAAGCACTTAACTGAGCACTTACTTACCACAGCTTTGATATAGACGTAATAGATACCTAAAAATTTGCTGAAAGAGCTGTAGCCAGACTTCTGCTCTGATGATAGGACCTAGCAGAACGCTCTTGAGTTTAAGTCAGAGCTCAGATTCTACATCCTCAGCACAAAGCCTTGTTAGACCTCAGATAATAGTTGGCTACATTCTTTTAAAATAAAGATTAAGTAACCTCCTGATTAAGAATACAATGATTAAAGTTATGCTTGTATCTATTTGGTTAAAAAATTAACTGGAGTATAGAGTCTCTCTTGTATTTTGGGATTTTAAAAAAGCTGAAGAGAAAGCCTCAATCCACATATACATCCTTGTTCTCTGAACTAAACCTCCTCTGTACTCTGTACACTGGCTTTCTTATCAGTGGAAATTAAGTTCAGTGTTCATGCTGAATCAGCTGACTAAATGCAAAAGAGAAAGAGCTAATGCAAACAAAGTGGTCGTCCAAGAAAATACTTTAAAATGATTCCAAATTATTTCTGCCTGATCAGACACTTTTGCTCTAGACAGTATCTTGGACGAGTAGTGTTACCCCTGTGGATTCATACAGTGAATAAATCTGTGCATTGAAACTGTTGTTTCCTCTCATGATATTCCATATCAAAAGGCACGTGTTGTATTAAGCCCTCTTTTTTCCTACCTGCCTGCCACATGACCTTTGGTCTTGATTAACATACTAATGAATTACATTTATCTCTGTGTATTCACAAATACACTCTTGGGGCCAATAAAATGGCACGTGGTGCAACTGAGTCATCCGTTCAATCATAATTATTATTAAACAAACACCCTGGGCCTTGGTGGAAACTGACAAGAGTCCACCTTGTGTTTTGGGGTTTGGGGTTAAGATGTAGCTCTGTTGCTTATTTTAGATTTAATTACCATCCATTTTTCGATTTTATTTGTAGTATGCATACTTCAGTGGTTTCTGTAGTTCTAGTGTTGAGTTTCTGTTCATTCATTGCTAAATGAACCACAGTAAGATTCAATGGTGGGATGAGGGCAAAGGGATTCTTTTTTTCTTTTATCAGTAAAGAAATGCATTGTTGAAAAAATGAAGAATTTGCCTATGTTTTACAAAGTTAAAAAATACCGTACCTTTTATTAATAAATCAAGGACTCTTTTAAAAAGAATGTTAACCATTACATCCTGCATTAGTTTCAGCCTTGAGACAAACATGAGGTGCATGAGAGGACAGACAGCAGGAAAGGCAAAGGGTGTGCATTTCATTCACTCTGGAACAGCGCTGGACTTGTGCCTGGTACAAGAGAGACTTGATAAATACACGCTGAATCAATAAAGGAAGGAAGAAGTGGAGGGCGAATGCAGCCAGAGAGATCTAAACCAAATTCATGTCCTCAGAATAGAGGATCAGTGAGTAGAATAAGTATCAGATTTTGGCCTGCAAAGCAGAGACCATATGAGAAACTATAGTGAAGAAAGGTCAGGCCAGGGATATAGCTCAGCCACGAGTGACTCCCTGGCAAGCACAAGGTCCTGAGTTAGTTCTTGATCTCCTCCCCCACAAGGTCTAGGCAAAGACAACTTGTATTCCTTTGGCCATATCTCATTATTTCAGAACATTTTTATAAGACCAAGATAAACCAATGGCTAATTACATAGTGGACTCATGCACAAATCTAATTTGTGACTTTTTTTTTTTTTTTTTTTCTTTTTTTGGTACTGGGGATGGAACTCAACCTCGCACTTGCCAGGCAGGCACTTATGTGACTGAGCTAAATCCCAGTCCATGTGGCAGATATCTTATCTGAAAACTTCAGTGATATGATATTTAAGTGACCGCCTTTTCTGCTTGACTTCTTTGAGTGCAGCCAGCCAGGTGGATTGTCTTAATTCCTTTTTACTCATTGCTGAGACAAAATATCTGATGCTCAAAGCTGGGAAAGGAAAGGTTTATTTCTTACAGTTTTTGGAGGTTTCAGTCCATATGCAGGGTGGCATGGCGGGGCCACAGTTCATGGTGGCTGTAAACAGCAAGATGGAAACCCACAAAGAGAGAGACACACCTTCTTCCTGCCATCACATTGTATGCTGGTTCCACCCATAGGTGGCTGTAGCCATCAATCCAAGCTCTAGACAACCAATCACAAATGCACAATGCGAAAGTTTGAGGCCTGGGGAGTCACAGACATAAATCATGACATGGGTGAACAGGGTGATTCTGCTATGGAGCAGCGCTTCCAGAAATACTAAAACTATTCATGTGACTCCTGATTAATGGAATGAATCCATCCCAGGACTCTGACATTTATTCTCTGATGGTAAGTCTGTGACTTAATCAACACGAACATTTCAGGAACTGTCAATAATCTTGAAGAGGATTAAAGGCTGCTGAACATTTAATCAAAGCACTTAGCATCTCAAATATTTCTACCAAGTGTCCCCAAACTGCAGAATGTTAGAGAAGGAAAGAGACTTCTAAAAAAGACTCTCCAACCTGTCAATATTTTATTTAATTCTTCTTAAAATTTATTCCAAGGTTTTATTCACTTCATAAATTTATATCTATTTGAAAATGTAAAAATAATAAAATATTCTGGAAAGATATGACATGAGTAAGCTCTAGTTTTAGGTGAGCTCTTAGGGGCTTTTCTGGCCCAGTGTTGATACAATCATGATACTTACAAGGAAATCTTCATTGGTTTTATTAAGGAGTGATACACTCATTATTTCTCAGGCTAGAAAAAGTGTATCTTATTCTTAATGGGTAACGGATAGTTGAAAATATGGATCTGGATATGAACATGGGTCAGGATGGTATGTTTTGAATTATCCTGCACACACAGTCAAAAACAAGTGTATTAGTTTCCCATTACTGCTCTTAAAAAATGACCACAAACATGGTGAGGGAAAACAACAGTTTATCTTCATATAGTTCTGGAGATTAGAAATAGGAAATGAATTTTCTTGGCTAAAATTAAAGCATCAATCAATCTTTCTAGGAAAGAATTGTTTAGCTTCTGTTCACTCTTACAACTGCCTCCTTCCTTTGCTCTTGGCTCCTTTCTCTGTTTCTTTCCAGCAATGGCTAAGTGAGCCTTCTCCAGGATTGTCACTCTGACAGCTGGCTGTACTCCTCTCCGCTAAAGACCTCGCAATATCCAATTCACGTGAAAACGCTAGAATAATTCCTTTACAGTATAGGCTGCCAGCCAGCAAACTCAATCCCATGTATAATCTTAATTTCTCTTTATGTAGCATAACATTGTCCCCAGTTCTAAAGATTATGAGTGGACATCTTTGTAAAACCATTATTCCGCCTACGAGGCTAAAGTTAAAGGAAATATCATCATCAAAACTGAATTCTTGGGGCTGGGGATTTAGCTCAGCGGCATAAGCACTTGCCTGGAAAGTGCAAGGTCATGAGTTCAATCCCTGGTACTCCTCCCCCCAAAAAAAGAAAAGACAAAAAAAAAAAAACAAAAACAAAAAACCTGAATTCTTGGACAATTGGGATAAATTTGCAGTTTTGTTAAAAATGTTATTGAGATTCATTGCTAAAAATCTTTGTCAAATAGTAAAATTTTACATTAAAATACAAGAACACTAATAGCTCTCTTAAAAAGTTAAAACTGAGGTATATTTTAACTTTTCTAAAAAAGTTAAAACTGAGGTAAAAGTAACCTGAGGTATATTTTTGAAATCTGCTATGTCACTTTGGAGGAGTTACACATAAAAACTCAAAAAAGCAAATAAACATTATTTTATTGGCCATAAATATATCATTAATAATAATGATACACAGTTTTAAACTATGTCATCTCATTTAGGTTTTACATGCATGGTTTCTATTAACTGTTATATATCACAAAAAGAAGGATTAATATTTTTCAAGATAGGTATCTCCTACAGTTTGCAAATAATGTAAGAATCTTTTGACCAATCTTACAGAATCACAGCAAAATTTTATAAGTTCCCCCACTAATGTATGAGCAAATTAAAGTCTAAGAGGCATTGATACAACAGTCACTTAATATAAACATTTATATTAACTGTCAATATGTTTCCTTGTTTATTTAACTGAAAAATCTTCATTAATGTTTTGATGCATGAAATTAACAGCTTCCACAATCATAGTTTTGTTTATATAATGATGAGTAAACATTTACACTTCAAATCATGGATAGAATTTTAATCTTTATAAAGGCAGAAGAAATATTACATTCTGCACTCCATCTAGAATTTGTCTATATTTGCAAGTGAATATTCAGACTTAACTCAAAAGCCTAATGACATACCTTGTTTTACTACAAAGTTGGATATGAGACGGGATTTGAAGTTGTCTTAAAACATTTTGTAATGGTTGAGTACGCAAAAATTATGTATACTGAGAATCGCATCCGAAAGGGTTGCTGGCCCAGACCGGACATTTTAGCCAGGAAAAGCCTCAGCAGGAATTAGGGAGCTCCTGCCTCCCCCGCCCCTAGGAATTTACCTGTAACCCTATACCCCTGCGCTTAGTAACCTACCTCTGGCCCCAGACGTGTGTCAGTGGGCTACCTGTGCATCCCTAATACCCCTTAGGGTCCACCCCAGACAGAGGCTACTTATGTGCCTCACTCCACGTGTTAGAGAGAGAGAGTGTTCCAGAGAGAGATCGCCAGCCCGGGGTGGAGATGCTGCGCCCCAGGGGCCAGGGGGTCTCTCCCCGCATTCCCAAAATAAAGGTTACTTATATTTTATACTTCTTATCTTTGCAGCCACCGCCGGCCACTCCTTCTCCAGTCCTTCCCTTCTTCCCCTTCTCAGACCTAACAGCATCCAAATAGATCTTTGGTTAGATTGTCTTCCAAAGACAAAGCTATAAGTAGATAAAGTCAAAGCTAAGAAGATTTTAGCCAAGCACTCACCCACTCATGGAGGATAAAGTTAAGCTCAAGTATGAGAATGTGTGTGTGTGTGTGTGTGTGTGTGATTTTTATTATCTTTTAGCATTGATTTGGAAATAAAACAAATAAAAATGAATAATAATGAGATTAATCCACAGAGCATGCTAAACACTCTTGGGCTATTTGGTTTAGAACAATTCCAACACAGTAAGAAACTCCAGTTGCCCTTCCTTATTTTTTGGGAGTTGTGAAAGAAAGAGAAGCGATCAATGTGTTTCGAAGCTCCTAGGATGCTAGACCAACAGCTATGCAAATAAGTGAGAAGGCAAGGATTTGATTCCTTGTAAGAAATAATTTTCCTTTTGTCTGAAAGGGCTGTCCTAGATAAAAAGGGTTGCCTTGGGGGTTAATGAATGCTCTCCTGACTTCATTAGGTACTGAGTGGCAGAAAGAGTGACCATTTGAAATGAGTGCTGCAGAGAGTTTTCCAGTTTTATGCAGAAGACAGTGATACTAACATTTACCGAGCACTTCCTGGGGTCTGGCTCCATGCTCATACTACCTGAAACCCTGGCTTTGGTGCTCCCAGCAGTCCCCATGAGGACTACTCTTTTCTCCATTTTAAACACAAGTTGAGTTAGAGACTTAATCTAAATTATTCAATTAGTAAGTGACAGAGAGAAAATTCCAATTCAAATCCCTCAGATTACAGAGCTACAGATAGATTTGAGTTTTCTTCCTCTCAACTGGAGCAATGCTGCCTGGTAAATTGTGTCATGTGGCATAATAATACTCTAGTTCCAAACAATGATACCTTATTTCTTCCTCCTTCATGACATTTAATATTTATTAATAACAATTTATATCTGCATATGTTTGTGGACTGGAAAGTATCTGGGGGGGTTACATTACCTTTGCTACAGTTATTAACGAGATTAAACAAACTAATATTATGTAACTCAAAGCACATAGTTTAGAAGAAATTAATGAAATGTTTGTTGAATGGATGTAAAAATGCATGAACTCTTTCTCTTATTAACATTATATAACATAATTTTGAAAAACATGCAAAACATTACGTGATCTACTAAATTACTTAACTTTGCTTAAGTGCCACACGGATTTATGCCTGGGTAAAATGAGTAATGGGGGTGATTTAAGGTTGGCAATAGAATTAGCCAGCAGTTCCTATCAGCTCTAAAGTGCTCTACCTGTTATTTTAAATTACAATCACAGTAATGGTTTCCGTAAAGAATACATCATCTGCTGAATCTGGTAAATGCATTCTTCCTGTATTATATACATACAGTTTGAAAAAGGCAGAGTAATAATTTCAGCTGCTGAATTACTCTTATAGGTAAGGATGGCATTTTGCCAGATCTAAGTAATCAGAGTGTAATAAAAAAAAACCCCAGTGGCTTCCGTAACTGCAGTGAAATATATTTCTGTTTAAAACAGGAACATTTCTCTTTCTACATGCATACTTATAAAGACAAGGAAAATATAAATATTGGGAGATTGAATGCATCTAAAATCAATGAAAGCTTTTGTCATTCATAGAGGATGGGAACAAGCAGTCAGCAGAGTTCCTAACCCTCCCCACTGAGGGCAGCCAAGCTTGGGTCTTCTGCCCCCTAGATAGACTCCTTCCACAGGCCAGTTTCTACCTTCCATTTTTATTTCATTCATTTGTTTTATCACTTCTATTACAACCTGCAGCAGTAATTTATTGCTTGGTTGCCTATACTTTTTCTCCCTTTAGATGACCATAGTGCCTCTAGTTTGCTTTTTGCAAAGTCTTTTCCACCACTCTAGGTGATGTTTTCTCATTCAGTCCTACAATTTTCTCAGGAGGAGCAATCAGTCCTGCCCAGACTCAGAAGTCTCCTGGGCACATGGATTGATTTAAGAATAATTGGTCAGAGTCATGATCTGAAAAAAATGTACATTTTACTGATGCTCAGTCTGGAAGTTTTTAAGCACTTTGTGGATCTTCAGAAAGGGAGAGAGAAAAGAGATACAGAGGGACAGAGTCCTAATCATAACATTAACACATATGAAGCATTTACTAAGTGGAGGGCATTTCCGTAAGAGCTATGGATATATACACACACTCATTTGTTCCTCTCAGCAATAGTATTTCTATTTCGAAGTTGGAGAAATAGAGGTGCATGGTTTTAAGGGAAGCCAAACGCCATGGAGTTGTCAAGTGACTGGCTTAGCTTTGTCTTAGAAGTGTGACTCCAGAAAGTGTGTTGTTTACCAGTATCTTCTCTTGCCCTTCTAAAGGTCATCATTTGAGCATGAAGCCAGTTCTACGGCTCTGATCTCCATTTCATTGAGCTAAAAAAAAAAAAAAAAGAACTGCACAAAGCCTTTTTGATCTGGGTTTGCCATCCCTGCTAAAGGGTAGACCAGTCTGTAGGAAAAGACATGTGTTACTTGTTTCTCTCTTCACATCTACTGACTTTCTAAATATTTCCCTAAATCTCTGCTTTCCAGCGAAGAATTTTCTACTGAAGTCATACACTTCATCTATACGATTGTTCCCTCATCTACACCAACCAAACGTAAGCCAAAGTAGATCATCTGACAGTCTCCCATGACTATTTTAAACTCTTCATTATATCTAACAGCCATGTCATCTTTTTCCCAATAAAATATATGTCCTTAAGGTAGGAATAAATACCACATACTATCTTTCTCCAGTTCCTCAGGGCATGAAATATTAAATTATACCTAATAAATATTTATTAGATGTCAGATTAATAGAACTAGTTATGGTACATAGAAAAGCCCTTATGTGTGCCTTAAGTGCTATGTTCTGTGAGAAATCTTTCCTTGGAAGCAAAGTATAAAAGGGAACATGTTAAAAAATGAAAATTTATTTTGTAAGATACCAGTTTAGATTTTATTTTGCTTTAAATGTAAATATACTCAGTGATCTTGTAATATTGCTCATGTTGCATAATTTTTACTGTGTCAAGAGTCAGTTCTTCTGTCCTTAGCCATATACTGAAGCTTTCCTCCTTGAAGACAGAGCCTCATGTCTACAGCACTGTAAAAGATCTTCCTATTTGCCAAGCTTATTAGAGTTCATACTGTGTAGAATATATATCTTTTCATTTAAGCCTCAGGTTAGTTTAAAGTATAAGTGAGAAGACATCTAGAAATTCATTGTAAATGTTTCACCCTCTATTTGAACCTTAAGCTTTTCTATTTCACTGTCTTTATGGGCAGGAATGTATCTTCCACTTAGTCTATGTCCAATAAATATGTATTTATTTAACAGATTTCTATCCTTCTTCATTATTAAAATATATTCAGACTACTGGTTGAATATTATAGGATGCAGTGAGGTATTATAACAGACATTTCTAGATACCCCAAGGAGTTTACCACACAGTTTGTGCAGAAATTCCCCATAATAAATGGATATGTGCCCTTTATACTTATCTGAATGGGTGTAGATCTGAACGTACACCAACCAGGAGGGTAATGAACAAAAGCAGATCTCACAGTTTGCAAACTGATTTGAAAATTAACAACCTAAACTTAGAACTTGCTCATTGAATCCCTGCTGGGTAATATTGATTCTGGAGCATGACAAAAACAATGGCTTGTCACCATTCAGTGATTCTAAACAGTGATGATAATTTGAAAGCTTGGAAATTGCAGCTTAAACTGTGAATTCTCTTTGAGAGAAAGGAAGCCAGTTCTGCTGGGGATACTTGACCCAGGATCCATGTGCACATATCCACAAAAGATGTAAGTTTGCATTCATTCAGTGCCAGAAATCAGTGATTCAGAGCCAGTTTAAACATAAGAGGTTTTTTTAGGATTAATTTATTATTATATGTCTTTGTATATTGACACATAGCGAATAGGCATATTAATTCAGATATTTAACAAAAAAAGAGGAATTCATGTAAGTAAGCTGATATCTTACTTCCCCCCAATTTAATATTTCAGTTTAATTAAATCTCTCTGTATTTCCTGTAATTTCTCTTGTATCCTTTAAGTGTAAATCTTCCCCGTCACAGCTATGCTCCTTTCTCCTGATCCGTAATAGTTATTAATGGCTATCACTGAATTAAAGCTGTGGCCTTGAAAGCAGAAGATGGTGCTAAGTTAATTGGCTGAAAAGATACCAGCTTTTCCACTTGTCCTTGTCTCTATTTTAGTCCTTTTACCAGCACACTTTCCTGCTTTGCTTCCATCTACCTGGGCCCCTCACTTACGAGCAACGGACTTTCACTTGTGTTTTGCCAGCAGAGCTGAAAAGGTTAATCTCAGGTGGCCAAAAACTGGGTCAGCTTCTGTGGCTCATTTGCCTCTCGTTGCAAGTTGAGTCTTTCCAACTTGTGCTTCAAACAGAATCCCCACCTGAGTTCCCCTTAAACTGAAGATCAGATGCAAGAATATTAAGAACATCCACAGAAATTATGCTTGTTTGAACTGCTGTTTGGAACTGCTTTCACTGTTGTCAAAGTCTTCGGCTATAATTTCCTGGTCGAGAAACCATAAGTTCAAGTTGCTCATATTGAATTAAGCATAAATGTTACAGCTGAATGTAGAAGATATTGATTTTACCATTCGCCAGCTGTTTCCAACCTCCTTCTAGTTTTAGTGCTCTGAGTACCATAGATTTATTATATTTGATCTTTCAACCTCTTTTATCTAAGCATTTTTTCATCCATTAGGTATTAATTTAAAGAATTGAAATAGATTTGAGATTATAAACTTCAAGTTTGGAATGTATTTCAATGTTATTCTTATTTATGTTTTTCATTGTTTATATTTCCTGTTCACTGCTAGTATTCTACATTAGGATTATCATTTGTAACACGTACTATTTTATCCAGAGGATATTCATATTGCTTCAATGTAAAACTCTTTATCTATGTAATAGAATTGGCATTTGGTTATTAGTATCAAATACATCATGATATTTTAAGATGTAATATGTCAGGATTTTTAAGATTAGCCAACAAATATGTAAATAATTATAGTAATTAATAGAAATAATACTACTGCAAGGGAAAAAAACACAAAACCTTCCAAATTTTCACTTGAAGTGTATGTGAACTAAAGGAAAATAGGGTTCAGCCTAGGGTATGAGGGAACAGCTCCAGCTGGAGGTGTCCTGCTGACTTTGCATGAGCCCAACAAGGCTGCATAGGCAAGGCTGACCACAGTGTTCATGAACTATTCGGAGAACACCCAATACATTCTGGAGGAGGTGCAGGGTGAACTTAGTGGGGAGCAATCAGGTGAGAAGCCACCATGAGCAGTATCTTGCTCCATCTGGCTCCCCCAGCCCCATCTAAGGCTGGGATTCCCTGTAAATAGACGAGGATTCCCTGTAAATCAACGAAACTGCTTGGCTCTAGATGGGTCCCTAATGGAAGAAACACCACCCTGTTTCTCCCAAAGCCTTGCTGTCTGGTTGGATCATCCTAGGACCTGGAGGACAGATGCCACTCGGATCCTGTTTTTGCTATCTGTGTAAGGAATAAATTATGAATCCATGCAGGCTCATTGGTCTCCTTACCAACCAAACATAATGCTTGTGTCCCAAGCAATCACCTTGCTGCTATGTATGGACTATTTTGCCAATTAACATGGAAACTGTAATTGCCTATAAGTATATGATATTTTTAATAAATCATAATTGGATTTTCAGGTAATTTTTATGCACTAAACATGATGTCACTTGTAGATACTACATTATTGGGTTTTCCTATTTCAGGTTTTTCTGTATTTTATCCTGTATTTTTATATAATTTCATGATTTTTCATTTTTAACTTAATTGGCAATGCAATTGCTTCTTTCATGTCTGCCGAATGAAATTTTTCACAACAGAGAGAATTCCTTGGTTTGGTTCCCTGGATTCAGCTGAGTGTAAAGGATTCAGTAAATGAATGAATAAATGGAAAGTAGTAAGAGCTGATATTCACTCAATTCTTCCTGTGTTTTCTAAGTCATTCAGTTACTTAATCATCACAGTGGCACCATAGATTTCATACTAGTTTTATAGATGTGGAAATTTAGATATAGGAATATTATGAAGTCCAAGGTAGGAATGATTATCACTACTAATAAGTAGGTAATTACAAACATTTTATCAAAAGTACAAAGAAATTGTCATTTGGATTCTACACTTACATATTCAAAACTCTCCCTAATTAAAATATTTTATATCCAACTTCTTCTTTGAAATATTTTATAGACTACTGTTTTTCTCCTTTTTATTTCATCCCAGTGCCAAATTGGGATGCCCAGATTCTTTTTTAAATCCTGTATATCATGGGAAGCAGCTGAGCCACAGCTGAGCTGAAAGTCTGAAAACTCCCTGGGACTGTAGCAAAGCCAGTCCCAGGAACATGGAATGCCAGAGGCAGACTGTATAAACAAGCTGATCTCTAGCTCATTTGCATATCAGCAGGTGTCTGGGCTTAGTGTTCCTCCCTGCTAACTAGGGCACAGATAGCTCTAAGAATGTTTCACTTTCAGTGTTCTCAGCCAAACAACTGGGACCTTGTATTTTTGACCCCATCATGTGCTTCCCCGCTCCTTTCCCATCCCCTATAAATAAAGATGTTGACCACACTGCATTGTCACTGCTCCTCAGTCAGAAAGGTTGTGCCCCACTCCGTCCCAGCTTTCCTTTTAGTAATGTGTCTTGTCTTTGCTTAATTTCTCATCACTCCTTCTCAGGACTTTGCTCTTCACGTGGGACACAGTGCTATATTTTATAAATACCATATTGAAAAGAATCACAGATTGTACAAATCACATCTAGATCATTCACATTAGAATTCAGTGAATGCAAATCCCAATATACAAAATATTAAATAAATTATTTTGTACACAAACCAGTATCAAAAGGTGGTCAAGAGAAAAACATGGTATTTTCCATATGGCATCTTAAAATGTTTTCATTCTATAATGCTAAAATAATGCTTACTGGTTTCGTACAAATTCATTCAAAGCATCAAAAATATCAGTGAGTGAGAGTCGTGTTTATGTTCAAATGACACACCCTTTGTTATTCATTAAAATAGAACAAATTTTTGATATAATACAGCATTCTGGTGAAGGTGATGATGGTTTGGCAAGTTGTTTATGAGCAATAAGTTGACATTTTCTAATTAGACTAGTTGGAACATCTTCCAGAATTATGAACAACCCAAACATGTTTGCAATGCTTTGTCACAGCAAATGTTAGTGACAAACTTTTATAATTTTCGTACTCAAAATATGACCCTTTCTGTGGATCAGTTGCATAAGCATAAAGTACAAAGCAAATAATTCATGAGTAAGTCAGTATCAAAGATACTTTGCTTTTATCCCATATATTTTATGGTCTTCAGGGAACAGAGGGGAAAATACTGTATGCTTTCTCAGTATCTTTTCCTTTGACTTTATGTAAAGCAGGGATCAGTAACATAAACAAGTGATATCATTGTCTAATGTGGTATTAAGTACATTATTAACCTTTCCTAACTAGACTAGAGAAATATTTGTGTTTTCTTAAGACTCTGTTATTTTGACTTTAAATTTTGCAAACGTAATGGAGAAGGAAATACTATTCCAGTTATTATCTAATCATTGCTGACTGTAATGAACACAGAAATCTACTTTTCCATTCTTACCGCGGTACAAATACACAAATTCTGAGATCTTTCATTATCAAAATAATGAATCATACCCTTCAGGAAATTTTCTCCAGGTAAATTAAACACATTGCTTTCTTAACCTTCAATCTTACATTTCATAATACCATATTACATTGGGTGCGCATGTGTGTGTGCAAAGACAATACATCACCTAGTTCAGGAATGTGTGGTTTCCATGGAAATCTTTATGGGAAGGCTTTACTTTAAGATAAAATTAATCAGTGTCACAATTTTGAAATCCCATTGGAAACACTTGGTATGATCTAGATGACGTGTGATAATGAGAAAAAACACTGAACTCGGGGTGAACAGAGACTTTGGTGCACATAACTGAACTTGTATTGATTCTGACCATGTTGGTACAGTAAACATCAGCCCGTGCATTGAGTTTCTATAGGAAATATCAATGGTATAATGAAGAGAAGAAACAAATCTCTCTGGGAATCAATGGCTTGTACAATAATTCTTTCTTAATAGTTGGCTTCTATTTGAATATGTATAATTTCAGGCTTTTAAAATGATTCCAATATTCTATGAAAAAATACAACATGAACAAATGATTACCACTCCACATTTAATACATTCAACATGGAAACAGCCATTAAGATTATTTGAATTGAACTAGTGGCTGTTCTCTTGGCTTAGCATAAGACCACACAAAGGAATGTGTAAACTTTTGCACTGATAGACCACATATAGTCAAGAGTTTTATCTCTGCAAAAGCTTCTTAGTTCTCTTATGTCAGTCTTCAGTGACCATGAGAGACAGTATATGAGTACAAGAAAGCGTATTACAAACTTCAACAATCCAAGGACAAAGGTGTAACAGTTGTATGGAACAAAAGCTATTCTCAAAGGAAAATTCAAACCTCTGTATGTAATATTTGTATAAAATGCTGAGAAAAATATTTGGTCAATTTATTAATAGACATTTATTATTTTGCAGGTGATTTTTTGTGTCTTGTTCTAACTTAAATGTACTGTATTTTTGTTTTGTTTTGTTTTCATACAATCATATGTGCCTTAGTAACATTATTTTTACCAGACCTTGAGGTTGGTTTTGCTCAAACAAGAAGTACTAATTTATAAAGGAAGTGTTTTTTACACTAGCATCATAATACCCTTTCAGAACCTCATGTCTATTCTCAGAACTTTCGGTCCAAAGTCTTAACATGATCCCTGACCATAATTTCACGAAGACAGAAAGAAGGGAAGCTTGTATATATTCTAGTAGATGCTACATTGTGGGTGTCTCACTTAAATCTTACTACAACTGTTGGTAATTACCTCGGTTTTATATGGGAAGAAATTGTTAGCTTGCCCAGACTCAGTAGCAGATGTCAGAATGAGATTCATGTGTTTCTGTCTACAATGACATTTGAAACAGCAGCTTTACTGGGATCCAAACAGTAGGTTTGGGAAATGATGGAAATACAGGATAAAACAAAAAATTTATTTCTCACTCAACCTTTCAGAGCTTCTACGATAAGAATGTCCATTATGAACATCAAAGATGGGCTAGTACTCTGTATATTCCCTTAATGTAAAAATAAAACAGCTTTTATGTACATGGGGCATCCCTAAAGGACAAGTATGACAAAGGACAGAATCTAAAGAATGTTCTCTCCTTGTGACTTCAACCCAGTGATCCAGCTTAGCGACTGTGACACTAAACTAATCAGCTTAGGTGTACACAGCCCTTTAGCTGTTGAAAAGTTGGTTATTTCCACTTCTACTTGCTACTGTATCTATAGGGCATGTCTCTATGCCTGGATGTCCACTTATCTTACTGTGTAAGCTTATTCTTTGTGTTCCTGAGTCCTGAATTCCTACATGTGCTTTTTGGCAATTTCTGTTAGTGTGTAAGACTATCCATCTTCCTCACTGAAATTTTGGTCATGATCTCACTTCATTCATTAACATTCAGGTCTGGTTTGCCATCATGGCCTTTATTATTATTGACTTCCTGGTATGGTCCCTGAGTGCTTTTCTAAACACATACTTTAATGTCTGTTAATATTTATGTCTGCTGGTTTCTTATATACTTTTAATTAATCATCATCTTTTGGTCAAAAACATTGAGGACTCTCTTTCCCTAAACTCTGAACTTCAAAATATCCCCGACACACCCAGTGTGAGTTCCTGCTCAGGTCTGACTAAATGCCCATATTCTCATTTATTCTCCATGCTTTGTTTTAGTCCTGGCTTCATTTTACGATCCTGGCTGCTCTCTATTCTATGTCTCAATCCATCATTTCACATTGTTTTATGCAAATATCATGTGTTTGCTTCTCTTTTATACCTTTCACTAATTGAGACACTTTCATTAGGGTGTAGTATTTCATCAGTAAATGAGCTGATTAAATTGTTTGATGTTTTAAAGAAAAGTAATGTGTATTGTAAAACGCTATAGCTGCTTTTTAAATTACCATGTCTGAGAAACTCAATTATTCACCAACATAATCATTAGGACATAATATTGAGGAGTCTATTTGTGGAAACTGCTGAAAGTAGCTAAACAGAATCAAGCAGTTTGTACAGAAATCACCTTTTTCCTGCAATCTCAGGCTCTGCACATGATAGTAAGCACCAGTCTGGCATGCTATCTCTTGTCCAAATGACTCTGACTTAGTCCACTCAAACAAATTAATGTACCTATCGTAAATAATTCAGTTGGCCGAAGCAACATATTTACATGCCAATTTGAAGACAGCTGGAAGTAGGTCATAAGCAGATAGGACATTTGACAATTCTCACATCATATCAAATCATAAGCATCAATCACTTAGAGTTTTAATCCTAAAATCATTGCACAAACCTGACCCATAACTTGGAGCTCATAGAGACTACAACTATAGATATTTCAAAGCAGAAAATTCCTGATGTGCGCACATTTAGCTATTTAGCTTTTCATAACTGTGACCAAGTACTTGAGCAAAACAACTCACAAGAGGAAACCTACTTAAGCTCACTGTCTTGTGGGTTGCAATCTCTAGCTGGCTCTATTTTTTCTGTCAGGCAGACCATGATGGTGGAAAGGGAGTCAGGGCTGCTTGTTTCAGGATGACAGGGTGTAGGAGAGAGAAAAAAGACCGATAAATGGAGGGTATGGGGATCAGATATCCCACAAGGTCACACGTACGTAATTCACAGCCTTCAATCAGTGCCTCCCCTAAACTTCCAATATCTCCCAGTAACACCGCTGATTCATGGTCTCATCATGTGATTTATCCACAGGTAGAATTGAAGCCTCATGATCCAGTCACCTCTTAAAGCCTCACTTTTAAACACACACAATTTGGGGGAACATTTTATATCAGAAACGTAACAGGTATCATCCCAGAAAGGCCTGTTGGTTGGGTGGCTATATTTACCCAGCGTGGCATGATAATAATGCCTTGCCCACAGTTAAGGAAAAGAGTCTTCTTTATATGGTTTTTAATCTCAAAAAATAATATCACATTTTCTGTTGAAAGTTAAGACTACTAGAGATACTAAACTGCTGGTCGTGTAAATGCAATTAAAACTCTTACTTTCTACCAGATCCTAACTACTGCTGAGTCACAGATCCATGGTGATGGATCTCATCCCTCTCTGAGGTTCAGAACCTATTTTTTTTTATTTTAAAAAGAATAAAACAAACAAACAAAAAAACCCAGAAGGAAACAAATCAGAACAAAACAATGCAAGCAACACAGCACTTCACAAGGCAACTGGATATCAACAGTAGCTACAGTAATATCTCTTCTTTGAAATAGTTGAGCATACCTTCACATAGTAATATCAAACAAAATAGTATAAAATCATTTAAGAGAATGAAAGTATTACAGGACATTCAAAACTAAACAACTGATAATAAACAACAGCTACTATAATATCTCATTTTTCTTTAACAGTTTGTTTATACTATCACATGCATTAAAATCCAGTAAGAGACAACATGATAGAGCCAATGGAAACAGAAGAACAAAACCATGGTAGGACTTCAAAGCAAGATGATATTAAATCAGCAATGGCTGCTATAATGTCTTGTTTTCTTCAAAGTAGGTGTTCATACCATCACACATAATAAAATCAAACATATTAGAAAACCATTCCACCCAATGAATGAAAACCTTGTAAGACTTCAAAGTAATATAATGGGGGAACCATGATTACCATAAAATCTTATGTACTTTTACTATTTCTTACACTAGGGAGACTATACAGTATTTATACACATGAGTTTATTTATTTCACTTATGAGTATGGTGTTATGAGTATGGTAAGTTGCTTCCATTTATTTATAAATATCTCAAAGTGATAATTCTTTATACCTGAGTAGTACTCCATTGCATAAAAATAACACATCTTTTTCATCCATTCCTCAGTGATGGACACTTAGGTTGTTTCCAAGATCTGGCTATTACAAATTGTGCTGCTATAAACATGGGTGCACATATATCACTGTGGTATGATGTTTTTAGTTCTTCTGGGAATATGCCCAGAAGTGGAATAGCTAGGTCAAATAGGACTTCCAATCTCAGCTTTTTGAGGAATCTCCGGACTGACCTTCACAGTGGTTGCACCAATCTACATTCCCACCAACAGTGCAGGAAAGTGCCTTTTTCCACGCAGCCACTTCAGCATTTATTGTTGGTAGTTTTCTTGATCCTAGCCATTCTTTCAGGAGTGAGATGGAATCGCAGTGTGGTTTTAATTTCTCTAATGACTAATGATGCTGAACATTTTTTCATGTATTTATTTGTCATTTGTATTTCTTCAATGATAACTGTGCATTCATCTCAGATGCCCTTTTATGGATTGGGTCTTTGAATTTTGGGGGTCTGATTCTTTTAAATTCCTTATATGTACTGGACAGAAGTCCTTTGTCTGAGAGACAGTTCCCAGATTTTTTCCCAACTCGTGAGTTTTCTTTTCACTGTGCTAGAGATTTCTTTCAACATGCAGAGACTCTTTAATAGGACATAATCCCAGTTATTGATTCTGTGAAGTTTTTCTCGTGTGGTTTGATTCTTGTCCATGAACTTTTTACCTACCCCTTTGTCTTCAAGATTTTTACCTACTTTGTCTTCCAACAGATTTAGCAGAAACTGATTTTTTTGTAGGCAATAAGTGAATTTGGCCCTCAACAGTGGGCACAGGTTAGTCACATCTCCATAGGGGAAATACAAAGTAAAACAAAGACTCATAATCATCACTTAAAAAAAAAAAAACCTCTATACTTGCTTATACTGAAAATAATAGCTGACAGAAGAAATGTGCACCTCCATTCCCTGACTGCCCACCACATTCTATCCAAGTGATCACTAACTACGTAGGATTACAATTGGAATTTAAGATGAAATAACTTACTGTGAGTAATACAGACTGTGGAAACTTGTAAGTGAAACAATCCACTTTTTCCAGCCAATAATTCAACGACAAGCTAAAGTAGCAATAAAGAAATTTGATGATTTACTTTCATTATCAGGCGCCTTCAGAAAATGGTGGTCTGATAATCTTTTTCTTCACAGGGCTGGAACTACTATTGTGAGATAGAAAGAATCTCCCTTTCCTTTAATAGGGCTTAACTGGACAATGAGAGTTTTTATTTTCTTCTGTTCCTCTGAGCTTTCTGTTCTTTTAATCAACTATTTGTGCTACTCTTGTCACTTGGAAAAAACATGGATTATTTCAATTATTTTGAAGTCAAAATGTTCAGACAACTGAATGTTTACATAATAAAATGTTCAGACAAGACAACTGAACGTTAATATAATAAAACTGTCAGACAACTACCTTATTTTCTTTATTCCCATGGAAGTGACAATGCCACACTCTTGGGTTCTGAGGCTGTCAATTATGACTTGTTGTTTACTGTTGTTGATTGTAATGGTGATAAAAACAACATTTATGGAGTGATTTCTGTGCAGAAGACAAGTTATTACTGTTGTTGATTACAGTGGTGATTTAAAAAACAGGAGTTACGGAGTGATTTCTACACAGAAGACTTCAAGTTAAGTAGATAGGGATAGGCAGCATATATAATAATGGCATGTCCATCTATTGGTGTCTGTACTGAGCCTTAGAAAGGTTAAAAAATGTGTCCAGCATCACCTCACTAATCAGTAGCATAGTCAGGCTCTGAAAGAGACTCATTATCTTGTTGAAAGTCTACTCCCTGTGCCTTACATAAAAGGTCAACAAAGATCTCCACTGTGTCCTTCCCTCATTAATTATTTGACTGGTTTATCCTATCAAAGGCACTCATTCTGTTGCTTTTGTAGTCCTGTATCTAAGATCATGCAGAATGCTTGCAAGTCAGAATAAATGTAGGCTGTTATCTGGCGTAGTGCTGTAGATGGATGCACTGACTTGCTGAGCTTTCATACACACAGTGTGTAGCTACCTAAGAACTTGCCCTGGTTCACAGAGGTTCTCACTATTCCAATCCCAGGGGCCCAAAGGCTGCTCATTGTCACAGAATATTGTCATAGATACGTTTTATCAGGAAAGGGTTTACAGTTAGAAGCCAACAATGACATATTGTTTTGTACTCTGAACTCAGCACTTACTGCAAAGATCCCATGACATTAGCCTTCAAAATCTCAGACTCTAGGGTCTCTATTCTAAAGAGCTAGACCTTGCTTGACAATCCTGGAAGAGAAGCCTCCCATTCATGAGCAACTTAGTTATCCTCAGACACTGCCCCAGAAGTAATGTTTCCCTACCACAACAGTAGTCTATTCTTTTCTCATATGCAAACTTCTTGTCTTCACGACCTTATACCTTAAATCAGGCATCTTGATGCATTGCATGATTTCCTTCACTTTGTCCTACCTTAAACATCATTCTTCTGGTTCCTAAATGATTCCACTCTGCACGGTACTCATGTTCCATATTAGTGATCCACTAAACCTTGAAAAATCTTCAATGAACATTTGTCATTATTCTTTACCATAAATGAACTTCAACTCCTCTGGGAAAAAGCTGTTTTGTTTCCTTTCTACTGAGATTTGAACTCAAGCCATCACATTCTGTAGACCTCATTCTTTATTCTACATCATTTAGCCAAAATTGTATTTTGCAGCATTGTCTAAAATTGTCAGCTAAAGTTTTCGCTGTGACATTCTCTCATTAACTCTTAGTGTCAAGTGGAACCTCCTCACTTATTCTAACCAAAGGGATTCCTGATTTGATGGAGGAATCAGAACCTTCCTGCCTTTATAATGCTGCTTTGAGGTAGATAATTTGCTGAGTTCTTATAAAAATACGACTGACTCTTGGAGTCAGGTCACATTTACATAGATTTCTTAAGTTTCACTGTTTGCCATTTAATTGAATATGGGGCCCATGGGTCCCCCATACTCCATATGTGGTCACCACTCTCAGTTTATTCAGTGTTCAATGGAAACTGACTCATACAGCATTCTTATTTTCATTTCCAACAATATTTGTTTCTATCTACTTTCAGTGACCTTCCTCTGTGGTTACATCCTATCATCGGTAGGGACCTAAAGCTCTCCACCCCTGAAATAACACATGCAGACACATGATTCTCTCTTATTGCAATTCTCCACCCTTTCAGTGCTCTCTGTTGACTTTTCTTTCTTCTGTTCTTCTATCTTGTTCTTCAGCCTCAACAAAACTCAAAATTTCCAATTTCTCTCTTATTATAAAGTCATTAATGGTTTAATATTCTTTTTCATTTGACTGAGATTGCATGATTTAGGTCTTGAACTATAGTCTTCCTGGTATTTTCAACTTCTTTTCCCTAAGCACGTCCTTAAATTTACATTTCAAGACTCCAATTCATATATATATTTGTGTGGCTGTCTCTCCATAGCCTTACCAAAGATCCCAGGGCCTGGGGAAATACTATCATTGGGATAACTGTTTAGCATGATAATTCATGGTCTCAAGCTTAATTCAACCCTCAATGATGCCAAGACTCCTTTTGCATCTTCATGTAGTTTTGCACCCTATTTTGAACCTCAGCAAAACCAACACTTCTCAGCAGTCCTCGAACATCCACTGCCACCCTCCAGCACCTAAAGCCACTCTCTCAGATTCACAAACAAATATATTCATTATTTGGCCCACACATTCTCCTTCAGTTATATTGAACTTCTTTGTGGTTTTAAAGCACATTTTTCTTGGGGATCTCTGAGCATGTACTTCCCTTTGTTCTATGATCTTGTCATTGGTAACTTCCGCTTGTCATGTGAGTGTTAATTTAGATAGTATATCCCCTATGAGATTTCGTTTGTTGCTCCCATTCCTTTTTAGGTGTACGAGCTACATGCTTTGAAAGCATAAACACTCTGTCATCATTTAGTGTGAAAAATCATCACTGCTAACTTAAATCCTGTTATCTTCTGATGGCATTATTATAAAGATACTCATCATCTATAATTCTTCATTCTTTCATCTGGAAATACTGAAAGATATTATGCGAGTTTTTTCAACTGAGACACTCTGGTATGTTTGGGCTTGTAAATTAAATCAATGCAAAGTCCTATGCAAAAGCACCAGGCATGTACTAATGATTTGACAATAGTTACCAAGTAGGTCTCTAATTCTCAGTCCTCCAGACTTTGTGCATGAGCCTGCTCCATAGCAGAGGCAACACACTGTAAATATTGGGGCCATGCATCCTTCTTTAATAAAGCTACAACCCATGCCAGAATCTTTTATTCTGTGGAAGTTTCTTTAGACAGCTGCAGTAGCATAGGACATGTACTCGAGTTTATCCATGAGGTCCTTAATATGAAGGTTTCAGAAGAAACTGATCTACATCCAAAAGAGTTAACCTTTTAGACCCAATCAGTATGAGTTTGGACAGGACTGGATTTGATACAATTTGATATCTTACTTAGCTCCTCCAAACTCCAACTTCCACATTAGAAAGGATGATTAAATTTGATGGGCACATAAAACATATAACCTAGTGTTTGATGCAAATGAAAGAAGACTTCGTTTAGATTTGTAGACATACTGATTTGAGCTTACTGAACATAGTAGATAAGTTCTATTTTTCTGAAAGGAATACAAAAGATTAATCTGTAGCATTATTTTTATTCTGCTGAGCAGTCAAAACAGAAGGCTGGAACAATTGATCTACAAGTAGTGTACTCAGCGTGGAGAAATTCAGTCACGCGCCTCTAGGTGTTAGAGCCTGATATGATGCTTTCTCACTTGGAGAGAGTACCTGGTTGCCTTTTGGTTTATGCTGACACACACCTTTCCAAGAATACATGAACACTGATGGTTCTCACCAGCTCTTCTTTGTATTATAACTAAAACACACTTGTTACATGCTAAGTGCACCATGAATTTTAGCCATTTTTTTTTTCTGTGAAGTCTTTTCCAGTGGCTTTGGTGGAGGACTTACAAGTGACCATACTCCAGCCTGCCACACCACCTTTTCAGAAGCCACAACTGCTTTGTTTAGTGAGGTAGACACCAAACATGATTATGCTCAGTTCTGTTTCTTGGGTGCAATACAATTTGCTGTGCTGTAGTTTCTATTTCATAGCTCAGCTCGCCTTTGCCTTGCAAAGTCCATTCCCTTTGACAGTTCGTCAGCATAACTTCTGTGGCTCCCCAGGCTGCATGCTGCCTTGGTGGCCTTCTGCTCCTTCAGCTGCACCATGAACCCCAGCTCAGGAAATGAGAGTCTGGCAGCAGTTCAGAAAGTGGGGGTTTATGTAGGGACAGAATGGAGAAAGATCAGTGGTAATTGAGAAGGAGAAGAGTACAAGCCAGGAAATCATGTTGTATTCAGAAACCAAAAGGCCTTTCCTTTCCTGTCCTGTCCTGTCCTGTCCTGTCCTGTCCTGTCCTGTCCTTTTCTGTCCTGTCCTGTCCTGTCCTGCCCTGCCCTGTCCTGTCTTGCCCTGTCCTGTCCTGTCTTGCCCTGTCCTGTCTTGCCCTGTCCTGTCCTGTCCTGTCCTGTCCTGTCCTGTCCTGTCCTGTCTTGCCCTGTCCTGTCCTGTCCTGCCCTGCCCTGTCCTGTCCTGTCCTGTCCTGTCCTGTCCTGTCTTGCCCTGTCCTGTCCTGTCCTGCCCTGCCCTGTCCTGCCCTGCCCTGCCCTGTCCTGTCCTGTCCTGTCCTGCCCTGCCCTGTCCTGTCTTGCCCTGTACTGTCCTGTCCTGTCCTGTCTTGCCCTGTCCTGTCTTGCCCTGTCCTGTCCTGTCCTGTCCTGTCCTGCCCTGTCCTGTCCTGTCCTGTCCTGTCTTGCCCTGTCCTGTCCTGTCCTGTCCTGTCCTGTCCTGTCCTGTCCTGCCCTGTCCTGTCCTGTCCTGTCCTGTCTTGCCCTGTCCTGTCCTGTCCTGTCCTGTCCTGTCTTGTCCTGTCCTGTCCTGTCCTGTCCTGCCCTGCCCTGTCCTGTCTTGCCCTGTCCTGCCCTGTCCTGCCCTGTCCTGTTCTGTCCTGTTCTGTCCTGTTCTTTTCTTCCTTTATCTTTCTTTCTCTTCTTGCTCCCTTCCTCCCCTCCTCATTCTCTCCTTTTATTTTTCCTTTCCTTTCTCTTTCTTTCTTTTTCCCCCCTCACAAAAAGAAATGATCAGAGTTAGATTAGAGAGCTGAATTTGAGACCAGAATATAAGTTTCCATTGTGTTACAGATTCAGTACTGCATTTCCCATCTCTAGTCTCAACATCTAATTCATATAAATTATCTTATGTTCCTTGCATGAAATTCATGTGTTGAATTCCTACTTCCTGCTACCTCAATATAGGAATGTGAGTTGATTTGGGAACAGTATCATTGTGTATAAAATTAAGTATGATGAATCATGTTTGCATTGGTCAGTCCCCAAACTCAATAAAACTGGGATCTTTATAAAAATGGAAAAATGGACAGACATGCACAGGAAAAACACCAGGTGAGGGTACACCAGAAATCAGAACCAACATTCCCAACACCTTGATCTTCTTCTAGCCTTCAGAAGTGTGACACAACTCGTTTACACTGACCAAACCCACCAACTGTGTCACACCAGCCCTAGAAACTGACACATTCTGAGTGTTGGGCTAACCATTGTTTGGTCTTTGTTTTATGAGAAATAAAGCGCAGAAAACTTCAGAGAAGAGAAAGAATCAGATCACTCTGACTGTCCAGTATTAAACTGATGAAATGTAGGATGTAGGTTTCCAGACCAAAGTTAAGTAAGAAATCCAAAATGCAACCTACCAATAAGTAATATATTAAATTTGCTAGTACTTAATATTGGATTCACTTCATGCATCATTTCCAACAGCTGTCCTACGAGGGAGAGGCTAAACAGTTTTTTAATCTCTTTACATGGCTCATCTTTTCTCACCTCATCCTTTAAAGTCTTTAATATTTACCAAAATGAAATACTCCTTTCACTTGGTGACCCCTTGTTGTAGTCTTCTTTAGATGATTATTTTTGTGTCTTTTTAATTTTTAGTTTATTAGTATGCATATGTATTACATCACGTTTATATTCCTTGTGGGAAGTTGGTGCACGTATCTAACAGTTTAATTCTCTTTTTACCCTCTTTTCCTTCCCTCCCTTCCCTCTGTACTTATCCTTTGATCTCCTCTCATTTTTTACCTACATTTTCAGTACAGTACATAGTGTTCACAATCCTGCATAAGTTAGTACATGTACTTAACACATCCCAGTTCCTTTTTCCATCCCTGTCTCTCTCATTCCCTCCCACCCTTTATCTCTCGATTCCTTTCCCCTTTGAGAATGATCTATCTATAAAATTTCTGCTAGCAATTCTTTAGAGGACTCATATCTAGAATATATAGAGAGCCCAAAATATTATACTTTGCCAAAAATAAAAGACCCAGTAGACAAATAGGCAAGCCAAACGAATAGACACTTTATAGCAGAAGAGCACAAACGGCCAATAAGTATATGAAAAAATGTTCTTTAACACTGGCTGTTACAGAAATGCAAACCAAAACAACATAGAGTTCTATCTTATTGCAGAAAGTGTCTTCCATCAAGAATTCACATAATAAAAACTTCTAGAGAGATTGTTAGGGAAAAAAGAGCACTTCTACACTTTAGGTGGGAATGTAAAGTAGTACAAGCATCATGGAAATCCACAGAGAAATTCCTCAAAAAACTGAAACTAGAAATTCCTTTTGACTCAGCTATTCTCCCTCTCAATATTGTCCCAAAGGAGTTAAATATGAGACAGAGTAAGAAACCGTGGTATTTACACACAATAGAGCATTACTGTGCCATAAACAAAGATAAACTTGAGTCATTTGGACGAAAATGGATGTACCTTGAAACCATGATTGTAAGTGAAATAATTCAGACACACAAGAGTACATACCAATGGTTATTGGATTATTGAAGAATTTTGAAGGCAAATGACAACTCTGGAATGTGAATTTAGAAGAGAAATGCCACAAAACAAAAGCAAAGAAAACATCATATTCATAAATCAATAAGAGGCTAGTGAGGAACTCATAAACCATAGGTAACTATTATCAAGATACAGAAAGAATACTATCATGACCTAAAATAACTTTTCATATCTCAGGGCATGTTTCAGGCTCATCTGAGAGAGCAAACTCGGAAGAACTGTGTATTGCCCATTGAGGAATCAATTCAGTGTTGAGGTCTGGCACAGACAGAGAATTCAGGCAATACTGGAAGGGTCTCAAGTTTTGAAGATAGCCGGTCTTTCAATCAAAATGCACTAGTCTATGATATGATAATTATACAGATACATATTTATAATTATATACTATAATTGTAAACATATATTCTTTTCAGAGTCACTTCTATGTCCCATAAAGACTACACTTTGGAAAATAAAGGTTGGCAAAACAGCTGATGTTTTAAAACATCAACTGTTTGACTAACAACTTTTAAATCATTCATTTACGACCATTTAAAAACAATTGAGAAATATTCAATTATTTAGTATTGGAACTTCTGTATTCTACTCATGCAGAGAAAACTAAAATATACAAACACTGCACTTAACACAGTATTTTGTCATAAAATTGAAAAATATTTTTAATTTTTCTTTGAAAATATTTGGCTATGTATATCATGCTTAATTTATGTTTGAATATACTTTTCAGCAAATACTTTTCAGCAAATGTTCATGTTTTAAGATTTTGGCAAAAAGGAGAAGTCATGTAAATACTGTTTTCCAAAAAAATAGCTTTTTAAATGAGTACAGAATTAAACAATTAATGGAGTTGACATGATTACTCATCATGATATGTTATTAGATATTCATCAAACTATATTTAACAGCACTTTTTTGTCTAATATTTTAGAACCAACAATTTTTTTTTTTACCAAACTCCAAAATTTGTCTAGGTCTTGAGATGCTAACTGTCTTCAGCATTTGGTATATATTTCTCCCCTGAACAACGGCTCCAGTCAAGACCTCTCAATATCAGTTTTCTTGCACAAGCAAACACTGCATTTTCCAACTTCCCTTGTAGATCCTAGTTTGAGTGAAAAGGAAGCTCTCAAATTTTGATCATGCTTTAAAATAAAGGAGCCCAACTCCCCTTCTCCCTATCTGATGCCTAAAACTCAGATAAGGCAAGAATTGAACCACTGTCTTAGAAATAAATAAAATCAAGAATCAGGTAGATACACCTAAGATGGAGGTGGAATTTTAGGGGATGGAATTTTAGGGAAAGAGTTAGATGAACACAACATAAGGGAATCTAGATGCAAAACCTGGTATTTACAGGTATCAGCTCTGTATTGCTCATGTTTGAACCGGGAATAAGGAAAGGAAAGTCTTTTACTTCAAGGTTGTTTTGTCCTTTGTTACAACAATTGGACTGACACATTAAATGTTATTTTGGAAGATACGGTGCTGGCTGACATATGGTTCTACCTATCAGGATGGTCATACACATAGGCACGTGCACAAATATGTGTATCTTTGTGAATATACACACGTACATGTATATACCTAATTCTTGATTTTATTTATTTCTATCAAATAAGTATGAATAAGTACACATAAAACAGTGAAGATATATGTATAAAATTACTGATTGGCTTTTGTAGTCAACAGATTAAAACTTATTATTATTATAAATTATATGCCCATACACACATGGACAGTATATGTACTAAAATATTATTACACAGTTCATGTAACTATAAAATATGTATAGTATATTCACATTTCATATAAATCTTATGATTTGCCTCACTAATAGGAAATCTTGGTCAATATTTCCTATGTTTGACTCTTCAACGTTTCTATCTTCTTAATGGATGTAACGTGGCTTGCCTTAGAAGCGGGGTTCTTAATGCATAAACGCATTTGCAAATGAGTTCCCAGAACATGCTAATGACATTTTGTTCTGGATGGTTTCCAAAATGGTTTCAGGCAAACAAACTCATTTAGAGGGGAGAGAGAGAGAGGAAGAGATAGAGAGAAAGGTGGAGGGAGGGAGGGAAAGGGAGAGGGAGAGACTTTAGAGGCAATTATTCAATGGCTGTTATCTAAAAACATTTGCACATAAATGTGATTACTGGAGAAACAGCATCAGCCTCTGATTGGCACTGGAAATTGAAAATGGACTCCCTTGAAGTTCAAAGCTTTACCACAAATCACAAGAATCATTAATTATCCTACATAGGATCTTGGGAGTTGCCTGTTTATAAAATCTGCTGCTTTTATGGTCCTGAAGCTAACTTAGAGAAAAAGAACCACAGAAAAGCACTAAACAATTAAATTTTCTTAAATAAATCAATATGCAAACCCAGAATGTGAATGAATGCCCAGGGTCTACCATGTGCTGATGAGATATGATTCTTCAGTGTATAGAGATAATGTAACTATGATGTGTTTATCCCAACTGGATTACAACACTTGACTGGTGTTTGAAGGAACTTTCGAAGGTTAGAAAGATACCACTTTAAAGAGATAGAATTGATACACATCATAGAATTTAAAACTGTTTGTTTTGCTTTATTTTCCTGTTTGTACTTGTATTTACCTTTGTTTTGGGGTTTTAATCAAAGAATCAGAAATATGGTTAGGGCATTAACCCTTGGGTTCAAATCCTTGTGTGTTAATTACTAGCTGATGTGGTAGCGCATGAGTTAATCCACATGCAGTGGGATGTACATTGTCAGTGAGCAGGAGATAGCAACAATATAATCCAGCACAATGTAAGCTTCTTGAAGGACCAACAAGCAGAAGGATCGTCTGATAAACCAACAAACCACCTTACACTTAACAAGCAATTTCTACTCTACTAAAAGAATGGCTAAGGAAGTAATGCTCTCCTATGATATTTAAGAAAAATTCTAAAGTAACTTCCATAGATTTTAATGCTTTATATAATGGGTATTTCTGATTTTTCTGCCTTTGGAAATCTGTGTGATATATGTTAAAAAAAACAATGGTAGGGAATGTAACAAAATCCTAAACATTGCAAAATGCTCTTTTTCATGCTGTAGAGATTTCAACAGAAAGGTCATTTTCATACAATCTAAATATGGTTAAAAAAAGTTTTAACTGTTTAATCTGTACCTAAGATTAGAGAAATTATCAAAAAGTAGAGGGAGAAAGAAGAAAGAGAATTAAAATAGCGACAGAAACAATGAGTGAGCAGTTTTGAGGCCACCAAGACAATAGCAGAAATCAGAATATCTGAGTTTACTACTTAGTACTGATACATTTCCCTGGCAAAGGATGATGACTACAGGCAGAGTCACATGACCAGGAGAAATCAGTGTCTCCCCTTAGTCCCTTCTGTGTGGGGTGTGTGTGTGTGTGTGTGTGTGTGTGTGTGTGTGTGTGTGTAAGAGTCTGTGAAGCTCTTTGGCTACAGACTAGCATGTGTCCCACGTTGTCACATGGACACTAGGGTTACCATGATAAGTACAGTGTGCAACTGATTCTTTTCTGACATGTTGCTCTATCATAGATGCACGAGGATTCAAATTAATACAGAAATTATCACTGCAATAGGAATTTTGGTTAAGCATTTAGCATAGAAGCTTGGGCTAAGCTTAAATCTTATACTCAAGCATGTTCCAACCATATATAATTTTTCCTCGAATACAGTGTATCTTAAAATCTTCAGTGGGTTACTACATACAATTAATAGTGTGTTAATCACAGTCTTCTCTTTTTTGCTATGTTGAGACAGTAGGATTTTTGGCATCTTTAATATTATTGAATTCAAAAGAAAAGTATTGATCTTTATTCCTCAAAATATGACAAGTAAAAAATGTTACAGAGAATTATCAATTATAATCACATGCCTGAAATTTTTGAAAACTGAAGAACACTATGGATTTCACTAAAAAGGTGCCCTAAAACCCAGATCTTGAAATCTGGAAAATTTAGGGATTTTTAAAGTGTCCGGAGAGTCTATTTGGCTCTTCATAATGTCACTATGTAAATTTGAGCTTAGTTAGACTATGAATTTGGAATCTAACCCTGCTGGAGTTGTTTAGTAATATGTCACACTTGATTCAAGTACCAGCTACTGAGAAGTATGCCCTTATTCACTGCTAAATCTTGTCCTCAGAATACTGTATTCTTTCTCACTCTCTCATACTCTCTCTGCTTCTTCAGAAGTATCCTTTACAGTCAGACACCCATGAGCTCTGTCCCAACTTTGTAATTCAGTTCAATAATTCACTAATTATATGTCCTGGGCAAACTTCTTGAACTGTCTAGGAATTAGATTGAAATGGAGCAGATGATATCTCTATCTTGTGGAGATATTTGAATTACATAGACACGTCCTACAGAACATGGTAAACAACAAGCAGTAAATCAAAGTCGTTTTCTATAGTGACTGCATTAGGGTTACTTTGATCGTTCTCTTACATTATGCAAATGCTTGATAATTATCTGTCTTAGGCTTCAAAAATGCCCCTGATGTCTTCTTAATGTCTTATTGTGCAATTGGATCAATAAACAAGCAAGAGAACCAAGAGTGTATATAGTTCTAAAGCCCAATTTCTTGATTTTTTTTTAAGAATCACATATTTGTGGGTGAAAAAATACACTAAAATCCCTTCTGAAGAACTAGCCTAGATGATGGCAATTAAATCAACAAAACCAATAGGTAGACTGACAAGCCATGGATGGACTAGCAGGACTTGGAAAACACCTGCTTTGGTAATGTTTCATTGAAACACTGCTCTGTACATTCATGTACGTATCCTTGGGGATGATCTCATACCATAAGAGCAGAGGTGAATCCTGTGTAAACTATCTGACAATTCAGTGTTTGCTGGCCTGTCATGAAAACACAGGAAGTGGAAAGACCCAGGTCAAGGGCAGACTTGTCAAATGAACTTCAAAGTCAAGGTTGAAACTATCTTTCTAGGATTCCACCTCAATTCCAACACTGAAAAAAAAAAAATGAGAAGTCCACCAGTGAAGAAACTAATAATCAGCTTTGACTAAACAAAAAAGTGAGATTTTAAAATCATAAGTGTTTGGTTATTTGATAATACTTAATTTACTCCTCCCCGCTTCTGAAGGAAGAAGAATGCTTCCTTTCTCGATCAGGCAGGAACCTGCTCAGTCCAGAGACCTCACAGAAACTGGGGTTGGAAACAACAGCACCTCTCACATCTGCATCAGACCCACCAAATCCCAAAAAGCCACACAATATGAAGCTTAGTGAGAGCTTGGGGCAGGGCTCAGCAGACAGGAAAGTCTGAGTTCCCTCCAGCGTGAGCAGTTAGGAGTCTGTGAGTGGGAAGGAGAATCACTGTGTTGGGTTCTCTTTGGCTGTTCTTTAAGAGACTCCAGCAAAGACCTGAATGATTTTCCAAATTTTCCAGGTCATTAGACCCACATTTATTTTAATGGGATTTTGAACAAAGGTCTGGTCATTACATATTTGGCTGAATTTTAATTTCACATATGGTAAGGGAATCATTACAAAATATGTGTTAAATGTTAGCCTAAATTATGCAGTTAGGGAAATAGTGCTGTGAGAACAAATAAAAGATAAGCAGTAATGATTAGTAAGGCCAGGGAAGATTTCAGAGATGCTGCTGAAAACTATTTCTGAAGCAGCCACTGGGACCTGTTCAATGCACAGTGTGAATGGTGTGAAGGATACAGGCATGAGCAGAGGCTAACCTTGGGGAGAACCACACAACCTCTGTGGCTGGTGAAAAGGGGCCCCTTTCTCAGGCTAACACCCCATTCAATGCTCATGGAACTCTGGCCATGGTGGTCGCTCTGATTGTAATTCTGCTACACACTAAAACGTGAGCTACTCTGAAGATAAGTAAATTTGACTAAAATTACACAGCGATGGAAAACCTTCATTCATATCTCACTATTGAAGGAGGAAATAGGGTCATGGAAACATGACTGGGACAATTTGGGTGTGACCTGCCAGTTGCAAACGCTTGTTACCCATGGCTGTACAGCAGCAGCTCCTGAGCCTGGCACCCAATACCAGTCTTCCAGCACTAGATTAGCTGGCATTTTATGGGGCAGTCTGGACCTACTATCAGAAAGAAGGTATAAAAGACAGTAGCCACTGATTTCACTCCCACTGCCCTCTTGTCCTTATGGTGACCCACTCTGTGTTCTTTCTTTTGTATTTCTTTTTCTTTTTTATTTTTCCACCCTCAAATAAATGCTAAACTGTTGCATTCAACAACTGTTCCAACTGGTCCTTTGTATGGACCTGTAAGAGCTTGGAAATCACTACTGCATACTACAATACCTGGGGAAAACGATCCACTTTTTAAAAAATGATTTTTCTCTGGAAAATTTTCCAAGTTTTAAATGTCAGATGGTGATTATGTTGATGTCACTGAATGTTCAGCCAATCTAGATAGTCCCTGACACCTGTTTTGATGTTATCTTGAGAAACCTTTAGAAGAGAAGCTTTTCCTATAAAAAGGTCTTCAAAAAGTTCTCAAACTTTCCACTTTTTAGTCAAAGATTCCAGATTCAACGGCCTAACCGAGTTCTGTTTCTAACAAAAATCAAAATAAATGAGTTCCTTTAGGTTCAGTAACAAGAGGAAATGAATCTTTCTTCTCTTTTTAAATTTAGTAATAACTTGCTATATTACCATAAGGAACCTACTTTTCCTGCCTAACATTCCATATTAATCTACATCTAAGAAAAAAATGTGAAGTAGGAGATTTTCTCCCAGATCGTGGCCACTCCTTTCATTTCATAATCTTTTTGCTGATTATATTAACCCCCTAAAAGAATATTCTCTAGCAGATAATCAGCAATGAGTCTGATAAAATTATTCACAGCAAGGTAAAAATCACTAACCATATTGTCGTAGAACTGTACTAATACATTATCTTTTCATTTGCTGTGTAAAGAGCAAGCCAATGTAAGACACAGGAATGATTATAAAATTTTGAGATTTTTGATATTTATTACATTAAAGATTTTCTTTTCACAAGGTGAGAGTTGAAAAAGCATTTCATCAAATTTATACTTACATTGTTAGCTTCCTATTGATTCATGAACAAGATCACATAATATTAATTATTTCATGAATCATTCAAATATACTTATTGAGAGTCCACTTCTCTAAAGTGTAGAGAATAGGGCAGAACTGTGCCTCTGTCTTTGGTGTGTTTGTATAGTTCTGTGAGTATCAGCTAGCACTCACTTGGCACCTGCTCTGAGGTCTATATTGAGCATCCTACATGATGGATATTATTTGTCGCTTATATCACTATCTCTAAGAACTATTACAGCCATCACCACTTTACCATGGAGAAAACAGCAGCCCAGAGAATGTCCATAATTTGTCCATAATCAAAACGAGGAGTTAGGGACAAAATTTGGCTTGGAAGAAAGCCTGATGCTGTACAGCAAACTGATACAGCAGGAAGACGTTATAAGTAGGTTAAGAGGAAGGAAGAGAGGAAGGAAGGAAGGAAGGACAGAATGGGACAAGACTAAAAGAACAAAAAAGGAAAAAAGTAAAGGAAAAAGAGTGACAGGTAACACAGTCCCTAGGGGGCATTATAATTTCCTTTGGTTTTCAACTGGTATGAATTCATTCTTAACAAACTGTTTATTTTCTTTATCTGGGTGATTTCCACTATAATGAATTTAACCTGAGATACAATTTTCTCTCTCTCTCTCTCTCTCTCTCTCTCTCTCTCTCTCTCTCTCTCTCTCTTTTTCTCTCTCTCTCACACACACACACACACACACACATACACACACGAAACACACACAGACATGCACACCAACACAATCACATAATTGCACTTCCTTACAAGCCAGTCATCAAATTGAAAATTAGACATTTATATTAAACAGATATCAAATTACTATAGTTGCATTATTTCAAAAAAAGTCTTTGAAATTAAAGCATCTGCTAACGTCTACTTTAATAAAGCTCCTTTTGGTTGTAAAAGAATTTAAAAGCACATCTAAAAACCAAAACATTTATGTCTGTCTTGATTACCCTCTACACAACAGGTAGCTTCTATCTTATTAAAGGGTAAAATATGTGCATATTAAATGTATTATATAGATCTCTTAGAAAAGTCTATTTTTAAACAGAAACTTGACAATAGAAACTCCTCTTTAATTTTCTCCTTCACATTATTTCTTATTCCAAGTGTGTCAAGAATTTAATTGTAGCATGAAATTAACCAGTTATAAAATACTGTACTTGTGCCCGTGCCTTCTAAAGCAGAATGCACTAAATAATTTGCTTAATGGTCTCTAACATGAGACCTCAATTTAATAACCAAAGTGCCCTCACTCGTTGGATGAATTCCTAGTGAGAAGTGCTCTATGTGTAATTCATCAAAACAATAATGGATCAAACACACTCACGCACACACAGACACACATACAGATACCACTCACAAATACTAAAATACAAATAAAAACTCAGGAATGGTAAGCTGACTAGTTTGCAAAAATCCCATCTGACAGATGCTATCTGCAAGCAGTGTTAGAGATGGGTCTTACTGAGTCATAGACAAAACCACTTTATAGACATGGACTGGCCAGAGACCTACTACGTTCCTATGTGCTTTTTAGGAAGGTTCTCTCTCTAAAAACATCCATTTCTGTCCTTGAGGTTGACAATTATCTTGCTTCTAGAAAAGCAATGATACTATCATAATTAAGAAGGACCAATTTAGATATATGACTTTCAGCATAAGGAAAATTGACTCAACTTTTTTTTTTTTACTTTGTAAAATCGCAAACTTTTTGCAAACTTACACATTCAAAGACTAGAGAGAAAAAAGGAGACAAGGTCTGGCTGTTTAGTTACCTAAAATTTCCTTGACTTCTCTTCCTTTTCACTTTTAAATTTACTTCTACTCAACACTTTGGTTTTAAGAAGTCTAAGCAAACAGACTGGCAGTAGAATAAATATAAAATGAGGTAAGCAAAAAATGAAAATAGAGGAAAATTATAATTTGCAGGAAGCGTAGGCCCTTAGGTTGACTTTTTGACTTCTACTCAGGACAGGTAAATACTAGTAGTTGCTTTGTCTGTCGGTGTGTTTATTGTATACATGCGTCAAATAGTTGAGCGTAAGATTTGACAAATGATAGCAGCATGTAACTTACAGACTCCAGTTCTCAAAGCCTGATGTTTAGAACTCTTTAAATGCTTATGTCAATTTTAAGTAATGTAAAGTGGAAGACTGTTCCTAATAGCACCCCAAAGGATGTGCAGTATTTCTTATTTTTATTTGTTTTGCCTGGAGATGACAATTAGTCCTTGACTAACACAGACTGAGACTGGTAAAAATGTAATGAAAGTGAGAAAATGGGATATTTGATTAATTTGAAGTTCTTATACTGGAAAAGTAATTTAGTAAAAATTTTAATTTTAGCAGTTTCATTGCCCCTGCTAACATCTTTAATACAAAACATTTTCTTAGTTCAGTTTTTTGCAGTCTACATTCATAAATTTGCAAAAGGTGATGCATATACTCTTTGGGGCCAAAATGCAGACATGAATGTAAACAAAGCAGAAAAAAATGCTAACCTTGAGTAATCTAGGCTTAATCAGTTGGATTTTATCAAGGATCCTAAGACTAGAGTTATGGACACCATGAATAAAATGTCTCTAAATCTTCACCTTAGAAAACTTCATAAAGGGCATATTTTTCATCAGTGAAAGAGTTTTCATTATCAATGTAATAAGAAGGTGAATTGAAACTAGTGAATGTGTGTACTACAGAACATTTAAAATTTTATTGTGTATTTTCATTAGTACACTCTTGCAATACATAATGATTATGTGCATTGTTTTTTTTCTGCCAGCATATGCTGCATCCTTATCAGCGGCTAACTAATGCTGCTATTTGTACCTGGAGTTAGTTTTACTGTATCAGGTTGATCATTATGAGCCTGTTTGCTAAAGTAGACTATTGTGTGTCTCTGCGTGTGACATTCCATGCATGTATTACTAAAGGTCATCATTGAAACACAAACATGCATCCTCTGTTCTAGGAGAGGAGCGGGCTGCAGTCTGAGGGACTGGGATTTGTCCATGCCTCCCCACATTCACAGAGGACATTGCATTGTACTCCAGGTTATCCTTTCTAAAATAGGTCATACTCGCCCTCACCCTGAATCGAACTTCTCATTCAGCTCTGGGGTGAGAGAGGTCATTCTGTTTTCTTGTTAACTAAATCACACTCTGTCTTGAGCCAGAATTGCCAATTGTGCTACATTAAAGATAGAGGTTCTTTTCTAACAGCAACTTACATGAGGGGTGGTGTTGATACCTTTAAGCTGACTTCTTCTTAGAATTCTAAGACACATTGAAATAGAAAGATCAGACAGATAGAGTCACTGCATTAATGACAAATCCACAAGCAGCATTCCTTCCTAAAACCCAATACTATTCTAATCTTTCATTTCTCCCCTTTAATGCAATCATATAACTGCACAGGCTTAGTGTTTTTTACCTCATTTCAGAACACTGTCTTACATGCACAATATCTCCTTGGAGACTTTTAATCTTGTAAGCAATGACGGAAGACTTTTCTTTGACTATAGATTCAAAATCAAGTACTTTGATTTTCAGGTCATATATAAAACTGATAGACTTCTTTAGAAAAATCATGTGGTATCAATTCAAAGCACAGTCTCAAAAAGCCATAGTGTATTGAGTCTTTTACACAGTATGTGTTTATAATCATGAGTGCTCCCAGCAGCTGGTTACTGGGAAGAATATTAGTCACGGTACCATCATTAAGTGGAATCATTCATGGTTAGGAAATAGACTAAGATTCTATAATTAAAATATTCATGGAAATACTTGGCTACTTTGTTTCCCTTTCTTTTTTATTCTCCTTGCCTTGTGTCTCTGTGCTTCCCTTTGGTGGGTATCTGTCCCTGCTCTGCAGCAACCCTATCATCTCAATTTTTGAGCTCCATATTGACTACACTTTTCTGGCTGTATTTTTAGCTGACACTTTTGGCAATGGTGCTTAGTTGGATTACTCTCTTCCAGTTTATTTTTGGTAGATCTGTTCACAGGATCATTTCCCATCGCTTCTTTCTCCAGTTATCTATCTTTTTTTTTTTAAACTTCTGTAGCTGGCTGTGTTCATTCAGACAGACATGACTCTTTCCCTATACCTATTTAGTTCACTCTAACTCTGTGAAAAAGCAATAGATGTGCATCAAAAAATTCAGCATAGCATATATTATTGGTATTGTGATTTGAGTGGCAGCCGACCAACACTTAGAGAACAATTTATCCACCTGAATTGGATGCAACATCACTAATGCACATGGCAGATTGATTGTACGGCTCTAGTGAATGTATTCTTTATTAATGAGATTCAGTATGATTTGCTAAAAAGGCTTTTACTGGGCAGTCATTTTCTCTCTCTCTTTCCCATTTCTCTTTATCCCATTTAATCTGTTGAACTATATACTATGTTTTGAAAACATGTCCCTCTTCTCTATTTTTATTGGGAATATCTAGGTTTTTAAAATATTTATGGGCTAGCTGAACAGAATAAACACAAAATGAAAAAATTATAGGTTCAAATTGAAATGATTTATAGAATACAGAAACACCAAAAATGGATTAAAATATTACTAATAATTAAGAAGGAATAAAAGTAAAACTACATGGGAAAAAAAAAAGAAAGGAAACAATTCCAAACAGTATCTGACATTGGGAAGAATGACTTGGAAATGAATACGTTTGTACTGACAAGAGTTATAAAGCCACAATGAATGCTTTTCTAAATCAAATATGCTATTTTTAGTGATCTGCTAGAAGTTGGGAATTACTGGAGTTTGAGGATTTCAAGTAAGATTCAACAAAAATCAAAAGAAAAATCTTAAACTATATGTTTTGATTCCTTAGTTAATCATCCAAAGACCTGGAGGTCAATAAAACAATTTACATTGATTAGGATCTTATTCTTCAATATTTAAAGAAATGCAAGAAAGACTTGCTTTAGCTTTAGTTTTTCTCTGAACAAATATTCCTGCCATATAATTTCAAACCTGTTATGAGAGAAAAATTAAAAGGAAGTCATCTTGCTTCTCCAGTAAGAAGAGTCTACCTGTGCTCTTATCACTAAATGTTTCCCTGTGGTCTTTCTTGTCAATTTCTCTATTACTGTCCATGTTTTATTAATGAAAAATGTCATCTCTCCTCTAATCAAAATATATACTAGTTACTATAAAACCAACAATATTCTCTTAATAGTGACCTACAAAAGAATTTGTTTGACAAGTGATTTCTAATCCTGTTCTCTTACTATCTCCAAAACAAATATTATTTTAGTTGTTCATTTTAAAAGGCATCCACACAGTTTTATAAGTTACGTGTGAAATTTAACAATAGACATCTTACAGAGGAACAATTCCTTTAGCCCAAGTTTCTTGAAATTCTTGATTTTCAAAAGAGCTGGACATGGGAAAGTTAGTTACTGAATCAAGGAATATGAGATACAAAGAGCTGTTTCTCCCAGGCAAAGGGACATAGAGACCATCTCCAAGCTAGTATCCACACACCCAAAAGGAAACTGAAACCTTTGCCGAGCCCTTGCCACGTGATGCTAAAAACACAAAACAAATCACACAGCACTGAAAAAAATTCATTTTAGATTTTAGCTCTTTCAGAGATGAGACAGTCATTTTATCTTTATGATTTATTATTTATATCTCTAACTATAACATAAGTGTTTTCAGCAGCTTTATAGAAAACACACATTTTTATAAAAATACAACAGTTTAGCAGCTCATGTGCTGGGAAGAAAAACCATTCAAGGTAAGTCCCTGAAAATAGCTGGAAATTTAATAGTGAATTATACTACTACTACTAATAATAACAATGCTATCAATAATGGCTACCAATTCAAACACCTGTATGCTGGCAATTCCTACCTGCTGTATATTGTATCTATTTTGCCTTTAATAACAACAAATGAATGTGGTTTTGCCCAATTAAAAATAAGTAAACAGCATTAAGAGTTAAAGACCTCTGTATGAATCTCACTAAAACTGGCAAGTGAAGAAACAAATCATATCTTACATTCAAGCAACAAGACTAAGAAATTCCCCAGCAGTAAATCATGATTTCTTCCATCCATGTCTACCACACCACTCCAAATCTTACTCTTACAATGGAGTGGTAATCTACTGATTGATCAAAACACTTTGGAATGGGAAAAGTGTCTTTTGTGCCTCAATTAACAAGCTAATTACTTGTGTCTCGGTCAAAGTCAAAAGGTCACGAGTAAACATTACCAATGCTAATAATAGTAATAATGGAACATGCCAATTTGTGGAGACCTGTATCTTGCTTCTTAAATTGCAAGAGTGGAATTGTTAGTTCTGCCCTAAAGCTGCAAAGCCTCTGAGTGTGTAGATCACAAAGCTCTGAGGATCAAGATCACTGGCTTCACTCACTGTACAAAAGCAAAGACCTCCAGGCTATTGCTCATTTACTCCAGTTAATAGAAATACTTACCATCCATTTGCTACTGAATGGATATAAAATTTCAGTTATCAAAGATGAATACATTCTAGAGATGAACAACACATCTCCCTCTGTAGTTAGCAATACTGTATTGTACATTTAAAAATTAAGAGGATGGATCCCTTATAGTCAATGTTCTTATTAGAGTAAGCATTCCTCAAACTTAATAGTGTGTGTATGTATTGATGCACATATCTTTTAGAGCTTTACAAAATATTTAAAATTTCTCTAAAATGTCTTATTCTTTCACCTACAAATGGTCAGAAATGAACCATGATATTTTAATGAATATCATTAAATATTTGGGTGCCTTAATAGGCATTTCAACCTAATATTCCCCCAGCTTTTCTTACCAAATATATTTCTCCTATGTTCCCCATCCAAGGTGATGAAAGCACCACTCTTTTATCTCATTGTCACAGCCCACATGCAACCACTGACCATATCGTAACAGTGCTACCTGTGAAAGATGTCTCCAGTCCTGCCGGTCACTGCCTCCAGTCCTGCCTCTCAGGCCCCAGGCTCGGTCTTTCCTTGCCCTTGTTGTTTGCACAGCCCTATGCCTGTGGACCTGTCTCTGCCCTTTCTGCTCCAACAGCAACCAGGATGACCCTTCTTTCAATTACAAGGGTTGGATTAAGTTGTTCTTTCCTGATTCCCCTCATTTAAAGGTAAGGTCCTGCCTGTAGGCACCATGGTCCTGCAGCATCAGCGTGACTGTCCCTGACCTGATCTTCTAACCCTCTCCACCTCAGCTAGTGTGCTGTGCCCCAGCCATCTGATGCTGTTCTTGACCCTCTTCCTGTGCCCACCCAGGACCTCTGGTCCTGGTGCGTCTTCCTCCTAGGAAGCCAATATTCCAGACCACTGCACAGTTTCTTTCCTCCTGCTCTTCAACTCTTCACCCCAATTTGATGTCCTCCGGGAGGCTCTCCCTGGTGACCCACTTACAACTGAAGTCGCTCTGTGTCCCTGGTCCCACTTCCCTAGTTATTCATGGAACATATCCTACTCTGGCTTACTCTATGTTTCTTTTTCAGTCTGTCTCTACCAACTTCTTTCTCCACCTTCATCATTAGACTTGAACTTTGGTGAGTTTAGGCATTTTTGTTATCTTGTCACTGCTTTATATCTAACATATAGTGGATGCTCAATAAATATATATAAAAATGAAGCAGCAACATAGCACATAGAAACATCAGCCTAACAGCAAGTTAAGTTTCCTTGGTAAGTCTCCTCTTCATTCAGTAATGAGCCACTTTATTTCTTACTCAAAAATCAAAATATGCCAAATGGTACACTTAACCCAAATCAGACACTGAAATGCAATTTACTAATTATAATAATGGATTTTAAATGCTGATCTTTTTATTTTTTTCAAAAAAAAAATCTTTCTTCCGCATATTATTGAAAGTGCTTTTCTTAAAAAAAAAAAAAAAAAAAAAAAAAAAAAAAAGCACTCCTTTTCTCTACTTCCTGGAAGGCTAGTTATATTTCCATTCTGGCATTGCCATGAATATTCTGCTGTGTGTTTCCATATATAAGCATCACTAAAAAGCATATTTAACTGGAAGCAATGTGCTTTGACCAGAGATTCATTTGAAGAGGGCTTGATTTGTCTCTATCAGTTTATGATTGAAACTAATTTCAAAGTAAGCCATACATTTATAATGAAGATCTTTCTTCAGGCTGCCCTGAGGTGCAGTAGGAGCCATGGACGGCAGTTAGTGTTCTTGGGCTGCACCCCGGCAGTTCTGTTCATTACATTAGACATATTCTCCAGGAGCTATTGCATTTTGAAGAGTTAAAGCTACTCCACTGACTCATTGCCTTGCTCAGAAATAATTTATTTTCCTTACCTGTTCTTTGAAGCATTTTATGAAGGCAGTTTTTGGTGCAAAAAATTGAGAATAGACCACAGTAGCCTAAGCAGTATAAGAAACAGCCCTAAACAAAAGACAATTGCCAAAGAATCTATAACCATCTTTGTATATTTAACACTATCTCTCAAAGAAAGATTACCTTAAATTTTCCAAAGGGTTTCTTTCCAATCATGCAGTTGTCACAAGGCCAGGCATTCAGAAGCTCCCCTCTCTCCCTTGACGTTCTTTGTACTGGGAGAGCTCAGTCCTTGAGCTGACTGACTGGCCCATATGGAGCTCTGCACTGAAAAGCCTCTCCTGCTAACATCTGTCTGCTTATTTCAGATACAGAACAGACACCCAGCTTTTAAAATGTAAAGTCAAAGTTAGTCCAGGATATAATTAAAACACAAACAACCAAGGGTGTGAACTGCTCCAGAAAAGGTAGGTCAGGGCAGTCCCTAGGACAGTTACCTTAAACAGGCGCTTCAGGGCCCCAGCATGTTGCTTTAATCTGTCCTGGCAGGGGACTGAATGAGAGAACTGTGATCTCTGCTGTTTCAAATATAAGCATATCATACATGGAGACTGATGGATTCTGAAGTTTGTATTAATTCGTCTCACAATAGTTGGTGATCCTTATTGAAAACATTAGGCCAGCAAATCAGACACCACTTGCTTTGTATAAGGTGCCTTTAGATATATGTTCAAAAATATTAACTTTGCTTGCTAGCACAGAAAAAAAATAGAGAGAACATGCTTAATAAATTAATTAATTCATTTAAAATGAGCTGTGTAGATGTTGCTTTTGGTTCAATAAAGACGTGAGGGTGGCCAAGTTAAGATACTGAAATTTCGCTTTTAATCATACGGTTCTACAAATTAAAAACCTCCTCATGTATTTGATATTATAACCAAAATTGCTTCCATATCTGAATATCACACTGAGCTTTGAGGAAGATAATCGAGATGCACTATTTAACATAAAAATAAGCCAAGCAGCTTGCAGTCCTCTGCAATGATTAATAGAAAAGTGACTCAAATTAATCACAAACACAAGAGGAAGCAGAAATTAGAGAGGGATATTAAGATACTGGCTGCTGTTTAATCTCGCCCCATATCAACACATTAACCTTGTTTTCTCTGCCTGGGCACTAAGTCCTGAGGCAAAATTAGGTCAGAAATTCACATCAGATCAGATCAGTGAATTCATGGCAGCCAGACACTGATGTGGTGCAGCTTTTAGATTACTCCTAGATAGTAATGCTGAGGGCTTTTCCCCCCTCCTAAGCTTTCCCAAACACAGGTATTTTGCTACCTGTAGAGTATTTGTGTACCACCTGGGAGTATTTTTATATACTCCTAGGCTAGCTCTAAAGTACACTAGTAGTTGACCATTGCCTTTCTAAATCTTTGTTCATTTAATATAATAGTCTTCGCCTTTGCAATTGAGCTTCATCTCCACTTCTGATATACAAATAGGATGTTTCTTTTTTTCTACACGGCTTCCAGGAAAGCAGATCCAATGAGATTAGCTTTTTGAGACCAAAGGAGCTACTGATGCTTCACTGAGTAGTCTGCCATTCACTAAAATACATTTCACAAATGTTTCCTATCTCCCATAAGCTCTTCTGCCACAAATCATGGGTATAATTCCAGAAATCATATGTCTTTAAAGATTTATGAAACTATTAACATTTATTAAATAAGAGCACTCTGGGTAATTATGCTTTTTGGTAAAATATCATTTAAAGATTTTTTTAATTAACAACTTTGTTATCACAAGCATTTGCCTTTATGATAACAATATGTTAGTGTAGGAAAAGCATTATTTTAATCTTTACTTTATTTTCCTCCATAATCCTTAAGGTGAATTTTTGTGATCTTTGGTTGTCTTTTCATAACAGAAGTTCTAAAACCCCTCAATAAGAACAATCCCAAGTATACATACTTACATGCAATTGCATGTATCTTTAAGGCAGCTGTAAGTAATCTAATTCCATTTCTGACTGTCACTTTTAAAGAGGAAATATAACCTCATATAGATCCCCTCAGGGCATCCACAGGGAATAGAGATGTTGCTAATCAGCCTAAGTAGTCCTTTGTGTCAGAACCACTTTGCTCAAATTGAGAACTGTTTTCCAGACTCACAATATTTGGGGAAATTTCACTAATGTAGCATTTGTTTCATTAGAAAAAAAATCTAGCTCCTATCATAGTAGAAATTATGGTTGGGAAAATACATACCAGTAACAAATTTTCTTGTTGCTTTTAACATAAGGGATATTTCCTTTATTGCTTCCAAAACTACTACGTCTAATAACAATATCTGATGATGAGGCAACTTATTTTATGATTCAGAATGAAAAAAAAAATGTGTGAAGTACCTAATGGTACTTCGGACCTAATGGACCTAGGACCTAATAGTACTTTTGGTGTGTAGGATGATCTTTCAGTTCCCGGCCTCCTTCAGAGAATATACTTTAGTTAAGGATCTGAGCAAGGTATGCCCTGAAAATAGTGTACCTCCAATGGAGACCTAAACTCACAGGTACAAGTAGGCACTATCTTCTAGTTTGCTTGTGACCAGATTCTGAACTCATTGTTCACTTGCTTCCTCTTATTGGCTAGACCCTGTACTACATCAATGGGTCAACCTAGGATTACATCTTACAACTTACATCTCCCCTGAACTTGTACCTGAGCTCACTGGTTGAAAGCTATAGGTGTTGCATGTTTTTGTTTTGTATAGAAATGTTAACAAAAAGTAAATCTCATCTAACCATGCCTGCACGATGCCATTAGTTCTGAAATAACAGAAAATAAAAGAGTAAAATAAAAGTTATGTGCACAGGAAGTAGAGAGGAGTTCAAATATCTATTCTGTTGTTTCAAAAATATTTTAAAATAAATGCTAATTTGTTTCACTTACTCCATTAATTTTTGTTGTCGTTCAATGAAGAGAAAGTTTTATTCCTGCATTATGTTTTCTTTGGAGAGAGAATCTTTCATTGTCTATGGTTTACTCTAAATAACATGTTGAATATTCTTTTAAGATCATAATACACATTTTGACCATTGCCATTTTCTAATTAGTTTGTTATAAAATTTTGCTTTATGCTTTCAAAGAAGATTGTTTAGTATTATTAATAACTACATATATTGCATTAAAATAAAAAATGAGCCACTGAAGTAATTTTTATACTCCATTAATTTTTCTCTTTCTCACTAAATGTTATATGAAGCTGTTAAAAAAAAACACCAACAACATCATTTTTATTTTTTAGTATTTTTCACAGAGAAAGCCCTCCCAATAAAATCGTATGTGAGAAATGGAAATGAAGTTACAAGAAAGTTAACAGTGACAAGGGGCTCAAGTTAGTTTAAAAATAAAGAATTGGGCTCGAAAGCCTAAGTGACTTAGATTGCTGGGAAAGTGATGGGGATATTCTTTTTCTAAGAGCTCAGTGTTTTAAGCTTCCCAGATTCTGCACAAAAGGCATTTCAGCACATATGTGATCCAGAAGGTCAATCATATGAAATCCTATTTCCATTTTTTAAGCAATGCTTGGCAGTCTGCACATTTCTGAAATTGCAACTGGCATATTTCACAGAGAATTATCATCAGTGCCTTTTCAAGGTCAAACATGCTTCATGTTTAGATTTTAGGCTATATGCTAAATCATGGCGTATATTGAAGAAGGCATTTAGTAGACACATTAACTAATTTTAATTAATTAGATTGTGTTCATTATTGCCACGTTGAATTCTATTTGTCATAAGTCATACAGTTAAAAATATTAAAATATGCCTTAAATTTAGATGTGAATATTCTGTGTTTGCTGCCCTTCCTTGGACATAAACATGCCTGTGTGACTAGAATTTTGCTATGGGTCTTCTTTAAAATATTTAAAACACACAATTTCTCGTTAAGAAAGTAGAAGTAATTCCAAAAATGAAGAGAGAATAAGAGACTGCTCTTATTTTTAAATTGTCAAAACTCCAGGACAATGGTCATCCCATGAGCAAAATAAAAGTGAAACTGGGCAACAATGCTGTTGAGATGGATTGCTTGGTGTGGTAACTGTGGCCAGTCTTGTCATAGGACAATATAACAGGGTTTGGGCTCCTTTTCTCCCCTTACCCTCAGGAATTGAACTCAGGACGTTGTGCTTGCCAGGCATGTGCTGTGCCACTGAGCTATATCCTCATCTGGTTTCTGATTGTCTGGCTTCTTTCATATTTGTCTCCCTAAACCTTTGTCCCAATAATATCCAGAGAAGTCTATGTCTCCATGCCATACATGGGTTTTCTTTTAGGAGAGAGACAGAGACAGAGATAAATTGAGAGAGAGAGAGAGAGAGAGAGAGAGAGAGAGAGAGAGAGAGAGAGAGATCTGAGAATTTTCAGCAATTTTAGAGGCTCTGCCAGCATTCTGATCATTCCAAATATATTTACACTTTAAATTGGAATTCAAGAAAAAAAATCTGGGGGAGGATGAGTGGGAAAGAACTGAGTTGTAGATAGCCACATATATATCACCTCTTTCAATTTTTAGCACATGTAACAATTATGGGGATGATAACAAAGCTTGGAGGTGTACCCCAAAACTATCTCTCCCATGTGTGCCCTTGGTCAATTTTATCCTTCTCACCTGATTTTTCACTTTGCATATCTTTAAGAGGAAACCTACTGTGAGTGATTCCCAATGAGTGAGGCTCACTGCTCAAAACGACCCTGTTGTGACATGCCCAGGCAGCTCAGCCGCACACCAGGCTTGCACCTGGTTTTATCTTCCCAGCACACTACTTTCTAACGACAGCTTGGACTAAAGCTCAGATTCCTGTTGTTCGTTCCATTCTGCAGCTTTAGCTTCTGAAGCTCTGAAGGAACATGGAAAACAAGGCTGTTCAGTAATTCTGCCTTCTGTTTCCATCCCTACCGGCTTCTCTTAAGCGGTCGTGTTTTGCTACACACTTTACTTCCATAATTTGGCTCCTGATATTTATCTCAGCTGTTAACCTTAAAGGACTTGGTGTGAGGCTTGGGCTGGTTTCCACTCTTCCTTTGCCCACCCATCATCCATCATTCATGCACCCATATACTGTGGCATCGTTTCTAATGGCCCAGCAGTCTCCATTCAAATTCTCTCTTTCCGCCTAACAAAAAAAGTTCTCACAGTATTTGCTTCCTCTTGTAAGTCTTTACTAATTTTACTATTTTTCTTTCCATTGTAAGTATTAATATCAACATTTAAATCATGCAATATTCTCCCTTCTTGTTGGGATAAAAAACATTTTAAAATCACCATAAATTGTACTTGCTTCTCCAACTACTCCCATATTTTTATTTACTTTAACTTCAGAAACCCTCAAAATAGTTTCCTGTGCTCTGCTTTAATTCCTGTCTTCCCATTTTCTCATGAGTTTTGTTCTTAGCTCTTCAGAGAAATTGTTCTTGACAACAGTAATGATGTCATAGTCAATGGTCAATTATCAGACTTCCACATACTTGGCAAAATCTCACTGATCATTTTTGACACTTTACTGCGAGACAGAACATCTTTTGTGATTGTTTTGGTCTTACCACTCATATTTACTGGGTACCTGTGTTCTTACTATTGTGTGAGCACTTAGGTACCCCAAAGAATATTTCTGGGTTCTCTATCTCTATCTTGATTGAAGCCCCAGACATCTCTATATAGGCTCTCAACTATGATTCCTATGGAATGTGACCCTCACTTTTAGACCTCTAGGTTTGATTTCTACTGTGTCAGATTTTTTTTTTTTATCTCACTGCCACTTGAGGGTGTATACCTGGATATTTAAACCTTTATAAAACTGACACCAAAGCCAAACTGTTACCACCCATTATTTATCTTAAATTTGATCCCACATTAGTCTTTATAGTGTCATCAAATAGAAACATTATTCTAGCTGAAGCAAAAATAAAATAAAATTTAAAATAAACAGAATAAACTCGAGAGTGACTTTATTTTTCCCTTACTCAACTCCTATATTTAATGAATCACAAAGCCCATAACTCGATTATTTTACACCAAGTTTCCTACAGCCATCTGATTACAAACCACTATGTGCTTTCACAATTAAAACAAGAAGAGGATGATTTATTCCTGGATTCTGCTCTGTCCTCAAACTGGCTGAAGTCTTATCTTCTGAGGGACAGATGTAAAAATAAATGTCCTCAGATCATTTATGACTTTTCAATTCAACATGTGACCCGAATTGTTTTCATAGCATAGTTCCGGAAATGATTACTAGATTACTAGTAACCTAGTAAGAACCAACTTTCAGTTCACATAGTTAGATTTTATTTTACAGCAATGGTTTTGCTGGTCTACTGCTGCTGTACTATATACCCCTTGCACTTTAGACACCCTTCAAATTGCTGATTATACCTTTTTTTGTACTTGTCAGAAAATGACCTAAAAGTTGGTCATTTTTTTCAGTATTTAAGGTCTTTAGGTAGAAACTTGCTGGATGTTGTTGATGAAACACAAGGTAGTAATAGAGATATACAGTTTACATATCCATGGATATCTAAGAGAATGTAAAATAACTTTATTTACATAGTTATAAAAGAAATTATTGTTGTCATGTAATGCTATTATTAGACTTTAGATTAGAGAAGTGAAGTTATTTAGAAATCATGTCAACCATCACTTTTGTTATGAATTTTTAAAAATTCAGTTGCAAAATTAAAGTAAAATTTTGAAGTCCAGCCAGCAACACACACACACACACACACACACACACACACACACACACACACACAGTAGTCCATTTTCTTTCTTACTTTCTTTTACAGAAAGAGTCCTAAAAGAGGCATATTTTCCATTGAATGACTGGACTAGTGTAACATTCTTAGTTTCCTTATAAATATGAATACTTCATCTTAAGAGAACATTTTATTTTCCTTAATATCATAGTATTCACAGAGTAAGCATAAAGCATTAATGCTCGATTAGATGAGAAATCTACTATGAACTATCAGAATATCTTAACCATTATCATTCATTTACACCACTGATTGATATGAATTATTTCCTATATTTTGCTTTTGCTGGCTGGACTCCAATGGAGAAGCAAGACTCCATCAAACAACATGGATCTCCCTGTACCTCTAAAAAGTCAACAGGCACCCCAAAACACTATAATATTCTTCAAAACAACAACAAAAATTAAGAGACAGTGTTAGTGCCTTGTACAATTTAACGCCAATTTGAAGGCTGCAAATTGGGCTCATTAGCCTGCAGTAGGTAGGTTTTACCATCTTACACTGTAAAGATAATTTCATTTGAATAAACCTAGGGTCCTTGGTATTAGAGATGTAGTAGCCCTAAAATTCTACAGAGTGCACACAACAATGATTCCACCGCCTTCAGAGACTCACCTGTTTGTAATCAGTGGTGAGACTTGGTCACGTTCTAGGAAGACAATGAACTCTATTGCAACGTAAGGACTATTCAGAAAGATCATTAAAGGTGAGAATTTTCATCAAATTGACGTTTGTGTGCTCCCTTGTGCGTTTACTAAGAGATTGTCGAGCACAAGCTCTTATTCAGGAGATACTGATTTCTTTCCCCAGTCCATCTGTACTTCCATATGCATAGCACATTGTGAGTAACTTTTGTCAAATAAGGTAAGATTCTATCAGCAGGCTGGACAGGTTTTGCTATGGTTGATGTGCCTCTTTCTCGTCATCTTACCATGCCTAGCCAACTGTGATAAGACCTTTCTCGATCAACTGACACCACAGTATCAGTAGCACACACAGAAGGCCTCATGTACCACAGTCTCAGCGTGCACTGTGCATACTTACCGCTTTATTGCTTCTTCTTGTCTTCGGCGTTTTTCATTCTTCTCCTTCAGATAGGCCAGGTTTGTTTCATTTCTCAAGCGATCATTCTCTCTAGCAATGTCCGATGCATTCTGAATAACCAGGCCATCATACGCCTTCATCCCCATATCCTCGATATATTGGAGAAAGTTGTCCAAAGGGTCTTCCTCAGGATTCACGCTCAACATCTTGGAGGGTATCATGCGAAAGGAACACTTCCTGTGTGAGAATACATTGTACCTTTAACCAAGTGGGAATAAAAGCAATGTATGGGTTATAAGCGCTAACATTTTGTCAGTTCAAATCTCCAGTGGTTATGGCAGAATGTATCTGGGAAAAAAATTTCACTAGAAATTACAAATCCCTGTGATAGTTGAAGAAATATTAAATAAATGCTCCTGAGCATCAAATACTCCCTCAAAAAAGCCACACTAAGAGGTTAAAGATCATAGGCTGCGTACTACAAGAGGGAATGGAAAGTGTAAACATTATGTGTGAACATAAACACATAATTAGTCACTATTTGTTTCCCAACAATGTGTACTTACACCAGTAAACTATAAGATGCTATTAATTTCTCATCGTCATAAAGACATTTCTGCACAATTTCAAATGAAAAGTCTAGTTGGAAGAAATGTTATGTTTTCAAGTTTTTAATTTAAAATTTATAAATCTGAGTAATTTACATAAAATACAACAGCAATCATTAAAAGACAAAGAAATTGTATTTCTAATGTAATTTTTATAGAATACTATTCCTTTTGAGCTCTGTTATTTCCCATAATGATCCTCTCCAGTAGCTTCATTTTATAAGCATTTATCAAGCATTGTTGATCTTCAGGAGCAGCTTAATCCAAACCAGTTTGGTAATTTGAGTAGTGTTAACTTGTCATACTATCACTACACAAAGATATAAAAATTTAAGCCATAGAGAAGATTACTGAGAAATCAAAACAAAGTAAAATTGTAACCACATGCCTTTCAACCAGCACATATTATTGTCATCTATAGAATATGAGTAATACCCTGATGCTGCTGTGATGATTGAAAGAAATGTGGATGAAAAGATTTACAATAGAGATCAACAAGAATATGCACTTAAAATTGGTTAATATTATAAAAGAACTATGAGAGGAAGAGTGGCAGTAATAATAATATTAATTGAGTGCATGTGGATGGATGGATGAATGGATAGACAGATGGATAAGCAAGCAGGCTATAAAAATATTCATGTTTTGAAAAGGAAGGTTTCCAAGTAATGGTAGCAAAGGTTTGGTGCTTTAATCAAATAAAGAAATAAATACAAAATTCAATTAATTACATAAAAATAAATTTTATTGTTTTAGGTTCCTAAGGCTTAAACAAACTGGCATAACTGAATAAGATGGGGAAAAAACTCAGTTACCAAAGGGAAAAAGTTGTCCTGTTAAAGTCATCTTTTTCTTTCTTCACATGTTTTTTAAATCTATTTTGAATATGTATGTCTACTTAATTTAAAAACTTCAGACTTTCATTTTTTTCCTCTTACAGATAAACATCTTTCTCTTTTTAAAACTAGATTATAGCTATGCAACTTTTACTTCTCATCAGTGTTTATTAGCCTTTCAGCTGCCAGTTAATTTATATTTGAATTTAAAAATTTTTTCCTCAGTCAAAGGAATACATACAAATGGAACTTGGATAGAGTCATTTGTAGAGTTAAAATTTGTGTTACGCTAAATTTGTATTATGTTTTGCTTGTTTTTAAACCCTAGTGAGTTAGAGATAAAATGATCTTTTAATTCCAGCTATCTAATGCAATTCAATTGTATTTTAATATCAGTTCATTGGATCAAATGCTTAAATGGTGAACACACACAGAAAGATGAAATTACTATTGCAAATAATTATAATTTTGGTGAAGGGGATACAAGGCACTATTTCTCAGACAGATCAAACATGATTATTATCAGGACTTTATTTCCACCAAGGGCTTCAGTGCTAGAAGTGCCTGGATAAAATCAGATCAGCCTAACTTTATGGCCATTAATTTTACCGAAGTTAAGCAAGGCAAGCCAGCGTGACAAGGCTGCTAGACATAATGCCTCAGGCTGCGGGTGATCACTCCCATTCTGCCCTCTAGCTAACTTATATGCTTCCCATTTGCATGAGGCATTATGATTCAAAAAATTTTTTCCCTGAAGTTTCTTCCAATTCAAATGACACCAATAATTGCATATAGTTTATATATTCTACTTATTAACAAGGTTAACTTTTAATTCATGGACATTTGTAACCTTTACATGTGGTTTTTCAAATGTTCTAGCTTTTAAGTTATTTTCGTTCTCCCAAATTATTAAATAACATTAAAATAAACTATTTATACTAAAGACAGTCATATGCTTTTTAAATGGAGATGAAAAGTTTCAAATGACAATCATCCATAAAATCGAGTAAAATTCAACAGTTTGCAAATAGGATGAGTGAAAAATTTTAAATGGGAATCAACCATAAAACCTAGTAGCGTTCAAAAGTTTGAAACAGGATTAATTTGTATATAAATTCTCATGTCTTCTGATTCTACAAAAGTAATTAATTCTATGAACATTGTTTTTTTAAGTATTAATTGAGCAACTGTTTTGAATCAGGCACTAATGAAGTCAGAATGATGTCTTTTAGCATGTCCACACTGCAGATACGTGAACAATAACTAATTGTATTATGTATTACTAGAGCACTGATGCAGGGGAACTTTATTAGTATGCCATACATGTTTCATTTTTACTGTTTTTCAGGGTAAACAAGGAACACTGCGACAATTGTATGCCATCCTGGAAAATGGACTATGCAGCATGCATAGTGGCATGCACCTATCATTCTGGAATTCAAGAGGCTGGAGACAAGTGGACTGTCAATTCAAGGACAGCTGGGCTACCGAGTAAGATGTTGTATTAAGAAACAAACAAATAAATTGATTAGGGCCCAGTCAGTGTTTAACCATCAAATTTTTCCCATTTATTCCTCTTCATGTAGAAGCTGGTTTGTGGTGTAGGGGAGGGTGAAGCACCCTTGATGAACAAGGATGAAGAGTCCTCCAGTGTGGCTCCAACCTAAGGAGCCACAGAGTCTATGGTGTTGTGTAAATTAATTAGCATTGATAAGCTCTATCTTCCACATTGAAATAATGGTGGCTGGAATGGATTTATGTTCTAAGGATTCATCTAGAAAACACATATGCAAGTGTTCAATTACACAATCATAATTATCAGTAACTAATATTACTATTTCATATTTTGCCTGATTCCTAATTGTACACAAGATTATATTTAGTAAGAATATAACACCTTGATAAACAAGAGTTTACTTTGAAACACATATGACCAGGCTATTTGAGTAGATCAACTTCCTTAGTCACCATTGTACCAGTGGATGAAATAGGAATTAACACATTGTTTGCCAACCAAAGGCTTCCTGACCTACCACTGATGCATTGGCCCTATTGTCCACATCTAGAAAATAAGGGAAGTAGGACCTATGGACCCTGAAACTTACTCCATCTCTTAAACTCTTGGACTCTGCCCTCCGAGCTAATGAGATTTCTCAGGTAACTGAACCTTAGTTGATTCATAGACTCACTAAAGATAAGTGAACCTCATATAATCTTCCTTTTTACCCTTGATGTCATGAAAACAGACAAGATCATAAATCTTTCAGAAACACATATTTACAACTAAGATACTCATTGAATAAAATGTGTTCTATACCATCAGGACTTAGATGTAGTTCGAATGTTGGATATCAAATCCAGATTATTCCTGCTCCTTTCATGGCATCTGTATGAGTGTTCACAAAGGCTTGACTTCAGCACCAGTTGCTCAGTTGGCATTTTAGAAGATTATATTCGTTGAGGCAAATGATGTCCTTTCCTCAAGGCAGAGTGTCTCAATTTATCAATAAGTAAGAATCTATCTCACTGCATCTCAAATTAGGGCACAAGACAATGACACTACAGTGGGTGAGATTTGAGATTTGCTTTTGATTGAAGCAGTAAATGTCTGCAGCCAGGTTTTCTCAAAACAAATTAGAGATTTTTAGACCTACCTACCCACTGTCCTGGAGCAATTGCTAAAAAGTGGCACAGTATCTGGTCTTTATTTTAAGGGCAAAAATATTTTCCTTAAATGTATAGTATCAATCGATATAATACATTGTGCATGTACTTCTTGGAATTTATGGTCAACATTCTGAGAAATCACCTAAATGACTAAGTTGGAATCCCTGCACAATCTACACATAACTTGGTGTCTTCACATTATATCTTTTCTCCACAGCTGTACTCTGTATTCACAAGAGACTCCTTTTGTTTAATGTTTAACTTACTGAGGATAGAATGGTAGAATGGGGAACAAGCATATAAAAGCACAGAAACAGGCTTTAATACAAATGGTGACTATTTGTTCAGCTTTATTTTATTTGCTTCTGTAACTTTGTTGCTTATACTGTGTCCAATTGACCACACCCTTCACAAAGATTACTTTGTATAATATTGTTAACCTTTCCTGAATTTGTAATTTCACCCACATGAGCCAGAATACACCAGTCTAAATCCAGAGGACTCTTACCATCCTACCCAAATACTTAAGTTTGCATTGAGTTAAACAACTTATTTTCTTTTTTCCAAAAGCATCACTGTTTTTACCTGTACTGAACTGAGGTAGGATTACTTTTCTTTACAGTTGCTTCCTCAGATATAAAATTATCCTTTCTGTACACATGCAGAACACAAATTGGTTATGTCTAAATGGGATTCAAAGAAGACAAAATTTTAAAATCCATTTTTTTTCTGTAACTACTGTTTCCATTCAAGGAACACAGAAAGTGTAACACTCCAGGATACTCAATGTTAAAATAAAGAAAAAAAAAAGAAATATATATAATTGAAGTTAATCAAATCAAGCATTTATGCAGGATATATTCTTTGTCAATTAAAGTATCAATTATGTGCAGCCTCAATTAACAAAGGATGTTTAATGTGGTACCAATCTTTGTCCAGATTGAGTCCCCTATAACACAAAAGACTTTTGATTAGTTATGGTTGCTCAAGGAAAGATGTACAGAGAGTCAGATAAATATGCAGCATGCCAACTTCCCTCTCATTTGTGTTGAATCACTTCCCTTCTTTTTGCTTATAATTCAGAACAAATTCCTCCACTAGTGTAACTGCATGCCTTGTGATATCAAGCATTCCAGTTCCAAAAAGCCTAGTTTAGATGGAGGTGTACATTAACTTGCCAGGTAGAGCTTACAATAGACTTTATACTCCCATTTACCAAAAGCACAGCTGTGTATGTCCTAGAAGTTGTGAGTAAACAATCTCTCTAGTCTTATGGATGCTAATGTTTTTAATATTCTAAGTATTGACCCAAAATACCTTTAATGAACCTGTCCCCCTTCTGCAACTTTGCTTTTCCAAGAAATAAAGTTGATACAACTGCATTTACCTGTATATTTCCCATCTATACCAAGAAGTAGAAGACTAAAAAGCTCTGGTTTGGGGGAGAAGTACTTGGTAAGGCTGAAGTTCCATAGGAATTTTGTTAAATTTTAGTCTGTTGTTAATGCTGCCAGATAATCTTATGAAAATATGAAAATAATATGGTAAAATTTATTTTAGACCATTGTTAGACTGCTATTTGTAATGAACAGGAAGCTTAATACATGCAAGATACACATGAGCACTTTACTTCTACTTCACATGTATGTTTTCATTCTATTCGCAGATGGGAAAGTTTTCTAGTCTCCATCCTTTCTATATTTCTGAGACTTTCAAACAATACTTGTTTTAATACTGAAATAATTTATTAGAATTTGAGTTATCAAAATTTAATTTTCTCTCCCATTCCAACTAGTGCACTGTCCTAAAAGAAAGCAATATTTTGTCACGCAATAATGATCCAGTAAAAGTTTTGCAGAGCATTTCTGACTATTATTTGTTATTGGTCAGCAGGAAAAAAGGCAATCTTTTGCACTCTTGCATGCACTTGACCACTTCAAAAACACACTGTGTGTAAAATATAATTATTTGTACTCAAACTTTATGTACATGTGTGAAAATCATGCCAATTAATAGCTAAAATTTGATGACTTCACATAATAGGACCAAAACACCAAACTAGATAGCCTGGTTATGATCCATAACCCATGTAAATCATAACAAAATTGTTTTTCTTACAAGATCTTATAATCTGTCAAACATTTGTCTCATCATTCCACTCTAATCATGCTTAAAATTTTATCCCCAAGCCCACAAATTATCATGCTCATTTTCTTATCCTCACTATCATCAAAATGCAGCTGTTTTGCCCAAAATGGGAAATGTTGAAGTTACAACCAACTAAGCCTGCTGAGAGGACTACAAAGACACTGATTGCTTTTTTCTCAGACAGTAGATTACTTTGCTGTGAGTTTTTCTTCACTAGCTCTCTTCCACAAGTTGGCATGATGGGCATAGATCATTTATATGTGATAGCATAAAAACTCAGACGTTTCCTCCGAATTCCAGATTGCCACAGTGCCTTCTGCCAATGATTGTAAGAGAATGCACACTTCTCTAATACTAGTGGCTCTAAAAAGTGCTAGTGACTAAGGTACCAGTGGAGTCCAGACGCTTACAAGGCAGTATTTGAAAAGTAGGTACAGTCAGTTTAATAAATTGCTGACTGGAGCTACAATACAACTATCTAATTGAACTGAGAGTCTATGACTGATTTATGTATTTCAAACAATAGCCAATGTTCCTCTTCTTGGAATTTTTACACTTCTTTCTCTGAACTTTCTAGATGCTTCAAGCCTTAGACTTTGCTTTAGACCTTTCTGAAGTTATAACATTTTTCTCAGGTCTGTTTCCACAAATTCTCTAAATTGTTATTTTTTCCCAGAGCTCCTGTCTTGCCTGAATTAGATAACATATGTTGCACTTTCCCTAGGAAAACAAAACCATTTCAGCATCTATGGCTCACATTTGGCTCTTAATTTGTGCAGCTAATGCTTGACAGTATGTAAAAATATGCAAGCACTGTCTAAAATGTGTAGAATTATAAGTAAATTTTCATTCTTGCTCTGTAGTAAATATTCCCTAGTTGCTTGATTATACATTTTGGATGTGAAAATTCTAAGGCTATACCCTGTAACATCTTCAGCTGGCCACCCTTCTTTTATAAATATATTTAGAAAAAATACATTCCTAGGATACTTTAACAACTTTAATATTTCTCAGTCTGAATGTGCAGTCTTACTGAATGCAGCAGTTCATTCAAACACAAAACACCTACATTTATTTCTCATAATATTTTCATACCATTGAAAAACCAGACTGGAGATGCTCCAACAAAATAAATACATGTCCCGAGTAAAAATGACTCCACCTAAAGTTCTGTGAAAATATTGATTATGATGAGGCTAGTGAGAGCTTCCAAATAGTGGTTGATATTAAAATATATATCTCAGAGAATTTATGTCTGATTAGTCAGGTACAAGCAGTATCAGCCTTGGTGTATATCTGGTAGTTTGACATCTTTTTTGTGGCACTGTATTTTTTTTCTGAGAATGTAAAACTAGGCTCTCACTTGCTGACACAAATCTATTAAGACACTGTTGTAAAATATTTATGGTACGGAATAGTAGATAAATAGCTAACATGCACAACTCGAATGCCAATTAATACCTTGGAAAATATTTTTAATGCTGTTAATAATTCAACATGGCTTATTTTACTAATGAAAACCTAGTTTAACCATTTCCATGGTAATGGAACTCAGTGGGCAAGGGAGTAAAAATAGCCCAAGGCTCCCTAAAGCTCTGGATGCCTTCACTGTGGCTTTATTTCTGCTCTACCTAATAAAATATGCAAACTTCAACCTTAAGTATCTCTAGCTATAAAATCCATTCCATTTTATAACCAGACTGCTTGATCTGTGTAGTGCTGGATTTAATTAGCATGCTTAGAGAATCTGAAAAAATGAGATACATACCAAAATTTAAGTCCCCAGGGAGAGCTAAGTGCAATAATCAGAAGGTGACTTGGGTCTGCCAGAGCCCTTGCTCGCTCACGTTGGTCTCAGGGCAGTTCTGTAGGAGTAATCCAGCACCATAAGAAAGAGACTTGTAGTTCAGCTCAGTTTTTCTTCAATTAAAGTGCATCGTATGAGGATGGGAAAAGTGTCGAATCCCAGATTCTGCATCACTAGAAATCAGAGCATTCTCGATGTTCTTCCTACCAGATAAAATGGCCTTTAAAGTTTACTAGGAAGATGCAGTGACAGAAGACAGGTGCTCTCTTTCTTAAATCGACATTCGGAGAAAGGAGGGCATAGCTAATGGGTGGGGATGAACACACAGTCCCTCTCCTTCCAGGTCCAGCTGGGAAGAAATTGGACGATTTTACTCACTTTGTTACACAGCTGATTGCAAGACCCAAAACAATCACCAGGCTGGCTAAGGTACCTCATTTGATTATATTCTGTGAGACAAAAATAAATGAAAACAAAACAAACAAACAAAAAGATCAGACACGTCTTCTCTAAATGTCTCCTTTCATCCAAAAAGATGCTCTTTTTCCTTGCCACTTACGTACAGAAGGTTTAGAGCAGGCTGCCTTGTGGCATCGTCCCTCCCCCGTGACAACCGAGCTCTCTCTCTCTCTCTCTCTCTCTCTCTCTCTCTCTCTCTCTCTCTCTCATTCTCTCTCGCGCTCCACTAGCTCCCTCCCTACCCTTGACTCCCTCCCTTCCTGCTTCTCCCTCTCCTCTCCAGCTCCTTAGTCTGTTGATGCTGCTGCTGATTAATCAGGGATTCTGAAACAAAAGAACCTACCTTCTGAAATGAGCAGTAATCTCTCTCTTCTGCTCCTGCAATTCGTCTGCATTGAAAGGCAAAGCTGCCGGCATCCTAGCACCTTGGATAGTTCCTGCTCCCTAGGCCCAGTGGAGAAGGGAGAAGCAGCAGCTGAAGAAAGGGCCAGAAACCCGAAAACAGCATCGTTCTACTTTGGATTTGGGCTCCCTGGGGGCTCCCATCCTCAGTAAAGACCTCACATTTAGGCAACAGAACCTCTCTCTCTTATCCAACTGAGCTGAAGTCTGATCAGTAAATAGTAAAATGAAAAGAGGGTAAAGAAAGCCCTTCATTTATATCCACTGTAGCACCAGTTTAGTCCTTCTGGAGTAGAAAAATATAAATCCATAAAGAATGACTCTTCCTACTACAGAGGGTGCCTAAGGTATAAGCTTTTCACCCCCGGTGAGGCTACTAAAATGAGCAACAACTTAAAAGGAACATCCGGATCTCAGTTTGAGACCCTTATTTGATATCAATTTTGCTTCCACCCTCCTCGCACAGCACAGCACAGCCACGCACACAATTACTGCTGACGTACTTCGGGCTGCTGCTTGGGGAAAGAGGGGAGGAGCCTTTTAACCTCATCAAAACAGCCTCATGCCACCTGCTCCCGTGGCATGAGAACAAAACCAGCCCTTCGAAAGGAACGTGCACAGCGCACAGGAACGTGGAACAAAGGTCTCCCTCGACATGCACATTTTTTTAAGCAAAAATAATGTATGAAGTAATTAGCCCATGTGTGTCATTACCTCCTCTAGCCTCACTGCTGAAAGTAGTTATTCATTTTCTTTCTTATTTTTCCTACACACTGTTCTCAGTTTCCTACTGAATATATGCAGATAATTTATGGCCCATGTCACAACATGTATATGTGTGTGCACATGTGTGCCTGGACATACACGAAACTATGGGGTGTGAGTACAATATATGTGTGTATTTGTATAGAAATCCATTAAATCCTGAGTCTCTATCTAGCTGGTTTTACCTACAAGTAAATAGCAAAATGTAAATTTTAAAAATATTTTAAGTTTCTAATATTATAAAATTAACAATAAGCAGTAGGTTCCTGTTTAAGTCGGGGTAAAATGCCAATTCTGAGAGCAAAACTGTGCTTTTCATGTAATAACAACCTCTAGAATTTTTCTATCACTTTTTCTGCCAGTAACCTTTATTACAAATGACCTTCACTTGCAGACTGATTTTCCCAATAGGTAAACATTTAGATTCATAAATAATTTCTTAGAGAAATGTGTTCTGTATGTAAAGTGATTTTTCACATATCACTTAACCATAAAATTAATAATAAATTTAAGCTTGCCTTCTTCATTTTTAAATGCCATCTGAGACGACGCTATGATTTAGTAAAGTTTGGTTTTTATCTGTGCACAGATAAAATCATCACATTATATTGCTATCAGTCTTCTGACTTCATGTGTTATAAAGTGCTTTCTTAAAATCCATCCCTCACTCACTAGTTTCTGAACCTCTCCTTTTGGTGTGGAAGGGGATTTCTGTTTAAAGTTATAAAAGAACTTCTCCAGAAGAAAAGAAGTAAGGATACTATAGTTGGGAAAATCAAAAGGCTACATCACTGTCTCTAATTCTTCCTCGCCTCCCTTCTCCAGCTCTATCATCTATGTCTCTCGCTGTCTTTATCTCACTGTCTCTTTGTCTGTCCTAGGGAAGTCCCAAAACCTCAGCACATTGCAGCAAACTGCCTCAAGTACCATTCACAAATTAGCACAATCCCCACACTGTGATTAAGAGGTTTACTAACGTATCATTATATTTGGCTCTGAAGTATGCTCATAAAATTTGTCTTTCACACAGTCAAAGGTGACAAAGATTCTTTATAGTGAAATGTGAAAGATACTTTGTGAAGTGGAAACATTTTACCATGACTGATTACTTTACTAGGCTTGGCCAGCCCTATTGTAAACCACAGAGAGCTTGAAAAATGTGTGAAGCCTATTTTTGCACATGAGACAAACAAACAGATATACAAAAAGGCTTGCTTCTAGCATCCTGCTCATTGGCTCATTAGGATTAGGACAGAATTCACCAAGCGCTCTGCAAGCCCCAGCATCATTGGTCGACATGCTGATTCTCTGTCAGTGGTCTCATGCACCAGGAACATTCAGACAGCGAGGAGAGGCTGATGGATACCTACCAGTGCAAAGAGAATTTGCCATTTTTACCTAAAGTTTCCAAAATCAAGGGGATTGTATCCTAAAAGAATAGATGGTACATTTATAATAATGAATAGTCCTTTAAGTTGAATATTTATAACTTTAGGGAACTATATCATATTATCTGCCAACCTTTCCACTGTCTTTCCTATTTCCTCCTTTTCTGCCTGCCTGCCTCCACTCTTCCCTTTTATTTTCATGGTTTTTTTCTCCCCTTCTTATCTGAGAATAGGTCTCAGAGGCATGATGTCCTAGCAAACTTTTCTTTTCAATTCAGCACACTCTTTATTTTAAACTTCAACATTTGGTAATTGGGTAATTTCTTCCCTGGAGGTATATTAGTGTATAGGAGTTCACAGCACCTTTGGGGACCTGTGTCCACAATTATTTCTTTAGGTATTACTGAATGAAATAAAAAAAGCATTATGCCCTCTTCCAAATAATCTTAGAACCAAACACAAATTCTCAACTTATTTCAATAGCATCCAGAGTAAAATGCACTGGACAAAATTGAAGTTGGAATCCTTATAGTAAGAACAGAGGAATACAAAGATCCCAAACACTCAGATAAGATATATGTGGTGCTTCATTTCCTGTGCTATAAAATGCACAAATACCTCTGGTATCCCTAGAAAACTAGTCAGAACATGCTTCATGATGCTATATGTCTTTTAAAGTTCTTAGAGAAAAGTATGATTTTCTCTGCTATTCAGATGCAGGGAGTGAATGCTTTTGGTAATAAGTGGGTCTTTTTGGTGAACTCAAACACAGAAAGAAGGCCACAGCCTTGAAAATGTTTCTTATTTAAAAATTTGGCCACAGGGTAGGGAGTGGCTTTTTCATAAAAGTGATTCAAAAATTAACATACAGTAATCCAGTTACTTAATTTTGAGGAGCTTATTGACATCCATCAGAAGGATACTCTCTAAATTCATGTTGTGATTTAAAACAAAGCCTTTTGTGGTTTTCCATGATATATAAATTTTCCATTATTCACGCTACATTTAGCTTAAGGAGGTGACTCTTCTGTTACAGTGAACTAGTTGAAAAAGCCAATCTCCTTCCCATCCAGTTAGGAACACTTAGTATTCTGGTAACAGCATGAGATGAAAGGTTTCATAGAATGAGCATCATGTGCTCCTCATGAGTTTTGCCTATAACAACGTAAGTGTCAATGGCAATAGTACATAAGAGCTAGAGGTCATGGAAGAGCAGAGGCAATGCAGGTGCTCTAAGATCCTGATACTCAGTGATGAACAAAAATAAGACTTACAGTCTAATAATGTACATAAAACCTGCACTCATTCTGCTAGGGGAGGACATAAGCAAGAAATGGAATATTAGTGTTGCAAGAAACTTATGACCTGACACAATCTTTCTTGGTTTTGGTCAACAGATATTTGTTAGTGAAGATTACAGAAAGAGTATAAATATATTTACCTTTGAAAATTAACACAAGTATTACTAAAAAGGGATCTACAAGTCCATTGAACCAGAGACCATCACTCCAAGAAATTCTTTCTTTTCTCTGAGTGAACGATATCTACTCAAGTTCTAAATATTAGATCTTTCATAATCTGGTAGCCTGGTCTAATGAACCACAGTCAAAAGTGGGTACTGGTCTCTATATAAAATATCCAGTGAGTTACTAAGAATAAAATTATGAGCTTTTTCATATTAAACATGCCCGTTATATTTTATATGTGCCTATGCGGGACTCCTTAGAAATGGAATTCCCTCCATTCTGTTTCCAGAGTTCCAGCATAGGAAATACATGTACCTAGTGCTAGAGATATGTTGAATTAATGCATTACTTTAGATCTAAACCCATGGCAAGTCCTACACAAGCAGAAAATTCAAAGTGCCTACCTATTGAATATAAAATACTTCTTTCAATGTAAAATTAGGAATAGATGTTTAAAAATAGAAACTGTCCATTTTAAACCTAAGTACTTGCAAAGGAAAATCCTTTCAAAGGGATTCAATAGCTTTTCTACATGAAAAATCCAAAGTAACCAGTTTGAAACTGACTATAAATGGTGATAATTTTATAAGAAAATCACCTGAACATAAAACACAAGGATCTTATTTAGGAAAAGAAAAAAGTTAAAAGCATTCTGAAATAATGTCTCAATTTAGAAGTCTGTAACAAAAAACCACCCACTAAGTAACCTACCCAATTTTACATTCTGAGAAGTCCAAAATTAAGGTGTACATAGATCCTGATGAAGGCTCATTTTCTGGCTTTCAGGATATGCTTTCTGATGGTGGCTGAGATAAGGAGAAGAAGGAAAGTGGAAGAAGGGTGGGAGAAAAAGAGAGAAAGACAGAGACAAGAGAAGGGAAAGAAACAGAAAGATGTGGTTTGTTTCTTGCTTCTCATAAAAATACTAATCTAATTACAGAAGCCTCAGTTCATGGACCACTTGTAAAACTAATTACTTGTCCAAGGTCCCAACCCCCAAATACCTTTGGAGACTGAGGTTTAGCATATGAGTTTTTCAAGAACGCAAACATTTAGTCCCTAATAGACATAAAAGAGTGGGGAAAGAGAGGAATTCCTTTTTCAGGAATGTAAAGATTCAATTTGATAAGTAACTGTTCTTTCCTAAGTTCATGGTTGCTAATATAACTCCAATTTAAATAAAACTGACATTAACAGAATTTGAAAAGCTATTGGCACCTATGTTTTCAGCTAAAGCATCCTGCAGAACTACATTGATTTCACTGCACTGTAACACAGATTATAACTATAAATCAATAGAAGAGGTTAACAGTCTAAGAAAATCATACATGTGTATTTAGCACACAATAAAGACACATATCAACAAATAATGAAATCAAGTATACAGAAAAATGCATATATACATACAGAAAGACATCTATAAGGGGCTGTTAAATATGCATTGGTTCAGGGCCCTTTGCAGGCTTAGTTTTGGCCCCTGGAGCAACATGTTACTGAATGGCTTAAACCATAGAAAGGCATGAAGTCTGAAGGATGAAAGCCCTTCACAGCATGAAGGGCGGCAGCCAAGATCAGGATGCCAATGGTCAGGTTTAGTGCTGGCTGTTTTTATGGTTCCTCAGTTAGATGAGAGAGACAAGGAGGAAGAGGCAAGATCCCTCACTTTTCCTCAATGCTCTAATCCCACCATAGGGGTTCTGGCTTCATGGCCTATTTACTCCCCAAATAGTCCATCCCCAAATACCATCACACTGGTGACTGGGGCTGCAATATGAGAATTTGGGAAGGTATTTAACACGTACATAGGGGATCAGAGTGCCTATCAATATTCGAGAAGCACTCTTTCCTATGACAATGGAAAGAGTATGGATCAGTAAGTTCAAAAATAATAGCCAGTAGCTTTGCATGGCAATTGAGCATTTTCACAGCAACCAAGGAACCAAATTTTGAATTTTGTTTTATTTTAATGAATTTAAATTGAAAATCCACTTGGGAACAATGGCTGTCTTATTGAACAATTAAGCTCTGGCTAGGCTTTTCAAACACTTATATATGACATTACTAGTTTAATTTACAGAAAGAAACTTTAATGTGATCTTGAAGGAAAAATGGTCCATTTAAAGATAGCATCAGGTTATGAAATAAGTGAAAACCAAGAAATTGAAGTAATAAAATGTAAGATATCTAAACTGAAAAGATGATGGTTAACATTTAAATACATGTGGGAGCTAAGCAATGACATTTTCTTATATTATCAAAAGAGAAAAAAGAAAACAAAAGCTTGTAAAGAAGCAAGAAATATCCACCAGACTATGAAGCAAGGATAAACAACAGGAATGAGTCACTCACGGAATAGCAAATTAAAATGGAAATAAAAACAGAAAAAGACATTTAACTGTAGCAATAATAAAGTGCAAGTTAAATCACTGAAGGGTCTTAGCGTCTTGGAACAGTCCCTGCTGTCTTCCATGAGAGGAAGTGGGTAGTTGTGTAAATGCACTCAACGGAATGTGCAGAAATTTAATAATATTTCAATTTTATTTAACATGCTGCCTTAGAAATATCAATTCTAGCTGAAGGGGCCACACTAAGTGTGCAGAAATATATGTTTGACACTCTTCATTTTTTATACTAGAAAAACCCAGAAGGCTTTGCACCAAAACTAGGAGATAGCAACTATTAAAATTATCACACAGCTCCAAATCCCTCTAGGTCAGTGAGGATGCAGGAAGGAGGGTAAAGAGTGTACGCTGTGAAGCAGCCGCCAGGCTTGTGTTCTGCTTACCTCATCGCTAACTAGGTGACAGCAGGTAAAATGTAAACCCTCTCTCTGCCTCCATTTATTGATCTGGAAAATTACAATAATAATAATTTATCCAAACTCATAAATTTATTGTAAGATTCAATGAGTCACTCTAGAAAGAGTATCAATAAATGCTAGCTGATCTCAGTACTCGATGTAATAATAGTAACAGGTAGCACCATTTGGAATGGTAATACTCAGTTATGTGTGCCTTTTCCTACTCACCCATTGATTCACGTTATCAAACACAGTGGCCATTTCTCTCCTTCATCACCCCACATCCTATTTTATCTCATTTCTCATGATACTAGATTGTTAACCTTTTCTTTTGTGTCAAAGATCTTTCCTTGGTCTCCTTTGCTGATTCCCTCCTCTGTTTTGACTTCCAATGTCTGAATGGTCCAGATCTCATGCCTGATCCTCTAACCTTCTTCTGAACTTTCTTTAATATAGGATAGTGTGAAAAATAAAACCAACTCCGTCACTCCTGATCACTTCAACAGACCGATTTTTTTGCAAATTGCCATTGTTATTATCACCATTTATTATTATCTATTTTATACACACACATACACACACTATATATATACTCACTTATATTAAATATATATATTTCACTACTGTCTTAATTGTAATGGCTTATTCTTACAAGGATGCAAACCACATAAGAATTGATATCTTGCATGTGCTTTTTCATTTTGGCATCTCGGCATATAGATCAATGGCTTATAAATGGATATACTGAAATATAATTTATCAAATAACTGAACTATACTAAAAGAACTTAACATGACACCTATAAAAATATAACAGTAATTATGTATAAATATAAAAATCATAATAAAAATAATAAACACATGAACAGTTTTCACCCTATGCTCTGTTTATATAAGCTTCAACATTTAGTCACCACACCAGTCTCATGAGACAGGCACTCTAATTCTTTTAATTTTACAGATCAGAATATTGAAGTAAGCACCGTTAAAGTGATTTATCTAAAGTCATGCAACTATTACATTCAAAGGAAGAGGAAGATATCTATCCCAGAAAAATACCGTCTGGGTGGTGGAATTTTTCTAGTTGTCTTCAAAAACATGTATGTGTTGCTTAGTTTTTCTCCCAATAGGAATATACTATTTTTATAATAATTTTATATAGTAATTTTGAAAGAAATGCAAGGTTGCATCTTCACAAAATTCCTTCTGGAACCTATGGATTTCCATTTATTTTTTAAAAATGAGAAGTTTGGGTCTTGAGGATTTGTGAAATGGAAATTGCCATTGCATTACTGAGTTAGCAATGGCTGCAATAAAGAGATAAAAATTCAAAAGTAGATGTGAGCATATTGGTCATATAGGACTGGGGAGAAAGTTGTAAAAGAGCCAATTGCAGGTGGAAACCCAACATTTTTAATGAAAATATTTAAAAAGCGTTTAGGCAATTATGACCCCCTGCTGGGGGGCCGCTTGGTTTTCTGTGACTCCATGGTTGGCCCGGGGCCAGTTCTTGCCTACCGTCAGTTTCTGACACATCAGATGCTACAGCCTGCCTCACCTCAGTGAGGACATCAGGGGCTTGTTTAGGCTCACACAGAGTTAATGAGTATTTGAAAACAGCCATTCATAATTAGAAAGAATAGTGGGAGAAGCAAATGAAAGCTGGAACTCACAATGTATTCTGCTCCTAAGCTAGTTCCTTACCTTATTTAGTTAATCAAACGGAGTTGCCTGAGAGAGTATTAAAGCAGATGAAGAAGATCTGGGGAAGATGACTACTTAAGTAAGTTATGCAGCAACAATGGGCTCTCAAATGCCACACTCCATAAAAATAAAAAAATACAGGGTTATCGCTCCCTTATGCCCCAATGTTCTTCTGACTCTTGACTGGTTATGACTTAACTTTTAAAGTGTTATTAGACAGAGTTTTGATTTACTGTGTCTCCTCCAACCTTTCTCCCCAAATGTCTACCTTCCCTATCATTTTCATTTCATCCAACTAGCACTAAAGCTGGCTTCACCTGGATTTTACGTCTCAGCCTTTAGTCATGAGTTGTGCAATACTAAAAATTAACTTAACTTCTTGGTGGTTCAGCCTTTTTATTTTTAACCACTGACCACACTGTGTTGCAATTGAAGGTATTTATGATAGTAGAAAAGGGGACCATGCAGAGTGCTGTGGACTCATGAACAGGCAGCCCCAGTGCTGTTTTTCATGGGTGACCCGTGAGCCCTAGGACATTGTGTGCATCATTACTTCTGTGCATGATTACCTCTTGATAACCACAGTAGTTTCTGGAATTCCTCTCTTTTCCTTACTTAAGCTTGTCTTTGCCAGACGATTATTGAAAACTCACACCAAATAATTTGTGTTTGTATAGAACTACATTATACATTTAAATTATCAACTATTTTAATATTTCTACTTATAAATAGATCTCTGGCAATGAAAGCAAAATTTATATTTTTAATTCCATACTCATTCTGGTCAATGCTATGTAAGTATCTAGCTGGTTGTACTTATCAAATGATAGAAATGGCAGAGATCATATGTCTATTTCTGAAACTTTCTTCACATTTTAAGATTTTTCTTCTTCTTATGCCTGAGATAAATGAATATGGAACAGAATTTCAAGCAATCAAAACATATAGAGAGAAACCATGTCTTGGGAAATGAAATATACTAGCTTTAGAAAAACTAAAGATAGCCAAAGCTGCAGCAGATGTGACCAAACTTCTAGCTCTTCATCTAAGAAGTAATGTTCTGTGCTCCGATGTTTCTAGGTTCAGTCACCTGTGACATCAGGTAGGGCACAGTTCACTGCACAGTGTACATAACTGATATGAGGTGAAAGAAATTTCATGTAACTCTGCCTCTCCTGACTTCCTGCTTGCTGACATAATATCATGAATTAGTTTCATCTCTCTGTGACCTGATTCAAAATCAGAGTCACAAAGCCAGAAGAGTATCAAAGCATACCTTTGAAAAGATTCAATCAAGTTCAGTAAACTTTTAAATGCAATGTATAAAAGTATAAATACAGAGATAGATCATAGGTCAACACAAATATGTGCTCAAAATCAGTGCACTCAAAATTCTAAATGCTACCAGTTTAAATATGAATGGGAATATAAATGGGTTTAAAGCGTTAGTTTGTAACAGGCATTCAAAATTTTATTTTATTATATAGAATTAGCATGGAGAAAGTAGTATAACTGTGCTATTAGCAGATAGGCAATAAATGTCCAGTGTGGTTACAATCAAATTCAGTGCTTTGTTTTGAATGAATGCTTTTATAAATATTCATTATTATTAATAATTATTATCTTTTGAGAAAAATATGCAAATATCAGTATACTCTACTGAGGCAAAACAAAAAAAAAATCCCAGCATATTAAATGCACATAACCTATTTGAATTTGGGGATCTGTATGAAATGCTAAGTGATCTTAATCATTTATATTTTCGAAAGAAACTTCGATATGATATCACGATATCATGATATTTAGATATGATACCTAAAAGTTACTTATGGCTAATTATGGTGTCTTGAATTTGATTTCCAGTCATTTGCTCTAATAAATGAACTTATATTTTTATAGGTTAAATTCTAAGCCCTTGAAAAACAACAGCACTCTGTGTACTCAGGTCATACAATTGAAATTTGTAAGTAATGAGTATATGTAACTAATAATTTAAATGACCACATGAAATATTTGATTCATTGGAATGTTTTGCCCTTCTGAGTACACATGTAAAACATAGCCTAAGTACATTTATGTCCCCCTGCAGAGATAAACAGATATCAATGAAATAATTTGCTTCTTGATGTTCACTAAATTTTTCTCACTACTTTTAACCTCATATCACATTGAAGGTCTCAGAAGTCTTTCATTCTGCCAATGAGGCAAAGGGACAACTCCATAGAAACATGGAATCCAGAATTTTTAGATTTTTGATTCAGAATTCTTGATTATGATAGAAACTAGATTGAAATTAACTTGAACAAAGGAGCTATGGAAAAATACCATAGTAGATTCCTTTATTACAGATGGTCTGGTGTAGATGGACTTCAAAGCCTGAAAGACAGCTAGACCTAGATTTGGATTCAGAGCTTGAATAACAAAAGAAGAATCTCTGTCTCTCTGTCCCTGCCTCCCTGCCTCTCCCTTTGTCCCCTTCCCCTTTGGTTCTCACGTTCACATTATTCCGTTTACTGCATCTTGGCTTTCTTCGCTTTAAATAAAGACTAGGTTTTTTTTTTTTTTTACATGACAACACACATGACTCTCAAAAGCTCTCAAGAGGCACAGCTCACTGTCTTCACCATAGACAGAAATGCCCCATTTATGAAGTTTCAGGAGAGAAGAGAGAAAGCATAACCCAAAAGATGCATGAATCATACTGCTGAAATCTTCACAGTCAGAATTTAGACTCAGGGCCAAACTTAGCTTCAAGAAAAACTTTAAAAGTTACCTTAACCAGGGCAGACATGTCCACATAAATTTAAGAACTCTCCTAAAAACAAGAACCCTGTGAATGTGAAGGGACAAATAATACCCATGAGAACCAGCTAAGAATATAATTCCAGTACTGACAGAGCTGCATCACTTGAGAGAAGAAACAAAGGAGTCACCCCCAAAAGATAGAAAGAGACTTTATAAGACATCATTTTAAGAATTACAAATTGCTCCTATAAATTAGGCTTATAATTTCAAATTCTGTTTCAAAATATAGTTAACTGGCTATTTAAAATTAAGACCGAATCAATTCTGTTTTGACTTTTTTCCATGTATTCATTTAAAAGATTAATGAGTGTATTTGTCAGAGAATCCAACATTTGCTAGTTTCAAGCAGAATTTTATTTCCTTAATAACAACATGTGAATTTCTGAAAACTTTTGATCAAGGAATTAAAAATACTGTGCTGCTTCCACCAGTGGAGTAACTACTCACTGGATGAAAAGTAGGACATAAGAGAAGTGGAATAATTTTCTGCAAATGCTAAGATTCAGTGAGATGGTACCAACTGCCTCTTCCTCAAGTACCTCTTTACCACCCGGGACAGCCCCGCGGAGTGACTTATCTGGGGCTGACCCATTCCGTTTTCAACTGTCTGCCTCATTCTATACAAAAGCAGAAACAATCGAACCTGTTTCAGGTATCTACATCAGAGACAGCCTCAAAATCCTGATCAGCATAGGACTATCCTTGAGACGGCGCCCAAAATGTTTCCTAATGGTGATGTTTCTAACACATCTACCTAAACACCTTTCACATTTTAAAGCTGGTGAGTAATCCTTTACATCACCTCCTGCCAAAATATCCATTGTGTATTTTAACTGGGAGAGGATGGCTGCTACGTAGCTAAATTAGAAGCATGGATATTTTTAGTGCTTGGTGAAAAGACTTACATAAAGAGCAATTCTATTCATCCTATTGGGATCTTATGTAAAAGGCCTGGCATGAGTATAAGGTATTATTATGACTATAAAAGCGCCTCACTCTGTAATCATAGGAAAGGCAGCACGATGGAGAAATAACCACACAGTTGCATGGCAACTGAATCCTGGTGGAGTTAGTTACCACGCAGAGGAGTTGTTATGACAGCATCAAAACAGCCTAGCTAAAGAGCGCCTAGGCCACATGTAGGTAAACACCCACCTGTTGCCTATGGACTAGTTCTCCTGGTAATTGGCTGCATTGAAGATGAAGGCGTGGTTTTGCTTCTCTGTGGGGAGCCTGAATGCTAAGTTTGCTTTGTTTGTTGAATTCCTAGCTCCTTTGCTCATTGTGTAAAATTGAAAAGGCAAAAATATTATAAAGTGTCAGAAACAATGGGAAATCCACAGCAGCACTCATACCAAATTCAGAGGATTCCAGAAATGTAATTGTATTCTATTAACCTCTAACATGAGTGTATTATCTTAGTCTTCTCTTGAATAAAAAAATGAAAATGTAGGTACTTTCTATTGAGTAATTCCTAGGCATTTCCTCTTAGAAGTCCTTCTCTGCTTTATAATTAATATCATTTATGCACCCTTTGAGAAGTACTCTTCTCACTGTCAATCCAAGAGATTTAGGTAGGGCTAAAGCCAACCTGCTTCAGGGTTGGGCAGTGCTCCCAACCTAATCAATCGGCATCTTTCTTCTCTCTGGAAAACTGAGGTTGTTTCAGGCTTAAGTATAGGACAAAGCCAGGAAAACAAGATTCCTTCTGTGGCATCTGTTGGAACTCAAGGAAAAGAGAGCACTTGCTTTCCTGCAGGGCTGGCTTGCTGTCCTGGACTGCCCACTGGGAAGACAAGTATTCACTTGCTTCCTGTGGACGTAACTTGTCCAGAGGGAACATAGCACAGAGGAACACAAAACTAAGAAATGCAGGAGATGATTTACCTTTTAAATTTAAACTCATTTGAATTTGCAGTGAGAGTGTTCTCTACCAGTGTTTATTATAAGCCTAGCTTTTGGAATATATACGAGATGTGACCAAAGTACTCTGTGTTAAAATTTTAAAAGTTTGCTACAGTAAAAATCACATTGCCTTCAATCCCCTTCAAAATATCCCCTCTCACTTGAAGCACATTTAGTCTATCATTCTTTCCATTTTCTAGAGCAGTTTTGAAAGTTTTCTTTTGGTGTTTTTCCAAAATATGATTAAAAAAATACAATGAATAGCAATGCCAAGTACCATCCAAAAGAAAGGTAGGTTCATAAAAACACTACAGCGCATCCTTATCCACATTATTCATGGATCTGGCACCAAGTGACTTCTGGCTCTTGCCCCAATTCAAAATGACTGTGACATTTCATCATTTTGAGTCAATTCAGGACATCAAGGTAGCTGCAACAGAGCAACAAAAGGCACAAAAGTCGAGCAAGAAAGATGGAATAAGTGTGTTCAAAGCAAGGAGCACTTGGAGGGAACTCATGGCAATGGGTCTTTTGATGTAATATATTTATAAAATGTAAACGTTTACCATATTTTTCTGCCACACCTCATATATGGTCTGTGGCACCACATATATAGCTGCAGGTTACCTGGCTTAGCTCAGCTGCTGTTTCTTGTTTATGAAATAAATATAACTGTGAGAGCATTGGCCAGTGATACGTTATGTATGAGATGGATATGCAGATATAAGGGACTTCTAAGTCCAGAAGCCCAAAGCCTCCTCTAAGCATGTTGGAGATTAAAAGATAGTCTTCAGGGCCATAGGGCCACGTAGGATCAAAATACATGGCCTTAAGGAAAAACCGCTCCTGGCCCTCGTCCTCCCTGTACCCCACTTATTACTTGGATTGAACCTAAGCTCAGTGGTGTGTAACAGACCACTCTGATCTTACCTAGTCTCTCGCCTATCCGCTACATGAAATGCTGCACAGAATCCTTCTTTTCCTCCTTTATCCTTGCTTCCTGGTTCTATCAATTAAAAGCCACAGAAGCTATGGTTCAGGACTATTTTTACAAGATTCACTCAAACTGAGGGGTCTTGGTTAAGGGAAGCCCTTGTGCACCTTCTTGGAGTTTGAATTGGACATTGACAATGAACAATCTCTTATTCTCTGTGCTGTGCCATGGTCATAACAATGGTACCTTAACCCACAGTTTGGTTGGTGTTCCATGAGACAATACATGTGAATATGTTATCAAGTGTTGGGGGTTGAATTCAGTAAATGGTATTCAGTATTTGTTAAAGATTTATAGAGGTCTCTGTATGAGATGAGTGGGATATACAGGTGTGCAGACAACGTGGCCTTTCTGTCCCTCAGTCACTTGGAATTTGCTCTCTCAGCATGAGTTCTTGAGCTTTATTTAACCTAAAAAGCACTCATCAGCTCTTCATAGAATGAGAAGATTGGCTATCATACTGCCTTCCTCGGAGAACGTCAGAAGGCAGTAGGGGCCACACTTTACTATTTTTTGAGATTTAGATCACCTTTGGGTAACCCCACCCCTTCTTTGCACATAAAACATGCATTTCCCTCCTCTTCTCTGGAATAATTGATACTATCTTAGTTCTCCTGGATCTTCCTAGCAAACCTTCTGCATAAAACTTTTTTCTCTGCCCTGTAAACTTTCCCTGTAGTAAAAAACAGCAGATACAGTGATGCACGTTTGGGAAGTGAATAGAGAAATAAGTACAAAAATACATAATTCAATTTACTATCTCATTATAAGTTATTCTTACAAAATGGCTAACATTCTTGGATTACCACAACAGCCACTGTGCTAAAAAGTCTTCAGACTTGCTCAGTTTATGGAGCTTTTGTTATTGTAATCACAGTTTCATGGAGCATATTGGACAAAAGAAACATCTAAATAACTACTTATAAACTAACAGTTCAGTAGCCATTTGAAAACTGGCCCATGAATATAGCCAAATGTTTTGTTTCATTCTGAAATACTTTCAATAACTACAGTATCAGGTGCAAATGCTAGGCATAACACAATTAAATTAAAATTTCACACTAGCTTCGGCCCTGCTCACCTTACTTCCTGTTTCTCATGGATTTTTGCAAAAGATGTGCATTTTTATTTTGCCTTTGCCAAAACTCAGCTTCACAAAAATGACAGCAAAAGAAAAATAATACAATCTTATGTTGAGATTATGAAGAAAGTAGCATGTGTGACATCACACATGCTGTCCATTTTCCATGAAAATTCAAAATGACCCTCCTGAGTTTGCTGCACCATGAGGGGACATCTCAGCATGGTTTGGGGTCCATGTTGACAAATCATTCCTAAGGGTTAGCTTGTGCTATCCTACAGCATTCTCCTGAGGATAGGGAATTTAATAGTTTTAAAGGTGAGGAAACAAGATTTTTCAACGCATCACTGTCTAAAATTTAGCCCTGACAAAGAAAGGCATATTTTATTTTGGGTCTCCAAAGTCCATATCCTAAGCCACTTCTTTCCAGTTAATAAAGTAGGAGAAAAATATATTTTTATTCTATATGATTCTGATGATTTTGTTCTTTTAAGTGAATCAATCATTTATAAAATCATTAACTAGCACAAACTTTATGCTCATTGTTAAGCCTGGGGCTGAGAATGCAGAGTTTGATCTCAGAAAGCTACTGGCAAAATTAAGGATAACAAAATTAATAAATAGGCATCATATGTTTTTCCCTAGGGGGCACAAAACTATACGGGATGATCATAAAAAGCTTCATAAAGAATCTGAATCTTGAAGAGAACCTTAGATGATAAAGAGATATCATGGGACCATCATGTTGACTACTTGTAAATTGACATCTCTAGCTTAAACAGTAAGGACACAAAGGAACATACTTGCTAAAGACCACAGACTGATGAAAGGGCAGCACAAGAGTTCGGGAGGCAGAAGAACAGAAGTATACCTAGACATGGACCTGAAGAAAAAGGTAAGAGTCACACCGCTGGCATCTTTCTGAAATAGTGTTTCACTAAGGAGTGGCATAGCCTTTCCCCAGTGGTACTCATTAGGGTTTGTATCCAGATGTCTCTGCCCAAAAAAACTTCATGAGGTCAAAGGTGGGACTTCTTTGCAAGTGGCCTGCTCTAGGGTGTGTGATGCTGGGATTAAATTTTGAGACACTGGGATTAAGGGTGTGTGATTATTAAATCAGTCCACTAATTGATTAAGCATAGTCTTGGGTGTGAATAATGGGAAGGCCCACCATGGGTGTGGAGGGCACCACCCAAAAGACAGGTAGCCTGGAAGGGGTATAATGGAGAGGTTTCGGCCTCTCTGCTTACTGCTACTGCTGCTGATTCTGCTGCTGCTTGCATGCTGCTAGTTCACTGCTCTGCTGCCTTCCGCCTGCCCTCATTTCCCATGAACTGTTTCTCCTCTGGGACAAGAGAAAATCAGGGGTAATTGAGTGTTCTTATTCCTTGGAAATAGTGGTCTTCAAGAGCCACGGTTGCAGCCAAAATAGGACTTTGCATTCTGCCTCACTGCATATGATGACCCTTCTTGCTTAATCCACTTCAGATCAATCCAGTTTTCTTTAAAAGAAAAAGCACACGCTAAATTTGCTTCCTATATCTACTTGTCGGGAGGTTGACAGAGATCACAGGTAGATGTAAGGTGCATCATTTTGATGCAACTGTTCCCATGACCCTGCCTCGCAAAACAGGATTGCAAGTAGCTGCCAGGAAGTTTAGGGATGACAATGAGCTTATGCCTAAGGTGTTCTGAACAGAAGCTTATGTACCTTCAGTTACAAATTTCATCAAAGAAGCAGAGCCCAGCAGACAGGATGGAGCAGAAATAAATATGTATGCCAGAATCTCCTTCAAGGGGAGAACAAGGTTGTCTCTATTCAAGGGTAGAACTGGCTCTGTTACAATTCAAACATACCATAAAAATGCTTGATGATGCGTTTTCACAAGCCTTGCCCATCAAAATTCCCTCATGCCTGATCACATAATTGTAGTGCTAATGGATCAGAGTTTGGAGAGAGAGATTTATTACCAAATTAATGGGAAAATGTTCACATACCAATAATGCTTATAATAGATTGAGCATTTATAATGTGCCAAGACCTATATGAAATATTTTACATGCATCTGCTCTACTCTCAAACAACTCCAAAGGGTAGATATTAGCTGTCCCAGTCTCACAGACAGGCAAGTGAATTGGACAGCTTCACAGTCTTTTGTTAGCAGCAGAAATAGGATTGGGAAACAAACATGGAGGACTCAGAGCCCATGGTTTTAACAACTTATTCTTTTGTTAAAATAAACAGATAACAGTCAAGCCATTTCCGAAACATCTGTGCTTTAGTTTGTGACAGGATAGTAAAAGATTTCATTGTTAAGATCCCAGGGAATTGTTGATTTTGAAGCTGTGTTTTAGATTTGTGCTCAGCATCCAGCAACCTCGGGTGAGAGGGAGCGAATTTCTGCTGAAATTCCCTGGCATGAGCCCTGCAAAGATGCATCTCACTGAAGCTCTGTCTATCAATGATCTATCTCAGTAGGAGTTTTAGACAACTAGTTTTGCTAAATGCATCTTAAACTTGATTGGAAAAAGATCCCTGTCCTCTTCTATGTGGTGTAACTACGTTTGGAAAATGTTGTCTTTCCAACAAGTAAACTCTATTGGCTATAAGTACATGACATTTATAAAGGAAAAGTAAGAATATGAATGTTATGATCAAGTGAATATGTGTTTATAATTTTATCACTTTAGAGAAAACACTATTTTAAGTCACTTCTGATGTTATTTGTGCATGAATGAAGTTTTAAAACTATGACAGTCTGCTAAAGATTTATTTTTTTTTCTGATGGATATGGCCTTTATTTTTCTGATAATGAAAAATACTGTGTCTTAGATAAACCTTGTCAGAGGGAATTTATGGTTCAAATCATGTGTTCCCTAATTTACTCTCATTCTTTTTTTTTTTTTTTTCTTAAGTTAGAAAGAAAATAAGCATGCACAGTGTTTACACTTGTAACCCCAGCACTCTGGGAAGCTGTGGCAGGAAAATCATAAGCTTGAGTCCAACCTGGACTACTTAGCAAATTAGCAAGACACTGTCTTAAAATAATGAGAAAAAAAAAGGGATATAGCTCAGTGGAGGCACTGGGTTCAACTCCCAAAACCACACACATTCACTTTATCATGCCACTCATGGTAAGTTATAGCAGTATTTTCACAAACCTGTTCTCAGAACATCCATAGATAGCTACATTCCTTATGAGTAAGATCAAATAACACATTAGCTCATCTGTAGGGTACAAAAGACCACCCCAAAGGCTGAAAGCAGAAAAACCTCCAACTACCAATTGAAGGAAGTAGGGCAGAGTAGATGGAAAGATAAAACACATGAAGCAGGCGTGAGTCAGTTATAAATATCACAAATCATAAGCAAAACAAAAATTTGTGAGGCTTAAATGCTTTCAACAGTTCCAGATGAACTCCGTTAGTTATGGATGGGATCACTGTTAGTGACTGTTCTGTCCCTACGCTCCCTTTGAGATGTAGTATTTATTTCTCTACTGAAGTGACCTTGGATTTAGCCATGTGACTAACCTTGATCTTTGAACATAGGCAAACATACTCCAAGGAGAGACTTCAGACATCAACATGGAGGTTGTTTTATCTTCTATATATGTCAGTTTATTCTAGATGACTATGAAAAATGTTATATGATCAAGGAGTTTGGGGGGGTCAGGTGGTTATTCTCTCTTTCCCCAGTATAAAATTCTTACTTCAGAGCTTCTTTGTTGAAAATATTTTGTATTTCTTTTGCCCAACTTTTAATTTAATATAACTTCTATGAGATCCGCAGCTGTGAGCAAAAGAAGAAATGGACCACCCGCTCATGCAATTGTCTGCTTATCAGCATGCACAGAGCTGAGATTTGGTTCTACACAGCTCTGTCTGCTTGCAGTGTTGAAAGCCTCCCGGCTGATGCTGGATGATCTAGATATTTGTGTCTTAGTATAGCTGTCTCTTCTCTGATATTATCTTCTTCAGGGGTTAGGTAAACTAAATGGTCTTATGTAGCCAAATAGGCTTCTACCCAGCTATATTCTTACCCAGCTGAGATGCTGGCCTCTTGCCCTAAATACAACTGATAGCTTCTGCTAGTAACTTTTCTTTTCCAGATTTTTGAGGACCATAACAAAATATAAAATACTCTGAAATGGCATCTACAATGTACCCCCAAGGACAAGGGAAGGTAACATCTTCAGAAACTGGAGCATGGTCTTCAGTTTTCTTACCTAGCCAGGCTCATCGGACACTACTTCATGTTCTTCTGCAGTACCAGAAAATTACTTTTGCAAAATTCTCAGCCTAAGCTCTCTGCCAACCTACCTGGATTTATTCATTGTTCTTTACCATCACAGGCAAGAGATTTAAACAAATATGATCACAGCTAGACCAATGCAGAGGAGAGTAATTTACTCACCACCAGAGCAAAGATCAAGATTTCAAATAGTTTCCTTTGCATGAATCTGGGAGTCAACTAAAAATTATAAATTTTAGATGTAAATGAACAACTTATCAGAGGATTTTGTGTTTATGTTTTCAGTCATTATTGAATGTTAGGTAGTCAAAGACAGAGAAAGAAAATAGAAATTAATGTGATACATTTCCAGTTATTGCTACTGTGTTTCACATATCAGCCCACTGATGTCACTTTTCTTTTAAGTGATTATATCCAAAAAACAAATGTGATTAACAATTTAAATGTTTCAATGATCATCTATAGAATGCAAGTGTCATAAGAACAGGGTTTTGTTTACTGCAAAGAAGAAAATAATATCATGATTTTTAATTGAATGAACTGTTATTAATCAGTCAAAAGGATTATTTTTCCATTTTCTGTTTTGATTTTGATTAAGAAATATTTGTTAACTTTGGGAATGACTTGAGAGCAATAGCCTGGATGTCACTTTTGTTTTCCCATTTCAGGTTTTATCTAGCTCAACACAAGCTCTTTACCGTTATTGGGGCAGAAATGTAAAACTATATATGTCTAGTTCTTTGTTATTCAAGTTATCATATTATTTTCATCAAACTTAAGTGTGTCCCATTAAAATTTAACATATTCATCATATTTAATAGTTTTTAGTCAATGAAAATAAATAATTTATTTTCAGTAACAAAACTTGCAAGACCCTTTTTTCTTAACCAAAAAGAAGTAGAATTATTTTAAATAATCCAACTGTAATTTTCATAACATATTTTTTCAGGATAATCATTTAACGTTGATTGATAGTTATAGTCACTTAACAATTTTTACAACAATTTAACCATTACACAAGAATTAGGTTGTTGAAAGCCCTGATGAATTTCCTATGGAAATAGAAGTAGTCCAGTTCAGTTCAAAAGGCAAGTTCATGAATATAAACAATCATTATTCATTTAGACATGTTGAAAGACATTCATTTTAGCAACTGAGTTTAAAATGCAGAATCTATCATGGTCTCCTCCAATCCTTTCATGTCTGTCTCTACCCCTCAAGCTAAACATTGCAAACACACCCTGCAGGAATGAAGGAAATCAAGTCTTCTTTCAACATCTTTTTCATTCTCCTTTCACATATTAGCCAAAAACCTGATTTGAGAAGAGAAATGTAGAATTTCAGTCGTTAGAAAATTTAAGTTTAGTGGGTAAGATGCATTTCCGAATATTTTCAAGGGATAAGAAAATGCCCATCTTTAAAGAGTGAGGAACACAGGCCTCATTCTCTGCATTTCCTGAATCAGAAGTAGGTACTTCTATGTTTATTATCCCTGTGGCTGTGATTCAAATGTCCTTCCTCTCTACGGTAAGCAGTGACAGAAAACATCAACTCACATCAGCTTAAACAACTTTGGGATGTATCATATCTCAGTGGGCAAATAGTCATCAGTGGACCATTTGTGTTTCTGCATCGTGTGTCACTTACTGCCTTGCTTTCAATCTATCTTTTTAGAAATACACCCAGAATAAACAACCTTGGGAAACAGATCCAGTGTCTTCCTCTGAAGTGAGGAGAAGAAGGCTTATTTAATATATAGAATAACAAAGGTAAAAATCTCCTTGCTTGGTTACTTTTCTCATTGCCGGGACAAAATTCTTATACCCAAAGTTAAAGGAGAGAAGGCTTATTTCTTGGAGGTTTCAGTCAATAGTCAGCAGACTATGAGACAGGGTTACACAGAGGAGAAACACTCTGGCAGGCAGAAGGCAACAGAGCAGCAAGCAGCTAGAAACATTTTGGGTGGTGCTACCTATACCTAGGATGGAACTTCTGTTTTAGGTAAACCCATTCAGCCATACCCAGAACTATGGCAATTCTAATCAGTAGACTAATTTAGTACACATAGCCTTATAATCACAGCACCATACACCCTAGATCCAGCCAGTTCTGAAAAGTCCCACTTATGAGTGAATGAGGCTTTCAGGAAACATCTAGACACAGACATAGCACTCCTATGATTGCTTTATGAATGAAAACATCCTTTGCTGCTTACTTAGGAATCTCTTGCCTCTATAAGCATTCATGAAACTGTGATAGGCTAACTTACTGACTTAGAAGAAGGGGATGCTTTCAGGTGCTTAACATTCTTACAAGAAGACCAAAGTCAGGGTAGAATCTTTAGGGATGTGGTGTTGCTTCCTGAGGTCTCTTGTTCTGCCATGTTGTGTGATTTGGCATTGGTTTTATCACAGGATTGGGATGGCATACTCTCCAAAAGAAGCATCGAGGTATGACAATACCTACCAAAAGAGCAGAGATGGTACATTTCTGCATAATTTCAAAAAAATGACAAAACGTTTCCCAGAAGGTATGCCTTGCAATCTGGTGACCTTTGTTGGATTATGTACCCATTCATAAACAAAGAAGAAGCCAGAGGGGAGACTTCATTTGCCAGCATGGGGCAGAGGAAGACACGTGCTCTTTCTAATGAACCTTGTCAAAAGCAGTGGAACAACATAAGAGAGTGACTTGGGCTGCTGTGTTGGCCAAGCTTATGGATGAGGATGACTCAGGATTATGAGGAGGTTATAGATTGTAGCAGAGATGGATAAGATGATTTAAAATGGCTCTAAGGTGGGATCAGTTAAGAATGAATTCCTCTTTACCCTGAGGCCTTGAAAAATAAATATACATGTATATTTGTCTTGCTTTCAATAGTTTCAAATAGATTTTTAAAGAGCCATTTCCCATTCCAAAACATGAACTGTGAATTAAATGGGTGATATTTAATTGATTTTTTTACAGCAGAAAAGTGGCTAAAAATAAGTCTCACAAATTAAGTGAAATAAATCAGACAAACATGTTTAAATACTGCACTGTTTCTCTGGTGCAAGCAATCAAATGTACAAATAAGGACCAAAATGTATAACAGACAGTGGGAGATGGGAAGAAAATGTTCAAATGAGAAGGAGGACCTAGGGAGAGGGGAGGGAAAAGAAGGGAAAAGAAAAAAAAGAACAGAAGAAAAAATGGGAAAAAGCATTTGTAAATAAGAAGGGAGAGCATAAAAAAGAAGAATCAAGATGTATCATGTACAGGTACAATGAGTACCTTAAAATAAATGCAATTTTTATGTATATCTAAAACTTACCAATAAAAACAATTTTTTTAAATTCTATTTGGTTTTTAAAAATGAAAAAAGTTACACAATAGTGACCAATGAAATGCTTAGACATATAACTTTTTCTATTTAGGACAAATGTATAAAGTTTTAGCTCATTTATTCAAGTAAATAAAATAAGATAGATAAAGTTTAAGAAATTAAGAGATGAAAAGATACAAGAACTTTTAAATGATTAGAAAAGACTTGCTTAACTGAAATGTAGATTCCATAATTTTTTTCCTATTTATGGAACCAGTAAGTTCAGACAAATATGGGTGACACTATTTTCCAAAGTAATTTGTCTCCTTAAGGCTGGAATGAAAATTCTTTGCAATGGTTTAAGTGTTAAACGGACTCTGCCATGCGCTGTCGAGACACTTAGTCAAACATTACTCGGGGTGTATGTAAGAGGATGATTCCAGACGAGAATGACAGAGGAGTCAGTATTCTGAGTAAAGCAGATTGTTCTCCCTAATGAGGGTAGACCTCATGCAATCAACAAAACTTTGAATCAAACAAAAAGGCTCAGTAAGAGGAAGCTCTTAGTGCCTAGCTATCAGAGCTGAGATTTGATTATTTTTTTCCATCTATAGATTTGGGTTGAAAGATTAGCTTTCAAGACCATCTTACCTAAACTGTAGACCATCCTGGTTATCAGGCTTTTAGACTCAACTAGAACTTCACTAGAACATTCACTGTGAGTCTTGAGCTTGTGGCCTGCAGTGCTGGGGCTTCACAACCTGCACGATTGCCTGACCCTATTCCTTGCATTCCGATTCTCTGCCTCATCCACCAAGACTGAGTGTCAAGCAGCAGCCTCTTCCAAAAAAACTGAGCTGGTCTTATGATAAAAAGAAGGACACACTCTTGGAAGATGGAAACAAATACATCCTTTGAGTCTCCTTTTCATTATCAATATCTTCCTGCTTCAGTATGAAGAAACTCAGGTTCATTATCCTTCTCTGTGTTCTCTGTGTAAGAAACTATTATTCCAATTCTTATTTCCTTTCCATTTCCAGGCCTACAAGTGGCTATTTCAAATAAAAGAGTGAAACACACCACTCATGAACATATCCTTTTCATCCTCTTAAAGCATCATTTATCACACACTGTCGTCACCTCTTCCCAGCACTAATTTGCTATTGTTTTCCTACTGACCCTGTGATTCAGGTAAATGTAGGACCTCTCATGTGCCCCTTCTCTGGCAGAGGAAGGTGCCAATCAAACTTCTCTTCCTTGCTTTTTTTAGGTCAGGCTCATAGGATTTCATCCAGTTTCAGCCACTGCAGGGGGTACTATACGCTTTTAGGTAGAATTAAAAAGCATTCATTCACATAGCAAAAAGCTTATTCTGCATCTCCTCATAATTAAGTTGCCAAGAAAACCTTTATTTGGGCCCAGTAAATGCTTTTAATATTTGCTTTTCATCAAAGAGAGCAATGTTTAACTCAGATTCTTCAGTGAGCACCAGTATCCATCATGTATGGCTTTCTTGTCTTTAGTTCTACCAGTTGGCATCTGTGTTCCAAACAAAGGCATAATTTAAGGACATGTTGAAAACATAGTATTACATGCATTCCTCTAAGTTAACTAAATCACATCATTTTTGATAATACATTAAATATATCAAAGTACAGATGCTATGTCATAATACGAAAGTCAGTGCAGTTTAAAAGTGCCAGGAAGACAAAAAAATGACATTTACCAGTCTATTTTTGTTTAATATGTAAAGATAGGGACTGAGCAATGAAAAGTTTCAATTCTACAAATTGTTAAAGTATGTTTAAATGTGCAGAGAATAAGAACAATTATATGAAATGATATTTTTGAGATGTGATCTTTAATATTAACACAAAGCAGTTTTGTATTCATTAGCAGACAAATGGTTGTCGTTGAGGTAGCTGGTTTTAGATCAATTTCTATGATGCAACAAAAAAATCATATCAAGGTTGCTTCATCCCAGCAGTCATTTGTGTCAGCAAGATATGGAGTATAGTCACATTTTACTAGTTCTGTACTAGTCCATGTTCTGTCACTGTAACAAAATAACTGAGATAATTATCAAGTAATGAGAAAAGGGTTACTTTGGGTCACAGTTGTGGGGGTACAAGTTCTTGATCTGTTTCTCCTGGTGGCTTGGGCCTTCGATGAGGTAGCACATCATGATGGAAGGAAGGAGTAAAATAAAACTGTTCATTTCATGACCAGGAAGCATGAGTAGGAGGAAGGTACTGGGGTCTCACTGGTGCCCTCAAGGGTATGTGTTCTCCACTTGGAACCACCTCTTAAAAGTTCAGTAGCCTCCTAACACTTCATTGGGCTGAAGACTAAACTTTTAGTACACAGGTGTTTGGGAGACCTTCTTTTTTTTTTTTTTTTTTTTTGTCTTTTTGAGACAGAGTCTCTCTATGCAGTTCAGGCAGGCCTTGAGCTCACTCTGTAGCCTAGGCTGGTCTTGAACTCCCAACGATCCTCCTGCCTCAGCCTCCCGAGTGCTGGGATTACAGGCATGAGCCACCACGCCCGGCTTTGGAGACCTCATACATCCAAATGAGAGTAAATCTCAAAATAATAATTCCAGACAACCTTTGTAATGCTAGAACAAAAATCCTGTGCAACTACAGACTTGCTCAGTGACAGGAGTCAGTCACAACTCTCATCAATCAGGCATGACTTAGGGGTAACAGACTCTCATGGTTTATATCTTTGCATTAAGCATTTGTGATTGGTTCATTGTCTAGAGCTTGGATTGGTGGTGTCAGTGCTACACCCACATAGGCATGGAGCCAACATACAATCTAATGGCAGAAAGAAGGTATGTCTCTGTCTCTTGCAGGTTTCAGCCTTGCTGTTTGCAGCCACCATAAACTGAAGCCCTGCCATGCCACCCTGCCTTGCAGCCAACTGAGTATGGACTGAAACCTCCAAAAACTGTAAGAAATAAATTTTTCCTTTCCCAACTTTGGGCATCAGGCATTTTATCTCTGCGATGGGTAAAAAGTAACTAAGTTACAGAAATAATTCATTTCCTGTGCAGAAGACAAAATGATTACAAGAATTTCCTTCAAACTCAAATAACTTAAAAGCAGAAACAGCTTCACCAATAGATATAATAAAGGATAGTAACACACAAAGCATATCTTTCTCTCTGTCTCATAAAGATGGATTCAACCAACAATGATTGAACCATTATAGATGATTTCTTTGCGTAACTTCACTGGTGTTTCTGTTTCACCGAGAAGACAGGATAAATGTGCCAAACCCCTGGGCAGAGGTTCTCATGCCATAAAGGAAACTCATTCTTGAATGCTAGATCATGTGTATTAGCTTCAAATGGGCCAGAGAAGACAGACTTCCTTAATGAAAGTTTCTTTCAAACTTATTTAGACTTATTAAAGACATTTTTTATATTTTTACTACATATTTGCAGTACTTAATGATTATGTTTATTGTAGGGAATTTTAGACTTGCATATAACACATCCTAATTCTTGTTTCCTTGAATCCTTCCGAACCAAGGAAATGATGGACAACCTGTAGGAGATGAACCAGGAGCACTCTGCACATGTGTAGTTGGCTTATATTTTGCTTACTTAAGATTACCTATCACTTCCTTGGAAAGAGTCAAACCATAGCGATGTAAGCAATCATTTGCAGGATAACATGGTGTGTGTTAGAAAACGTTGAGGACAAAAAAGATCCTGTGGGAAGGTGAGAAGACTTTCCAAAGTGATGCTGGCCCTTGAGAAGAGGAGTATGTCCTAGACGGAGGGAGTTCAGCAGGCAGGAAAGGAAGCCATGGAAAAGCTATGTCCCAAGAGATTCAGGATGACCCAGTGGACCACCCAGTGAGGGCTGACAAAAAGCAATGTTCCTGGATGAGAACACAATGCTCATAGCCAGATTTCCAGCAGCTGGTTGAAAAAGGATGTCATGTTAAACTCATGAGATCTTTCCATCTGGAAATGTGTTAAAAACAAGATGATAGGCCCACCAACTCTCTATTTGTACTCTCTGAAGAGTGCTTTCATTCGCTTGTGCTGTTCATTTCAGAAAAGTCATAAGGTGCTTGCCAAAATACACTCGCTACATACACTGAGTTCCCATAGGCCAACTTTAAGTCAAGCTTCCCCTCTTGAAGCTCCGTAGGCTGACTTCAACCTGGCAACATTTCAGAGTATTCTGAGATGTGGTCATTTTTGTATATAAAAACTCATAGACAAAGAGCCCCTGAGGCAATCCACTGGGATGCACTCCCAGTATTGGGAATTTTCTGATTTTATTCTACAATAAATGCTTTCTGTCCATTTCTCTCTTGACTCTTTACCTTGTTATTCTTTTTGGGTTGAGAGAAGAAGCCAAACAATAATCACATGTACCCTCATCTCTCTCGCTGCTCCCATGAACTCTTCTTCCTCTCAAAATGTGCAAAAGCTCCATTTCCATTTTTTAAAACTTAAAAAATTCTTTTTCTCTATATATGTACATATATATATGTATGCATAGATATGTATACATCTTCATTATCAAAGAAAAATTGTACAGACTAGTTAACCAATCAAGGAAAAGTAAAACTTATAGTAAGAGAGTGAAGTTTCTCCAGTGACATAAACAGAATTTAGCGCATCCTTATGACCTCATCAAAAATTCCTAGCAATTGGAAAGCATGTAAGGGAAAGGTGTTTGTTATTATAATTAGGCTACTTACATTTGTTCATTGGTACTTGCCAAAGTTATCTTCCTACCCTCCCCTACAGACTGGGAGACTGGGCCATTATCTCCTTTGATGGATACATTTCTTTCTTTCTTTCTTTCTTTTTTTTTTTTTTTTTAAGGAAAAAGAGAAAAAAAAGCAGAACAAAACAAAACAGTGTAAGGGTACAAGTAATACAGAGCTACAAGAAAAAACCAGTAAGCTATCACGAGTTAATAGATTACATGCTATCATCTTAGAAACGGTGTTTCAGGTCACAGGATCAAAGCATACAAAGTGAACATTCAAACAGTAAGACTGCAAATAGTTGTGTTCAGTAATCCAATCAAAAATATTAGTATGATCATCTATTTAACACACCTAAACACCCTTGCTGTTGTATGATGGATACATTTCAGACAGATGGTTACTAGGTCTTTAAGAAAGACATTCCTGAATTGTCAAATTGGCAAGGGATTAGGAAAAAGGCAAATTATCAGAATCAGGGAAAATGTTACAACTGCAAATTTTCTAAAGTAATTGCTCTAAGAAAAGGAAAATTAGGAGCCTATAGTCAAGAAGAAACCTATGTCAAGCTTATTCAAAACTAATGGTTCATTCCCATGAAGCAAGTCCTGCTATACTGATCAGTAAGAGCCTGGACCAGAAAAGAAACTATACATTCCCATTTAGCAAACTCCGCCATGCTGCTGGGTAAGAGCCTCAGCCGGAAGAGAAACCAAGCCTTCCTGTGAGCCAGTGCATGGGCTGAAAAATCAGAACAGTCTCGGCACCATCTTCCTGCTGATTTGGAGGACTCAAGTTGAGATGACATTGAGGGGAAGGAAATAGCTTGAGGCTTGTATTGTTTGGTTTACTCTGCAGGCGTGGGGGTGGTGGTCTGAGCATCTACTTGGCGGACAGCAGTGTGCATTGTGTTAACTGTGGGGGATAGCCCTCTGTCTTGTTTTTGAATTACAGTGTTCTACTACATTTTACTGTTTTGCTTTATCCCTGTGTCTGGTAACATGAGCAACTATTTTGCAGAAAACAATGTGCAGTATTGTTCTCACTTTTTTGTTTTATTCTGATTTATTGTTTTGTTTTATCCAATATAATGCTTTTATTGGTTTTGTTCTGTTTTGTTTTGTTTGATTTTCATATGCCTGATGGTATGGACAACTATTATGAGGACAGCAAAATACATTAAGGTAACCATTATTGATTCCCTGTTATCCTGCTTGAAGTTCTGTACTGCTTTCACTACTTTGCTTTGATTGGTTTTATTTTGTTTTGTTTTGTTGGACTCCTTTGTTTTTTAAATAAATAAATAAACTAGTGAAATATTAAGGTGGTCTCCACTAATACACACACACACACATACACACACATGCAAAAATACACAGTTGTGTGTATGTAAAAGGTTATATATCATACAAAATAGGATTTATTCTGGAAATTAATTTATAGTTGTTTAACATGTATTGATAAAATTAAATGCCTCTTCTGGATTGATTCAAAATAAAAAAAAAACAATTAATAAAATAGAATTAGTTTTGTAGCACTGGGAATGGAACCAAGGACCTTGTACACATGCCAGCAATCCTCTACATCTCCAGGCCTAGAAAGCTTCCTTTGCAGTTTATAGTATCTATTTTAGATTGGGAATCAAATTCTTTATTGATTCAACTTCAGATATAAAGTTGCACCATAAAATTGACAAAAAGATAAACACATCCAACAGCACATTATTCAATATTCTCTTACAATTCCAGACCAGTGGTTCTCAAAGTGTAGTCCACAGACGGTCATGTTCCTCTGAAAACTTGACCAATCCACATTCTTGAGCTTCCTGTGATTCCTATAGACTGTGAAGTTCAAGACATAGAGCAGAGAAAATATAAGTATTTTAAATCCTGAAGACAATCCAGTACATGCTGAAGTGTATTGTAGATAATATTCCCCTCAATTTTTTTTTTTTTCTGAAAAGAGGCAAATAGTAAATAATTCAGGCCTTGCAGCTGTGTGGTCTGTGTCACAACTATTTAACTCAGAGTTTGAAAAGTGGAAAAAGTTCTAGAGACACACAATGAAAATTATTATAGTGTAAATGTATTTAATTCCACATCGATGTACACTTACAGTTGTTAATATGCAACTGTTCATATGTAATTGTTTTATGTAACAATTGTAATATCAATTGTTAATATGTAATTCTGTATATGCTTTGCTCCAACAAAAAATTAAAGGAACGAATATGCATCAAAGAATGCCTTTGGCACTCAGATAATCGTATAGTGATCTCTTTTTTTTAGAATGTGTAATCTAGAAAATCAAAAAAAAATCAACAAAGGAATATATTCATTGCAACAGAGAAGTAAAGTTTATCTTTATTTTTAGATGAAATAATTCTTCTTATCACCTTGCAAAGTACAAATTTTAGTTATTTACTAGTTTATTTTTGGTAACTCCAGACAAGAATGTTAAGAGTTACAATTGCTGGAATATTCTTTGATGCAGTATTATTTCTGGAAAGCTGACTCCCAAGTAAGTTTTGTTACATAGAACAACTGACATAGTTAATTAATTCAAATTAATTATAAGGACAAACTTAATTCCTGGATGGAAATCTTTGAAATTTAAGAAAATGAACCTTAAATTCATCTAAATAAGTGAAACAGCTAAATTTATTTAGGGAGAAGAACAAGAGGATGTGATAGCTTTGCTATTACTATTGTGTACTAATAAAAACAATTAAAATGATAACATATTAGAAAATTAGACAATGAGATGTAGATTTAGTATAAACATATAGTATAGCAAATCCATCTGAAAAGAAGTATCGAATAAATTGTACCCAGAGTAAATGAATACATAAAAGACTAGCATACAAATTAAAAAGGGGTGAAACTTAAAAGTACAATAAAAAGGAAATATTCTGTGGGGGTATTATAGCAATGGTTAAGAACATGAATTTTAATTTTGGAATCTCAATCTCTGATTTTACAATAGTTTGACCTTGAGCAATTTCTTTATCTTTTGAAAGGTTTTTGACTTTTGAAAAGCAGAAATTATGACACTGATGTTATATGCTTTTTCACTGAGTTAGTAAGAGAATATGTAACATACTTAATGTTGTTTTTCTCCTCATAAATGCTCGCTGTGTGCTAGTATTTATCACATTAAAGTGCATGCAAAATATTATGAATGTCTAAAATTTGACTGGTTCATTTTACTGTCAAAAAGATCGTTACTGACTGACAGCTTTGTTTTGCCATATTTGACTGTATTCTCTCCCCCCCAAAAAAAGTAATAAGAACTAAGGAGTAATAAAATCCAAAATGTGTAAATTTTGTTGTAAAAAAGAGAGGGGAAAAAAAAAACAGAGCTCTAACGGATATAACAGCAAGTGTGTTTAGGGGTGTTAAATAGCTGACTATATCAATGTTTTTGGATCATTGAACACAGCTGTTTGCAGTCTCCCTGTTTGAACGTCCACTTTGTATTCTTTGATACTGTGATTTGAGCAACTATTTTCAAGATGATAATATATAATCTATTAACAGGTGATTTCTTACTGTTATGTTTTTTTTTTGTAGTTCTGTATTACGTGTACCCTTACACTGCTTTGTTTTGTTTTGTGTTTCTCTCTTTTTCCTCTTAAATAAAATTTTAAAAAAAGATCGTTATTACAAATGAAAAATCACATATACAATTTATGTTTAAGGACTTTCAAAAGTTATGTTTAAAAAAACAGGATGGAGAAAAACAATATGCAAATTGTATGAAGAGGATGATACATATCTTGTTAAGAGATATATAAAGTCATGGATACAATGAGATAAATTCTGGACAGAAAGCATACCAAATAATTGACAAATATGTTTTGGGTAGTAGACTTATGAGAGACTTTCTAGTATGAAAATGTTATCATTTTAACAACAAAATAAATTTAAAAAAGACCTTGGCAAATTTCAGTGATTATTTTCTCCTGTGGTATACATGTATCTTAGTACATGTATTTCAATCATAATAAAATCAAATTCTTATAAAATGCTAGATTCCAATTTAAGGAAGTTAGGTAAGAGTTTTTTCCTTTGAGCTTTTATTCTCAGTTGAAATTTCATGTTTTCATGTACATTTTCTCTTCAAATTTGCTGATTAAGCAATAGAAGTGCCTATGTCGTACTATTGGGAGATAAATAGAGAGAAAAGATAACTCTAAAGGTCATGAAGAAAAGCAAAGACAGTAACTCAGTTTGACTTTGGATAAACAACTTTATCAAAATTGTTTCTCAGGAGATTAGTTTCACATGCTTCAAAAAGTCAAATTATTTTAGGATTCTATTCCCATCTAAAAAATATGTTGGAATATGACAGTTTCAAATCTCCAGTACTTGGATTCACTGAATGGTAATCCAAAATAAATTCAGTTATCTAATTATGGAGTATTTTGTTAGAGTTTTATTTTATACATTATTTTAGACACTGAGAATACATCTAGAAATTCAAACATTGGTATATAATTCAAAATTATCACTGGAATTCTACAAATTTGGCAGCTTTTGTAATGAAAAGAATATTGGACCGGTATAAAATGTGTTGTAATTCTGGACTTGTCACCAATATCTGTCTTGATATCAATTTATTTTCATTCACTGGTGTTCTCTGATCTGAAAAACAAAGAGGCTGAATGTGATGCTTTTCAATATTCTTTTCAATTCTAAACAGAAGTTGGTGAAATTTATGGATTTAACACTTAAACTTCTAGAATACACGTCTACTCTAACCACTGAAGTAATTTTAAACCAGCACTTTGATTTATAATGAGAAGGGATATAAAAAAAACACATTAAATTCAATACCCCAAGTTCTTAAAAATAGAGCAAATTATCAACAGAGTAATTATTAAAAAAACACATTGGATCCATGTGAATTTCTCTGATTAATCTTAGCAAACTGTCAAAAATCAAAATGGGTTTATGTTGAAAAGAACTGAGTAGCTTTAATTCACTGGCTACCTACAAAAGGGAAAATAAACTTCTATTAAAATGGAAATTATTCGTTAGCCCAAGATAACTTTAGCACTTAATGTTGTCTGGACAATAATTTCATGTTTTACTTCTTGTTTCTTATTCACACCTAATGAATGAAAACAGTTCATGAAATATACTGTGTATTTTTAAAATTCTGAACATATATTGATAAAATCTTTTAAAAAATCTACTTGGAAACTGGGAAAACTGTTTTCTCTGAATTTCTAAAATATTCAATCTCTAAAATATCTGAAAAATATGTCCTGACAATTTTCCATGTCTGTGAATCCTGAATATAAAAGAAAATGGGGATTTATATATAGCTCTTATATTTATACTACCCTGAACTAATTGACTAATAATTTTGTTCACATGATGGCATCTCCCTCTGGATGGTAAGCTGCATGGGTGTTGGGAGACTGTCTCAATAAAAATCCCCAGGGCTTCAAGCATGGTGCAAACTCAAGACAAGGCTGCAGAACTGATGCTGAATTAATGAAAATCCAGAGTGCAACTTAGCTTTGACATGTAGTGGTTCAAAAGTTTTGTTTTTGTTTCTTCCTACTGAAAAGTGGTCTTGTTCATGCTTTGGTATTTAGACAATAAAGCCAAATAATAATAATGTTATGGAATTATGTAACGAAGTTATAGTCAGGTGGTCACTTATTGTATAAAGATTAATTCTAATACATTACTATGTTTACCAAGTTATTATCAAGAATAATACGGGCCTAAAACTCACTAAAGAAGCTACTGTATTAGCTCCAGTCCCACTTAGAATGACACTGAAAAATGTAAAATGCTTTATTCTTCCATAAAGATAAGACAAAAAACTACAAATATCCTTTGGATAAACAGCAGAGTGTTATGGCTGTGTACAAGATACCGAAGCAGACTTTCAGAGTCAGACAGAGAAAAGCATATAAATGAATTAGGATGTGGAATAAAGACAAGTCCATCCAGGAGAAGGAAGGATTTAGGTTTCCCAAACTAACCTTCAAGGTTCAGTAACTTGCATAATTTTCCCAGGAGAGTTGTCAACTAGCATGTCTAATTTTAAAGATAAAATAACTTGCGAGTTCTTCCCAATCAAATGGCAACCAATTTAACAGTGGGACTCTCTGCAGGTGGCATAGGGTGCGACAAAATTATACAATTATAATTCAGGTTGATTGCAGTGTGGATTCTGCACTGCCTAACTGAATGACCTTGAAGAAGCCTGAACTTGGATTCCTCCTGCATAAAACACCATGGTGTTACCAAACCTAGGGTTGCTCTTTAATGTTAATTTTCTAACCACCACATTTACTATACTTGAAAAAAAAAAAAGAATTGACTAAGCTGGATGGTTTGGATATTAATCATTCACATGACAATATAAGTGAAACCCTAAGCCCTCCTGAGGACATCATGGATCCTCCTGACTTGTGGTGGACACAGAGGAGCACAAATAGGGGTCTCAGAGGTCCTTACTCCTTAATACAGAGTCTTGTGGGATGTCATTTATGTCACATTCACATGAATGACTTTTTCTTATGCTATATTTGGATGGAAATTACTCAGGCACCCATAAGTTAATTCCCTTATATTACTACAACCTTCTTTTCTTCTAATGGAATAATGTTGCTTTGAATCACTAATCTACCCCATAGATGGAAATATATGCTTTTGAAGCTCTAGAGAGATTCAAAGAAATAATGCACTCAGGGATATTGTTATAACTGTTTATAAGACATACAAAAGGGGTTTGGTTTTCTTATTAATGAATTTTTTTTTCCTGGAGCACACATTGGAATATTTGAGAACTGTGCTGCCACAAATAAATATTATAAATATATCATCATACAATTAGCAGGAAGTGAAAGAAAAAGCTTAATTGAAAAAAATCTGAGAAGATTTGGTGATATTAAAAGCATAAAGTACAGGGACTAAGTAGTTTCCTTAAAGTAATTCACTATAAAACCATCTGAGTCTCTATTAGACAAAATGCTCTGCATACTGTGCTCAGTAGGCATAAAACCAACTACCTTTTTATCAAAAAAGGAAAAGTAAGATGTCACGAAGGTTTGACTAGCTGCACTGTAAAAGCACGAGTATCTAAGAAATCCTATTGCTGAGCACCTCACACTGCTTCCCCATGAGCGATGTGGTGACAGCCCTCCTGGCTTTCTAAGTCTTGTATCTATTCTACTTGAGCTACTGGTCAGACATCTGTTTGCGGTATGCTCCACCCAGGTCTAGTCTGGCAGGATCATTAACTTCAGTTTTAATTTTAAAGTATCGAGTTTTTTTTGTTGTTGTTGTTCTCCAGTGTCTGGCACAGTGTCTGATCCTTAGGAAGCAACAGATACTGAATGATGGGTGAAAGAAGGAATGGATGAAGGGTCAGGTTCTCATACTTTAGCACCATTGCATGAGCACAACAGGAAGGTGCGCTTGCAATTGATATTTTAAAATAGTTACAATTTGAAAAAACTAGACATACTGATTAAACTTTTTAGTTAATAAAGTGAGCATCAGAAACATATAACATGTATTCAATGTATATAAAAATTCAGTATTTTAGTTTTATTGAGGGGATTCATTATTATTAAGAATAAAATACAGCATGTCTAATTTCTCCAAACTGCAGCAATTCTGTTTCTTCTTTGTATATATATGCCTGATTTTTATTATAAAACTGCTCATTGTAGGAAGTAGAAATGCGTATCATGATGTTTAAAATATTATAATAAAGGCAAATGGATATTTGCTCTTAGTTTACTGGTTACAAATAAAATAGAATAGAATAAAATAAAATAGTTACATTTTTCTCCTGGGAAAGAGGCAAAATAACAGAATCAAGAATAGAGAACTTTCTCCTCCAAAAATGCAGTGTAGATGGGCCTTCATTTGTGATTTGATAAATGTCTCTCTGGTCATATGAAGGAGGAAAAACAAAGGCAGGCCAGGAGAGGCAGATGCAGGAAGAATGCAGAGACTTAGAGGAAGACTTTTCCTCACTCTGTCTGCTGCCCTGACGCACAATATGTAAAGGCAGAGGAAATTACATATTTTTAACCCAGTTGGGAACTAAAAGAAGCATTTGGAATCTGATTTAATTCTGCCTCACATTCAAACCTTTGCATAAGCAGTTAAGCTGCCCTAATGGTCCTCTTGAAGTAAAAGAATAAAATAATATGGAAATAATCTTTTCTTGATTAACCGAAAATTGGTACATGTACAAAAGAATGTTTCCACTCAAACAGAGAAAAGGACTGGACCATTTTGTGAATTGATTGCAGTGAAAAACTACAGGTTTTTTTCTTCCTCTTAACATTGCACAAAATCAGAAGAATAGCACTACATTTTATATATCACAATATATGAAATATAAATATAGATATTCATGGAATATTTATTCACTTACTCTTTCAATAAATACTTGAGCATTTAGCACACAAGCTCTGTGCTAGTCACTGGAAGTATAGTCAGTCATGAAAAACAAAAAATGAGCAGTATCTTTTTATAGCAATTAGATTCTAGTGTAATTGAGGAAGACAAAATAAAAAAAATTCATAAAAAGCACTATTACAAATTTTTATACATACAATGAACAAAATAAAATATTACTAAGGTGTAATAGAGAATAAGGGGGGACTGAAGAACGTTATAACTTGGGAGCTCAGGAGAGATCAAACTGGGACCTCTTTGTAGTCAAAAAAAAGTCTGCAAATTAAAAAAAGTGTTACCCACTATTACATTTGGTCCCTCTCTCCATGACCATACAGAAGACGCATGTTTTAATTTTGGAAATTGCAGGAGCTCCGGGAAATTTCAAGGGGAGAACTGTGTTCCCTCCCTGACACTATGCATCTCCTGCCCCACCACACTGTAGGTAGAGGCCTCTGAATGGATCTTTCTACACGATCTAACTTTGTCTGCTTTCTTTGGGTTTTCTTACTTGTTCTTTCTACTTCCAGGACTGTGAAGAACCATTCAGTCCTTACTACTTGTAAATCTTGCAGTCATACTCATGCCCGAGTTCTTTCCTCACTCCTCTCCAGTGTGATTTGTTCATGGACTACTCCACAGTTTTCCGTGTAGCTCAACCATGTCATTGCAAACTTCTCCCGTATGTTCTTTCCAGAGGCGCACTCCACTCACTGCAAGCCAGCTGTTAGAAAGCAGCTGTGTGTGTGTGTGTGTGTGTGTGTGTGTGTGTGTGTGTGTGTTAATGTGGGTAGACACAGTTTCACATTTATTTTTATGCATTTCCCATGGTTATTTAAGTATTTCCAAATAGTCCAAATGCCCCAAGTAGCATGAAGTTATAGGGTGCCCTTCACTCATAGCCAACAAGATATATCCTCTACCTCAATCCCAGAATCCTTTTCAATTCTTTCATCTTCAACTCTATGCAAAGTAATATGTCAGTACAGGAAAATACAAGAAAAAGTTCGAAGAGGTAACTTAAGTTGTAGTAATGCTAATTTTTAATTAAATCTTTTTAAAAACTATTACTCATATTTAAATAGCAGTAAGCAGGGCATATGTGCAATTGCAATTAGTGGATGTGTTTAAACTGAATGTGAGTAATGTGTTAAGAATAAGAGTCAAAAGTTCTTTCAGTAAGTTGAACAAATTGTGTAATTCTTTACATTAAAATTTTTCTCAGTCTGTAAATCAGGTTGGTTACTATTTTTTATTGACTGATCTTGGAGAATATGTCCTAATGCATCTTACATGTTCTAACACCTAACTATAATTTATTTTGCATAAATAGAAACAATAGTCTCACTGAAAATTAATTAAATATATATATATACATATATATCAAAAATTTAGAAATATCTTCTACGACTGAGCTCCTTCTTAATCTCCCCCTCAAGTACTGGTTTGCATTTTGTGTTTGATATGAGGCTTCCCCAAACTCTGTGGCTACATTTCTAACCTTTTAGAACTATTCTGTATTCTCTTTTCTCTCTCACTTGTGATTTCAGAGTCATCCAATTAGGCATAATTAGCAAATTTAATTAATGTATCTGTTTCAGGCAGTGATAATGGTAAACAAAGCCCTGTATGTTGGTAGAATGACATCAATGTCAGGCTGGTTTTTTTTTTTGTTTGTTTGTTTGTTTGTTTTTTTTAAGAGTTGGTGATGAATGAGGGAAAATGTTAGAGACTGTCACGAAATCCATAATGCAAAGTAGAAAGTACCAAGTTAAGTTCCAAATTAACAAGAGATGAGCTAGAGCATATTTGCTATTATATTGCGCACTGCCTACCAAGTAATTTAGTCAGAGTATCAGAAGCAATGGGGTGGTATTGATTCCTTGAGATAAATACTTGGAAAATAACTGTTTTACTAAGGAAAATTCTCAGCATTCCTGGCCTTTGAGGATCACTAGATGGTAGAAAGCTAGTAATTGAGATTATTAATACAGACTAGGCACTTATTGGCAGTGAAATATTTAAAATTCCTCTAAAATATGAACCCTGCTTTTAAGGAACTGACTCTAAAATAGTTTAAAAATAGGCCATGGAATATGGAAGAGAGAATGCATTGGTTGAATATCACTTGAATTTTTAATTCAAGAATATGATTACAAAATAACAGGATTTTATCAAATGGTGTCTATGTACGATTATTTGAGTTGTGTTGCTGTATGGATATGCATGAATAACTGTAACGTGATGTTTTTAACCCATTCTGGAAGATACTTAAAACTAAATAGCTACATCAAATGGAATTTAACTATACTGATGAGGAATCTCCATACTGATAGTGCTTGTACTAGTTTATATTCCCTCCAACAATGTAGAAGGGTCTGTTGTTTCCCCACAGCAGGGCCAGGATTTGTTGTTTGATTTATTTATGATGGTCGTTCATGGAGAGTGAGGTATGTTACTGAGTGAGTGTGCTTGGAACACAATATGCTGGCAGTGAGGGCAGGCAGAAGTGACAGAGTATAAAACTCAGAGATGCTTGGCTCACTTATGCCCAGGAAGGGGTTGGTCTTGACCCTGTAGACAATGGAGCAGCAGCTGAGAGGAGAATAAGCTTAAAGTCTGGAATGGATGTTATTAGTTTATATCTATATTTTGATATATATTTACGTGACCTTCCTACTTTAACATTTAGGAAAATAATAAGTATTGTCTATATTCTTCAGTTGTGATAAATGATATGCAGACAAAGTTCTCCACATCATGAATGGATGTCTGAGTTTGGCTATTGATTTCTATTCCTTAGAAGAAACTTATTATCATTAAAATATAACTCACTACTGTGGAATGGGATCATATAAGATGCATTATATAAAAAAGACACCATTTACTAAAATATTCAGGAGGAAAACCCACTCATGACTTCTGTCTCTCTTAGACAGATTTCTTTTATCCAATAAATAGATTCTGTTCTTAACCCCCATTAAAAATGTTCAGGAGGAAATTTTTCTGTAACTTTTCTAGTTCAAATGCATTATCAAGAATGTCTAATTTTTTTAGATATTTATATCTATTTATCATGTTCACTTAATTTTTCAGTTAAAGAAATAAGTAATACATCTTTGGTTAAAACTTTAAGCTTTGCTATTAAAAATATTTTTAAAATCATTTCAATGTCCTTTTTATAATTAGTAGTGCTAATGACATATAATTTTGCAATTACTGTTAAAATCTGAGTATCATTTCCCATTTTTACATAACAGACTTGTGAGTGGATATAGAATTTTTAAGTTTTGTTGAAAAAATCTCAAGGGCTATGAAAAGCCTTAAATCTTTGTTAAATCTGATATGTAAGAAAATGATGTTTGGTTATTTTACTCCTAAACAGAAGGTTCAAAACATTAGTTAATAAGCCTTTCAGCAAATAGTGCCAAGCATGAGGCAGTCAATATATTAAATTATAGATATATGTTTACTCAGTGAATGGAAGGATCTTTGGTTGAACTGCTTCCAATGTAAGTTGATTAAACATATGACCATGATCCATTTAACTGACAGCTGTTCACTATTTCCGTGAGGCTTACAAACTGTTGTTACCAGTATTTATTGAGCATTTATAAAGATTTAGGCACTGAGTATGCTATGTACATGTATAGCCTCTTTCACAACAGAATTTTAACATCTACTATGACATCACCTGCCCTTAACATATAATGAGGATGTCACAGTAAGACACAAAGTCTATTCTACTTGTCAATTCATTCAACCAATGTTACTTTACTTGTGTGCTTGGAACTATTCTAGGTACTTGAGACTTATATTTAGCAAAAAGACAGAAAAAGAACCAATGTAATATCTCCTTTCATGCAATTTATACTCTGTTTGCCGGGTGAGGCATTAAGAAGATAATTACAAATGCTGTAACTGTTGAGATAGTTAGAAGAATAACAGTGTCAGGAAATCTAAAATGCAGGGAATAGATGGGGAACAGAGAAAAATTTTATTACCTGTAGCTTCTTTAGTTTTGCCCTAGGTACTCTTAGATTTAGTGTGGAGACCATGCATTACTTCTTCATTTCAGAGAGCTCATTAGTTTTATAGTAAAATCAATCAGGATAAAGCCATAGAACATTCACTCAAACAATTTGGAAGTATTCCATTGGTCATTTGCATGAGTGACATGGATTTCTTTTAATTAAAGCTTTATATTTGATAACATTTCTGAAAGGAGCCAAAACAATCTGAAATCTTTTTTATTACATTTTCTAGGTATTTTTCATATTTAATTTTACAAACCCAAATTAATATATGGTATTTTAGCAATCAAGTGTGAAAAGGAAAAGCATAATGTTTCTTTCACTTACCAGTGATGTAAGGAATAAAGTTCATGTGTCTCTTTTATCAACCAAAATTTTGATCACCACTGTTACCTCCAAGAGGATAATATGTAGGAGATGAAGTAGATTTTTCCATCTTAGCAAAAAAATAATAATGAAAAAATGAGGGTGACATTATTACTTCTGTTCTGCTAAGTTTCATTATTCATCTGTCATGCTATTTCCCAACTGCAGTATCAATTTCTCTTTCCTTGGGTGTTTTTGATATTTAATAATGCTTTATTTATAGTTACCAAGAATATTGTAGAGAACAAATGATTATATGACATACAAGATATTTCATTTCCCAGGGTTGGTACAAAACAAGTTTTGTCTAAATGCCATTTTTATCATGACTACAAATATGGTCCCAGATTTGTACCACTGCACTGGCCTCTTGCATTGATTTAACCTGTAAAATAAAATATATGATCAAGAAGATACAGTCATGAGCAATATATGGGTGCCCTGAACCTTCCTCTCTTTCTGATTACACAAAACTCTCTTCTTTCCCTTTCCTCTTGCAATCCATGGTTAATTTACAGCAGCTGAAAGCTGACCTCAAAGAAAAACACTTCCCTCGGCTCCCTTTGATCACTGGGGAAGCTACAAACTAAAATGCTTTGCAAATCTCTCAGCCTGGGTATCCGGGGACAGACTGTCAGTCAGGCGATAACCTTTACTGAGAACCAGTGATCGTGCAGGGCTCTGCTCTGGAAGTCTGGGACATTACAAAGGTGCTAAACTCGCTGCAGACGCCCCAACAATCAGGGGCTCTCAGAATAAAAGCCACTAATCAATTTCAGGGTGAATTTATAACTGTACAAAGGAGATTCATGCCTGCTGGGTATTTTCCATTGAACTTTACTCCTCCACTTCTGCCCTCTCACTGATACACCATGGCACTGACCATGACATCGCTGTGTCATCCCCTGCTGGCTCATGCCACCCAAGAAGCCAGTCATTTTAGGGAGGGAATAATGAACGCTCTACAGAAATAATATTCCTTTGATATAGATAACTACATTTAAGTTATCATGTCTGACATTATTTGTTTGTTCTGTGTTCTGTGTTTTGTTTGTTCTGCATTTAACTCTATTGCACAATTTAAAGAAAGTTATAGGAGAAACATTTGCTATCTGCATGTACTACATGGCCACGTGTGAAAATATAATCATGAGCTGGGACAGGTAATGACTAAGGGACAAGGAATTTCTTGTTGGGGTGAAAAGTGCTCCAAAATTAACTGCAGAGATACAGCTCTATTAGTATACTTTACCCCATCAAACCATGCCCCTTAAATGGGTAAGTTATATGAAATGTCAGTTGTTTCAATAAAACTGATTTCTTTTTTTTTTTACTGTCTGAAAAAACCACAACCAGAATCTTGCTCTTGTCTTGATTGATTGTATTTGACTGTTTATAAAATTTGCTTGACTTATTTCCCTCAGCCAACATAAAAGGAAAATAAAGTAAGGCTTTTAAAGCTGGGCTTTCAGGAGTCTGAATTAGTTATCAGGTAACACATCTACTTTACTGAAACACAACCTATTTAATTACCCACCTGCATTCAATTATCAAAAATGCAAATGAACATGGTTGTTCTCACCATTCTCTGCCTGGGAGAGGTACCCTTCTGTTGCACTTTTTCTCTAGTCTGTGCCTGTAGGTTACTGAGGACTTTGCTTTGGCCTTCTTATTTGTTCCAATAAATTTCAAATAGAATATGCTGCTACTCAAGCATTACCCTTGCAGTGACTGAGTTGTTTTTTAATAATTACTATAATAATCCTCTTTCTTTTAGGACATTGTGACTACATCAAAGATACTTTAAAATGTATAATGCTACTCTATGTAATTAAAAAAGCATATATTTTATGATTTTCTTACTTTCCTCCTTTCCCAAATATCCAAAAATTTAAGTTGCACAAGAGGTATATGTAAAATCATAGCAAAATATGGAAAAAATCAAAATGTCCTCAATGGAATTCTTAGAATTGTTATTCTAGCAAAGAAGGACTAGAGTAAGGAAACATGAGAAGCATGGCAGTTGCATATGGCTACTACAGTTTCAAGACAAAATGTAAACACATTTACTACCATAAACCAGGTCACTCCCTGAGCTTTCTTTTTGAAGATGTTTTGGTTCTAACACAAACACCAAGATGTCATACAGATAATAAGTGGCACTTTTTTTCAAGTTCATTTAAATTCTAGTTATTCCTAGGATGAAAGAAATTCTGAAATTTAAGCTGATTCTAGGACCGATCTGAGGTTGTAAAATTAATAAAGATTAATAAAAAGGGGATGTTCCAAGGCTTTCTCCAACCTAGATCTTCAAGCATGAACTCAGTGTCCTTCAGGTCACAACAGCCAGATCATTCATGTGTAGAACTAATCATTAGATTGAAACTAGCAGAGATTCCAAAGAATTGAGACATTTCAGTCCTATACTTATGTTCCAACAGTTGATGGGCTTACAAATAATCAAATATCTAGCTTCTTTTCAAGCCTATTTCTTACTCCATTCTTATCTGATGTCTTTGCACTCTAACAATAAATGTGCTTTACAATCTTTTAGCCTTCACTGGTATTTTCTTATACAGACAGATCTCTTTCTCATATATTCAACTGGTAATTACACAGGGACTCTCAAAACATTATCTTTAGTTAGTCCTTTTGCTCAAGTGCAGGACTCAAGGTGCTGAACAAATAATTTCTGTTTAGAATTCTCTAGAGCATCATATCTGAAACTCAGCCCTCCACAATGCCTCCAGCTTCAGAACAGCCTCTATCCTATTGCTTTCTGTCAGAACCTAGTATTATTTTCTCAACTATTTCCACTTAAAATTCTAGTGCCATTTTATTTATTTATTTATTAGTACCAGGAATTGAACTCACAACCCCACACTTGCCAGGCAAGCACTGAGCTGTTCAGCTCTATCCCTACCTTGATTGACATGTTAAATCACGATTTTCCATTGTTTCCTGTATTCATCCAATCACTTCATTTTGTTGACTATTTTCCATTAAGTGACTGTATAACAATTTTTAAAATTTTAATTTCTCTGTATCATTTTTCCTGACTGCTGAAAACTTAAAAAAAACTTTCATTCTTCTGAATTATTAAAGCCTGTCAAGTTTACATAACCAAAATAGTTACATAAAGCTTTGTTTAGCTAATGATTTTTTTTCCTTAGTATGACTTGAAAACAAAAACTAAGTCTACAGTGGCATAATAATAATTATAATTATAATAATTGTGGTTTAATAATCATGATGCTACATCAAAGCATAAACTGATCACTCTTGTAGGAAATCAAGAGCAAGCCAAAGGTGGCTTCATGAATCTAGGGGGAACTGTCTTACAAGGAAAGCCCAAGGGCCAGATTTGTAGATACAAAATACAGCAAAGGAAAACTTAGAAGTCAAGAACACAATGAGAATTTCTATAAAGTATTTTCTGTGTAAATCATATGTCAAGGTAGTTCCTTCCAGTCTATTTGACAAATTGCAGAGCAGAATAAAGACTTGGAGAAAGGAAATGGAAGCAATTATGTAAGAGAGATGACATTAGCAATGTAAGAGACCAGAAGCTACCAGAGTGGGAGTTCACAGGACGCAACACCAGCTCAGAGGTAAACAAGGGTGTCATAGTTTAGTGCTACTAAATCCTTCCTATCCAGTGCACTGTTCATACGGAAATTTTTTCTAGAATAAAGAATTTTCATAACCATTAATAGGTTTCTACTTCTTCCCCTTGCTCAAATCATAAAGTGAGAAATTTTTATGGACAATGTTGGCTCGTTGGCTTGTTTTCAACTGAGGGAACTAACCTCTAAATGATCCATCAATCGGAGCAGACTGGTAGCTTTTCGTTTATTTTTTCTCCTTCCCAGACCAGTACAGGACAGAAACTTAGACAAGTCTTTATTCTGATAACACTTTCCCTTGGACTAAGTCTGGAGCAGAGTGGGAGTATAAAAGGAAGAAATAACCTACTTTGCATTTGTACCGAACCACTTTCTTCAGCGTCAGAAATTAGCATAGAATATATTGCATAGAAGAAAGGAATCTGTAATGTGTTCAGAGAGAGTTTTGCAATAGGTGGCTAAAGATAGAATAAGATATTCAGAATCAGTTTATTAGGTCAAATCAGAGGGGATTGAGGATGATTTAGGTAAAGATGGTCTTACCATAAACTGCAACACTGGACACATTTCAGAGATGAATCCAGTAAGATAAAAACCAACATGAATGCCACAACTCTGGATAGAAGCTATCTGGTAAATTATTATCAACTCATAAACTCCTAAGTTTGAGAAAGTGTGCTAAAAAGTGGCAACTTCTGCATTGAGAAATATGCTAAATGGTGTCTTCTTGGACATTTTTTATTAAAAATAAAGTACTAATAACACTACCATTACTAACTTACACACACACACATCCTTCTCATGTTTTCTTAAGGGCAAGTTTTGATTGTTAGTCTGTATGGAGTGAAAACTTCCTGAAACTTGACATAACAGGGATAATTGTAATTATTTTAAAATGATTTTTCTAATATATGGTTATCATTTTTATGATAATGTGGTTTAATAAAATACAAAATGTGATTAGTCTGTTACTAAACAGAAAAGAATAAAAATATTTATAGTAGAAATAAAACCTTCTAAAGAATAAATTGTTTATCTTTACCATGAGATATATTTTATTAAATATTAAAGAATAAATTGCTTATGCTCAACACAGGATGTATTTATGGCTTGAAGCAGATACCTAACAGAGGTTTTAACAAACATTGAAAATGTTACACACACACACTTTACTCAGAACATGTAAAGTCATTATTTCTGTGTTCTAAAAGTCTTAGAAATTTGCTAAATACTCCTCAACACAGTTAGAATATAATGAGCTAGAGAAAAATCCTTGCTCTTATAGATTGAAAAAGCAATTGAATATTTCCTCAAGCACCTGTCATCTCTCTAGTATCTCTGCGTTTTTCTATGTATAGAATTTGTTTTATGGGGTTATGTTCTCTAAATGAGGGGTGGCAAACCTGTGAAAGCACTAAACAATTTGCCATCACTTCTATATACTATAGAAACACAGGTGTCTCCCAATTAGGCCACTCAACTTTTCCTATTAAATTGTTTTTAAGAGGTTAGATCTTTTTTTTTTTTTTTTTTTTAATCAGTACCGGAGATCGAACTCGCGACTGCCTGCTTGCAAGGCAGGTGCTTATGCCGCTGAGCTAAATCCCCAGCCCCTAAGGTGTTAGAATATTTTTACTGCTTGGTGTGTTTGGATTTTCATTCCAGACCTGTCTAGATTTGTAAGAAAATGGCACCTTCCTTTGGTAATAAAATCATGACAGAGGGAATAACATGTCCTAAAAGAAATATCAGTGAACTACTTGAAAGCTCCAGCAGCACATGAAAAAGTAATACATTTCAACAGCTTTATTTATATTACCAAGTCTCTATGTGTATACACACTAAAAAGCAGTGGAACAGAAAGTCCAAAGAGCCTCTTCAAATGTAGCTGAAAGAAAAGAGCAGAGGTTGTATCTCCTGACAGCAACGAAGCCAAAATATAGCACTTGGTCCAAGAAAATTAACTGCCTGTTAGCTCAAAATGAAAGTCACCAAAGTTAACATAGTCCTGAATGTCTACAATACATTCAATTAAAGTTAATAACAGTAACATTTTGAAAATTAGATTTGAAAAGGAGCAGGAAAACATGAGTTGAATAAATGAGATGATCAGATATTGAAACGAATAGTTAGGGTTCTAAAGTTTCTATTACAAACTATCCCTAGATTTAAAGAAAAAGCCAATCATCATGAATACATAAATAAACCCTAACAATGAGACAGAAATTATGAAAAAACCCTAACATATCTTGGAGCTGAGTAAATAAAATATCTGAAATGCAAGGTTTAGTCGATTAGCTTAAAAGCACATGGAGGTGTCAAACACTAAAGATGAGTTAGCTCTATATATTTATATAGAACAAAAACATATGAAGGAAAAAGATTTGAAAACATCAAGTGAAAAAATAGGAAAAATCAATAAAGCTTCAAATATTAATGATATCAAATGAGTTAAAATATCTATACCTGGACTCTCAGAGAAGAAAAAATTAAGAGTGGGACCAAAGTAAGTTGTTAAGAAATGGTCCATTTTTTTTCAAAATTTGATGAACAACATAAATAAATATGTGAGATTTAGCAAATATTAAAATTATAATATTTTAGTTAAACCAAATATAATTAAATCTAAGATTATAAGAAAAAATGGAAAACAGGGGACTATCAAACTATATTAACAGGATTATTTACATCAGCATCTTATAAAAATTAACAAAAAAGTTAATCAGTAAATTTTGAAGCATAGAAAGTAACAGAAATCTTGTGAAGTCAAAATCTGACATGCAATGAAATTATTGTTTAAAATAAAGATGGATACACATTTTTCAAAAATGTTCAGAATGGCAGGAAAGACCAAAAAAGTATTTTAAGACTTCAAAAACACTACAAAACAAATTAAATTTAACAGCTATCTGCAGAAAAGATTATCTAACAACATGAGAAACAAATTCCTCTCATGTATTCATGGGAAAATTTCTAGGAAAGGTTATATTTTATATTGTAAAATAAGCTTCAATAAGTTTAAAATGAATGAAACTAGCAAAACTAAACTGGTAATTCATAACAAGAAAAATTTAGCAAATTTACATGAAGTGTAAATTAAATAAACTTTTAACCTTGGATCAATGGATCCAAGAAAAAAACTATCAAAAGAAATGAGAAAAGAGATGGAGATATATTAAAAATATAACAGAAAATTTATGATGTGTAGCTAACAATTCATAGAGGGAAATTTTCATTGTAAACAACATTTTTCGAAAGAATAAAAATATCAAATTAGTAAGTTAAACTGTTGTATTTTTACAAACTTGAAAAAGATGAACAAAAACAAAACCACAGAGCAAGCAGAAAAAAAATAACACAGTAAATAAATTAGACAAAAAAAAGATTAAAAATTTGAAAATATCTTTTGAAAAGATTAACAAAGTTGCAGTCTTTTACCCCATATTTAAAAAATAAGGCATTTGGGAGGCAACTCAAATCAACCATACGTTTAGGTGAAATAGGTTGGACACACATGTTTGAACACTACATTATCTTTTTGGTGTGAGAAACTGAAAGTACAAATAAGAATCAAAAAAGGTAACAGATATTGGAAAATGGGAAGCAAATGTTCAAATGAGAAGGGGAAAAAGGAAAGAAGAAACAAAAAAATAAAGAGAGAAAAAAGGAAAAAATGGAAACAAAGCTTTTGTAAATAAGAAGAGGCTCTTAAGGGAGGGGACGGAAGGGAAAAAAGAGAAGCAAGGTTCATCACAGTCATGTATAAATTCCCCATGACGAATGGTGTTGTCATTATGTATATCTAACATGTACAAAGAAAAATAAAATAAGGCATGTAAGAGAGGGCATTGCTGCCTACCTTATAACTGTAAGAATGATAAAGAGTCCTAGGAACAATTATAGATCAACAAAACGGTAACCTGGCTAACTGAGCTAGAATGACATACAACACAGGTAAGAAGATACAAACCTTCAAAATTAAATATAGAAGAAATTTAAATATCAAACAATTGTAACAAGAAATTGAATTATTAAGCAAATGTCTTCCACAAAGAAACGCCCAAGTCCAGATGGCTTGCTTCACTAGTAGAATCTATCTAAATTGTTCCCAAACTATTTCAAAAGTGAGAAGGAGGAGGAAGTGGAAAAGGAGCAGGGAAAGGGACAGGAGAGCCACAATATTACCTCTGTGCAGAAACTGGTTAAAGTCATCACAAGAAAACCAGACACTTGAATCCCTTATAAATATGGAGTCAAAATTCTCAATAGAAACTTACATTTCTCAATGTATATGATATAATGAAATAGGATTTATGCCAATGTAAGATTGGAGTAATATGAGCATATCAGAATAAAAACAAAAATTGCATGATTACAGAAAAATAAATTGAAAAATCCAACATTTCTCCATAAAAATTATCTCAGAAAATGAGTAATAAACAGGGAATTTCCTCAACAGAAAAAGGGCATCTCTAATAATCTACACCTATCCATCACAATTAATGGTGAAAGACAGAACGTTTTCCTCCAAATATCAGCAACAAGAGATACACGAACGCTCTCACCATGACTATTTAGTCATGTTCTAAAGGTCCTAGTTGAAGCAATTAGGCACTAAAAAGAAAAGGCAAAAATGTAAAATTATCTCCATGTGCACATGACATGACCTTCTCTATAGAATGCCTAAGAGCACACACATGCACACTATTAGAATTAAAAAATGAGATCAGTAACACTGTAGGTATAAAAGCAATAAAAAATTATTAGACCTTACATGCTACCAAAAATTAATCAGAAAAATGCAATAAGAAAACAATGGTGCTTGTTATAACATCAAAAGACTAAAATGTTTAGGAACAAATTTAATGACAAGTAAAATACTTGTTCACTAAGATAACCACAAAATTCTAATTTGTTCATAAACTTAAACACTGAATCTAAAGTCCTAAATCTGCTAGAAGCAAATGAAGGATAATGTATTTGTGTAAGGAGTTCCACTTATTACTTCTTGGTTTTTAATAACACTACCTTCTTTCATTACACAAAATGTCTGAGAGAAGAAAAGAATAAGTCTAAATATAAAAATTGGTCAAAGTTAAATTTAAAACACACCACTAAGGAAAGCAATAAGTAGCAACAGATGGAAGAGGATATTTGCAAAAAAATCACACATTTGACTAAAGGAAAAAATATATACATGATATGGAAAATTATATGAAAAATGTACATGATGACAAGAATTAAATAGGAAAACATCAAAGCCATTTATAAAAAACACCAAACCTTGAACAGTGCTTACCAAAAAGTTCTTTATGAGTGGCCAATAAATACATGAAAAATAATGAATATAATTTAGTAGGAACTACTACATTGCTTTCAAAAGATGAAATAGTTTTTAAAAGTAACTGAGAGTCCCCCGATAACTGGAGAGAATATAGTGTGACTATAAGTTTCATGTATCACTTATAGGAATGTAAAGTTTTTATGGTCCTAGGTATTGAATGCAGGGCCTCTGTAGGAATATAAAGTGATACAAAGATTTGGGGAAATGATTAGGTATTTTTTCTTTGTTATAAAAACTGACCTATGCTAGAACAGTTGCACTCTCAGGCATGTAATCAAGCTAAATGAAATAATGTGCCTATAAAACACTTTATAAAAATCCATAGAGCTATATTTATAAGAAGGAAGAAGTGGAAATGGTTCCAGATAGCTATCAATATTAGAATGGATAAAACATTCACTCAGGAATTAATACCCAGAAACGAAAAGAAGTTAAATATAGATACAAAAATATAAGGGTTAATCTGAAAATCATTATACCGAACACAATGCAACAGATGTAAACTGATGTGTAACATACATGTGTGACACTATAACTGAGAACATTCATGTAAGGTCAAAGTGCATACAACTCGGAAAGAAATCACATCCTCTGGATAGAGACATGAAAATTAGCTAAGAACTCCTAAGACAGAATATCTCAAAGTGACAGAATATTTTATAACTTAATATAGGTGAATTTCAAGGACATACATACTTTTTAGGACTCTAAATTTTACTATTAAAATTTGCATATGAAGTTCTGTACACATTGCCTTTAAAAAAACTGTAATGCAATTTAAAAAAAAACATAGAAGAAAGTTTTTCTCTAGTGGGAGTAATTTCTTTTAGATGACCCCCTTTACAAAAATATTTTTATCTTCTCAGGATGACCAGTGAAGATGGCTTATAGGCATTTGAGACTGTAAGTGTTAGCTAGAAGAAACTTTCTGCCTCCAAGTTCAGAATATTTGACTCTGTAGAATTTTGTTATATGAAGGAAACATGAATCTACTTAATAAGGAGACACTGTCTGAAGGAGACAGTGGCTGAAGGAATTGGAATGAGCAAAGCAGTGGGAGAAAGAAATCAAATGGTCTTACAATCATTAGTACAAGAGATAGCAACACTGAATAAATCAAGATCAGCTCATGTGTCTAGGAAAGGCAAGCACAGTAGTGGGTGTTGAATTTTCCAGACAGTGAGTACCTTTTAGAGTCACTATACTGCACAACTGTGACAGGCACCATCCACCATGGAGCAGTGTCCCACGAGCTACCATTCAAACGCCAAGGCGAGCGGCGAGCGGTGATTCCTGCACCTCTAAAATGTGGTAGTAGCTCAGGTGCCATTTATACACAGAAACTGAGCAACACTAGGGATTATGGAAGCGCTCATCAGAAACACCACACCCTGAAGCAGAGACACAAACACACAAGCACAGTCTCAAACACAAATGCACACACGAAGGCTTACCAACAATTTAACATAATAAGCTGAGCACCGCATTTGTGGTTCTAAGAAGTGGTTAGATACTTGATAGTGTAAGATTTACATAATCAGAAGTATGATATTAAAACTTTTTGAAACCATCAGAATTATATTTGAACTTCAAAATGCACCCAAAAAAATAATGAAAAGGGCTGAGGATCTTTAGGCCTATGTATCAATTACTGCAATAAACAGAAGCATACTAAATACTTTCCTTCAAATTACACAACTCTGAGATTGAGTCAAAATCTAAAAGCAGTGTTGTCTTAAGTGAAAAGCCTAAGGCTAAAGATTTAAATGTTATTAAATTTTAACACTTTTATGCATAATATTCTATTTTTTCAGTTTTTATTTTGATTAAAAGATGTTTGCATTACATAATGATCACATTCCTTGTGAGGAGTTGGTGTAAGTAGGTAATACGTGGCAACTCTTTCATTTTTTTTCCTCCTCTCTCTCCCCTTCACCTCTTAATCTCCTTCCCATTTGAAAAAAATCTATTTCCTATAATGTATCCTCTATTTTATTCTTTATTTATATTTTGAATTTTTTACATAGGAGAAACCACATAATATTCAAGCTTATGTGTAACTAACTTCACTAATATAGTCTCAAAGTTCATCCATTGTCCTATAAATGATTCAAATTTATTCTTTTTTATGGCAGAGTCATACTGTAGGTATTTGCCCAAAAGAATTAATGTATCATGTCACAGTGATGCATGCATACCCATGTTCATAACAGCACAATTGATTATAGATAAATCTGGGATACAACCTAAATGTCCAAAAACAGAAGAGTGGATAAAACTGGCATATACACAAAAGTACTACTCTACCATAAAAAATGTGAACAATTTAAAAGAGAAATACTGTTCATTAATAATAAAAGGAAAACAACAACTTTACAATGGAGACAAATTGCAGACACTATCTTAATCAATTCACCTATGCTAACATCATCAATTAGAGCACAGGCAGATATCATAATCATCCTAATGAGACACATTCCTTTGGCACTGCTGAAAACAATGCATGTATTGCATCAGTCCTAAGCAAATACTGGACTATCTCAAATGGATACACAATCTACAATCCAATAAATATACAATAACTGGCTTGTATTCTTCAAAAGCACACAGACAAATAAAACAATAAGGCTGAGAATCAGTCTCTTATTTAAAGAGATAAAGGACATACACTATTTGGGTTGTTTTTAGCTGTTATCTTTTCTGAAAAATCACAAAATAACTAATTTGGCTAAAAAAGATAATATTGAAATAATATTCTTGGAGAAAACTACCAAAGAGATTTGAAAACTAACTGCAATGCATAATCCAAGCTTAGATTCAGAACTAGGGGAAGTATTGTGAGAAAGGATATTATGGATCAAAGTGCTAAAATTCAAACATGACTTGTCAGATTCGAGGCTCATACAGTTCACTATGAGAGTTTCTGATCACAGTACCATGGTTTTGTAACAGCAAGTGTTTGGCCTCCAGAGACTTTAGTAGCTGTATTAGTAGAAAAAGATATGACACCTTGTGTTCACTTTTAAGTAATTCTGAAATATAGGTATTAGAGACAGACAGACAGAGAGAGAGAGAGAGAGAGAGAGAGAGAGAGAGAGAGAGAGAGACAGACACAGACACAGACACAGACACAGACACAGACACAGACACAGACCCAAAGATACTGGTAGGCACAGACCTAGAGTTAATGTAGAATAATTATGTAGAATCTTTAAAATATGTAATCTTAAATAAGGTACTGCATATTATATATATATATATATATATATATATATATATATGAGTTCTCTATATGATTCTTCCAACTTTTCTGTGAATTTGAAATCATATAAAAAGCTTTAAAATGCTGAATTTACTTATGAATAGATGAAAGCTCATCATGTAGTAAGCAGAGAGCTATTATAATTTTGTTGCTTATTTTATGAAAGTCCAAGAATTTAGAAACAAAATAATAAAGATACTTCTTTAATGTGTATCAAAAGAACAATTAAAAACTAATGAGAATGTTTCTCAGTAAGATTGTTAGACCTGAGAAATTTTTCTATGTGAAAAACTCTATCTTTTAAAAGATCGATCTCAATATTTCTTGTTATTTTGATCAGAACTGTATCTGAAATTCTTTCAGTACTTTATCAAAAAACAAATTTAGTGACCAAAGTGTCACAGGAAAGATTCTCCAGTTTGAACATCTCTTTGTCAAGACTTAGGTGTTTGGAGGCTAAATTATCCATTCCCTCACCTCAGTTTGCAAGGAAGAATGAAAAAGGTATACCAACTCCTTGATTTAATTAGTTTCTTCATTCTCATTCAACAATTGGACATTGTTGCTTTTTTTTTTCTTTTTTTGGCCATTAATGCTATCAGTATAAAACGAGTGTGCACTGTCTGGTAGGGTTTTTTAGTACCAGGATTGATCCTAGGGTGCTCTAGCACTGAGCTACATCTCAACCCTTTTTATTTTTTATTTTGAGACAGGATCTCACTAAATTTCTTAGAATCAACTTGCAATCAACTTGCAATCTTAGATCATATTTTTAAAATTACCATGTTATTTAATTTTTCCCTTAAGAAAATGTTTACACTGAAAAATGCAATTTTAATATTTTTCTTTTATTAATATATATTTATGAAGCATATTAGTGGTGTTCATTGTGTTTGTTGGGGGGAAATAGCACACACACAAATACAAAATACCTCAGTCATTTTCCATCCTTTTACTCTCTCTGCTCACCCTCTCTCTATTGCTTCCTTTCCTCACCTCACTTCTTTGTTTTCCATCATCTGTGTTTTACTCATTTTCCAATTTATATTTTAAGATTCTCATGTAAGAGAAACCATGCGATATTATCAATCTGTGTCTGGGTTATTCACTTAACCTTATGATCTAAGGTTCCATTTATTTTCATGCAAATGACATGAATTCACTCCTATTTATGGCTGAATAATATCCCATTATGTATAAATACCACTTTTTTATCCATCCAAGTATTGATGAACACTCAGTCTAAGACCAGAGCTTCACTGTTGTGCTGCATAAATATGAATATGCATGTCTTTCTTCCCACTCTTTAACATTATATGTCTTAAAAATGGTGACATACTGTTCTTCAAAAAAAATTACCATATAGAAAAATAAAAATCTGCAAAGCCTTAGTCATACAAGCTCATATTTTTTCATTTATTTATAAAGTTAAAGACATTACATTAAAATAATCTGAAGCTAAAACCAAGCAACATTACTCACTATTTAATATCCTAATAAATCCAGTACCTTTACCTACAATCACCCTTGTTCATAACCAAATTACTTTTTATACATGTATAACAATTCTACAGACAGAAGTTATTTTATATATTATGCCCTTCACACATTTTTGTTTTGTTGTAGTACTTATTTTTCCCCTCTCTAACCTTTCTCTTAAAATATCCCGTGTTAGCAAATGGACATAATTTTTTTCATATGTATCTTGCATGATACACACAAATTTCCATCATCAAAGTCTCTAATTTCATTAAATCTAATGGATAGCTGTCCAATTAATGAAAATAATACACTTAGGACACATAATTGAATATCTTGTTAATAACATACATTTAAACACATTCTATTTCTCAGAGTATGAGTCATCTGACTTTATATTTTTTCTTTTTTGCATAAATTATCCTTAAATCTCTAGTCAGGATTTTTGTAAAGTAGATCAGATGTTTGAAGTTATTCACCAAGAAATATAATGCAGATTTTTTTCCTTTTTTTGCAATTTTCTTCTCTGTTCTTTTCTCAGTAATTTTAAAAACATTTAAGTTCGAAGTACATATTTTTAGTAATTTTCATTTATGTGGTCTCTCCAAAGTGTTTAATTTTGCTGAAATGGGGGCACCAATTCTTTTGTCACATGTATTCATAATTTATATAATATTCATTAGGAGCTGTAATGGCAGCAACAGAAACATATGGCACATAGACGTTTGTTGACAAATACAACAGACCTTTAGCAAGGGACTGTCAAGTGGCAACAATAAAACTGTAAGATAGCCACCTGAAATTAAATTGCAGGAAGAAATCATATGCCTTTTGTATGTTTAGAAAGAACAGAGAACACAGATAAAGTTGGTGCCTCAATTTAGTAGAAATTGATTAAAGCAGTGGCATCTATTAGGTCACTGGTTTATGTAAATATAGTTATCCAGTACACACCTGAGACTTTTATATAGAAGACATCCTCAGATAATGCTGCATTTCATCTACCAGATAAATTCCCTAAAATGTCTTTTCCTGCTCTTCAGTTTCTACTCTTGATGTTCTTAAGTTTTAAACACAAATATAAAACATTTAAAAATAAGGCAGTGTAGCGAAATAGATAATAATAACTCATGATTATGCTTGGCAAGGATGTAGTTTGTATCTAGATGTCCTCCAAAATCTCATGTGGTATAAGTGGGGCTTTTCAGAGGTGGCTGTTCTAGAGTGGGTAATGCTGGGATTCAGGATGTGTGATTACTAAACTATTCAACAGATTGCTTTGGCATAGTCCTGGTAGTGGATAATGGTGAAGATTTCCATTGGGGTGAGTGCTACTCACTTAGGGTAGGTTGCCTGGACAGAATATAAAAGATGCTTGCTGTTTGTTACTTCACTATTTTGCTGCTTTGTGCCTGCCATGTACTCTTTCTCCTCTGTGATGCCCTATGTCATGCCACCCTGCCTTGGAGAAAGCCAACTCTGGGCTGAAATATCTACAAACTGTCAATGTAAATAAATCTTTCCTCATTTGAATTTGGGTATCAGATATATTGTCTCAGCAATTAGAAAAATAAAACAGCAAGATTTCCATTTTCACCAGTTAGAAACTTTCAACCAATCTGTGGAGAAACTGCTGAAAATTTTGAGTCAGCTATGATCCAAGAGCCTGATACCCACCTGTTAGCTAAATAATTTATAAGTAAATTTCTTTGGTTTCTATACTTTTGCATGTGGAGGATAATGTTCAGAATATCACATATTTATTTCTATGATTTGTTTCTCCACTAAATCTGTCATCAAGATCAAGAGAAAAGAAGTAAAATTGTCTGTTTTGAGATAGCAGAGAAACAGATAAAGAATTTAAACATATAAAATGTTAATATAACAAACATTTAAACACATAAATGTTAATGCAATAAATACTTAAACACATGGATTCCATTTTTTACAAATCAAAAAAAGTTATACAACTGTAATTTTTTAATTTTAAATTTGTTATGGAACTATGGGTTATAACATACCAGAATGTAATATATCACCATTAAACAATGACCAGTATTAATAAGACATTATATGTAAATTCAAGGTTTACAAATATTCCAGAAAAGTATTGGGATCATTGGCTTATATGAATCTGTCCTTTAACATCTCCAGCCCTGTAAATCAACTGTTGCATCTGCTAAATCAATTGCCACGTATAAATGTCTAATTTCATCCAATTGCTGATTCTGAAAGGTGAATTTGTATGTGCTTCAGCAAAGAAGAAATGTGGTGTATTAATGTAATGCCTGACATAATTTGTTTATCAATCAAAGTTAGTAATCAGAAATGTAAAAGTTGGAATTTGTTATATTTTTTTCTTTTATTACTTTACATATTCCTAGTAAGTATAAACCTAAGCTGTAGAATATAGTAGAAGCCCAGGTTTATGCAAATATACACTGCATTATTTTAGCTATTTAAAAATAAGTACTACTTTCCTGTTTGACTCTGAAGGAATACATAGAATTTTAAGGAAATTGTGGGATTCTCTATTGTCTCTAAATCTTCTAACCTAAAAGCAATGATAAAAATCTGTCTTAAGGCTCTCATTCATTCTTGGCAAGCTCCAGTTAATTAGTTGCTGTGAGTTTATGTATATGTAGAAGTATATAAATATAAAGTCACTGTTAGGTACCTAATAAGTACATTTGTGACACAGAGTTGTTGTCTGGTGTACTAAAACTTGTCTCAAGAGTCAGCATGAGCCTTCAGTTTTTGAATTCCTGAATTAACAGAAATGAAACTGTGTATCTCCATTTATCATGCCTCTTGCTGAGGAAGCCTGGTCATAACTTTTATTACCCAATATTCCCTGAATGCTGTGTTTATGTTACTTTCCGCTAAGTAACTCTGCCAAAACCCATGGGTGTCTAATCCTTATAAAAAAGAGAAGAGAAGCAGAGCAGAAAAACCTTTTTGGCAGAACAGGCCTACTTATCTTAAAAGTAAGTGACATGGTGGCATTATTCAACACCCAATCTCAATAATAGAGTCCATCTTATGGAGTGTTCTTGTAGATTTCCATGGTATTAAAATTCACATCATGAGTTTGAGTGATCAACAAAATGTCACTAGACAGAGACTTCAAAAGTAAAATTACCAATGGCCTTTATCAAGATAGCACAGTTCTTCCTTTTCAACCATGCAAATTAAGATAGGTTTGCCCTTCTTTGCCCACATGTCTAGTGGAGTCAAACTGGCTAGGGAATGGTAAATAGAACCACAGTTGTCAAGAAAGAAGTTAAACTTCTGACTTAAAATATGACAGGGAGAAAGTAGATAAGGTGAATCAGAAAAGAAGTTATATTTCAGACATGGCTCACTAAAAATGTATTTCAAGTTAATGTTAAGTGTTTGAGGACCTCATAACATAGTCAAATTGATACATAATGTTAACTACTACAATTCAGTCTTTCATCAATCTGACATCAATAAACAAAGAGTATATTTCATCTCCAAATAGAGTATATTTCATCTCCAAATAAAGACATTGACAAGGTTGCAACTTTTCCTAAGAGGATACAAACTGTGCTGTGTACCATTGCAGATACATAAGCTATATCCTCAGATTAGTAGGTTAAATCCCTGAGTACCAGTATATCTTGATACAAAGTCAATACGTCTGATGTTACGAAATTAAGAAATAAGAGAAAAAAGAAAACAAAGAATTACCAAAATATTGGCTTAATACATATTAAACTTTATTTCTGGATGTCCCACAATAGACTCATGTTCATAGTAAGGCCTTCACCGGGGCAAATAGCTGCTTTACTGTTAGGTGAAGTTTGATCAGAACAGGGGGGGTCACTGGAGGGGTGATTTAGAAGAGCATATCTATTTTCTCATCCACTTTGTTCTCCTTCTGCTTCCTTCCGATGTGAGCAGGTGGGCAAAGCTATTCTACTATGCTCTTTGTGCATTAAAGTCTGCCAAATGTAGTCTGAACAATGAACCAAAAGCAACCTCTCCTTCTTTTAGTTGTGGGTATTTGTTATTTTGTCCTAGTCACAAGGAAAGGGAATAAGACAGATTTTGGTACTAGAGAGGTAGGATCTTTGCTGTGATTATACCTGATCACATGATTTAGAAACCATTGGAGCTAGTTTGCAGGAAATCTTTGGAAAGATTTATAGATGCCTGATAGAGAAGCCCTAGAATGCTGCAACTAGAGGTTGGGGTTAAATACTAGTTAGAGACCAGAAGGCCAAAATACTGATAGAAATACAGCTTGTAAGTTTTATTTCATGAGGTTTCAGTTAGAATTAAAGACCCCAATTGGCAGTTATGCCAGTGACCATGTGTGTTACACTGTGCAGAAAACTTGTTTGCCTTTTTCTCATGCCCTGAGACTTTGCAAGAGCCTGACATAAAGGGCAAGTGACTAATTTATATGGTAGAGGAAATTTCAAAGCAGCTCAATGTTAAGGCTGTAGCAAGGATACTACACGCTGATTTTAAATGAGATCTACTATGAAAAACTGTTTGAAAACATTTGCTGGTAGCCAAAGGGAAGGAGCTATAAAATTGCCTTATGAGATTTTGGCCTAGGATAACTTGGTGGCTGAATGCAGGATGCAAGAGTTGTAGGATTAAGAAGTGTCTCAACCAAATTTCAAAAGAAGGCTTTGAAGGTCAGGCTCTTGCCTCTAAGAAGATAATAGAGGAAGCCAAAATGTAGTGGAACTACCAGGAAGTTAGAACATCAAGAACATACTGTGTGCTAAGGAAGGCAACAGGCAGTAAGCAGACTCAGTCCAAGACACAGGCCATAGGGTTGCAGCTGGCTATACTCCAAGAATCTTGCATTCTTTATCTTTTTTTGTTTGGTGACAAAAAAATGAGCCACCAGAATTAATGTTTACTGTTTTGAGTTTTGATCTTCCTTCACTCAATTCTTTTCTATTCCTCTATTTCTCCTTCTAGAAATGAGAACATTTACATTGTGCCTTTACACTGGCAGTGTCAAATTTTCATTTGATTTTCACAGTGAATAACAGCTAAATGTGTGCCTTGAGTCTCAAAAAGATTTTTGACATGAGATTTTCAACAATGTAAGAACTTTTAGGAATTTAGCCCTTTTTAGAGATGATGTAAATGTATTTTGCATTAAGAGATATTTATGAGTCTCTTGGGGTCCAAGGTTGAATGGTATGGTTTATATACAGATGTTCTCATGGGAACAAAAGCAAGGTTTTGGAAAGTGATTAAATCATGGGGATAGTATAGTTGACTTGCTGTTAGGAGGAGGGGTCTAATTAGAAGAAGTGGCTCACTGGAGGAGTGACCTGGAATCACTGACTGGGAAATATGGATTTCCTGCCTCCTCCTTCCCCCTTGTGCTTCCTGCTCAGTATGTAAGCAGCTTTCCTCTGCCTTGGCACTTCTGCCACAACACTTGTACCTTTAATCTTCACAAATATGGATTATAGCTTGTGAAATATGAGCCAAAAATGAACCTCTCCTCCTTTAAATTAGGGGTGTTATACGTTTTGTTCTAGCAAAGAAATGAGGAGTTTTTTAGGATATTCATGCTACTTACAATCCTTATTTCTGATGCAGCTCACATGGTGGTTGTATCTGGTATTTGTAACAATTTTCCTTTACTTCCATTTCCCCAAACAACTATCTCAGGTAATGACATTTCTTTATCTAATGAGATACCATGAGCTTAATTCTTGAAGGATGTGAGTTATTAGCAAACTTGCCTAGATTGGGTTGTTCTAGTTTTCTATTAACTTTAGTCATAAGTCAGAGTAATGATAACGGGCACTCTTCCATTGAAGATCATCTCTTTTTAAACCTACACTGTGAATTAGTAGTGTCATCTGTGAGTCAGTCACATAGCCAGCACAGTGATTCTTTCTGCCAAGTGATTCAGTGGTATGATGAGTTCAAAGCTTCTAGTTTGTAATCACAACTTCCTCTTCAATGGAACTATTGTCGTGTTTCATGAAGGAAACACTGCTACATTTAGAACTCAGGACTCAAGATGAACAGAACTAAAGATCATGGAACAAGAAGTAATTTTTGCTAGTTGGTCAGTATGAATTCTAAAGCAAAATGAGACTTATATTTTTACCCCTTGATACCTGGACATGAACATCATCCATATGGAAGAAATAGCATGATGTATTGAACACTGACTCAGAGTGCACGTCATCTTCTGGAGAGCTCTGCCCACTCTTTTAAGTTATTACCACTGAAGTAGCAATGTAGCTGAGTCATCAAAAGGTGATTCTAGTGTTTTACTAAGCCAGGTGAATCAAGATGGTAGCAAACATGATAAAAGCTATGAATTTCAACAAGCAAGCAATCATTGCTACATTTCTTTTGTAGTGAAATGGATTATTTGATCAAAAGCAGATAAGGCATCCTATAATTCCACAGATGGTAGTTTTGGAAGAATCTTTGAGTGCTGGGAAGGTATATCCATATTGAGATTAAACATCAACTGCAGTAAGAATAAAACACTGCAACACTCTCAATACAATCAACTTACTTCCAAATAACTGGCTGATTACCCTGAGAAATGATGATATATTGGGACTTGGGTGTGCTCAGAAGTGGCCATAGGCAGACCAGATTTGGTGATAGAAATTCTTGTGTTGAGATCAAGTATAAACTTTCATGTATCAGTCATGGCTACATTGCTCATGAGTCCATTGAGTGATGGTAGAGATGGCAAAGAAAGAAACTCACTGGTATCTAGAGAACGGATCATCTAAGCCAGGTATTAAAATCCCAGTGTGATGATGTCACCTTTTGCTGAACATGCACATTGATTGCAAATAACTTTTTAGTTTGGTGGTTTTTGTTTTTGTTTTTGTTTTTGTTTTTGTTTTTTGCTTATTTGGGGAAATCTATACATATACCTATCCCTTAAACATCACTGTTACCAATTTTCTAATCTTTTTTCTCCCAACCCCCTAACAATCCAGCGAAACCACTAGCTGCAGTTATATTTTGGAAGTTGACTGAGTGTGTGAACAACTTTCCTTCTACGCAAAGTGAACAAGCAAGTGCACTTCTCAAAGTAGTGACCTCTAGAAAGATTTTTTTGCCAACACTGTTTGTGAGGGATGTTCCAGAAAGTTCTGTCGTGTTGCAAATGACTGTTTCAAGTGAGGGTTGTATAAAATCATGCAGATACCTATCATCTATAAATTGAGCCCCAGCTTTCTATCTTTGTCAAATGATTGTAGAGAAATAACCATGAAACCATAGTTACAGGTTTGGGAAGACGAGACAATGCAGCACAGGCAGTAACTACAGACAATGGTCCACTACTTTCTACAATTTAGTTGTGCTTTCAGGGACAGCTCGGCATGACATACATACATGCACACATACATACACATCACTTCCATTTGATGATGGAGTACTGGTGGACATGTCCAGCTCTACAAGTTGGTGGATAAGATAATGTTAAATTGATGTTGGGCAGCTCAAGTTTCAAGATAACTTGGTGGCCATGTATAGACATTCAGTTTCCTCACTCATAGTAGCTCCTTGATTATTCCTAAACATAGATCAGTTTGGGGATCCAGGAATCACTGAATGAATGGTGGGTTCTGTCAATGGCTCTTCTTTATAAGCAAAATTAACAGTCAAGAAATCTGTCCTATTTTCAAAACAACTATGCATTTTGAAAATCTGATTTATAAATTCTATAAGCTTTTTGTACTCACCATACAAATGTAGAAAATATTATATACATATTCTGATGGAAAATTGACCAAGTCTCAAGTCTGAGTACCATGTTTCATACCATTAAGACATTTTCAGTTTTAAAATTCCTAAGCAAAAGTTAGAAGTGAAACTTTAAAAAACATTTATTTGTAGGAATATCTTTTCAAAAACGTTAGCTGTGGGGCTGGGGATTTAGCTCAGCGGCACAAGCGCCTGCCGTGCAAGTGTGCGGTCGTGAATTCAATCACTGGTATCGATAAAAACGAAAAAGACCAAAAAAAATTTTTTTAGCTGAGAGTTAAGAAAGGGAATACATAGCATTTTTAACTAAAATTCTTTGAAACCAATTTTCAAGACCTGTGTGATGTGTATTTTTCTTTAAACGTCAGAGACGGGCTGGGGATGTAGCTCAGTGGTACAGCACCTGCAGGCAAGCCCGAGACCTTACGTTCAAGTCCCAGAATCAAAACCAAAAATAAATCCATAAAATAATCAGTGATGTTGAGAGAAAATTAGCCAAACTCAGAAAGTTAAATATAAAATCTTTTCCCTTATATGAGAAATTTTTGAAATACACATATGAATAAATAAAAATGAATAAGTAGGGGCCAGGGATTTAGCTCAGTGACATAAGCGCCTGCCTGCAAGCACGAGGTCGTGAGTTTGATCCCTGGTACCAAAATAAATAAACAAATAAATAAATAAATAAATAAATAAATAGGAGAGTCGGGAAACTCTAGAAAGCAGACTTCTAAACCCAGGAAAGAAAACATGGAAGAAGGAAAAAAAGGAAAAGGAAACAGGATTGAAATTGAGACAAAAAAAATTCATGAACACACTTCCCAAAATGAACCCACAATCACGCAATATTAACACATACTAATAAAGCATAACAAAAATTTAGTAATATTTGTAAATATATGTTTATTTGATATAAGTACTGTACATTTTCAGTCCATGGGTTTTCAAAGCATTACATTTTCTTTTCTTTTCTTTTTTTTTTTTTTTTTTTTTTTGTCTTTTTCGTTTTTATTGGTATCAGGGGTCGAACTCACTACTGCCTGCTTGCAAGGCAGGCGCATATGCTGCTGAGCTAAATCCCCAGCCCCTGCATTTTCTTTCCCAACAGGAATTTCAAACAAAAATGAAGACTCATGTAGAAAAAGGTAAAATAAATATTAGAAATAAACACACATACAGAGAACACATGAATATTTGAGTAAAATCTTACCTCTGTCAAATTCATATAAATACTCAATATTATCACTAATTACACAATATAGTTTGGACATTAAAATATATTTGAAGAATTACTTGACCCTTGGCAATATGTCAAAATATGTATTAAAATTGTGAAGCAGATATTTGAGTAACAGCATATTAAAACTTATTCTCATCTTTAAAAAGAATATATGTAAACCTATAACTGCTAAATTAAGCAAAAGAATTTGTAATATTATTTCCTAAAACACTTCCGGACCAATTGAAAAATAAAAACAACAACAAAATTATGCGCAATTCAAAATGATTAAAGTTTTATAGTTATTTTTTATTAGCTTGTCTTCCATGGTGAGCTTTTGGCCAGCTGGCAAAACTATTTGACCTAAACAAACCATATAGCAAAGCGACAATGTATGTTTTGTTTACCCATCCTAGGAGAACTTTGAAAAAAGCCCACCTGGTTCCTCCAATTAAAATGTCAAAGGCATGCACAAAACAGTTTGGCTGGTACACATAGTGACAGGGAAACACGGGCTGAGTTTAATTCATTCTCCTAAAGTGCCGACTGACAAGCATTCATTGAATTCAGTCCAGGCTCAAAAGTATAATTGATGTCAGCTTAAATTCTCAGCCAACAGCCAACGACAAACACTGAATCTGTTGCTGTTGGCTTTGTTTAGGTTTCAGGTGCAGGGCTCCTACCATATGGTATCCTGGGGCACAGTTTTTGTTGTGGGGTGTGTGTGTGTGTGTGTGTGTGTGTGTGTGTGTGTGTGTGAGTGCATGTGCTTTTTCATATTAAAAACATCATTCATTTGCAAGGCAAACAAAGAAAAAGCAATCTACTTTTTGCCTAGAACTACTACAGATCAAGTGCTGGGTGCTATTAAAGTTATATAGAGCATTAGACAAATAGAAATCCCAGTCTTCTTTGCTTGTCAAAGAATTCTTTATTTGCCCTTGATATCTTGTTTTCTTTGCTACACCAAATAACTGAGCATTTATAATTAATGAATTTCCACTGTATAATTAATATAATACTCAAGCTATCTTGCAAAAGACAAGTATACTTTTGTTCAAATTTGCACCAAAAATATTTTTGAATCATCATTGTCTGTGACAGCAGAGTACTTTTTAATATGTAAAAAATATTTTAGTTGAAAATAGAAAATTCTTTGGAATACATTATAAATGAGTGAGTTAATTAATTAATTAATGCTTCTAGAAGAAGCTATTGAAAAGTCAAAACTATAGATTTCCCAAGCATGCTCAATATAGTTAATACAAGACATTTGAAAATTTTGCAATTTCCTTCCTTGTTTATATGATTATTTCCCTTTTCAATTACATTATTATCAAGGACTTAAGAATTGTATGCAGAGTGAACATATAAACAAAATCATTATATTTAAGAAATAATGTGTCCTTTTCTCATTTTTTAAAAGAGTCAATATGAAACTGGAAGATTGATCTTTGGCAAATGGAAGAGGACTAAGCAATGTTGGGAGGAGGAAGGCATGAGGGGAAGGGGATGGAAAAAGAATTAAAATGAGTCATGTACATTCACAATGAAAGTACCCATTATACATAGCAGACATGTCCTAAAAAGTAGTGTTCTCATGCCGAACAGGAATATATACGATACTGTAGCGGATACTGTAGACAGACTGTAAGCATTGCATATTGTTAGTACAGCAAAGGCCAATTATAAGACTAGGGTATAGCTCAGGGTAGAGCACTGGCCTAGCACACTCAAAGCCCTGCCTTCAATCCAGAGAACCACTATAAAATTAAAAATCCCCACAGGTTTTATCAAAGAGGTAAAACACAACATAATTTTGAAAACTGAGTGAACTTTTACATAGAAAACTTGGACACTGAATATTTTACTAGGTAGGACAAATAACATGAGGAAAATTGGATATGAGAACTGTGCTGGGTTATTGGTAAGTGTGGAGAGTTGCATAAGGAGAGTAGAACAAAAAATATCACTGGTTAATTCAACTGTGATGATATATGAGAAACTATGCACTTCGACTCAGTGCAGTTGGGAACTGTTTTCAATAAAATCCAAGACTATAGATCAGTCTATCCAAGGGCACTAATGGTATCTACTTAGACGATAAAAGAAGGCTCGTTAGGCAATCTCCACTTTGCTGGTTTTCAAAGTAAGAAGATTGTAAATTTTTGTGTCACAGAATACTTCATTTAACTAAAGGTTTTTTTCAATAGACAATAACAAGATTCTATTTCCTTAAATCAAGTATGGGATGAATTTAGCTCCATGTAAACATATATATAATGCATTTATATGCAGTGACTTACTTTTTATGACTTGGCCATTACTGTGAGATTCAGCAAGTCATAAACACAAGCCAAAACTCTATAAATTCTTTCTTCTCTTTATACCTAGTTTTCCTATAAAAGATATATAATTATAGCATAATTAACAAAATGTCTCCAATATAAATAAATTAATTCACTCTATTGAAAAAACATAGTACAGAAAGTCAGATGTTACATTACTTATCTTCAGCTATCTTTAAAAGTTCAATTCTCAAAATAATCTCAGGCAAAATGAATTTATCTTGTTACTACTGCTCATTCCAAGAGTTCAAAGACTGGCAAAAACAAACACTTGCTTCACACTTACTAGCTTCATCTGATGGAAATCACTGTATAGCAGCTCGGAGCAGGATTTAAAATTAACCAATTGGCTTTGTTTATTTACTTGAGGGTCTGTTCAAGGCCTGGACCTCCTGTTTAGAGATGGGTAGCAGACTTACAGTAAATGAAACTCTATGGGTCACTGATCCTGGCTGAGGCTTGTACTGGCCTGTGATGAGATGACACCTCAAAAGAAAGGATAAGATCTCAGTTGAGGACACCTAACACCCATCCCAAGAAACTAAATAAAGATTGTAGCTCCAGGCCTTTCACTCCTGTAGGGAAAGTCAACCTGGAGACTTCCTCCTAAAATACTTCTCCTAAATTAGCATAAGATGCTTCTAAATTAACATAAAATCCTTCTAAATTAACACAGTCTGTTACTTGGAGAAGTCCTTGAACCACTCCGAAGGTCCTGCTCAGTTTCCTGAGTTTTCCACTCTAATCTCTTCCTTGTCTGAAAATCAAATAAATATGGGCCACCCAGAGAAGTTGCTTGTCTAAACTCTAAGAGAATCTTGAACTCTGTTTGATGCTTTTGACCCTCCAGCAGCCCTAAAAATCATTTTATTTGTTTTTATTTAAGCCTTCACTGTACACTCATTTAGGAGACTGGTGATCTTAGCCAGGTCCCTGGCAAGCATCTGTATCTTCTCTCAGCCCCAACAAACATGATGAATCTAAGTGATCAAATATACAGATGTGGTTGACTCAATATCTAAATCATAAAACCCTTGATTTGATTCACTTAAATCACTCTGATTTTCAAGTTATGTTAAAAGCTGAACTTCTATGACTTTTTAATGAGCGCACCTCTAAACTCTTCTCTGCTAGGTACAAAGATCTATTTCAAGTATCCTAGATTATTAATATGAAGAGCTTGTTGATTAGTGCTTTAACTAAATGTTTTGTTTCATCAAGTTATTAGATGGGGATTTTGACTGTTTTTCAAAATATTGTTCTATCAACATGAAGTGCATCTCTCTAGACTGTTTCAATAAATGTGCCTCCAAAAGGTTGGTCAGGGATGGCCAATGATTCCTGCAGAATATTGAACTTGACCTTTAGATTATTATTCTTCTTTCTTGTTAAGCCTGCCACCTAGATAAACTTCTAGTTCTATTTGATTCTCAGCGCTGCCCAGATGATTTGACTGTTTGTAAATCTGACCATTCAGTTGTTCCATTTTAAAATATAAGCAAACAAACACGATTCCTATTGTATGTTGTCACTGATCAATTAGATACAAACTACTCACTGTGGCATAAACTTCTCTGCATGACATGTTTCCATTCTGATACATTCTCTCCTCCTCTCCCCACACCTGCTTTGTGTCCAGTGACCTAGTTCTTCCCATATTTCTCCCATTGTATTCATTTCTTTTCTTGCCCATATACATACACATATGCCACTCTTCCAACGCAGCAAAGAATATCAGAATTAGAATTGTTAAACACTACTCAATTTTCCAAGTACATAATTTACATACCATTGTAAACATCAAGGAGTTTTTATTTCTAATTTATAGGATAAGAAACTTGAGAAAATGAATTGTCAGTCTACTTGGTCACTGTTCATAATGTTGCATGGCTCATCCTTTTCTCTGTGTTGAATATTCTACACCTAATTATTGGCCTAAAAACGTCCTTATTTGGAGCCAAGGGTCTTGGAGCACTCTTGTAATCTCAGTACTCTGGAAGTCTTAAGCAAGAGGCTCCAGAGTTTGAGACTAGTTTGAGTAACTTAGGGATTTAGCAAGACCCTGACTCAAAAAAAAAAAAAAAAGTTAAAAAGGGTTTTGGATGTAGCTCCATGGAAAAACACTTCCATCATCAGTACCACCAAACAAACAAAAACCTTTATTTCATGTTCAAATCTCATTTTAGACATCAGACTAGCTAAAAACTTCACAAAGAAGAATGGGAACATTCTAGAATAATTGTGTGGATTATCTAAGAATTTCTTTTGAGGCTCAAGGGAGCAACGTTTTGTTTTTGTGCCAGAAATCGAACTCTTGACTGCACACTTGCCAGACAGGCACTATGCAACTGAGATAAATCCCCAGCCTGGGACCAATCTATTTTTAAGAAAAGGTCTAGAGGGCAGGTGAGGGGACTTAGGCTGAAGCTTCCTTTACATCAGGACACAGTTTCTACACTGTGTTTCCAACTAATGAAGGTGATACAGATGCTGGTGCCCCAGCTGGGCTATGTGTTAGCACTATAGTGCAACCTCTCTTAAGAAACCCACCTACAAGACTAAAAAGATGAGCTCCATAAGATCTTGTACAACAACCTCCTCATCCTTCTCTCCTGTGCTCTTAGCTTGGCAAGGATCTGTCTTCATGTAGGACAGGTGCATGGGATGAACATGAGTAGCAGGAATGAAATGGATATTTCCTACCAAAGTAAAACTATGGAATCTTTTCAATAAAGTTTAACAGGGACCAGTTTGGAAGTTTGGTACTTTCAATCAGTAGAATACTCCATCTGTTAATGGAATGTATTTTAATTATTAGCTTGTAATACTTTTAAAGGAATGAGACACTTTAATATTCAAAATCAATGATCCATTCATCTAAGTAAGTGGTATAATTTGCTCCTAAAAAAGAGAACTTCACAGGTAATTCCCTTTAATTTCCACAATGGCTATCTTTACCTTGCTATAACTACATTAAAATTAGAGTTTTTAAAAATTAAGCTTGAATGTTGCATATTCTAGATGAAAATAGTAATTTTGAATTTTAAAGTTTCAGAAAATATGTATGCTATGTTTCATTCCTTCATAGTGGGCCTGTAAGAGACAGGACAATAATTCTTGAAGAAAATCTAAGCGGCAAGACCCTAATATTTTCATCATACTTTGAGAGGGGAAAAATTGGCTAGTTTTTTGAAATCACACACTGATTTCCACAATGGTTGTACCAGTCTACACTCTCACCAACAGCAGAAAAGGATTCCTTTCTGCCACCTCAACTCTACCATCATTTATTACTGGCTGATTTCTTGGTTAAACTAAAGGTTCAATTTGACCCAGCCATCCCCTTTCTTGGTATCTATGGGGATCTGGCTAAGATTCCCAGTATCCCAAATGAGTGTACAGGAAGGCTTAAATAAATGAGTCAAGTGGTATGATTTTAAGGCTCCAGGAGAATCAAAACCTCCTGAGCAGAGTTCAAGATTCTTGGGGCTGAGACAAAGAGCATCTCTGGGCACCCATATTTATTAGGTTTTCAAACAAAGAAAGGGGATACTGAGGAAAGGCAGGAACCAAGCAGGATCTTGGGAGTCACTTCAATGACTTCTCCAAGTAGCAAATTATGCAAATTTAGGATTACTGTCATATGTCCATAATGAGACTTATACGGTGAGAGTGATGTAGCCGGAGTGAGATGCCTGCAGCTGTAGTGTGTATCTACTTAACTGGGGTTGAAGCCAGGTGTCCTCACTGGGACCTTATGTTGCCCTTTAACATAATCTCTGGCCTCACAGGCCACTACAGGCCTCAGCCAGCACCTGTGCTTGATAGAGGTTCACTTACCATGAATCAGATCCCATCACCAGGCAAGCGGCCTCGGCCTAAGACAGACTCACAGGTAAACACAGAAAGCCAATTAGTTAATTTTAAATCCTGCTCAGAGCCATTTCATACTGGTTTACAACAGGGATCTTCCCAAAATAACTAAAAGCATCATACTATGATGACATATGTGCTTCCATGTTTACAGCAGCACAGTTTGTAATAACTAAATCTTGGAAGCAGACCACATGCCCATCCACCAATGAATGGATAAAGATGTGATTTTTTTTAATACAGTGGAGTATTTCTGCCATCAAGAAGGACAAGCTTGAGACATTTCTAATTAAATGGATATACTTTGAGACCATACTCTAAGAGAAATATATTGGACACACATGTTTAAATACTGCATTGTTGCTCCAGTGTGAGAAACCAAAAGTGTAAATAAGGTCCAACATGTATAACAGATATTGGGAAATGGGAAGAAAATGTTCAAATGAGAAGAGGAGCAGGGATGGGGGAGAGGGAAAGGAAAGAAGTGACATGAAAAAAAGAGTAGAAGGAAAAAATAGAAACGGCTTTTGTAAATAAGGAGGGGAAAAAAGTTGAAGGGAGGGGAGGAGAATGGAGAAAAAAGAAGCATTTTTTTGTCATGTATAGGTGCAAATTACCGATGATCAGTGTTATCATTATGTGCATCTAAAATGTACCCAAGAATTTTTAAAGAAATTAACAAATGAAATTAAAAGGTTAAGTGAATAAAATGGGCTAAAAGTCACATTAGCTCACTCTTTCTTTATATCCCTAATGAAATACAGCAAAAGACATCCATACTGTTTTATTTCTCCAGCTAACCTAACACCACAGTAGTTAGTTCAGTCCTCACTCTCGCTCACACACACACTCGCCTGCAAGCACACACACTTGCACTTCAGTTTCTATCAGGCATAATGCTAGACTCTTCATATAAATGTCTCGTGTAATTCTCACAAATAAGTAATATCCAGCACGGGTCTTTCCATCTTATTTACAGAGAAGGACACTAATTGCTATCATTTAAATTTAAAATATTCCCCCAAAATTCTCATGCATAGGGAAAGTGAGTGGAATGTAAGTGTGTCGTGTGCATCAGTGGATTTATCCACTGATGAGTTCCACAGTTAATTGTGCCTGGCTGAAGGTGGGTCACTAATAACTTGACCTAGTAGGGTACATTCTTGTCCCAAGCTTCTCCCTTCTTTTGCTTCCTGCACCCACAAAATAAAAAGTTATTCTGCACCATCACGCTGCACATTTTGTTTCTGCCTTGGAACCAGCTAACACAGACTAAAAGTGTGAGCCAAAATAAACCTTTCCAACTTGAAATTGTGAGTGTGGAGTAGTTTGTCTCCACCATGAGAAAGTAACTAAGTCATGAAGGCTCAAGGCTCCACGTAACTATCCAAGGAAAGAAAAAGATCAAGTTTGAGGCCTTGACTTGATAGCATTTTTGTAACATATAAGCTATCTAATGCCTGGCAGTTGTCTTTACACCACTTTGTTTTTACAACTAGACATTGCTACTTAATTATTCCAGGCATATGAATTCTTTAGGGCGTCCTTTAAATTAAGAGCATCATTTAGAATTATAAACCTTTATATGATTTAACTTTTATAATGCTTCAATTTACTTCATGGAATTGTTTTGAGGACTAAATGATAGAATCAGTGTAAAGTACACAGGCTAGTTCAGAGATTATAACTACTTAGCAAACCTCAGATGATGATGATGATGGTGATGATGATGATAATTCAGGTTAACCTCCTCATTATTCAATAATTAAATTAGAAACTACCTCAAGAAAGCAAATGACAAGGGTTTAAATGGTTGAAAAGCCTGATTCTTTATTTCTCTGTAGGGCAGCACTTACTTACAGATTGCTTGATGATATATTCTGAATATTTTTCAGCATATCTTGGCATGCAAGTAGAATAGCAAAAGACAGTAGCCTTCTCTAGTTGCAGGGTGACATCCAGCTTTGTTACTCAATCTATGCTTCACAAAACAATGATATCAGCATGAATTGGGAACTGGTTAAAAATGCTGGCCCTATTGAGAATCTTATCACAAATCTGTAATTCCTAGACTCTGGGGTGGGGGAGACAGGAGAATCACAAGTTCAAGCCCAAACTGGGCAATTTAGTAAAACATTTTTTCAAAATAAAAATTATAAAAAAGGTCTGAGAATAAAGCTCAAGATGAAGGCTGCATGTTTATTTCTCAGTCACACACACACACAAAATGCAGATGACTTCCACGTTATTCCCAGACTTACTGAATCACAACCTGCATTTTACCAAGATATTCATTGGCCTTAACCTCATTAAAGTTGAAGAAGCACTGATAAAATACATCTCAATCTAGAAAAAAATACAATGGTTAGGAAAATAGGCTATCGAGAGAGACACCGGAGTTCCAACAACATCTCTATCTGGGACAAGTTGTCATAAGATTAAATGCAACAATGCATTAAAGCACCTCGTAGAGTGTGGCATTCAAATCATCATAATGATGCAGACAGGGCCAAATATCAACATTAATAAGCACGCTTTAAATGACAAGACACTTGAGGATCTGGGTATCAGGGACCTGGCCAAGATCTCCACCTGCCTGTCTGCAGGATACAGTGAAAAGATGAAATAAAAACAATTTAATGATCCATAAAGCAGGGCTGGGAAGTCAGTGCTTCAGAAGGGGCAAAGACCAACTCTCTCCAGCTTGCCAATATTTTATTAGTCAGTGCTTGGGGAGGAATCATAATTCCGGGAACAGCAGTAGCAATTGGCATGGGCTGATAAGAGCAACAAAGCAAGGTTGAGACAAGGGGTAGTAAGGAAACCATAGTTTCCCCAGGTGAAACTTTTGATATGGCTACTACATTGCTTTGAAGTTCATTGTTGTCCTTAGCAGATCTTATCTTGCCCTGTGAGTGCCATACGTCACTAACCATTGGGCTTCAGCTGTGACCAGAAGAAAGCAAAGAGTTTCCTCATTCCAAGCTTGCTCAAAGGGCAGGATGAGGCCAGCCTTGAATATTCTCCAGACTCAGTTTATAATTTGTGGTTCCCAACATCCAGGCAGGTCATCAACATTCATCCTTCAAACCAAATGAAAGTAAAAGACACTGAGAAAATTTTGTGTGTAACTATGAAACATCTTATTCTATTTTTTTTTTTTTTTTCGTCTTTTTCATTTTTATTGGTACTGGGGATAGAACTCATGACCGCCTGCTTGCAAGGCAGGTACTTATGCCGCTGAGTTAAATCCCCAGCCCCCTAACTCTATTCTTTAAAATTGTGTATATCCTGTTATGTAGTCAATAAAGTATATTACATTATATATTTGAAAATATGTCTATATGTACTATATGATTTTTCAGTTTTATTCAAAGTGTTAATAATCATTTCCAAATATAGATCATATTCATGCAAAGAAAAGAAACCTAAGACAGAGATTTGGACTTTGTTCACTGGTCATGACTAGATCCTAAACTTACCATCGTATTTCATTATAAATGAGATTGCACATAAATGGACATTTTTCATTTGTTGAACAGAATTTGCTCAGTGTTAATGTTTATCTTACTTTATTAATCCTCACTGTATTGCAACACCGCAATGTTACACCCTCTTTACTAATGTTTGAAAAGTAGCCTGTACAAGGAAAGCTAAAATAAAGCTAGCTGGGTTGTAATACATGTTGTGTCGGAAGGTAGTGTCAACTCCTAAAGATGATGCAGTGCCTCTCAGTTTAACGACAGTTTAACTTCTCTTAAGCAAAGCTGTTGTTTTTTATCCCCATATCTTTGTAAATTCATTTCAAATCCAGGGCATCAGTGTGCGTGTTTGTAAAATGATATTATGATGACCAAGGATGAAGTGATATTTTGAAGCAGATTTAGTAACATATCTTATCACTTATGTTGTTACATGATTAACCTGAGCCTGGGCCAAGTGCCAGCCCTTTTGGAGAAAGCTAGGAAATAGATGTGCTGCAAATGAAGAGGGAACATTCTTCTTCCAGCCATGCTGCAACATCTATGCATCCACTCTCCATCACAGAACAAAAACTAAAAAAATGCTCTTTGTTGTGGCTGTCATAAATGAAACAAGAGTGCTTTTACCCCCACATGATCACCAGCTGCCCTTACCATAGATTGGATAATGGGATAATAGCATTACAGATTTTCCAGGGCACATTTTTCTCCCTATATTGGTCATTATATCTTCTTCACCTAATTGTTTTTCTGAAAAATAATAAACAAATAAAAATTAGTGAATATAATTATCAGATTTTTCTTTGAATTTCTGGTTACCTAATATTCTTTAAGTATTCTTTGTAGTTGAGGTACTAAGAGTAATAGCTAATTAGGGACATTGAGTTCTAGGTTCTTTGATAAAAGAAATTTAAAGTCGTTTAGAATTAATTTAACCTTTTTCTTTAAAGTTACAAAGCTTGAATTGTAACAAAGTTCCACTGATCTACCTCACAAAAATTGTTCATCAATAAAAATTTAGGACTTACTTGTTAGTTACTACAGTAACTTTTCCTTTCATCATTATCAATTCCCAAGGGTAGTCCTCCAGGGAATAACTTGTCAGTACTGATTTTTTGTCACTTTAGAAATCCTTGAAATATTGTACTTGATAACCTTCCTAAGACCTGATTAAATTGTCTAAGATAAGAGTCTTTTTCTCACACCTCAGCAAATAGATAAGTCCTCTACAGCAGTTAAGAGGATGTCAGAATAGCTTCCACTGTAATCAAAGCCAGGAAAAATCTTCTTTTCTGATTTTTGAAGTTCATATGCATCAAATTTTTCCTTTCTTAATAATGATGTCGCATAAGTATCTGAAAACATATGCTTCAATCCTTTATAATCTTGCATTCTCTCTCCCTCTCTGTATCTCTGAAGATTTTACATTTAAACTATTCTTAAGAGTATTTTAAAAGGCCACCTATCTAAAATTGCTCTAAATTAAGGGAGTCTAATAATTTCACTAATTTTCAGAGTTTTGTAAGTTTAAATGTATCTTTAGAACAATTTTATCTCCAGTGTAACATTTACAACTGATAAAAGGTGCTGTAAGATGTGCCTGGTAGCTTTGACCTGATCTCAGCTGCAACATTCGATACCTAAATTATTGGCAGAGTTCACTCAGCTCCACCTTCTTCCTGTTTTTTCATCTGACTCTTCAATTCATTTTATTCATTCATTAATACTATTTCCAAGTATTCATTATATGTCCTCTTCTAGCTTTTATAAGTAGAGTGGAGAACCAAAAGAGATACAGACTTCAGTTTCCAAGACCTTAAGCAAGTTGAGTGAACAGAATCACTCATAAGACACACAAAAAATGTAAATTTTTGGATTTGATTAGTGTCAGACAAGAGAAGCTATACAGTTATGAGAGAGTGCTCTTCAGGACAGGGTTTAGGTGCTGATTGGCTGAAAGCTAAATGATGATTACAAGTTTTCTATACAGGAAGAGGGGAAAAAATTTCGAGAAAATGATACAGATTCTTAACTACCCTGTAGAGGGAGCCATTGGGAAAGAGGAGGGCAACTGTGCCTTTGCAATGCTGCTAGGAAGAGGGTGGGGACAGCTGGAAGCAGCAGAGAACACGGGGACTTTGACAGCAAAGGGGAGAAGGTCTGCCTTCATCCAAGGTTTCAGTGGGCTACAAGGATGACCAAATTATTCTTCAGAATTTCCCCCATGACTTTTTATGATATGCATGCTGTGTCACAGCAGATCGAATCTAATAATTTAGGTGCTATTACATTAGAAGGGGACTTTCATAATACATTAGTAAGGAAAATAAGGAGAGGATGGTGGAGACGAAGAGAAGTCATTGTATTTGTGAAGTTTTTAAGTAGACATGAAAGAAACTGGTGATCATTCCCGACTTCAGAGTCCTGCTAATCACTTCAGATCTTGCTGTGTGCTTGCCTGCAGTGACTCTGAGAACAAGGGGAGAGCCACAGGAAGCACACAGTGAGTCTGCACTCTGCCTGCGCCCCGCACCCCTCTGGCGAAGTTCCTTGACAGCATGGAACTCCACTTGGCATCTTATTCCTTACTATTCTCTTCCACAAGTGAAGCATGAAAATGATATCCAAAACATGGCTTCACATGCACATAAGCTAGATATTTTTTCCCCTGTATCCATCTCTTTCAACTTCCTGTTTTCTGTATTGTAGTACTTAGTTCCATGTTGCTTTGTTAATATAAATTCTTCCCATTTCCAGCCTTACCCAAACAGCAACTCATAATGTGTCACTACCTCTTAACTATTTTTGTTAAATAGTAAGTACTCTTTTGGGCAGGCTAACGCTAACTAAAACCAAAGCTCCTTCCAGCAACTCCCTAGAAACAATCCTCTAGGTCAAACCTCCTTTGATTTCAAATTCATGAGGGGGCAGTTTTCATACTCCCTCTGTCCACTGTTCAGCCTATGCATCACGGCATTGCATTCATGTTTCTGTGGAAGTAGCTTCACTTGTAATACAAATTCTGCATCCTTCTACAGCAGGTGCCTATCTTAAAACTGCTATTCTCAGACAGTAACATGGCACACAAAGAGACCTGAAGGCTTGACGTCAGCTCATACCTAAAGTTTCAGCCCACATAAATTTCAAGAAAAGAGGCCTCCGGATTTTTAAAAAACGTATTGTTGAAAAATGTAAAATTGAGAATAGACTTCAATAACGCAGAAAAGAATAGGTACACTGTATACATAATAATCATCAATATATAGGCCACAATAAACTTCTGCTTATCATTCAAACATATAAATATCTACATAACATGCACAAATTAAGTAGTAAAATACAGAGTATATTCTTCCAACAAGTAGTTAGCCCAAAAACTGATGAATTAACACATAAATTTATGGGTTTAAATTTGGAAGTTAGATTAATTAAAGTAAGACTATAATTAACAGTAATTCATTGTGTTTTTCAAAATAGGAAGGAGAATTTTGAATATTGTCTGCACAAAGAGATAATGCTTAAGGGAATGAATATGCTATGCTGCTAATTACACATTTATACACATATTAATATATTACATTACACTCCAGAAATATGTGCGATTATTTGTCAATTAAAAATGAAATTTAAAGAGTGCATATTTATTGAATAAACAGTTACTTACTTAGAAACAACATAAACAGTAGGAAATAAAGTGCAAAATTGTCACTCAAGTGAGAGGGTCAATTAGATGATTAAATTTACTTCTGACCCATTGCTGCCCAGATGAGAGCGAAGGGACACCAGATCTTCTCTAACTGTATCTCCCTCCTCCCCGGGGCTGCCCAAAGGCGCTGCATGGGTGAGAAGAGTTCCTCCTTTCTCTCTCCAGAAATCTATGTTCTGGTTGCGCCTGAGAACAGACTTCACCTCCTCCACCGCCAGCCCCATTAAAAGAAGAGCGTTACTTTTTTCCATTTACCAATCTGCTAAGTATCTCACTTTTTATTCCACCATGTCAATGACAAGGAAAAGAACCAATATAGCCTTGAAGTCTGGAAAACTCTTGGCACTTGTTTACATGACCCACATGACCTGAAGCACTGACAGGGAAAGACCACTGACAAGGATAGACCATTTCCCGTGACGCTGTCATGACTTGCTTAACATATTCTTTGAATTAAACAGTGTATGTCTGAACGCACTGCAAGGAGATTGGCCTCCGTAGTCACGCATACATCCAAAAGCTCTAAAGCGCAACAGAAAGATGCAAGATTGTGCTGCTCCCAGCTGCAGATACGGAGATTCAGCAATTATCCCCTTAAAATCATTAGAACAGCTAGCTTCATTGCTTCCTTCAAGCCTCTATTTACCAAAGGAGGTAACGTCTCACCTTAGAGATGATGAGTGGTTGAGGGGTTTCCACAATTCTCACAGACACAGCTTCTCTGTGTCTCAATTGTCCTGGAATTTCAGGAAAACAACACTTACCTTCTTTATAAATTCTCAAATCTAATTTTTTTTAAAGAATCCAAATTTAGGACCCCTAATCTCACTCTTAGTATTTTTCCCTGACTGTGCGTGGTGTAAACAAACAAGCCAAAGGTCAAACGCGGGGACCCAGGCCTGTGACTGAAATGAATACAGTTTCCAAGGGCCACACAGCAGCGGCTGCAGGTCCCCTGGCAGACAGGATCACAGTCAGGCATTTGAGAAGCATAGCTTGGTAAATCTGTACTCTATTGTCTTTGCTCTATTATCCTTTATTCTGTTATCCAATTGTGGATATATGCTTTGGAGATCAATGTGGGACATGTTAATTAACTAATCAATCACCATATAGATAAATGTAAACAAACACTTTTCTCCTTAGGTAAATATGAGCTTTGATTTATAGATATTAAAAAGTCAGCTACAAAGACATTGAAGTCTTCCTGTGTCAACGTTATTCCATGTTAGGACAAAGTTCTTTCCTAATCACGTATTTATTCCATTACAAATTAAACTGTTCTATATGTTTCATTGTTTTTATTTATATTTTCCAAGTGATACATTTTTAATATCTCCCTATTCTCTTGCATTGAACTAGGATGCTAATTCTAAGTTTCTCTTAGTTTCCTGTTGCTATAATAATTACCACAAATACAATGGTTTGACACAACACAAATTTATTCTTTTGTAGTGCTGGAGGTCAGAAGTCTGCAGTGATCTCACTGGCCTAAAATCAAGGCCTTGGCAGCCCTGCGTTTTTTTCCTGGATGCTCCGAGGGGATTCTGCATTTGTGCATTTTCCAGCTTGCAAGGCCCGCCCACAATTGCTTTGGCACATGTCACCTTTCCATCCTCACAGCCAACAGTGGATGCTCGATTCTTCCCCACATTCCTTTATCCTCACACTTCGGTCTCCTGGTTCTCTCTGCACTTATCTGTGGTACTGGAATCCTAGTAAAGCAGTAAAGCAGCAGATGGACCTTTTTGCATATCCTTGGGTTGACTTTTTTTTTTTTTTTTAAAGTGTTTGTCTCTAAGATTCCAGAGACTATTCTTAGTATTTTTAAGAACATTTGAAGGTAGCTATATCATTCTCAAGGGGAAGGAAATGATGAGATGGTGAAAGGTGGAGGGAGAGAAGGGATGAGGGATAAATAAAATGAACTGGGTGTGTCACAGGCATGTTTGACTCCACACAAGGAATGCAAACCCTATGAACTGTAAACATGTATGAAAACAAGTTAGGCGACCAAGAGGTAGCCAGAAGAGAGGGGGAGGCATGGGATCAGAATAAAAGAAAGAATTAAGGGAATTGTGTGCATGAACCAATTCCCCACTAAGGATGTAAACGGTGGGTGCCACACATGTATGGATAAACTATAATTTAAAAAAATAAAAAACTTAAGATATGTATTTGTAATTGTAGTGAAAATTACAAAGCATCTCAGTTAAATTTAATAAAAACATTTAAAACACAAATAAAACAAACACTGGTGATTATAGGTCTTCTAAATAATTCAGGGTATTAATATCAGTACTGATATTGTTAAGTTCAACTGATTAGCAATCTTAACTCTATTTGCAACCAGCAATCTTAATCCCATCTGCAATCTTACACCTTCTTACCATGTGGCATAATATTTTTACAGGTTCCAAGGAGTCAGGTACTGATGTGTTTGGAGGATTATTATTCTACGTACCCATAATGGCACTGTATCGCACTAGTTTTCACCTGTTACATTTTCTTTTATCACTTCCTGTCTCTAGAGTACAGTTCCACTGTTTCAATTGAGCACTCTAAATAATATTGCTGTAGATTACATTGTACATTACTATATGGCATATATTACTTTTGAAAAGTTTGCTTTATAATTACTTTCTATGTCTCTCCTTTTATTGAGTCACAGTGTACATATATGTTTAATTCAGTTTAATATTTTTAGACTGGTTGCCAAGGTACACCATAAGCTAAGCAATAACATTTATAATTTTTCATAACTTTACTGATGTTTGTTATTATTGAATCTGAGTGTTTTTCACATGTTTGTTGGGCTTTTAAACATCCTGACTTGTAATTTTTGTTCTTATTCAACATTTGAGTGGAAGTTTCTAACTCATTCTTGTTGATCTATTTAAGTATTTGATTTTTAAAATCATAGTCCTTTTTAGTTCTAAATATAGCACATGTCTTCTCCCAAGCTGTCACATATCTGTCTTTGAGGCCAGTTTTGGGGTACAAATACTGTATGCTTATAGAGTTTGAGTTCGAAAACACACACTCCTCTATTAGTAAAATTTTTTCAATATATTCGATTTTTAATTTGTATTACTACTATTCTCATTTACGTCCTTTACTACATTTGAAATTACCTTTGTATGAATACAAGTAAGTAGCAATCTAAGACTTATTTTTTTCTCGTTAGATTGACATGGTGTTCTCATGACCACACGCTTTAAAACAAGCCCTTTCATCAGTTGTGGTGTCAAATATGTATATATTCACAAGTAAATGTGGTTCCAAGTTCTCTGCTTTGTAATGTGTACTTGTACCAATATTGTGTTCTATCTGTCACTGTGGATTTTATCATTTGTTTTTATATTGAAAAGAACAATCACCTATAACTCTTTGTAAATTTTTAAGGAAAATATATGGATGGGTGTTAATTTTCAACATGAATATTTCCCTTACCTATAACACCTTCCCAGACAAAAAGTTTCTGTCAAATCTAATTTTATTGAGGTCATTAATATATGTCAAATAATAATAGACAGCAATGTCAAATAATAATAGATAGCAATATCAAATAATAGGAATGTCAAGTCTAATATTATTTAAGGCACTATAGTTGGTTGAACTTATTTGATTAATAAACAGCTAGATAGCAGCTGTAACAACTGTAACTATAACAATTTGAACAGGCTCAGATAGAACACATAGAAATGAATAGGCTTTCAACTTTAAAGATTTTGTTGTAGTTATGTCTGTAAGATCAGTTCTGTAAGATGTTACATATATAAATTTAAATTCCATTTTAGAAGGATTATTTTTACAGTGTTTTATTTTTCAGTGAATAGCTTGATGTAGACAAATTGTAATAAAGTAGGATTGGCAGAAGATGAGAGCCAGAGTCCTGGCATTCACTAGCCAATTTCAAATCTTACTTTCATAATATATTAGCAGTCTAAGCCTAGGTAAAATAATTACCCTTTCTGTGCCTCCATTACCTCAACAACAAAATTTAGATAATTTCAGGCTTATGATAAAGGCTAAATTAGATACTCAATGTTAACTACCAAGCAAATAGTCAGTAAATGCCAAGTTTAAATTATTACAAATACACATTAGCCTAATAAAACTAAATATTAAAATTGTATATAATGAGTTCACAATTCCACTTCAAGTTTGACACTCTTAGTATTATTTTAACAATTTTACATCATTATTGTAATAGGCACAGCTCTTGTATGTTGCTTTTTTCCTGTTCCTCAGACAATGTCACAATCCAGTATTTCTTATTTCTAGCTACTCTGTTGTGATAATTTCTCAACTATTCCCCTGTTCTCTCCTATTCAAATTGTTCTATCTGAGTAGCTTTGAATGGTCTTTGTTAAGTCCTGCAAGCAATATTCCCTTGAAATAGGAGATGAAATCTCCTTCCAATCACAATCCAAATTTCCACTGTCTGAAAAACAACATCCTCTTTGAATGAACGTTGCTCTGTTAACCTCTCGTACTGTAGTCAGTGCCCACCCTGGGACCCTTGCTATCTTGTTTTCCATAAGAAAGTTCTCTCTCCTCCTTCTGTACAGGTTGAATCAAAGGTTCAGAGCCAGCACATTACTTCCATGAAGCTTGCACTGATTTGTTTCCTGCATCTCTCTGTGTTTTCTTATCTCCTATTCCTGTCCCCATTATTTGTGTGCTGTCCAAGAATTTGTTTTAAATTGTGCACATGCAGTTATAACCCACCATGTCATCAAGCTCAAAAGTGTGAATTTCTAGATGAATGAATTAAGACCAGAGAAGAAATAAATGACAGTAGAGGTGGTAGGATAGAAAGAAGGGTGGGGAAAGTAAGTCCCCAGAGTTGCAATAAATGACAAGATTCTGCTGCATTTGCAGAAAGACACACAGAAGAGCTTGTCGTTATTGTTTTTTTCTCCACCTCCAAGCATGTTTAAATGTTTGTTAAGAACATACACTAGCTAAAAGCATGTGCCCGAAGTTATATCTCTGAAGTTGGAAGTCCTACACAGTCACAATGATACATGCCCATAATCCCAGCTACTTGGGCGTCTCAGGTAGGAGGATGGTGAGTTTGAGGCCAGAATTTCTAACACAGTAAAACCTCATCTCAAAAGCAAAAGTAAAAATAAAAGAATAAAATAAAATTGGAAGTCCTATACTGTTTGCATTACATGGTTTTACCATTTAGCATCTTGTTCTAGGAGCATCTTTAGTTCTGGTCTTGATTCACATAATGAATTATAACATGGTCTTTTAGTATCCTTTACATCTCTCCAAGTTCTTTCAGTAGAAACATACTCCTTCAATATCTTAACTGATTTATTCAGGATTTTGAGTTTGCCTACAGCCATCATATTATAGACATATTAAAAGTTCATGCTTTTTATCTCTTCTTATAGACAGGAATAAACCCTGTCTCTTTGACCAAGAGAAGATGAGAAGCAACAACAAGAGAAAATAAAATGCTCAAGCAAACAAGAGCAATTGTTCTTAGAAACCCATGACAAGGCTGAGAGGTTTCTGTGGATGCTTTGTTCTTTTTTTTTTTTTTTTTTTTTTTTATGAAATAGCTTTTCACATGCAGAGTTTTGTTTTTTCTTAAACCATAAAAAGGTAAGACATTAACTTCTCTACATGTATAAATACCTCCTTTTATTAGTTATATTAGTTTTCCACTGCTGGAAGCCAGAAATACAAAATCAATTTTTCTGAGTGAAAGTTCTTATTTCACCAAAGATGAGACCTTCTACAGAACTCAGGAGCAGTTTCTTTCCTTGCCTCTTCTAGCTTCTGGAGGCCACTTGCATTCCTTCTCCTGGTCATGCTAACCTTTAACCCTTCACTTCTCCCACACATCTCCTATTTTCTGTTCTAAAATTAAGTTTTCCTCTGCCTCCTTCTTATACAGATGCATGCAGTTGCATTTAGGACATCCAGGGTAACCTTCCCACATTTGTCATTTATCACCTCTGTGGTGTCCCTTCTGACACCGAAGGTAACATTCAGAATTCCAAGACCTGGATCTGGAGATCTCTGGGCAACATTATTCAGCCAACTACACTAATCTTACTTCATAATCCACCATTTTCATTACTTTAACATATTCACTTTTTAAAAAACTATTGAAATACATGATAAATCTATTTAATGCAAACTGCTCTCAAGTGTAATAATAACAATATTGTAATAAAATGCTTTTGGGGGAGGAGCTGGTAGAAGCCATAAATTAGAATATTCATCTAAAATATTTTGATTTTTTAGAGATATGTTAATATTACTGCATCATCTATATCTATGTATCATCTATATCTGTACATGATATTGATAGAATTGTGGCACAGCTAAAAAGATAAGAAGTATGAAATATAAATGATCTTTAAGATTGGGGGGAGAGGCCCCCCACCCCCACCCACCGGGGTCCAGCATTCTCTCCAGGGTCTGGCAATCTCTCTGTGGGATGCGTGGAGTGGGGGCATACATGTAGCTTAGGTTTGGGGTGGAGCCTAAGGGGCATTAGTGATGCACAGGTAGCCCATTGGAATTCATTTTGCACCAGGTAAATTCCTAAGGGTATCATATATATGCAAGATGTACATATCTAGATATATAATATATATCTATGAGTACACACACACACACACACACACACACACACATATATATATATATATATATATATATATATATATATATATACCTTTCTTTTGTACTCACAAAAACTGATACTGTGGAGCCAGATTTTGTCTTCATACTGATTTCTGGGCCCTTCTCCAAACCTAATTTATTCCACAGTGCAAATCTACTCTGTACCCCTAGCTTTGGCTCAAGCTGTCTTAGCTGGTTAGTTAAAGATCTTATTGTTGGGTGTTTGTAAGTATAACTTTCAAAGAGCTTCACTGAGAAAAACACCACACAACAAAATAAGGACTTGCTCAGCCCTCCCATGTCATTTTCACAACTGAAGTAACACAACTTCAATAGCATGTGTACTTCAAATGTCCAAAGTCTTCTGGCATTTAAAGCTCTTAAGATAAAGTTAAGAATTAAAATTCTAGAAATTTATTACTTAAAGCCATGACTTATTATGCCAGTAAATCCTTTGTTATTAGGATTAACAAAGCAGTTTAAACAATGTAGTATAAAGGAGTTCTAGGAATTTGAAATAGCAAATATCACTGATGTTAAGTCATTATTTCTTTGTCCTCACACACTAAACTCTTTCATTGTCTGAAAGGCTTTGTGATGTTGATTTATTTCAATGGCCCATTATTATTCTGTGGGTTGCACAGAAACAGCTGAAGGGAAAATGGAGAAATTTGACTTCTAACCTCAGTTTGAAAGCTACAAAACATTACCAGTATATATGATGCAGATAAAATTATTATTATTAGCAGGGGAGGGAGGAGAACCCAGGGCTGTGCACATGTTAAGGATGTGCTCTCCCACTGAGCTGTACCCCAGAGAACAGTAAAATTATTTTCAGAATTTTTTCTAATTTAATGTAGTCTGGAAATAGGAAGAAATAAGATATGGGGTGCACAGAGTGTGCTTGAATCATAAGACAATTGTCCTAGGTACAAACACTTTCTGAAAATCTTCAAGTAAGGCTGAACTGTTAAGGCAGAAAATTTAAGGAAAATTAGGAGTTTCAGTTTTTTGTACCTTTAAATCTCTTTTCTGGGTCAGAGACCAATGTATGCTTCCAATTTCTCCCAAAAACTAATTCTGCTTTTCTGTTCAATAGGTGATTTTTTTTATCCCTCACCCCTCACTATTTTGCAATGCATCATTCACTTAATTTCATTATCTTAAGTTAAATACAGCATTCCAAGTATAGATAAGACTCAAGCAGGCAAGGATAGCTGACTTTTTGAAGAAAGATATAATTGTCCCTATAATAATAGATCTAAATAAGATAACCACATTCCCATTAAGACCAAAGTCAGGCAGTGATCACATGTTTATTGCTATTGTTCCATGGCTCTCAGGTGCCTTACCATATTGGATCACAGTTGATGATTTTTTTTAAGTTTTCCCTGGAAGGATACACAGTCAGCATGAAGAAGTTGGAAAGCAGGAGACACTGTTAGTGATGCAGAGACCAGATGGGAAGAACAGATTAGTTTTCAGTTTGTGATATGCTTCAAAGGGACTCTGAGCCAACACAGCTAGAAGCTGTGTATTCGGTGATTTAGCCCTTAAACTCTTTTCATGGGTAATATAAAATTTCCCTTTGTTGAAAAGACGTGAAAATATAAACCTTATTTGGGAAAGGCTAGAATTTATCATGGTGTTCCTGCTGAAATAAAATCAATAAAAATAAAAACAATAGGAGAATTTGAGTAACCAATTCATCTCTAAGGTTTCCTAGTTATTTATAGAAGCCATCCTGGATGGGTGTGACACCTGAAATACGTGAGATCTACAAATGGATCCTTCCCTAAAGACTTATAATTCCCTTCTTTGACATGATTAAGTTTTCACTGCGTGAGTAGAAGACGAGAGGAGATACAAAGATATAGATACTGTGTTGGTAGAGTTTTCATTTACACCAGTTAGCTGGTTCTGTGCATGCTGGGTATGTGTTGAGTCCCATGCAACACAGGAGTTCTTAGCTGAGTCTGTCACCAGAGCCCTTGGTTTTTTACTTCTCCCCAGTTGTATACAAACCAGCCTCTTAGGATACCACCTAAGAAGATCTCTAGCCACCCTTTGTCTGTTCTCTGAGGCTCTCCTGGTGCAGCAGAGGCATGAGATGCACGGGTCCTGCAGTAGGGTTTGATGTACCGCAGGGTGAAATGTTGACTAATGAAGTAAAGAGGCCTGAAGACATATTCTCCCTTCCTCTTCACAGACAGATTTTCCTAAGATCCAGGTATTCCTGTAGCCTCACTAAAGAGAGTCTTCCAAGATCACATAATCAGTAATGCTTGTCCACATAGATAACACATTTCCTTGTATTTGCTCTTCCATCTTTCTCCTCTCACCTCCCTCATTCTTTTCCTGCTCTCCTGGGGCTTGGCTTCTCAATAAAGCATCAGCATGTAAGCCTTGCACTCACACCTGTCTTCAACACAACTTGGTTTAAGATAAATGGTTGTAGATGAAGAAGTTCATTGTGCTTTCTTTTTCAGTCCAACCTCTAACAGATGATTTAAGTAAATTTAAAGATTCTCTTCTAGGTTTGACACTTTCAGCTGTCAACTTACAGTTTTCCCAGTCATTTCAGAACTGGACACACTATTACTTCAAGTAATACGCTAATGTACTCAAACATAAATTGTACCCAACTAATAGCTTTATTATTACAAAAAAAATCATAATTAGGGCTGATATGTTGAATAGGCCTAAATAACATTTTCTACAAAGTAAACACTGAATAACTAGCTCCCCAGCTGAAGAAACATGTACAGCTCATTTCATCACACAAAAGGATATAGAATTATCTTATAGTTACGCTCTATATAACTGATTCTCCTGAGGAAGAGAGGGAGAGAGTGAGGGCAGACAGACAGACAGACAGACAAACAGAGGCAGGCAGTTCATGAGAAGCATTAAGTTCAAGAGGTATAAAAGTCTATAGCCCTACATCTTTAAATTTGACCAATACTTCTGTTAGCAAGCTGATGGGTTATAATTTCAGTTCCAAAATTCCGTGCAATATTTTGGTTTCAATGATTCAACTGAAACCAACTAAATAATGCCTATCATTCTTTAATATACAGGGCTGTAATGGCAGCAGTTCTTAAATGGGTCATCAGAGAAAACTGTTACACTTTTTAAAAGTTGAGAACTCCAAAGAAGTTTTTTTTTTAAATGTGGATTATATCAAACAATATTTTTATGTTAAAAGTAAAAATTGAGAAATTATAAAAAATGTTCATATTAATTCATCTCAAAAAGCAATAAATACACTTCATACCTACACAGGTACTACAATTTTTAGGGAAAAAACTTATGAAATAATAAGCTGCTGAGAAAAGTAACGTTGTTTTTGCAAATTTATTTAATGTCTCACTTGACATAAGTCATCTGTTTTCTTATAACAGCTTTTCATTAAATATATATAGTTGGAGAGGGAGGAACATTTTAAAAGCTTTTCAGATAACTGTGGCTATTTAATACTACTTTAAACTGTAATAAATACTTCCTAAAGCGTATTTTTCAATGTAAATCTGAAACCACATTAATGATTTCTATGCACTGAAATCCCTTTGGTTTAATTTGCACTTTCAATGAGTTTTCTTAATCCATATATGACTTTTTTAGCCACTTACATATGTTACTTGAAAATTATCAGTCCACCAAGTTATGTAGATTTTCCAAATGTTGACATTTTTACTATGCAACAGACACAAATATGTTAATATGATCACAAAATTTTTAAGTTCATAGTGGCAGATATGTTTTCCAAAAATCTAATTATGACCAGAAAGCACAAATTTTATCAGCACAAACAAATACTAACAGCTACTTACTGTGAATTGATGGGGTCAGCTCATTTATTTTCAAGCAAATGTCAGCTAAATGCTCAAATCTGATAGCCACAGTTTGCCAGTAGTTTTCTTTAAAGTCAAGTCAGGGGAAAAAAACTGAAGACCACTTGAACTTTACAATTAATATATTCTTTTATTGTAAGGCCATAGAGAAATTCAAGCAGACATATTTTATGTACTTCCTATTTCATCACATAGAAAAAGATTAAAATGGACTCAAAGTTGACATTTACTAACATTAATAACTCTACTACTTTAATCCTAAGAGAAATGAGGTTGGTCTCCTCACTCCCTTTATTTTTTGTTTGCATAAAGTGATGAAGAATTTGGGTTTTCTTTAGGTGGTCATAATCAAAGGCATAGTGTTGCTTCACACAAAGGCACCAGAAATTTTGCCTTGTGCTATTTTTGTACTCTCTGCAAACATCGATGTAGTGAATAAAAAGGCAAATGACATCTAATTGAACTCATAAAACTGGCCTACCCAAAGAGATTCATAAACTACTCTTTAACCACTTCTTCTTCTGTATATTTTGAAAATAGGACAGGGCCCAGAAAAGTGCCTCTGTCAATCCGAAGTGTGGGCACAGAGAGAGAAGGAACATCTCTTCTGCAGGTTCTAAAAGATATCAGGATCACAGCTTCCTGCCACACTCCACTGGCTTGGTGGATCTTGGGCCTGCCTGTGCCCTCATTTCTGGAAACTGGGTAGCTGGAGGTATCATTCCGATCCCCAGGAGTTTAAGATCATTGCTCCCACCAGCCAAGGAACTTCACAGCTTCCTGCCACACTCAACTGGCTCAGCAGGTCTTAGGCCTGCCTTCACCAACTTCCCACCTTCCTGCTGTGCTCCGCAGGTTCTGGGAACTTGAGCCTGCCCTGAGCCCTCAATATTGGAAACTGGGCAGCCAGAGATGGGTGTCCATGCACCATCCCAATCCTCAGTAGTTTAAGATCATTGCTCCCTCCAGCCAAGGAACTGCACAGCTCCCTGCCACAGTGGATTGGCTCCACAGGTCTTGGGCCTGCCTGCCCTACCCCCAGTGACTTTCTCTCAATCCAGGGAACTGGGTGGCCTGAGTCCTAGGACCTGAGAGCATAGAAGAGGATTTCCAACAGGCCCAGGGGAAGTCTTAGAATAACACTTGAAACATGGAAATATAGGAAAATGACAAAATGAAAGACCAAATTACAATCTCAAACTTCCAACCCATCCCAAGAAACTTTAGGAGCTATGTACATAGAAGAAAATACATGCCATACACCTGAAATACCTGAAATAATAAAAACTGAAATAAAGAAGCAACTCCAGGAAGCTTTAAAGGAATTCAAACTAGAAATAATCTCCCAGGTAAAAGAAGAAAGGACAAAAGAAATGAAAGAGACGCTGAACATATCTATAGAAAACACAGTTAAAAAATTTGAGGAACAAAACAAAAACATAGAATCCCTGAATGAACACTATAAGAAACAACCAAAATACATGAAGCAGATTCAAAAGACATACAGGAAATAAAAAATTCCATTGAAAGTTGTCAAAACCACCTCAACGAAAGTGAAGATAGAATTTCAGAATTCGAAGACAAGATTGCAGCTAGTGAACAGAAAAGGAAAGCTCTTTAAGAATAACAAGGAATCAAAAAATAATTCAACAGCTGCAAGATGATGCAAAGAAAAACAACATAAGATTGATAGGGGTAAATGAAAAAGAAGAGGACAACACAAAGGATGTCAAGAGGATATTTAGAGAAGTAATAGCTGAAAACTTCCCAAATGTGAGAATGGAAAGTGACACATGGATTAGTGAAGCAAATAGCCATAGTTCCAAGCCATTAGTTCCAAGTAGCCATAACCAAAATAAAACTAAACCCTGACATATAATAATCACCATCCCAGAAATCCAGCATAAAAATAGAATATTAAAAGCTGTCAGAGAGAAAAGACAGATCCCCTATAAAATAAAACCTATCAGAATCACAGCAGACTTCTCAGCACAAAACATAAAGTCAAGAAGAGCATGGAGTGCCGTATTACAGATCCTAAAGGAAAATGATTTCCAACCTAGACTGATGTACCCTGAAAAACTGTCCTTCAAAATCAATGGAGAAATAAGATATTTCCATGACAAAGAACAGCTGAAGAACTTCATGATTACCAAGCCAACCCTGCCAAGAATACTGAAAGACAGTTTAGATTCACTTAGGCAAAAACCACTAAGCAAAGCAGACAATTAAACAGAATGTAGGTATAAAGATGCAACAGCAGAAAGATAACATGTCAGCAATAAACCAATATATAACAATTACAACCATTAATGTAAGTGGTCTCAATTCAACAATTAAAAGAAACAGACTGGCAGAATGGATCAAGGAACAACATCCAACCATATGCTGTCTACAGGAAACACATCGAACCCAAAAGGATACTCACAGACTGAAAGTCAAAGGATGGAAAACAATACTTCATGCAACAAGAACCAAAAAAAGGAGGGGGGGTAGCTATTCTGTTTGCAGACCATGTGAACTTCAAACCAAGAATGATCAGAAGAGATAAAGAAGGTCATTACATACTGGATAGGGGAAAACTTCAAGAGGAAGAGATAACAATCCTAAATAAAAATACAGCAAATTCCAGAGCATCCAGTTATGCAAAGCAAGTATTAACAGAAATGAAAGTTCAAATTTGCAATAACAAAATTATAGTAGGAGACCTTATCACACCATTGACATCAAGGAACAGATCAACCAGACAGAAAATCAACAAAGGAATAACAGAACAGAATCACACTTGTGAACAAATGGACTTGATAGACATATACAGAGTGTTCAACAACATCAGAATACACATTCTTCTCAGCAGTACATGGGACAGTCTCTAAAACAGACCATATATTAGCCCACAGAACATATTTTTAAAAATGCAAAAGAATTGAAATTACCCCATGCATGTTATTGGATCATAGCACCATGAAACTAGAAATTAATGATAAAAGAAACTGCAAAAATCCCACAAATACATAGAAATTGAATAACACACTCTGGAGCAATCAGTGGGTCACAGGGGAAATTAAAGATGAAATTAAACAATACCTACAAGCAAATGAAAATACAAATAGAACTTACTGGAATCTGTGGGATGCTATGAAATCTGTCCTCAGAGGAAAATTTATTGCACTGAATTCCCACATCAGGAAACAGAATGAATACAAATAAATAACCTAATGTTATACCTCAAACATCTAGAAAAAGAAGAGCAAGTCAAGCCCAAAGTCAAAAGAAGAGAGGAAATTATAAAAATCAGAGCAGAAATTAACGCAATAAAGATGAAGAAAATAATCCAAAGAATCAATGAATCAAAGAGTTGGTTCTTTAAAAGAATAAATAAAATTGATAAGCCCCTAGTCAATCTTATGAAAAAAGGGAAGAAACAGCTCAAATTCATGTAATAAGGAATGTAATAAGGTGAAATTACTACAGACTCTGTGGAAATAAAGAAAATCATCAACACCTATTTTGAAAACCTCTACTCTCATAGGTTTGATAACACAGAAGATAAAACATACGAAGAGCCAAAGCTGGGTCAAGAAGATGTAAAACTGCTGAATAACCCTATTTATATTAATGAAATTGAAAATATAATGAAGTCCTTACCTACAAAGAAGAGCCCAGGCTCAACGGATTCAATGTGGAATTCTACAAAAAATACAAAGAAGACAACGCTGACACTCCTCAAACTCTTCAATGAAATCAAAAGGGAAGCAATTCTTCCTAAGTCATTCTGGAAGCAAATATTACTCTAGTACCAAAACCTGAGAAAGATCCAACTAAAAAAGAGACCAATCTCCTTAATGAACAGAAATGTAAAAATCCTCAATAAAATATTGGCAAATAGGATGAAGCAAATGGTGTATCATGACCAAGTGGGATTCATCCCAGGCATGCAGGGATGGTTCAACATATGTAAATCAATAAATGTAATCCACCATATCAATAAAGCCAAAAGTAAGAGTCACATGATCATTTCTATAGATGCAAAAAAAGCTTTGATAAGGTTTAACATTCACTCATGATAAGAGCCTTACAGAAAATTGGAATAGATGGTCTATACCTTAATATGATAAAGGTCATCTATGACAAACCAACAGCCATTATCATACTATATGTCCTAAAACTGAAGGCTTTTACCTTAAAATCAGGAACAAGATAAGGATGTCCCTTATCACTGCTCCTATTTAATATAGTACTGGAAATATTAGCCAGAGCAATTAGACAAGAGAGAGAAATAAAAAGGTTAAAGATAGGAAAAGAGGAAGTTAAATAATCATTATTTGCAGATGATATGATATTCTACATAAAAGACCCTCAAAAGTCCATTGAAAGACTCCTAGATATATTAAATAAATTCAGCAATGTAGCTGGATACAAAATCAAAGCTCAAAAATCAATAGCATTCCTATTCATTAACAACAAAATCACAAAGAGAGAAATTAGAGAAGCTACACCCTTAACACTGGCAGCCTAAAAATTGAAATATTTAGCAATTATTCTCATGAAAGAAGTGAAAGATCTATATAGGGAAAATTATAATGCATTGAAAAAAGAAATTGAAGAGGATCTCAGAAACTGGAAAGACATCCTTTGTTCATAGATAGGAAGATTAAATATTGTGAAAATGGCCATTCTCCCAAAACTGTTATTCAGATTCAATGCAATACCAATAAAAATACCATCAACATACCTCATAGATCTGGAGAAATCACTCCTAAACTTCATCTAGAACCACAAGAGACCTAGAATAGCAAAGTAGTTTTATGCAGCAAAGGCAAGGCAGGAGGCATCACAATCGCTGACTTGAAGTTGTAGAACAAAGCAACCGTAGCAAAATCAGCATAGTACTGAAATCAAAATGGAGCTGAAGATCAATGGAATAGATTAGAAGATTCAACCACAACTACAAACACACTCAACCACCTTATCTTTGATAAAAGGGCCAAAAAGGTTCACTGGAAGGACATTCTCTTTAATCAATGGTGTTGGAAAAACTGGCTCTTCATACGCCAAAACTAAAACTAAACCGATGCCTATCACATGTACTAAATTAAAATCTAAATGAATCAAAGATCTGAATATAAAAGATCTGAATAAAACAGAAACACAATCTATTGGAAGACAAATTGGGTAAAAACCTTGAAGACATAGGGGTAGGTAGGGAATTCATGAACAGGAATCACACTGCATGAGAAATACTTCCCAGAATCAATAACTGGGATCACATCTTATTAAAAAGTTCCTGCACATTAAGACAAATCCCCAGCATAGTGAAAAGAAAACCCACAAGTTGGGAAAAAAATCTTAGTGAACTCTCCCTCAGACAAAGGACTTCTTTCTAAAACATAGAAAGAATTAAAAAAAAAAATCAAACCTTGTAAATTCAATGATCCAGTCCAAAAATGGGCATCTGAGATGAATACACTATTGTAAGATAAAGAAATACAAATGACAAATCAATACATGAAAAAATGTTCATCCTCATTGGTCATTAGAGAAATGCAAATTAAAAATGCACTGAGATTCCATTGCATTCCTGAAAGTACAGTCAGGATCAAGAAAACTACCAACACCAAATGCCACAGAGGCTGTGAGAAAAAAGGAACTCTCCTGCACTGTTGGTGAGAGTGTAGACTGGTGCAACCATTGTGGAGGTCAGTCTGGAGGTCTCTCAAAAAGCTGAAATTGGAAGTCCCATTTGTTCCAGCTATTCCACTTCTAGGCATGTTCCAAGAAGAACTGAAAACATCACACCACAGTGATATATCTGCACCCATGTTTATAGCAGCACAATTTATAATAGCCAGATCTTGGAAACAACTCAAGTGTCCATCAACTGAGGAATGGATAAAAAAGCTGTGGTATTTTTATACAATGGAGTACTATTCAGCCATAAAGAATGATCATACTGAGATATTTATAAATAGACACAGCTTAAGACCATACTCATAAGCAAAATAAATCAAACTCACATGTATAAATACCAAATAGTTTCCCTATTGTAAGAAATGGTAAGAATACATAAAAGTATGTAGTAATTGTGATTCCCCATTACATTGCTTTGAAGCCTTATAATGTTTTCATTCATTAGTTCAAATGGTTTTATTCTGGGTTGTTTGATATTATAGTCTATGATGGTATGAAAAGCTAATTTAAAGAAAACAAGATATTATAATAGCTAGTGCTGATTTAATATCATCTTATTTTGAAGTCCCCCAAACTTTTGTTCTTCTATCTCCATCAGTATTATCATTTTTTTTTTGTCTTTTTTGTTTTTATCGGTACCAGGGATCAAACTCATGACTGCCTGCTTGCAAGTCAGGCACTTATGCCGCTGAGCTAAATCCCCAGCCCAGTATTATCATTTTGTATCTTTTTGGATTTTATTATATGTGATAATATAAACAAAATTTTTTATGGACAAAGAGATAATATAGTAACCATTGTTCATTTTCTGTTAGTTGGCTTTGAATACCCTGTAATACTTCCATTCTCTTGAATGGTTTTACACTGTCTTGTTATGTTTGATAATATAGTGTATGAAGGTACAGTCAAATATTTCAAGGAAAGAGACACTATGGTAGCTACTGTTATGTTGGGTTGTCTTGTGGTGAAACACTATGTTGTTTAAATTGTTCTGTTCTGACCCATTTTGCTATGTCCTCTTTTAATCTTTTTTTAAAATTAAAAAAAAAAGGATAGGAAGGTCAAAAATACATAAGGCTCAAGGAATATGTTAAAGAGTCAAGTTGAGTCTGTCCTAGATGGTTGTCAAATCAAAGATTTGGGTAGTGACCAAAAATGTAACATTAATTTGAAGAATTACAAAACTATGCACATAGGAGACCAGTAGTTTAGGATGTCAGCAAGAGAGGAGTGAGTAAATTATGGTGAATGACAGAATTCCTGAACCATTTGTCTTTTTTTTTTAAATTTTATTTAAGGAGAAAAAGAAAAAAAAAAACAGAAAGAGGGTACAATTTATACCGAATTTCAGAAAAAGTAAGCAGTAGGAAATCACTATTTAGTAGATTACATATTGTCATCTTAGAAATAGTTGTTAAAGTTACAAAATTAAAGCATATAAAGTGGACATTCAAACAGTGAGATTGCAAATGGTTCTGTTCAATGATCTAACAAAACTCAGTAATAGAGTCATCTATCTTATACACTTAAATATACATGCAGTTATATCCTTTAGAGCACTTTGTTTTCCTCTCTTTTGTACAATGAAAATTACACATTTTGGGTTTTATTACTCCCACAGTTCTTGTTACTTTTTTTTGAAGAAAATAAAGCCAAATGTGACATAACAAAACAGAGTCAGTCAAATCAAAAGGATGGACATAATGCATACTGTAAAAACAAAATACAAGGTGATCAACAATGGTTACCATAATGCCTCTTGCTATCTTAAAAGAATTGCCTATATCATCAGTTATAATAAAATTGAACAAAATAGTAAAGAATAAAACCAATAAAACCTAAACATTGGAGACATTACAGGACTTCAAAAGAAGATAATAATCAAACCAGAATGGGTGTCATAATGAGTCTTATTGTCTTTACAGTTGTTGCCTATACTCTCAAACTTGGTACTATCAAGCAAAACAGAATAGAGGAACATCAGTCAAAAGAAGATGGTGAGAGCAATACAGGGTCAAATCAAAGTGGGTCACTATAATATATCCTGCTTTTTTATTTTTCCCTTAATTAAAAAGATAAAAATAAAAAAGTAAATAATAAAAAAGGAGATTGAGATGAAAGAGGACATAACAAAACAGCACAGGTCAAAACATAACAAAACAGAGTCAGTCAAATCAAAAGGATGGACATAATGCATACTGTAAAAACAAAATACAAGGTGATCAACAATGCCTCATTTCTATTGAGCTCTTTTTCTGTCATTAGTTGTCAGTTTGTCTTCTTCATTTTGCTTTCTGCTCCATTCATTGTGGCCGCTCTGCCACTGTTTCTGGAATCTTGGTATTTTTCTTTTTTAGAATGTCCTGTAGTATTCTCTGTAGAGTTGAATTGGTGGTTGCAAATTCCCCTAGTTCCTCTTTATCCTGGAAGCACCTTGTTTTTCCACCAATTTCAAGGGACAGTTGTGCAGGATATATCAATCTTGGCTGGAGGTTATTATCTTTCAAAGCTTGAATTATTTCACCCCACGCTGTTTGTGATTAGAAGATTCAACCACAACTACAAGAAGTCTGCTGTAATTCTGATGGGTGTTCCCTTGTAAGTGATCTGTTTCTTGTCTCTGATGGCTTTTAATATTCTGTTTTTATATTGGATTTCTGGAATGTTGATTATTATATGCCTGGGTGTTGTTCTGTTTGGGTTGTAGGTGGCTTGGGTCCTGTACGCCTCATACGCATGAGTATCTTTACCTTTTGCTAAATTAGGGAAATTTTCCTGTATCATTTCTGTGAATAGCCTTTGTAGTTCATTTGTTTGTGTCCCTACTTCTTCTTTTATGTTCTTAACTCTTAATCTATGGATCCTTTTATCATCTTCAAGCGTTTGTACTATTGCTGTTTGTTTTCTTGTGATTTTTAATAAGTTTTTCATTTCATGCTCCCACATTACAAATCTGCCCTCCAGTTCAGATAATCTATCCTTAGTTTTTTTCAAGCTGTTATGCCAGCTTTCAATAGAGTTTTTAGTTTCCTGGTAATCTCTTTGAACCTGCTTCACATATTCTATTCTATGTTTTCTCTATTTTCTCGATCAAACAATTTTCCCCTTTTTTTCTATTCTTCCATTCTACCATCTGTTTTTTCTTGGGTGGTGCTTAGCATTTCTCTAATTATTCTACTTATATCTTGCTTTAGGTCGTTAAATACTTCACTTTTGAGGCTCTGGAGATATCGCTTTAGGTCTATTGGTGACGTATCTGATATTGCACATTTTCTGTCCTCATTCTCCTTTGCATTTACCTTTCCTGGATCAGTGTTCTCAGGATTGGGGGCCTAGGACCCTTTCTTGTTGCTCCCTCTTCCCATACTTTTTTTTTTTTTGCTTCCTTACAAGTGTATATAGGAGGCCCGGTTTCTTTCTTTTTTGGTTACAGTTTGTTTGAATTGCGCCAGCTAGGTGTTCCAGCCCCCTGCAGTGTACTAGGGAGACACAGACCTGGGCAGCCTCTGCTGGGCCTACCTCTCCAGGTCAGTCAACCTGCTGAAGGCTTCACTGCTAGGGTGCACCACCAGGCACTGGGACCTGGATTGGGCTAGCCTACTGGGTCTTAGTCTGCAAAGTCACCCAGGCCAAGCGCTCCCCACCAATCCCACTTGAGAGCAGAATATGCAACTAAAGTCACTGCAGCGTCCTGTTCCAGCTAGTCTGCCTGGTCCCAGAATGTCCTTTGTTGGAGCCTCCTAGTCTATGAAAGGGTCCCGTTCCTCTCACTCACCGCAGGTCGATCCAGGGTTCCCTGACAGTCCTGCTCTCAACTCCAACTCTGTTTGTTCTCAGAGCTTTCGCGTCTCTCTCCCTGCTGTGCTGATTCAGACTCAGAAATTCAAATTGCGGCTTCCAGAGGCGCTGGTTCCAGCTTCAGCACTGAGATTTTATCTGTTCCAGTTATAGCACCGGGATTGCATTTCCAGTTGGTTTCTCTCAGCATAGTTCATTCCTGGGTTGGCAGGGTATATCTCCCCTTGCTTAGGACTCCTCACACCACACCATTCCTGGATTCTAAGATTGCTAACTCAGAGAGCCTCCATAGCTGCTGTTATCTATCTGCCATGTTCTCCCATTTGTCTTTTGACCTCAATTATGTAAAATAGAACAGCTACTTGTGTTAAGAATGTCTATAACCACTTGGCTTTGAAAGTCCCTCCAATTTGACTGATGGATACATTGATGAATCATAAGCATACTCAGATTTACCCAGAATTAAGGAAACAATAAAATACCAAGTATGTAAAATATGTTAGAGTCAACCCTGTACATTACAAAACTGATATTCAGCATATGAAAGGGTTCTTATATTGTTTCTTTCAACACAGCCCTACACTCTGTCTCAATGCCTGCAAAATAGGAAGTGATTCATAAAGCCACTGATTAGGGACTTAGCACTTACATTAGTAAGTTTCCTTTAGGGAAGTAGAGAAATGAAAATATTTTTGATCAACAAAGCTTCTTAAATAGAATAGCAACATTCATTAGGCTCTCTAAATGGAGAAAATATTCAGGAAAACCAAACAATAACATGCTGTAATCAAATTCAATATTTTAGTAATCATGAAAAAATAGAAATCACAAACCACAAAAGAAAGAGCTATAAATAATGCAGCCTAAAAACCTCAACAACAAATGGATCCTGAAAAATATTTATAGTATTACACTTCTGTACTATGCTCCAAAGACCCTAAATCACATTTTATGTAATCTTTTTTAAACTCAGGTTTATTGTGCTAAAAATTTAAATGCAGTAAAATTTGCTCATTTTAATGTGACATATATCTTGAAGAGTATATGCAATCATATAACTACCACCACTGCAATAAAAATAGAGTGTTCCTCTTTCCTCAGAGTTTTCTTATGCCGCTTGATATTCAGTCCCTGCCACTGTTCACTTCTAATGGTAGTAAGTTGTCACACAGTTTCTTCCCTCAGTTTTTATCTTTTCTGGATGTCATAGAAATGAAGTCATTCAGTCTTCTGTATCAGGTTTCCCTCACTTGGCCTTATTCTTTTGAAATTCATTCATATTGTCCATGTCACTAATCCATTTCTTTTTATCAAGTCAGTAGCATTGTATTTTCTCTACATGAGACAATGAATATTTGGTTTATTTCCAGGTTTCAGCTCTTACATGTAAAGTTTGAAAAACGTATTCCTTTGGGAGTCTTATAATAAACATGTGTTTTTATTTCTCTTAGGTAAAGATTTTGGAGAATTGCTTTACATGGTAAGTAGATTTTAAACTTTATAAGAAACTACTGAATCATTTTCCAAAGCATCTGTAATGTTTCATTCCTACTAGTAATGTATATTTTTACCAGCAATGTGAGTTTCTCTGTGTATTTGTCAACATGTTTGAATGGTAGTCACCAAGCTAGAAGTGTAGTAACAGTAAATGTAGCTTTGACATATGTAATGCTGAAAACTTCTGCATTGGCTCATTGGCCACTGATATCACTTCTTTGGTTGTATCTATTCACATGACTTGCCCATTGATTTTGCAGATAAGAAATGGGCCTTGTAAAACTGATTTGTAGACCCTGAGATAAATGGTGTTACTACCCAGAATAGTGGTATGCCTCTTCCATTAGCCACTTAAAAGAGAGTTCAATCTGTGCATTTGGTAATTGAGCTACCTGGGCCGTTTCATTGATTTGGCCATTATCCCGTCAGAAATTTCAGATCCTTGTAGCTACAGACTGTTTCTCTTATATTTACTTTCAAATCCAGGAGTCACAGCATTGTAACAGCATTCTTGAGCCATCCTCAGATTTCACCACCTCTTGTATACTTGTGTCAAAGTTGTGTGTATGTTAAGGAGAGGGAAGGCCTCTGTCCTATTTCGTCTCTACCAGCAAACTTATGCTTCTTACTCTGTCCTAGACCATTGGTGGGGGCAGAAATGGTCAGGGTTGGGAGAAAAGGATACTAGATATGGTCTTATTTTTAATTTGATTCCAAAGGTTGATCCTTCCTCAGTTTCAGGTACACTTTCCCTCCTGCAACAGCAAATTTCTCTGCCTATGTTACTGGATTTGAAGGTGCCAGAGTCTTCCTCTGGAGGTAGTTTCTAGGTTCCTTCCGTCCTGAGGAAAGTATTTGTCAAGACTAGCACAAAATCTTATTTAAAGTAGTAAAAGAAACAGGCTGTCCAGAGGAAGTTTGAGCCAAGTAAAAGTAGGAAAAGCAGTGCAACCTGCACCATCAGGACCAGTGTAACACCACTCCTTAGGCTGATGTCAGGCCTACGCATCCCATGGAAAACCTGCTCCAGGTCTTGCTCAAAGTCCAAGTGCAGGACTGTGGGCACTGTTTTGGGGCATAAGTCCTGGGGTTTTATAATTAACAGATCACCCATGCATGTTATTTCACTTGATCTTCTCTGCCATTATGTCAGACAAGGAAGTCAGCAGGCATGTTAATTTTACAGATAAGCATCCTTGACTACAGTCTATATAAAGTCAGGTGTTAGCCAGGGCTGAAGTAAACCAATGGCTTATATGCATGGGTTACCAAGATGGCACACTCTGATGACCTAATGATAGTGTCAGCTACTCCCTGTTAGCTTGCCAGGACCTGTCATATGGAGTACCTGTCTCTGACAATTCCAGTATGGCCATCTCAGACCTGAATACAGGATGATCAAGTGAATGCAATCTGATTCTTCTGATATAAATTTGAAGAAAGCTACATCTGTTGCATTTTTAATGGATAATAAACACTCATTAAGATCAGTGCAGATTCTAGGAACAGGGGCATAAATTCTACTTTTCAATAAGAAGAATATCAAGAATGAATAAACATTTTAGAACTGCCAAAGTGGAGCCAGACCCAAGCCTCCCCCTGTGAGTCAGCATCACTCATGGACTCCGGGGGCGGGGGGAGGGGAGAACAAGGCCACATTAGGAAGCAAGCCCAGTCTGGGAACCAATGCCATGTGTGGGCCACCACTGGACTGGAACAGCCAGCCCCCAGCCCCTTTCAGCACATGGGCTGGCAAACAAGAAGTACCAATTGCACCTCCCATCCCTGTAAGCAAGCAGCCTATCCAGAGGAACACAGGCTGAGATGATAGCTATAGAGGTGAAATGCAATTGGATAACTTTGGTGCTTTGGTGTTTCACTAACATTTCAGGTTTAGGGCCAGTGGTCTGACCATGCATTCAAAGGATAGCAGTACACAATGTGACATCTAGGAGAATCTCCTGGGGTTGCAGCCATTGTTGATTCCTATGGTCTTGTTTTGGAAGTCCTATATCGTTTCCATTGTTTTGTTGGGTTGGGTTTTTTTTTCCCCTTGTTTTGTTGTTTTGTTTGATTATGTCAAATCTGATGGCAGGAGCAGCTATTTCAAAGATAGCAAAATATATTGTGGTAGCAATTTTGAATTTATTTTTGGTTTGTTTTGAAGTCCTTTATTGCATTCATTGTCTTGTTTATATTGTTTCTATTCTATTCTTTTCTGTTTGACTTTTACTATGTCTGAAGATACCTGCAGCTATTTTGAAGAAATCAAAAGGCATTATAGGAACTACTGTTGATTCTGTAATGTTTTGAAGTCCTGTATCTCTTACACTAGTTTGTTTTGATTGGTTTTATTCTGTTTTATCCTCTTTAAAAAAAAAAAAACTGCCACAGTGAATGTGACTTGGATCGGTGGCAGAGACAGAAGTAGAACACTCAGATTTCTCAGTCACACTTTTTTTAACTACATGCATCTCTTTCATGAATACTTAATTATATCTTTCTAATAGAGAGTAGGAAATTCAGAAAAGGTTTGAAAGTGCCTCTTCAACTCTTAAATTAACATCCTTTTTTAATTCCTTCATTTGGAAAAAAACTGAGTTTAAATATATTCAAATGGAAGCAATTCAAAGTTATCAAATGACTCTGATAAATTGTATGTAATTTTAACCTCGTATCAATATAGTCCCATAGAATTTTATTACAATTTCATAATTGTCAAATTTAATGAGATGTTTTTGTGTCCACATCTATTCTCTATTGTGTTTGTCTCTCTAACTGAAGGGAAAGAGAAACTGTTCAACTGAAAGTATTTTTCATAATCTTTAAAGGATTCATATGCTTAGCCTGTCACTACCAAGCACCTTTCTGGTAGGTTGTGGTAAAGGCTACATTTATCTATCTGGCCTAAAGGCTATATACATTCCCACCTAATGATTAAAACCTGAATTCACAGAATACTGATTTGAGCTCTATCGTTAATGTCTGAATTAGAGATAAACTTGCTTTCCTGGAGGAAAATCGATTCTGTTCCAATGTTCTATTACTACTGGCAAAAACTTGTTACAAACTCTACTATAAAAAGTCACTAAAAAAAAAAAAGCAAAGTCACTTATGTGGCATGAGAATTAATCATATAGTGTTACGGCTTATATCTAGATGCTCCCCCAAGCCTCAAGTGGTCATAGGAAGGGCTTTTCTGAGATGCCTGAATCTAGAGTTTGTGATGCTGGGATTAAGCATGTATGATTTACTAAATGACTCCACTGACTGGTTTGCAATAGTCCTGGGTAGGATTAAGGGTGCACCACTATTAAAGACCCTTTCCATGGCACCGGTCCCCAGTCTCCTGCCAAGTGTTATAGTACATGGCAGGGAAAAAAAGAGCAAGAGACAAAATGGTGGTGCAGGCAGGGATCTGGGATGACCGGTTATTCATAGGGAACGAAAGGTCATGAGACAGCTAGAACCTTGGTATTTATACATTATTTCTAGCCAAGGACAATGGGGAAGGGTAGTGGATGTTTCTGGAAACAGTAATGGCGGCTATGGTGGGCCAATGAGAAGAACGAAGTATTCTTGCAAGGACAGGGATGAGATGGGGCAATGAGGAAGCTGTAGTTCCCCAGATGTTTTATGTCTCAGGCAGGTCTTCTCTTGCCCTCTGAGTACTATGTCAGTCATTAGCCCTAAGACTTCCAGCTGTGATCAAAAAGATCTGGGACTTTGTATCTTCCAATCTGGCCCAAAATACAGAACAAGGACAAGTGTGGATGTTCCCCTAGAATCAATTTATCATCATGGTCCCTAATACCCCACCCTGGGTGAGTGCCCTCTCCTAGGACAATGAAGCCTGGATAAAATTCAAGGGACAGAATTAGGGTTAGCATGGTTGCTTGTGGCTTGCTGCTTGATTTCTTGTTACTTTGTGTTTTCAGCGTGCCATGGACTGTTTCTCCCCTTGATGCCCCCCTGCCATGACACCCTGCCTTGGAGCCAGCCAACTACGAACTGAAACCTCTACAAACTGTGAACTGAATAAACCTTTTCCTCTTTTAACTTTGTCTCGAGTATTTTGTTTTAGCAATGAGAAAAATAAGACATACAGTATTTATAGATGAACTTGTCACAATTCAGTGAAAAAATTCAAATGTTTGAACTACTATTATCTCTCTTAGAATTACAAGATAATTTTCTACTCATAGACCTCAAAAACACTTTTGCATTATTCCTAGTCATTGAAAGACTATGAAAGTTTCAGGAGGTAAATGGGATATTTAGCTAACTTCACTGTTTCTCACGTATATTATATAAAGGAATGTAACACACTGTCAGTGAAGGTTTTGTTGGTTTCCTGAGGATTACAAAAATTTGCTCCTTATCCTGTTCCTCTGGGCTTTACTGGGTGCAGGATGCTGAGCCTCTAGCTCCTCCAAGCTCTGTGTTCCGCAGCTGATGTTGTCTGTGGTCAGAACTCACAACTGTCAGAAATAGAGAAATAAAATCTCAAGTTATCACAGAAAATTAATATTCAAATTATAAACAAAATTGAAAGCAAGTATGTATAGAGGTAAAAGACATTATTTTCTATGATAATATCCACATGGCCAACCCCAAGAAAAATAAATTTTCTTTGGACCAGAACCTAATAATACATGCATTTTTCTAATCTACAGAAGAAAATCTAAAATCTAGACAGGTAAAAATATTGACTAGCTTATTAATATTTCTCTTTACTTATGTCAAGATTGCTTTCAGTCCATACTAATGTCTTTGTAAGTGATTATGTGTGTAAAGATACAGGGATGGAAGGAAAGGAAGAAAGGAAAACAAAAAGAGAGCAGAGTAGGAAATGAGTCAAATTCTGGCATTATTCTATTTTTAGACATGTATGCAGAAACATGAACACACATTTTATAAAATAATTGCTTTGGTTTACCTCTTGTTTTGTTTTTATTTCATTATGCTTGTGGGCAAATTCCTTTTGTTGGCCTGAGCACTTTAATGTTAGGATAATCCCTTCTCTTATGACTCAGGTCCATGAACAATATATTAGCATGAATGTCAGCAAAATCTGAGATAAAGAACACTAAGAAATATTTTTTCCACCTAACCAAATATTTCTCAAGGGTGACAAGATCATCTGCTTTCACATGTAGACATGTTTCTGCATAAAGGAATTTTATGCCTGTGAACATGCAACTATCCTCCAAAATACAAAGAATCTAAAATATTACTTACAGTAGATTTTCTTTAAATGTCAAAGTGAGGGTTGACAAAAGAAAACCAGTATGAGAAGGTGCACAAGGACAAAATGTCTTCACAATAGCTAGATTATGGGGAAGGGTAGAAAAAAATGAGTTGGTCTTAGCCCAGAGTTCTTTTTTGTCTTTATGTGATATGTGCTATTCATGAAGCAGTTGAAGATACTGTGCTTTTAACTTGGCTTGCTTTTGTAAGAGTTTGTATAGGGAAACAATAGGGTGTTAAAGAGAAATGTAGAGTTCTCAATCTTCTTCAGATGGATAATAAATACACTAGCCCTTTCAAATCTATGATTTTTTTTCAGTTTCTCTTTTCTACCAAAATATGCTATCATTTGGTTTTGTGAATGTGAATCTTAAACATTGCGTGCATTTTAATTGAATCCTATCTGCATAAAATAACACTGCCCTTCAGCTACTTATAATCTCTAGCTTATGGTCACTTGTTTCCCTAATTTACATGTATTTCACTCATGTTATGGGCTTCTGAATTTTAACTCTTTAGAACCAGCGTTCCAAATTTAATATGCATCAGAATACTCTAAAAAAATTTGAAAATACAGACATGTGCCCCACCACAAAAAGTCAGATTACTTATGTGTCATCAAGGGTGGAGCCCTAGATATAAGTTTTGAATTAGCAATATTAGATGCCAAATATGGCTTACTGCCTCATGCCTAAGGACTGCACTTTTGAGTAGAAAAGTACTATGATAGTCGTAAGAATGAAGCTTATGTCATCTGAAGAAAATCTTCAGTTTTCAGTAGACAATGAATGAGTCTCATGAAATTCACAGAGCAGCAGTGATTAATGTGTAGATAAAACCTGTATATGAAACTAATTCTACCTATTGCGTATCAATATGCATAGAAATTATACGATTATAAGCTTTATTTATATTTTTAAGTATATTCACACATAACCATGTTAATTCTAGCTTTAGATAAATGAAATACAATTGCTCCACTTCCAATATATACAGTTTTTTAAAAATCAGCAGTACTGGCATACACATTGATGTTTAGTAATAAAATAAAATATAGAAAACCACTCAACTTTATTTTTTGCAACTCATAGCTTCAGATATCTGTTCTAGCCTTGCCACATCTCATAGAAATATTCTCCTTCCTTTTGTCTTTCTCTTCCTCTTCCTTCTAATTCAAAGATTTACATGAAGCATTTAGTATATCCTGGAGGTTCCCCAGGCTTTATGAAGATTAGAAACTCAAACTGTTTTGGTAGATGCCATTAAGGACACTGTAGTCTCTGTATCCATAGTTTCACAAGGCATAGAAATGTCACATAAGAATTCAAAGAGGAAATAGGCCATTTAAAGCTGCAGGAATAATTAGAGTATCACGTGGGATGAGCAGAAACAGAATCTGGAACACAAAAGATGTTCACATTGTTGCATGGAGATGCCAGGTAGCTTGAATTCTTAGTATCAAGTGTAGGATCTGGATATAAAAAAGTGGGAAAGCTAACAATTCAGGAATAGGAAAGGAATTGAATGGTGGGTGACTACCAAAATATGGAGCCACATATAGGGCTTGAATAAATTTTAGTTTAGTTTCGAGGAAGTTTTAAATTCATGAGCAGAAAATTTATTAATGCTGGACTGAGGAGAGATTTTAGTTCTACACTAAAATCATTGGTCATTAGTAGAATATTGGAAATACTGATTATTGTGGATGAGAGAAATTTTGATAAAGTTTAATCTAGCATGTCTAAATGTGTTAACAAGGAGAAATAATAGGATGTGGAGACAAAACAGCAGGCTGGATAATAGCATGGTCCATGTGAGGGCAGTGGGGATGGAAAGGAAAGCAGAGATTTGACTAATGGGAAAAATGTAGAATTGATGGTATACAAAACCTGATATTTAAATGTGACAAGAGAAAGCCCTGACAACAACTGACAGGCTCCAAGCCTCTGTCGCCAAGTGTTCTGACACTGATGTAATGATGACGATACAATTTGGAGAGATATTTGGAGAATAGTTTGGTAATCATATTTATTTTATATTTTTCTTATTAATGAGAAATTTCTCCAGCAATTTTTTTTTGTCACTACCCACAAACAGCTTTCAAAAATAAATACTCCTAGCCCAAAGTCTTCTTGGACCAAGGTAAAATGTAAGATGGTAATGTCCACGTTTACTGGCTACAAAGGCGCTGAAGTGAAGGTTTGGCAAGCACGTACATTTCAGGAATGAACAAGAGCCCTGTTCTTCACAGTAACTGCTGACACTATGGTGAGTTCCAGTGCCATGCCAGTGGAATCACAGTCTGACAATCTGTTCGCTTTGGTGCTCTCCAGAATCAGTGGAGTGGAATCACTCATATGGCACTTGTCACCGAACATGAAAATGACAGAAGTCAGCACATTGGCAAAGCCATCATCCATTCACTTTGCCTCTAGAAAAGTACTATGTTTGGCTCATGTGCCTAGATATTTCTATTTATTCTTTTTTTCCTAATTTATTGTTTAAATCAGGAAAATAGCTCAAGTACATCTAAAACCAAAGAGTACATTTACTTCACTCAATATGCAATTTTGATTCTGACAGATTAAGAGACTGGATGCAGGATTTCTTAAGCACCATAGCTTCGTTGCTTAGAATTAGAACAGGAGATTTGTGTCTTCTGTAACTTTGGATAATTAAAAAAATTCTACATTCTCAAATGTAATTATTAAGAATTTTAAACTTCTATTAAAGTCAGACACCAACATTTTGTTAAAATATATGCTTTCCTCGCACATGAAAAAACTATACTATTCAGCATTTTACATAAGAATTAAAAGCTTTTTGAAATTCTGTTCAGTCCAGGGAAAGAACCATCTTTTACATTCCCCTCTAGGACAGTACCAAAGTCAAGAGAAAAAAAGGGAAAATTTAAGGTTGAAAACACTTTCAAAATAATGATATAGTCACCAATTAAATATTTTGTTTATGGGTCATAAGTTACTATGCATAGCAGTATTCTTTTTCAATTCCTCATGAGGTAGGAGTATATTACCTGTGTTTTATAGTTGGGTAAACAGGAACTCAATCATGTTTAAAATCACATGGTGTGAGAGCTGGGAGAAAAGCCCAAAACATCAGATTCTCAGTCAGTGGCCAAATCATTAGTGTTGCTCTAAATACACCATTCTCCTTGGCTTGTCAGTGAACTGTGACCCTACAAACAGGAATGACAGAGAGAGACAGAGACAGAGAAGAAAACACGAGGAAAGGGGAAAGGGAAGAGGCGAGCGATAGTTATAGCCTGGTGACAGTGTACACTAACAGTATAAACTATAAACATCATAAATAACACTTACACGTATTCTTCTCTCTGTCTCTGTCTCTCTGTCTAACAAGCAGCAATAGCAGAGCATTGTGGCTCATGTCTGTTTAGGTTGACACTGTACTCTGACCCTTCAAGTGAAGTGATCTTGCTCAAATTATTTAAATCCTTCAGGCCTCAATTTCCTTATATGTAAAAGTCAGAGGACAATTCTTGTGTCATGCAACTGTTACGTGGGTAAAATAAATTCCTCATATATAAAGGATGGCAATAGCACCACTCTCTAATTAGACCCAAGAAAATGTGCTGAGGACTTTCCCAGTCTTGTTGCCATTGCTGTTCTGGAGTTTAAAGACTCCTTCATCAGTGTGAGTGCTGTAATAAAGACTTTAAACATTGGCATGTTTTCCACCTAACAGTTTGCTTTGGAAGATTGGAGAAGGCCAGTCCACAGCCATTTCTGCAAGAGAATCTAACAGTGCTGATGGGAGGCCTTTGCAAGATCACAAAAAGGACGATGAAACTGAGCACAGGCAAACGAAGTGCTCACCCAAGTCCTAATGGGACGCTTCATCTGCAGAGCCGCAGTGACCTGTCCCTGTCAAGGGTGGGAGAGAGTTCCATACGATGCAGACCTGAACTTCCCGCTGTGTGACACTCAGGTTCTGGCTTGCTGACTTCTGCCTAAAGCCATCACTTCTGGTTTCCTCACCACCTCCTGCTCTGGTCCATTTAATTCCCTTTGTCTTTCTGACAGTAATCTAAGCTCGGTGAGGTTCTACACCCTCTATAATCTATCGTGGCATACATTCGAGGTTCACATGCTTTGCGGCTGCCCTCAAAACTGTTGCTTCCCTTAAAAAGGGGTTATCATTTATTTCCAATGACAAACAGGGAATTATTCCTGTTATTAGACCTGAGAGCCCACTTGGAATATTTTCAAAGTAAATATGGCTTCTTCACATATTCTTTTTTTTTTTTTTTTTTGGTAATGACTCTAATTCTTCTTCCACAAAATGGACACTACTGACTCAACTATTGTAGGCATCAAAAACAAGAAATATTGAAAAGGAAAATTCAAAGATCAGTATTTCAGGACATTATTTGGCTTCGTGTACGAAGCACTTAATGCAATGTCATCCACAAGTTAAAATGTCACAAATAGTTTGCTCTGTTCCCCTTATGTTACCCCCTAACATGAATTTGATTTTTATTTTTTCATGTCCTTTTGGTTCCTTACGTCATGTATAAGCATTTTACTACCCACTGAAGATCGACTTGTGGGAGATGCTGTGCTTCTTTCTGGGAAACAGTAGGATGCATACATGACTTTATCTTTCAAGGAGATCATAATTCAATGGAAGAGACAATCAGATTTTTTTTTCCTTTTTTTTGGAAAAAAAGTCACAGAGGAGTCATAAGGATGCTTATGGAGTTCAGGAACAAAATTAATAATCAAAGACAAAAGATATCCAATTTGTCAGAAAAAAATGATGGTTAGATTTGACTTTGAGCAATGATGTGTCTTCCAAATGGAAACTGATGGGAAGGAAACTTCAGAGAGAGGGATCAGCACTGGAACATTTAGAGAGAGACAGAAGTCATAAAACTGCCAAGAGTCTATTGTTTCTCATTAGAAACATAGGAGAAAGAAAAGCAGGGTACGATAGAAGCCAAGAAGTTGAAATAAGTATGGTACAGACTATGGGAATCCTGACAAACTTTCCTCCAGGATGACTTGGTCCCATAAGCAAGAAGTCAACAGAAATAATGTTTTACTGCTTTCACTAAGCAATTGCTACATCCTTCACCTCTGACAAATGCTTCAACCAAAAATCAGACACTGACGAATCTTTTCCAAGGTTCAAAGAGATTAGATTTAATACAGATTATTCAATTGCTGCTAAATTTTTTTCTTGTGTTACATGTCAGATAAAAATTGTTTTATAAACTAAAACAAGAAGATAATATAACCTATGCAAACATAGGCATGTCAAGTTAACTGTTTCAACCTTCTTATCACTAGGGAAAAAAATGGGAAATGAATGGTGTGGGTTTTCCAGTGGCAAACAATAATAACTATGAACCAAACTTCACAGCGCTCAGTGTGAGGCTGGGAGAAGGGCCTTAGGTTTACTGCTTAAGAGATTTTCAGAATCATAGATGGTTTCTTCGTCTTCATATCTTTCTGATGTCTGTGCCCTAGTTGCCACCATGATTAGTCAATGGGCCATGATTTTTTTTTGAAAAAAAAATTTATTAAAAATTAATACTGGAATATCTATATCCAGGTCAATGAAGTGTGGTAATGATTTCTATTTTTTTATTTTAAATAAAATAAAATAAAACAAAAATAAGAACAATGAGATTGATTCAGTTGGTATTATGATACCTCTGCTTTCAAATGGTAATCAAAAGTGGGTTTACTGAACTGTAGAAATAGGCAAAAAGGTGAGGGTTGAATGATGCTGTTAGTCCCAGGCTGATGAGTAAGAATATGCAAAAACTCACCAGTCTGCTGTGCCTTTCTGGGGAAGAAACACTACGAAACAACCTCTGTTTGTGTGTATGACTGCAAGGAATTTCTATTAACTGGTCATATTGCATCTGGCGGGCCCATCTGGAATAAAACATATGGCTCTTTATATATGGTGGGTGTAGAAAGGATTTTTTGTTAGCCTATATGAGCTATGATATGAACACAGTTTTTTCAATGGTGCCTTTGGCTCTTTGGAAGGCAACTAGGTTTTTTTTTTGTTTGTTTGTTTTTTGTTTTTTAATTTTATTTAAAAGGAAAAAGAGAAAAACACAGAACAGAACAAAGTGGTGTAAGGGTACACGTAATACAGAACTACAAAAAAAAAAAAAAGACAGTGAGAAATCACCAGTTAATAGATTACATATTATCATCTTAGAAATAGGTGCTCAAATCACAGTATCAAAGAATACAAAGTGGACATTCAAACAGTGAGACTGCAAACAGTTGTGTTCAATGATCCAACCAAAAACATTAATATGGTCAGCTATTTAATACCCCTAAACACACTTGCTGTTGTATCCTTTAGAGCTCTTTTTTTTTCCCTCTCTTTTTTACGACAAAATTTACACATTTTGGGTTTTATTACTCCTTAGTTCTTATTACTTTTTTTGGGGGGGAGAGAATAAAGTCAAATACGGCAAAACAAAGCTGTCAGTCAAAACCAAGGATAGACATAGCACATCATGTAAAACAGAGTACAAGGTTATCAACAATGGTTATCAACAATGTCTCTTGTTTCCTTAAAAAGAATTGTCTATCTCATTAGATATTATAAAGTTGAACAAAACAGTAGAGAACAAGACCAATAAAACTTAGGGATTGTAAACATTACAGGACTTCCAAAGGAGACAATAATCAAACCAGCATGGGCATCTTAGTGAATCTTATTGCCTTCAAAGTGGCAACTAGGTTTTTGCTTGCCATAAAAAACACTGACGAGAAATACCATGGCATCTCGGACCAAAGACAATTTTTCTGGTCATGGGAATATATTACCTAGGACACAAAGCGATTTGGAAATGTCAGAAAGGTGATATACCTGAAAGCAAATCTTAATCCAAGAGAAAAGGACGTAGTATTTTAAAAACCTAAATTTCCTAGCCTTCGCCTTGGATAACTCTGAATTACAGTCTCTCAGCATTTCAGTGTACTGTCTGGCAGTTGCCCTTGGTGGTGACTGATAAACAACACAGTTCTTGTTGGCTTCCTGGAAATGTTTCGTCTCTATGAAGCACACCCTTGCTGACATTTCTCCAACTGCTTCCCAGAGACAAACACTTCTAATAGGATCTCAGTCTCATATGGCTTGCTTCTAGAGTAACCCAGACTCCCTCTTCCCGGGGGAGTACTATGTGCCTTTCACATAAATGTATCTGCTCAACTGTATAATTTCTTGAGAGTCTTCAGGCTCTAGCAGTCCTGAAATGTGTAATTTACATTCCTCAGTTTTTGATGCACAAAGAATATAAATCCAGATCTGCCTCACACATCAGACTACAAGAGTGACCGTGAATCTTTGAGAGACCCAGAGCCAAACTGCAACTCTAACCTCATTTATTTACTGCGAAGTGCCAGGACTGCAATTAAACCTGATTACTGAGGCTTTAGTTTAGAAAACATAACTCTACCTTAACATTTTTTTTCTTAAAAGAAAAACACGAAGGCAAGTATGCCATAGGTTCACCATCACTGGCTAAACATTCAGATCTCTAGAGGATTTATAGCATCCTCTCGGCATTCCTGGATGGACACTGAGTTTTGCTAGCGTATTTTGCATAGATAGGCAGAAATGTTTTCAAGTTCAGTCTCTGCTGCATCATTTCATCTGTCCTTTGATCACGTCGCCTCCGCTCAGGGGCACTGAACTGTATCTCCGTCTACCAAATTATGTCCACTCCTAAGTCCCTACTGGGATGTCAGGGTATTATCGATTTTTTAAATTCCCTTTAAAGACTCATACTTCTGGTACTTGGAAAATTTTTCTTTCTTTCTTTTGAGCTCAAGAATAGTTTTTATGTATTCAATTTTAATATGCTCTTTAAGTTTTAACAAAAGTTACTCTCAATATGCTTCTGTTATTCTTCCATTATTTTAATTTATTATAAAATATTAAAACTTACAAAGAATAATATAATGAGTATCTGAATATGCATGATTCAGTTTCTACTAAAATTGTAATTCTAAACCTAGATATATGTATGAGTGCAAAGGTAAAAATGGATTTAGATGTTTAAATTACATGATATAAAAAATGAGTTACACAAGATTATGTTAATTATAATACATTTACATAAGATGATAACATAGAAAGATATAGAAGACAGAGGTAGATACAGATTTATTATTATTTTATTGTGTTTAGTTCATCCACTTATACTGGATGGAAAACAGTTGGGATTGACTCCACCAGAAAAATATGCCAAGATATGAGAGAAACCTGTGGTTTTTATCCTATTGCCTCCCTTTTTCACTGCCATTGTAAAAAGACAATTTCATGTTATTCTTTAGTTATTTGAAGGCCACCAATTTATACTGTTCAACTAAACTTTATTTTTGTACAATTTCATTTTTCATTATTACCAGCTTTCAAAACTAAGTATTCAACCTCTTTTATTTCTTTCTGAGAAAATTTAGAAACATATTCAGAAAAGTTTTAAGAATGTAGTATAAAATAAAATGATACACTTTGGGGTATGTAGTGAGGAATGAAAAAGTTGGTTTATCTGAAGAGCCAGGACTATGCCATGTGTACAGGTTGCTGATGGTACTATGATTGTTATAGGAACGAGAGGTAGAATCATAAAGAACAGGTTCTTATTTATTGCAATAAATTTTCATCTTTAATGTTGAGCCATCTATGTCTTTCCTGGAATTCCATGTAAAAAAGAATCTGAGAATGCCCCACACATCTTTTTGGGATACCAAAACATTATGGTGAAGACCTAAATCCTTGCTTTCAGAAAATAATTTGATGGTTGCTGGGATTTTAAACTAGTATTGTTAGATTCCAGAGTTCCTGATTTTGCCAGAGGTCCAGGGGCACCCTTGAGTTTGCAGAAACAAATGAGCCCCAATAAATCAGATTTCATGTGATTAGCTTTTCTGGATCTCTTTAATGTTAAGATAGTTTTGTTTAGATAAACAATGATTATCAAATCAGTATTTCAATCTGTAAAGAAACTTTGTAACAGCTAGCTGATAGCTGCATCATTAAATCAGAGTTCTCTGAAATCTCCTTTTTTTCCTATTTCCATGGCTTAGAAATTTTGAAATATTCTAATGTAGCGTAAATTAGAACTTAACAATTACAGTATATTACATAGAACCTAAGAGTATATCGTTTGTTCCTCTCTTTTCCTTCCTCTAACAATGACAGTAGATGGAAACTCAAGCTAAGTATCTCAAGTAATGGTCTTATTTTAATTCACTTTAACAGCTACTGTGCTAAGCATATTAACTAACGTGAAAAGAATTAAAACATAAGCTTCAATTTTAAACCTTCTCAGAGATTCAGTTGACTCATCTATTGTTTCTTACCTCAAAATCTCAGTAAAACAATATACTTGATAGCATAAAAAGATGAACACTACCCCATTGCTCTAATACAGCATGGATACTCATTTAAGATTTTCCCCTAATTGTGTTTTGAGAACAGAGGGTATCTCTATTCATCGTTATATCTTGCACACTTTCTTACAATGATGTTAACTGTACTGATAAAGTACCCACTATATGATTTATCTCACATATTATTATGTTTTATTTCAAGTCCTTGCATCTCTGGTCTATTATTCCCATGTTTATCAATCGTATTAAATAAAAGATCCCAACAGAACAACCTTCTGGGATAAAACCACATTAGGTGAGTCATTTCTCATTTGTATTTATTGGGTGGAGGCTCTCATTTGACCTTAAACATGTGCAGTTGATATGTATGGTCACTGTCACATGCTCTTAGTTCTTAATAGGAGGAAAAGTGGAATTCTAACTGCCTGGAATGTGACCTACCCTCTCTCAGGTAAGAGTCATCTTACCCCAGATGCCAGCAGGGCCTCTTTGAAAAACTGCTGGCAGGAGACCTTTGTTCATTTTTCTTGGATGACTCTTCGTTTCTGTATAAAGCACCTTTCAGAAGTCCATCCAGCTGCATGTAGGCAGCCTGCGACAGTGCCACAGTAATACAACAGAACACAACAAAAGCATCAGGGGAAATAAAACAAATCGAGAGAGAGTAGATTCATCTGCATTTGAACGTTCTCTTTTCACTACTACGTCTTCACAATAAGATCATTTCTAGTCACTTAATCCAAGTGCCTTTTTCTCTTCACTGACCCTATTAGTCAACAGATAATGTAAGAGATGTTAACTGTAGTATGTCTTGCTCTTGACACTCCTCACACTGTGAACAAATTAAGAGAGTTCTCTTTCATCATTGCTTACTATGTGAATAATAAGCTCAGGAGCTCAGTGTGCACTTTATGTACTCTGCAGAATAAATCATTTAGAAGTGATATTACACCCAGATCTGTCTCCTCTGACAACTGAGTTGTTTGTGGTGCTGCAGATTGGAAATGACAGTAAAAGCAAAAGATGATTTAAGAGGCCAGGTGACTTATGCACTAGCAATGGCAGACTCGGTGGATATCAGAGCCACAGAAAGAGGGCTCAGATATCTGCGTATTTCCACTGCCCTATAAAACTAATGCAGAAATGGTCTTCAATAATTTATTGTGCATTACAGTCATTTTTTACTGTATAGTGAGCTTAAAAAAATAACCCATCTGTCTGTGGTTTTATCAGTGAAAATCTATCCTTTTTGTTTGTTTGTTTGTTTCAACACAGAGCAGTAATATTGTCATGATCTGCAGTGGGTAGATGATAGCAGGCTAATAAATAGCACAATAAAAATCAGAAATTCCACACCCCATCCACACCCCCAGACAGCCACAGCTCCGGGAGACAGAAGAGGTGTGAGAAAAGGCAGTAAGATTTCTTAAAAGTAACCATCAAGTTGCCAGACAGGGCGTGTGCTCTATGGCATCCTCTGCTGGCCTATGAGAGAAACAGCACCAGTTCGTGGGCCTGGCCTCATGATCACTGGCACTATTTCATTGTTTAGCTTACAGACACCTTCAGGTCAAGCCTAAGATCAACCTTGGAAAAGATGGTGCCGAAATCGTCCTCAGTATTTTCCTCTCTCCTCACTGTTTCTTCTCCCACCTCCTCACTGCTTTCATTTCCCTGCTTTCTCCTCTTCCATCCTTCCTTTTTTTCCTTTCTTCTTCCTTCTTTCCTTCCGTTCTTTTTCTTGTATTAGAAGACACAGGAATAATGCCTCCAATAATCCAAAGGTTACTTGCTGTGCATTCATTACGTATTCTCTGTTGGGTGGAAGTTATATTATTATATTTAAATTGTTAGATGTCAAACGTAGCTGACATTTAGAGCATGAAAACTGTTGACTAACTCTGTCTCAGACGGGCTTTATTAGTTTCACAACATTTCCTTTATTATGAAAGAGCTCACTCTATAATGTGCATGGATAAACAAAACATTTCAGCCAGCAAAATGAGGCATAATAGATACATCCTCTCAGTACAGGACCCCAACACGCCGAAAGCAAGTGACGATATTCAGCTAGGTTTTCTGAAAAAGTCTTCTATTTGGACTTTGGTATTAAAAATACTTAACAAATTAATAAAGGGCAAAGGATGCTACAAAAAGGAAAAAGTTTGCATAATAGGTGAGAATAAGCATGTCATGAATCAGGCTGGTATGACGTTCAGAGTTTCCAACACATCACGTTGAGGACAAGAAGTACCAGGAAAAGAAAAAACAGAGATCAAGTCACCGTAATTTTCGATACGATGGAAGCTTAGACTTTACTACCAAGGCCTGGAAAAGTCCAGAAGAACACCAGCATCCATGTGGAGACAAGTTGTGGGACTGGAGTGAACCAAGAGACAAGAAAACATTTTGTATTCAGTCTGATGAAAATGATATTGTCTTAAATAAAGGGAAGCCAGTACACTCCTCCCAAAGCTTGGTCATGGATAGGCCATAGAGATATTAAGGGAAGAGGAAAAACTCCAAAGCAACTTCTAAACTTCCCACTTGGGTAGATAACAGTTCCATCAGCTGGGACAGAAAATACAGAAAGGCCAAGAAGTATGGGGGAGAAAAATAAGTCATATTTTATTATTTAGAGATTTTTATCCAGCATTATTTGGGTAAGAAGTCTAAAGATAGGTGGCAGAAATGTTCATATTTGGGGTTCATTCTCACTTAAAAAGTGGACAATTATTTGAGGGATCTCCATACGATTTCTGTAGAGTTTGTACTTGCTTACAGGCCTGCCACCAGTGCAGAAGGGCTTCATCTCCTCAGTCTCTCCAGCATTGGTTATTATTTGATTTCTTGATAAGCGTCATTCTTTGTGGTGTAACGTGGAATCTCAGTATTGTTTTGCATTTCTCTAAGGATTGGAGATACTGAACATATTTTCACATGTTTGTCAGTCATTTGTAATTCTTCTGAGCAGTATCTATCCATTTCAGTAACCGATTTTTGACTGAGTCTCTTATTTTGGGGTATTTAGTTTTTTTGAGTGTTTAATTATTAATCCTCTATTTTCATCTTATTAATTGTAGACACCGTACTGTGGTAATACTTGCATACCTATGTTTTTAGCAGCACAAATCATAATAGCTAACTCTTAGAAGCAGCCTTTATGCCCACTGACAGATGAATGGATAAAGAAAACATGGCATTTATGTACAATGGAGTACAATGCTGCCATAAAGAAAAATAAACTTCATTCATTTGTAGAAAAGGTATGAATCTTGAGATCATAATGTTAAGTGAAATAAATCATACATGAGTTTAAATATTACATAGTTTTCTTTATATGAGAAACCAAATATATAAACAAAAATTAAGATAAAAGATAGTTAACAAAATAGGGAGATGGTTCTTTTACAAAAATAAAGGAGACCATGAGATGTAGAAAAAGGGATGAGAAGAGGTAGGAAGGTGTTGAAAGAATAATTAAAATGTATCATATAAATGTATCAACTCCCCACAAAACTGTAAAAGTTATGAACTCTAAACTCTAAAAATGAGTTTTTTTTAAAATGGACAGTTAAAAACAAAATAAATAACATTGTCTCAAAATGAATTATAAATAAAAACTCAAGTCTTTACTGAAATGACCATTGCTTCAGAAAATGACTAAATGGATAACAGAAAAGACCACAAAAGGAGGAAAGAGGATAAGCATAAAGAGATAATGTTCTGTAAATATGACAGAAGTTGAGCATTTGAAGGAGAGAATGAAAAAAAAATGTATTTAAAAGAGAAACACAGATAAGCACTATAAATGTTGAACTCAGAGTCCCACTGGTGACCAAGCAAGAGTAATCAATATAAGAGTGGACAGAGGACAGGGGATTTGGTAGTTTAGGGTTAGGCTTAAACCTGAGAAGCAAATACAAATGAAGAATAAGAGAAAGATAAGTGAATCAAAAGTGCAAAACCTGCTCTGTCCAGATGAATCTTTTTAGAATCTAAAATGCAAAGATAATATGACAGCAGCAAAAAAAGATGTCAGCCTGCAAGAGAGTTTTTAAGACTGGAATATTTAAGAGCATGAGGAAGGAATCCAATCCAAAGGGAGAAGTTGTGGTTACAGCAAGAAATCTGTGGATGAATGAGGCTCAATAAAGCTTGAAGCATGAGAAGAACAAACATGAGAGAACTGGCTTTGAACAGGATGAAAAATATAGCACACAGCTGAAGGTTGGAGGGCGATGAAGTCTGATGGAGAGAGGATTTGGGGAGTTAGACCATAAGACTGAGGATTCCCTCCTCAAAGGCCTCTGATTTACGGGAAGATTTTCAGTGTTTGTGGTGATGATGGGACAGGACCGTGGGGCTGGGGAGGACACTGAAGTTTCCAAAAGCCATTAAATAAGGCATCCATAGAGTGGATACCAGAGAGAATCAGTAGCATTGAGAGTATAATAAAAAGTAGAACCTCTGCATTTCCAGACCCCACCAACTCAGCTGAGCGCTTCTGGTAGACTGTTGTATTGATTTGGAAGCTGAAGGTACAAGGCTGCTGAATGAGCTTCTAAAGGAGTACATTCATGTCGCCACACTATTCCTCCAGACAGGAAAATGCAAAAGAAAGACACGTACATAAACAGACACGTCCAGAGAGAGAAAATTGAAGGATTAGGATAGTGACAGTAGGGAGCCTACGATTCTGGCAGGACTTGTTTCTGGACCCATTTTGCAGCTCTGTTTCAATGCTATTTTAAACTGGATCTGGGGAATGGCTTTGATGAGAGGATTCATGCCATGGAAATTAGTATTGACTGGATTGGTAGTCTATTTCTCCAGACAACATTTGACTGGTATACCACTAGATTTAAAGATAGGAATAAGGGCTATTATTGTGTTACCATAACAAAGGACTATGTACTCAGTGGCTTATAAATAGCAGAAAATTATTCATCACAGTCTAGAAAGTTGAAAGGCCATCCTCGGTTCTTGTGATGACCCCTTTCCTGTTAAATTCTTCTTGTAAACTGCACATGACAGAGTATTAGTGAGCTCACTGGAGTCACTTTTATAAATCATTAACAGCATCCATGTGGGTCCTTGTCACATAATGGCCTTCCAAATGCCCCATCTTCTAATATTTATCTAATTTGGGAGGTCAGGACTCCAACATATGAAACACCAATATTCACTCCATACCACAGGCACTAATGATTTTACCACAGGTGGGGAGAGCGTGAAATGTTCACACTTAATATTTGTGACATGCAATGTGACAGGCAGTTGCAGGATGCTCTCATTTAGTTAGTAAGTTAGGCAGTTAGTTTCTATAGGTTAAGCCAAAGGAAACTACATGACTGCTATTGAGGCTATTTTAGTTATAAACATGAATGTTAAATTTTCCTAGGTAAAGCAGGAGTTTATTCAAATATTCCATTAAGTGAATGGAACAATTAGAGTTTAGGTAGACACGATCTATAAGGAAAAGCAGAGAAAATAACATCATGAACCTTTCGGAAAAAGAATAATACTTAGTTCCCAGGTTCTCTAGTCTTCTTATGTTTAATAAAACTCAATTCAACAGACATTCACTGTTCACAATATTATGCTAGATTTTGAGATGGGAAGAGGTACTTGATAATGAATAATTCAAGGCTTTATGTGAAATATTACTTTTTCCTCATGTAAAATATTTAAAATTAAAGTTTTAAGAATAACAAAAAAAGCTTTTAAAAAATGTGTCCTCTATATTCTATTAGTAAGAGCTTGTTCATTTGAAGATTGTTAGAGAGTTGTTAAGAGTTATATAGAGAAATTTAACTTTTCCATTACTTGCGATGATCCATGATGAAAGGAAATACACTTATTTCCTTTTCTCAAAGAAAATAAAACAATTACATAGTATTCTTGCTACATTATATATCTTCCTGGGGGTAGTGGACATTGCACTGAATCAAATCCACCAAATACTTTTCTCATTAGAAGACTTTATTAATTAGTTTTCTTAATTTTAGTTAACCAGTTAGATTTGATTGGACTATCATGCAGTTAACTTGATGTTATTATTCTAGTCTCATTTTTTCCCTGTGAGTAGGAAGAAAAGAAATTCTAAGAAGGAAAGATGAAAGGATACAGCCTCTATTGTCACAGGAAAGTAAAAAAAAACAACTTGGAAATGCCCCTCAAATGATAGCATGAAGGTCATTATCTTACTATGTCTAGTTAGAAAGCCGCAGTTAAACCAGAGATTCTTAAGCTGTTTTGAAACGTCCATTCCTGCAAGAATGTGATAAATCTAATTCTCAGTAAACAATGGCTATGCGTGCCATAGTATGAAAATGCTACGTGTTTCATTTGGACCCTTAGCTGCATCCATTTTGTCCTGGAAGCTTTGATATTTCTTAATTTGGACACAGTTCATTGCCACACTTCTTAAAGGCACACTCCACGTGGTTACTGCTTTTTGTTATCATATATTAATACTGATTTCTACAACTTTTGTTGCTGAAAACAGTAGACCTGCTAGCTGTTAATTCACAGGCGTCCTCACTGCACTGAGGTCAACATGCGTGGCACTGTAGAGGTCCCTCTGCTCTCATTCAGTTGCGTGCTGGTACTAAAAACCAAAGTATACTTAGCTGTGAGTCATTGTCTTACAGTTACTCCTGGAAACTGCCTTGGTTTGTCCTCCTCCTAACATCAAGGACCAAAACCCAATAGAAACGTCACATGTCTTCTACCCTATCTTTCCCAGAGCATCTCACAAAACATTATTATTACTCTACATCCAGCTCATATGCCAGTCATGAAAACTATGAAAGTGTGGTGGATTAGTCAGTTTTCCATTCACTGGGACACAAAAGCCAACGTCCACAAACTAAGGGAAGAGAGGTTAAATTTGGCTCATAGACCAGGTGATTCAGTCCATCGTCAACTAGATCCAAGGCAGAAACATGGTGGAAGGGCACAAAGGTGCAAAGATGCTCAGTTCATGATGATCAGGAAGCAGAACAGGGAACAGTGCTAGATAAGGATCCAGGGACCATATTTCTATGACCCAACCAGACATACCCAGAAATGTGATTCAGTAATCCATCGAGCACTTCTTAAATCTATCAAATTGATACAGATAAGGTTAACTTTATACAGTTTATGGAAAAGCCCAAGAATAAATCTATAAAAACACAGAAGACTTCACTGATAGACAAGGATATGTGATTCATGGAGATGAAGATGGTGCGCACTGAAAAGGCTGTCATACTGGGATGAATGACATCAACCAAAATTCCAGTGACCCTTTAAATTACCAAAATGATTCTAAAACTGACAGAGAACTCTGGATACTAAACCCCACATTAGCAGTTGTCAAACAACAATCAAAAACAAATATCACAAGTGAAGACTTATGCAATCAAATATAAGAATATTTTTAAATTTGTAAGTGAAAAGGACTTGAAGTTATTTTAAAACAATGTAGAATAAGTATAAAATGTTTCAACTTAGTTACCTGAACACTTAAATGATCAAAAGCTATCTTTTGTTATCAATTCAAGGTGAATTACAAAGCTAAAGGTTTTTTCTGATTTAAAATAGAGATGAATACTTAGTGTTCACTAAAAGGAGGCAGATGTTACAGAGAGAAGTCATAAACAAAATATTAGAAAATATTAATTCATTACTTTACAGTTTTACATTTAAATATAGGAAGAAATGTGAAACAGTATCAACTAGAAAATTCATTTGGGAAAAATAATGAAAACTAACAATCTTCTAGTTAAAATTATTTCCCCTGTTGATGAAGAAAAAAGGCCAATCTTTAATAAACATCTTTGGTGCCTTACCCTATCCTCTCAGCGAACGCCATCTCAGCGAAACCTGAACATTCCTAAAGTCAGCACCTGCCTTTCTCTGCCTGACGGTTTTCCCTCCTCCATTTGGAAGTAGTCTGGAAGCTCTGGGAAACAGTCACCTATCTGTTGCTGACTCCAAGCCAAAGACTCAGGATCTATCACTGTTCCTGCTCAGCAGTCTTAATGGTGCTAGTTCTAAAGTCCTCAGTTTCACAAAGGGATCAAAATCCATAGATCTTTTCTGATAATCCGCTTAAAATGCATATACTTCTGCTGGACAGGGTGGCGCGTTCTTGTAATCCCAGCATTTGGAAGGTTGAGGCAGGAGGACCATTATGAGTTTGAGACCAACCTGGTCCACAAATTGGTCTCAAGACCAGCCTGAACTGCATAATGAGACCCTATCTCAAACAAAACAAAACAAAACAAAACAAAACAGCATACACTTGCCCATTCCCCTAGCAACACTTCTGAGTATCAGCAACCAAATTAGTTTCTTGATCTCATACCCTGATCTCACAGCAGATCCTACAGAGCCAGGTTAAGACATAATCAACAACAACAACAAAAAAAGGAGAGGGAACATGGTCATATAGAATCAAATCCCTAAGGAAGAAAAGTTTTCAACACAAAATGCGTCTCACAGATATCAAACACTGGAGGAAGATTTTTTTTTCCTATTATTATCAGATTACCCAAAGTTAAAAACTAATTCTCAGCATTATATGAAACTCACATTCTGGGGATCCGCTCGTATCCTGCTGATGAGAATACAAATTGAGTGAAAATTAAGTACAAAATCTTAGAATGTTAGTTATATTAGAGAAACCTAGTAAGAATGGAGGAGATGTGATTTATGAAGGAGTAGACAAAATTTCCTGGCTTCTCCAACCTTTCTCCTTCTTTCACCCCTCTTGGTGTCATGTTGCACCATGCCCAGGACCATAGTTTTGATGCTGACCATTTCTTAAATTTTTGAACCTCCATTAATGGCCAGTTTTTGGATCTTGACATTTCCTGACTTACGGTGTTAAATTTTTTTATATTGGTCTATTTAGTCTTTCCTTCATGCCTGACTCAGTCCTCAATGCTGCTAACCTCACAACTCAATGGTAACTTGCTTTATTTTGTGACACATTTTCTCCCAGACTATTGTGTCTTTTGCTAGAACACAATACCATGCTACATGACTAAAGTTAATGGGCCACAATGTCTCCACAATTAACTGAAAAAAGGTAAGTCTAACAGAATTTATACAAATATGCACTAAGGCCTAAGAATTAGCACTTCTCAAAGAGTGTATCTGCTTTTCCTTTGCAGAAAAAATATATCTTAAACCGTGAAAGTCACTAATATATGACAGGAATCTGCTCTGTGTGTGCATGTATGTATATGTGTGTGTACGCATGCATGTGTGTGTTCTTGTGTATAATTCAGAACCACATTTTTCATATGGTATCTTTTTCATTTGAATTTTTTAGACGTAAATTTATTTCAGCAAATAAAAACCTGGTTTGTATTTTTTTATAACTCTAATTTTAAGTTTAAAGAAATATCAGTATCTTCCTAGGATCTTGATATAAGATAAAAAATTTTTCCCAGTTTCAGATTTTGAAATGATAGGTTCCCTGGTGACAGTCACACAACCAAAGGATTCTCCACTGCTTGATACATTGGCCATCTGCCAAGATATTCTGGCATCTACAGAGAAGTGCAGAAATGTCACCAACCCACAATTTACACATGTCGCCACAGTTGATGATCAGAGCTTCTGCTGATGTTGTGTTCCCAGGAATGTCAGGAGCTTGGGCTCCAGCACTGGACTTGCATATTGCTGAAGAGAAACTGACCTATCAGCCTCACAGGACATTATCAATCTATTTCCAGATAGGTAAAAGAGGAAATAAATGCACTGTGAAATTAAACATGTATTTGAACTTATTACCAAGTATTTAAAAATGAAATTTACTTTTATTTATATGTAAAATAATCTGTCACATTTACTACTGTTAATCCATCTAGCGAAGTATACCAATGGTCCTGGTTTCAATGTACATAACTGATGGGTTACTGATTGATTTGTAGAATTAAACTTTCAACAATTTCCACTCAAAACTGTGTCATGCTGACTTGAAACTTTCAATATGCCTAATGAGTATATTTATGTTTCAGTATATGAAATTCAGTATACAGATTTAGGTATTTTATATAAAACTTATGATGACACTATGATTGGAGTGTCTTTACATTGACCATGCTTTAAGAAATATTTAATGATGTATGTAAAAATATTTTAAAGGCCACTAGAAATAATGAGTTATAAAAGCTTTGTATTACACAGATTTAATGTTTACCATGCATTTTGACTGAGCTACCTTCACTTTATGTTCACAATACACTTGTAATGAAAAAGGGGTTAGTGAATCCAAAATTCAACTTTCTAAATGGAACAGAGCAGAGTCATGGATTTGCAAAAGATCAAAACCTCTGTGGTTTAAAAAGGACCTAAATAAGTGTATCCAGGCTGCCTCTTCTTTGAGCTTTTCAATACAGGTGACCTTGAAATATACAATCTTCTACTGGCAGAATTTTGTGTTTAATATGAATAATGAATATTTATTGGTTTTTCAGATAGTATTTTAGCAAATCAGCTCTGAGTGAGACAGTTATTTATTTAATGGTAGAGAAAACCTTTGCATGTGATTTATCATGCTTTATAATTACAGTCTGCATAATGAGTTCATTTTTACCATGTGCCATGAGTTGTTTATTAATAAGACTGTTTTAGGCCAGCAATTCAATTAACTCTACATACCATTGGTAATTTCTAATGATTCCCCTCTTTATAATGAAAAACAGTGATTCTTTGAGGATTTTAATATACTTGATGAACAAAAATATTTGCTAAATGCTATAAGCCTATTTTGTGCAAAAGACCAAGAATGGCTATCTGAATTAATAATTATTTGAGTGAAAATAAGTGTATCTTTACCCAGAGCACAGCATATGCAAAGTTGTGCGTCTCCAGCTAGAAAATGTAATCACCGTGCTTGACTTTGAAATATATAAAATATAATACAACATCCACTGATATACTGATCCAAAACATGCAAAAGACTTTTATATGGATGATGTCAGTGAATGTTCACAATAATGGATCAGTACCCAGTGCAGAAAGTGGTTAATCAGGCCCCTGACACTAGGATGATTTTGTAGTTTAAAATTAATTTCTGAAGAAATACAAAACCCATATCCATTGTTTAAGAAAAACTCTACTTTTTATGTTTTGGAAAAGACATAGATAAAGCCCATTTGATTTGCTGTCATCACTGGACATCCCTTCCTGCCATCATCTAAGCTGTTAGTTTATATAGTGAAGTCAATACATGAACTGTACACATGGAATATGGTGGTCCATCCCAGCAAATGCTGGTTTCCTCTGGAAAAAAACGTGTCACAAAATCGAAGGCATCACTGTTGAACTGTAGGAGGAATGACATTGAAAACTGGATGACATTCAGTCAAGAACATGGGCAAAATAGGCCAGTGCCAGACTAATGCCAGAAGTGCAATATACAGTCTGGGACAAGTCAAGATCTGGAAAAAGTCCAAGGGAAGATGATGCCAAGACTAAAGCAAGGTGGGGATCAGAGCCAGGCCTTTGATCCTGCATCCACACCAGAGCCAAGTCAGATGCATGACGGAGAAAGGGAGAAGAGCTCAGAAACCTTTGCCGGTTTCCTGCTTACCATCAACTCTTCTGCTCATACCAGATCCCCTGTTATAGCCAGCACTCTTGAGAACTTCACTGTGGTTTCTCTCATCTCTGATTTTATTATTATAAAAACAATAAAATAAAGCATTTTCTAATTTGTTTGATGTAACTTGTATTAGAACAGTAGATAATAAAGATGTGTATACTGAAGTGAATGCCACTAATATTTTGAAAATAAATGTATATATATATATGCATGTATATTTCCAAATGTGTATGTGTGTGTATATATAAATATATGCATATTACCAAATAAGTATATTAAATTGTACTTTTGTCAGCACATTATGCTAAAATTTCTGGAAAATACAATTTATAACACTGAGTTTTCTTTCTTAACTTTTGATATAATATCATAATATAGACTCAAGTGTTCATTTCTTTAATAACTGGGATGTGATTTACATCTGTTGTTTTATGGCTCATTTTTTCATTTTTCAAACTGTATGTTTAGTTGAGAAATAAGGGCTTGCGTGCATATAAAGCAGAAAGTGAAACTTTGACAGATGTTTGTAATGTGGATTGATAAAATCTGGCTAATTTAATACATCCATCATCTCATATACTTATCATTTTGTTATACAAACACTTAAAATCTGTTCTTAAACTTTTTAAATAAAAAAATCACTGAAATCTTTGTTAAACTGCTTAATTTTTATCTTTGATTAACATTTATTAGTTGTGCTGTATTCACAAGACTGAGTGTGATATTTCAATACATGCACTGATCAGATCCAGCCTCCCTTTACCTACCATCCCCAAATTTTAGTCATTTTTTTTAAACTTCTACACATGAAAACACCTTTCTTTCTGTGTCAGGCCTATTTCACTGAACAATGTCCTCCAGATAGACCCATTTTACTGCAAATAACAGGATTCCATTCTTCCATAGGAACTATCCTAACCTAAAAATGGTAGTGAGCAGAACCAGTTGACTGGGATGGTAATTCCGGGAGTTGATCAGAGAAGAGGGAAGTGAGATGATGGAGTGAAGATAACTACTAAAAAGTCTATTTTTCAGTAGGTTGCTCCTCAAAATCATCCCATTCATGGACTAGGAAACTGAGAAACTTCTACCAGGACTCCTGTCGGTCTGTGGCTGAGGGACGTTGGGAGACTGGAGATTAACTCTGGCCCTTTCAGGTTTCCATGGATGAACAGAGGGGTGCTGAGATGAGGGGAAGAAACTGCATCCCATTGATGCGACCCAGGAAGAACAGAATGGGCCATGACCCACATCTGCTGCAAGGCAGACTAAAGCTTTTGTACTGAGGAGAAATCAACTGATTTTGACGGAGCTGGGGATTTTTTCGTTTTGTTTTCTAATTGTCTCTTCACTGTTTTTCCTAATTCATACTTGATTATTATTTTATGGACTTTTTATATACAATTTTAAAATATATATATCCACTTATGCTTTGTATGTTGCTCTTATAGTTAGAGCCTTTCCAATTATCTGATAAATGTTCACCAATATTTCACATTAGTTTTTACCTTTTATATGTATCATTTAAAATTGGGTAAGAAAGATATAAAATAACTAGAGTATACAATATCCTGGCTGAAGCACTTACATATTTGAATACATATTGAGATGTTAAGGATTTATCAGTTGAAGTGATCTGTAAGCATTCTCCTTAGGTTAGGCCGTTTTCCTATCTCGAAGACACAATACCTGACACCTATAATTTTAAAGAGGTGTTGAACTTGATTCCTGGACTTGGAAGATTCTGTCATGGTTAGATGGCTCCAAGACAGAAATCTTGTAGTTCAACAATGTGACCACACAACCATGTTTCACTAGGAAGAAGTCCAAAGGGACTGTGCCAGAGAGGAAGGAGACAGAACCACACAAAGTACCCAAGGTTATGCCTCTGTGACCCACTCACACATAACCAGAATGTGCTTCATTTATCTGCTAGACATTTCTCAATCCAATCAAGTGGACATGTCACAATTTTACACACTCCCTTCTCCTTTCCTAACAGCAATCTGAGAATACTTTGAAGAACTTTCCATTCATTATTGAGTAGCACTGGCTGAACTCTAGATAGGCAATCCTAACACCTATGCTGTGGTTACTAGAGCCAATAATGAGACTTAGCCAGTGGGTTTATGCAATTCCTTGGTCACAGAGCTGAGTCAGTAGCATATTAACCCAGGGATTTGTTTGATGTTTTGCTGAGGCAATGCCCTCTTCAGTAGTAGCAAATAAGGAAGCCACAGCTATAGACGTTGCTTGTAACCATCTCACAGTAACACAGGATATATCATGTAGCAACCTGAGAACTAAACCAATGAAAAGAAGAGAGGATCAAGTGAATGGCAGATAGACAATCTGGTCTTAACTGCATTTAATTTTTTTTTCATTTGTTTCAATAGCATCAACTCATAATTCATCCTGATCATCTTAAGCAGTTTTAATTTTCTTTTATGGACTTTTCTTTTCTTTTATGTAACAGCATACAGTCTTAATTTCACTGAGTATATGTACTGTTTATATTTGTCTGTTGTGAGGGAGGGTCTCACTGTGTTCCTCAGACTGATCTCAAACTCCTGACCTTGAGTGATCTCCCTGATTGAGTCTCATGAGTGCATTACAGGCATGTGCCACCATGCTAGGCTGAACAGTTTTCTTAAAATAATGTGAGGCAAGGAATACCTTTATAAAGATTCTAGACTCTAAATTCTATGAAATATTTACACTGATAAAAGAAAGAAATGCATTCTTCGATGTTAAATGTAAAACTCCTTAGGTTTCTATAGGATGTAGACACCCAGCTATAGATGGGCCACTGTTTCTGTACACTTTCAAGATACATATTATTTTATCATAAGGACCCTTCTACAGAAAATATACATCTACAATAAGAATTCACTCTCAATTTTAGAAAACTAAATTTAAATAAAACAGATAGATTCCAACTGAGTAATAATAAACCACAAAGGTAAGCTATCTCTCTCTGTTAATAAAGCAATCCCAAAGCAAGCTTCTGAACTCTAATTCCATCTTCATTATTTTTATTTAGAAATGTTACTTCTTTCTAGACAATGAAGGTTTCTGAATGTTAATGTATTAGCCCCATTAATTCAAATATTTATTCTGAAAGCGTTTGTGGCTTCTTTACTGTGTTTCATTTCCTTTGAGATATGATAGGACGTAACTATTCTGTAAGTGGAGCCTGATGCTGTAAGGCAGTTAAGTATTCTCATGCTTGTCCTTGGGATGTGCTTTCATACTAGAAGGAGTTTTATGGCAAGACAAGTCCAGCTGCAGTATGACAGACAAGAAGCTCTTGACTCTTCCTTTACCTGTGCTGACAAGAAGCAGGCATCGTGTGGCTCTCAGCTATGATGACACTCTCATGCTCTCCCCGTTTCGTCTTCTTGACCTTCCTCTCCTCCCAGAATTCAGTGAGAAACCTGCTTGGTCATTAGTGAACATCCTTATCTGTGACTCCGACATTAGTGGATATTCTTCTCCTGAACTCTGACAGGAAGTCCAGTTCAGTTGTCAGCCATGGTCCCCTCCTTCCACTCCCACCTCTGTTGCCATTTCTTTGAAGAAGTGGCAGGGAAATCACTCATAATGTGGCAAAGGTGAGGGGGAGATGCCCAGCCTCCTCTAAGCCCTAATTATCTGTTGTGAACACAGTTAGCCATCCTGAAGAGTCCCTGATTTCAGCTACACTATTTCCCTGAAAAAGTGATAACTGTCAACTAGACCCCTTGCTTCTCCCCGTTTCCTTGAATTTCCTTCATGACAGTTACATCTGTCCTGAATCCTCTGCATCTGAATGGATCAATCCTAAGCTTGTACCTGAAACATAAGCTATACTTTCCTCACATTTCTCAGGTGAGTGTAGCAGGGCTCCCTTTGGTGCACTAACATACAGCTCCTATTAAAGCCTCACCTTGTTTGAGATTTATTTCTCTGGTCCTGTGACTTGAAGGGTCGTATAAACCTACTCAGGATTCTTATTCTGAGTACTGTGGATAGATGAGTTATTTTAAAAGAAAGAACATTGAACATTGTGGCTTTTAGCCTCAGTTATAGTTTGTGTCTAGATGTTCCCCAAAGCTTCATGCAGTCATGGGGGGTGGTGCTTTTCAGAGGTGGTTGGATCTAGAGTTTGTGGTTGATTCATGGATTAAGGGTGTGAGTGCCACACCCACCACAGGGAGGGCAGCCTTCATACATAATACAAGGGACAAAAAGAAAATATAAGGAACAGAAAGAATGCAGGCTGTCTCTCTCTCTCTCTCTCTCTCTCTCTCTCCTCTCTCTCTCTCTCTCTCTCTATCTCTATCTCTCTCTCTTTCTCTCTCTCTCTCTTGTTGCAATTGCTGTCTTCCACCACCATGAACTAAGCCCCTCTCCATGAGCCTCCCTGCCTTGGAGCCAGATGATTATGGACTGAAACCTGTAAGCTAAGTAAACCTTTCCTCCTTTAACTCTTGAGTGTTGGGTATTTTGTCTCAGCAATAAGAGAAAGATAACAAAGACAGCCCCAAAGAGCCCCAGAGACCAGCAGCAACAAAGATCAGCAACAGAAAGCAGCCTCCAGAGAGGTGACCAGTCTTGTTTGGCACAAGCCAACACTAAACAGCACTTGACTGTGTTAACTCAGGGCATTCAGTTTAACTGAACTAGGGGCATTTGGCCACCAATAAAGCTGCATTTTCCCAATGCATGGTTTTAATCTATAAGCAAAAGTATCCTCAATGGATTCAGCTCCTTCTAGTTGAAGAACTAAGGCTCACATTGGTTTGCTGGCTGTGACCCAGGGGTCCCTCCCAAGTAGAGATCACCCATGTTCCTTGCCTACCCTCCATCTTCAAGCAAAACACAGTGTACACAGTCCCCTTCACACTTTATATCTTTGGCTTTCTCTTTTGTTTCCACCCAGAGAAAGTGTTCTTCATATAAGAGTTTTCATACCTCCTCAAGGATTAAACTCAAGTACTCTCCCAGAGTTATAGGACAAGATATCATTGCTTCCAATGGACATTGAGAAAATGCTAGTTCTAAAAAAAAAGAAAAGAAAAGGTTAGTTCTTTCTAACCTTGTTTTTAAAAAGTCCTTTATAAAGTCTGTGTCATTAGCACATTTTGAAGCTTCCTTTGACCTAAGGAAGCTCTCAATTGTTACCTCTCAATTGACCTTGCCCTAGAAATCTTAACCACAGTCCCTTCCAAGGGCTGTTGCTCTGTTTCTCAGGTAATAAGCAAAATTTGGACAAAACCACACAGGTCTAGATTTCATGATCCTTGTGCCTCCTGAATAGCTTATAAATCTTCAAGGGCATGTCAGACTTCATTGAAGAAAGATCAAAACCTATAACTGGGACAAGAGTCCCACTTAAGATAGTATTTCCAAATGCAGCATCTGGTCCAGAACGAGGCAAAAATGGTACTATGAAAGTTGAGATTCATTGCACAGCTTGATTTTCTTGGAAGCCATCCAGTGAACACACTTGTAGGTGTAACCAGATACATCATGGAACTGTGACCTTGAATACTACATATGATCCCTTGCCCTTTCTTTTCCAGTACTGTCCCTGCTTCACAGCAGCCATCAGCTAAACAGCTTGTTCCACTATATCTTTCTATCGTAAGGTCTCTACCCTGGAATCAGCCATCATGAACTGAGTCCCCTGAAGTCATGAAGCGTATTACATTTTTCCTCCTTTAATTTATAGTTATGAGGTATTGTGGCTCCACGATAGCAATACAAACGCAGACACCGAGAGTGTGCACTTCAAGAAACAACCCTCCACCTGTGAAGTGCCTGTTTAGCACCTGCCAAATCTGCACTTGCAGACTTGAGAATAACTCTTTCCTCCATGCTGTGCTCATGGATCCTCACTGTCCAAGAAGCATCCGCCCTCTGTTTCACAGCACAAGAATCTAATTTCAGTGTTGTTCAAATCCATAAAACAAAGTACATGAGACTACAGAAACTCAGTCTTTTAGAACATGTTCATTAAAGTAGCGCAGTCAGATATCTGACATAACACACGTGCTTCCTTATGAATGTAGTAAATAAAAATAATGAGCAGAGAATCTAACTGTTGAAATAGTGATGCACATTAATATTCCAAAATATTTTCAAGATTGATATTGTTTATCTGATTTCTATTGGTGGCATATGTTTAGGATACTGTTAATATTGCTGTGTTCCAAAAGCTTACATTCAGAGTAGAAGAAAATATGAACTTTTAATTAAATATTACTCAAATGACGTCTTTTTTTTAACCCACAGAGTCACTTAATCCTATCTGTGACTCCAGGCTACAGTTCCAGCATAAAACAAAAAGCCAACATTTTCTTACTCAAAAGTGTTGGGAAAGAATAAAGAAGAAAAAAGTCATTGTTGCCTCTTCATGAAAGAACAAATTTAAATTGAGTTTGTAAACGGTTTCTGAGTACTATATGGAGAACAATTGTTGAGAGAAGTGTTAAAGAACAAAATGCTTAGAGAAAAATTAAAAACTAGGCAGAAGAATTCTTCTACTAAAGCATATTGCAGCCTTACAATAGGGTTTCAACTGCTCCCAGAGGAACCCTGGTTCAATTATTTAGACTTGTGTTTGATCTAGTTTAGCTAACCTACTTCTTGCAAGCATGGGCGGGAAGGAGGGGAAATATGCAAGGGACCAGATTGCTCCATAGAGCACTTTTGTGATAATGCAAAATACATAACCTGTTCATCAAAGATTACTACACAGCAAGATTCCTAAGCAGTAGTAAATATTTAAAGCTCAGATGAAAACAGAATTAGAAGCAAGAATTAAATCGTCTAATCCTTTCACCTGCTCAGATGCAAAGGGAAGGTTTAATGAGAGAAACCCTTGGATATTTGCTGATGCCACATTTGTGAGCTCCCCTCCATTACTAAACACATGGAGAGAGTAATTTTTCATATTGACATTCACTTTTGAAAGCAGTTTCATGTGTTAAATCCAACAAATGTAAAGAACCCATTATCTTAAAGGAGATGAACGGCAATAAGCTGATTTGTGTCATGAGAATAATTTCACCCTAGCAAACGTCTTCTGCATATCCTCGGCAAAGCCTTTTCTAAAAATAAACCTTAAGGAAATAACCACAATTACCCCTTTTCAACATGAAGAACTCTTCAAAATACTATATATGAAACTGAATTTGACTAGTGCAGGTTTCATTTTATCTATCTTCTCTCACAGGTTAAATTGCCATTTAATTTTACAAATTGTTTCTGAAAACAGGCCTTGATTTCATAGAAACAGGGCATAAAGTAATGCATTTAGCAATGCCTTAAAAGGCAGCATTAATAAGTCACTCGCAGAACTTGACTTTGGTCTCTCAGTTTGCTAAGAAACTGGTCAGACACCGTTATGGTTTGGATCTGACTTTGCTCTCTTCAAAGGTTCATGTGTTCAGAGAAAGGGCATCTGGGAGATGATCATGAAGACTTTAAATTCTTCCCTAAATTTATTCATTGGTGGGTCCCTAACTGTACACCAATACTGGCAGGTGATGGAGACTTAGGAAGGGAATCCTAGATGAAGGAATGAATAATGGGAGCATGACTTTGGAGACCAGATCCTGTCTGCCCTGTCCTTGGGGCTCAAGCTTTCTGACTGAGCCACCATGAGGTGAGAAGTTTCACTGTGCTCCACTCTTCCTCTAAGGTGCTCTGCTTCCTTGCAGGCTTGGAAACAGCAGAGCAGAGCACTAGGGTCTGAAACATTTGAAACCATGAGGCAAAATACACTTTGCTTCCTTGAAGCTGTTTTCCTCGGGTATTTTGGTATAGCAACATAAAGCTGAATGACACAGATGATGATCATCCAGCTCTAACTGACCTCCAGGATTCACAACAACTCATGTAGGAAAGGGTGCAGGATCAGGAGTACTCAATTTAATTCTTCAGTTTACAAATTAATTTTGAACAAGTGACATCCACCTTGATGCCCAGTTACGCATCTGCAAAGTGAAGCTAATAATCTCATTTAAAGGGCTGTCCATAAGTATCTAATGAAATAATATATTTGAATAGACTTGAAATATATGGGTTTGATTTTTAACCAGACTTAAAAACAGCAAAACAGAAAAAAATAATTTCAAAAAATAGTAGGAAATTAACATTAGTTAACGTGTTGCATATTGTTAGAAGTAGTTGTTCAGGTTTCAAGATCCAGGCACAAAAAATGGTCAAAGAGTCATTGTTTGATTGTTTAACTAGAGTTTTAAAATCCATTTTGTTTTAACTGTAGTTTCTTTTTCTTTTTCTTTTTTTCCCCTTGGGGATCAAACTCATGACCTCATGCTTACCAGACAAGCACTTGAGCTACTGAGCTAAATTCCTGGCCCTAATTTTAGTTTCTATAAAGGAACTTTATTGTATATAACTGATACATAAAAATTGCACATGGAAGTTGATTGTCATTTAGAAAATTACTTTCATTCTCTTTATCCAACTTTTCAAATAAGTGTTTGAAGCAAGACAAATTTTAGCGGATTAGCACACAATTCAGTCAAAGCATCATATATTACACATAAAAAGCAATATACTAGACTTTGTTGGTGTGCTTCTGAGGATATGTAACTCAGTATACAGCAAAAGAAGTGAAACAATAGATTAACAACATGAGGTTTGCTTGACTTAGGTAATTTTTCTACCCAAGTATATGCATCAGTGTAATCATTATATAAAACACCCATCATTATACTATCAAAACCAATCAAGAGCCTTTTGTAAGTGTTCAATTATTAAGTAAATGTTTAAGAAGATCTTATCTACATGATGCTGGCCTAGGAATACTAATATTCTCAGTAAATATTTAATGAATCAGTGAATAACTTCCCTTAATCAATATGAAGGTCTATTTAAATTTTACCCAACTGCTTTATAGAACTGAAATCACTCAGGCAATTTCTTGATTTTGCAGATGGCAACTGCTTACTAAAGGCAAGACATCCACAAATAAGTATTTTATACCTTTAAGAAGTTGTCGCCAGTCCTATTACAATGGAAATGTTACGCAGAGACACATCTCTCCTCATTTTAATCCACCTGAAAATATATATTATAGAAGAAATATCTTCATAAATATCTGAAATCTAATATAATATGTACAAGCATGTTATCTTGTTTATTACTAAATGAGAAAATGTTTTCTGTTTAACAATTTAGCTCTAAATAATTAGTCTCAAAGAGGTTGTGATTTAGAAATGTTGCCCACAACTCCCATTAACTTTAATTGTTTATAGAATATTCAGGAAGTAAAGAAAGCATTTCAAAATTAAATTTAGAGTAAATTCCCAAATTACAGGCTCTTCCTGACCTGGCTTTCCTTCTGAAATCATTCCATCATCCACACAATTTTTCTGTGACCGTTTTCACATTGCTAACTTTTATAGTATTTTTAAGGCATTGCATCTTTATCTTTTCAGAGTTCTGCGTATTTAGAACTCTAAAATCACTTCTGAATGGCTAATTATTTCCCAGTTGCCTATTCCTAAATTAGTCTTTACCATTACCATTATGTGGTTGTTTCTCCAGCTCATTCTGCTTTTTCTGGAGTTTCACTATTTGTGTTCATACTTCCTGATCCTTCCCCAAGTGAGCTATTCACCATATACTAATAACTGAGTAGAAACACCTATTGCCTTTGTATAGCATTTCCAAAGAGACACTTGAATTTTTTTCATATGATATTCTTTAAACATTACACAAAAAAGGTACACTGAAACCTGCACTTTTACTTGGGATATTATCCAATGAAACTATCTGAATGTGACAACATGTTATTGTAAAAGAGATACAGAGAATGGGGTAAGAGGGAGAAATGTGTTACCTGCCATAAAAAACAGTCTCTTCACTCAAAATTTCATGGTGTATTTGCATTCTGTTTAATGAAATTCACAGGCATTTCAGCTCAATGCTAGAGCCTCAACTTCTCTGAAGCCATAAATTATTTCAAAACATAGAAAAGTGTACAGTAAAATTTGGTTCATTTCCTCATTTATGAAGTTTTCACATTTTGCACTGACTGCATTTCTTGTTGCTGTGTACCAAATTACCAACAGCTGAACAATATAGATTTATTATCTCACAATTTCTGTAGCAGTCTGATGCAGTCTGATCAGGTTCTTGCTCAGCCTGTGGGTTGGATTTCAGTCTACTCTGGGAGGCTTTCAGGACAGTCAATGTAATTCCAAGCTCATTTTTATTGTAGGAAAATATCAGTCTCTGATTATAGGACTGAGGCCCCCAATTTTTTGTTGGTCTGTTGGGCAGGAGCTCCCTTAACAAACAGATCAGCCTCACCTTTTACCAGATGCCAGCAAGGGTGTGCTGAATCCTTCTTGTATCTTAATTGCCTTGGTGTGTTAGTCAGCTTTCTGTTGCTGTGACAAAATACCAGAGAAAATCAACTGACAAGGAAGAAAGGTTTATTTTCTTTCAATTTCAAAGGCATCAGTCCACAGCCTGGGCCTATGATGATGCAGGACACCACTGACGATGAGGAACTTGTGCCTCAGTAAAGCTATTTCTTTCATGGTGGCCAGGAAGCAAAAGAAATCAGAGGAAGGGCTGAGTTTCCAGTGTTCTCTTCAAGAGCACAACACAATGCACTGCTTCTCCAATAGTGCCCCACTTTCCGTAAGCTTGAACCAGGCCCTACTAGTGCCATGAGCTGCTGACCAACCCTTTGGCATGCTGGATCAGTTAAATAAAAGCCATAATACTTTCTTCCTTTTTTTCTGACTCTTAGATTTTAAGGGCGCAAGTGATTCAGTGGATTATTCGATGGGCTTAGACAATCTTTCTTTTCCAAGTCAAAGCTTTGGACCTAGATTCTCTCACAGTCTGTCAGGAATCACAGAAATGATCTCAGAATTCTGCCTGCCACACAGCTATTTCTTAATTAATATATTGCAAAAATAAAAAAATATGCTACATTGTGGTCAAAGTAAAATAATTCAGTATAGATCAACATGAATAAATCATTTAAAATAAGTAAAAAACATTTAAGATGCTTTGGATAAGGCATTTTCATTCAAGTAAATTTAATATCTGTATTCTCTCTCTTCCTGCCTTTTGCCCTCTTTCTCTCTCCTGGACAGGCATGAATCAGAAGGTGAATAAATTTACTGAATTAGTTAAAATAGGTAATATAGTTTTCAATGTTTCTTCAATTATATATTATGAAGACAGAAGGTCTTCAAATATTTTTCTAATAAATAAAAAATAAGAATAAAAGTAATAAATATAAATTGCTACATCTGAATTATATAAATAGATAAATATACAATGCTTAGCAATAGATCCTCAGTAAATATTAATTCACTTCTCTATTTCCTGATTGAAAATACTTAATATATCAAAGGTATAATTTCTCTTGCTTCACATTTTGTCACATTTTCCTTTAATTAAAATGATTTCTTTTCTTCAATGGGTTTGCCTACATTATTTTATTTTAAGATCCCAAATATGCTTTCAAAAATAAAGTTATCACACTATAACAATATAATAACCCCCTTGTAAACTAGGTGATCAATTTGGTTCGTGTTTTTAAAATGATTTCTCACATTCAACTTAATTTGATAGACTTTTTCATATTAAACTAAACATTTATTCACAAAATGGTTAGATTAGATTTAAAGCTTTGGTTACTAATAGTGATGAAGATAGCCAAAACAATGGTAATTAAAGCATATAATACCTTTAAATATAAATATTTTGTAGTAGAAAATAGTCTGCAGTTTTGGGTATCTTCTAGTTAGGAAATGATCAATTCTTCCAAGGACACTGGGTGGGAATATGTGCCCTAAAACTGACGATTTTAGCACTATGCAAGAAACCACGTGCAAAATGTTATCTGTGCACTTACACAACTGACCAAGCTAATAAGCAGTGGGGGTAGCTATTAAATTAAAAGAACTATTCGCTTTCTGTTACCATGCAATGCTTCCATTAGATTTATGGCACAGCAGCATCATTCTCATCCATGTTCTTCTTCTGGAATCAGCATTTCCGTTTTAACATCCTATTCAACCACTAATACTCCATTACGAAGTAACGTATTGGTTGCAGCTGGTCCTTTTGCAGGTAGTAAAATTAGCAGCATTTTTTTCTAAGTGATGACCAAATTTAGCCCCTTTGAAGGATTCCCTTGGATAGCTTCATTCGCCTAGTTTGCTATAGATTCTTTCTATTATACATGATTACACTCACAAGCAAATGAAAACATTTAAAGTCTCTTAAAAATTATACTTATTAATGAGAGCTGCAGCCAGGCTCCAAGCATTTGTGTTTCTATGCACCTTATTTCAAAATCTAATTTGTCTCCTCTCAATATGACAACCAATTTACTGGCAAATAAATCATCCGAAATATTAAGAAAGCTTTATACAATATAAAAAACAGCAACCTATGAAGTATATTGTTTCAATAACATCTAATTGATTATTTGAAATAAATGTGTCATTAGTAGAGTGATATGGAAATATGAATACATGAAAAAATTACAAAAGCATCGCGAGACACGGTTCTTAGCTTAAGAGTTTGTATCAAACACAGAATGGAGAAAATAATTTGGCTAACATTTCAGTTTGTTATTATTCCACATGGCTAGACATGAGTAAGAAGGATTCTGTGGACAATAGAACAAAAAAGGAGAAACAAGAAAAATTACTGAAAAGAGATTCAACTGTGTTGGCTTATTAATACACTAATAATCATCTATTTGTATCTTTAGGAGGTTAAAAATAGGACATTGTAGTCATTTATGGGATGAATATTTTCTAACCACTGCTATCCAGTAGGAAGTGTATGCAGCACTGAAAAGAAATTTATCAATATCAAAGTGGTTAAAAATAATAATGCTTTGTGTTGTATGTTGGACCAATAATTGTCAAGTATTTTGCCACTGTTTCCTTTCTTTTCAAAACCTCTCTTAAATACACAGAAAGTGCTTGTTTTAGACATACTCTACCCATGAAAGAACAACTTTCTAAATGCACTCATATTTCTGCCTATGTGTGGAATGGGAGCAGTTATACTGCCAAGTCACAGCATGGTTAGAATGACCTAAACAAATACATGCAAGTGCTTAGAACAGTTCTCTGTGTATCGTAAGCACTGCGTCAGAGTTTAAGTGTTATCATAAGATCATATAAGAATGTACAGGACTGTGTTAAAAACAGGACAGTAATTTGATTTATTTAGATAAATCCTTAGCAAAAAGTCTAAGCCTCAAAATATTAATATTATCAATATGCAGCAGAGATGGGAGTACAGGTGAATTACAAGCTCTGACCAGCCTCTTAGTATTCTCAAGATTTTTCAAGTTTTATAAAATTACTACAAACTCTTTTACAAATGAAAAATAGAATAAATTGAAATTAACAGTAACTTGCTTTATTTGTATAAACTAGGTACCAGTAAATTTGCTTTAAAATAATAGTGTTAGACTTACACAAAGAATTTTTTTTAAAGAGCTACAACAATTTATTAGAGGTAAGGGTAGAATATACTCAAGAGTGGGAAGCAGGTAATCAGAGAAATGAGGCACCCACTGAGCACTAAGCAAATTCCCTTCCGCAAATCACCTAGCCCTCCATTTGCTTAAGTTTATTTTTCTAACACACTATATAAGATGACATTTTCCTCATTATCAGGTACATTTCAGAATGAAATTGTATGCATTTCAAAAATAAAGAGTCTTCTTTCTGAAATTCATTTGGAAAATAAATATATATTCTTTGTTACAACTCATTTCCCCTCAGGTAATACAGAGATGAAGAAAGTTCTATTATTGCCAGACTTCAAGATTAATATCTGACTAGCTATGGATATTCCACAAATAACTCTAATAAACTGAAATGAAAAAAGCATGGCTGATAGCATCTTTAGCTCACCTTTGAAATACATGCCAAGCCAAGATGAGTTCATATCCAATGTGTTGGAGCAGCCATGAAACAAAAGAGATCTAAATTTAACAAATACATATTCACTGTGTGATCAGTTTCCTCAGTCTACACCACACCAAAAGATACTGTTTAGGACTATCCAAGAGACAAACAATCTAGCTTCCTTCTCCCAGGAATCCTACAATATGGAAAATTAGGGCTGAATTTTTTAGTAAGGAAACAAGACAGGAGAAAGAGTAAGCATATGGCCTAAGAGATAGCTCTGTTCTTAGAACATACACCAAGTATCCTGATAATCTACCCAACTTTAGATGATTTTCATGATACCTGATGTAATTTACTGTAACACATTTTTATTTCGTATGTGCTTCATGTATATGACTATTATAATGCCCTATTCACATTCATGAATTAGAACACTATTTTTCTATAAAATATATGGCTAATAGCTAGAGTAATTGTGTTGAAAGCCAGTGAATGATGGCTTACCTGCACAATGTCTCTTTTATGGCGCTACTTCAATTTCCACTTTTGAAGATTAACTTTAGATACATAGATTCAAACATCTTAACCCTGAGAGACAGGGCAAGACATACTTTTTCCCATGAAACCTTAGAGTGAGCAATACATAATCTAGGTGGGCAGGACAGTCTGGGACATTTTTTTTAAGCAACGATCTTCAAATTTTTAATACTGTAGTATATTTTGCTCATAAATTCAGAATGAATGCAGATTAACTTTGAGCCACACACTAGCTATGTGGAGTGGGTGTTATATTAAAAACCTATTTACAAAAGAGGAAAAAAGCACGCTTCCTATACCTATTCATGTTCACGGATTTCAATGCAATTATTAGGATTATAGTCATGACATTGGGCAAGCATCTAAGTGGCTATATTTCATTTAAAGTGAGCCATATAATGTAAATATACTGTTGTTGTTATAAACAGGAACCACCTAAGTACAGAGTCTCATTAGGCACAATATCTAGCTGCTTTACTCAGAATTTTCCCAAACTCTCTTCTATGTCTTCTCCATGTCCTTAGGCTTATTAACAGCAGGACTAATCCAGTCTCCCAGGAACCCATGCCATATGCCATGTTATCTCAAAGTTTCTGGCTTGTGCATAGCTACTCCATCTCCCTCCCTATTCTTCCTTCTATTGTAACATAAAATTCACACACTTCCAACCTCGGTTCAGGCATTGTTCCTCAGACCAGTGCTTCATGTTGTAGTCTGGATGGTTGCTTTCTCTCAGCTTCCTATGCAACCCTGTGCTTTCTTCACCACTGTGGAATTCACTCGTGCATGTATTCATCTCCTAATTCATTATTCACCAAACTGTTTCTATGCACCAGGTGCTGTTCAGAAGATGCAGTAGAAAACAAGACAGATAAGTTTATTGTTTCTGTGGAACTAGTGGAAGAAGGCATCAAATGAACAATAAAAAGAATCAATGAGTAATATTATTAAAATTAAGATAATATAAATAAATTTAAATAAGAGGGCACTGGAATACTATAAAATACAAACAGATTAAGAATTGTATGAAAGCTATGATCTGGAAAGGCTAATCAAGAATATACTTGTACTAAAAGATTTGGGGGATTGAGATCCAAGTAGACATTTGAAAAGGCAGGCGAAGAACAGTCTACTGAAATCAGCTCAAAGGCTTTCAAGGAACAACAGCTTGCAAAAACAAGAATCAAAACCATCATGACAGATGAAGCTCTATGATCAAGTATGCACCTAGTACGAGAAAAGTCTGTATGTGCAGTAGCCAAATTGCACAATATATACTGAAATTTTAATTTTATTTTTAGACAAGTGGGATGATATGGGACCATTTTTTTTAACTTTTAAATTTTTTTTTTTTATTTTTACCTTTTTTATCGGTACCAGGAATCAAACTCACGACCACCTGCTTGCAAGGCAGGTGCTTATGCCGCTGAGCTAAATCTCCAGTCCCCTATAGGATCATTTTTAAAAAGGAAATAGTGAATCCTGGGAACTGGGCTCCAGAGGAGGTGAGTTCCTGCTCACCATCCCGAGCCCTGGGAGAGTTTAAGATCATCACTCTTAGCGGTCCTTAGTGGGACCTGCCCAGCTTCCAGTCACACTAGACTGGGCTCTGCAGGTTATGGGCCTGCCTGTGCCATGCCCAATGGCCTTTCTTTAATCCAGGGAACTGGGCTGCCAGAGGAGGTGAGTTCCTGCACACCATCCCAAACCCTACGGGAGTCTAAGATCTTCACTCCCAGTGGTCAACAACATGCCCAGCTTCTGGCCACACTAGACTGGGCTCTGTAGGTTTCGGCCCTGCCTGGGCCACACACAGTGACCTTCTTTCAATCAAGGGAACTGAGATGCCAGAGGAGGTGAATTCCTGCACACCATCCCAAGCCCCAGGAGAGTTTAAGATCATCACTCTCAGTGGTCAAGGACCCACCCAGCATCCAGCCACACTAAACTGGGCTCTGCAGGTTTTGGGCCTGCCTTGGCCATGCCTAGTGACCTTCTTTCAATCTGGAGAACTGGGCTGCCAGAGGTGAGTTCCTGCACACTGGCAGGGGTCCTGGGAGAACTTAAAATCATCACTTCCGTGGTCAAGATCCTGCATAGGTTCTAGCCACACTAGGCTAGGCTTGGGAGGTTTTGTGGCCCGACTAGATTACACTCAGTGACCTTCTTCAATCAGGGGAGTTGAGTGCATGTGAAGTGAGTTCCAGTGCATTGGTCCTTGCCCATGGAGAGCTTTGGACCATCATCCACAGTGGTTAGGTGCCTGTCCACTTCCTGGAACACTAGAGGTGGCATAAGAGGTCCTGTGGGCCTGACTGAACCATGCTCAGCAGCCTCCTTTCAACCCCAGGAGCTGAGGGCATAGAAGAGGATTTCCAATACACCCAGGGGAAGCTTTGGAACAACACTTGAAACACAGAAATATAGGCAAATGACAAAATGAAAAACCCAAATGCAATCTCAAACCTCCAGCCCATCCCAAAAAAAGCCTACAAGCTATGTACATGGAAGAAAATATATGCCGTACGCTTGAAATACCTGAAATAATAGCGACTGAAATAAAGAACCAACTCCAGGAAGCTTTAAAGGAATTCAAACTAGAGTCTTTCAGGTAAAAGAAGAAATGATAAAAGTAATGAAAGAGATGCTGAACACATCTAAAGAAGACACAATTTAAAAATTAGAGGAACCAAAAAAAAAAAAAAGACAGAATCCCAGGATGAACAATTTAAGAAACAGAGTATGTGAAGCAGATTCAAAGAGATATACAGGAAATCAAAAATTCCATCGAAACTTGAAAAACTAGCTAAACGAAAGTGAAGACAGAATTTCAGACCACAAAGACAAGATTGCAGCTAGTGAACAGGAAAGGAAATATCTTTGAAAAATAACAAGGAATCAGGAAATAGCAATTCAACAGTTGCAAGACAATGCAAAAAAAAAAACAACATAAATTGATAGTGATAAATAAAAAAGAAGGGGACAACACAAATGATATCAAGAGGCTACTCACAGAAGTAATAGCTGAAAATTTCCCAAACATGACAATGGAAACTGAAATACAGATTAGTGAAGCATATGGAACTCCCAAAGGCCATAACCAAAATAAAACTACACCCAGACATATAATAATCACCATCCCAGAAAACCAACATAAAAATGGAATATTAGAAGCTGTGAAAGAGAAAAGACAGATCACCTGCAAAGGAAAACCTATCAGAATCACAGCAGACTTCTCAACACAAAGAATGAAGTCAAGAAGGCCATGAGGTGAAGTATTTCAGATCCTAAAGGAAAGTGATTTCCAGCCTAGACTGATGCACCCTGCAAAACTATCCTTCAAATTGGATGGAGAAATAAGATACTTCCATGACAAAGAATAGCTGAAGAACTTTATGATCACCAAGCCAACCCTCCAAAGAACACTGAAAGACAGTCTAGATACACATAGGAAAAATACCACTAAGCAAGGTAGATAACTAAACAGAATGGAAAGATAAAGATGCAACAGCAGAAAGATACCATGTCAACAATAAACCAATATATAACAGTTATAAATATTAATGTAAATGGTCTCAATGCAACAATTAACAGAAACAGACTGGCAAAATGGATCAAGAAACAACATCCAACTATATTCTGTCAGCAAGAAACCCATCTAACCCAAAAGGAAACTCACAGACGGAAAGTCAAAGGATTGAAAACAATACTTCATGCAACAGGAATGTAAAAAAAAGCTGGGGTAACTATTCTGTTTGCAGATAATGTGAACTTCAAACCAAGAATGATCCTAAGAGATAAAATGGTTACTACATACTACATACCGTTAGGGGAAAACTTCAAGAGGAAGAGATTACTATCTTAAATATATGCACCAAATTACAGAGCACCCAGTTATACAAAGCAAGTGTTAATAGAATTGAAAAATCAGATTAGCAATAACACAATTATAATAGGAGACCTTGTTACACCATTGACACCAAGGGACAGATCAACCACACAGAAAATCAGCAAAGAAATAACAGAACTGAATCACCCCTGTGATCAAATGGACTTGATAGACATATACAGAGTGTTACATCCAACAACATCAGAATATACATTCTTCTCAACAGTACATGGGACAGTCTCTAAAATAGACCATATATTAGCTCACAGAACATATTTAAGTAAATGCAAAAAATTGAAATTATCCTATGCATGTTATCAGATCATAGTGCCATGAAACTAGAAATTAATGACAAAAGAAACAGCAAAAACCCACATACACATGAAAATTCAATAATACACTCTTGAGCAATCAGTGGGTCACAGAGGAAATTAAAGAAGAAATTAAACAATATCTACAAGCAAACTAAAATACAAATACAACTTACTGGAATCTGTGGGATGCAATGAAAGCAGTGCTCAGAGGAAAATTCGCTGCACTGAGTTCCCACATCAGGAAAACCGAACGAATACAAATAAACAACCTGTTGCTATATCTCAAACATCAAGAAAAAGAAGAGCAAGTCAAGCCCAAAGCCAAAAGAATGGAGGAAATTATAAAAATAACAGCAGAAATTAATACAATATAGACTAAGAAAACAATCCAAAGAATCAATGAATCAAAGAGTTGGCTCGTTGAAACAATAAATAAAATCGATAAGCCCCTAGCCAACCTTATTTAAAAAAGGAAAGAAACAGCTCAAATTCATGGTATAAGGAATGAAAAAGGTGAAATCACTATAGACTCTGTGGAAATACAGAAGGTCATTAACACCTATTTCAAAAACTTCTATTCTCATAGGTTCAATAACACAGAAGATAGGGAAAGATACTTAGAAACATATGAAGTACGAAAACTGGGTCAAGAAGATGTAAAATGGCTGAATAACCAAATTTCTATTAATAAAATTGAAAATGTACTTACAAAGATCCCAAGCCCAGATGGATTAACTGTGGAATTCTACAAGAAATAGAAAGAATACATAATGCCTACACTCCTCAAACTCTTTAATGAAATTGAAAGGGAAGCAATTCTTCCTAAGTCATTCCTGGAAGCAAATATTACTCTATATCAAAATCTGAGAAAGACCCAAGTAAGAAAGAGAACTACAGGCCAATCTCCCTAATGAACACAGATGCAAAAATCCTCAATAAAATACTGACAAACAGGATGCAGCAAATGATCAAGAAGATTATACACCATGACCAAGTGGGATTCATCCCAGGCATGCAGGGCTGGTTCAACATGCTTAAGGCAATAAATGTAATCCACCACATCAATAAAGCCAAAAGTATGACTCATATGATCATCTCTATAGATGCCAAAAAGCTTTTGATAAGGTCCAACACTCATTCACACTAAGAACCTTACAGAAAATTGGAATAGATGATCTCTACCTCAGTATGATAAAGGCCATCTACGACAAACCAACATCGAAAATCACATTAAATGGCCCAAAACTGAACGTCTTTACCTTACAATCAGGCACAAGACAAGGATGTCCCTTATCACCGCTCCTATTTAATATAGTATTAGAATAGTAGCCAGAGCAATAAAACACAAGAGAAAAATAAAAGGGGTAAAGATAGGAAAAGAGGAAGTTAAATTATCAGTATTTGCAGATGACATGATACTCTACATAGAAGATCCCCAAAATTCCATTGAAATACTCCTAGATATAATAAATAAATTCAGCAATGTAGCTGGGTACAAAATCAATACTCAAAAATCAATAGCATTTCCAAACACTAAAAACAAAATCACTGAGAGAGAAATAAAAGAAGCCATACTCTTCACACTAACATCCAAAAAATGAAATACTTGGGAATTAATCTCACAAAAGAAGTAAAAGATTTATACAGGGGCAATGATAATACCCTGAGAAAAGAAACTGAAGAGGATCTCAGAAAATGGAGAGACATCCCCTGCTCATGCATAGGAAGAATAAATATTGTGAAAATGGCCATTCTCTCAAAATTGTTATACAGATTCAATGCAATCCCAATGGAAATATAATCAACATACCTCCTAGATCTAGAGAAATTGATCCTAAGATTCATTAGGAACCAGAAGACACCTAGAATAGCAAAAGCAATTCTGAGCAGCAAAGGCAAGGCAGAGGCATCACAAGCCCTGACTTGAAGTTATACTACAAAGCAACTGTAGTAAAATCAACATGGTACTGGAATAAAAACAGAGCCAAAGATCATGGAATAAATTAGAAGATACAGCCATGGCTATCAACACACTCAACCACCTTATCTTTGATAAAGGGGCCAAACACGTTCACTGGAAGAATGACAGTCTCTTTAATAAATGGTGCTGGAAAAACTGACCCTCCACATGCCAAAAACTAAAACTAGACCTATGCCTATCACCATGAACTAAATTAAAATCTAAATGGATCAAAGATCTGAATATTAAAACAGAAAAACTAAATCTGTTGGAAGACAAATGAGGTAAAAATCTTAAAGACATAGGATAGGTAGAGAACTCATGAACAGGAATCAAACCGCACGGGAAATACTTTACAGATTCAATAGCTGGGATTACATCTTAATAAAATATTTCTGCACGTCAAAAGAAATCTCTAGCATAGTGAAAAGAAAACACACAAACTGGGAAAAAATCTTAGTGAATTGTCTCTCAGACAAAGGACTTCTATCTAAAATATATAAAGAATTTTAAAAAATCAGACCCCCAAAATTAAAGACCCAATCCAAAAATAGGCATCTGAGATGAGTACATAGGTCTCAGATGAAGAAATGCAAATGGCAAATAAATACATGAAAAAATGTTCATCATAATTATTCATTAGAGAAATGCAAATTAAAGCCACACTGAGATTCCATGTCACTCCTGAAAGAATGGCCAGGATCAAGAAAACTACCAACAACAAATGCTGGAGAGGCTGTGGGGAAAAGGGAACTCTCCCGCAGTGTTGGTGGGAGTATAGACTGGTGCAACCATTGTGGAGGTCAGTCTGGAGATTTCTCAAAAAGATGGGATTGGAAGTCACATTTGATCCAGCTATTCCACTTCTACGCATGTTCCCAGAAGAACTGAGAACATCATACCACAGTGATAAATGTGCACCCATGTTTATAGCAGCATAATTTGTAATAGCCAGATCTTGGAAACAATCTAAGTGTCCATCAATGGAGGCATGGATAAAAAAAGCTATGGTATTTTTATACAATAGTGTACTATTCAGCTATAAAAATGATTCCATTGCTATGTTTATAAATAAATAGATGCAACTTAAGACCATATTCACAAGCAAAATAAATCAAACTCATATGTATATATACTGTATAGTCTCCTATTTTAAGAAATGGTAAGAGTGCATAAGAGTTTACAGTAATCCTGATTCTCCATTACATTGCTCTGAAGCCTTATAATGTTTCCATTCATTAGTTGGAATGGTTTTATCTTAGTTTGTTTGATTTTATCATTTGTGATAGTATAAACAAGTATTTTAAAGAAAACAAGACAATAGAATAGCCAGTGCTGATTTTGTATCATCTTACTCTGAAGTCCTACTATGCTTTTGTTTTTCTGTTTCCTTTGGTTCTATCATGTTATATCTTATTGGATATTATTATGTGTGATAGTATAAATAAATTTTCTATTGGAAATGAGATAATATAGTAACCATTGTTCATTTTCTGTCATTTGGTTCTGAATGCCCTGTAATACTTTCATTCTGTTTAATGGTTTTATACTGTTTTGTTATGTTTGATACTACTGTGTATGAAGGTATGCTCAACTATTTCAGGAAAGAGACATATGGTAGCTACTGTTATGTCGGGTTGTCATGTGATAAAATACTGTGTTGCTTAAATTGTTCTGTTCTGATCTGCTTTGTAATGTCCTCTTTTATCTTAATCCCTTTAAAATGAAAAAAATTTTAAAAATGAAATAGTATGATTTTGTTTTAAAAATATTACCATAAGTGTTTCCAGTTAAATTTTCCATACAAGCCTGTTTATTAGTTAAATGTTTTTTTTTCCTGTACTTCGTTTTCCTTTTTTGTTGCATTCCAATATTAAATTTCTTGTCCCTTGATCAAATGTGGTCATCAGTCTTAAAACTTTCATCTTAGCAAACACCTTTTCTCTCTTTTACTAGCTATGTCGGTAACATTATTTGTAGTCTGTGTTTCTTGGGTCCTTTGGTGTTTGATAAATTGTACAGCTACTTCTTAGCTATTTATTGCTTCTCCACCTTCACCAGACTTCTCTGCAGGAAAGGTGTGTTATTCTCCTCCACGGATTTTGGTATTCTTTTGGCCAGTGGAATGTGAGCAGATATTCCACCATGTCCCAGAACAACTTTTAAATATACCTTCGTGCCATGGCTCATTTAGGTGCTAGGAAAATTTCCTTGTATCATATATTAAGTTTCCTTTCCATCTCTCTTTTTCTGTTGTTATCGTTCTATTTTATTGTCTTCTGCAACTCTTTTTAGTAGGATCACTGATTTTCTGCACTGATTCTCTAATTTTTCAATTAAACCTCTGAGGTCTTTCCACTTTTTAAGAATTTTTGTAACTTGTTATACAGGTTTTTTTTACTGTTTAACATCTTGGTATCAAAAATCGGATAAAATATGCTATTTGCTAAAATTCCTAAGACTGATAGAGGAACAGATTTTTTTGCACAATAGAAGTAAAAGTTCTATTTCAGGGATACAAAATTTGAGAACTTTTGGAAAGACTAGTGGGTATAAGATTTTGGATTTGGATTTACAGTGCAAGTAATATATATGGTTATCACAAGCAACTACAAGGTACTTAGGGCCAAGTGAATAGACAAGAACACTGAGAGGGGAAATGCAGCTAGTTAGAAATAAGTCCCACCAAAAAAGCATTAGGAGTTACAAAGGATGTTGGGTAGAAGCCTATAAGACAACCAGAAAGGTAGAAGCAGATATGAGTAAAATAGAAATTGTGTGACAAAAACAAACTATGTGGTTATGCATAATAACAGATTAGAGACTTGTCCCATGCATGAGTAAAATAGAAGGCAAGAGCTGTTTGACACAAGTAGCAAGACTTACTAGTTGGTAAGGAGAAGCCAATTCATTAGAGGAAGTTTTATGATGGATAATAAAGAATTAAAATATCGCTCTCCAAGAAATCAGAGCCAAGGAAGTTTTTGGAACTTTCCTTGTCTTTTCTTTAACTCATATACATATATATGAGTATTATTTCTGAGATAATAACTAGAGCATATGGCTCCTATAGAGATTATAAATTTTCAGGAAAAGATTCCATTCCTTCAGTGCTGTTACTTCAGCCAACTTTTTAAGGACTATAATAGATGTATATTCAAAGTGTTGAGTGACCACAAAAGAAAGGCGCAATCAATTCTGCCTAGGTAGGTTAGGAAAGTTTCCACAAAAGGGTGAAGAATTTCAGCTCCACCTTGATGATTAACAATTACTCTTCCAGGGCGATAAAGGAAAGAAGGTGGGGGGGGGGAACTCTCATGAAGGAAAAATAGCATAAGCAAAATTACAAGTGTATAAAACAGAAGACATGTTTGCTAAAGAGTTTATGAAGACTAGGGCTCATTGGAGAAATGAAAGAAATACCGGTTTACATAGAAAATGGGAAAGGCAGTGGCTGATTAGGAAGAACCATATATATCTCACTAATCTATAAAATGTGTATCGATAAGCTTTCCATTTTGGGGACCAAATACATGATATACATGAAGTAAAGGAATAAAGAATAATTTTGGTTAAGTCTTTCAGAAGTCTCAATCCATGGATACCTGACTCCACAGCAGTTAGAAGTACAGAAGGTACAAAAAAAGTCAGAGAGTGAGCAAGTAGGTGGGGACAAGAATCCACCCTTACAGATCATGACTGGATGCCGCTTCCTGCCAGCCAGACCCAGCTTTCTAACAGCTCCTCGGTGAGTCAATTCATTTATGTCTATAGGACCTCCATAATCTCATCATCATCCAAAGGCTCCACCAGTGAACATAAAAGTGCTTTGGGGAATATTTTTGATCCAAACCATAGCACTGTAATAACTGATATTTATGGAGCATTTGCAATGTTTTTGACAGCATAAAAAGAAGTTCTTTGTGTCATCTAATTAAATAACCTAAAAGTCTCCTGAAAGTAGATGTGTTTGTGTTCCATTTTAAGGGACAGAAGTGCACAGCAAGACTAATTTCTAAGATAAAGAAATACAAATGGCAAATAAATACATGGAAAAATGTTCATCGTCATTAGTCATTAGAGAAATGCAAATTAAAACCACACTGAGATTCCATCTCACTCCTGAAAGAATGGCCAGGATCAAGAAAACCAACAACAACAAATGCTGGAGAGGCTGTGAGGAAAAAGGAACTCTCCTACACTGTTGGTGGGAGTGTAGACTGGTGCAGCCATTGTGGAGGTCAGTCTTGAGATTTCTCAAAAAGATGGCATTGGAAGTCCCATTTGTTCGAGCTATTCCACTTGGAGGCATATTCCCAGAAGAACTGAAAGCATCATACCACAGTGATATATGAGCACCTATGTTTATAGCAGCACAATTTGTAATCACCAGATCTTGGAAACAACCCAAGTGTCCATCAACTGAGGAAGGGATAAAAAAGTTGTGGTATTTTTATACAATGGAATACTACTCATCTATAAAGAATGATCACCCTCAGATATTTATAAATAAATAGGCTCAGCTTGAGACCACACTCATAAGTGAAATAAATCAAACTCACATGTATAAATACCAAATAGTTACTGTAGTATAAGAAATGATTCAAATATATAAAAGTATGTGGTAATCATGATTCCCCATTTGAAGCCTTATAAAGTTTTCACTCATTAATTGGAATGGCTTTATTCTGGCCTGCTTGATATTATTGCCTGTGATTAAATGAACAGCTATTTTGAAGAAAACAAGACATCATAATAGCAAGTGCTGATTTAATATCATCTTGTTTTGAAGCCCCACCAAATTATTGCTCTTCTGTCTCCATTGGTTTTATCATGTTGTATCTTACTGGATTATATTGTATGTGATAGTATAAACAAAAACTTTTACAGGCAAAGAGATAATATAGAAACCATTGTTCATTTTCTGTTAGCTGGTTCTTAATACCCTGTAATACTTTCATCCTCTTGAATGGTTTCACACTGCCTTGATATGTTTGATGCCATAGTATACAAAGTTATACTCAAATATTTTAATGAAAGAGACACTATGGTAACTACGACTAAGTCGGGTTATTTGATGGTGAAGCACCAGGTTGCTGAAATTGTCATGCTTTGACCTGTATTGTTATGTTGTTATGTCCTCTTTTATCTCAAACTCTCCCTTATTCATTTAAAAATTATTTATTTATTTTTATTTATTTTTTAATTACAGGGAAAATAAAAAATAGCAAGATATATTATAGTAACTTTTTTGATTTCCTATTAACTTGATTTGAAGTCTTGTGTTACTACCACTATTTTGTTTTGACTGATTAGACTCTGTTCCATTCTGTTTGACAGTATCAAGTTTGAGGGTATAGGCAACTACTTTGAAGGCAATAAGATTCACTATGATGCCCATTCTGGTTTGACTATTATCTTCTTTTGAAGTCCTATAACGTTTACAATGTTTAGGTTTTATTGGTCTTGTTCTGTACTGTTTTGTTCAACTTTATAATACCTAATGATATAGGCAATTCTTTTTATGGAAGCAAGAGGCATTATGGTAACCATTGTTGGTAACCTTGTACTCTGTTTTTACATCATGTGCTATGTCTATCCTTGGTTTTGACTGACAGCTTTGCTTTGTCATACTTGGTTTTATTCTCTTCCAAAAAAAGTAATAAGAACTATGGAAATAATAAAACCCAAAATGTGTAAATTTTGTTGTAAAAAAGAGAGGATAAAGAAGTGCTCTAAAGGATACAACTGCAAGTGTGCTTAGATGTGTTAAGATAGATGACCATATTACTGAGTTTTTGTTGGATCATTGAACACAACTGTTTGCAGTCTCACTGTTTGAATGTCCACTTTGTATGGTTTGATCCTGTGACTGGAGCAACTATTTCTAAGATGACAATGTGTTATCTATTAACTGGTGATTTCTTACTGTTTTTGTTTTTTTTTTTTTTTTTTTTTTTTTTTTTTGTAGTTCTGTATTACTTGTATCCTTACACTGTTTTGTTTTGTTTTGATTTTTCTTTTTTTCCTTTTAAATAAAATTTTTAAAAAGATTAATTTCTCTTAGTCATTCTGTCATTCAGGTAATGTTTACTGCTCTAAAAAATAGCCCAAAATGTTGATGACTTAACCAGGGAAGTTTATTTCTTATTCACTACAGAGTCTAGCATTTCCAGTAAAAGGCAGTTCACACAGGGATTCAGAAATTGAATTGTTTTCTTTCCTTTCTTTTCTAATCTCCAATGAGTTCTCAGTACTCTAAATTTATCTGATGAATAAATAATAAATGGACAGGAAAGATGGCACCCATACTATGTGCTGAGAAACTTGGAGTACTTTCTGCATTGTATCAACTACTGTTTGCTGGGTCCTTTCATTTTCCACTAAATATCTAAATATTTGAGGAATAGTTAACATATGTTGTGGTTGTAATGAAAGTAAAAATAGTGTTTCACATGCATCACACAAAAATCCATAAGAACAATTCATGTAGGTAATGAGAACTGACTCTGTCTTTTAAGAAAAGCAGTACAGCAGAATTTTGTAACTGAACTCCCAAGTGTCATCTCATGTTTGTTATACAACAGGGAACTTCTCTGAACATGTTCAGGTTTGCTCTGGGCAGAAGGTCTCATCCTCCATTTAACCTTTGCTTCCATGATTTCTACTTTGAATATCTACATGCAATCTGTCATTTGCAAAATTGGGTGGAGATGGCTTCTCAAACGACGGGCCAACACTTAGTCATATCACCTGTAATGAATTGAATAGGGTCCCTCAGTTGCTTACAAAGAATCTCAGAACACAATACTATTTGGGTAACAGCGTTTGCAGAAATAAATATTTACGATTTCAAGAAAAACTTGTTTCAAATTTAAGATAAGCCCTTCACCCAAACACTGATATCCACATAAGAAGTGGAATACAGAAAAGACTAAGAGACTAGTCTAAGAGACTAAGAGAGAAAAAGTCATATCGAAACAGAAGTGGTAGGAGTTGCATTGCCACAAACTAAACCAAAAGGAGCTGGAGCAGTTACGTTTCTTGTTGCTGAGACAAAATATCTGGCACCCAAAGTTAAGGGCAGAAATGAAAAGTTTATTTGGATCACAATTTATAGATTTCAATGTATAGCTGGCTGGCTCGAAGGTGGTATGGCAGAGAGGCATTGCATGGGAAGAACAGTCAATAGCAGGCAGAAAGCAGCAAAGCAGTAAAGTAGCAAGCCACAAGCAATGATCCTCTTTCTATCCTCTTTCTATCCCTTATATTCCATCCAAACTAGACAGTTTTAGAGTGGACAAGGTGTGGCATTCTTATTTCTACCCATACCTGTGCCAAACCAATGAGTGGACTAATGTAGTAATCACATACCCTTGATCCCAGCTTCCTCTCAAAAGACCCATCCATGACTGCATAAGGATTTGGGAGGACAACTAGACACGAGCTATAACAAAGAGCAAATGCAGGTTTTCCCTTGAGGTCTTCAGGGGGAATGTTGGTACTAATACCTTGATTTCAAACTGATGGCTTGCAGGAAATTACTATGAAAGAATAAATTTCTGTTACTCTAACCCATCTAGATTTTAGTACTTTGGTACATCATCCTGGTAAACTATACCCTGATTTACATTAAATCTGAAATTTAGAACAACTGTAGACTGAAGTATTAATTTTGCTTTCTCTCAGCACTTACTAAAACAAATTAGGCATAATTTGCTATAAGTTTACTACAATATTTTTTAGAATCATCTCTTCTACATCCCTCGCCCTATCCCCTATTTTTGTAATTTTGGGATTCATTCATCTCTGGCCTGTAATTGCATGTCCTCTCGGTCTTCCTTCTCTGTCAATCCCATTGCAAGCATTACTTCTCTTTTTTTCTCCCACTTTTATAAGATCAGCCCGTCTTTGTTCTAAGAGCCATGAAGTAATTGAGCCTATCATATATCAAAACTAAGACAATAAAATAATGTTTTTTATCCTATAACTCAAGGCATTTTTCAGTATGACAACATGCAAAGGTCCTCATCCAACTTTAATAAAATTAGATTTTTAAGTGCACATGGGCAGAATTCTTCTTTTCTTAAAGAGCTCTAAATCAATAGGAACAGATGAAGAGTGGTCAATGCACGTGTTGGATGTTTATGGCTCTTCTATGAGTGACCATAAATTTGGTGTCTTAAAATAAGAGATTTACTCTCTCACAGTTCTGATGTGGACACGTGCAGAGGCCAAGAGAGTGGCTCATCTGTAGGGGCTGTCTCCGCTGATTCAGTCCAGGACTCTGAGCAGTGCTCCTGAACTCCAACTCTCTATCTGTGAAATAGGAATAATTTATCCTCAGTCCATATGTTGGTTGAGGTTGAAACACAGTCACATTTATCCAGGTAAAATATAGCTCATCAGATTACAAACACTCTATGAGTGTTACTTTTTGGTACTATTTAGCACACCAAGTAATCCATGAATACTTGCAATTTTATTAACACACATGAAGGATCTGTCTACACTTTTTTAATAAGGCAGGCATTAGTATGGACAGAGGCTTTGTAACATTTTTAAAAGTCATAAAAACTTAGAGAGTTGACTTGAATCACAGCTCTGTTAGCTCTGTGTTGAACTAATTTTTTTAACAGTATTAATGTCCTCATAGCTAAAATCTGATTATTAACAGCACTTACCTAGCAGGATGGCTGCGCATACCTGTGGAAAAAGAGAAGTAAAATACTTTATATAGACCTTGCATGTAACAAATAATTGCAAAGTTATAATTAGATAATTATTAAAATAATGCCACTACTTACTCAATTTGTTCTATGCACTGGAACCAGTGCCGAGTCCTTTTACAGAACATTTCCCTGAAGTCTCAGAGCAATTTGATGAGTTAGATAGATACCACCTTAACCTCTGTTTATCATTGACAAAACAGAACTTTTTAGTGATCAGCTCAAAGTCACAAAGGGGTCAATAAACCTGAGCAAGGACTTCTGTCTGTGAAGAGAGGTTGAAAGTTGTATCTGCTATTGCAGGACTTTTCAGAGGCTGGAGATCAAGGATTAAAATACTTTGAGTAACAAAATCAACATACTAAGCAGCCAGAGAGAGAAAGACAACGACCCAGTGTCCCCAAAACAGAGAAGCCTGTATCCAAATAAACATCAACAATCTGTAAAGCCACCAGTTCACCTACTGTGGATTATTTTCCACATCCTAAGCACATTGCATGACCTCTCCTCTCAAGGAAGTTTTCTTTGAATTTATAAATCACAGGACATCTTATTTTGTAAACAGCACCATAATACCCACAAGAGAAGTATGGTCATATTATAGGATTTGATTATAAATCTTAAAAGATTATTTATGTGCAGGGTAAAGAAGATAGAATGCAAAATAAATATTTAGAGCTTAAAATTTTCTTAGTACATGACAGTCAAATCTTTGTTGTTCTGATAGGAAGGGACATAAACTCATCACCATATATATCAAAATGTAAATCATAAAATATCTCCCTGCTTCTTTCCAAAATCTATGTTCACACTCATAGTCATGTATTTACAGCAGGAAAACAGTTCTCATTTATTTACAATCCGACATGTTCTTTCACTAAATTTTAAACTGTTTAGCACGATTACACTACCCAGAAATCCCTAAGAATATTCCCTTTGCAAATCCCCATTTCTAAAGGCAAAAACAAGGTTCCCAGTTCTATTCTGGAACCCGCTGAGTCACCTCCAAGTATCTACGGGCAGTTGCTTCCAGAGGATTCTACTCAGGCAAACTACTGAAGTCATCATGTAGCTGTACTCTAGGAGGTTGTCATGGTAACAGGTGAGCATGACCTTGCAAATGTACATGCAAGTATGGTCACATCCAGCACAGCCAACAAAAGGACAACACCCCACAGCCAAATGTTAATGTATAAAATCATCAATATGTGAGCCTGGAAGGGACATTAAAGAACAATATATACTCACTCCTTACTATTGCTTGAGAAGCCTTGGATTACCTTCAACCCAACCCCTTCCCTTTTTCCTCACTTTCAATACCCAATTCTTGTCAGCAGTTTCTATATTTAACCGTATATCCTTGTATGTAAATGTGACTGTTTTTTTAAATTTTCTATCTCTTCATTTCATCACCTCAGACCACGTGATCATGCAACTAAATGACTGCCGCCGTTTCCAGTCAATGTGTTTGTGCACTGCAATTTTCATACTTCATACAAACTCCAAAGATGAACTCCACCCAGATGTTCTATGGAGCCAGATTTTGTCAGACAAAAGAAAATTAAGCCAGCGCTGAAAAACTGATAGGAACATGTTGAGAACAACAATTGAGCATCGTGAAAAAACCCTCACTGGCTAAAAATGAGATTTTCTTTGCCTTGAACTGAATAAAACAGGGAAGTATCTTAAACTATTGATAAAAACAAAATCTCTGAGTTCACCCTAAAATGAATATGTAAATAAGTAAGCATTTTAATAAGACATAAGTTGTTGAGAATAAAAGCTAATACAAGTGGCATAAAGATGTATGAAATCAATATCATTATAATAACTGATCTAGGAAATAATTGTCAGTACTTACCAAATACTGTTAAGCAAAACTTAAATAGAAAAGTAGATATTTACAGATTCTCAAAACATCTCTCAGGAAAGTTAAAAATGATAATTTTCTAAGAAAAAACCTAGAGATGTGTCCCCTTTAAACAAATACAGTTAGCATCACTAATTCATGGGGAAAAATGATACCACATATCTCCTGATATAATGCAGGTAAAAGGTCAAAACTTTATTAATTCTGTAAAAGAACATCACTTCTGTGATATTCTTGCCAAAAGTGCATTATGTGACTCCTATCATGATGAAGCATGAGATGATCACACAATGGAGAGCTCTGAATGGACACTCCATCTGACTGTTACCCTTTAAAATGTCAGTTCTGGGAAAGAGATCTCTTCCAGACTAGGAAACGAAGGACAAGTGACCACTAAATGCAAAAACAGTGCAATTAGAGTAGATTCTAGATCCTAAAAGTGGAGCCAATTGTTATAAAAGAACTCTAGAAAATAAATGGGAAACTCAGATATGATCCACAAATTAGAAACTAGTGCATCTACTTTATAATCATTGCATTTGTTATCTACAGCAGAGTTATGTCTTTTCTCCTTGAAGATACGGACATATGTAGAGGTAAAAGATCATGTCTGTGATGCATAGCCAGATGGTATAGAATACAGTAGTAATGATAGTAATAGTGATAATAATGGCTGTATCTATAAACAGAGGAAAAACATATGATAAATCACCAATCTAAATAAATTAAGAAATCGCACCATTATCACAAATTTCATTATATTTTCTTTGAATATAAAATGTCAAAAATTTAATGAACATCTTTTTAAAAATATAATTTTTTGAATTATCTTATCTTTTGAAACCCCTTTCATAACTTTCTGTTAGAATAGAACTAACTTCCTATAATGTCCCAACTGTCACAAAGAGTAAATCTTGCAGTCACAAGGGTTTTCTTCTGTTTTCAAGACCACCATGTGTTTTCATACCTGAAAATATCCTTCCTTCCTTCCTATATTCTCATACTTGGCTGCTATCTTATTCCTCATCTATCTTAAACCTCATCTGTCTGTCTGTCTGCCAATTTATATCTCTCTTTTTTCTTTTTTTCTTCTTTATAAAATATCTACCTTAATGAATGGCAGGGCTTTAGGGAGGTTTTTAGAAAGTTTTCCGCCTGCACACCCATTTTTTACAAATTTTATTTAAAGAAAAAAAAACAGTAAAGTGTACAAGTAATACAGAATTTCAAAAAAAATAAACAATAAGAAATCACTAGTTAATAGATTACATACTGTCATCTTAGAAATAGTTGTTCAAGTTACAAAATTAAAGCATACAAGTGGACATTCAAACAGTGAGACTGCAAATGGTTGTGTTCAATGATTCAACAAAAATTTAGTAATATGGTTATCTATCTTACACACCTAAACACACTTGCAGTTGTGCTCTTTAGAGCACTTTCTTTTCCTCTCTTATTTACAATAACTTTTACACATTTGGGCTTTTATTACTCCCACAGTTCCTATTACATTTTTTTGGAAGAGAATAAAACCAAATGTGACAAAAGAAAGCAGGCAGTCAAAACAAAGGATGGACATAGTACATGATGTAAAGACAGAATACAAGGTAATCAACAATGGTTACCATAATGCCTCTTACTACCTTAAAAAGAATTGCCTATATCATCAGGTATAATAAAATTGAACAAAACAGTACAGAACAAAATCAATAAAACCTAAACATTGGAGACATTATTGAATTTCAAAATAAGATAATAGTCAAACCAGAATGGGCATCTTATTGCCTTCAAATTAGTTGCCTATACCCTCAAACTTGATACTGTCAAATGGACAGAATAGAGTAAAATCAGTCAAAACAAGATGGTGAGAGCAATACAGGGATTCAAATCAAGTGGATGGGAAATCAAAAAAGTTACTATAACATATCCTGCTAATTTTTTTAAAATTTTCCCTTAATTAAAAAAATAAATAAATTTTTAAAAAAGAGGGAGATTGAGATAAATGAGGATATAACAACATAACAATACAGGTCAGAACAGAACAATGTAAGCAACATAGTATTTCACCACAAAATAATCCGACTTAATAGTAGTTACCATAGTGTCTCTTTCCTTGAAATATATAAGTTTGTATACTATAGCATCAAACATAGCGTGAAACGATTCAAGAGGATGAAAGTATTACAGGGTATTTAGAACCAACTAACAGAAAACGCGCAATGATTTCTATATTATCACTTTCCCTGTAAAAATTTTTGTTTATACTATCACATATAACAAAATCCAATAAGATACAACATGATAAAAGCAATGGAGACAGAAGAACAACAGTTTGATGGGACTTCAAAACAGATATTAAATCGGCACTAGCTATTACAATGTCTTGTTTTCTTAAAAATAGCTGTTCATATCATTACAGACAATAATATCAAACATCCCAGAATAAAGCCATTCCAATTAATGAGTGAAAACTTTATAAGGTTAAAACTTTATAAGACCACATGATGGGGAATCATGATTACCACATACTTTTATGTATTTGAATCATTTCTTACACTAGGGTAACTATTCAGTATTTATACATGTGACTCTGATTTATATCACTTATGAGTATGGTCTCAAGCTGCACCCATTTATTTATAAATATCTCAGGGTGATCATTCTTTATAGCTGAGTAGTACTCCACTGTATAAAAATACCACAATTTTTTTTATCCATTCCTCAGTTGATGGACACTTGGGTTGTTTCCAAGATCTGGCTATTACAAATTATGCTGCTACAAACATGGGTGCACATATATCACTGTGATATGATGTTTTCAGTTCTTCTGGTAATATGCCTAGAAGTTGAATAGCTGGAACAAATAGGACTTCCAATCCCATCTTTTTGAGAAATCTCCAGACTGACCTCCACATGGTTGCACCAGTCTACATTCCCACCAACAGTGTAGGAGAGTTCCTTTTCCCCACAGCCTCTCCAGCATTCGTTGTTGGTGGTTTTCTTGATGATGGCCATTCTTTCAGGAGTGAGATGGAATCTCTGTGTGGTTTTAATTTACATTACTCTAATGACTAATGATGATGAACATTTTTCCATGTATTTATTTGCCATTTGTATTTCTTCATCTGAGAAGTGTGTATTGATCTCAGATGCCCATTTTTGGATTGGATCTTTGAATTTTGGGGGTCTGATTTTTTAAAATTCAATCCTTTGTCTGAGGGAGAATTCACTAAGATTTTTTCCCAGCTTGTAGATTTTCTTTTCACTGTGCTGGAGATTTCTTTTGACATGCAGAAACTTTTTAATAAGATGTGATCCCAGTTATTGATTCTGGGAAGTATTTCCCGTGAAATCTGAGTCCTGTTCATGAATTCTCTACCTACCCCTATGTCTTGTCTTTCAGTAGATTTAGTGTTTCTGTTTTAATATTCAGATCTTTGATCCACTTAGATTTTAATTTAGTACATGGTGATAGGCATGATCTAGCTTTAGTTTTCAGCATATGGAGAACCAGTTTTGCCAACACCATTTATTAAAGAGACTGTCGTTCTTCCAGTGCACATGTTTTGCCCATTATCGAAGATAAGGTGGTTGAGTGTGTTTGTAATTGTGGTTGTATCTTCTAGTCTATTCCATTGATCTTCGGCTCTGTTTTGATTCCAGTATCATGTTGATTTTACTACAGTTGCTTTGTAGTATAACTTCAAGTCAGGGATGGTGATGCCTCCTGCTTTGTCTTTGCTGCTTAGAACTGTCTTTGCTATTCTAGGTCTCTTCCTGCTCCAGATGAATTTTAGGAATGATTTCTCCAGATCTATGAGGTATGTTGATGGTATTTTTATTGGTATTGCATTGAATCTGAATAACAGTTTTGGGAGAATGGCCATTTTCACAATATTTATTCTTCTTATCCATGAGCAAGGGATGTCTTTCCATTATCTGAGATTGTCTTCAATTTCTTTTTTTAGTGTATTATAATTTTCCCTGTATAGGTCTTTCACTTCTTTCATGAGTGTAATTCCTAAATATTTCATTTTTTTGTTTGCTAGTGTGAAGGGTGTGGCTCCTCATACTTTTCTGTCAGTGATTCTGTTGCTAGTGTATAGGAATGTTCTTGATTTTGTATCCAGATACATTACTGAATTTATTTGTTACATCTAAGAGTCTTTCAATGGAGTTTTGAGGGTCTTCTATGTAGAGTATCATATCATCTGCACACTGATAATTTGACATCTTCTTTTCCTATCTTTACTCCTTTTATTTCTCTCTCTTGTCTAATTGCTCTGGCTAGTATTTCCAGTACTATATTAAATAGGAGCAGTGATAAGGGACATCTTTGTCTTGTGCCTGATTTTAAAGTAAAGGCCTTTAATTTTTGTCCATTTAGATGATACTGGCTGTTGGTTTGTCATAGATGGCTTTTACTATTTTCAGGTAAAGACCATCTATTCCAATTTTCTGTAAAGTTCTTATCATTGAGTGAATATTGGACCTTATCAAAAGCTTTTTTCTGCATCTATAGAAATGATCATGTGATTCTTACTTTTGGCTTTATTGATACAGTGAATTAAATTTATTAATTTATGTATGTTGAGCCATCCCTTCATACCTGGGATGAATCCCACTTGGTCATGGTGTATAATCTTCTTGATGATTTGCTTCATCCTATTTGCCAATATTTTGTTGAGGATTTTTGCATCTGTGTTCATTAGGGAGATTGGTCTATAGTTCTCTTTTTTAGTTGGCTCTTTCTCAGGTTTTGGTACTAGGGTAATATTTGCTTCCAGGAATGACTTAGGAAGGATTGCTTCCCTTTTCATTTCTTTGAAGAGTTTGAAGAGTATTTGCATTAAGTCTTCTTTGTACTTCTTGTAGAATTCTGCAATGAATCTGTCTGGGCCTGGGCTCTTCTTTGTAGGTAAGGACTTCATTACATTTTCAATTTAATTAATAGGAATTGGGTTATTCAGCAGTTTTACACGTTCTTGACCTAGTTTTGGTACTTCATATGTTTCTAGGAATCCGTCTATTTCTTCTGTGTTATCAAACCTCTGAGAGTAGAGGTTTTCAAAATACGTGTTGATGATCTTCTGTATTTCTATAGAGTCTGTAGTGATTCTTATTGCATGAATTTGAGCTTTTCCTTCCCTTTTTTAAAAAATAAGGTTGGCTAGGGGCTTATCAATTTTATTTATTCTTTCAAAGAACAAACTCTTTGATTCATTGATTCTTTGGATTTTTTACCTAGTCTCTATTGTATTGATTTCTGCTCTGATTTTTGTAATTTCTTCTCTTCTTTTGGCTTTAGGCTTGACTTGCTCTTCTTTTTCTAGATGTTGGAGGTGTACCGTCAAGTTATTTATTTGTATTCATTCTGTTTTCCTGATGTGGGAACTCAGTGCAATAAATTTTCCTCTAAGGACGGCTTTCATTGCATCCCACACATTCCAGTAAGTTGTATTTGTATTTTTGTTTGCTTGTAGGTATTGTTCAATTTCTTCTTTAATTTTCCCTGTGATCCACTGATTACTCAAGGGTGTGTTATTCCATTTCCATGTTTGTGGGATTTTTGCAGTATCTTTTATCATTAATTTCTAATTTCATAGTGCTATGATCTGATGACATACAAGGGATAATTTCAACTCTTTTGCATGTTTTAAAATGTATTCTGTGCGCTAATATATGGTCTATTTTAGATAATAACCCAGGTACTGCTGAGAAGAATGTGTATTCTGATGTTGTTGGATGGAACACTCTGTATCTATCTATCAAGTCGATTTGTTCACAGGTGCTATTTAGTTCTGTTATTTCGCTGCTAATTCTCTGTCCGGTTGATCTGTCCCTTGGTGTCAATGGTGTGTTAAGGTCTCCTATTATAACTGTGTGACTGATAATTTGGCTTTTCATTTCTGTTAATACTTGTTGTATATAACTGTGTCTCTGGAATTTGGTGCATATATATTTAAGATAGTTTTCTCTTCCTCTTGAAATTTTCCCCTATCCAGTATTTAATGAACTTCTTTATCTCTTCTGATCATTATTGGTTTAAAGTTCACATTTTATGCAAACAGAATGGCTACTCCCACTTTTTTGGGGGTTCCTGTTGTGTGAAGTATTGTTTTCCATCCTTTGACTTTCAGTCTGTGAGTATCCTTTTGGGTTAAATGGGTTCCTTGCATAATGCATATGGTTGGATTTTGTTTCTTGATCTATTCTGTCAGTCTGTTTCTTTTAATTGGTGCATTGAGACCATTTGAATTAATGGTTATAACTGATATTTGTTGGTTTATTGTTGATATGTTATCTTTCTGTTGTTGCATCTTTATCTATCTGTACTGTTTAACTGTCTGCTTAGCTTAGTGGTTTTTTCCTAAGTGTATCTAAACTGTATTTCCATATTTTTTTCAGGGTTCGGTTGGTGATCATGAAGTTCTTCAGCTGTTCTTTGTCATGGAAGTATCTTATTTCTCCATCCAATTTGAAGGATAGTTTTGCAGGGTGCATCAGTCTAGGCTGGAAATCATTTTCCTTTAGGATCTGGAATACTTCACTGCATGTTCTTCTTGACTTTATTGTTTGTGCTGAGAAGTCTGCTCTGATTCTGATAGGTTTTCCTTTATAAGTGACCTGTCTTTTCTCTCTGCCAGCTTTTAATATTTTATTCTTATGTTGGATTTCTGGGATGCTGATTATTAGATGTCTGGGTGTAGTTTTATTTTGGTTATGACTATTTGGAGTTCTATATGCTTCACTGATCCTGATGTCGGTTTCTGATCTCATTTTTGAGAAATTTTCAGCTATTACTTCTCTAAATATCTTCTTGACATCCTTTATGTTGTCCCCTTCTTTTTCATTTATCCCTATCAATCTTACATTGTTTTTCTTTGCATCATCTTGCAGTTGTTATTTCCTGATTCCTTGTTATTTTTAAAAGATCTTTCCTTTCCTTTTCACTAGCTGCAGTCTTGTCCTTGAGGTCTGAACTTCTATCTTCACTTTCAATGAAGCAGTTTTCACAGGTTTCAATGGCATTCTTGATTTCCTGTATATCTCTGTGCATCTGCTTTATACATTGTTTGTTTCTTATATTGCTTATCCAGGGATTCTATCTTTTTGTTTTGTTTCTCCAATTTTTTAACTGTGTCTTCTTTAGATAGGCTCAGCATCCCCTTCATTTCTTTTATCATTTCTTCTTTTACCTGGAAAATTATTTCTTGTTGAAATTCCTTTAAAGCTTCCCAAAGTTGCTTCTCTATTTCAGTTGCTATTATGTCCAATATTTCAGGTGTATGTCATATATTTTCTTCTACGTACATTGTTCCTAAGGTTTGTTTGGATGGGCTGGAGGTTTGATATTGTAATTTGGTTCTTTCATTTTGTCATTTTCCTATATTTTTGTGTTTCAAGTGTTATTCCAAGGCTTCCCCTGGGCCTGTTGGAAGTCCTCTTCTATGCCCTCAGCTTCTAGGACTCTGGCTACCCACCTGCCCAGATTGAGAGAGGGTCACTGGGTGTGGGGCAGGCTGGCCTAAGCCTAGACCCCAGAATCAATGGCACCCGCTAGCCCAGAACTCCAGAATTCTCCAAGCATAGCCAGGAGTGGGGAGGCTGCCGCAGGCCCACCCAGGACTCTCTGCGCTGGTCCAGTGCACCCGGAAGTCACAAGGTTCCCTATCCGGGCCGAGCAAGGGTCCCAAACTAGCTGGACTCTGGGGACAGCGGGGGGGGGGGTATTTACACCATGCCGACCAGCCTCTGGAACCGATGGCACCCACTTGCCTGCTCAGAACTCCAGAGTCTGCCAAGCACTGCTGGGATTGGGGAGGCCATTGCAGGCCTGCTCAGGACCAACCATGCTGGTCCAATGCACCCAGAAGCCACCAATTTTTTTTCTAGTGGAGTCCCTTCACAACACTTTCAAAAGTAAATATTACTCATATTTTTCAATTACATCTACTCAAAACTACCTTCAGAAGCTACCTACAAGTGAAGAGTCACAAGGGAGTCAACTCCTATTCCTATCCCACTTCTTTCAACAGATCAGGACCACCTCAACGAGTGATTGTACTAGTAGATGGGATTGCATATGCCTGAATTTCCAGCAACACAGAAGGCAAAGGCAGGTGACTCACAAGTTCAAGGCCAGCCAGCCTGGGCAACTTTGGGAGACCCTATCTCAAATTTCAAATGAGAGAGACGTATAGCTCAGTGTTCGAGTGCTTCCTGATTCATTCCCCAGTACCACAAGTTAAAAAAGTACTTTGATATCACATACCAACACAAGTCAAGGATGGGAAAGGCTGGTATGAATGGCCTGTATACAAATGGTTCCTTTCTACCTTACGTCTATACTAGCTAGGTAGTTATGAGAGGACTTGTATTTCCTTTCCTTTATGTAGTCCATATACTGTAGGTCATTCACAGAGTTGCCCAAACTACAGAAACACAGGCTCAAGTCAGTTAAACCTTAACACCTGAGTTATTCACACAACACAATGATTTTCCAGCCTCTAGGATATGAAACTGTTACATGTTGAGATGCTTGATCATTTTTGTGTGTCTTTCAGGGCTACAAACCCCTTCTCCTGATTTTCTTCCACTTGCTCTACCCCAATCCTTGGCCAGTAGAAGAAACAAACAAATAAAAACAAATTGATATCTCCTGTTTGTGACAATGTCTCTCTCTTCTTTAGGCAACACACCTACGTATTAAATTTTATTTTCTCTGAGGTTTTATCCCTTGGTATTTATTGTTATAGTCTAGTGAAAAATATCTTTTTCCTTTTGAGAAAGTCAAATGTACATTTCTTTTATTTTGAAATATTTTTTCAGTGTTTAAGTGGAAAAGGATTTTCTACTAAAAGTTAAAGAGAAAAATGAAAAAAAAATCTCATTACTAAGACAAAATACCTGATGTATAAAATGAAGCAAGGAAGGTTTCATTTGCCATATAGTTTTCTGGAGGTTTCAGTGCATACTCAACTGGTTCCAAGGCAGGGTGGCATAGCTCAGGGACACCCATTCATGGTGACTGCTGCAGATTCCAAAAGCAGCAAGGTGAAAAGGGCAAAATCAAAAAGCATGCCTCCTTCCCTCCCTTATATTATATGCCAGCCCTCTTCCAGTGTGCAGCACTTACACTGCCAATCCCAGAAGTAGACAATGAACCAATCAGCAACTTCCATGAGGTTTTGGGGGGACATCAAAACATAAACCATAACAGCACCCATGTCTGAAGTTTTCTTTTCTCTGAAGTTTTCTCCCTTGGTATTTATTCCTACAGTCTAATGAAAAATATCTTTCCCTTTTTAAGGAATTCAAATATATGCTTCTTTTGTTTTGAAATATTTTTTCAATGTTTGAGTGGAAAAGCATTTTCTCTGTGTGTCTGCTCAAAATTAAAGGGAAAAATGAAAAAAAAAAACCCAGCTGATTCTTTCATTTTAATTCAACCAAATAGGCTTCTCCCAAGAAGTTAATACTACTTTTCTTAGCTACAATTTTTTTGAAGGTTTCCTTTAGTAAATTCCCTCTCAAATGAATATTACTTTCATTTCAATTTAGTGTGTAATCACTGACAATATTTACATGAAGGCCACTCAGGTTTTGAGCTCTTACTTTATGGCAGTTGCATGTTGATATGTCTCTTTTCTCTTCCTGTCATACTTGTCGTCTGGATATAATTACCCTTATTTTCTACATTAGGAATTGGAACAACAATTTGATCAAAAAGATATAGAGTTTGAATTTTTATATTTATTTTTATATCAAACTGATCTTTATAACATTTTTGATTAACATAATTGCAAACACTCCTGGGGTATAGTCTGGTATTTCAACATATGTATACAGCATGCACTGATCCAATCAAGATACTTAACATTTCTATCTCCTGTTCATTTCTTTAAGTTTGTAGGCTTCAAGTCCTGTGTTTCGTGAAAAACTACAACACAGGAATTGAAGTCTCCAAAAACATTATTTTGAACCATAGTCATTAGTGCTATAGAACACTATATTTTATCGTTTTTATTTAACCATGTTTTATAACCCATTATAGAATAAAGAAATGTATACACAATGGAATCTTATTCAGGTATAAAAAAAACCATAAAATCATGTCACATTCAGTAAAACAGGTCGCATTGGATGGGATTATGTTGAGTAAAAGAAGCCAGATACAGAAAAATATCACATGTACCATCTTTTGTGAGGAAGTTAAAGGAGTCAATCTGAATGTGAAAGAGTTATTAACCAGAGGTTTGGAAAGGTATCAATAAGGGGATATTGGATAATGGGTACCAAACTTACTGAAATTAAATTAAAAGAGGAATTTAAAGAAAAACATATGAATAAATTATCCAGATGTTGGTTTTAAGATTGCATAATATGATAGATATGTAGCAATGCAACATAAGGTTTTACTAATTGCAATTATGAGACAAAAGATCTGGGAAGAGTGTTAAGTCAAAAATGAAATGTTAGTATTCACTATTTTCATGGTTGGCATAAGGGTGACATTGGCAAATGTGATTTGAAAAATCAAGTTGATATTCCACAGAGTAACAAAACATTAAAATGAAAGAAATAGCTTGTAATCCTTTCAGCAAGTCAAACTCCTATTATAATAATGCCTAATATTGATTGCTGGCCTTTAAAAGTGTCTAGATTACTTGAGAAGAGTCCAGAAAATTAGAAACAGAAATAATGAAATTAGCAAAAAAATAATCTCCTATAATAAGGCACTGAAATTATTTCCTGGATGAATATACAAATCAATGAACAAAATTGACTCTATATTAGAATGAAATATACTAAACGGTGACCTGATTACAATATTCAAGGATTGAATGGAGTGTTTTCTATATCTGTGGGGATTTTGAAAGACGTCTTAAAAGGGGATTTTGTCATTTGATGTTGAGAATAACTTCTCTATCATTGAAATGACACAACCGTGAAACACATTGCTGTATAAGTGGTAGACAGATGTTGTAAACGATGATGAAAAGAATAGAAAATAATTTTTTATAAATAGTTTGGGTTTGAGGGGTCAGAATGCAAAGATATAGACTAAAATTTCCCCTGGGTATCCTCCCTCTCTATTTTCTGGGATAATTAAAACTTGATTTAGTATCCCAATATTAGAAAGCATGGTTAAAACATATTCACTTCAGAAGTCCTGGAGTTTTCTATTCTAGCGATTCTGTATGAAATCCATTCTCCTTGTTCATTTTCTCTTTTATCCTTTCTTTTCTCAAGTTGGATCAAGATATTTATTGCCTATTTCCTTTAAAAGTAACTAAAATGAAAAGAAAGTGAAGAAAAGCAAGATAACTGCTCAGCATTGATCTAAAATGGAGAAGAACTATAACAAAGAAAAGATAAGAGGAGTTTGTAATATAAATTGAAGTCATTTATTTGCTTTCCCCCACCCACTTTTTGGAGCATATGAAACTGTCCTTGGGACAAGTGGTGCCAAAGTGATTGCAGATGGGCTGCAGTCAGCTGTTTGTGATCACTGAAATCTCTAAAAAGTTCACCATCACTGCTTGAGATCAACTTACTCAAGAGTATCTTAGACTAACCTACCAGCTCAAAAAACATCCTATAAAAGATCTCCATGGAAGTCCTACTGCATTGTATGTCTTAGATTAACAAGAATTGTCAACAGAAATCAAGCATTAATATCAATGATAATTACAAAAATATTGGGAGGAAAAGCAGAAGTCAAGATTAAATTCAATGTGCAAGAAAAACTGAGGGGGAAGCAGCTGTGAAAGGAAGCAGAAATGGAATTAGGAGAGACATGTGATCACAAAACAATTCTGATCTCAAGCAAAAAAGAGAGCAGAAAGGAGGCTGGGCAGAAGCAGCTTCAGGAAGAATTCAGGAAGACTGGAGGACTCAAGCCAAAGTCCTCTGTCAGAAGGAGATTTCCTATCCCCTCCCCCCAGTTTCCCAGAATCATCTGTCTTGGTGTCTGCCACATTGAGTCATTGGCTCCAACTTAGCCGTAGGATTTAGAACCACCACTCTAAATTATTGTCTCTCTTAGAACTCACCATGTCCTTACAGGCAACAATTACTTAAGTCTTAACCCTGTGACATTCACTGTACTTGTTACTCTGACACAAGATGCCTTGAATCTGCAGACAACTTGTTCAATTATCCCAGAAGGACCCCCTGGTAAGAATGGATGGTAAGTCACTTCTGTGTGACTTATCAGCCCCTGATCTTAACCACTTTTATCTACCCCCACCAGACTATTCTGTGTCTCTGTACCCCACCTCCCTGATTACTCTTTAAAGACATCCTAAGTGAAAAATCTAGACTGCAATTTAGAGCTATTTCTACTTATTTATTATTGAAACAGGGAAAGAACAGTTCAATCTAACCTTTCAAATACTTAGAAGTATACTTTGGCAGTTTGTCCTCTCTGATGAATAGCACAAATTTTCTTAATAGGTTTGCACAGGATTTGTGACCCCGCACTTGTACTAACCCTATTTACAAGTAGCCCTCTTCATCCCACTATGTACTACCTTCAAACTGCTGATTCACTGCTGTACATTGCTCTTATTTCTGGAGTACTGAGCACAGCGGCATCTACCATCTGAGGGTACATTCCTCTTGCTGTTCTGAATTGTACTTTAGTCTTGCCCTTTTCAATAGTACTACTCCCATTTTCCATTTTAGATGTCTAGTGATTGCTGTTGCTTTTATTGCATGCATGTCATTTTGCTCTCATTTGGAGGTTTTACAAATATGTTTTCCCTGAGCATTTCAACTACAAGCAAAACTTCTACCAATCATGTGTTTTTTCTGAATATGCCTCTAATTCTCTTCTGGACATAATTTCATAATTTTGATTAACAAAAATAGATATTTTGAATTATTTATTTTGAAAATGATTTTTGTTGAAGTATAATTTATATTCAATTTATATTCTACGGTAAGAAATGGAAGACTGTGTACTATTTTGTTTCCTGATGAGGTATGGCTTAACATTTTTTATTTGTGTATTTATAATAAAAAACACAGATTATTGAGACTTCTTTCACTTACTTTTTGCTATTTAATTACTTACTTTTTTCTATTTAATCCAATCAATTATTTTATAGTGCCTCTCTAAAGTTATACAACACACGATCAAGAAACACAATAGCTCCGTGACCTTTTTTCCTCAATTCCCTTGTAGGACTTTATTGCTAGATTCTCTCCAGCTCTATTAATCATTTATGTTTCCCAATCTCCATATTTTTGGCTTTCAAAAACTACTTTATAGATGAAATCATTAGTTTTATACTCTTTTTGTATGGGCTCTTTCATTAGTGTAATGAGACTCATCTCAGTGAACAACTAAAGATAGTCAAGAAAAAAGAAAATTATATCTGGCACAGAAAGATTAATTTTGTCTAATTTATTTTAGATGATGTACAGTCTTTTGCTGCTATATTTCATACCATGTACTTACTGTTTTCTATTTGTCATCTGGGTTTGTCATTATTACACTCTAACAGTAATGATACCATGCCTCTTTCACAGACGATAAAACTGATGAGAGACTTTATAAACTATCTGGGATCATAACTAAAAAAATAATACCTGGCATACAATTCAAATTCACAGTCCATGAATTTTTCATGCCACTACTAGTTCAATCATAACTTCAGGTTACAATTTTATACAAAATAATTTTCTTAATACACTGTGTATGGTTCTCTTTTTCAAAGCCAACCAATACAGCTTGAAACTATCATATTTATTTAGAAACTGTCTTTTTCTACTGTAAGGGCTGTAAGAAATGGAAGACTGTGTAGTATTTTGTTTCCTGATCAGGTACGGCTTAACATTTTCTATTTTACACTAAAAATATTTTTGTCATTGTTAACAGATTTGTTGTGTGTTTATAATATAAAACACAGATTATTGAGAACTCTTTTACTTACTTCTATTTAATCAATTATATCATCATGAGAAAAATAAATATATATTAAGGTAATGAACACCTGTATTAAAATAGTATAATGCTCAACATTTCAATAATAAGATATTAATTTAAATTTTGAAGGTCCATGCTTAAGTCACATTTTTAAAATCTCATAGATATATATTTCATCCAGAAATTATTACATAAACCACATGTATGAAATAAATATTGACCATAAAATTGGAAAACACTCTTGCATGAGTAAGAAATAACATTAAGGGCTGGTATGCAACAAACTCAATGGAAGAACATATCCTCAGTTAGCATGTGACATACTAGGGTTTAATCCCTAGCATAAAAAGGAAGGAAGGAAAGAAGGAAGCAAGGAAGGAAGGGAGGAAGGGAGGGAGGACATTAAATCCAGAAAACAGAATGCAGATAAGCTTTGTACTTTCACAGCAATTTCCCTTAAACAAGACTCGCCTTCATTTTTTTTGACCCTTACAATCTCTCAGAACTAGTTCATAGTCTCTCAGTAAAACAGCTTCAAACTAAGTATGTACACAATCCCCACTGAAATAGCTTTGACTTTGAAATTAGACATCATTATTTAAATCATAGCTGTGCCTTAATTTTTGCCTTGATGTTTTGGTGATACAGTTCATCATTTTTAATCCCCTTCTCTGCTTCAGTGAAATTTCTCTTTCTTATGTTTATGATTTAAAATTAGTAATAAAAACCTTTTGATAGGCTTTTAGCCACATAATCTGCCAATCATCACGGCGGAATTCCCTCATGGTGAGGAGATCATAAAAAGACACCTGATCAGTCTTCTGCCTCAGAAGTCCCAAAATAGACTTCCTGCCTTTCCTTCCTGCTCGCACCAAAGGCACTCAGTCCCTAGATAAAAGGGCACTCCCGTTCCACCTTCATGAGCCAGTTTAGCACCACCCCAAAGAGAGTTAATGTAAGCAGCCCCAGTCCTTTGTTTTTAAGAGATCCTCTACATTCTTCCGCAGCTCTCCAGGCCCCTCATAAAGGCCTCCTCCTACTGACATGTCTCTTCCTTCTCTCTGTCATTTTCTCTGTGCTGCTTCAGTGGAGTGCCAAAAAATACTCAGTCACCTTTTGCCATTACTAATTTTGGAGTCAAGTATGCCGGAACAAGACAGAGAATTGAAAATATACATCCACAGACATATTGAAGTACTCCAAATTTCCCTCCAACTCACAAGCTTTGAGGTCTAAAACAAAAAGATAAAGGCAAATATCATCTAGTCTAGGTCTACAAGCACCCCTTGTTCTCCATAGGGCCCTCTCCAGCAGACAGATCATTCAAGACATCTTGTCCATCCTCATAACAAATGTGGTCCCTGCAATTAATTCCCAGATCCATTACTCTTGATAGGCCCTTCAGCTCCAGGTTCTGCCCCCGTCACTATGGTTCTCTGCCACGCGACAATGTGACCTCATTCCCCTTGGTCCCAGGATAACATTACCATTTTCTGGAAAGAAAGAAGTTGAACAGCCATCCTTTTGCATAAAACAGGCCAACTGGGAAAACAATAAAAAATGGCACCAACGAGGTCTAGGAGGCAGTTTATTACATGGTGGGGTCCTGACTAGGATTTCTCCAAAGGAGTCAGAGTCCTGCTGGCAGGCTCCAAGGCTTTGAAAGGGAAAGTAAGTGAAGAGATACAAAGGCAAATTCAGTGCACACGATTGGAGGGTTGGGAGCCATCATGGGTTGCTGAAGGAGTTGAGACATTTCAGGTTCCATCAGAAGGCCATCAGTTATACAAAGCACGGGTCATACAGACAGAGACATGTTCTGTTACAGTTTAAATTACATTACAAGGGCATTAGCACTAGTTATACAAGGCAGTGAAGACACAGGTTACACAAAGGAACATTTGAAGCTACATTGTAAGGCCACTTGTTAGACAAGCTTACAAAAATAAAGGAATGTTCTGCTATCAGGTTTGTCTGGAGGTGTCTTCTCGGTTTTGGCGGGCATTCCAGCAGGCTTTTATTTTATTTTAAACTCCCTGTCACTGCGTCTCTGTGAACACACATCTGTGAGGCCCTTGATGCTTTGGGCCATCATCATTATAAAGTTCACTACTCCACATGTACACTTGAGTGTACGGATGGCACTCTTGAGTATGGGGACGGCACGGATGGAGACAGCATCAACCTCCCTACAACCACAACCCCCTTTCCCTTCCAACTAGGAGTACTCCCTGCCATGTCCACTTCACTTTCTGACTTATTAACCTAAGGTGAGTCCTCAAGCTTCAAAATCCCTCACCCTGCATGCTAACTTGGGTTCAGTGCAGGCTTACAACTACCTGCCTTTACCTGGCACATTTGCATGCATGAACCCTGATGGAGGACACAACTGTTTGTCAAAGGACCATGGGGTGTGTTTGGTGTTGTCAGATGCAAAAAGAGTTGGACTAGAATCTGAGACACGGCCCAGTGATACAACCAGGGCTAAACCTCAGTCCTATCGCAATTTAGCTTCTACAACAAAAAGGGCAGAGAATTGATAGGGTGTGTAAAACACAGGCACTATGACATCTGGTTTTCTTTTCTTGGCTTCTCGAAGATAAAGAGGTTTGCACTCACAATGCATCTTCTCGGGTCTCAGTGATTTTTATTTCATTTCTATATTCAGGGATAATCAACTGTTTGCTGAGCAAATGAATAAAAGCTTAGATAAAAATATAATTGAAGAACAAATTAAATTACTACCTGAAAATCTCTTCATGTTAACTGCTTTGTATCTCATTTTTTATAATATACAATGAAACCATCAAGATAGACAATTTATAGCCCGATTCTCTATGTTGCACAAAATGTTGGGTCTATCACAAAAATTATAGATAAAACTTCAAAGCTACAATGACTTCTAGTGCCTAAGCAAAACTCAGAGGAAAAATTAAAATAACATTTTGTAAATAAATATTGATATAAATAAAAAATAAAAATGTTAATTTCATTAAAGCCTCTACAAAATACACAATTTAAAAACGTTTTATTTGACAGTAAAATAAATTTTATTGTTTCTCTCTCACCAAAGGAAACATTGTATTTGCTTTGAAATATCATATTTCTTTTCTTTTTACATTACTCAAAAGCCAAGCAATATCTCTGGCATATTTTCATTGTAAGTGTTAAATAACTTTGTCTTATAAGAAATGTCATTCTCAAATTAACAATTGAAAAAGATGAGCAAATTTAATATTTCCATCACAAAGATGGTTTAAATATGCTGGTTTTTAATCAAGATATTTCTATTATCCGACTGTGTTTCTTACGCATTCATGGTGTCTTCCTGGGGGTTATGCACATTCTCATAATCACAGTAAATATCATCAGTCCTCTAGAACAGAAGAAATGTAATAAATATGGAAACAAGAAAATGTCTTCTTACTCTCAGCATTCAAGCCCAGCTGACACTTGGCTGATTTTAATTCTCAGGATGTTTTATTTTTCTACTGGAGTGTCTGATATAGATCTGATCCATTCAATATCATTCTATGAGTAAATTTTTCTAGTTTATAGTCCTAATTAGACAACAGAGTTTAAGATTACAAATCAGATTTATAGAGAGAGCCAAATTACCATGTTTAGAGGGCACTTTGTGTTTGTTGACTGGTGATTCAAGCTGCTCTATCTCAGCATGAATGTTGGTTCTTTTTTAAGTAAAGCTAAATACTCTTAAAGATATATTTAACATTCATCCATCCATTTCAATTTTTGTTTTGTTAATAGCACATGTTTATAATGTATAAAATCACATTCATCTTTGGGAACTGGTAAATATAGACATCACATCTTGATCATTTTAAAATCCCCCACATTCTTCCCTCTGCCCCTTTCCACACATACCCTTCCTGCCTCCTAACATTTCATTTTTATTTTGCTCATTAGATTACTTACATTTTTGCCCTCTCATATTACAGAAACCATGTGATAGTGAATGTTCAGTTTGACTCATTTCGCTTAGTGTTACCTGGCTATACAACTCGTGGGTATCTTTCTAAAAGAATTAAAGTCATCATACTACAGGGATAAATGTATATTCATGTTTATAGCAGCACAAATCACAATTTTTTTTAATTGGTACCAGGGATCGAACTCACAACCACACACTTGCAAGGCAGGCGCTTATGCTGCTGAGCTAAATCCCCAGCCTCCCAAATCACACTTTTTAAATTACGGAAGCAACCTAGATGTCCCTCAACAGATGAATGGTGTATATACATACAAAAAACCAAAATACACACATATACAAAGAAAAATCACTCAGCTATAAAAAATTAAATTTGAGACATTATAGGAAAATGGATTCATCTTGAAAACCATGATACCAAGTGAATTTAATCAGATACAGATATTAAAATATTGCAAGCTTATAGCAGCATCAGTCACAATAACTAAATCATGGCAGGGACTTATATGCCCAGCAAGTGATGAATGAATAAAGAATATGTGGTATGTATGTGTGGCTACTACTCAGCCACACAGAAAGATTGATTCTACATTTTTGAAATCCCTCAAGAAACTACAATGATCCTAGGCAGTTTAAGGTTATTTTTCAATTGTAAAAAGTTAACATTTAAATACTTCAAGGAAAAAGACATTATGGTAACTACTGTTAAGTCGGGTTATTTGGTGGTGAAGCACTAGGTTGCTGAAATTGTCATGCTTTGACCTGTATTGTTATGTTGCTATGTCTTCTTTTATCTCAATCTCCCCCTTATTCATTAAAAAAATTGTTTATTTATTAAGGGGAAAATTTTTAAAAATTAGCAGGATATATTATAGTAACTTTTTTGATTTCCTATTAACTTGATTTGAAGACTTGTATTACACTCTCTTGTTTTGACTGATTAGACTCTGTTCCGTTCTGTTTGACGGAATCAAGTTTGAGGACATAGGCAACTACTTTGAAGGCAATAAGATTCACTATAATGCCCTTTCTGGTTTGACTATTATCTTCTTTTGAAGTCCTGTAATGTTTCCAATGTTTAGGTCTTATTGGTTTTGTTCTGTACTGTTTTGTTCAAATTTATTATACCTGTTTTTATATCATGTACTATGTCTATGCTTGGTTTTGACTGACAGCTTTGTTTTGACATATTTGGTTTTATTTTCTTCCAAAAAAAGTAATAAGAACTATGGGAATAATAAAACCCAAAATGTGTAAATTTTGTTGTAAAAAAAAAGAGAGGAAAAAAAAGTGCTCTAAAGGATACATCTGCAAGTGTGTTTAGGTGTGTTAAGATAGATGACCATATTACTGAGTTTTTGTCGGATTACTGAACACAACTCTGCAGTTTCACTGTTTGAATGTCCACTTTGTATGCTTTGATCTTGTGACTTGAGCGACTATTTCTAAAATGACAATGTGTAATCTATTAACTGGTGATTTCTTACTGTATTTTTTTTGTAGTCCTTGTACCCTTATATCCTTTACCCTTTTTTTGTATTACTTGTACCCTTATACTGTTTTGTCTTGTTGTGTTTTGTTTTTTCTGTTTTTTTTCCTTTTAAATAAAATTTTTTTTAAAAATTAACATTTGTAGTTATATTATTCATTTATCCAAGACAGCTTATTCTTAGTGGCAATCAATTATTAAAAGGTATCAGTGTGCTGGTAAATAGGCCCTGTGGAACAAGTACTTGCTGATGTAACTGAACTGAGAAGTATAAATTACTTTCATTAAAAATCTTGAGTAAGTACTCTCCACAACCTGCAACACTCAAGGAGTAATATATTGGATAAAAAAAAACATTGTCTTACTTAATGGGAACATAGATATTTGCCCTTATTTCCTTTATATTATTTTCAAAACTTTAAAATATGACACCCAGATTTCTCTTTTTCTCTTTCTGTCTAATCATATGGACTTTTTTCTATAAGCCTTCTTCACTGAGCATACGTTCGCCTGAATCTAAGTACATACATTTACTTCCAGTGAAGAGATGCAAGCCTCACTGGTTTCTACATGGATAGCAGAAGTACGAAGGCTTGCTTTGCAATATTCTCCTAGAGTCCAATAGCCAACATCTGGGACAAGCAGGTAGACGAATGAGATTAAAGATTACGTATTACTAATTTTAAGCAGGAAACGTGTTTTCAAGCATAATGCAAGCCACAAAAACCAAAGTCAATAAAGCAGCATATTTAGGAAAATTATGTTATATAATAAACTACTTTCAAATTAAAAATGATGTCTATCATGGGACTTGAACAGATTTTCTATACCTATAAGGTATTATTGATCTCAAACCTGGAATTTATACTTGTTCATTATAAAGAATAAATGTAAATTTGAGTCATTTGAAAAATAACAGCATTATCATAAGGGTAGTAGGACAGTGTCAAAAATTGATGTTTAGTTTTAAATTTATTTGGTAGAAAGCTTACCAAAAATAACTGTTTCCTAGTTATTACTTTTATTTATATAAATATAAATATAGTTATATAAATAGAGCTTCTAAAATAACTAATGGATTTTACATAAAATTAATAATGTAACATTTATTTACCTTTAAAAGTTAACATAAATATTATAACTCTGGACTAAAATTTAATTTCATCAGCCAGGTTATCTGTGCTTTTTCGAAATATAAAATTTTTACTGCCAACCTTGGTGCGTAATCTTATAGGTAAATAAATATAGCAACATGAGTAAAGTTGTTTGTATAAGTTTTATCCATGAGGCTATCCACTGGAGAATGGAAGGAAACTTGTTATACAGCTTATTCATTCATTTCTGTATTCATTTTACATTGAGGTATCCATCAAGTGATGTGCTAGAAGCTGAGGATGCCACTGCAGACAAGAAAGCAAGCCCATTCCAGCAGCCTGAGGTTTAGGGCACAGGATTGTGTTTGGAAAGCAAGAGACACATTCTGAAGGAAAAAGGTCTGAGGTGGAGAGGGGAGGATAAAATAGGAAAGGGGAAGCAAAAGTGACCGAGATGTCAAATGCATATTACCATGTTTCACAAACATGTACCCAATAATATATACATAGTGAACCCAAGTGAACACAGCCATGTATATTTCTAAATAAATGCTTCACTAATAAAGAAGCAATCAGCTGAATTTTTATTTAACTGTTATGAGTTCTTTAAATCATAAAAGCAAAATCCATTATAAAATTGAAAAATAAAAAACTTCAAGAAGAAATAAGAAAATACAACCTTTGTTGACAGTTTGGTATATTTTATCCAATATTTTCAGTGTAACAAGATCGTTTTTATATAGTTAGATTCATGGCATGTATAATTATTTTTTAAAATTATGCCATTAGTAAATCTTCATCTCATACCTTTATAATACCATTTTTATAAACATCTTTAATCAAATATAAATTGATGTCTAGTCATACAAAGTACTACAAATTATACTGAAAATTTTAGAATTATCTAAATTCTTTCCAGTCTTATTATCATTTGTTCTTCTCCATTTTGTTTTCTACATTTCTAATGACAGTTATTACAGTTTCTACAAATATCCTCTCATAATATGTTCATTTTTAATATTTGGCTATTCTAACTAATTCAGAGGGACATATCTTTGTTCAGGTTATTTCCTAAGAATATATTGTAAAATGTAAAATCACTGGGTTACACAATAAGAATTTCAGGTGTACTTGGGTGCAAGAATGGGTAAAGAATTTGCATATCCAAGGCAGAGGAAAGAATATTCCTATGGTAAATATATACTTTTGCATCCACAGACCTGGCTGAAAATTTCCAAGGCAAACCACAGAAACCAAGACTTCCCTTCCCCAAGGCAGGTCATAGAAATTCTCTTTCTGTCTTGGAGCTGACCATAAGGGAATTCCCAGAATTAACCTTTCAGACATTCTGTAGGAAAGCTTCATACTGGAGAGAACCTGTTTCATACCTTGGGGGAGGGAGTGATGCATAGAGAGACCAAGAAAAATCTGAACAGATAGAGCTTTCAGATTTCACCTAACCCAGTGTGTCAGCACTCACTTGAAAGTCCACACAAAAAGCCAAGAGCTGATCCAGAGAGTGTCAGGATACCAGAACACAAAGTTTCCCCCCAGATTATGTACCTGGAGAGGGTCCAAGAGCTCCATACCTCTCCCAACACACCTCTCTTACTCTGTGGCTATTGTAATACTTTGTGTTATAAACTGATAAATACAGTATTTCCCTTAGCTACTCAAGTCGATCAATGAAACCCAACAAGGTAGTTGTAGGAACCTAAATTTATAGCCCACCAATCAGCAGCACAGGAAAAACAATCTGAGGCTTGTGATCGACACTGGAAATAGGACAGGAGGTGGTATTAGACTCCTTAACCTGTGGAACTAGCCATTATCTTCAGCTCAGAAAGTGTTGGCAGTGAATTAGATTAGAGGTTACCCTGCTGCTGTCCACTACAGATCAAACTGCTTGCCTGGTGTGCAGGTACAAACCTGCTTGTCTCTGGTGTTAGTGTGGATCATATAGCAGGATCACAGGAAAACAAAACAGATTTTTTTCCTACATGTGATACCCAAGTTAAACTGGTCTCTAGCTTCCAACAAAGCTTAGCTGCACTGGTATATGACTCAATGATATCACAAGGAATCTCTCTCTAGCACCAAGAGTTGCTTTGTTTTGTACATGTATATAAAATCATACTACAAGTGTGGACAAATGATAAACCCTGTAGAAGCAATAGCAGTGTAATGACTGATAGTCCTTAGTGATCCAAGCTTCTGAAAATGAATTATAGGACCAAGGAAGCATGAAAATATTACTTGATAATAGAAAGCAAAAAAGTCCTCAAACTGCCAAGTAATAGAGAATAATCAGATTGTCTAATTAAAGTCACACAAAATGATACAATCTGTAAGGTCCATCAAGGCTAAAATTCTTAGTAATGTCTAATGATTTGCCCCACTATAATGCCTCAGGAAATCTGTCTGTATAATTATTTTTACCTCAATTTATATTTGTGTTAAATAAGTTTAATTGCATATAAATAAATCCATGTAACAATAAGATGATTCTGTGATATGCCATGTGTTTTTATTTCTTTGAAAGAAAAATTCTTAAATAGAAAAACTGATTAAGAATTCTAGTATAAAAATTCTAAAATTGTGCTCTTTTGTATCTGTGGGTCCAGTGTGAATTGGTATCTTTCCCGTAGCCTACAGCTGTGACAAAGAACTCATTCCATTTTTTTATAAAGTTCACACATTATTTGCTCAGTGGCACACTGGGGATCAGTGACTACATTACAGCAAATAGTACTCATCTCACCCTGTAGACCATTCTTCCCAATTACTCTAGCACAGATTTGTAATAAGGAGTTTAATGAACAGAAGCTGCTATATATAGCTTTAGTTGTCAAAGTACACAGAGTGCATATGGATGTCTAGAATTACCAGGAAGCCTCAGTCCTCAAATGCCTTCAATGAAACCCCATAGTTCAAATTCCTCAGCTTCCCCAGTTTCCATAAAACTTGAGTGATCATTCATCCTGACCAACACAGTCCTTTTGCCTGTATATAATTATTAATAACTCCTGGTTTCCTTCAAATGTCTCACTAATAAACAGTATGTTTATGCTTCCTATAAATGAACCTCACAGTCATCCAGGGAGAATGTTCTGCAAGATGATGGACTTAGAAATTTTTGGAGCCATCACTATCCCTTCTATACACAAAGAAATGAAGATAAATCCCTCCTACAAATAATCCCTTTAGCTTGTGAACCAGTAAATGAGTTTATGCAAAGGCTGGAGGATGCATAAAGGAATGAGGAACACCACGGGCATGGACAGGTTTCAAGGAGAGTTGGAGTGCCTCGGCGTGCAACGTAACTGGTGCCCTAATTTTCTTAATACCACCCCTCCCTACTGCATCCTGATACCTGGAGTTCCCTGCTGGAAACTCTAATGTTCTGTCATAATGATGACTCAGTCGCTGGATATTAATTCTGATGTAATCACTGCCTCCCCTCTGAAGTCCTGCAAGAGAACATCACCACTCAATATGATGGCCTTTCAGGGAACCAAAGTTTCTGTTTGCTCTTTACTTGTCTGTTTGATAGCCTCCTCTTTACTTTTACAGTAGGAAGACAAATAAGAACTCAAATGGCAACATTTGGCTGTGTTCTGTGTGAGTGAAACTGCTGAAGAACTAAAAGCTTAGCTTAATTTGGTCCTACCAATAAACTTCCTCTATCTATGTGAATAATGATACAGCATAGACAGCTTGTTCTTGTAGTCCATTCCTTACTTTCTTTCTTCTTAATTTTCTCCTTATTCCACCAGGGCACATGAGTTGTAAGGGGCTTAGAATTGTTCCATGTGATCCAAGCTTATTTTCTTTATGCCATTATGAGAAAGCATTTGCTACCATATGACCATGAAGCTTGAATTAGTTCTGCATGTACTAGGCTGCCTTAGGTATAGACATTACAGTAAATACAGTTTTTCCTTCTAAATATCTACCACTATTGTGCTACTTCTACATGACAGACTAAATACTTTATTTGGATATTTTCAGTTGTTTTTAAAGCAGTGCCATGATGGGGAGTTTTATTATTCTCAGGGCCAGGAAGGATGGTGCTTGGTTAGAAGTTATTTAAGTTTGCTTACACATGGGCAAGGGAAAACCTCTGAGTACTCTGTCCTTACTCTTTCCAGATAGTCACAACAAAATCTCTTGCTAATATGAAAAAGTAATTTTGCCTTGATTGGTCTTTTCTTCCCTTGAATATGCTCTAGAACTTGAGTGAAACGAATGTTGAGAACTGTATTTAAGTCATTTTACATATTTTCCCCAAATATCTTTATGATGTTACTAATGTTGCTATCACACTTTAGATTTTTCAGTAAGTACAATACTGATACTAAAAGGAACCAGGGAAAAGTGGGGTTTTCTGATGGTAACAAGCCCATGCCTTCCAGGGAGCCAGGATCATTTTTGTTCTGCTGGTCTTTTCACTCATTATCTAAGGAGAACATTTTCCAGAGAGACATGGGGTAGTTTTCAACTTTGCATCTACTGTGTCTGTTGTGACCCCAAATATCTGAACAGGTTGATTTTGCATGAGTTTACATGAGTATTCTCAGCATCTTTCTGAAATTATAGCCAAGTGCTCTGCAATGAATGAGGTTATCTCCACTTTGAGATTGGACAAATCTTCATTATTACTGACGATAAGAGGGTATTCCAAAGAATAGAGAAGTCTATGACTTCTTCTGTATATGCAATATTAAACTAAGAAACAATGCTCGATGTGAGAACCAGAGCTTCTCCAGGAGGACCAACAGCTCAAGCAGCAACATGTAGGAGAACCCACAATGCCTCAATGACTCCGCACCTCAACATCTTAATGCCTCATTGCCTTCCTTCTCCTTCTCCAAGTCTCTATTTATGCTGGCAACTTTCCTCAGGTGGAACATCTATACTCAGCACCATGGTGATTTAATTCCGCAGGCATTAAGTTGGCCATCAGTTCTTAATCCTTAACAAGACTCTTACAGGTAACTGAATGCAACTTGTGATCATACTCTTGGTTTGGACTCACATAAGTGAACACCATGTTGTCTCGCTGATATAAAAAACTGAAGGAGTTAAAGGGATACAAAAGTGTACAATAGATATTGTGAAAGTGAAGACGGAGAAAATATCTAAAAAGGCCATTGTTAATTTTCTATTATTTTATTTTAAAGTCCTGTATCATTTTTATTGCTTTGTTTTGATTGGTTTTATCTGGCTTCATTTGGTTTGATTTTATTTTACCTGATGATATGGGCAGCTATTTTGAAGATAACAAGAGGTATTATGGCAGCCATTGTTGATTTCCTATTATCTTATTTTGATGTCCTGTATTGCTTTTATGGTTTTGTTTTGATTGGCTTTACTCTATTTTATTTTGTTTGGTTTTATTCCCTTAAAAATAAAAAACATTAAAAAACAATTTTTTAAAAAATAGACATATTGCTAATTAAGTAGTCTGCTTAAGTGGGCTCCTCCAAGCTTAGAATAACTAGCTGTCAACTTATGCAGGAACTTGCAAATTATTTAAAAGGCAGACATCATTAAAAATAATTATATGATATATATTTAAAATCAAATTTATACTAAAAAATAAAGGTAATAAATATTCCCAAATCAACTGTTTACTGATTGTTTAATTTCATGCTATTAACATCTCTGCTTTTGATGTTACTTATGCCAGTGGTATAAGCCAGAAGCACACTGTCTTATGTTGTACTGCTTCCCAGTAAAACCAGTTAGAATCAATGGTTCTCCAAGTTTCATGTGCATCAAATATCTTCAGGGTTTTTTTTTTTTTTGTATTATTACAAGCCCAGATTTATTGTGGGGACACATATTCAGTTTCTGACTCAGTAGGTCAAAGGGAGGTTTGAGAATTTGTATCACCAAAGTACTACTGATATTACTGAGCCTGTTATGATAGATTAAGTACCACTAATCTAAGCAAGCCTACTATGGAATCATTATCATCTCAAATAAAAATTAGGAAATGGATTTAGAGATCAAGTACCACATTTATTTCCATCTAATAATTACAGGTACTAATCATATATGTTTTCACACCACAGTTGATTCTTTAATCATATTCTGACATGGAACACTGGAATCACTGCACACAGCAAACTATCCTCACAACAGCAAAACATCAACATATCATTCAGGTGACAGACACACAACAGATGTTTACCTGTAAATAAAGTTCTCAGCCAGGGACTTTACCAATTATCAAGCACTACCTTTCCATTAAATTCCTTATATTTATTCTTATAACTCTGAAAGTCTACTTTTCTCCTTTTCAAATAAATATATCAAACAAAACTCATATAGGTTTGCAAATGTCCAAATCATGGTTCAAATTATTTTACATTAACATCTCAGTATATTGATCTCTCTTCTTCCATGGTTTCACCATGTTATTCTTCAGGTTTTTATTTTTTTAAATTTATTTATATTTTTTTTTGTACCAGGAATTGAGCTCCTGTGCCTGGTGCTTTCCAGGTAGAAGCCTGTGCCCCTGAGCAACACTCCCAGACTAACTGAGTTGAGGGGTGCGGGGTAATGGGAAAAAACTGAGGATCTTGTGCTTGACAGGCAGAAGCTTATGCTGCTGAGCTGTACCCCCATCCCTCTCAGTCATTTCTTTAAATGTCTACGGATTCATTTACTACAATCATGGGCTGAAAGTTCACTGATTTTTTTAGCATTTCTCTCAACAATACATCAGTACAACTGAAGATATTTAAATTCATGAGCAGTAAAATGCATTTCATACAATTCAGCTTCTCCTTTACCTTGTGGACTAATCATGTCTCAATTTCTAGTCAATCAAACCACAGATGCTACAGACCTAAAGTGCATATACATGCCTTTTCTTGTACAAAGGATAAAATGAGTCGATCAAAGATATAGCAAGAAAAATATCATAGAAGCAGAGGTCCTTTTCATCTCATATATTACTACTCAAATAGGAAATTTAATTTTTTAGGTGTTATAAGCTGAAGACCAAGACATTAGGCAAAGGTAACACGTTGGTAACACTGACACATGCAAAGTCACAATAGAATAGGACTGACAAAAAGACAGATCCATTAGTGTCTAATCTGATCCAGCTCAATTTCAAATACATAGAACTACATGGCAAGAATATGAAGAGTAAAATGTCTTTACCATGACCATAAGAGAAGGGAGAAGGCCTGTATCTTTAAAATGCTATTGTTTGATTTTCTTTTAAAAAATAAAAAATAAGAAATGGAAAACTGAAACATAGCGCTATAAAGTGAAAGAAGTTACTAAACAAATCTTTTTGAATTAGAAAGAGTCTTCAGAAAATACTTTTGAGAAATTCAGAATAGAAAGGAAAGAGGGTCACTAAGCAAAAAGTAAAGTTGTGTTTTTCCATAGAAATTTTAAAAAAAAAATTGCACCTAGGAATGTGAACATGTGAGCCTAGGAATTGAAGAACAGCTTTGAGTTCACATTCCGAAGGAACACTCAGCCTCACTGCCTCCTTTTCCTGTTACTATCTGTGCTCATATCTGTGTGACAGTCTGCACTATTATCCAACTTTAAACATATTAAAAGTAGACAGGTCACTAAAATGAATGGAACAGCAGTATCTCTTGATAGAAGTGTGACAAATGTTGGCCCCACAACCAGATAGAATAACTCTTACAGGGACCCTACCCTGATCTCTAGTAACGCGCAAGGCCATGCTGTTCACCCCGCTTCCCACCTAGTTCTCTGTTCTGTGTAAGTGGAAAGACTGTATTTGAAATTTTACCACTGAACAAATGCTGGTTCTTGTGAACAAAGTTGCTAAAAACTAAGATTTCATTTCTGACATTCTGAAGAGTACAGTGAGCTCCCTAAAAATATCTTCTTTATAGCAGCAATTCTATAATAAAAAGCCCTGAGATGGAACATAGTGTATGTGAATCAGAACTAGGAATCCTTAAATTTCTGTAAGGATCAAATTTCCAGTGACCTTCAATGTCTTAGTAAACATCAAGTCATCAGGTGTTTGCCTATAATTATCCTAAAGCAATCTTCTCACTATTCATTAAAAAAATGTACATGATAGATATTTTCAGCTATTCACTTTTTCCAAAAAATTCTTAAGCAAATTTGAAAATATTGTGACATAAGTAAAATGTAATTTTTTTCCAGTTTTTGGGTTTGTTTTAATTTGCTTTGTTTTGGTACTGGCAACTGGACTAACTTTCTTTGCTTGGAACTATATCCTTAGCTCTTTTTTTTTTTTTTAATTTTTACTTTTCTTTTTGAGTCAAGAAATTGCTAAATCATGGAGATTCCAGAGTGGGCTTAAATTTTGATCCTCCTGTATCAGCCTTCCAGAGTGCTAGAATTATAGGAATATGCCACCATGCTTTAATGCTAGATTTTTTGAAAATCAGTAATATGTATTTCATGTTTAATTTTTAGGAAAAAATATTTTCTTATTCCAAGTTTAATTCTAAATTGACAGTGGTACATTTCGTGAGACCACAGAGATCCTTAGACATTCTCTAGTATCAGCCTGGATTTTATCATATATGAAAAATAGTACAAGAGAATGAGCAAATATTTACAAAATATCTATTACGTAAAACCACAGTATCAATGGCTAATCCTTTAATGTAATCCTACTCACTAGGTAGTAGATGAAGAGACTTTTAAGTCACAAGCTTCATGAATGCTTAAAAAAATTTATTTCCATTTTAATACAGAAAAGCATTGTCTATAATGTGGCAGATGAAACATCACCACATAAAAGGAAAAGATTTACCTGTTTCTGTATAAGAAAAGAATACCTCCAATCCCTTCAACTTACTTAAAAGAATTTTCCTCCCCTCCAAAACCAGCTTCCATAAATTAAGTACAGCAAATATTAGAAAAGTAGAAAAGGAGGTAATTTTCTTACCATAAAGACCTTGCATAGTTTTAAAAAATATATCTAGTGGTTATAATGTGTAAATAGCATAATATAGTAAAATTTCTCTGAGTAGTAATAATAAACCATGTATTTTCATATGAACTTTACAACTGACTACCCTCTATAGTTCACAGAATTTCAGATCTTCAGTTTTTTAAAAAATTTCCTATGGAATGTTTAAATGATAAATATGCCTGGGCATTTCAACCAGCTTTCCTAAGTTCCATCTGCCAAGCCTCTGGATTTTGCATCCACAGATAACTACTTGGTAAATGATTGTTGACTATGACCAAAGAAAAGAAAAGAAAGGAGGAAGAAAAAGAAAATAGTAAATTGTCAAATAAACACAATGAAAATAAAATTGTTTACATGCAGTCTTCTATAAAAAGAAGTTGGCAACTAGGACAGAGAAATATATTTTCCAGACTTTTATTTTTTCCCATCATTGACATGAATTACGATGAGTATTTGACCTTTCTCTGTAAGATGTTTAAATGGCAGCTGTTCTGAGTGCAGTACACCATTCCATCAAAAGATTTGAGGACAATAGTTTGTTTTGCAAAGGTCATGTTTCTTACATACTTGTGAATGTGTTCAAAAGGATTACTAAGCAAATACTGTATACAACACTTTCACTGAGAATAAATTATATAACAGCTTTCAAATTAAATTTAAGCCAAGAAGTCTACAGAGAGTAAGAACCTTCAAAATCTATTCCATAGTTCATACTGAATATTCTTTATTTTCAAAAGTTAACTAGGGATACTAAAAAATATACAGATATATATTAAGTGATTTATTAAAATTACTTAGATATAAACATGATACTAGTGAAACCACGTTATGTAGTTTTGATATATATAGAACTATTTCAATACTTCTGATAGATACTTATTTTTCACCACCCTTCTATTGGTAACTCTTATTTCTAATCTTTTATTACTAAACCTTATTTCACTTCTTTGTTGATGAGGAAACCTCAATATACATAACTTCATCAACAATTCTAGAATAAATTGTTTAGCATGCAAGAATAAAACTCATAGAATACAACTGAGACCATAATTCTAAGTGACATAAATCAGACGCTGAAAATTGTATATTGCCTAGTTTCTCCTGTGTGAGAAATACAAGATTTACTTTAAAGAGCAAAGTAAAAGATGATGGGGCAAAAAGAGAAAGATTTTTGTGGAGATGGAAAGGAGATTTGAGGAAAGTAGTTGTTACAGTTTCTATGTGAATGTCTCCCTGCTCCCTCCACTGCCCAAAACCTTATACAGTCATGGGGGTTTGCTTCTAGAATTCATGATTCATTCATAGTCCAACGCTGGGATTGCAGATGTGAGGATTACACTTACCCTACAGTAGGTGGCCTATATACAATATAAGGAACAGAAAGAGTCTTCTCTCTGGCACACTTCTCCCTTTTTGCACTCATTGATTTTACTGTTTTGTGACTCCATGCCTCTGTGCCATGCCACTCTGCCTTGGAGCCAGCTGATTACAGATTGAAACCTCCACAAATTGTGAGCTAAATAAACCTTTCCTTTCTTACTTTTGGGCATCAGGTATTTTGTTCCAGCAATGAGAGGAACACAACTGAGATGGGATTTGGGATGAGAGAAGTGAAGTCACTGCTGTGACTATAACTGATCATGTAACTCAAGAATCTTTGTGAATAGCTTGTAGGAAGAATTTGGAAAGGTTCAGAGATAATACCTGAAAAAGTAGTACTGGAATACCTTAGACTATTCTGTGTGGGAGATTCTGATCAGAGCTAAGAAGACCACAAAACCAGTAAAGACCACACTCAGAAGGTTTCTGCTGGGAAAAAGGACTGAACTGGCTTCTACAGTGCTGATGATATCTGTTATGGTTTGGAAGAAAATTTATCTGCATTTGACTTCTGTCCAAAGATTTTGCCTAAGACCAAGCTAAGGCAGCAGACTAATTAAACTGACAAAAGACATTTCAAGGCAGTTGAATGTTAAGGTGGTGGCCTGGCTATTTTGGGGTTTTTATACTGCAGATTTATACTTCAAATCAAGAGCAAAGAGCCCAACAGGATGATTTACAAATGTTGTGAGTTTGACCAGGGAAGAAGCTCCAATAATGCTGTAGACTGCAAAGAGAGAGCAGAAGAAATCTTGATTGCTGAGAAGGAACAAGGGAATAGAAAATATGGCCTGAGGGCATCACAGGATGCAGCAAGTCTCCAGCATTTGCAAGCTCAAAACTGTAAAATTGCAAGACTTTGCTTTGAGGAGAAGGCCCAGAGCACTATGTTCCAGAATAGAAGCAGCCACACCAGGTTCTTAAATGGCAGTGTCTGCACCAGGTCCCAAAATGGAAGCAACCTAGAGAATTTGCTTCTCAGCCTTCAATTCAGAGTGCCCAGCAATTCAGGCACTCAACCTTTACAGCCAAGAGAGAAAAAAACCTGGTTATTGCTCCTCCAGCTGACAGCAGACAATAGCATTATCTACATGGTGCTGGTTGTAGGCACATGGACAATGCAAGAATTCTGAGGTTAAAAAGACTTTCATATATATATATATATATATATATATATATATTTTTTTTTTTTTTAAAGGCCTGGGAGCCCAGACAGTGTGCCCCTAAGAGGGCAGTGTGTGAAGCTGTAAGGGTAAAGCCAAAGGTGCAGTGGAGACCCCCAAAGTTTGCCAAAGTCAGAAACATGGATCATTTGAGGAAACCTACAAGGTGGGAGTAATGCAGGCCTAAGAGAAAAATAAATCATCAGAGCTACAACCACCAGACATGCCATAAGGGCAGAGCCATGCAAGCCCTTTGGAGCTCAAAATTTGCCACACATTGCTTTGGTTGTTTCACATGTAACTACAGGACTTATTGTTTACTCTCCTAGATGGGACCCAATTCCTGTAGTCCCTTTCGTTTTTAACCTGATTTGTACCCTTTGGAATGAAAATGCTTCTTTTGTGCCACTGAATGTGGGAAATGTTTAACTTTTCATTTGTACAGTAGTTCATAGCTAAGAGTTTGCCTTAGACTTCTGAGGAGTTTTGGGACTTGGACTTTTCAACAGTGCTGAACTGTTAGGATTTTGGCAAATGCAAGGAGATAAACTAAATTTGGCATAAAAGATGTACATGAGTCCTTGGGAGCCAGGGTGAAAAGTTATAGTTTGTGTCTCAATGTCCCCTCAAAGCTTCAAATAGTCACGGAGGCAGGCTTCTAGAATTTATGACTCATGCATAGTCCAATGCTGGGATTATGGATATGCTACACCCCCCCCCAATGTAGGTGGCCTACATACAAAATAAAGGACAGAAAGTCTTTTTTCTCTATGCTCCTCCATTTTTGCTCATTGTTTTTGCTGTTTTCCACTGCCATGAACTATTGCTCTCTGCCATGTGCTACCCTGCCTTAGAACTGAAACATTATGGAAATCTCCACAAATTGTGAATTAAGTAAACCTTTAGTCCTTTAAATTTGGGTGTTGAGTATTTTGTTTCACCAACAAGAGAAAAGTAACCAAGACAGGGATATATCAGAGGGAGGTGAGAGAAACAGAAAGAGGTGACAAAGAGCATCAAAATGTAATATGTACATCCATATATATATATATATATATGTGTGTGTGTGTGTGTGTGTATATATATATATATATATATATATAGTCTTGAAAACATATACTCATAAAATTTACTGTTTTGAAGCATAAAACCTGGAATGTTTTAGCAAACATAACAGTTGTGTAACTGCTACAACAATCAACATATAAATCACTTTCATTAACTTGTTATGGTTTGGCTATCATTTGCTTGCATTCAACAAGGATTGGTGTGCTGGAAGCTTAGGTGGAGTTGTATTTAGACATGACTAAAGAGTGAAAAGATGGAGCCTACTGGAAAGTGGTTAGGTCACTGGTGCCATCATATGTGGAAGAAATTAGTGTAGTTATCATAAGATGCTGGTTAATTCCCATTTAGAATAGGAGGAAGATTAGCTCATGTGCATTGTCAGATTGTGACACCTTGAGACTCTCAAGGTCCCACCTCTCACCTTGAGACTCTCAGTAAAGCTGAGTAAAAGCTAATACTATGCTTTTGGACTTCCAGAAATGTAAGCTAAAGAAATTTTGGGGCAGGAGTACCAGGGATCGAACTCTTGACCTTGCACTTGCCAGTCAAGGCTCTTGTGCCACTAAACTAAATCCCTAAGAAATTATTTGACACTATATCACCTAGATTCAGGTATTCTGTGACAGCAACAGAAAGCAGATTATAATCTAATCCATAAAATTTCCTTCCTTTTATAGACAACTTCCTCTCCCCAAGGCATTTGTCTTAGAATTTGTATTCCCTTACAGTTTTACCTTTTCTAGAGTTCTTTTAATGAACAATTTGAATGTGTAAGTCTTTAGGTCTAGCTTCTTATTATCAGTATAATGCATTTTAGATTCATCGTGATCTTGCATATATCATGATTGGTTTCTTTATATTGTTGTATACTACTATCCAAGCTGAATACACCATAAATTGTTTACCTGCTCATTGGCTGAGAGTCATTTGAATTGTTTCTAGTTTTTGGTGTTTAATTCTAATGTTTTAATACAATTCTTTCATTATTGTTGACAGTGAGCAAGATTACTGCACCATATTAACATCTGACATTACATGAGGCTCTCAAATTGTTTTCTGATGCTTTTGTACTCTCATATCAATTCAGGAAAGTTCCAGTCATTCCCACAAGTACATCAGAACTTGACAGTCTATACTGTCTAGATATATAATGCCAATCAAAATCGTAGGATTGTTTTGTAGAAATTGGTAAGATTATGAAAATATAAAACACAATACTTGACAAAACAGTTTTGCAAATGAAAAAATTTCAATGATTCATGTTTCTCATTTTAAGATTCAAGAAATCAAACTTTGCATGGTTTGAACATAAGAAAAACATAGACAAATGGTACAAAAAAGAGAGCTGAAAAATCTATAACTGCTCCATTGATTTTGTTTGCTCAATTGATTTTTCACAAAGATACCAAGAGTATTCAATAGAAAAAAAAGAATCTTTTCATTGTATGCATATAGAAAAAATTTTCTTAATCTTTATCTCAAACCACATACTAATATGGATCCTACATGAAAATTTGATAGTTAAATTTGTAAAATTTCTAGAACAAATACAAAATATTTTTGATCGTGGAATAAGCAAAACACGCAAAAATCTGAAATGTAAGTAAAAGAAAAGTGTGGACTTCATCAATAATTAGAACTTCTGTCCTTCAAAAGCACCTTAATTAAAAGATGGAGAATGGTTCAAAAATTTGCAAAACATATTGTGTGTAGAACTTATCTGTAAATTATGTACAAAACTCTTAAAATTGAACAAACGGAACAAATCAATTAAAAATGTTGTCAAAAGTTTAAAATAAAAACTTTAGCCAAGATGATAAATTAATTGAAACTAAGTTCATGGAAAAAATAACTGATATACTGCTTAGAGAAATGCATTTTAAAACCACAAAAAAACTGTAAATTATTTTAAATTACTGTTCTTGGGGAATGAAATAATTTAATACTTTGGAACAATTCTGTATATGGTTTGAAGTAAGTTATAAATGAAATATACACTGGAAAACAAAGACAGATGTGTTCATTGGCATACCCCATAAGCACTTGTAGACACAATACACCTTTAGAATATTTTAATCAAGATTTTAAATGGGTTAATTCATTGTATTCCCTTTCTCTTTTAATTTAATGTTAAATTAGATTTGCTTGCTTCAAAATGAAAGACTCTACATTGAATGAAATTTGGTATTTAATTTTTATAAATAAGACACACTGGTTTTTATTATTTAAAATAACAAAATAAAAATGTATCAATAATACAAACATAAACCAAAAAATGATTTTCTAAATAGTCTATTTTTCATCTTTTAATACTGGACTTAAATATTTTTTCAAATAGATGTACTTATTTATATAGTCTCTCTACAAAGTGCCAACACTTTTCCTGTTGTAATTTTGGCAAATATTTTTGTCAGTTTGTTCTTTCTGCAATTTCTTTTGACAGATTAGTTTAGAGCAAAAGAATCCTTATGTTCCGCATTGCAGAAAGTAAACCTTCTTCCACAATTTTCATGTAGAGCTGAGACTGGGTGACGCCAAAATATCTAGCTGAACAGCGAAAACTAAAAACAAGCTCAAGGTTTTCTCTAAAGGACATTTGAATATAAACAGTGACACTGGCCTTTCTCACATACTGTTTTCATTTGCGTGAGGCTAATTTTCCATCAAATTTATTTATGGTTTTTAGTGTAACTTTATTGCAAGATATATATTTTCATTCACTGCTCATAGTACATAATGTGTTCAAGCTCATGGGTAGTTTTAAAACATACTTGGTAAACTTTGTAATCAAACTATATATTATGTTAGGTTTGTTGTTCCTAGATAAATAGTGAATAACATGGATTTTATAAGTCTAGAAACTTTTCATTCTATCAAATATACTAAATCACAAAACTTACTTTTGCATTTGTCCTTCCAGTCAAGATGGAATAACAAAAGCTAGTTTTATTCTTTCTCATTGGGAACCACATTAGTGGATTATTCTCACCAAATGTCCATAAAAAGCAAATCCTCCAGAAAGATAGTACATTAGGTCCTTATAACATGGAAAAATTAACAGTGATTGCTCATGGGTACGAGTGTTGTTTTTGTGTTGATAGTAGTAATGACTGTACATCACTCTATGTATATTAGATATACAGAGCCACTGGGTCTAACACTAAAGGACAAATTTTATGTATGTGAATATCAATAAGGCTATCATAAAAGGACTTTAAGAAAAATCTCATGGAAATGTAACATAAAAAAAATTCAAAAATTTACCCCGGGAACCCCCAGATAACTCATGATGAAAATAGGGAACCATTATGGTTTATATATGAAGCCTCCCCAAAGCCTCATGAGTTCAGAGGTAGGGCTTTTGGAAAGCAATTTGACTGGGGAGCAGCACAGCTGCTGTTAGATCCTAGGGTCTGGTGGGAAGAGGTAGGGTCCCTGGTAGTGAGACCTGAGATAGTACATCTCCCTCCATGGCTCTGCCCCTGCCTGGGTGCCTGCCATGAATAAAGCAGCTTCTCCCAGCGCCTTGCACCATGTCACTCTATGCAAGGACTCACGGAGCCAAACTCTCCTTTTTTAAATTGCTAATATAGAGTATTGTGTCTTAGCAACAAAGACAGAGTAAGACAAAATCAGCCAAACACTGGGAAAACTTTATAAAATATTAAGCCTATGATCCATCTATTCCACTTCTAAGATTTGACCTGACAGAGATAAAAGCATGCATCAACCTAGAAATACTTTTATCAACCTTATTAGTGTTAGCCTAAATTGGAAACAATTCAAATGCCTATAAAGTTGTGAAAATTTAAACAAATTTCCCTTACATTGGTAAATTATTCAACAATTTAAAAATCTATTGTTATGTAACTATATTCATGAATCCTAAAAATCTTGAAAAAATACTAAAAACACCCATACTCTTTAATTACTTTGTTTTTTAAATTTTGAGAAAATATAAGGTAATGAGTAAACAAAACAAATCAATGCTTTTTTTAGGATAGCTAAGGAGAAAATGAGGGATAATCAGAAAATATAACTACATTTTTGGGGTGATTTACTATGTCATTTTTCTCAGTGGTCCCATTATTTTACCTTTTCTAGCACTCATTTATTATTATTTATTATTAATTTATTTAACCCAATTCTGGTTAAGGAATATGAAAGTTTTGAAGCTTCCAAAGCAGTTTCCCATATTGGTTACATATGAATGAAAACATAGAGCCAACAGGAAAAAGAACACCTTTTTATTTTCCAGATATGATCACATGAAAGTAAAATTGGGCTGCTCTAATCATAAAAACAAGAATAGCAGCCATGTGTCAAGTACAGATGACACAGAAGAAACACAAAAATAGCTAGATTTTAGGTGCAATCCCTCAACTCCTGGGTTAACCAAACCTAGAGGATCTCTTCTTCCATATCCTTTATTATAAAAGCAAAGAAGTTCCTTAAGTTTAAAGTTGACCTGCAATTTTTTAACATTAAATTAACTGTAATCAAATACTATTATAAAATGTCTAATACAGTTTGAAACTATCTTATCATTTATAATGGCATTGATCTAAATGAAAACTATAGTAGGCTTCATGGTAATGCTTTATTAAGTGTTTCTTTTTATAGGAAAGTATGCAGTCCTTGGCTTTTTGTGTGTACAGAAGACATGGTGTTAACACATATGCAAAATTTCTTCCTCATCTATTAAGAAAACAAAGGAGATACACAACTCTGCAACTCTGCCTCCCAGCTTTGCATAAATTCATTTTTCCTTTTTTCTCCACCCTACCTTCTCTCCTCAAACACATGCAATTTCTCCTTTTATACACATGGTAATTACTTCTTGAGAGTACAGGAACTTTGGTTGTCACAGGCTCAAGTTCTACCCAGAGATTTAGAAATCTACCTTTACGAAGCAAGCACTTTTCTTGAACATAATGAAAGTGCCTAACATAGTCACCTTATCTTCACCCCTGTAATGATGATCTGTGTCCATTGGTACCTGCCCATCTTAATCTCCTTTTCATTTTTGTTCCAAAGTTGAAACAAAATCCAACCATATGCTGTTTACAGGAAACCCATGTAACCTAGAAGGATACTCACAGACTGAAAGTCCAAGGATGGAAAACAATACTTCACACAACAGGAATCCAAAAAAAAAAAAAAGCAGGAGTAGCCATTCTGTTTGCAGACAACGTGAACTTTAAACCAACAATGATCATAAAGGACAAAGAAGGTCACTACATACTCGTTAGGGGAAAACTCCAAGAGGAAGAGATAACTATCTTAAATATATATGCACCAAACTCCAGAGCACCCAATTATATAAAACAACTATTAACAGAAATGAAAACTCAAATTATCAGTAACACAATTGTAACAGGAGACCTTAACATGCCATTGACACCAAGGAAAAGATCAACCAGACAGAAAATGAGCAAAGAAATAACAGAACTGAATCACACCTGTAAACAAATGGACTCTATAGACATATACAGAATGTTCCACCCAACAACATCAGAATATGCATTTTTCTCAGCAGTACATGGGTCATTCTCTAAAATAGACCATATATTAGCTCACAGAACATATTTAAACAAATGTAACGGAGTTGAAATCATTCCTGGCATGTTATCAGATGATAGCACTTTGAAATTAGAAATTAATGATAAAAGATACTGCAAAAATCCCACAAACACATGGAAACTGAATAACACACTAATGAGTAATCAGTGGGTCACAGAGGAAATTAAAGAAGAAATTAAACAATACCTACAAGAAAATGAAAATACAGACACAACTTACCAGAATCTGTGGGATGCAATGAAAGCCGTCCTCAGAGGAAAATTTATTGCACTGAGTTCCCACATCAGAAAAACAGAACAAAAACAAATAAATAACCTCATGCTACACCTCAAACAGCTAGAAAAAGAAGAGCAAATCAATCCCAAAGCCAAAAGAAGGGAGGAAATTATAAAAATTAGAGCAGAAATCAAAGTTGAAAAAAGAAAGGATGAGAGAGGGAGGGAGAAAGGGATGGAGGGGTTAAGGGTGAGAGAGAGGAAACAGGAGAGAAGAGAGAGAGAGAAAGACAGAGAGATAGAGACACAGAGAGACAGAGAGAGAAAGATCCTGGGATTGAGAAGCAAGGAAATTGTTTTCTATTCTTTTTCTGTGATCATTTTCATTCCCTATTTTTGAAAGAGTTTTTGGTGCAATAAAAGAGAATATAAAGTAAAAAATAGTCTTTATTCCAAGGATGTGGAAAGAAGTCCATGACCACTGGGGCCTGGTTTTCTCTGGCCAGAACATACGGCATAGGACATACATCTAACCTCTGACTGGGGGTGGCACTTAGGGTGGACACTGATGACGCATGAGAAGCTGATTGGAGTTTTATTCACATGAAAATAGGAAAGGGAGTTACAATTAAGGCTGAGGAAGAAGCAGGAAGTGGTAAGCATTCTGGCTTTGGCCTTCCACCACATTAGACCACTGCCATAACCATACAGTAATTTATTCTAGAGTAAGAACCTTTCAATTTTTATCTGGCTGATCAATTCATATAAAAAGTAAATAGTACCTAGCTGAAATAGAAGATCACCAAACTATCTAGTAGTCACTAAAAAGCAGATCATATTATGGAAGAGAAATCAAGGAAATCTGAACTGGTAGAAAGCCAGTGGTCTGTGCAGTTGTGATGACTGGAGATGGAGAGCAGGAAGTAAAATTTCATCATTGGAGCAAGTTCAATGTGTCAATTTTTTAAAGCTCACACTGAATTAAGGGAACTTCTGTTAGCATGATTGCTAGCTGTTTCTATTTGGTTGAAAAGAAGCAGAACAGAGAAAATCAGCTGGAAGAGTCTAATAATTGTCAGTAGAAATAATTAAAGCTCGCTTGTGACATAAGTGGTCATTTTCATCATACTTCCTGATAGATTGGTTTGGGTTCAGCTATCAGATCAGCAATACATAGTAACTTCCCCTAAAGTTAATATAAACTATTGATACAAAATCCCAGGAACTGAGAAATATACATAAATTTCTTGTAATGTGTAATCTAGTATTTTTGCTGAAAAATATTTTTGAGAAACTAACAGAGCTGGCCAGATTGCTTATGGCATTGGGAGTAAATAATTGCATTTAGGTTCTGCACAAAGTAAGTAGGCAATCTGATAGTGTTTTCATTCACAAATTCTTAGAAATAAGGACCAATAGCAATGTTTCCATTTTACCTCAGCAGAAAGATAACTTCTCACTTAGAAGCTTTTAATTTTCAAAGACAACCAGCCCTTGATAGCGAGCTTAGAGTCCAGGAATGGTGCAATGTGGGGAGTCCTAAGCAGGGGGAGATATACCCTGCCAACCCAGAAACGAACCAAGCTGAGAAAAACCAACTGGAAATGCAATCCCGGTGTTACAACTGTAACAGCTAAAGTCTCACTGACAAAGCTGGAACCCGCACCTCTGGCAACCACAGCTTGAATTTCCTGCTGCTACTGCTGTATCTGAATTAGCAATGCAAGGATAGAGACACGAAAGCTCTGAGAGCGGGAATTGGTGAACCGAATTGAGAGCAGAGCAGGTGGGGATCCCTGTATTGACCTGTGGTGAGTGAGAGCAATAGGGACCATAGAGTAGGAGGCTCCAACAGAGGACATTATGGGACCAGGCAGACTAACCAGAGCAGGATGCCACAGTGACTTCAGTCACATATTTCCCTCTCAAGGGGGATTGGTGGGGAGTGCTTGGCCTGGGTGACGGCGCAGACTAAGACACAGTAGGATAGCTCAACCCGGGTCCCTGGGCCTGGCAGTGAACCCTAATGCAGTGAAGCCTTCAGCAGGTTGACTGACCTGGAGGAGCAGGCCTAGCATAGGCTACCCAGGTCTGTGTCTCCCAGTACACTGCAGTGGGTGGGAACACATAGCCGGTGTGATTCAAACAAACTGTAACTGACAAAGAAAGAAACTGGGCTTCCTATATATACTTCTACGGAAGGAACAAAAAGTATGGGAAGAGGGAGCAACAAGAAAGGGTCCTCAGTACCCAATCCTGAGAACACTGATCCAGGAAAGGTAAATGCAAAGAGAATGAGGGCAGAACACATGCAATATCAGGCAAGGCACCAAAAGACATAAAGCGATATCTCCAGGACCTCATGGCCGAGTTCAAAAGAGAAGTATTTAACCAAGTAAAGCAAGATATAAGTAGAATAGTTAAAGAAATGCTAAGCACTGCCCAAGAAAAAACAGATGGTAGAATGGAAGAACAGAAAAAAAGGGAAGAATTATTTGATGGAGAAAATAGAGAAAACATAGAATACCTGAAGCAGGTTCAAAGAGATTATCAGGAAACTAAAAACTCTATTGAAAGATTGCATAACAGTTTCAAAGAAACTAAGGATAGATTATCTGAACTGGAGGACAATTTGTAATGTGGGAGCATGAAAGGAAAAACTTCTTAAAAAAACAAGGAAACAAACAGTAACAATACAAAGGCTGGAAGATGATAAGAGGATCTATAACCTAAGAATTAAGAATGTAAAGGAAGAAGCAAGGATACAAATAAATGAACTCCAAAGGCTATTCACAGAAATAATCAAGGAGAACTTCCCTAATATGGGAAAAGGTAAAGATACTCATATCTATGAGGCATACAGGACCCCAGCCACCTACAAGCCAAACAGAACTACACCCAGCATATAATAATCAAAATTGCAGAAATCCAATATAAGAACAGAATATTAAAAGCTGTCAGAGATAAGAAACAGATCACCTACAAGGAAATACCCATCAGAATTATAGCAGACTTCAAACCATCAAACCATGAAGAGTGTGGGGCGAAATAATGCAAGCTTTGAAAGACAATAACCTCCAGCCAAGATTGATATATCCTGCACAATTGTCCCTAGAAATTAATAGAGAAACAAGGTGTTTCCTGGATAAAGAGGAACTAGGGGAATTTGCAACCACCAATTCAGCTCTACAGAGAATACTGCAGGACATTCTAAAAAAGAAAAATACCAAGATTCCAGAAACAGTGGCAGAGAGGCCACAATGAATGGAGCAGAAAGCAAAATGAAGAAGACAAACTGACAACTAATGACCAAAAAAGAGCTCAACAGAAATGAGGCAGAGAAGGTTTGATGGTAGGAACATTTATTTTGGAGAAAAGTCATCATAATAGCTAGTGCTGATTTAATATCATCTTGTTTTGAAGTCTTATCAAGCTTTTGTTCTGTCTCCATAGGTCTTGACATGTTGTATCTTATTGGATTTTATTATATGTGATAATATAAACAAAAACTTTTATAGACAAGGAGATTATACAGAAACAATTGTTCATTTTCTGTTAGTTGGTTCTAAATACCTTGTAATACTGTCATTCTCTTGAATGGTTTTACATTGTCTTGATATGTTTTATGCTACAGTATATGAAGTTATACTCAAAGATTTCAAGGAAAGAGACACTATGGTAACTACTTTTATGTTCGAATATCTTATGGTGAAATACCACTTTGCTTAAATGATGATGGTCTGACCTGTGCTGTTTTGTTGTATGTCCTCTTTTATCTCAACCTCCTTTTTAAATTTTTTTATTTTTATCTTTTTAATTAAGGGAAAATAAATTAAAAATAGCAAGATATATAATAGTAACCCACTTCGATTTCCTATTAACTTGATTTGAAACCCTATATTGCTCTCACCATCTTGATTTGACTGATTTTACTCTATTCTGTTTTGCTTGATAGTACCAAGTTTGAGAGTATAGGCAACAACTGTGAAGACAATAAGATTCACTATGATGCCCATTCTGGTTTGACTATTATCTTCTTTTGAAGTGCTGTAATGTCTCCATTGTTTTGGTTTTATTGGTTTTGTTCTTTACTGTTTTGTTCAATTTTATTATAACTGATGATATAAGCAATTCTTTTTAAGATAGCAAGAGGCATTATGGTAACCATTATTGATCACCTTGTATTCTGTTTTTACATCATGTACTATGTCCATCCTTTTGATTTGACTGACTCTGTTTTATTACGTCACATTTGGTTTTATTCTCTTCCAAAAAAAGTAATAAGAACTGTGGGAGGAATAAAACCCCAAATATGTAATTGTCATTGTAAAAGAGAGAAGAAAAGGAAGTGCTCTAAAGGATATAACTGCATGTATATTTAAGCGTATAAGACAGATAACCATATTACTGAGTTTTTGTTGGATCATTGAACAGAACTGTTTGCAGTCTCACTGCTTGAATGTCCACTTTAAATGTTTAATTTTGTTACTTGAACAAATATTTCTAAGATGACAATATGTAATCTATTAACTAGTGATTTCCTACTGCTTTTTAAAATTCTGTATAACTTGTACCCTTTTTCTGTTTTTTTTTTTGTTTTCTCCTTAAATAAATTTTTAAAAAAGCATTGTAAGTTAAAAAAAAAAAAGGCAACCAGCCCCAGTGAAAATTCCCTATTAAATGTAATTTGTGAATAGTTCCAGAGTTCTCTTGCATCAGGAAGCATACAGAAATCCCTTTACACTCAGACGCTGGTGCTTACCCAGATTTATGCAATTGGAATTGACTTCTAGGCTACTAAACATAGCAGGCCCAGAATTACATGGACTATTTTTTATCTGTTTATTTTATTTTATTTATTTTTATGAGTACATGCTTTTTGTGGTACATAATGGTTACATTAACTGTGGGTAGTTGGTATATATAGGTAACCCAAGTTAATTCTATTTTCGTCTCCTTCCCATTCTCTCCCTTTCCCCTCCCTCCAACTCTTGATTTCTTACCCTTTTGCTAAAGAGCATTTTTAGAATTAGAATTGAGAGTATCTTTTCAGTTTGCAGATGTACAAAGTTCTCCACCCAGAGCATCTTGGCACACTGTGCAGAAATTCACTTGCCATATTTTGCCATATTAATTCCTCATCATGAATATAACTCAGAATCTTTAAAGACAGCTATGCTAAATTCACATACTTATTGACATTTCCCACATTTCTTGTGTAAAAAATCACATACTTGCCATAAAGGTTAAAAAAAGAGTAGACAGTTTCTTATACTTTTTAATTGTGGGCATGTTGTGTGAACCATATTTTCTATATTAGTTTTCTTATCTACCTACCACTTACAATTGTAAAACTCTAAACCTATAACACTTCCAAATGGCCTTATAATTTACATTCTGATAATACTTCAGTTTAAAAACTATCTAAATGTCTTTAAAATAGTTTAATTTTTTAATTCTTTTAAAAGTCTTTAGAAAAGAAAATTATATATTTTTGGAATATCATTAAGAATGTTATGTGGCAGAGGAAAATTAAAAATGATTAATAGAATCATATTATGCATTTAAAATATTAAACATTATTTCATCATAATAGTATTTGCACTGACTACCAAAAGCATGAATGTTACAGCATAAAAGAAGAATTATGAGTTTTAAAATTTGACTTAAATAATAAGCACATTACATACAAGAAGAAAACCACACCTTCCCATTAAGAAAGCCTCCATGGGGGCTGAGGGTTTAGCTCAGCGGCATAAGCACCTGCCTTGCAAGCAGGCAGTCGTGAGTTCGATCCCCGGTACCGATAAAAAATGAAAAAGACCAAAAAAAAAAAGAAAAGAAAGAAAGAAAGAAAGCCTCCATGAAGAAAAAAGAAACCATGGCTTCCTGTGAGCCAGCCAGTGTGTGGGATGAAAAACCAGAAGAGCATCCACACCCTCTCCAACTGATTCAGAGGACTCAGGGTGAGATGATAGCAGCTAAAAGGAAGGCAAGAGTTTGATGCTTGCATTGTTTGGTTGACTCTGCAGACCTGGAGCTGGTGGTCTGGGCATCTACTTGGAGGCCGGCAGTGGCATTGTGTCAGCTGTGGGGGACAGTTTTCTGTCTTGATTTTGAAATCCAATGATTTTTTGTTCCACTTTACTGTCTTATTTTATCCTTGTGTCTGGTGAATTAAGCAACTATTTTGAAGATAACAGTGTGCAGTATTGATTTGTCTTGTTCTGATTTATTATTTGATTTATTCAATTTTATGTTTTGAGTGGTTTTATTCTGTTTTGTTTTCTTTGGTTTTGCTATGTCTGATGGTGTATGGACCACTATTTTGAAGACAGCAAGATATACTATAGTAGCTATTGTTAATTTTCTATTGTCCTATTTTGAGTTTCTGTACCACTTCACTTTGGATTAGCTTTATTCTCTTTGGTTTTGTTGGGTTTTATTATCTTGTATTTTTTTTTAAAGTACACTGCATACAAATACCATATAATAGTGGCTCTATTAACTTAATTGATTCCATGATTCTGGAAAAACAGCCATGTTTGTCTACATCACCCAGTGTAGAGTACAGAAAACAAAATTTTTGCCAAATGCTTGTTTGTAAACTATATTGTTCACAAACAAAAGCTTTTGTAAGCTGGGGTAGCATTGTACCTAACTGCAAGGACTGAGTTGTTTTGTTTTTTCAGTAAAAATTAATTGGAGGTAAACATAAAAGTACGTTAATCCTGCGCTGATATATCAAACCCATGGCTTCATTTGTATGTCAAATAAGCACTTCAAATTTAAATATGTCCCCCTAACAATCTCCTTTCCCTACTCCCTGTAGGACTACACCTATCCAAAGATCCTTCTCACCAAAATATAAGTCCTATGGGAGAAGAAATACTGTTTCATCCACCAACTTATTGTAAATTCAGAAATAAGTATTAGGCCCATGTCAGACAAAAATAAATATATTTAGATGTTGAATGAAGAAAAAAAATTAAACAGTGACTCAAAATTAGAGGCTGTGAGAGTCAAACTATAGGTTTTTATTTCTTTATACTCTTCCACAGTACCCAAAAGTCTTTGTTTATGTGGATTGATGTGTTAGTATTTCCATAGTACACAAAAAGACTAAACTCTTCATCCACACATTTAGGAAAAACACCAATAATTTTTAAATCATTTTACTATTTTTAAAAACCTGTATACGTCAGGTATGGTGGCACATGCCTGTAATCGCAGCACTCGGGAGATTAGCGCTCAGGAGACTGAGATAAGAGGACTGTTATAAGTTCAAGGCCAATTGGGGATGCAAAGTGAGTTCAAGGCCAGCCTGACTGCATGGTGAGACCCTTTGTCAAAAAGACAAAAATACATAAATAAATAAACCTATATGTTCCAAGACAAAGTTTTTGAAAAGAATGGCATCATTTACATTTCTGAAAATCTCTTTATTTCTCTTTAAAACAAGAGACCCAGATTCTCATATCTAATTCTGCAGTTAATTTGTTGGGATATACTACTGAGAAGTCAGAAGTACTTTAAGCAAAATAGTGGGGAATTTTTCTTCACCTTAAAGCAAAACCTAATAATTGATAGATTTGGTGATTGCAATATAGAATCTAAATACAAGCCCGTATTCCTTTTATTAATATTCATACAAAAGTGTTTCAACTTGTACTGGAATCCATTTTTACCTAGGAATTTAGCAACACACATTTATACCTTGAAAATTATTGGTCACTAAGCTAAACAGTCTTTCTGATTTTGACTTCCTATATGATGATTAGAAGCACATTTAATACCATAAGACTCAACAAAAATGATCAAATTTCTAACTGTGAAAGCCTGAATTTTATCATTAGCAAGAGTCTGTCAAATGTTTTCTTTAAAATGATAGATGATAAAAGATAGGTGTGGTCTCAGCACTTAGGGAAGTTGAGATAGAAAAATTGCAAGTTTAAGCCAAGCCTAGGCAACTTAGTGACTTAGTGAGTTTATGCAACTAAGTGCAAAGTTCACAGTTTAACTTCAAGTATTGTAAAACAAACAGCCACCACAAAAAAACATTGTTATCATTTTAGTGACAGAGCTGGGATCCAGCTCAGTTCCCTGAGTTTATCCCAAGCACCCACAGAAAAGTTAATTTTCTTTATTCCAGAGAGAGTATCTATCAATGACTCAAGTCTGAATATGAAATCTGTTGGTCATTCTTTCAAGTAAAAATTATATTTATACCACACTTTTATTAACATCCTTAATACAAAGAAATGCTTCATGTCTGTTCGCTATTTTACCTATACAGCATTAAAGTGATTTCAATAGTCAAACTGTAATCCAATTCATGATTTTTATTTCTTCTTTAAAGACAGTTGTAAGTGAAACTACTTTTTCAAAATCTAGCTTTGTACTACTACCCTCCTTTTTGCTAAATTATTAGAAGTTTAACCTATCACTGATTTGTGTCATCTATGGAAATCAGTTGTGATGACTTGGGTCTAAAATATCTACCAGAAATCTCATGTACTCAGAGGCCGGGCTTTTGAGAGGTGACTTAATTGTTGGAGTACCACATTTATCAATGGAGGACCCACTGTGAGTTTATGGCTCATTGTGCTTTTAGGAGGTAAAGCCCAATCCCAAAATGAGGGTCACCAGGGCCTAAAGCAAGGCAAGCTTTTGTCTTTAGCTCCTCTCTTCTCTCTCTGCTTCCTGGCTATCACTGGTGAAGAGTTGCCTCAGCCGTGATCTCTTGTCATGCAGTTTTTGAGCACGTGATTTAGAAGCCTTTGAAACTGGTTTGTGGGAGGAATTTGGAAAGGTTTAAAGTTGTGGGCCACAGAAGCCCTACTATACTGACATTGATTCTGATTGGAGCTTAGAAAAGCAGAATGTAAGAATGTAGACAGGGAAGCCCAGATTCATACAAGATTTCAGTTGGGAAAGAAGACTATATTGGAAAAATGGACCAGAGGCCATGTGTGTTACATTTTGGCAAAGATTCTGTCTACATTTTGCTCACACTCAACTTCTGCATGAGGGTAAATCTAAAGAGGCAAACTAATCTGTCTGTCGAGCTTCAAGACAACCAAACACTGAGGCTGTGGCATGGGTACTGCTGGCTACTTTTAACAATATCTCCAATGAGAATCACGATCAAAAATCAGGCACAAAAAGACATGACATTTACAAGAAGCACCTGCAAAATCAGGGCAGAGGAAAACATGGTTGCCGAAAAGATTCCCGTTGAGAAGAAGCCAAGTACTTTGCATAAGTGCAACAGGACAGATTGCTTAGACAGATAGATGGCTTAACGGTATCTCAGGAACTGGCCAGACCCACCGAACTCCTTTGAAAGACTTTTCTTTAGGAAGAGAGCTCCAGGGCACTCTGCTCATTCAGAGCTACCTAAGGAAGTATTTCTCTGAGTTAGCAATCCAGGCACTCAGAGGACACTGTAGGCAAGGGCTTCAGCAAGCAGCAGACCTCGGCATCATCTACATGGTGCTGACTTATAATGCACACAGAATACAATAGTTGTAGGCCATACAGGCTTCCACCCAAATTTCACAGGGTATCCTGGGAGGCCAAAGAAGACCCCAGGAAGTTGTAAATACCAAAAAATGGAAGATTTGTCGAGGAAAACTGAAAACCTTGAGTGGAGAAAAGAGAAGACTATATAGGCTACAACCAACAAAGCCATACAGGTGGAGCAGTCCAATCTTTCAGAATTCACACTGTGGCACAACTTGCCCCAGGTGCTGAATTTGGAGCTACAAGATTTAAATTTTTTCTGCTAGTTTTCAGTATTACTTTGATTCAGTTCCTTCCTATCAACCTGTTCCTCTCATTTGGAATGAGAAAGTTTACCCTTTGCTAGCATAGTTGGAAATATTTTATATTCTCTTTCTCTTACAGAAACTCACAGCTAAGAGTTTTCATTAAGACTCAAGAGACTTTTTAGACTTAGACTCCAGTCTCAGAAGAGATTTTGGTCTTGGACTTTCCAGCAATGCTAGAACCATTAAGACTTTGTCAACTTCTAGAAGTGAACTAAAGGCATTTCACATGAGACAGAGACAAGCTTTTGGGGGAAACAAAAGTAGAATATTATGGTTCAGAATTTAAAAGTTTCCCAGAAGTCTCAAATTTTCAGACAAAGGTTTTGAAAGGTTGATGGAGCATGGGAATGCTCTATTACACAGTGACTTAATCCACAGAAGAATTACGGCTGAATAAGCTTTTAGAAGGTGGGGCCTGATCAGAAGAGGTGGATTCTTGGTGGCAGATCCTCAGCTCCTCCCTTTTCTTGCTGCTTCCTGGCTGCTATGGAATAAACAGATCTCCTTTGTCATGCACTTCCATCATGACAGAACCAGTCAATAATAGACTCAATCCTTTTGAATGTGAACCAAAGTAAATCTATCCTTTAAATTGTGGTTGTGATTGCTGCAACAGGGAAGCTAACACAAAATTGTTTTTACAAAGTGATATGAACATAGTGATTTTACGTAAACGCTGACATATAGATTCATCTCAGTTTTTTATATTCTCCTAATTTTAAAATGTTATCTAGTCCATCTAAATTCTATTAAACAGATTAATTACAGTCTACATTTCGTAAATATAGTAACATTTTATAAATTAGGTGTCATTCTGTCTAAATTATAGTGATATAATTAAAATTAAAACCAGCATCAACATAAAGTCATTCCTGTTAACAAAAAGAAAGACTTATAGTAACTCAAGAAAGCATTGTTCCAAGGCCAGTACAGTGAATTAGGTATAACAAAGGCTAGTTGTTTTAGAATCTTATACATGTGTTTTGTCATCACAATTCAGGAATCATTTCATTTTATATGCTGCAAATAGCAAAATAAACAGTTTTAAAAATAGACTTTTAAAAACTTTAGAAAGCCAAAATTAAATGTGTCCTTCTAAAATTTTCAAGTAGAGCGTAAAAAATGAAAACTAGAGCATAATCAGCTAGGTACAAATACCAATACACATTTTCCATGAGAGAAAGCACATGTATTATAGTAGTGGTGCCTGGTGTTATTAAGGTCTTTTTATTATTATCAATAAAATAATTTTGAAAGATGAAAGAAGTTATTACCAGCTATAAAAGAAATGTATTTTTATTTCATTTTTCAAAACAAGTGAGAATGACCGAAATGATTAAAAAGAAAGTTCCTGGGTATCTCTAGCTCTGTCCTTTAGGTTCTCTCAGCCTTTCACTGTCTTCGAATTATTTTACAATTGCTCATATTTTAGAAAACTAGTAGTAGTATAAAATATCCTTTGGAGTTGGAAAGTCAAATTTTGTCCTGTGGATATTGACTAGGTTTATAAATACACATTACTGACTACTGACATATGTGTATATTCATTGAGCTCTTTTTTAGGCAAACTGGAATGTCTTCCTTTGTTCCATTGATTATAAAATCTATGACAAGGGTTTGTTTCCTATTTGTATGAATGTCATGATTTGAATATTTTAAGCAGTATCCTCTAATATGGTATTATTGCAAATAAACATCATATTAATTAAAGGAGAAAACACATTGTGGGGATAGTTAATGTAATTTTGGAACATGGCAGGACCAGGTGGCATGGCTTATTGGAGACAGTACTTGAAGTCCTCAGAGACCAATATGCTAATAATACTGGGATGACAAACTAAAAGTTAGTTTAGCACCATTGAAAGAAGTCAAGGGAAAAAATATTGTATTTTTAAAAAATCAACTATGGAAATATGTAGGCTTAGTTATCCAGAATATTTACTTACACAGAGTAGCTCATTTCCTGATAGAATTACATATATAATATTTTTTCTGGAAAAAGCAAAAGGATATTACTCTTTTCCTTCTCTGTTACAGTAATTTAAGTTGAGTCCCTGGGTATTCTGTCCGAAGTTACAAATCTGAAAACAGCAAATCAACAGTTTCTCTCCTACTATTTTTCCACAGCTGACCTAAAAATTTACAGAATTACCATACTGAGTTCTTACTCTTTATGTAGTGACATTACATTTTAGCATTTTTAAATGGCATTTATTTCTTTTCATTCACGATTTAAACCAAATTATTAAGAATATTTCATTACATTTTCTTTTAAGAGAGATTTTTATTGCTCATTTTAATATGGCCTTATATTTTAAAAAATTAATAGGATAAAACCCACCAATTCAGAGCTCAATAATTTGTAGGTTATCCTAATTTGGGAAAGGAAGCTTATACTTTGTCAAATAAAACATAAAATAAACAAAACATATCTGAATGCAGCTATTCATTTCAGAAAGTTATTTCCTGACTATACATAGTGTGAAATAACTTCAAAATGTTCTGTTTTATTTATTTATGATACTAAACTATTTCAGGGGCTTTAACCATAATTTCATATATAATGTTTGTGATAATAATGGACAGCTTATTAATTTAAACTACTTACTCTTGTATATTGAATGCTGTTTGGGTAGTATTTGTAAGAATACTTGACCATTCAAAATAATCATTTGATAAATAGGTAAAAACTGTATAAATATATGTATGTGTAGAATGAAAAAATACTTTTATCCTACAATATCTGAATACTACTTCATTTGCAAAATACATTAAACATACTGATTACCTTTTTCATAGCAAGGACTTAATATTTGACTTTTTGTCGCTGTTTTATTCCAAGACACCATTCAATTATGTCTTCCTTCCCTTATGAAAAGTGAGACCTTATCAATCAATGTGGCAGAAACAGGATATGAAGTAAAGTAGGGAGTTTTGCCAAGTGCACTTTTCCAACTGTCACAAAACAGGAAGCCATAATATAGTCTTGCACCTTTATGCCAAATTGCTGGTATGAAATTCTGTAAGTAAAATACAAACTTAAATCTTCCGGAAAAGCATGGCTTAACCAACATAAAATTTACTGTTTCTCAGATGACTGGAGTTTATATATGTATTTCTTAAAACTATATTAGATTACTGGGTCCTGGCACTAGTGTTCACAAACACTGTCTCATCTTAAACTACTTGGATTGTTTCAAAGACTGGATCAATCAAACTCAGTGTCTCCTAATGAGTAATGCAGAGGAATCGAGAAGAAAAACAAGAGTGAGAGAGTGGAGAGAAATATGTTTATGATAAAAAGCTAATGAGATAATGTGTACCTTTTATTGAGTTATAAAATCATCCCCAAGCAAAATTTTGGTCTTGATCACTCTGTAGTCATAAATTATGCAAGTCTTTTTCTAGTTAAACTTTACGTGCAGAACTTTTACAGCCCACACTGTTCTACTTGAAGGAACAGAGCTGTGTCCCTCCAGACACATTGGGAAGCAAAGACCCCCCACCCCAAAGGAAAAAACTCTGATCTGAAACTTTGAAGTAAAAGAGAAACCCGTATACTTCCATAAGTCTACTCTATGTTTTGGGCCACACTCAGATATTTTTTTCCACTTATTTTATGTTTTATTTGACAAAGTATAAGTCACTGAGATTACTTAAATGAGATTAGCTTTAGTGAATTCTTTAAATAATCAAAATAATTTCCCTTTCTTTAGAATTTTGCAAGTAAAGATGATATTTTTCATTGTACAAGTAACATTTGGGATATTAGGGAAGAAAAGTTGTCTTTCAAAATAAAAATTAAAAAATTAAAATTATTTCAAGACCTGGAGCAAGATCTCTTTCTCTCTGTTTCTCTTTGTGTGTGGCTGTGTTTTTCACATGGTTATTACTTCCAATAACAACCTTCCACTATATTTGAAACTAAGATAAATTTCCTAGGTATTAAGTATCTCAGTGAAATAACATCTTCCCTTCCATTATGCATTTTCCCTCTGGGTTGTCATGACAATGAATTATGATAATTTTGTTACATTTCTAATATATTAAGTTTACTGTAATACAACTTTATGAATCTATAAAAGGTTTTACCGACACAGTTCTAGATAAACTAAATACCTTCTGATGCAAAGTGGATGACTTTGACCAGTGAAGATAGATGCCACCAAAGAACACACTGATTCTCTCATTCCCTTCTCTATCCCAGAACAGAAGAGGCTCCTGTTTTAAAAACTGATTTGTATCCATTCCATTTGCTCCTCATCAAAGAATCAGACAAAAAAATGTGGGGAACTGCTGAAACTGGAAATTGAATACACATGCAGCACTATAGCATGGCCAAGGCAGGGCCAAACTGAGAACAAATGTTTCAAAGGGTAAGATAAGGTCACAGTTTAGGATACCTGGCCCCAACTCCAATTAACTAAATAAAGACTGCAGCTGCAGGCATTCCAATCCTGTAGTCAAATCAACATGATAAGATTCTAAGATACTTCTCCAAAATTAACATAAGATAGTTCTCCTAAATTAAAAATAATCTGTTATTGGAAATGTCCTTGAACTACTCCCAAGGTCTGTTCAGTTTCCTGTGTTTTCCACTCTAACCCCTTCCTTATTTGAAGACTAAATAAATATGGACTAGAGACATTGTGTGTCTTAGCCCCCAGAGTCTCAAACTCTGCAGAGGGTTTTGATCCCCCTGGAGCCCTAAAATCTCACCACTTATCTCATTTACTTAAGCCTTCACCGTATACTCATTTGGGAGATCAGGGATCTAGGACAGGTCTCTAATACGCAGAGATTCATTTATATAGAGTTCATTATGATGAGAGATTGTGTAAAAGTATAGATATTTCCAAGAAACAGAACAAACTGATTCATACATAGAGATTCTCTCAAGTTCACATGTACCATGAGCTGCCTTTGGAACTGTATCTCACTGTGAATTCAGAGAGAATGGTACAAGACTCCAAATTTAAAGAAAAATTATCTCACTGGTAACTAAATTTAAAATTCAGTAAATGATTTCATAGCCCAGCCTCTCCCTTTGAGTCAATGCAGTTCACAGACCACGGATAGAGAACAAGGCCACACCAGCAAACAAGCCCAGTCTGACAGCAAACAACCACCAGTGCCATGCCTGGGCCACTGCTGGACTGGAACAGACAGACCCTAGCCCCTTCTGGTGCACAGGCTGGCACACAAGAAGTACCAACCCCCGCCCCAACACATACACGTATCATAAGCAATCGGCTTATCTGGAGAAACACAGGCTGTGATGATAATTATGAAGGTGAAATACAATTGGATGCTTGTGGTACTTTGGTGTTTCACTAAGATTGCAGGTCTAAGGCCAATGGTCCGATCATAGGCTCAGAGGATAGGGGCACACAATGTGACATCTAGGGGGGACCTCCTGGCTACAATGGGTTGCAGCTATTGTTAATTCCCTATGATCTTATTTTGGAAGTCCTATATCATTTCCATTGTTTTGTTGGGTTGGGTTTTATTCTCTTTTGTTTTGTTTATGTCAAATCTGATGGCCAGAGCAGCTATTTTAAAGATAGCAAGATATATTATGGTAGCAATTTTGGATTTACTATTGACTTGCTTTGAACTCCTTTACTGCATTCATTGTTTGGTTTTATTGTTTGTATTCTATTCGGTTCTGTTTGATTTTTACTATGTCTGAAGTTATCTGCACTATTTTGAAGACATCAAAAGGCATTATGGCATAACTATTATTGATTTCATGTTGACTTTCATGTCCTGTATTTCTTACGTTGGCTTGTTATGATTGGTTTTATTCTATTTCATCCTTTTTAAAATAAAAAAAAATGATTTCATACTAAGGAGACACATATCAAAGACAATTGTCTTCACAAGGTTTTCTACACAGATGAGCAAAGAATATCAGAAAAAGAAATAAAAGCAATGCTTTTTTATTATTACCTGTGTTCACTAAATATAATAGGAATATTGAGTTGTAGAATTTCACATAGAGCAAAATACTCTTTCTATGTCAAACCTGAATCTCAATTCTCATTTTACTTTAAGAAATAATTGTATTGAAAAAGAGTAGGGAAAAGAAAAAGCTGACAATGTTTCCAGTGATAATTTGTCTGACTTTCAGGGGAAAAGTATGCCAGTTGATGTTTTATTAATTTATTTTATGTTAAGGTAACTATAGAGGCTCATGCAGTTACAAGAAACAATACAGAGAAATCCTGAGCACACTTACCCAATTTCCTTCAAACATAGCACTTTTTTTTAAATCAATACCAGGGATCAAACTCATGACTGCACGCTTGCAAGGCAGGCACTTATGCCACTGAGCTAAATCTTCAGCCCCAAACATAATATCTTTTAAACCAATATTAATACCAGGATATTAACATCGATGCAATCTATGCACGTATGAGTGTGTACATGTGTGTCAGTACATGCATGTTTGTTCCTGTACAGTTATCACTTCTATGTACTCTCGTATCCACCAGAACAGTTGAAACACAGAGCAGTTCCACTACGTCGGGAGCCTTCGTATTTCCCCGCAGCAGATGGGATGGAGTGTCAATCTGGTGGGTTTTGGGGACTGCTGGGGGGTTGGAGGAGCACACTTCTGGGTGATCTGGGTGAGTCATGAAGGCACAGTCCTGGGGTCTCCGTCTGGTCCATCGCTCTTCCTCTCTGGCAGTGTTCTTACACTCTGCTTCCCAGCCACCATGAACTAAGCATCTTTGTTCTGCAACTGCCTTCCACCATGATGTTTCTGCCTTGGAGCCAGGAGTCCAGGGACCAAAATGACCCAAAGCACAACTTTTCTCCTTTAAATTTTAATCCACATATTGCATCTTGATGATAAGGAAGTTGACAAATGCAGTCCCCCTTTGTAAATATACTTATTATCTTTTCTCTCCAAACCTTCAGTCCTAATCAACTGAACTCACGTAAGTATGTTCTCTGCTTTAAAAATTTTGCCATTTCAAGAATTGTATCCCTGCAGGTGTTTATCTACAGTGGAGGACTACTCTGCCATCAGAATGAACTTGAGCATTCATAGGTAAATGGCTGCACCTCAAGACCATAATCGTGAGTGAACCAGACACACATTTAGACCCTGTGTGGTTTCTTATATGGGAAACCAAAAATATAAATAAGGAACAAAATAAAAAATAAATAATGAGAAGTAAGGCGATATTTCTTTAAAATGGTAAGAGGAACAAGAGATGGGGAAAGAAAGAAAAACAGATTTTAAAAAGGGAAAATTGAAGAAAATGGAAATAGAGCTTTAGTAAATGGGAAGGGAAATAAGAACCGGAGGGAACAGGGACACATGAGAGGGAGGAGGTGTGTTGCGGGCATGGACAAACATGCCATGACACATGTAACCACTGTGTGTTACAAATGTGTAATAACAAAAATAATTTTAAAGAATAAAAAAAGAGTGTTGGCCACTAAATTATACATTATCCAAATCATTAGGCTTGACTTCTTCCAGGTGTCATAAAAAGTTGTTGCATATGTCAATAGCTCTTATACCTCTAAGTAATATTCCATTTTGTCTATTTGCTATAGTGTAGCCATTTGTTGAAGGGCATTTAGGTTGATTTGAGATGTTGGCAACTGTGTATAAAGCTGCTATGAATATTGATCTATAGATTTTGTGTGAGCAGACAAATTTTATTCATTTATTTGAAACAAATGCCCAGGAATGCAAATGTTGCATCAGAGAGTTGCATGGTTTTTTGTTTGTTTATTTTGGTGCCTGGGAGTTGAACTCAAGGCCACGTGCTTTTCAGGTAGGCAGGCACCTGTGCTCCTAAGTTAAATCCCTGGCCCTGCGCACTTAATTTTTAAGAAAGTCCATATCTGTTTTCAAGAGTACCTGCATCACTGGAGAGTCCTGCCAGTCAAGTATCAGTAATTCTGCTTCTCTTGCCCCATTTGGTGTTCTTTTATTTTTATTTAGAGTAATCATTATGATAAATATAATGATATTCCATTGTGTTTTAATTTGCATTGCCTCAATGACTAAGGACATCTCATCTGTGTATCAACTTTAGTAAGATATCTGTTCATGACTTCCTCATTTTCTAATTTGATGTTTTGGTTTTATAGCTGAGTTCTGAACATCCTTTATATGTTTTGGATGCAAAATCTTTTTCTTTTTCTTTTCTTTCTCCGCTTTTGAGACAGGGTTTCACTATGCAGTTCAGGCTGGCCTTGGCTCACTTTGTAGCCTAGGCTGGTCTTGAACTTGTAAGTGCTGGCATCACAGGAGTGCACCACTACATCTGGCTGAATAAAAAAAATCTTTTGCCAGATACATGGTTTATAAATGTTTCCTTCATGTATTCAGTCTGCTGCTACAAACCTCTTAATCAGACTTTTTGCAAACTAAAAGTTCTTCATTTTAATGAAGTTGCTACTTAATTTTTCCATTTATGAATCATGAATTTGGTGTCAAGTCTAAGATCCAAATTACTCCCAGATACCAGAATTTTCTCCTGTTTTTTTTTTTTCTGGAAATGTTACACTTTTATGTGTTACACTTAAATGTTTTGTTTAATGCTTAAATTCTAATTTAAATTTTTATATTTCTATATTCATTTGAGTTAATTTTTGCAGAAGATGTGAGGTTTAGATAAAGATCAAGTATTTTTGCCATGAGGGTCCAACTACTCCAATTGTTAAAAAGGCTACATTTCTTTCATTAAATTGGTTTTGCATCTTTGTCAAAAATTAGATTAGCTGACCTGTTTTGGTCTATTTCTTTGTTCTCAATTCTAATCTACAGCAAAGCAACAATCCTCACTCATACACGTGCCCTGAGGAAAACTGCTTGCTAACCTCAGCACATTATTAGAAATGGAAAAAAAAATAGAAAGATATTAAGGAACCTTGCATGTCATCCTCTGATAGAAATAGCCTAGTATTTTTTCTTCTATTAAGCATTTCATGAAGAGCCTAGTGTAATGAGACAAATATAGGTTCTTTCCTCTTTGACATAAGCCAGATTCATGAAACAGCACCAAATTACATCTCTCTCTCTCTCTCATGTAATCACTTCCTAACACAGACCCCTGCTCCTGGGTATCTGCTGAATCCTGTTGAAAGGCAGTTTACCTTCTCTGTAAACATCCCCAGAAGCTTAAGACTTGTGATGGATCATAATATGAAATAATCTTTACTCCCTTTACTCTCTTCATGAAATGCTTAATAGAGGGGGCTGGTGATTTAGCTCAGTGGCATAAGCGCCTGCCTTGCAAACAGGCAGTCGTGAGTTCGATCTCTGGTACCAATAAAAACTAAAAAGACAAAAAAAAAAAAAAAAAAAGAAAGAAAGAAATGCTTAATAGAAGAAAAAATACTAGGCTATTTCTATCAGAGGATGACATGCAAGGTTCCTTAAATAATCTACTTCTCATTTATTACTATGCCCATCTACTTTATGTAAGCTCAAATAGTAGACGATGTATACCCTCCAGACTGCTTAAAAGTCTAATGAAAATGACATATGCCCAGAAACACCAAGAATTCCATCTTTAGTACTTCAAGACAGATGGATAGACATAGATAGATAGATAACAATCGAAAAATGAATCTAACTTCAATGAAGTCTTCATGTCTCTCAATCTCTTTTATATTTTTGGTGTCTTTATTTAAAATCAGCAATTTGATTGATCTGTCTTGCTTCCCACACTCATCCCATGGACCAATCTCTTCTCCCAATCTGTAGGATTAGCCTGATTTAGAAAAAGTACTGAGATTATCAGATCTACTAGAATCATAAAGGTTGAGCCAGAGAAAGCTTCTGAATTGAAAGATGACTGAACAGGTAAAGATAAAATGTGGCCACCTTTCTGAGTGAGATGAAAATTCAAAACAAGCTCCTGGTCCCAACCACATGCAGGGGAACTTCAGCATAGTGTGTGTCTGTGTCTAGCTGCTGCTTCTGTACCCACCTGTCTGCTGCCTTCAGTTAGGAGTGTTTTATCTTCTGTAGTTATCTCCCAAGTAGCCACCTTAGGGTGGAAGACACTGGAGTACCCATGGTCTTAAAGTGCTGAAAAGTTTATCTTTGAAGAAAGTCATCTAATCAAGACACACACAAACTAACAGAAGGTCCACAATACAATGTAGCCATGATATTTGCTTGTAGTCCAGTTACCTCATAGAACAATATTAAAGACACAGATGCAATGTTCAGCCCCAAACCATACTGCAAATACTCACTGGTGTTCTTTCTGTCTGCTTCTCTAGCTAGATCCCTACAGATTAAAGAATATGTTCCAGATTTTGATCTCTATGTTAAGAATGATTGGGAGCACTTAAACTATTATTACCACAGGTTTCCTCACCATTCAATCAAGTAACCTTCTAGCTCCCATACTTTAAAGATATTTGAAGGAAAGAACACTCAAAATTAAAGGTTCATTTAAGAAGTTATAACAAAAGTCTCAGCAACAAACTATGAAACTTTGAATGGGGCATAACCAGACCAGATGGAAAGAGAGGACAAGATCCAGAAGATTTTAGAAAGACATGCGTGGATGGAAATTTATAGGACAATACAGGAAGCCATAGTAGTTATCCTTTCCCTTACAATGCAAGTAAAAGTCAAAGTGGCCCTTGGCCAGCCTGTGGAAGGCCAGTACTTCCATGTAATGTAATACTGGCAAATCTTTGAGCATGGAGCTATGGGTGCTACTTCTCACAATGTGCATACCCTAAACCCAGAACTCCTCTCCCTAAATGTCAGCTCCTTGAGTTTTTCTCATTACTTAACCTTGCATTCATCTTCATGTGCAATAGAATCTTATTTGTTTTCATCAAAACATCAACTTATGTGGCATTTGTGTTACTATTGACTCTAAAAGGGAGGTAAAAATGGCACATAATGAACTATGCATTATTTTTAAAATGCATCTTGCCATGCACATTCAGATAAAATGTGCCTTCTCTTTAGAGTCCTGTGAGCAGTAGGAATTTCCCATGATCAGTTATTTCTTTCCAGACTTCCTGCCTGACACTGTCATCTGCTGTTTACTTCATCTTTTCCCCAAGCACCCATATGGTCTTATCTTTTCCAAAAATCCTATTTATCTTTAATCACCCTTATACATCCAAGTGACCCCTAGGGAACTTCATCTTCAAAACTGTATATGTCCCAAAGATCTTATACGTCCATGAAGATGTTTTTCCACAAAAACAATTTTTCCTTGAGGGGAGTTTTGTGACCAACTGTCAAATTCTTATTTTTTTTATCTTAGTACTATTTAACATGAGTATAAATGGATTAAAAAGAAAATCCAACCTTTAACACTTTCACAAATATATAAATGTGTGGTGATAAAATTATGACACTACTTTCCACATACTGGGGGGATATATATTTGTTTCTCTTTTTGAAATCCCATGTTCTTTCAAATACACAATTGGCAATGATGATACTTCAATTACTCAAATTTAGGCTTTTAATCTTCTTTTCCCTGTTGTCCTCTCTGTGTATTTAAAGTAACTTGTTGTCCATTATCCTCTGATCTTGAGATTGTGTTATCCTGCTAGATCTGTCAAGAGAGTCAATAAGCAAAGTTCATAGCTAATGTCATTGGTTACAGACAATTGTCCCGAAGTCTCAGTATTTTCAGAATGTGCCTTCTTCTGAGACTCACATAAATCAAGACTTTTTGCATGAATATAAAAACATTCCCTTCTATCGTATCTTTCCTGCAACAGATGCATACATCTCGTATCCTCCAGGTTTCCATTTCTGTTTCCGTTTCTGATATTCCCATCTCCTTTCAACCAGATCTTAGCTGAGTTTTATAAAGTCCAACCTGCTTCTTCAATTAGATCCCACATCTTGTCTGCATTTATAAGGCTAAATTCTCATTAGATAATAATGAGTATCACCATTATTCTATTTCTATTTTTCCTGAAAAACAAAACTCTCCCTCCCCTCTCTCTCCTATAATTCAGTTAACATCAACTGGTATCCCCTTTTCAAAACTGAGAATTCACAAATGAGACACTCAGTTCTACTTCCTAAACCAGACAAGTCCTAAAATCTGAGTGAATAATCACAACAGAAGTTATTTATTACCCACATCATAGTTGGGATTGAGTGAGTAGTTACCTTGTAGTGATACCATCAGAACCACATGTCCTCTGAGTCACTCCGCAGGGAGAGAAAGATGGAGAACTATGGGAGACAGTTTAAGGATTCATCATCAGGGTTGGAAGTCATTCACATAACTTCTCATGGAAATAAAACTTAATCATATGATCTCAAGCTGACTAAAAAGAGTTTAGGATAAATGGTTGCATACACTTGTGTACAGATAAGATATGTGGGTTCCCAACTACAAATTCTAATTCACCTCAAATTCATACTTTGTTCTTTATTTCAGTGAAATCTTGATTAAATAGTTGCAATTTGGCCAGTTTAGTCTAATAAAGTCTTCTTTCTTATTTATTCATTCATTTATGATTTTCTCCTCTTTATAGAAATCTATAGTCTGGATTTCTTTTCTCCCACGTTTTAATTTTTTTGTTAGTACACCTTTTGCAAGAGGAAAGATTACATTCCTCCTGGGGAGTTTCTCCCTGTATATAACAGATTTTAATTTATTTTCATCCCCTCTTGTTGCCCCTTCCCCTTCCTGTCATCTCTTGTTCCTGTTTCTAAAAACTACAATGAGGATAAAGCATTATTCAGAGTATATAAGACTCAACTCAAGAGAAGTTTATGGGCCTAGGTCTAGGACGTCAGAGATCAACCACATGAATTCCAAGGAAATGCTAACTACTAAATGCAACTGAAAGAGGGCACTCAGGAACATAACCTGAAGCATCTGAGTGGATATCAGTTATGCTGGTATTTGATATATTAGTCACCGATAATCTAAACAACTGAAAGACTCACACATGGTTAGGATTTGGCATATGCTGAGAGGTACCAACTCTTGAAACAAAAGATATACTCTTAGCTTTGTCACTTGAGTACATGCTTATTCTGACTCCAGAGATCAATCTTTTTTCCAGATGACTAACAAAATCTGCTCATAAGAAGTGAAAAGTCATTCACCAAGTGGAATGATTGGTTAATCTTTACTTTATATATTTGGTATTTGCCTCTCAGCTTCTGGTTTCTATAGCAAATTCACTGGGCCTGCTAAACTATGGCAAAAACTGGAAAACAGAGTGAGATTTGATGAAGTAGTACATCCTGTGCACGCAGCAATGTTTAACATTTGCCCTAATCTGCAGCCAGGATTCTAAAAGATCCCGAAAGAGATATACATAAAGAAAACAATGGAAAGGGATGAAAAAAACATTTGAAATCCTTTTGTTGTGAATATCTTATTTTGGATGAAGAATTCTGGCAAACTAGGTTAAAGTTAAGTGAATAAAGATGAAGGCCTAAGAAGTTTCCCTCCATAGCTAATTCCAAACCCTAATCATAGTGTTTAATAAGCTTAAGTAATTACTGATAAATCCACAGAAAAATAATTTAGACTATGCAAATAAATCTGTCTTACAACTACAAAACTCTTCCACTGAAAACAATTATAAAAATTCCTATTTCAGTAAAATTGTATTTACCAAAATGGGATTTGACAATTGAACTCTAGCTTAGTAACTCCTGAAATAGAGAGACTGACAGAAATGGTTATAAAATTAACCAGCAGATCTGAGGAGGCAGAGACTAAGTAATAGTGTATCAGCTATATGATGCTGTATAACAAACTACCCCAGTCTCTCTGCCTTAAATCAACAATAGTTATTTATTTGCCCATATTTTGAAATTTGGTCAGCATCCAGAGGTGGTGGTTGCTGTGTGCTTAATGTAGTATTTCCCAGACTAGTTGAACTAGGCCTAGAGATTGTAACTGACTTCACTCTCCCAGCAGGTGGCTTAGCAGAGGTAGATGGAGGAGCTGGACCTTGAACGAAGTTACACACATGTACCCTCTCTTCCCTTTCTCTTTACTCTCTCTCTTCCTCTGTGTGTGTGTGTGTGTGTGTGTGTGTGTGTGTGTGTGTGTGTGTGTTTCTAAACAGTAAGGCAACTGAATTCTTTTTTTGTTGCTTTTACATGGATCAGGGACTCCTAATCCCTAAGGCTGAAATAAGCATGATGACTTTTCTCATCATTTTATAGATCAAAGCAAGTCACAGAATAATCCACATTCAAGAATGAGGAAAACAGAAGCCATTTCTTGACGAAAGAAAATTTTAGCCACCTTATTTGTAGAACATGCTCCATATACAATAAGAAGCTTAGAATTTTTTTCTAAGTAAATTAGGAAACTAACTTATTAGGCAAAAAATTATAAAGTTTTATTTCAGTTTGGGGGAAAAATTAGGAAAGAAATGCCTCAGCTATATCACCATTTTTTACTACAATCTTGGGTATGCCGTACTATACCCCAGAGAAAAGTGCTAAGAAACTCTGGGTGCTGACCAGGCCCCACACTTCCGTGATCAGTGCATGGCTCAAGCTTACATAAGAGACAGATAATATGGTTTGTGGGGCTCAGGAAGGTCAGAACTCTCTTGGCACTAACACAGCCTGGATTCCTGTATTTATGAATTTCAGACAAATCGGGTCGGGGTGTGGCATGAGGGAAAGCGAAGAGAAAAACTGAGGGGAAATGAGAGAATGTGAAAGTAAAGACAAGAAACTCAGAAGGACCTTGACAACAAAGACTTTTCTAACAAACTTTGCGAATTGAGAGAACAGTCTTCTCACTGAGGTTGATAGTTACTGCCCTAGAATAGGGAGTGAGAGCCTGTGTCCAAAGCTGTCTCAGCTGTGTGTTATCTTGTCTACAGAGCACTGGGGTCAGCAATTTACCTCTTACACAGCCTGGTACCAAATAAGAAACCCATGAAAACCAAAACACTAAAGAAAAAGTAATCAGCCATCAAGAATTTGTCCTGAAATTCTCCCCTTGAGAAAGTTCTTGGCCCCGTCCAAAGTTCTATGCAAGATGCATCAATAATTTGATGGTTGTGCGATTGATTATTTTATTCAACAGCTTATTTATATTCCAAAATATGACCTTACCTCACCAACCTTCTAAATTAGTCAAAAAGTAATCAAATTTTGCATGAAATGCTAAATACTTTGGTTCATAGCCATCATAACAACAAGGAAAATCTACCAAGGTGCAAGTCCTACTGATGATAGATCATTAAAAACAAAATGATTTTATAAATTTACTAAACTTTTATTAGCTTATTTATCTAACATTTAAAAAGCAGGTATATCAGAAATGAATATGTTAATTGCAATGCTTATAAAAGTACCAAAAACACAGAAATTTGATGCATATAGCATACACTCCCTCGGTTATCTCTTTTGCATAAGCCTTGTTATTCAGTCATCTATTTTATATGTGTATATATATATATATATGTGTGTGTGTGTGTGTGTGTGTGTGTGTGTGTCATCTATTTTATATATATATATATATATATATATATATATATATAATAGTTTTAAATTGCTGATATTACACGATACAGAAAAAACTCCATAAATTAATCCATTATATTCCTCTGCTAGAGGCACAAATGTCAATTTGACTTTAGTTTACTTTTAAGTATAAAATATGAGTTTTCTTTATTGCTATCTTTTAAATAAAAACACATACTTCAGGAGAAATTTGCAAAAATGATAAAGAGAGTCTCAGTAGTAGGTGTGTTTTCTAAAATGAAAATTAAAGACATCAGGTATCAAATCATTAGAAAAATCATTAATGATAATGGAAAGTGAGAGCCTTTTTTCTTTGTCATTGAAAATAAAGCAAAAAAATGTACTGTAAGAGACTGACTTAAGAATATTCTAAAAACTGAAACTAGCTAATCAGCTATTTTTCCCTAAGCAGTAGAAATGACACAATTTCTTTCCTGTTATAGTATCAAGAGAATAGAGTAAATGTGTTTCAAGCATCACCTGCAAAAGAAAATAGGACAATTTGAAACATGCTTGTTAAGTTTGGCATGAATTCGTTGTCCTTCAGCAAGCACATTTTCTTTTTCGGGAACTCTGTTTCACTAAGCTCTTGAAACTCTGGAGAGAGAGAGCATGAACAGCTTGAATAATTTCCTGCCATAATATTTTCTTACTATCGCTTTCAGATTATTTCATGACAGTAAACTTGGTCCTATTTAAAATGTCGAATACAGATATTGTGTCAATGAATTGAGCTACAGTCATTATGAATAAACCTTAGGCCTTTATTATGCATACTCATATAAGAAGTGTTTTTGTTGTTGTTTTGCAATGCTAATAAATGGCACTTCACTTACTTACTTTGAACTTGGAAAAAGATATAAAAACAAAAATTTTGTGGGAGGGAACTGGTTAAAGAACACTGTGAAGAAAGTAAGTGCTGTAGTTGCTTTCCTTGAGCAAAATACCCAACACGCAAACTTAAAGGAGGCCAGGTTTACTTTGGCTCCTGGTTCTAAGGCAGAAACTTTACAGCAGAGGGTCCTCGTGGAAGGAAACTGCTCACACCATGGTGGTCAGGAAGCAGGGAAAGAGGGAAGAGCCAGAGACAGACAAACACTCTTCCAGGTAAACTCCTCCTTGAAGCACCTCTTCCAAGCAGGCCCCACGTCCTTGTAGCACATTTAGCTGTGGATTCAGTGGGTTAATCTACTGGTAAGCCCAGCATCCCTATGATCCAATCATGCTACAAAAGCCCCAGTTTTGAAAACATGAGGCCTTGTGGGGACTTTCTCCATCTAAGCTACAACAGGAAGCGACAGAAAGGGAGGTAGTCACACAGTTCACAGGGGATGGAAGTTGTATCTTTTATAAGTAGGTAATTCATTAAAATTCATTTTCATTTACACTACAGTGTTTAAGGAATCATTTAATATAGATCCCCAGCTTCCAGCAAACCCTGAGAATCTGCATATTCCCTCTAAAAAGGCTGCAAGCAGGAAGAACCACTAATTCATAAACAACATGTCCTCAGTGCCCAGATTCATATTTTGTGTCTGTTCTAGGCAAAGTAAGATTTTTTAAATGAAAGAAAAAAAAATTTAAGGGAAAAAAAAAGTAAAGAAAAAAAAATCCCAAACACTCACATCATTTTAGCTTAGGGAGGATGCATATTACAAAGTCCCATTTTGGTTCTCAAAGCCTTACATTCATTAACATCACAGACAACTTGGGGCATTCCCAGCAGAAGCCACCATTGACTGTTGAATGCTGGCCACCAGAGGCAATAATGAGGTATCTTTGCCAGGCCTCCAATGCATTAGATGGAGTGAGGAGAAAATGATGTGGGAAGAATAAGCAAGCAGAATTGCCTCATCAGTATATTCAGTGGAGGGAAAGTAATATTTTTATAGTCATTTAGCATCCATTTTTCACTTACCTAACAGCAACACAGTCTCCTCTGAGGAATGCATCTCTCTCACTGTCGGTAGTCTTGCTTACATGGTAAATTAGGGTGCCTTCCCACTGTGAAAACCAAGGAGAACCTCAGGGACTTTGAAAGAGAAGGCTTCTTTTTGCTTAATAAAGGCAATGATGAAGAAAAAAATAAACAATAACAATTGGCACGCTTTCCCTGGCACTTTGAAATTGAAACATAATGAATTAAGAAATAGAGGAGTCAATTTTTCCAGTGATGATATTAGAACTATAATATCACATGCTTTCTATGTAAAAATCTGCTAAACTTACACTTATTAGTGCCTGTTATTTTTAGTCAAGAGTTTACTTTTCATTCACTCCTGTGAATTTCTATATTCACCAATAAATTCACCTTATATTAAGCAGTCTATTGTAATAATAATATGAGTAACCTATTTTAAAGTAAAGATGGTTATAATTGTCACATCTCTAGAAAACCAGTGTAATACATAATGTAATTCTTTGTACAATACAGTATTTTTACAAATCAGATTTTAGATAGACAGCTGCTCATCAAGCCAATGGTTTCTAGGTACTCTGTTGTGTGACACAACCATGTTCATGTGTGTGACACTTCCATTTCTTTTGCTGTAGATTGGGTGCCACGGCCTGAGGTGACTTTATGTCAAAGACTCTCTCAATGAAACAGATACTATAACTCCAAATATATAATGGTGCTGGTTATGGAAGCAGGAAAGACATATCCATTCCAGGAATGCAAACCAGTACTGTGCATTCCAGAGCAGAAAGAGTCCAGTAATACCTGATGCCACAGCAGGGAGGCTCTACCTGTCACCAGTTTTTACTGGTTGATCTTCAGTAGAGGCAGGAGCTGAATCAGTTTTAATGAATTGGAATCAAGCCTCTCTTTCTGGATTCTGAGTCTAAAAACTGACTCAAACCAGAAATTAGGCACAGGATTGTGATTACATTTTTATCATCAGCATCCTTATTATCCATCCTTGATTTCTTTTGACTATGTGTTCCGAGGAGCCTATCTTTTAACCCCTAAGCATAGCAGTATTCTGTTAGACATCTCCACATTTCTCTGCAGGACAGCCCAGCTTGGCTGCCACTTTGATTTCAGTCTTTATTATGACAGTTGTGCACAGCCTGCTTCTCAGAGTTAAATGCCACCACCTACCTCTATTATTTGGGGACTGCATCGCTTCATTTTCATCAGAATTCCCTGTTCTGCTAAAGCATCATCTACTCTCTCCTTTACTTACAGATGACTACCACCCCTCAGATTCTCACTGAGTAAGTGACAATGACTTCCCTAACACTGCCACATTCTTAAATCGGTAAATGGAGTGTACCCTAAGAAATTCCACAGAACATAGTGACTTTGTTGCACTGGCATATTCATTGTAGCCCACCATCTCTTGACCTTCTGCATCCCTGTTCATTATGGACATGGTATTTCTACCATTTCTTCATCATTTGGTGCAAGCTTTGATTTTCCCCAAGCTTCTGAGAGCCAACAGAGGAGCATATTTGCATTGATTCCCCACATTTTTGCCAAGGTATAACTGTATAAAAGACCATGCCCCCATATTAATAAACACCTCTTTGCATTCTGATTCCCTACCCACTGTGACAACCTAATGCCCTCAGCATCTAGGCCCATACATAGGTTCCTGGTTCCCAGTTTTATATGCTAATCTATGTCCTGCAAATCCTTCAGAAAATAATGTTTTTGCTAATTTAGCAGGATTCGTTGGAACACACTGATCAAGTTTATCTTGAAATAACTCTAATTATTACTCTGGTACTCAGAAGAAGTGGAGAAAGATCCTTAATACAAGGGAGCTTCTACTGTGACCTCAGGTGGGTAGAGAATAGAAGGCTCAGGCCATTTATGCAGACACACTGGGTTAGGAGTGTCATAAGATTTCAAGATACTGGTATCATCCATTTAGGTGGCTCCATTCTTATTTTGGAATCCAGGCTGCTCCAACTGTGATCTTGATTTTGACAATAGCACACTGGCTAAGTAAGACAGTTCAACTTTCTCTGGAGTACCAGTATTCTTGTATTCTTGGTGGATTTTCTAACCTCCCGCTGCAAAACATAACTGTTTTTACATGTTGCCAAATAAGCTCTCTGATTTCCATATTTAGCCTTAATTGTTGATTAATTAACATTAGTGCTTCTTTGTCTCTGTCCAAGGTGTTAATAATATTCTCTTTCTATTCTCTTGATCATTGACATGTCCCCAAAACCTCTATAATTTATGAGATACTACAGTAGCCACCAATAAGCCATCTCCCCCAACATCCCATTCCAGGTCATCTCCAGGGACACTTTTAGTAATTATTCTGGTATAGTACATTACAAGTGACCAGTGAACCAATCCACATCATCATTTGGCCAGGATAACTCAGTTCCAGTTTTCTGGTTTTGAATTTACCCCAGGACAATTCCTACGATCAAACACCTAATTCTGTCTTCTCTAAAACATAGACTCAATGATGAATGTCTGCATGAAGTCTGCAGGGAAGTGTTGGTAGCAATAACATCTATAAAAGAATAAGAAATAACCACTGATCAGAGGTTGAAATTGAATACAATGCTTTCGGAAAAAAAAAATTGCTGCAGCAATTGGTACTCTAGCTAGGATGACCTTTCAGACTTGTCGGAGAATGAGGCAAAGCTCCAGGTCTGTGCAACCTACATTAACCTGGTCATGGATGTGGACTTCCTCCGAGGAAGAGGTATAACCTTTGTGAAAGAAGCCCACTGAATCTGCAACTCCCCACAGGCAGTGGTTTATGATTTGGGAGCAGCCACAGCATCTATTTCATTTGTGTACACACACAGTCACTGAAGGAGGGCCACTGATTTGACAAAAACATTTGGTTTTTGTGTTTCTTACAGCAAGAAACATAATTGCATATTGAACTTTAGTTGACTTTGGTTTACTGTCCTGTGGAGAATGCTACATTGTATTTATTTTCTTCTTCCCCCCTATTATCTTTGTTATTCTCACATAATTACTATTTTAGATTTATCTCTGAGTCCCATTAGTATTCAAATTCATCTGTATTTTTAACAGAATTAAAATAAATACATGGGTTACTTTAGAAGACTTAAGTTCCTCTTTTCCAAAATTCTTGGTTGGATGAATTTTCCATTCTCTTCATTATTCTGTATCCTTTTCATCCCCCACACTTCTCTCATTTGTCACTCTTGATTTTTTTTTCCTGTTTTAGATAGTTTCTGTTTTAATCAATTCATGCTGCCATAACAAAGTATTCTAAATGGGTGATTTATTAACAGTAGAAATTTATTTGTCAGCACTAGGGAGGCTGGATGTCTAAGACCGGGTGCCAACATGTTTAATTCCAAGGGGAGATCTTTTTGATTTGCAGACTCAGGACTTCTTAGTTGATGCAGAAAGAGGGTTGAGAACTCTGTCCACTCATGAACGACAACTTTTTCATGTTCTAATTCACTCCCAAAGGCTCACTTCTTAGTATCTGCATATTGTGGGCCAGTATTTGAGCAAAAGAATTTTTTTTTTTTAAAGAGATTAAAAGAAAACAAAACCAGGAAAAAAAAAAAAAAAAAAAAAAAACAATAGAGAGCCGGGATTTTGCTCAGTGACATAAGAGCCTGCCTTGCAAGCACAAGGTCATGAGTTCAATCCCCCGAACCCAAACAAACAAACAAACAAAAATACCAATAGAAACAATATAGAATTGCAAAACAAGCTGATAGGAAATTAACAACACTCACTATATCGCATAATGTTATCTTCAAGACAGTTGCTCAGACACAAAAGAATTTTTTTTATTTAAAGAGAAAAAAAACAGTAAAAGGGTACAAATAATAACAGAATTTCAAAAAAATATGTACAGTAAGATTCACTAGTTAATAAATTACATATTGTCATCCTAGAAATAGTTGTTCAAATTACAAAATTAAAGCATACAAAGCATACAAAGTGGACATTCAGTGAGATTGCAAACAGTTCTGTTCAATGATCCAACAAAAACTTAGTAATATGGTTTTCTATCTTACACACTTAAATATACATGCAGTTATATCCTTTAGAGCACTTTCTTTTCATCTCTTTTTTACAATAACAATTACACATTTTGGGTTTTTTTTACTCCCACAGTTCATACAAGAATTTTTAAAGGATGAGAATATTCCATCCACTGCATACAAGCCTAAACTTACATTTTGGTACTGAAAAGAGTTTCCAAATTTGTTTTAACTGCTGTAGGGATAGGCATTATCTTTTTAAATTGAAATTTTAATTTGTTATAAATTAGTAAGCTGGTTTTGAATAGACCAAGAATTGTTCACATTTTCTAGGAAGAAAAATTCATTTATAATCATGAGGTTTCATCTTGAGAAATGTATCAACACTGAATTCTATGTAAAATTTTCACCATGCACACTGTTTAGAGTCTCCTAAGTTCTAACTACATTTACATTTAATTTTGTTATTCTTACTCTCACTATAATATTAAAAATTACTTTTTAAAGATGTTTTATTTAAAAAATTATTTTCAAATCTTGCAATTGAATTTTTAAAATTTCTTATGATTCCTTTAATATATGGTTAATATTGAAATTTAATTATGTTAATTTTCTTCTTGTTTAACAATGAAATTCAATAATTCTCCACAGAGTAGCTTAATATTCAGCTTTGAGATGTAGTTTTGTCATTTACATTATTTTTAGTCAGAAAAGACCATGTTTAATTTCCAAATAGATGAGGTTTTAAATGCCTTGAACTTTCCAATGTAATATAAATTTTATCATATTCTGTTCAAAGTTTTGTAAAGTTTCTAAGCTTTAAAATGGTTTGAAATGTCTGATAAAAAAAACAGCTCCATCTATTTTAAAGTATTATCTGGACATCAAATTAGATTATATAGTATCTGGTTCAAGGTAAACATTCATGACGTAAAATATACATATTTTTATTAGATTCTATGTCCATTTTTTTCTATGTAGCCCATCAAAGAGAAAGATATCTTCAGGTATTTTTGTTTCCCTTCTATTTATATTATGTATTTTATGCTAAGGCATAACTATTGATTTTCTATTGAGACTGGTTTTAGTAGTTGAATGGATGTGTATTGTTTTTTAAAATTTAAGTTTTAATTTGTCAAGTTACTATGCCTTGATTTTGAGGTGAGTCAAATATTTACAATTAGCATGCAGTCTTTTGGTTTTATTGGACTTTTTTAAAACTTGTCATCCACCAACTACATGTTTCCTACGTATTCATTATGCACTCTTTTAACAACCTTACAGTGCTATAATTTTTAAGTGTTTTTTGATACAACTAAGGAATTTCTTTTTGTTTTATGTTTATCACAAAATAATGTCTTTAAACTAAGATTTAGCTAATATTTACTATGACTGGTATGTTTATTATTGTTACCATCAACTTTTTAATGATTTCTAGATTATTCTATGCCATTTTATTTCCTTTCGTTATTCTCAATATAGAAATTTTCAAATATCAAAAAATAAGTTTTATTTTTTAATGGAGGCTCTTAAGAAATATTTTCCTCAATTAATATAGTTAGGTTTTTCAAATTAGACATTAATGATGAGCAGAAAAAAATGACCGACATTTAATTAACTCTGTACAGGGAGAACACAAATAATTGACAAGTTTTCAGCTCCTTCCAGCTTCTTCATATTGAACATTTGCCCTGCAAATTCAAAAAAAGTTGCAAATGTTAAACACTAAAATTTTAAATAACATTTGTCCTGAAGATAACAGATTTCTTGATGGAAAGTTTTCTTAGTAGCAATGGGTCATGTGCAAGAAAAACTGTTATTTTATGGTTTTTTGCAAAAGACAAAAGTAAAGTTTCCATATAAAAAAAGTCTCTAATTTGCAAAGGTAACATAAAGTATGCTGGTGGTTCTGTTTAGTAAAGTATTATATGTTTATTATGATTTTTGATTACATCTTCCTTCAAGAATTATCCCCAAGATTTAGCCAAAGTGCCAAATTTTCACTAAAAACAATATAAATAAAATGTGAACAAGGGAGCCAGGAAGCAGCGCCCTCCTGTGCAAGGCCAGGGACAGAGCGAGATGGGAGAAAATCAGGTGGAGAAGACCTCCCTGCGTGTCAGTCAATGCTGGGCAGGGAGAGATGCTTGTACTGTTTGATTGACTTTGCATACCTAAAGCCAATAGTCTGAGCATTTATTTAGAGGATAACAGTATGCAATACAGTAACTATGATGGATTTCCTAGTGTCTTGTTTTTGAAGCCCAGTATCAGTCTCATTGTTTTGTTTTGTTTCATTTTATTGTTTTATGAAATTATTCTACTGAAATTATTAATTTCAGTAGAAATTATGGCGGTGGCCTAACAAGGCAGAAGACCAAAGCAGCAATGCCTACAATTTCCTGCTTCTTCCCCAGCTCCTGTTTGTGCATGAAGAAAATTCTAATCGGCTGCTCACTTGTGTCAGCAATGCCCGCCCGAAGCGCCACCCCAATTGCAAATTATATGTATGTCCCATGCCCCACGTTTCCAGCAGAGAAAGCCAGGCCCCAGTGGTCATGGAATTCTCTCCAGGACCTTAGAATAAAGGCTATTTTTTACTTTACATTTTCCCTTTTACCGTGCCGAAAACTCGATTGTTTTATTTCTTGTAAAAATTTTTAAAAAGACAAAGAAGATTTCACTTCCAGCAGAGATTAACGGAAAATCAATAGTTTTCGGACACTTGAGCAACTAGCAGTTCCTGTTGGTAATTTCTTCAAGAGGAGAACTAACTAAGTGATCCTGAGACTGGGGTGATACTGTGATCACCCCAGACTGTTGCCTCCAGTGTTTATAAGCTGGAGCACACAAAACAACCAAAACGAAACAAAGAGAACCAGAGAATCTCTGATTTTAGCAACTTGCCTTGAAAAATTGGGGACAGGTCCCCAAAAAAGGGAGCAGTATATACAAAAGCAGAGAACTGTACACAACAACTGTTCCAGAGCTTTGAAAAGGATGTCCTTTAGCTTCCGCACAATGTTGATCAACACATGCATTAAAAGAGGCAAAAGTAAGAACTAATAGGTCCAGGAAAGCAGCTGAATTTGATCACCTGTGAAACTCCACTGCAAGAAGTACTTCAAGCAGAAGGAAAATGACACCAGCACTCAGATCTTGGCTTCAAAATATCCTCCAATCTCATTTCTGAGGGAAAAAGTTGAATTGGGAAACAAAAGTACAGGATGAACCATGAACATCTTGTAGTATATGGAAATCAGAAAAGCACTCCAAAAACAAAAGGATAGAGGAATTTCATAGGAAAAGAGGAATGAATCTTAAAAACTTCTGTAACGACAAAATTGGAATGATTTGTGCAACAAAATAAAGTAGCACTCAATTATAATCCAGAGTATGAAACAATTCACCCAAGTTCATATTGATATAAATAATTAAATGAGTAAATGAACAAAAGGCAAGTCTCTTTATAGAGGAACTGCAGGTGATATAAATTTTATATAGTTTGAAAGCTGTCTTGTGAGCTCCCATATATTATATAAGAAACTTTGAGTCACTCAGTTCCCCAAGATTAGAAAAGATGATGCCAGTTCCCTGAGGAGATCAGATGATATGTGGATTTGCCAGGTTCTTTAATTACCCATGCTTAATAAAGCCAAGAGAAAAACAAAAATTATCATTGCAACCCTTGAGCAGCATCTCTGAAAGGAGAGCTCACCTGAACCTGTGTGTCTCAGGAAATAAAATAGAAGAGTAGAAATAATGGCAGTGTTATATAACCACACAACCCTCTGCTGTTTCTTTCTTCAGTTAACCCTAGTGCTTTGCAATGGTCTTCCTGGTAAGAGCAACCTTCAAAACCAGCTCCACAAGACCCTATTGCAGCAGACCACAAGGGTGTCTAAGGGAGTGGCACCAAATCAATACACAGTGGACACGCAAAGTCCTCCAAGAAAGAAGGAAATCTATGAAAACCACCAACAAGGGTTTCTTAACATTTCCTACTTTTACAGAAGACTCTTCAGAGAGTCATTGTTACAACTACTGCAAAGAACAGCCTTCATGGCCATGAGAACTTGATGTTGAACACGGAATCAGTAAGCTCTGTACCTTTCCTGGTGACTGTTAGCAGTAAGAATTTGCCTAGAGGCACTGGACCAGCCACATGAGTCTGTGTAAAGCACACAGTGTGACATTGCCTGCTGACATCCTTCCATAGCACTTCAAAGGCACCTTCAACACCATCTGGCCTCAGCCAAAAGTCAGAAGGTTCTCCCCACCCAGAGTAACCACCTTGCCACAAATTTATTGCTTTATCTTAACAATTAACAGCAAAAACCAGAGATCATCATAATTTTATCATAATTTCATTGACTTGAAATCAAATGCCTCTATAAATCAAGGGTTTAAAAGCTAAGAGCTTGATGGAGAAATTAAAGAAAATGACAAGTCTGAGGCTTTACATTTCTAGTCTAAGTCACAGAGTAGAGGATTCTGGTGTTTCTGTAACTTTCCTGAAGGAATCCCTCATTACTTGATTCTACAACCTAAGACTCAGGAAAACTAACATCTGACCATCTGGATAAAATACAATAAAAGCTGAAGTCACAACCTTGACACGGTGCCGCATGTAAAATTAGGGCATGCACAAAAGTGAGCGTGATACAATAATAGTTGTGATGTTTGGGTGTATTTTAATTGTTCTTATGGCCCTAATTTTTTCTAGATTTCTATTTTCAGCAAATATAGCTTTTCTTCCCTCTCTTGTATGAAATTAGCAGAACCCACCCACCTACATGAAAGTCATATAATGACCATGCCTGCGTAAAGGCCTTGCAGGCTTATGTTGACCCCTTACTGCCTTTTTTAGTGTTTCCAGACTCATACATATTCTTAAATTCTGGCAGTTTCCAGGAGACTCACCACAAACTCTGACCTAAAAAAGCATACTGCGCATAGCAAAACACTAATATAATTCTTCCAATAAGCATTTGTACATCCTTGGACAATATGTGTGTAAAAGGCTACTAAGAATGAGAAAAACAAATTTAAAAATCAAGTTAAATCATGTATGGGTACACATGACATATGATGACTGTGATCATTATGTATTCCTAAAATGTACCAATAAACTTAATTTAAAAAAAAAAAAAAAGGTATTAGACCTAGGAGAAAGGACTACTGTTGGTCTGAGCCGAATTTATTGCAATAAGTGTGAAAACTAACCAGAGATTACGCCTGTTGAGTGCTCATTCAGAGTTGTAACTTTAAGAATTTGTCTGGCTGGTAAACTGAAGCCTGAATCAAGCATCCTCCACCAAATAAATATGAGACACAGAGCTATCTTAATGTGTTATATATAAGGAATCTGAGAAATTAGGAAGTAAGAACCATCAGGTGAATTTCTCATGAACCATTGCTTACCCAAATCTCAAGTTCCCTAAGAGGTTCAGAAGGAACTTCCTTAAGAAAGGGCTTTGGAAATTCAGTAGTAGAGAGAACACTAGTGTATTGAAAATTCTGCAGTGACAATTATGAGCAGGCCAGAAATTAGAACAGGAAATGCCACTTTCGAAAGGACCTCACCTAATTCAACAGAGATGACGCAAGCCCAGTGAGACAGAAATCAAATAGCACATTTCCCCGTTTTTATAAACCTAAATTGGTGCTTAAATTTCAAGGTATCAAATGTGCATTGTGACAGAGCTAGCAGAAAAATGAATATTGGCAAAAACCAGGTGGTGTGAATTTTGTAGGCTTGCACTCAAAATATTTTAGCACACAGAAGTTTCTGGACATGGTTAACTAATCACAAAATCACTAAGATTTAAATAGATGTTCAGCCCACTTGAATGTTATTTTGTTATGCATAAACAAAGTATTCTAGATCTCATGTTCTTCTGACACTCATAGTCCCAATAGAGATGTGACTAGGAAAAGACCCAAAGAAATGATCAGAGACAGAGCCTCTTGAATAAAGAAGATAAGTCCCTTGACTATTTTTTTGTCTTTTTCTAACAAAAAACTGCATATTCGTACTACAGCCAAACCCAGCAAAATGAAAAAGTGAAAATTCAGATACTACATCTTGCTGAATTTTCCAGGACCCCAGTGGTCTCAAACATGCTAGTCTATCCCCATGAAAGTACAATTAAATCGGGGCACAGTTCGTAGATTCGAAGCAGGGCAAGCAGTAGAATGCAACCTTTTTGGGTGAGCTCCTTCTTGAATTTACTCAGGAGCCACCTGAAGTTTGAAAGTGGTGCCTGGAGCAGATAGCTAGAACAGCTCTGCATCCCGGCTAGACTCTGCACAGCTGCTTTGACATTGGGTTCACACATCACAGCTGATCCCATACACATTAGTACTGAAATGACTACATCATATGGAAATGGTCCACAAAAATTCTAAGAGACCCTAGTAAAACATAGGAATTTAAATATAAACTATGCCCCTCACCAGGTAATTCGTAACATTTGAGCAGTAAAGCTGGGTTTGATATTGTGTCTTTGTAGAAGTCAAAGACTTGACTCAGACACCTCAGGTTACTCATGCTGAAGTCATTTGATTCACACTGCTATAAATTTGGATATAAACAGCAGCATTCCATCATGAAGTGGATATATTACTAAAATGCCAGGCACAATAGGGTACTCAGTTTGGCTTCATTCAGGAGAGTGAAGGGGACTAGTAAAGGTACCGATTTCATCTCTTAGTAGGTTTCTCATGTATTACAGGTGCTGGGCCTGTGAAAAATTATAGCAGACTTTGATAAAATCAGCTTAGTATTGGCAAAAAAAACACCCCACAAAACTCCAGATGTGAGATCAGTGAAACAGAAGATGCAGATGCAACTCCAAACACACTTAGCCATCTTATTTTTGATCAAGGGGTCAAACATGTTCACTAGAAGAAAGATAGTTTCTTTAATAAATAGTGCTGGAAAAATTGGCTTTCCACAGGCTAAAGACAAAAACCAGACCCATATCTATCACCATGTACTAAAGTCAAAGTGGATAAAGGACCTAAATATTAAAACAGAAACTATATCTACTGGAAGAGACAATTAGGTAGAAATCTTGAAGACATTGTTGTAGGCAGAGACTTTATCAATAAAACCCAGACTGCATTAGAAATACTAAAAACAATCAAAATATTGGATCTCACTTTAAAACTTTTGCACAACACAGGAAATTACCAACAGAGTGAACAAACAATCCACAGAGTAGGAAAAACTTAAAACCAGTTGTCCCTCATACAAAGGATTTATATCTAGAACATAAAAGAAATCAAACAAATCAGGCTCTCCAAATTCAAAGACCCAATCCAAAAATGGGCATCTGAGAAAAATACACACTTCTCAGATAAAGAAATACAGATGATAAATAAATATATGGAAAAGTATTCAACATCATTGGTCATTTGAGAGATGCAGTTTAAAACAACATTGAGATTCTCACTCCATGAAGAATGGCTTTCAACAAGAAATCAATCAATAACAAATGCTGGAGTGGCTGTGGGGAAAAAATAACCCTTCTCCACTGTTAATGAAAGTGCAGACTGATGCAAATATTGTGGAAATCAGTGTGAAGATTCCTCAGAATACTAGGATTAGAGGCCCCATGTGACCCAGCTGCTCCTCTTCTGGGTATCTGCCCAGAGGAATTAAAAACATCATACCACAGTGATACATGTTCACCTATGTTTATAGCAACACAATTAATAAAATTTAAATCTTGGAAACACCTAAATACCCATCAACTGAGGAATGGATTTTTAAAATGTGTGTGTGTGTGTGTGTTTTTTTTAATATAACGGAATACTACTCAGCCAAAAAAGCATAAATTTGAGATCTTTATAGGTAAATGGATGCAACTAGAGGCCATGCTCATAAGTGAAATAAATCAGTCAGATGTGTAAACATCATATAGTCTCACTATTATGAGAAGATGAATGAGTAATAGGATCCAAAATTTACAATAGATATTGTGAATCAGGAAGAAATTGTTCAAGAGAAAAGAGAAACACCCATGGGATTAAGGGGAAATAAAAGAAAGGAAAAGGTATATATATATATATATATATATATAGTGGTTAAGATAATTACATGGCCAGTTTCTCTTAGTTCATTGAAAAGAAAGGTTCTAATATTTGGACAATATTTTATGTCTGTATCTTGTACTCAGAGTAACTACTTTGAAAATAATATAAAATATGATAATTATTCTTCTATTATCTTGTTTTGAAAATCTGTTTTTTTTCTGTAAAATAAAAAAAGAAAAATGTAGCAGAAATTACTAAGGTTTTGAAATAAGCAAAACACTATTCCTTTTGAGATTAAATTTTTATTGTATTATTAAGTATGAATTTTATTTCTGCAGTAACAAAGATACAATATGCTTAATAAAAAACTGTCATTTAAATTTTAAAAACCAGGTAGAAAGAATTTCGAGGGTTCTGTAAGCTTACATGAATAAGAAGTTCAGACTTCAATGGCAACTGCTCCTACTGCACTGACACTTCTCCATGAGCTGAGGCCATGAACATGCAGTGCCAGTGTGTGTGTGTGTGTGTGTGTGTGTGTGTGTGTGTGTGTGTATTCTGAAGGGGATACTGGGAGATGATATAACATCCCTTCCATTGTGGCAGGGACATAAATTATTTTCACTGGAACAGACACTCACTTAAATACGTATTTACCTTCCTGGCCATAGAGCTTCTACCTGTGTCACCGCTGTGGACATAATGGATTTATGTGGTCAGTGCACTGTTACTTCCAGTCAAAGAATTCCTTACATAAAGATGAGTTATGGCAATGAGCTCATGGCCCTAGAATTCACTGGTGTTACCACAGACCCTATCAACCCAAAGCAGTGTTCCTGAAGAAACAGGCCACAATTTATTAGAGATTCACTTACGTATTGGTCAGCTTTCCCTTCTATGGAACCCAATAACTGAAATCACAATTTAAAGGTGGGGGAGTTTAATTTGGCTCACAGTCTCAGGGGATTTGGTTCATAATCAGTAAGCTCCAAGGCCAAAATATCGGGAGGAGGATGTGGTAGAGGAAAAATGCTTAGTTCATGGTGGCTGGAAAGAGCAAAGGAACAGAGCCAAAGAGGAAGGACAAAGAGAAAACATGTGACCCACTCTGTAACCCACTCAGACACACTCAGACACACTCAGACTTGTGCTTTTCTAATCCTCTCACTGGCTTCCCCTGTTATCAAGTTGACACGATTAAGTTTAACCATAATATTCCACTTCTAGTCAACTTGACACTCAAACAAATCTTAACTGTACTTCAACTTGAAATAAATACAAGTTAATAATTTCTCATCTCATTTCACTACTATAACTGCCTACAAAAGTGAATAAAATAATCCCTTGCCAAACATCTCAGCTGTCACAGTACTATCCTAAAATCCTAGTTAAATTCTCTCCTGAGACTCAAAACAAATTCTCAGCTGGGAACCTCAGAAAAAATTTTTTTTAAATTTATATGATACAATAACATAGGGCAGTATTTCATTCCAAAAGGAAGGACTACTGGTATAAAAAAGTAGTGGACTAGCCGGAGGTTTAGTTCAGTGGCTTAAATGCCTGCCTGGCAGGCGTGAGGTTGTGAGTTTGACCCCCAATACTAAAAAAAAGGAAAAAGGAAAGTACTAGACCAAAGCAACACACCCTTCAGGGCAGATAAAGCCCTGTAGTTCCATAACTAAAGTATAGAATACATGGTAGGGTTTAGAGGCCCCATCCCTTTGGCTTTGCTGGTTGTAGCACACATGGGCTCACTTCCAGGATGGCTCTACTCACCAGCAGTTTTCCTTGGGAGATATTACACAGCCCTAGCATTTTCAGCTTTCTGAGTTCTTCAATGAACCTTTGTCTTCATCTCCACAGCTTCACACACTGCCTTCTTAAAGGCCCCTTGCCTAACCTTCTTGACCTTCCTTTGAAAATTGGAAGGATGCTTTGCTGACTTCATAACTCCTGAATTCTGCATTCCAGTAAAACCAGCATCACATGAACAATGCCAAGATATGCTGTCAGCTGAGGCAGTAGCTAGGCTCCTTTGGAACATGGTTGCAGCAGCCTGAGTGCCTGGGTGACTGAGTAGAGTGAAATGAATCTTGGAAAATCAATTCCCTAGCAGACTTTTCTCAAAGTACAGTTACAGGAATTATCAAATGAAACACTGGCAACTTTATACCCTTGAACCTGTGATGGATGGGGCTTGCTGATTTCTGGATTGCATGCAAGGCCTTTTTCTTTTTTCTTTTTTTTCTTTTTTTTATTTTCCTCATGAACAGTACCTGCTAGCATCTAATGATGCTAATCTCTTCAGCAACCACATGTCTTTTGACCACAACTTTTATCTGGTTCTTTTTTGGTCAAAATTAAGCTCTTCAAATTTTCTGCTCTGCTTTTTGCTTCTATTTCTTGCTATCAATAGTCTGAATGTTCCTTTTGCCTTGAAATTTCTTCTGCCATATAAATTATTCAATTGTCCTTAACTCAGTCTCACACCATCTCAGGTCATGTGCCAAATGTAGACAAAATTTTACCCAGGTATAGCATAGATGCCCTCTAGTTAAACTGCCAAAGGAGTCCTTGTTCTAAACTGAAACATTCTGAACCTGGCCTTCCCTATTCACATTCCTATCAGCATTCCAGTCTTCCAAGCTCCAACCAATTTCACCCGCAGGCTCTTCTCACAACATTCTCTGCTCCTATAGCAAGCATCTCCAAATCTTCTTCAACTCCTCCCACAAACCTGTTCTAATAGCTTCTAAATTACATGATCAGTTACAGTCACAGAAAATGCTCCAGTACCAAGTACCAATTTTCCATATTAATCAGCTGTTCTGTCACTGAGACACAAAATCTGACACCCACAATTTAAAGTAAAAGAGGTTTGATTTGGTTCATGGTTTCAGGAGATTCTATGATATTGCCACCTTGTATACAGCCTACTATGGACTGAATCCTCTAAAACTAGAAGCCAAATTAAATCTCTCCTTTAAATTGTGTCAGGTATTGTGTCTCAGAAAAATGGGAAAGTATTATGCCAGAATGAAGAAAACACCTTATAAACCTTGAGATGTTTCTATATATACTATGTATACTCTCTGAAACCATTGCCAATATATTTATTGCTTTTGTATGGCCAGAACACATGAGTCCAGCAATCTAGGGTTGGAGATGAGAATGAGTCTGCTGTTATTCCCAATAATCTGGTAGCCTTATGTTTGCTTCTTATTACCATGGCCTTAGGATCTGCTTATTTAGAAACTTTGTTTTTAGAAAAATGGTTCATATTAAGTATTCCACAGCACTGGGAACAGAAAGTTCTTAGCACTAAATCACAGGTAACAAGGGAAGCTACTATACTGGCTGGAGGACTGTTCCTTATCATCAATAGTAAGAAACTGAATAGGAATGAATGTATGCATGGAACCCAGAGAGTCTCAGGGATACCTTTCAGTACTCACATGAACACTGGTAAAAGTTAACAGAGAATTATAGGCACTTGATATAACAAAGTAACTGACATAGAAGCTTTAAAACAAAGAGATCAGGCACTCTACCATACAAATATTCATGACCAATTTGCTAGCTGAAGGCATGATGAAAAAAAAGAAGCGTGGTGTAAGAAAGAAATTATAAATACTATGGTCATGTGGCAAGTTGCAGCAGTAAGGACTGTACTGTTATATATACACTTTCCTTCTATCTATTAATCTAATTTAGTATTACACTTGCAGATATATGATGTGCATGAATAAATAAAAAGAGAAATGAACATCACCAGAATGTATAATTTTATGTGTCCGTTTTGGAAAAAGTTTGAGCATATCTTAATTTTATGCAGGATTATTTATTGTGTTAGTGGGTATACAATGTTTTACTTTTATTCATTTTGAAATTAAATACAAGTGATGTATTGGCAGTCATCTACACTGAATTTTCTGTTGGCGACTCACCATGAACAATCATCTCCCTCCAGTATCCTGAGATGTAAAAGAAAAGAACTTAACTACATTTTCCAGAATTCCTTTTTTATATTGTTCTGGGTTAGGGTTTAGCTGAGACATATGCTCAGGCGAGATTCAAAAACATTCAAAGAAAGAAGATCTTTTATTATTTCAGGGCACTTGCAGCAAGCCGTATGCGTGGCCATAACATTTACAGTGATTTCAGTATGAGCTTTTCCTTTTATAAATTAAAAAATACATTATAAGCAAAATATATATAACAAAATTCATCAACCTGACCATTCTTAAATTAGCTCTGTGCCATTAAGTTCATTTACATTGTTATACAACCACCAGCTGTCTCCTAAATGTTTCAGTCTCTCAAACTCAAACACCATACTCATTAAACAATACCATCCCTTGCCCTTGAAAACTTCTATTCTGCTTTCTCTCTATAGTAATTTGATGATACTAGGTAATTCCTAAAAGAAAAACTATGTGGTATTTTTCTTGTAATGTCTGGTTTAACTTAATATAATAGCTTCAAAATTTACCCATGTTGTAACATGTGTCAAAATTCCATCTCTTGAGTAACTCACTCATGTGTGCTCCACTTTGATTATCCCTTCATCTTTTAACGGATGTTTGGATTAGTTTTACTTTGGTAGTTATAAATAATGCTGCTATGCACATGTATGTACAAAACTGTTTGGGTCCCCAGCTTCAATGTTTTCAGAGTATTCATGAAACCCTGAATACTACTTCCTTCAGGACATCTGGTGCTGACATTTTTCCTGCTCATTTTCCCAGCTCCACCATCTTACTTCTATGGAATGGATTTTGTTTTCCTCAACTGTAGATCTGCTCTTCATATTTTATCTTTCATCTTGCTCATTTTTTTTTACTGCAGCGATTCTGACCTTCATATCCATTTTATCAACTAGGCTGCCTCCTACCCCAGACCCTTAGAACCTATTCCTGTGGGTGCTTGGGTTACTTTTAACCTACCCCTTTACTCACTAGTTAAACTGTCTTTCAAACTCCAGCTTTTGTCACTTTCTCAGGAATGCATTTCCATCTCCAATACCTTTGGGCACTATGTGTGATGCCCTAGAATATTAAATCGTTTCCTAACTTTAAACTTCCATGTGTCCTTATTTAACATCCTAGTATGTTCCAGATTCCAATTTCCAGATGATCAGACATCTTCTCATTTTGTACTCCTGGAATCAAATTATTATTTCAAACAGCGATAGTCACTTTTTAGGACAGTTAAAGCACCATAAATGTCAACAGAATCTTGTGGTGAATTTTTGGTCTGGAAGAGATACGGGAGAGAGGTAAAACCAAGTTACTGGAGTTGTGGTTTAACTTCACACCTGTAAGTGGGCTTCAGTGCAGAGAGCGTATGTCCCTGTTCTGTCCATAGAAAGACAGCTGATTCTGGTTGGAAAGATGACATTGCCTCTTTGGATGAGATTCGGAGATTTGGATTATATTTTAGTCCTCCGTAAGGGACAAGAGTCCTGGTATGTCGTTCTAAACTTTTAAGGCATTAGAAGCACCCAAGCCAGTGGCAAGACTTAAAGAACTGGAGCAACACTTTCCTCCTAGGAACAGTGTAGCTAAGGGTGACAGGTCAGGTGATTGTATTATTTTCTCACAGTGTTATACTCAAATCACATTCCTCAGAGATTCAGACAGAATAAAAACCAGCGCCAAAAAAGGAGAAAAAACTCTAGACATATGGTAGTAGAATATAAATTAAGGTTTGTTTTTATAAGCCAGTAATTGCTTCTATTTGTCTTATGCACACCAAAGATAATTCCCCCAGTATGTCAGTTTCCAACTTGAAATTCTAAGTAAGAATAAATAAAAATGTAATAATCAGCTTCTAGCTGAATCATGTAAATAATCATATGTAGAAAACTAGATACCTATATATGCCTACTCAATCCTAAATATTGTGTTTTCACAAACTCTAAATTCTAAAAGTTATATTCTTAAGCTGAGAAGAGATTAATTAAATAGGATCATAATTTTACCAGACTAATCAGGAAAAAAGTCCTATCCATTTAATATCAGACTCACAATAGAACATAATTAGAACTCCTCAACTACTAGTTTTACCTCTTCTGATTCACCCGAATTTCTAAAGTGACTAATGCATTGATGACAGTGACAGAAATTCCAAATAATGAATTTAGTCACCATCTCATGAAGTCTTGGTCAAGGAAAACAAGCTCTAATGATACCACAAGTGCTTGATAATTGAACTCCAACTGGAGGCAGTTCAAAGCTACCAAAAGGTTGCCTATTCAGTGTCGTTTTCATTACTCAGTTTAAGTTGGAAACAAGACAATGTATCCCACTAATAGGGGACTAAGAATACAGCTTGGGGGAAAAAGGTGACTTGATGTAGTTCTCAGTACTAACAGAGTAGGAAGTGACAAACATGAGATAAATACAAGAGGCCACAACTACTGAGAAAGAGAGATCAGAGTCCTGCAGGAACTCAGCAAATTGCACTGTCATGCCTTGAAGGAAAACCAGAAGGGTGGAGGCAGGAGGTTGGAAGATCAAGCAAGTGCAATCACAGTGCAATTGTAGAGAGCCCAGGGAAAGGCAGGCTGAAATTACATTCTGTGCATTAGCAGCAGCAATGAAAGGACCCAGATTCAGTGCCAGTGGTCTCTTTTACCTTTCACTCTGGAACAAGCCACCCCATGGCAAGCCCCACCTGTAGTTACAAGTAATGACAACCCAGATCAGGCAGCAGAACAAAGAATGTGCACACAAGAGGCAGACCTAAGTCTCTGGCCAGGAAACACTTTTTTGTGATAAAGAGCTTCCCTCTGTCATTAGCCTCAAGGTCCACATTCACTATCCCGGCCAACAAGAAGACCCTGTTATACTGGTACCTCTGGTGCCCTTCTGAGAACTCAAAACCTTCCTGGAGTGAGTCCAAGACTAGCCCACTGCTTATATAGAGCCCTTTTCTAATTTCATAGTCTGGTGTAGCTCTACCCTATTAGTACAGAATTTCCAGGGAAATCATACGAAATCGTATTGCAGCATGTACCTGACATGAAAGCTGGTTTTATGTGACATCAAAAATGAGGAAGAAATTACAACCTCATCAGCAGGCTAGACATTTGGATTCTAGAATAGAAAATAAGTAAGTTTTTGGAATTACATGCAGGCTGCCTGACTGATAGATTCTTTTTCACTGCTGTACACTGTAGTAGTCTAAATGTGAGCTGAAACCAAAGCATAAAAATTTGCTTTCAGAAAAAGAATATTCTGAAAAATCTCTAAATATTTAATTTTGTGTTTTAGATGGTCAAGACCTGAACTCTACAGTAAGAGAAATAAAAACGTTTTTGTGCTTCCACTGGGCTTCTAACGGCTTGTATTTGCCAACTTTCCTTGGAATAGTATTGGTTATGATAGATGGCTGTGCAATGCTAAACACATAGCTTGCTCCTGGACTGACTGTTCCTTTGCCCTTCCAAGCCAAACTAGCTCAGAAAACATAAGAGCAGAAATCAGAGAAGTATGTACAAGTCTGGAGACAATCACAGATGCCATCAAAAGTGAGATGATGCCATGATGTCGAGTCAAGATTACATACACACACCTTAATGCACCTTTTATGTCAAAGTGGATCAAAAGCTTTCATTTGTTGAAATTATTCTCACTAGTGTACTACCAAACTTCAAAGTTCATATTAACTATGTTACTTCACCCACAGCAGGAACACTCCATAAACCCTATTAAACTGATAACATTTGAAATCATCAAACAATTTTGTAATTCACAATCCAAACTATGACTTTGTTCCAATTTATTTGTAGCTATGACTTTATATCAATTTGTTTGCGTCTATGGGGACTACTGAAGGATCTCCAAAGCTGTCAGTAAGTGAATATTGCAAAGTACATAGCCTGGGGCATGGCAACCCAAATAAGATTCTTCTACAACTGTTCCTGAGCACAACTGTGTACTCAATATTGAAATCAATTTAAGCAAATTTCCACGATAGCTGCTAAACCTTAACAAAGACTCTGTCATGGCTCATGCTTGTATCAAAGATCTAATCAAGAGAACCTTCAGTCTTCTTTATCCATGAGATATTTATTGTGTAGATTTAGCTATAGAAATGAACTTACATGATCTAAATGTAGTACTTAGAATGTATGATTTGAACAGAAAAACATTTAGAAAAATAAAAAGGTTTTCTCAAAGATAATTCTATCTTTAAGTTGAGTATTCTGTCAAGTTATATACAGAGCGGCAGACTTCTCTGAGATAGAGGAAAATTACACATTGTCCAAACAACATCAGCAGGGAATTCAGTCAGTGGACGGAAGTTTTTCAGACTCCAATGGCCTCTCATGCTATTTGGAAATCAGTAGAGCACTGGTTGCCGGGTGCAGCCGTGGTTGCTATGGGGATGGACTCCTGTAAGTATTCCATCTGCTACGAGAGAGACAGCTTGGAATTCCCTCACAGGTCTTAAGCAGCAATGAAGCAAACAAATGACTTGTTTGGTTGGGAAGGCTAGTCTGACCAAGCAGCAGTCATAGCAGACTTCAGGCATACATATGCCATGAATCTTGGGTCAAATCTTTAACTTCAAAATTAGTTGCAAAAATAATCCAAATTTCAATCAATTATTTTGAGTATACGCATGTTAACCAAGCACAAATTTGATGCAACTCTTTCATATTATATTTAGCAATACACTTAAATTCTTAATCCCATTTTCCACAGCAATCAATATTAGCTTCAAAAGAAAATTAAGAACCATTTTAACGGGCCCATTTTGAAGAATAAAACAAAAACAGACTTGCATGATGAGTCCATATGCAAGGTGGGAGGAAAGTCTGAAAAAAATTAATTGAAAGTTGTCACTCCTTACTAAACAGAAGATTGATAATAAAACTGGACAGGTGCTCATATTACTTTTATACTCGTACATCAATCCAAATTTACAGAAGGAAATAAGATCCAATGTGCCACATTTGAAAAAAAGTAAAAATAATTTCCTGTTCCTTAACCAAAAAGAAACCAAATATCCTAAAAGGAAATTGGACTGTTGGGCAATGATTTGGATAATATTAAATATTTGAAGATCTGATTGGGAGTGGGAACTACAGTGTGTTTTTCTAGCTTGTAAAAATAAAGTTTTACCTATTTACTTGATGCTGAAGTCTAACAGCTGAAAATTAACTTTTTTTTCATGTAATAGAAATTTAAAATCACGAGATCCAGCTAATGCACTTAGAATAGGGTATTGTTAAGATGGATCCTTGGAGAGTTTCCCATGGAAAGAAGACATGAGTTAAAGGGAAACTTTTAGGAGTTGCTTATTCAACAGCTTAACCATTCAATTATATCACTGTAGAAACTGTAATAGAGTTCTGTAAATGACATTTCCTTATGTGTACCCTACCATAACCGGACCTGAAGAAAATGACCTTGTGGGTGACCTTTCCTAGGAACAACACAAAAGAATGAGGAGGCATGGAGACCAGGGAGGATATTTGAAATATGACATTTTTGTTAAATCAGTGAAGAAAGGAGGGACAGAAGAGTATTAAATTTCTGTATGAAACTACAAAGACCTTTATACAGAAGTCACTTTCCTTGCACTGTCTTCTAGTGGCCTTTCTTTTTCTCCTTTTTTCCAAAGCTCTCTCAAGGATCCCATCTCTACATTCATGCTCACATCTTCTCCACCATGTAACTTCCATAAAATGTATAGTCCTCACTGTCCTCCCTTCCTGTTGGTGCATGCAAAGCCATCTGCCCCTCTTACCTGCAGGGTTGAACCTTTGATTATCTTGTACACAATGTACGATTAAAATGTTAAATACAGTAACATATTCTGAGGTAATTTCAGAATCATTTAAAGCATATTGTCCATACAGCTTTACATTTTACATTTTGCATTTTAATTTTTCATTCTCTGAAAATTTGCAATCAACTTTTGTTTTAATGGAGATTAACCCATTGAATGAGGGAGAAAATCAGGGGATAAAAGGCTCACAATAAACAGGGCCTGTTCTGAGGTGACTTCATCATTGGTTTGACAGTTTTACAAATCATGAAAAGGGAACTTAAAAGAGGAAAATATAGACCAATTAGAAAGTAAATGGGAAAGAATCCAATCTTTTGAAATTTCATTTTAAACAAATATGTGACCTTCTTCAAACATAAAAACAATAGCAAAGCACCTCAATAGAGATTTAAGAAACAGAAAAAGAAGGAAGAAAAGAATAAAAAGAAGAAAAGAAGAAAAAGAAAAAGAAGAAGGGGAGGAAGAGGAGGAGATGGAAGAAGAAGGGAGGAGGAGGAGGAGCTTGTAGCACAGCGAACACAGAAGTGGTGACTTGGATGAGTGGCACAGATGACTGAGGGTCAGATGGAGACCACGTTCCAGGCCAGTGGAAGGGTTTTTTTCTTGAGAAGGAAAACAGAGGAAACACCTAACCTAATTTATATTTTCAAAGGAACTTTAAAAATGACTAATCTACTGCACCCTAAACACACTTACGAAATGGATTATAGAAAAATACCAATTAGGTAATTATTTTATTGAAATAGATATGAAATATAAAATAGTAACAAATGTCACAAATTACTCACCTGTGAATGTTCTGAGTGAATCAATATTTTGGAAAAATTGGCACCTAGACCTTAATCATCAGCCAAAAGCAGACCACTTTAGGAATTCCGATGCTTCATGTATCTAACACAGTCATTCTCAGCAAGAACAAGGTCCTGAGCTCCCTAACAAAGAGAACAGCCATATCCAGAAAGAAGCTTGACAAGTTCCTCCAGGAGAACCCATGGCAACAGGAGAACTAACAGCACCAAATAAAAGCACTTCTCCTCTCTAGGTCTCCTTTATATGCTGCCAACAGTCCTCAGGTGGGCCATCCACGCTCAGCACCATGTTCATTCAGTTCAGCCGATATTACACATTTACCACCAGTTTTTAATACACTGCAATCCACCCCTGGTCAACTTGATAACCGTACACCATAGTCTCTAGGGGCAGATTTATGAAAAGTTAACGTATCTTGGGCTAGTCAGATTTACATTAGTACAATGATTACATATAAAGCTTATTGTACTCATTTTTGCACCAGAAGCCAAATATTCACAGGGTGACCAAAATTTAAGGTTAGAAACAATGCTTTGACTAATTAACCTGATTATAAACATATATCTAAAAATAACATTAAAATAATGAAAAGGGCTATTACAGTCACAGTCCTTGCTTCCCATTAAATTTTAACAAGGAAAGGCAAGACAAAAAAAATTTTAAAAAGCATTTCCTATAATTCAAATCTCTTCCCTTTAGAAGAAGGACTTCAATTCATTTTTCCATTGTCTTGTTCTTCTCAACAACCATGTTCTCTTTGCTTCATCCTTGCAACCCACAGTTCTACTGGAGCCTTCCATCTGGCCAAATGTTTTAAATCACTCTACTAGCTCTTTGTTCTTAATTTTCAACATAGTTCTGGCTATAAACTCTCAACAATAACTTTGCTGCTATGCCTATAGTAGAATGTGCTGACATTTTCCTGCTACCCAGGTAATATCTCTAAACACAAGCAAAGTGTAGACCAACTTGTAACCAAAACACAGTGTACTACTTGGGATCTGGAAGCTGATATAACCCTTCTCAATGGAAGCCTCCTGGGCTTCATCTTAACCTGCAGCATTTCCATCAGTACTCTGATTTTCCAGGCTCCAACCAGAATCTCCAATACATTTTGCAGCACACAGGGCCTGCCTCTTTGGCCAGTCTCTCAAAATCTTTCTAAATTAATTTCCAAGATTCTTAAGCCACATGGCTATGCAACATCACAGCAATGACCCCATTCCCTCGGTACTAATTTCTGTGTTGGTTAATTTCCTCTCATTGCTGAAATGAAATATCTGACATCCAAAATTAAGCAAGGAAAGGTTTATTTAGTTTAAAATTTGTGGAGTTTTCAGTCCATACTCAGCTTGCTCCAAGGCAAGGTGGCACGGCGGAGCAACATGGCAGCAGAAGACAGCAAAAGCAAATCAGCAAAGAGGAAGGAGCATGCAGAGAAGATTGTTTCTACCCTTTATATTGTAGTAAACCATACCCACTTGGGTATAGCACTGGAGTATACCCATAATCCCAGCATTGGACCATGAGTCGGTCACAAACTCTAGAAGCCTGCTCCTGTAACCACATGAGGCTTTGTGGGGCCATCCAGACACAAACTATAATAGCTCATAATGATGCGTGGGGTTTACTTTTTCTGTTAACATATTTTCATTGTTAATTATGAAAAAGAAACCAGAAATCTTTACAAAATCTTCAGTATTTTTGTAAAGCTACTAAGGAAATCTATTATGTGCAGATTGATGGTTTACTCAACTACAGTCCAGTTTTTCAAAGATAAAGTGTTCTAGATTTTCCAGTAAGCATTAGTTAGCACAACTATCATTACATAGCATAAATATTCATTAAAATTTCAAGTCAGGAGAGGAGGAGCTGGGCAGATCTGGGGTGCCCTCACTGGCCTCTCTGCGTGTCTGGAGGACTCTGGATTTCTGCGCCCAGACTGCTGGAGTTCCCTCAGGCTTCCAGGTGCAGTGAAGGAGAGAGGTGGGTTTAAGGCTTCCACATCAGCCTCCCCATTGCCGGCTTCATTTGGAGACCTGCTGAGCTCCCGATAGGTGGGCTGGCCCACACTACCAGCCTAGCCCAGCCTGTTTAGCTGCCGCGCCTGGCCACAGGTCTGCAGAGGAGGAGCTGGGCAGATCTGGGGTGCCCTCACTGGCCTCTCTGCGTGTCTGGAGGACTTTGGATTTCTGCGCCCAGACTGCTGGAGTTCCCTCAGGCTTCCAGGTGCAGTGAAGGAGAGAGGTGGGTTTGAGGCTTCCACATCAGCCTCCCCATTCCCGGCTTCACTTGGAGACCTGCTGAGCTCCCCATAGGTGGGCTGGCCCACACTACCAGCCTGGCCCAGCCTGTTTAGCTGCCGCGCCTGGCCACAGGTCTGCAGAGGAGGAGCTGGGCAGATCTGGGGTGCCCTCACTGGCCTCTCTGCGTGTCTGGAGGACTTTGGATTTCTGCGCCCAGACTGCTGGAGTTCCCTCAGGCTTCCAGGTGCAGTGAAGGAGAGAGGTGGGTTTGAGGCTTCCACATCAGCCTCCCCATTCCCGGCTTCACTTGGAGACCTGCTGAGCTCCCCATAGGTGGGCTGGCCCACACTACCAGCCTGGCCCAGCCTGTTTAGCTGCCGCGCCTGGCCATAGGTCTGCAGAGGAGGAGCTGGGCAGATCTGGGGTGCCCTCACTGGCCTCTCTGCGTGTCTGGAGGACTCTGGATTTCTGCGCCCAGACTGCTGGAGTTCCCTCAGGCTTCCAGGTGCAGTGAAGGAGAGAGGTGGGTTTGAGGCTTCCACATCAGCCTCCCCATTCCCGGCTTCATTTGGAGACCTGCTGAGCTTCCGATAGGTGGGCTGGCCCACACTACCAGCCTGGCCCAGCCTGTTTAGCTGCCGCGCCTGGCCATAGGTCTGCAGAGGAGGAGCTGGGCAGATCTGGGGTGCCCTCACTGGCCTCTCTGCGTGTCTGGAGGACTCTGGATTTCTGCGCCCAGACTGCTGGAGTTCCCTCAGGCTTCCAGGTGCAGTGAAGGAGAGAGGTGGGTTTGAGGCTTCCACATCAGCCTCCCCATTCCCGGCTTCATTTGGAGACCTGCTGAGCTCCCGATAGGTGGGCTGGCCCACACTACCAGCCTAGCCCAGCCTGTTTAGCTGCCGCGCCTGGCCATAGGTCTGCAGAGGAGGAGCTGGGCAGATCTGGGGTGCCCTCACTGGCCTCTCTGCGTGTCTGGAGGACTCTGGATTTCTGCGCCCAGACTGCTGGAGTTCCCTCAGGCTTCCAGGTGCAGTGAAGGAGAGAGGTGGGTTTGAGGCTTCCACATCAGCCTCCCCATTCCCGGCTTCATTTGGAGACCTGCTGAGCTTCCGATAGGTGGGCTGGCCCACACTACCAGCCTGGCCCAGCCTGTTTAGCTGCCGCGCCTGGCCATAGGTCTGCAGAGGAGGAGCTGGGCAGATCTGGGGTGCCCTCACTGGCCTCTCTGCGTGTCTGGAGGACTCTGGATTTCTGCGCCCAGACTGCTGGAGTTCCCTCAGGCTTCCAGGTGCAGTGAAGGAGAGAGGTGGGTTTGAGGCTTCCACATCAGCCTCCCCATTCCCGGCTTCATTTGGAGACCTGCTGAGCTCCCGATAGGTGGGCTGGCCCACACTACCAGCCTAGCCCAGCCTGTTTAGCTGCCGTGCCTGGCCATAGGTCTGCAGAGGAGGAGCTGGGCAGATCTGGGGTGCCCTCACTGGCCTCTCTGCGTGTCTGGAGAACTCTGGATTTCTGCGCCCAGACTGCTGGAGTTCCCTCAGGCTTCCAGGTGCAGTGAAGGAGAGAGGTGGGTTTGAGGCTTCCACATCAGCCTCCCCATTCCCGGCTTCATTTGGAGACCTGCTGAGCTCCCGATAGGTGGGCTGGCCCACACTACCAGCCTAGCCCAGCCTGTTTAGCTGCCGCGCCTGGCCATAGGTCTGCAGAGGAGGAGCTGGGCAGATCTGGGGTGCCCTCACTGGCCTCTCTGCATGTCTGGAGGACTCTGGATATCTCTGCAACCAGGGAGGGTCCACAGGTTCCTGAAGCACTGCGGCCTGTGGTGAGTACCCTAACCCGGCTGCGATTGAAGAACTGTGGAGCTTCCAAGGGGCAGGTGGGCGCACAGTGTCCCTGAGGCCCAGCTTGTCTGGAACTGTGGAGTTCTGAGCAGGCAGAGGAGGGCCACAGGATCTGTAGGCCTAATGGCTTGGAGTAGCGCGGCGCCAGAGTCCCAGTAGCTCCAAACATAGAAGGGGATTTTCAACAGATCCTGAGGAAGCTTTCAAATAACACTTGAAACACAGAAATATAGGAAAATGACAAAACGAAAGACCAAATTACAACCTCAAACCTCCAGCCCATCTCAAGAAACCCTAGGAGCGATGTATATAGAAGAAAATATATCCCATCCACCTCATATATCGGACACAATAGCCACTGAAATTGACAAGCAACTCCAGGAAGCTTTAAAGAAATTCAAACTCGAAATAATCTCCCAGATAAAAGAAGAAATGATAAAAGAAATGAAAGAGATTCTAAATATATCTAAAGAAAACACAGATAAAAAATTGGAGGAACTAAACAAAAAGATAGAATCCCTAGACGAGCAATATAAGAAACAAACAGAATACATAATGAAGATGCACAGAGATATACAGGAAATAAAAAACTCCACTGAAAGTTGTAAAAACCGCCTTAATGAAAGTGAAGATAGAATTTCAGACCTTGAAGACAGGATTGCAGCTAGTGAACAGAAAAGGAAAGATCTTTTGAAAATAACAAGGAACCAGGAAACAACAATTCAACAACTGCAAGACGATGCAAAGAAGAATAACATAAGAATGATAGGGATTAATGAAAGAGAGGGAGACAACATGAAGGATGTCAGGAGGATATTTAGAGAAGTAATAGCTGAAAATTTCCCAAGCATGAGATCAGAAACTGACATCAGGATCAGTGAAGCATATAGAACTCCAAACAGTCATAACCAAAATAAAACTACACCCAGACATATAATAGTCACCATCCCAGAAATCCAACACAAGAATAGATTATTAAAAGCTGTCAGAGAGAAAAGACAAATCACTTATAAAGGAAAACCTATCAGAATCACAGCAGACTTCTCAGCACAAACGATAAAGTCAAGAAGAGCATGGAGTGAAGTATTCCAGATCCTAAAGCAAGATGATTTCCAACCAAGACTGATATATCCTGCAAAACTATCATTCAAAATAGATGGTGCAATACGATACTTCCATGACAAAGAACAGCTGAAGAACTTCATGAACACCAAACCAACCCTGCAAAAAATATTGAAAGACAGTTTAGATACACAAAGGAAAAAACCACTAAGCAAAGCAAATAATTAAACAGAACCGAAAGATAAAGATGCAACAGCAGAGAGATAACATTCCTACAATTATCCAGCATTTAACAGTAATAACCATTAATGTAAATGGTCTCAATGCACCAATCAAAAGAAACAGACTAGCAGAATGGATCAAGAAACAAAATCCAACCATATGCTGTTTACAGGAAACCCATCTAACCCAGAAAGATACTCACAGACTGAAAGTCAAAGGATGGAAAACAATTCTTCATGCAGCAGGAATCCAAAAAAAGGCAGGAGTAGCCATTCTGTTTGCAGACAACGTGAACTTTAAACCAACAATGACCATAAAGGACAAAGAAGGTCACTACATACTCGTAAGGGGAAAACTCCAAGAGGAAGAGATAACTATCTTAAATATATACGCACCAAACTCCAGAGCACCCAGTTATATAAAACAATTATTAACAGAAATGAAAACTCAAATTATCAGTAACACAATTGTAACAGGAGACCTTAATACATCACTGACACCAAGGGACAGATCAACCAGACAGAAAATGAGCAAAGAAATAACAGAACTGAATCACACCTGTGAACAAATGGGTTTGATAGACATATACAGAATGTTCCACCCAACAACATCAGAATACACATTCTTCTCAGCAGTACATGGATCATTTTCTAAAATAGACCATATATTAGCTCACAGAACATATTTAAGCAAATGCAAAAGAGTTGAAATCATCCCTTGCATATTATCGGATCATAGCGCTCTGAAATTAGAAATTAATGACAAAGGATACTGCAAAAATTCCGCAAACACATGGAAACTAAATAACACACTCTTGAGTAATCAGTGGGTCACAGAAGAAATTAAAGAAGAAATTAAACAATACCTAAAAGAAAATGAAAATGCAGATACAACTTACCGGAATCTGTGGGATGCAATGAAAGCCGTTCTGAGAGGAAAATTTATTGCACTGAGTTCCCACATCAGGAAAACAGAACGAATACAAATAAATAACTTGATGCTACACCTCAAACAGCTAGAAAAAGAAGAGCAAGTCAAGCCCAAAGCCAAAAGAAGAGAGGAAATTATAAAAATCAGAGCAGAAATCAATGCAATAGAGACTAAGAAAACAATCCAAAGAATCAACGAATCAAAGAGTTGGTTCTTTGAAAGAATAAATAAAATCGATAAGCCCCTAGCCAACCTTATTTAAAAAAGGAAAGAAAAAGCTCAAATTCATGCAATAAGAAATGAAAAAGGAGAAATCACTACAGACCCAATAGAAATACAGAGGATCATCCACACCTATTTCGAAAACCTCTACTCTCAAAAGTTTGATAACACAGAAGAAATAGACAGATTCTTAGAAGCATATGAAGTACCAAAGCTAGATCAAGAGGATATAAAACTGTTGAATAACCCAATCTCTGCTAATGAAATTGAGAATGTAATTGGGTCCTTGCCCACCAAGAAGAGCCCAGGCCCAGATGGATTCACTGCAGAATTCTACAAGAAATATAAAGAAGACCTAATGCCGACACTCCTCAAACTATTCAATGAAATTGAAAGGGAAGCAATCCTTCCTAAGTCATTCCTGGAAGCAAATATTACTCTAGTACCAAAACCTGAGAAAGACCCAACTATAAAAGAGAACTATAGACCGATCTCCCTAATGAACACAGATGCAAAAATCCTCAATAAAATATTGGCAAATAGGATCCAGCAAATCATCAAGAAGATTATACACCATGACCAGGTGGGATTCATCCCAGGAATGCAAGGATGGTTCAACATACGCAAATCAATAAATGTAATCCACCATATCAATAAAGCCAAAAATAAGAATCACATGATCATCTCTATAGATGCAGAAAAAGCCTTCGATAAGGTCCAACACTTATTCATGATAAGAACTTTACAGAAAATTGGAATAAATGGTCTTTACCTCAATATAATAAAGGCCATTTATGACAAACCAACAGCCAGCATCATACTAAATGGCCAAAAATTGAAAGCCTTTACTTTAAAATCGGGTACAAGACAAGGATGTCCTTTATCACCACTCCTATTTAATATGGTACTGGAAGTACTAGCCAGAGCAATTAGGCAAGAAAGAGAAATAAAAGGGGTAAAGATAGGAAAAGAAGAAGTTAAATTATCACTGTTTGCAGATGACATGATACTCTACATAGAAGACCCCCTAAACTCCATTGAAATACTCTTAGATACAATAAATAAATTCAGTAATGTGGCTGGATACAAAATCAATACTCAGAAATCAATAGCATTCCTATACACGAACAACAAAATTACAGAGAGGGAAATAAGAGAAACTGGACTATTCACACTAGCAAGCAAAAAAATGAAATATTTAGGAATTACTCTTACGAAAGAAGTGAAAGACTTATACAGTGAAAATTATAATACACTGAAAAAGGAAATTGAAGATGATCTCAGAAAATGGAAAGACATCCCTTGCTCATGGATAGGAAGAACAAACATTGTGAAAATGGCCATTCTCCCAAAACTGTTATACAGATTCAATGCAATCCCAATAGAAATACCATCAACATACCTTATAGATCTAGAGAAATCACTCCTAAATTTCATCTGGAACCAGAAGAGACCTAGAATCGCAAAGGCAATTCTAAGCAGCAAAGACAAAGCAGGAGGCATCACAATCCCTGACTTGAAGTTATACTACAAAGCAACAGTAGTAAAATCAACATGGTATTGGAATCAAAACAGAGCTGAAGATCAGTGGAATAGATTAGAAGATACAACCACAACTACGAACACACTCAACCACCTTATTTTTGATAAAGGAGCCAAGCAGGTTCACTGGAAGAACGACAGTCTCTTTAATAAATGGTGCTGGAAAAACTGGCTCTCCATTTGCCGAAAACTAAAGCTAGACCCATGTCTATCACCATGTACTAAATTAAAATCTAAATGGGTCAAAGATCTGAATATTAAAACAGAAACACTAAATCTATTGGAAGACAAAATAGGTAGAAACCTTGGAGACATAGGAGTAGGTAAAGAATTCATGAACAGGACTCAAACCACACGGGAAATACTTCCCAGAATCAATAACTGGGACCACTTCTTATTAAAAAGTTTCTGCATGTCAAAAGAAATCTCCAACATAGTGAAAAGAAAACCCACAAACTGGGAAAAGATTTTAGTGAACTCTCTCTCAGACAAGGGCCTCTTGTCTAAAACATACAAAGAATTAAAGAAACTCAGACCTCCGAAATTCAAAGATCCAATCCAAAAATGGGCATCTGAGATGAATATGCAATTCTCAGATGAAGAAATGCAAATGGCAAATAAATACATGAAAAAATGCTCATCATCATTGGTCATTAGAGAAATGCAAATTAAAACCACACTGAGATACCATCTCACTCCTGAAAGAATGGCCAGGATCAAGAAAACCGACAACAAATGCTGGAGAGGCTGTGGGGAAAAAGGAACTCTCCTGCACTGCTGGTGGGAGTGTAGACTGGTACAGCCTTTGTGGAGATCTGTCTGGAGATTTCTCAAAAAGTTGGGACTGGAAATCCCATTTATTCCAGCTATTCCACTTCTAGGCATATTCCCAGAAGAACTGAAAGCATCATACCACAGTGATATATGTGCACCTATGTTTATAGCAGCACAATTTGTAATCGCCAGATCTTGGAAACAACCCAAGTGCCCATCAACTGAGGAATGGATAAAAAAGTTGTGGTATTTCTATACAATGGAGTATTATTCAGCTATAAAGAAGGATCACATTGAGATATTTATCAATAAATGGGCGCAGCTTGAGACCATACTCATTAGTGAAATAAATCAATCTCGCATGTGTGAATACCGAATAGTTTCCCTAATGTAAATAATGATTCAAATATATAAAAATATGTGGTAATCATGATTCCCCATTAGGTGGCCTTGAAGCCTTATAAAGTTTTCACTCATTAATTAGAAAGGCTTTATTCTGGGCTTCTTGATATGAAAATATTTGAAGCTAGAGTATATGAAGTTTTATCCAAATATTTCAAGGAAAAAGACACTATGGTAACTACTATTAAGTCAGGTTATAAGGTGGTGAAGTACTAGGTTGTTGAAACAGTCATGCTGTGACCTCTATTGTTATATTGTTATGTCCTGTTTTATCTCAATCTCCCCCTTATTGTTTCAAAAAAAATTATTTAGTCATTTCTTATGTTTGTCTTAATTAAAGAAAAAATTCAAAAAAATTAGGATATATAAATAGTAACTCTTTTCGATTTCCTATTAACTTGTTTTGAAGTCCTGTAGTACTCCCATGATCTTGTTTTGACTGATTAGACTCTGTTCCATTCTATATGATAGTATCAAGTTTGAAGACATAGGCAACTACTTTGAAGACAATAAGATTCACTAAGATACCCATTCTGGTTTGACTATTGTCTTCTTTGGAAGTCCTGTAATGTTTACAATGCCTAAGTTTTATTGGTCTTGTTCTCTACTGTTTTGTCCAACTTTATAATATCTAATAAGATAGACAATTCTTTTTAAGGAAACAAGGGACAACGTTGATAACCATTGTTGATAAACTTGTACTCTGTTCTACACCATGTGCTATATCTATCCTTGGTATTGACTGACAGCTTTGTTTTGCCATATTTGACTGTATTCTTCCCCCCCCCCAAAGAAAGTAATAAGCACTAAGGAGTAATAAAATCCAAGATGTGTAAATTTTGTTGTAAAAAAGAGAGGGAAAAAAAAAAGAAAAAGAGCTCTAACGGATATAACAGCAAGTGTGTTTGGGGGTGTTAAATAGCTGACTTTATCAATGTTTTTGGAACATTGAACACAGCTGTTTGCAGTCTCCCTGTTTGAATGTCCACCTTGTGTTCTTTGATACTGTGATTTGAGGAACTATTTTCAAGAAAATAGTGTGTAATCTACTAGCAGGTAATTTCTTACTGTTATGGTTTTTTGTTTTGTTTTGTTTTGTAGTTCTGTATTGCGTGTACCCTTACGCCGCTTTGGTTTGTTTTGTGTTTTTCTCTTTTTCCTCTTAAATAAATAAAAAAAAATTTCAAGTCAGAAATCTTTTAATATTTTAATGCATACTACCTATGAGATGCGAGAAATGAAATTACTTATAAAGGTAATGACAAAGAAGAACACAATGTGTTGTGTATTTTCAAGATATCAATGTTAATTTTATGGTCTCATAATTATTTTATATGAGTGTTACTACTATTATTATACTACTAGTACTATATTAAGTAATTATATATGACTCTTTATAAGATTCAAAGCATTTTTATATATTGTATTAATCAAAAGTAAAGGTTTTCCAGAGAGGCAATAGCAATAGGATATATGGAAATTTATTATAGTAATTGGCTCAGACACGTGGAGGCCAACATGTTCCACAATGCACTGTGTACAAGCCGGAGAACCAGGAGACTTAATGGTGTAAAGTAGTCCATGAAGCTCCGAGAACCAGGGAAACCTACTGGATGATGCTTGGTCCAAATCCAGAGATCTCACTGGGGTCCCAGTGTCCAAAGGCAAGAGAAGATGAATTTACCAGCTCCAATCAAAAGAGAAAATTTGTCCTTTTGTTCTGTCTTGACTCTCAATGGAAGATATAGTGGCAACCCATATTGGTGAAGGTCATCCACCTTCATTAGTCTATTGATTCAAGAACTAATCTCAGAACAGACGCACTCAGAAATGTTTGTCAGCTATCTGGGTTTCCCTTAGCTGAGTCAACTTGAAACATAAACTTAAGCATGACAATCATTTATCACTTGATCCTGAAAGCTATACTGGAGATTTATTTTTAACTCTGCTTTACATACAAGGATACTGAAATTTAGTGAATTATTTGTAGAGTAAAAATTCAAATAACTCAAATTAAATTTTATAAAGCTGTTCTTTTGGGGTTATTTAATAGTAGTTTTGATGTTGGTAATAGATGTAGGGTGCAGGTATAATCCATAGAACCTATGTTTAATTAATTTATAATGATAGGAAGGACATACTTGAAAGCCTTCCGATAAATAGTTTAAATTCATTTAAAATCTTAAATATGAGATGATTATAGCAATGGTGCAGTCAGTTGCTCTTCTATATGTCAAAAATAAGAAACTTGAATTTTAAGCTTAAAATGTAATATTTACAATGACACTGAAAAAGAGAAGTACTAACATGGAAATCTAAAACTACATGATTTGTATAAAAGTACAAAACTAGAGAAATCAAAGATCTAAATAAATAGGAGGTCATTCTGTTTTCATAGATAAGATCACTCAATATCTGTATGATATGAAATCTTTTAAAACCAATCTATAAATTTAAAGCAATGTCAATCAAAACCTAGTGAAAAAAGATTTGAAATAAAAATGTTTAGAAATTTGGGGGGAGTGAACTGAGACTTGAAAATTCTAACAAGCTATTTTGTGTGTGCAGTCAAAATGATTCTCAAATTGATATGCAAAAGGAAAGGAATAGCCAAAACAATTACAATCAATAATTGGTTACTTGGATGTCTGACAGTAATGGACTTCAGAACTTACTATAAAGTTACAAAAATTATGACAACAAGGTATGTTAAAGAATAGACTGATGAATAGAATATAAAGCACCAAAACAGACCCAAATAAATATAGTAGACTTCCCATTTACAAAGAAGCAAAGTAATTCAATAGAGAATGATAAAATTTTCAGAAAGTTGTATTGGAAAAATTCAATATCTACCTGTCACTAATGATAACATAAAATGCACCATTGGTCTAAGTATAAAATGCAGTACTATAAACTGCTAAAGAGGGAACAAAAAACAAAAGCTCTTAATTTAGGCTTCTTGATGAGTGTTTACATATAAAATCAAAAATATAATTCTGTAAGAATTGGTAAATTATGCTTTATCAAAACTTGAGGCTTCTGATTTGTGTAAAGACATTGTTAATAAAGTAAAGATACAAGCAACAGACTGGGAAGATATTTTTAAATGTGTATATGATTAATAACTTGTATCAAAAAACATACCAAAAAAGTCTAAAATCTTCATATTGAAAAAAAATTCAATTAGATAACTGATGAAAGTGCTTAAAAATAACTTAAGGAAAATATACAGATGAAAAATAGCCATATTTAAAATCATTCAACATCAAACAGCAACCGACTAGGATGGTAAAGGAAGGAAGAAAAGAGTAATATGAAATGCTGGCAAGGCTGTGGGGCACCAAGGTCTCTTACCTGTTGCTGGTCGGACTGAAATAATGGTACAGCTACTTTAAGGATAGTTTGAGTCTGAAAATAAACATAGTTATGACATAAATGTAGTAATTCTGTAACCTCATACTACCTAAAGCTCACACAGAAAACTGTACCTAAGATTTAACACCTTACCAAATACTGGGAACAAGCAAGATGTCCTTCACCAGCTAAATGGATAAACAAACTGTAGTATATCTGTTACATGGAATATTATTCACTGACTAAAAAAGAAGTATGAAGCCATGAGAAGACATGGCTGAAATTTCTCATATTTCCATGTAAAAGAAGCCAGCATGAAACACATACAATTCCAATGGTTAGACATTCTGAAAAATACAAACCTAGAGACAGTAAGACAGGACACAGGTGGTAGGATCGTTGAGTAAAGTACAGGATGATTAGGGTTGCAAAATGACTCTTACCTTTCTATAACTGTGGATACAAGACATTACACATTGATAAGAAATTATAAATCTGTAAAGCATAAAGGTTTATATTTTTAAATATTAGTTATTTAAAAGATTGGGATATTCCAGTAAGGAATTCAGTCCATGCCAAAAGAAGCTAACTGTATTATAAATTTATGAAACAACTTTCTTGGAGAAGATCAGGATAAAAACAGAAGACCTAAATTTTATCTTTTAATAAATTACTGGACACTAGTAGATAAAGTTTCTCCCAATACAAGGTGTTATTGTCTATATATATATATCTTCAAGGAAAAACAATTAAATACATGTCCAGATTCTCACTGTTGAACTTTATGATAAATAGGAAGAATCAAGAATGGTAATATGAGAATGAGTTAAAGTTGGTTAAAGTAATACGAACTCATACACTTTTTCATATACAAACATATATCCACACGAATTAATGTAAGCCTGTATCTCTTGTTCTATCAGCTAAGAAGTCCTAGAGGAAATGACACATCACTCACTGTGCTTACTTACACAGTCAGATCTTGACTACTATCATTATCCTTCAAAGAAAGGATGATCAAAATACGTTTTTTTCTTAAAAATACTCCATTTAGGTAAAAAAAATGATATAGGAAGGTAACAGAGCTCCTAAGAGAAGATAATTATAAAGAAAACTCAGGGGGAATGAGGAAATGTCTACCATGTAGGCCAAGGAAAAATGGCTGAGCAGAATGACGAAGAACTACTGAAGAGCATCAAGGTTCAGGAAGACCATGAATTGGCACAGGAAGCCAGGCTGCCATAATCAGGTGGAAGAATAAGAAGCAGAGGAAGAAGAGCAGTGTTCTGGGAAGCAAGTCCTTGGGATTCCTTACTCAGGGTCATCTATCTCACCTGCTTGAAGCCTAGATCTCTCAGGTCAGATTACGTTTGTTAGTTCCTGTGGGGGAAGGATGGGCATAAGAGTGTGCGTATTTTCCTACAGGCACAAGCACAGAAGAGGCAGAGAAACTGACATCATGAGCTACATGTGACCTGGTTTTACTTGGAGTATAGAAAAAAATTCAAAGACAGTCTTTCCGTATTGCCCCAAACCAGAGCTAACAAACATGGGTCACGGTGGGGAACTGAGATTCCACCTTTACCAGAAGACTCCTGCAGTTTCCCTTCATGCTCTGATGCCTGAAGTTATGTAAGACAAAATAACATGGAAGCCACTACTTGATTTATTATCTACACTGCTTTGACCAAGGTCAGCACAAGAAGCAGCTAGCATGAGTTCTATATGTTTCTATTTTTGGACACACACATATATATTTTTTTTATTTTTCTAATGTCATAGGTACATTTTATTTCACACATGTGATTTATTCTTTCCTTTATGAGTTCATGAGGTCACAGAATAATTTAAGCAGGGGCTGAGGATTTAGCTCAGTGGCATAAGCACCTGCCTTGCAAGTGCACAGTCATGCATTTGATCCCCGGTACCAAACAACAAAACAAAAAACAAACAAAAATAATAATAGTAATAATTTAAGCTGAGAAAAAATTAAGCATGACCCTAATCATCATGAGATTCCCTTTTGAAAATGTGCTTTACTTTGCAATTCACTTACTACACTGAGCTCAGGCAATGGTAATTTATTTCTAACTAGCAAACATTTTACTTTGGATATCTTCAAGAATTTGTGCAGTCAGCGCGAATCAACACTCTCTTTCATGATCTTACTAGTACCAGAGGATGATTTGGCAGAGCTGAATCCTGCCAGTCATGGCATTTATAGGTCCCTGTGCACAGTAAGTAATTGGCTTAAGAGGTTAGTGCATAACACGAGCAGGACCAGAGAACTGTTGCTTCATTCACTGAGCCTAAACGACACAGTTGCTGCATCTCTTAGCATTCATGCACATTGTGAAGCATAGTCCTGAATCTCTCCAAAATTGTCTCCATAACAGCAAGAGACAGTAGGGTCAATGTGAAAATGAAAATATGAAGACAGAAAGGAAAATGTCCTTGCTAATGTCATTTGGACTGAGGCACTAAATCAACCACACTCTGATTTCCTGGCTGTGGGCCATGTGAGACAATATACCTGTCTTTTTCTCTTTGTTCTTTTAGGGGAGTATTCTTTTTGGATTTCTTTTTTTCATTTGTTTTTGTTTTGTTTAAGCCAATTTGATTTGAATTTCTTTTGCTTGCAAATAAAATCATCTTGACCAAAACATGTTTTTCTTAAAAATACTCCATTTAAATAAAAAATGATATGGGAAGGTAACAGAGCTCCTAAGAAAAGATAGTTACAAAGAAAACTCAGGGGCAATTACGTATATAGTCACTAAGCCAATATTTTTTCCAATAGAACAATTATTTAAATATTATAAACTATCATCATCTCTCCGATAAACTTAAAGGTCAAAAGGGATGAGATATATAAATGTGAAAACTGCTTTGTAAAGCACAAAATGTTATAACAATATTAATTATTGACAATGTCCATCAGATAACCCATGGGACTTGCATATTTTCATTCAACTATGAGTCTGACAAGAAAACCCACCTTCCAGGGAGATTAAGTTTCTCTTATAAAGTTTCACTTATTCCTGAGGATAAGTTTCCCCAGCACTTCACAATCCATCGATATTTGTCACATGAGAACAAACAGAAAGGATCAAGAACCAAAGGCAAAGAAATATTGCTATCTTGTGGCCAAAATAGACTAATGAATCTTCTATGCTCTGCTCTTTGAAACATATTCCAAAATTTTATCACTGTCCAACACATACCAGGAAATTAACACTTCCTGTGAAGTCAGCTATTAATGCCATAACTTTTAATAAACTATTCATGATGTGACACCTACTTTCTCTTTCTGGATTAAGGATCCTATTAGCATATTTATCTCATATTTTAATGCTTTTGTCATAATAATATCACCAAATTTTTCAGATATTTTCTCTGTATATATAACTTATGAATTCATGCGTGTATGTGCAGTCTTTCTTATCTTAAATTATAAGAACAGTTCCACATTTTCTGTGAGCTATCATGAGGACTATGTCATTATCCTACCCAAATGATCCTTTAAAACTAAGACTTTTGTACTTCCCTATATATTTTGTTTTTACATATAATTTATATGTACATATAATTTACATACTTACATCTTATATTTACATGTAATTATGTCCTATTATATTGTTTTGCTTTATTGCAAATCTTAACAGTACACTTCTTCTTATGTTTACATTTTCAAAATTTCAGTTATAAATTCTGTAATTCAATCTTCTTACCAACATACATACATTTAAGTGTTTACACAAAATGAACATAATTTAAAGCTTTCTCTCATGAACTTTCCATTATGCTTGTTAACATACTTTTCTTTATATATTGCAAAAATTTTATCTGCTTTCCAATGCTTCTTTCCATGAAGATAAATGCCACCTTTAAGTAATTCAGTACTTTTTTCTGTAACTCATGTGCAGCTGTAAATATATTTCTAGTTTGTATCTGTCTCTTTGGGGGTCTTTCTGTTCAACTTGGAAGACAGACAATAGTACCACCTGAGCCCTGTATTATCAATGGTGAATACTCAGCTGGATTTCAGCCCTAAAGAAACTGCAAATCAAACCTGCAGTCTCCAGTGTTGTGTCTATGACACTTGATGCTAAGATATTGAATAAAACTCTACAGTATCACATCTAAAAGCAAAATCCAATGAAATAAATAAAAGATTTTTCAAAGCTTTTTTTTCAAGTTGGGACAACATAATGATCCCAAATCTCAGACGCTCTGGCAAGTGTTTCAATTATTATAAACACAAGGAAAAAAAATTCCATGGTGGGCTTTTGTATATGAATTTTTGTTTTGACTAAATGCAAGTATTGGGCTTAAGTTCTTTTCGCAGTGTGGCTCATGCTATTTCTTCATGCAGAGACAGAAAGCAAAAGTTGAACCATGGGTGATTTATGCCCCTGCACCTTTCAATTCAAAATATCCCATGATAACTTCAGGTCAAACAGGGGTAAAAATGTTTCTAGGTTCTGATGTTAGAGATATTCAGATTTGTCTAGAGAACACTGAAGCACAATAAAATGAATAGTACTTAAACGGGCTGGTATCAGAAAATACAGATCACTTGCACAGAACTCTTTGTCAGCATGTGTCATGATTAAAGGTCTGCTCCTATTAATCTTTTCAAGCAAAGGACCTATGTATGACATTTATTTCTATTATCTACCTGCTTAGTAGAGAGCTTGGTTAGCAAGAATTCTAGGATTTCTCATTGGATGAGTGGATGGGTAAGTGAGGAAAAACATCTCTCATAAATCTTACTGTTCTTTTAAATTCTGTCTATATTTTTATGCTTAATTTCAGTGTAGAATTTTTGTAATGTGACATTCTGCATTGAGATCAAGGCCACTGTGTATAGGTAGATATTTCAGAGTGACTCAGAATGTGAATATGAAGATGAAAAAATGAAACACATCAAGTGTCAGAGGTACAGGATTCACACAATGCACTATTTTATTAGCAATGAAAGGAAAGGAGAGAAAAGCATTACAAGGCTCATCTTTAAGCAAATCAAATGTGAGAGGTTCACAAGGGATCTATTTAGAAAGGAAATTGTCTTCTCTGACCTTTGAAAAGTCCATGAAAGATAATGTATTTGCAATATCAAAAATATTAAATGTGTGTTTACTAAGAATTAAGTCTAGTGACAAAGTATAATTTCACTTTTAAAATTCATTTTATATAAAGACCATTTCATTCTGACGTATGGAAGTTTGAATTACAAGATTCTGTGCCTGTCTTTGATAAACACAGAGGTCATACAATGCAAAGAACAATTTCATATAAATATGGTATGTTTTAGAAAAAAGAGAACATTTAAAAGATTATTAGGAAATCTGACCTTTAGAAATACATTTTGTTTTTCACAGTTTAAAAGCACTAATGTAAACATAATTCTTTTTAATTCCGACATAATCTTTCTAGTACCTAGATGAGAGAATACTTCCTATTTCTTCTAATATTGATAGGTTTTATTACATAACTATACAGTTAAAATAAAACTCACATACATGCACACATACATACACACACATACACACACACACACACACATGTGCTGACTGGCAAAGAATAAAGTTTTCATTCTCTAAACCAAAAACCAGCAAAATTTCTCTCTTCTTTAAACTAAAGCTCCTCAAAAAGATAGAAAACAACTGTTGTCTCACTCCTGATGCTTTACATAACTCTTTCATCCAATACATATTTATTCAGGGCCTAATCTGCACCAAGAATTATTATATGAGTTGTGAATTCAACAGGAAGGATAACAGGCAGAGATCTTTAGACATAAATCTTGTACATATTGGTGTAGAAGAATTAGACAATAAACATCATGAATAAGAAAAGCACATACTGATCACTTGCATGAATAAAAATATAAATTATGCTAAATATCTCAAAGAACTACATGAAGAAGTAACTTTTAATGACAAGGTCAGAAGTGAAAAGGGTTTGATGGAGATGTAGGGTTTAGCCAGACATGCCATGAAATGCTCCCAGCAGAGAGATGAGGTGATGCAAAGGCCTTAATGCAGAATATGTCTACAGAGTTTGAGGAACAGCAGGACACAACCTGGCTAGAAGACTTGAGCAAGAAGTGACTGGAGAGGTGATCAGAGAAGAGAGAAGACCCCAAACTTGCAGGCCATCATGGAGATACTGGGTTTACAGGGTTACAGGCAGAGGAGTGAGATTGTCTGTTTCGCTTTAAGTAGCATTCCATATATATCAAAACACTTCAAAGTCAGTGTCCAGTAAAAACAAACATTTATTTAGATCATGATCCTGATGATGAGCACTATGATCAAGCCTAGCCTAAACTTTTATTGGTCTCTTTGGGTTCATTCATTGTCCAGACCAGCTTCTGTTCAGGTACATGATTCTGCATCTTTATGTTTGTAGTACTGGAAGGCAGGAACTAACTTACAAGTATCCTATCATCCTGCAGGCTAGTCAGAAATTCTTCATGGCATTGGAATTGTACAATTTTCTGAGAGCAGAAATGGGGCAAGTCCAAATGTACTCATCCTTTGCGCACCTCCATCTGTATCGTATTAGATTACATTCCTTTGGCCAAAACAAGTTCATGGCTAATTCAAGTTCAAGTAGTGCAAAAATAAACATTTCTGGATAAGTAGGACAGAATATTTGTCCACTTGTGTAGTCTATCATTGCTTATGTTAGAGTACAGGGGAGAGAACAGAGAACAATGAAAGCGTAACAAAATGAGGAGAGTTTTGTGATAACTGTAAGAGAAAGAAATGTCTTAGTCAAAGATGTAGAAATCAAACTGGTAGGAGGCCTGTTTTTTGAGTACACTGCATATTGAAGACTAAGTCAAGGGAAACACTGGTAAGTGAAACTGCATTATGAGATAATCAGAGTTGTCAAAGACAAAGCAAAGGATGGGGATCAACTAGAAATATGAAGTTTACCATTGGTTGGTAAGGACAAGTTTTACAAGAAATTTTGAAGTTCACTAGTGACTCTCTGATTTGAAGATATTAACTCCAATGGCCGTCTCCACATAGGAATCTAAATCTAAAGAGGCCAGTTACACCAGAGTTCAGCAAAGAACTCAAGTCTGCAAATACAGATTTGGAGGTTGTCAGTATGTAGTGAGACTAGATAAATCACCAAACATGTGACTGACTTTTTCACCACACAGAGACAAAATGTTTATCAGTCTCCTAATAATCTCTGATGCTGTCCCTTTTTAGCCAGTTCTTGCCACCTTTTCTACCCTCTCACAATCATTGCAATTTCTTTTATTTCTAGAAATGCTCTTTTCTTCCAGAAGATCCTAGAAATCAAACCATTTGTGACCTTTTGAGTCTAGCTCCCTTCACTTAGAATAATACATTTGAGATTTATACAAGTTGTTGTGTATATTCATAGTTTATTCCTTTTTATTGAAAAATAGTACACCAATGTATTACTTCGATTGTTTATTCACTCTTCAAGTAAAGTTAATTATTAAGAAACTTAATATTAATATACCAAGGATTTTATGTGAATGTAAATTTTCATTTAATCTTTGCTAAATGAATAGGAATGACATTACATGGAAAGTACATATTTAAACTTCTAAGAAACTGTCGAAATTGAGAAGTTAGATATTCCAAAGTGTCATTTAGTGTTCTCCGCAGTTAGGTAAAAGACTTATAGTTGCTCTGCCTCATTATGAGCACTTGAAATTTTCAATTTGTTGCTATTTTCAGATACTTTGAAAGTATGTAGTAGAATATCTTTGTCACTTTAATTTTCATGTTTAATGTTAAGTGATTAAAATATGTAGAGCCTTTTCATATAGTGGTTTGCCATTCATATATACCATATGTATTTCTTCTTAATAAAATATCTGTTAGCATTTTTTTTCTTGCAGCTTTTTGGTTGTTTACTTTGTTTATATGGGTGCTGCATGTCCTTCACAAAGGAAAGATGGGTCCAGAAAAAATAAAAGAAGGTAATCAATACAGGAGTATTCTCACTTATTTATGTCCTCAAACTGAGATAAGGTTTTCTTCTTAAATCCCCAACTTTTAACTCTATAGAACTTTATAGTTCCTAAGCAGATAGGGGAGAATCTCTTATCATGGCCTACAACATATCCCAGGGCATGAAAAGCTAAAGCAAACCCTCGTGCTTTGGATTTCTTGTGTCATGGCAGTCAGAGCTGCCATGCTAGAGGGAAAAGGAGAAATTTGTGTGGGACAGAGGTGACCCGCCAGCATGCTCCTGGATGCTCTCTTGCCCCTGTGTTACTATACATGGGTGAGGACAGCAGCACTGGCCTGAGAAACAAGCAAGCCTCCTCAGATAGGCCTCTCAGATAAGCACCAAGATGCACCATGCTGCCAAATGAGGGCAAGGAGTGGTTAGAGCCCACAGTGAGGAGGGAGACAGGGAGACCCAGTAAGCAACTGAAGACCAGTTCGTCGGCCCAATGTGTCTCATTCGTCTGCCTCTCTTCAGGTTCCTCCCAAGAAGAGAGGCCCACTGGAGTCCTGCTGAACCTGCTTCTACTCCAGTTCTAAATAGAGCATTGGATCCATGCAGAGCAAGGTCTACACCAATGCTGGCGAATCTTTCGGAGATGAGTGCCCAACGCCAATCCTAAACATACTTGTTTATCACCAAGGGCCCACACTGCAATTAAAACTGAAAACTGAGGTTTTAGTTTAGAAAAAACAACTCATACATTAACATCTTTCATCACAAGAGAAAAACAAATAACACACGTGCCATAAGTTCCCACCACTGGAGCAATTGTTGGAAGCACACGGTGGGAAATCCATTGAAAAAATAAAGGCATTGAGCTAGAAGAATGGAGTTGGCTGACAACCACTGGCATCAGAGACTGCAGCGTCAGTCTGCTTCCAGGTCCTCCCCAGGAGGCCTAGGCAGCGTCTGAACATAGTGTGGGCCCCCTGTCCCTTTCGGTCCAGGGCAGGACCTCTGTGGGAAAATCCCTGCTCTGGGACTTTCTGCTGGATGAGCTGAGACCACCAGCTCTACTTCAAGATCTGAGATTATTCCTGCTTCCTCTCCATTTTCCTTTTTCAGAGAGTAGAGCTACACATTTTTCTGAAAGCCTTGCCCATTCAGTTCTGCTCGTTTCTCCAAATTATTTCAGACATTAACCCACAAAAATCCTCTTGCATTCTTAAAGACATCTCTCAATGTTACATCTAGAGAAGCCAAACTGATATTTCAGTCAATTAACTGAACAATCAGATATGTGTAAACATAATTTAAGTTAATCTTCTTTGATAATTTACTAACTCACAAGGAACCATATCTTTACATTAGATTTCCTGCTATAAAGTCATATCTGTCAAAATACAAACCATAATATACTTAACTGCATCTTGGTTTGATTGATTAATTACAGATACTAAATATATGAAGCTATTTATACTCTAGCTCTTCGACCCCTCAATATTCACAGTTAGGAGGGGTAGCAAAGAAAGTGAGTGAAAATATTAACAAACATTACGTTACAAACAGAACTCAAACATCTGCAGTATCTAGCTTATGTTTGCCCAGCCATGGTTCATCCCTGGAAAATACCTAGACAATATTCACATCAAAAATAACTACCCATAAGGCTCTAGGAAAAGAAATATTCCCAGGCGATGGATTTGGGGGGTTTCTTCCTCTTAATGAGTTTGCACCTGCAGGGAATTACTTCGTGTCTTGCTGTGTCCACAGCAGGAGCTACAAGTATCCCTAATGATGCAAGAATCACATAATATTTTTAAAAAAGCCTAAAATCTGGCTGGAAAGAGAAGCTGCAAAAGTCAACCAATTAGTGAGTGACACAGGAGGGAGGCAGGGACTGGGACTTAAGCCCTGAGTGCCACGACACAACCAAATGTGAAAATCACTGTACTCAATTAAAATCACGCCTGTGCTGGAATCAGCCTCACATGCTGATACAGTGACATGCACAGTGTCAGTCCTATACACCCTCTTCCTCTTGGGGAGTCACAGCAGCTGACCTGGCAAGCTCAGGTAAACCTTCAAACAAAGCTTTCTTCCCTTCCAAATCCAACATGCAGTCACACTCTAATCCTCAGGAGAAATCTGATGGCAGGTGTGAAACCTTCCTCAGTCATCTTGACATTAGATTTCATATTAATCATCTCAGAATGAAAAGAGATTTGTCTCTACAGCTGGTTCAAGCCCTTTACAAGAAAGGTTGCAGGTAATGCCATCTTTTTGCTGACTGTAAGAGAATTTTTTTTTAGCTGTGATCACTTAGTTACCTTACAGTAAGTGAATTAAGACTTGAAACTTGCATTGATGCATACAAATCGCTTCAGAATTCACATAACAGCTAACCCCATTTCTAGCAACAATCTCCATCAGCTCTATTTTCCAAACTCCATTTTCTCCCTGTAAATATTTCTCAAATTTTAATCCAAATCTGAAAATATAAGAAGTCTATTAGTGTTCAAAAATACTCAATGACAATTTCTCTCATAGTGAGAAGAGTCTTGAATTATGCACACTTAGAATGCTAATATTACACTTTGTATCACTGGTCTCCATCTTTTCCTGGTGTTTTGAATTCATAGCAGGACACAGACCATGGCAGACATTTTCCGAAGGACTGCATTTCCTGCATGGCAACTGCTGTTGCATCCTGCTGCTACATAAAATCATTCAGAGAAAGAGAAGGAACAGAAATGCTTTAGAGCCTAAAGATACCAAATAGCTTACAAGTAACTAAGACCCTTGTGAGGTTTAGAGTCTCATTGTCTGCCATTGAAAGTGGAACAGCATAATCTACTAGAAAGACCTCAGCCTCTATACACAGAAAAAGAATCTCTGTGCAAAACTGAAACTTTCCTTTTCATGTTTATCTCATAAATTGGGGCTGTTAGCCCTAATTCAATGGAGCTGTTTCATGAAGTTCAGTACGATTTTTAAAAGCCTAACATAGTACACAAATACAACTTTTAAAAAGTGAATAGCTTTTCTACACACCAGCAAGGAGGCAGCTAAAAAAACTAGGAAAGCATTTCCATCCACGATAGCTATAAATAAAGTAAAATAAGATAAAATAAAGTATTCGGGAGCAACCTAAGCAAGGAAATGAAAGACCACTAGAGTGAAAATTACAGGCTGATGGAGAAAGGCAGCGAAGAAAACACTAGAAGATGAAAATAATTTCCATGTTCATGGACTTGCAGAACTAACGTTGTTAAAATGATCACAATTCACTTTTCAGCTTGCTTCCCACAGGCAGCCTACATAGGGGAGGGAGACCCAGCCTCTGTCTGCCAGTCACTGCCATGAGAAGGCTTTCTTTCCATGGGCAGCCAGTGAGGGCAGGGACATGCAGCCAGGTAAGCCCTATGTACCTGTCGGCCACCATTGGAGACCCTTGCTTCCTTTGGGGAGCCATTGCCTATAGGGAGAATCTGACAAACAAACCATTTTGTGCCCACCAACATCAAGGGAGTCCCCATGTAGACACGCAGGCTGAGAGCACAGGCAGCCCCACCACCACACACCCCGGGCCATCAGGGATGCCCCAGTGTAGCTGCACTGGTCTGGAGAAGCCTGCCCACACATTGCTACATCCTTGAGAATCTGGGGTCAGAGAAATTCAGATGCCTGCTTCATTCCCCTACACTGTGGAGGAGTAGCCAATGTGGGAGGTACCTGGGACCCCATAACCAGTTTGTTGGGAGGAACCTAGGAGAATGTCAAGGTGAAGAAGCAAAAGACAATCTCAGACCTCGAGCCCACACAGAACAAATCTAGGAGATACAGTCATGGAAGAAGATGAAAGTTACACACCTGTGATCTCCAAGGGGATAGCAACTGAAGCAAAGCAACAACTTCATGAGACTGTGAAAGTGATCAGATCAGAAATGATGTCTCAGATAAAAGAAGAAATGACAAACATAATGAAAGAATTGCTGGGCATATCTAAAGAAGACATAGATAAAAAGAAGAGCATAGGGAAAATTATGGACAATATAGAAAGGAATTACAATGCATGAAACAGATTCAAAGAGATATCAGGAAATTAAAGATTAATTAAAAGCTGGCAAAACTGCTTGAAAGAGACTAAAGATAGGCTTGCAGACCTTGAAGACAGGACCACAACTAGTGATTGTGAAAAGCAAGATCTCTTAAAAATAACAAGGAACCAGGAAATAACAATTCAATGATTTCAAGATGACACACACAAAAAAAAATTTAAGAGTGATAACAAGGGTCAACACAAATAAAATAAAAAGGCTATTTACAGAAGTAATAGCAAAAAATTTCCAAAACATGGGAAAGGGATCTGGTATACAGAGAAGCAAGGCACATAGAACCCAAATTAGCCATAACCAAAATCAGTCTTCACCCAGACATACAATAATTAAAATCCCAGAAATCAGCGCAAGAACAGAAAACTAAAAGCTATTAGAGAAAAGATACAGATCACCTATAACGGAAAACCAGTCAGAATCACAGCAGAATTGTCAACCAAACCATCAAGCCAAGAAGAGTTTCTAGAGATGTGTTTCAAATCCTGAAAGAAAACAACTTCCAACCCATATTGATGTATCCTGAAAAACTATCTTTCAAAATTGATGGAAAAATAAGATACTTTCATGATAAAGAAGAATTGAAGGAATTGATGGCCACCAAGCCAACCCTACAGAGAGTGATGAAGGATATTCTAGAGAGTGATAAAGATGACCATGGGTCCAGGAACAGCAGCACAGGCGGACTGCCAAACTGGGCAGACAATTGAATGAAGGGGAAAAATAGAGGGCCAACAGCATGGCAGAAATGAACCAGTGAGTGCTGGTTGTAACCGTTAATGTAGATGGCCTCAATTCATCAACAAAAAGAAACACAGAAAACATCAAGAAACAAGGTGTATCAATATATTGTATACAAGAAACCTTTAACTTGAAAGGAAATCCATAGACTGAAAATCGAAAGAGAGAAAACCATGGTTTCACATGACAGGAGACCAGGAAAAGCAAAGGTAACTTGCCCATTAACTGCAGAACGGATAAGAAAGATATGGCGTGGCTATAAAGTAGGATTATCTCGAGGCTTGTGTAGGTAAATGCAGCTGGAGATCATGCTTATGAGCAAAACAGTTTAAACTAATATGGGTGAACCCTAGCATAAAAAACAAGAGTTAGTAGGATCCAAAAAGCACAACAGGTATTAATGAAGGAAACACCTAGGAGAGGAAGGTGGTAACTGCTGTTATTTTCTTATTGTCTTGAACTCTTGTATCATTTTCATAATTTTGTTAGGTTTTTTTTTTCTGTCTTGTTTTGTTAGATTTTACTATGTCTGATGGTATGGGAAGTTATTTTGAATATAATAGGAAGTATTATGGTAACTATGGCTTGGTTTACTATTATCTAGTTTTGAAGTTCTATAATGCTTTAATTCTTTTGTTTAATAGAGTTTATTCTGTTCTGTTTTATTTGATTTTATTATGTGTGATGGTATGAACAGCTATTTTGAAGAAAATGAGACATGGTAGCCATTGCGGATTTCTTATCACATGGATTTGAAGTCGAACAATGCTTTTATTTTAATTGGTTTTATTCTGTTATGTTTTAACTGAGTTTATTATGTGTGATAGTACAGATGACTATTTTAAAGAAAACATTATAGTAAACATTGTTAAGTTCTTGTTATTTTATTTTAAAGCCCTGTAATGTTTTCATTCTTTTGTTTGATTGATTTTAATCTGTTTTCTATTATTTGATTTCAATATGTATGAAGGCATGGACAGTTATTTTGAAAAAAAAAAAAAAAAAACAAGAGACATTATGGTAGCCATTGTTGATTTTCTATTGTCTTGTTTTGAAGTCCCATAATGCTTTTATTCTTTTCTGATTGGTTTTATACTATTTTGTTTTGTTTGATTTATTATGTATGAAAGTATGGACAACTATTTCGTAGTAAACAAGAGACATTATGGCAGCCACTGTTGATTTTCTGTTGTTTTGTCCTGCATTGCTTGCATTGTTCTATTCTGATTTTCTTTGTTTTGTTTTTTTATTGTTGTTTTATTCCTTTTAAAATAAAAGATGATCATATTACCAAAACAATGTACAGATACAATAAAATTCTCATAAAAATTCTAAAGATATCTTTCACTGAACTTAAAAAAATAATCCTAAAATTCATACGGAAAAAGAAAAGACCCAGAATAGTTGAAGCAATCCTAAACAAAGACAGCAAGGCTGGAAGCATCGCAAAACCCAACTTCAAATTACACTGTAAAAGGGGCTGGGGATTTAGCTCAGCAGCATAAACACCTGCCTTGCAAGCAGGCGGTTGTGAGTTCGAGCCCTGGTACCAATTTAAAAAACAAAAAGGACCTTTGTACTCCAAATTACACTGTAAAACCAAAGTAATAAGAACAGCACAGTCCTGGTACAAAAGTAAACACATAGACTAGTGGAATACAATAGAACAGATCCTGATCTCTCATTGTCTGCAAAAAGTAGTTTAAAATAGATACAAGATCTACATCTAAGAACTGTATCTTTGAGACTTACAGGTAAACATGGGGGCGACACTCAAAGCCATAGATACACAAAACACTTCTGGAGTCAGACTCCAATAGCACAGGAATCATATCAGGAATCAATTAATAACACTACTTCAAGTTAAAAAGCTTCTTCCCAGCAAGAATAACAGCCAAAAGAGTGCAGACAACCGACAAAATGGAAGAAAATCTTTGCCGCCTACTCATCAGACAGAATATGTACAGAACTCAAAAACTGCAACCCCCCAAATCAATTAGTCTAATCATTAAACAGTCAAATGAATTGAAGAGATACTCTTCAAAAACAAGAAATAAAAATGGTCCATAAGTATATTTTAAAAGTTCAACATCTTTGCACAGTATTAAGATGCACATCAAAAGTGTATTAGGATTCCATCTTAGCCTAATAAAGATGATCATCATTAGCCACACAAAGAATTAATAAATTCTGGCAAGGGGAGAGGTAGGAATTGTTCTACACCATTTCTGAGAAAATAAATCAGTACAGGTACTATGGGAATCAGTATGGAGGCTCCTCATAAAACTAAAAATAGAGCTAAACTTTGACCCAGGTATATCACTCCTTGGAAGTCCCTTCATTGCAAGGAAATAAAGTCAGCATACTATATACATTCAAATCCATATTTATTGTAGCATGTTATATAATAACCATGACTTAGAAAGAGCTTAGGTACCCAACAATAAATGGATGAATAAAGAAAATGTACTAAACACACTCTATTGAGTATTATTCAGTTATACAAGAAAGAACAAAATCATGTCACTTGGAAAATGAATGAAACTGGAGTTCAACATCTTAAGCCAAAAAGCTATGTCACAAATACAGGTTTTGCAGGTTCTCTCTAGTATGTGACATCTGAGCAAGGTGACATCAAACTAGAAAGGAGACTACTTTAGATAAGAAGAAAGGAATAAGAGAGAGGGAGACAATGTAAGAGAGGGTCACATGAATGGGAAAAAGTTATTAATTATATCATTAAGAGATTATGACAGGTTAGGCATGGTGGCACATGCCTGTAATCCAAGCTGTGAGAAGGCTGAGGCAGGAGAATTACTGTGAGTTCCAGGCCATCTTGGGCTAGCAAGTGAGTTCAAGGTTATCCTGAACTGCATAGTGAAACCTAATCTTAAAAATAAATAAATAAAAATAAGAGAGATCATGACATGTATTATCAAGATGAAAATGTATCCACTAAACTTCATTAAGTGAAAGCACGGGTTACAAAAGAGTGTACACAGCACTGACAATTTTTTTCTGTTTCCGAAAATGAACTAGCATACAGGAACATCAAGAGATCATCCAACATGGTGTTCACTTAACTGTTTTAATCTGCCTCTAGGAGTAAGCTAAAGGGAGTATTTTTATTTTTGTTTAAGAGTATTTTTGACTCATTCTAGTATAAACTGTTTCTGTAGAAAGGAAATAAAGAATTGCTGTATGTGAAGTGATACATATATGTAACATATGTAAATTATCATGATTGCAGTAATCATTTCACAGTGTATATGTGTCTCAAGACATGATGTCATACACCTTATTTTTATTTAAAGAAAAAAAAGCAAAACAGAAAAAGGATAGAAATAATACAGAATTTCAACAAAATTAACACTAAGAAATCACTAGTTGATAAATTACATATCGTCATCTTAGAAACAGTTGTTCAAGTCACAAAATTAAATGTAAAATGCAGAAAATCAAACAATGAGAGTGCAAATTTTTCTGTTCAATTATTCAACAAAAACTCAGTAATATGGTTATATATCTTACACACTTAAACCTATATGCATTTATATCCTTTAGAGCACTTTCCTTCCCTTTCTTTTTTACAATAGCTATTACATATTTTGGATCTTATTACTCTTACAGTTGTAATTACTTTTTACAATGTGACAATGTGATATTTACAAATATGATTCTTATTTATTTCACTTATGAAGATAGTCTCCAGTCGCCTCCATTTACCAATAAAGGCCTCAAGATCGTCCTTTTTATAGCTAAGTAATATTCCATTGTATAAAAATACATCTTTTTTATCCACTCTGTGGTTGATGGGCATTTTGGTTGTTTCCAAGATTTAGCTATTATAAATTGTGCTGTTATAAACATGGGTGCACATATATCACTGTGACATGACATTTTCAGTTTTTATGGGAAAAAATCCGGGAGGGGAATAGCTAGATTGAATGGAACTTCCAATCTTAGTCTTCTGAGAATTCTTCATACTGATTTCCATGCTTGCTATACCAGTCTACACTCCCCCCAACAGTGGAGCAGTGTTCCTTTTTCCCTGCATCCTCGCCAACATTTGTTATCATTTGATTTCTTGATGGCAGCCATTCTTTCTGGAGTCAGATGAAATCTCAATGCTGTTTTAATTTGCATTTCTTGTATGCCATACACTTTGAATTTATTTGTTAATATGCTTAATAAAAAATTACCATCTTAAAAATTTAAATAAAATGCCTAATACAACACCTAATATAAAATGATAGTTGTCCTTAGAAATACTAACCAGCAGGTACTAAGTGCCAGCCATCATGTAAATGCTTTTCTGATATTCTCATACTTAATATGAAAAGAATTATATAATTGAATATATTTATTATTTTAGTATTTCCAGATAGAGTCCAAGATGGCCCATTAAATTTGAATGTAAATATATTTTTAGTTTAAATATGTTCCACATTTACATGAGATATACTTTTTCTCTCTTTTGAGATAGAGATTCACAATGCAGTTCCAGATGTCCTTAAACACACTATATAGCCTAGGCTGGCCTCAAACACCTGACAGTCCTCCTATCTCAGCCTCCCAAGTCCTCAGTTTACAGATTTGCACCACTATACCTGGCTGAAGACATACTTTTCCAACAGAAAATCATTTTTAATTGAAATTCAAATTGAAATGCTCTTCATTTTTCTTTTTCAAATCAATCAACTTCCTATATTATTCTCATAGAAGACAATATGATGGGACACGGTGCTGAGGAGACTTTTGAGGACCACAGAGACATGTTATTAACAGAGATTTGACACCATCAGAGCATCTCAGAGCCCCGGCACTGAAATGCAGGTAGTGCAGCTCTGATCTACATCACTACTCTGTGCAGCCACAGTAATGCCAGGCTGCCTAGACTTCCTGAATCCCTACTCATGGTGCAAAAGAAAACTGTCTCTGTCTCTTTCCAGTGTGGGATTCCGGACTGATGGGATTCCCTTCTAAATAACACCAGTGATAAATAGGAGAGGTCAGGTTACGTTAGTAAGTTTCGATAGCATTAGTTATGGAAGCTGCATTGACTACAACTAATGAAAATAGCAGGAAGCCATTCATAGAAAGCAACTCTTTCTCCATGACCTGATTTTCCAACATCCAGCTCAAGTCTGGACCTTAGAAGACTAATCAAATACATCCAACAGTGTTGGTGGCTAAATTGCTAAATAATAGTGTCAGATTCCTTACCCTGAATCTGTTTATTTATCCATGAACAGAGATGTGCAGTATACTTTTTAGTTTAAAAAAAGTCACAAGAACCAAAAACATTATAACTTTTTAATTCATAATATTGGTTTTATCCTAATCCACGATAATCACTATTCTCTGGGCTTATTCGGAAATCTTTCTCAGTAGCAAAATTGGGTCAACTGACAGATGCACTGTATCTTCCCAGGATTCAGTCTTTCAGTGATAGTTCAAATGAGCAATCATTGAGAAGGGAGAGAATTTTAACAATAATGTTTGAGAACATGTGATACTACAACTGCTGAGATGACTGTTAATTGCTCTTTGGCCCTTAGTGTTGTTAGCTTAGCTCAAAAAATCAGCTCCCAGAGTAGCCCCTTTCCACAGTGCTACTAGAAGCACCTTGTAAATTCCATAAATGAACAAGGCGGGTGATCAATATGGCTGTTTCCTTGAGGTTGCAGGAAATATGAAACCACTGGTGTAAGGAAATCACGCAGAAATGTCACCCTCAGGAGGACTGCTGATCCGGCCAATTATGATCAACTACAAATTGACAGAAAGGGATTGGATTTCTAGAAATGCCAAGAAACCTTCAAACCCTGTGCTGTGGCTTGTTAAATAGTGAGATGAACATCATAGGTAGTGTAGATTACAGTAACTTTGTCTAAAGAACTGGATTGCGTTGTGATAGCCCTTTCACCTAGGAAGACTTCCACAAATATTGAGCAGCTTTCACTATGCCTGAGAAGTAAACAATGTACCAAGACATGATGATACATGTTACTCATTTTCAGTCATTGACAAGAAAACCTGGGCTAAGAAACCAGAAGTCCGAAGTCTTCTGGAAATGGTTGTCTGATTTTTTTTTTAATCTAGGATAAGTCATCAGATTTTCTGGACTGTGTCTGCAAAGCTACAACATACATGTATTTTCTAATCAGGTGTGCTGCAACTTGACCTGTATCCCCCAAGAAGATTTATTGAAATCCTAACTCCAGTACCTGTGAATGCTAGTTGATTTGGAAACAGAGTGCTTACAGATGTAATTAAGATGAAGTCATGCTGGATTGAGGTGGATCTTAAATCTAGTGTCTAGACCCTCCCAACAAGAGGGAGATTAGCAGACATTCCGAGAAAGAAAAAATGATAGATGAAGAAGAAGGTAGAGAAGGTTACAAGACTCGCAGGAAACCTGATTGCTCAAGTAGGCAAGGAAAGACTGTTCTCCAGCAACTTGCATAGGAGCTGGGTCCTGCTAAGCCCTTGACCTCAGACTTTGGCCTCTGAAAAGAGACAAAATTCTGTTGCTTTAAATCTCCCACTTTGTGGTAATTTCATACAACACCTTGTGAAATTAATGTGATACACATATGCATCTATCAAATGTTCAAGAAAGGTAATTTTTGATGCAGAGAAGCTATAAGAAAAAGATATTTTTTGTTTTCCACTTTTATAATATGATTGAGAGACTAGGTTAATGTTAGCAAAACTGCAAGCCAATGACTACAAGACAAAGCAGCTCTGTATGCCAGATTCAATGTGACAAATTCGAACCAGCAACTTCAAAATTGTAATTTTGGATGCAATGATTATGACAGAGTATTATAATATTCACAAAACTAAATGATTCCTCAACATCTTGGAATCTCATTGGGCCCCAAGGACCTATAGAGAGTCCCCTGCTCTCGTGAAATAAACCTCTCGCTCACCATGAAAGACCACAGGTCAGCAGCTTCCCTGTCTGCCAGTAAAGATGTCACTACCAGGACCTCACAGTGCTCACTTCCTGCCGGCCCACACAGCTAGTCAACAAGACAGTCACATCTTCCCACAGGAAGGAGGGAGGAAACGGGGCATACTCAGGTCTCTTGACACCTCAAATCTGGTGCCCCATGGCCTCGGATGTCCTGGTCCCTACATGACTAATGGCAGATATCTGCCAGTGCTCTCTGGTCAGTGTTGGGTGTCCTGTGTTGAACAATGCTCAGAAGCCCATGGAGGAACTCCCTTCCTCATAAATGGAATAAGGAGGAAAACAAAGAAAGATAGCCAGTGAAGATCACTCCTTAGGAAAAACAAAAGGCCTTTAGAATCTTTCCTTCTGCTTTTCTTTTTTTCCTAGGGCTGAGGATCAAACTCAGGTTTTTGCATATGCTAGAAATTTATAGCTGAGTTACAGGTAGGGTATTTCTGAGAAAAAAAAACTTGAGAAGAAAAGCAGTGTTTCAATTAACTAAGAATGTATTGAAGATAAAAGCACAAATAGGAAGCAGCCACTAACTTAATGGAAGAAGTGAGCTCAAGGACCACATTCTAGAGAGGAATACAGAGGAGGAAGTAACGTTAGAGACCTTGTTCACACAACCAGAGAGGTTACACTGAGCCTCAAGCCAATGGGATCATTTTCAAATACAGTTTCTACAATAAAGATTTAGTACCCAGTTAAAACTGCTACCCAGAATTTATAGCACACATGTACACACACAATAATACAAACTAAGTTTAAATTACATATAATTATGCAATATATAATACATGCTACTACTAACTTACTAATTTTATAAGTTTTTTTAAATTATCAATTAAAATATGAATATATATTAATATTCCATATATTATATATACAGTATAATACTTATATGTACATACGCATGCAATTATGTAAGAGTGTATAATATATAGATGGATAGATACACATATGTGTAATGTAGTTAAATACCCAACCCTATCTGCTTTTAATGGTACTAATGATCAGTCACCAACAAGTATCAACAGAGTTTCAATGGAGCTCTGTGAAGAGTACAATGCTATCTGAACTTGAATGAAACTTTGCTTTGGAATTTTCATCCATGATTTCAATTTCCAGTATCACAGAGATTAATTCCACTCATCTTTATGTCATAAAATAAGGAAAAATTTTTAACAAACACTTGAGAAATTATATACCTAGATTTTAAGGGGAAAAAGTGCAAACTATAAATATTTTATCTATATTAATTTTATTATCTTCACTAAAGCCTGTAATTTTTAAAGAGCAATACACATTTTATAAGTAATTTCTAATACCAATTCAAGCCAAGTTGCCACAAAGAATACAGTCTAAATATTATGATACACTCTGATGTTTTTATACTCCATTGTATCTAATATTTTTTCCAATCACTCTTACCTTTTGGAGGGTAGACTATTAATGGAATGGGATGAGAGGTCTGACATTAATTTTTAATTAGTCTAAAAACTCAGAAAACTATGTCTCCTTCATTTGCTGACATTTGCATAATGGTTTTCTTTCACTCCTTTTATTCCCAGATAATTGAGTTAGTATTTCCCTTTTAAATAAAAAATCATTCAGAAAGATGATTGGATCTAATTAAAGCCTTTGGTTAAAAAAAGAAGAACTTGTAGTGAAAGATGCCCCATTTTCCTTTATGTGCAATATAAATTCTAGAAATTAAACTTTGGAAACAAAGCGAGAAATGAATTTTATTCCAACCAATTTAGGAATTAAATGGATGAGGGACAGAGGTGACATCTGTAGGGACATGTGTCTGCTAAGGAAGTTCTCATAGCTTAAGAAACTTTCCTGGAAGAAACTTTACCCTTTACATGTTTACATGGAGTATGCACAGACACCAACTGTTGGAAAGCTCACCTATTTTGGTTTCTGAGCCATCAGTGACACTATTGTTTTTATTACTTGATTAACCTCGTTCTTAAACTTCTCAAAAGCATGCATATATATTCGAATAAACCTACTGATATAGGGGAATGAAACTCCCAACCTACTATGTCCACGAGTTCGTGTTCTCTAAAACCGAAGAATAAATTTTAGAAACAACGGAGATGAAGAGTAGAATGTATTTACTGAAAGAAAGAAATCTTCTGTCTGAGGAGAGACAGAAGGAGGTCCTGAGCTGGTTGCCTAGGACTCTGTCTTTTCCAGGGACTTTTATCTAGCAAAACCAGGGGTTCAAGGTGGGAAGTGTACGGGACAGGACTGGGAACTCACAAGGCAGATGACATAAGGTGGGACATAACTACAGTTAGCCAGTAAGATGAATAGTTCAGGTAAAATTGATTAAATTGGGGACAAATAGGAAAGCAAGTCACTAGGAAGCAGCCATTCTTGGAGCTGTGACCTTTCCCCTAGGGGGATGGGAACTCCAGAGTGATAGAGAACTAATTAGAATATCAGCCTTTAGGATGTGGATGCATTTGTTTGATCCTTTGTCCTGAGGCCTGGCCCACAGCAGGAGGTGTCTGCTGCGACCCCCCCTTCCCCAACGTTTGCCAGGTATCTGCACTGCCTCCACTGAGGACTTAGCCCTATCTCACTGCCTATAATATTTAACTAACTCAGCTGCCTGCAACACTATGACACCTGTTTATGGTTCACATTATCAATTCATTTTGTTCTTTAGATTATGTTTGTCTTTGTATCATTCTCAGATTGACTTTTGCATGTATTTTGGATTATTTTCCTTTTAAATCTCACTTTTTCACCTTATTTAGTTTGTTTTATGTTTTCTAAATTGCTCCATTAATCTTACCCTACCTCTCTACATAACTTTATATCTCTTTTGCTCTGCTACTTTAGCACAGGTAAATTCTGTCTTGATTTATTCTCTTTCAGCATTTCTTTTTGGTATTATGCTCCATTTAATTTTTATAGTTCATCATTTTCAACAGACTGTTTCCCAGGAATAACCTATTCTCCTTTCTGTTGAGATCTCTCATGTATTTGTATATTTGTTTTGTGTCTATGAAATCCTAACTCATGATTGCCTGCCGATATTACATTCTTGCTTCTCTTTGTTCTGTTAACAAAGGCAGTCATCTACCTAATGCTATACAATCTCATAATTATCATTTCTTCATTAGCATCCAGTCAGCTTCAATTGAGGTTAGTATGTTAATTTACTCTATTTATGAATAAAGAGCATATAAATATACAACCCTTTAGAAAAATAGTACTGCAACAGAAACATAAGTACACACTTTCACACATCTGTGGAACCTAAAAACGTTGATCTCACAGAAGTTGAAAACAGAATGATGGTCGAAAGCCCAGCAGGGAGAGCAAGTGTAAAGGGAGTGATGGGGAAAGGTTGGTCCATGGGTACTAACTCACAATAAGAGAAGAACTAGAGTTTCTGATATGTAGGGTGACGAGGTAATAATGGCACTGTACAATTTAAAAAGCTAGCAGAAATTATTTTTAAGTTTTCACTATGGAAAATACCAAGTGTCTGAAAAGATAAATATGCTTAAACTGATTTGAACATTGTTGAATTTTTGTATATTGAAACATTACAGAGCACTTCACTAATATGCTTACTGTTCATATTTTTATGTATCACTTAAAAATAATTTGCAAAAACATATACTATCCATTGGATTTAAAATACTCAAAATAAGACAATGTGGAAGGAAAAGAAACGCAAGATGAAGTCTGTGGAAATATACTATATTGTATTGTGCTTTGTGATTTTTTTTTTTGTGAATGCTTTTATAATTCAAATGATCCAACAAAGCTTGAAAACACAAAGGTCTGACTTGTAAATAGTCCCATATTTAAGAAGGCATGGAGTCTCCCCTAATGTAAACAGTAATCACACCATTTGTGGGCTTGCCATAATTAGTGACAAATCTTTTTTTGTACAATTTAAGACACTGCTATTCAAATGAAGCTACTTTATCAAAGCATTACCATTCACCACAATGATTATCCCATACAATAGATTAATGTGCCATACTACTTCAGGTTTTACTTCATGCTTAATTATAGTTTCTACCATTTAATTACAAATTAAGAACAATAATGAGACCTCAGTCTGAACCACTGCCTGAGACTAATGAATTCTGCTACCTGTTGCAAAGCGAAGTTTCTCTAATCCATTTCCCCACTCCCGGGCCAGGTCAAGTATTTGTGTTTTGTTTTCTCGTAACACTGTGTCCTCTTGCTCAACACTTAACAGACCTAAATTATTTTAAAGATCAGTGTAACTGTCATCTGAAGTCTGCCTTGTCATACCGTATGCACCATCTCACGGTGAGCATAAACCCGCTCTGGTTAATGCATAACAACAACAGCAATAGCTCAATATTGGTTGAAAGATTGAGGAACACACTCTGCTGTCAAATACTCAAACTATTGCTAAGGAACTTCTATTGCAGAACACCATAAAGCAGCTGATAGCTAATACTTATTTTAATTAAACAATGGATCAAAATACATTCTCCATAAGAATGAGTTCTCAACTTCAAATAGTTTAACAGTGTCTGTCAGCAACTACAATGTTTCATAAGTCAGTAATGTTTTGGAGAGATGGAATGAATAAGCAAATTGAAGAGAACACAAATTTTGACTTACCTGTTTCAGTTTATCTCAGTGACTGATATTGATGCTGTTTAATTAAAGAGATTGCCTTAAGGGAGAAGTTTTGCAATACCTTGAAATTACCACTTTTTGAGTGGTGATTCCATTATAGAATACAAATCATGACTTAACAGATGGTCACTTCAAAATTGTTTTGAGATTCATTAGTTCTTTTGTATAGTTTTGCAATGGGCCAAGCAATATTCTTGATCATTTTCTCTCCCTTTTATATTATGTGTATATGAAATCTCAATATAGATGCTCATATAGTTTACTCTGCAAAGCACAGCTGTGAGATTACTGCTTACTGTTACATTAAAGAAAGAAACACAATTGGGAGGTCTGGAAACAGTGAATAACTGATGAGAGCTGTGATTGAAATGCCTTTTTCTCTCTTCCACATTTCTAAATGTAGTCGCAGAAAGGAGGTCATTTGCATATGCTCTGTAAGTGGAATGAGATGTTAATAATTTGTATATTTGAAACGAAGCTTAGTTTTGCTATTATTGTCTTTGTTAATCAAAATTCATCAATTCCTGTTTCTATTGATACTCTAGTCTTTTTCAGATGGTCTCCATTCTTTGATGATTAAAAAGAAAATCAAAAACATTTCCGATGTTAGGTTTGTCTTTTTAAACATAGGTAGGTATGTTTACTGAATCACTTCCTCTGCTTACAAAATATAACTGGACCTCATTTCCATTTGCAGTAAGAGAGAAAAATGAAAGGGGAAAGAAAGAAAAAAGGAGAGAGGAAGAAAGAGAAATAGAGATAGAGACAGAGGTACACAGAAAGGAAATAAAGAATCAGAGAAAGGGAGGAAGGAAAGATAAAAGAGGAAGGAAGGAAAGTAGGTCGGCAGGAAGAAAGAAAGAAAGAAAGAAAGAAAGAAAGAAAGAAAGAAAGAAAGAAAGAAAGAAAGAAAGAAAGAAGAGAAAGAGGAAGGAGACGGGAAAGAAGGGAAGGGAGGGAGGACAGCAGGAGGGGGAAAGATGTGCTAATTTAAAACTAAAATTAGCCCTCTGCTGCAATCTGCTGGCAGACTGGAGAACACAAGTCAAAAAATGGTACTGGTCGAAAGAAACTTTTGTAAATGTTCATTTTAAATTCAGTAGTCTTCAAAATTGTATTAAAAATAATCCAACTCAAGCATGCATGAAGTAAAGCACTGACGCCATTCAACAATTAGAAAGGAATGTAAGTAACTGTTTGTGACAGACTCTATAAACATTAAAACGTTTCCTCATGTGGACACAGGCTGATATTCCAAACTAGGAAGCTGTAACCTGATGCCTAGTCAGGTAAAGACACTATAGAGAAAATGGTTAAGGGGCAGAGGGAGAGGACCAGGCCCTGCCAGGAGGTGATCCCCACCTGGAGACCGTATCATTTCATTGTTTTCTTGGGTTGGGTTTTATTCTCTTTTGTTTTGTTTATGTTAAATCTGATGGCATGAGCAGCTATTTAAAAGATAGACATATTTTGATAGCCGTTTTAGATTTACTATTAGCTTATTTTGAAATCCTTTATTGCATTCATTGTTTTTTTTTTTTTTCTGTTCTATTTTGTTCTGTTTGATTTTTAATGTGTCTAAAGGTATCTGCAGCCATTTTGAAGACAACAAAAGGCATTATGGTAACTATTGCTGATTTCATAAGGTTTTGAAGACCTGGATCACTTATACTAGTTTATTTTGATTGGTTTTATTCTGTTTATTTCCTTGGTTTGATCTTGTTTAGAATAAACAATAAATAAATAAGAAAAGAAAATAATAAAAGAGACAGAGTAGAGATATTATAAAAATTGCTCCACCAGAGGAAACTGGGCTTACATTCTCTACACAACCAAATTTGACCAAAAGCTCTGAGAAGTTACCCAGCGATGTACAATACCTGAGGTTATATTAAAAAAAGATAAAACATCTATGGGAAAGGTGGTTACAAATTTGTTTTTTAGAGCTTTGAGTAAAAGCAGACATGCGACTTGATGCAGAATTTTTTCTCTTCTTGTAAGTCTTCCTTCTATGTCTACTCAGCCAAAGTTCAACAATCACACTATCATCAGACACTGGAGAGGAAGCCATGGAATGCTGAATCATGTTTAATACCATTAAGGGCATTTTAAAGGAGAGTAACAATTTTCTATTAGAAAAAATACATATACTATGCTTTTCAATAGCATTGTCGAATATTATATTATTTAATCAGGGTTGACATTTCCCCTAGCAGGCTGAGGCTGAGCAATGGGACATGAGGGCTTCTAGAACAGGGCAAATGAAGCATTGAGGTAAAGAGATTATAGGAGATCTTCCCATTTTTTAATGTTTTTTTTTTCAGTTTTTTCATCTGTGTTTTTTTTTTTTTAATTTTCACTGTAAAGGCCTTTTCTTGTATAAATTTATTACTAGATTTTTATAGTTATTTTGAATAAGATTGCTTCATGATTTTTTTCCTCAGCAATCTTGCTACTGATGTTGATTTTGTATCCTACAACATTCCTGAATTTGTTGATTAGTTCTAACAGCTTTTTGGTAAAGTCTTTTGGTTCTCCTCTACTTAGTACATCAAAACAGAAACTGCTTCCGTATGTTCTTGGATTGAAAGAATTACTATCACTAAACTTCCCATTAGACTCAAAGCTATTTACAATTTCAGTTCAACTCATATCAAAATACCAATGGTTTTCTTCACAGAACTAGAAAAAAAAATCCTAAAACTAAACAAATGTACAAAAGACCTTGATTAACCAAAGCTATATTCAAACTAAGGGACAAAAGAGAGTGTATCACAATATCTGATTTCAAGATATACTACAGAGTTGTAGTAACCAAAACAGCATGGGATTAGCATGCAAACCCACAGAACAAGGAAACAGAAAAGAGATTCAAGAAATAAACTCACACATCAGGGCCCACGTAATTCTCCACAGAGATACTAAAACACACATTGGAGAAAGAATATTTTAAATAAACAGTGCTGGAAAAACTGCATATACTTTTGCAGAAGGTTGAATTTTGACTCTCTCACTCTGTACAAAAATGAACTCATAATGGAATCAAGACCTAACTACATATTTTAGTCACTCTGGCATCACTGGGACAAAATATTCGATGTCCACAACTTAAGCAGGCGAGAAGCTTATCTTGCCTTGTGTTAATAGGGCCTTGTAGGCTGGCTCGAAGGCAGAAAGGGCATGGTGGAAGCTTCCTCCATGTAATGGTTGCATTAACTTACAGTCTTACCAGTAGTATAGGAGTGTTCCTCTTCAAACTAAAATCCTTTCTGGATATACCAAGAGGAATATAGAATCAGAATACCAAGGAAACACTTGTGTTTCCAAGTTATTGTAGTACTGCTCGCAACAGCTCAGATGGTAGAATTAACCCATATATTGATCAATGGATGAATGGCTGAAGAATATGTGACATACACACAGTGGAGATTATTTATCCATAAAGAAAATTAAATCCTCTCGTTTCAAAATAAAATGGGTGAAATTGGAATACATTATGTTAGTGAAATCAGCTGGACACAGAAAGACAAATACTGCATGTTCTCTCTTCCTATTCCAAGAGAAGGAAATCAGGGATAAAAATTTTAAAATAATCAGAAAAAAAGCCAGATCAGAATCCAGAAAACCAGTATTAAGTCCTCTGACTCCGTGTTTGGCATACTAGGCACATGGCGGTGATGCAGAGGGCTTGGATGATCACATCCCTATGGCATTGCTGATTGCAGGCCACCATGGGGAGCCACTGAGCCAGGGCTGAGTTACAGTTTGGCAAACCCAGGCTAGAGCAAGGCAGTCCAGCTCCTGTCTGGCCTTGGTGCTCCGCCCTGTTAATTACAGTACAGACAGCTCTGAAAATGGTTCACTTTCAGTGTTCTCAGCAAAACACTTTCAGCCCTGTCACACGCTTACCTCTCTTTACTGCATATAAATAAAGACACAGACCATACTGGGTTGTCACTGCCTGTCCATCAGAGAGGTCAGATTCTACCCAGTACGAGCTTTCCTTTTAATATGTGTCTAGTTTTTCTTAATCTCCCATGGTCCCCCTCTGAAGACCCTGCTGGCTGTGTGGATTGCAGCAGATCACAATGCACTTCTCTTTGGCTGAGTTTGCTTACAGCAAGCAGGTTTCCTAAGCAGACTTTCCTTGCTCCTGGCATCTCCTACTTCCTGGATATCCTGCACTCTCTGCCTCATAGCGACAGCTAACTACAGTGCCATCTCCGGGCCTCCTTACCTGACTTGTCACACCTTCTTTTGGAGCATCGATGGACACACTCCTGGATCACAATTCTTGCATTCTGCATGGCAGTAAAGCCCCCATCAATGGACAATAGCAAGATCACTGTTGGCAGGAACAGAAGTGAGGCCTCCTTGGACTACGACTGCAGCAACTTCTGAGTGCCTGCACTAGTGAACACAGCGAAATGAAACCTAGGAGGCAGGTGTCCCAGGGACTCTGTCCTTAAATAAGATGTTTACACTTTTGCACCCTTGAGACTGAAGTGAGTAGTGTCTTACTGATTTTGGAGATGCCCTCAAGGCATTGTCTTTCCATTCCCTGTATAAATAATTGGCTCCTTTGAAAAGTTGATAACCTCTTCTGCAGCTGTATCTCCTTTGGCCCTAATTCTATAGGTGGTTTCTTTGGAGCCAAAACAAGTTTTTCAAATTTTTCTGCTTTGCTTTTTACATGAAATTCTCACTATAAAATTTAATTGAAAGCAGCCAGCAGCACTCATGCCATAGCCTACATGCTGGCTTGACTTGAAATTTCTGCTGCCCAACATTTTCCTTAATCTCAGTCTCCCACAGAATCTAAGGCGGTTGGTCAAATGTACATGGACATCTTGGCCGAGTATAAAACATGTGGCCACTAACTTAGGTGCCAATGAAGCCCTTGCTCCCAGATGAAACCTCCTGAGCTTGGCCTTCAGTATTCACTTTCTCACCAGAATTCTGTTCTTCTGAGCTCTCAGCAGAACTGACCACCAAGCTCTACTGTCAGCATTCTAGAGCCTCTCTAACTTGTACCTCTAAATATTTCCAAACTTTCTACAATCCAATTCCAAGGCTTCTGAACCACTTGGTCAAATACTATCACATCAAGGACTCCCATTTTCTCTATTATTTACCATTCCCATTGCTGAGAACTAACGGTCACCACTTGAAACTTAATGGAGGACAGGTTTAATTTGACTCAGAGTTTCAGGGCATTCAGTACATTGAATTGAAGCTGAGAATCAGAACAGTGCACAGCACTACAAATCTAGCTTTCATATACATACCCAACTTCACGGCTTCACGACACACTCAGACATGGAGCCATGCTTTCCTAATGTTCTGGGGTTTCTTAATCCAACTGAACACACATATTAAAATTAACTGTCATGAAAGTATGCATTATAAATGCACAAAAACATGCATCTGTTAAAATACTACATTGAATATAAATAAATTTAAGAAAACCACATAACTAGTAGTAAAATAAATTGAAACAAATTGAGAGGAAAATGCAAAGTTGCTTTGGGGCAATTATTAGTAATTAGTAAAATATTGCCACTATGTGAATGTGAGAAATCAGTTGACTACTGAAGGTTTTTCAGTTTTTTCTTTCTTGAAATGTTGTTTCACGCTACCATGTTTGTATATTATGTTAAGTATATGTTCAGGCATCAGTTGAGAAGCTCTGAAAAACAAAGGCTCCAGATTCAGTGAAAAAGAAATCCTGAAACTCAGTGGTAGAGTGGAATTTGATGTAAAATAAGCTATGACTAAAAGACATTCATCCCCAAAGAACAAAGATGCTTAATAAATAAAGCAAATAAGAATATTCTTCCACATGTGTTGATAGATAGGTAGAGAGACAGATGATAGATGAATGGATAGACTGACACAGATATTTGTGACAAATAGCAACATTCCTTAGTAGAATATAAACAGCTGGGTTCACCTTTAAGATAATCTTTTAATCCTATTCTACAGTCTATATATGATAGAATTAAACAAATAAAAGCAGATACAGAGCTAAATGTCAAAACAGTAAAATCATTTTTTTATATTTAGGAACAATTGCAGAATATTTGGGATTAATAAATTTGGAAGATTGATCTCCGCAACTAGAATAATATAACAATCTATACATGGTAGCGAGGAGACAAATATTATCTGTAGTTGACACACTGATCAACTAGAATATTCATATCAACCATAAATTTGATACAATCATATATAAGAGATAGAAAAATCCTCTTCCTTGCTCTTTTTCACCATCTTTTTAAGCACTAATGGGTAGGAACTCCTAAAAATTTTGAGTAAACTGAATGAATAAATATTTTTATGTGAGACTCACTCAGCCAGCCCTGCAGACAGTGATCTTCAGGGGAAGTCTAAATGCACAATGACATTTGAGTTCGTATCATGGTGGCATCTCTACTACTGTGCTGGTAGTGACTACAGTGACAGCATAAAAAATGAGATGAGTCAACCAAATAGGAATGTTTCTTGGACATGCAGTTTTCATAGTTTGTATTGTCCCACAGCCATACTCTATGACAAGTGCAAGTGGTTTATTTTGGAAACACAATGGAATAAAAGGGAGAAGATAAGGCAAGGAAGTCAGTTAAAAATAGTGTGCTCTGAAGCCAGTTACTTCAGTAGGCAACTAGGATGTCCACTCACTGGCAAACCTGTTCCAGAATTATTCCACAAGAGACATTGGAGTATCTATGTACCAGTTCCTGAGAATCCATGGTTAAAGGCTGTTAATAGGGTTGGATTAAGCCACCAGAACTACCAGTCTCATCAAGTGTGGACAGAGATTGAGGTGCATGTGGAAACACTCCAGCACAGAGAGCCTGAGATGACCTGCTGAGACTGGGCTGAAGCATGCTGAATGGCTGAGAGACTGGAGACACTGGAGGAGCACAAGAGTCGGGAGGGATTAGTGCTGGATTGGGCTGGGAAGTAAGGAAAGAGGCAGCGTAAGCACCATTCCTTGGATGCTCTTTCAAACACTGTGTGGATTAATCTAAGATTTACTGTAAAGAACTGGCACATCTAAAATATGATGAGGAAATACAACAAAGAAATGGACTCAAGTGGCTGAGCTTACAAGAGATACACCTCATGAAACTCCTAGAAATATCTCACTGGTACCATGATATATTAAGATCATATTTGTCTTTCAACAATCTGATTTGAATATTACTGGAAATGCAGTCTTATTTGCAGTTATTGATAAACATCTAGAAGTATCATGAACTAATGCAAGACTGTTCACAGTTGATAGTCTCCGGAATACCATAATCAGAATGGAATACAAAAGCTAAATGTAAACATCTATAAAATCAACAGCAACATTTATGTATTTGCAAAATTGTAACCACACTATGACAGTGGCCGTCCGTATTTTTTGGCTCCTTAGCAAGTGAATATTAAACTTGGCCAACCTAATGGGCTTAATGTAAAATTAAATTAAATCATTAAATTTAACACTGTCGATTGATGCTCTGTTGCGTTCACCACTAGAGAAAGAGGTAGTCTGGGGAAGTGGGTTGCTGTTTTACAACTTTCAAATGAGGCAGTAAACCCATAGGGATGTGAGCCATAAATTGTTCCTAGGCAAGAGGCCTTAACACAAAGCTTCCTCCTTATAATAAAAAGAAAACTCCCTGCCTTGGCTTCTAGCTATTATTACTAAAACAATCCAATTTACACTGTGATTAAATTTCAAAAGATATTCACAGCTTTTTCTAGCCCTATATTTACCCTAGCCTTGAAACACTGTTTCTAGTTATTTTCTCTTTTTGCTCCTTTTCACTGCATCAGCTGACAGCTAAAATTGGCCACAGCCCCCTCTCCCATTTGGCTTTCTTCTGACCCGGAGCAGGCTCCCTGGGGAGGAAGGCACAGAAGCAGAGCCAGCATTGGGCATTTGTTTACTTCTTTGTGTCTCAGCACAAATGACGATGCCACTAGAGAGGGTCTGGGGAATAATGTATCTTTGTTCTAGTGTGGCCCGCACACCTGCAGGGTCAGTGCATGCATTGTTTCGTGGTTTTCTCATATGCCAGACCAGATGAGAAAGCAATTCTTGTTACAGTTTTGTGATTCCACATGCCAACCCTTTCTTAGCTGCCCCAAATGCAAGTGGAAATGGGCATGCAATACAGGGCACTTCAGAACTCTGGGAAGTTATTAATTTTTGTTTGTTTTACATTTTATAGCAGATATTGATTAGAAAAATTTTGAACTGCAACATTGGTCAAATTGCTGTGGGATTGCTTTCAAAAAGTACTGGTTTCACTGTGACTCTATGAAAAGTTGCTTCCAACAATAAATAATTTAAAGAATTTTAATAGATTTTCCACAATTCAACAGAACTATTATTTCTCTGGTTTCTCCTTCAATGATGGAGCAAGTAGAAAACATTTTAAACTATGACAAACTTATCTGGATTACTATTGTTAAAAATAATTTAAAAGTTACTGTTTAATCATCTAAAGATGCATTGTAGAAAGCTGGGCATGAAGGTGCACACCTGTAATCCCAGCACTCAGGAGGCTGAGGCAAGAGGACTGCCATGAGTTCAACCAGCTTGGTGTCCGTAGTGAGTTTAAGGCCAGCCTGCATTACTCACGAGACCCTATCTAAAAAAAAAAAAAAAAAAAAAAAAAAAGCCACCTACCTGTAATCCCCACACTGATGGAGGCTGAGGCAGGAGGATTATAAGGTCAAGCTCAGGCTAGGAAACAGTGACTTAGTCTCTTACTATCTCAAAATAAAAACTAGTAATAATAAAAGACTGGGGCTATAGCTCAGTGCAAAGGTCTTAGGTTCAATCCCACAAGAAAAGGTACATTATATATTTTAGATGGTGCAGCAGTATCTCTGAGTACAAAATTTATTATCCAAAATAGTGCAGTTTATCTTGTAGCTCACTGAACATGAAGAGGTTAGAGTTAATATGCTGAACACATTAGTGGTAAATAACAATTCACCATTACTGCATTTCTCTAGGTGATAACATAGTGTTCCAGGAACCCACTGTGACTGTGACGCCAGGTACTGTGTATTCCAGAGGGATTATACAAGAAGAATTTCCTCAGTGTTATCAGCAGTCAAAAGTTACACTGGCTTAGCAAACAGACACGAGATACAGTCTTATCCACTCCTAGATGCTGAACAATTCCTTTATGAGTGTGATTTCAGTGCTATAAATTACTCGCCTCTCAGGGTCGTTGAGAATTAATAGTTGTCATATTTTTGGCAGTTTGGGAGAAGCACCAGGAAAGACAGCCTCCTGTAATTGGGCACTGACTGCCAACATTTATACTGAGCATTTCATAAACAATGAAACATCTATTTCATTTGTACCACTGTTGGATAATCTCAAGCCTTAGGGATTTCTGCATCACAGATGTGACAGAAATTAAATTTCAGCAGCCTTGGAAACCAAAATAGTCTTTATATTTGTAGAAATTCCTACAATGTAACTCCATGATTTCATTATTTTGAAAAATACGTAGTAATTACTAAGCACAATTATCTGATGCTCTTAAGGACATCAATACCTAACACTGCTTTATTCGTAATTACTGTATCTTTATGCCATTCCAAAGGGGGGGGGGAAACTCCATAAAATGCAGGGTACAGGTGTGGTGTCAAACTGAGCAAAATTTAGTTTGGGCTGTTACGTTTAAGTGGTTTTTTTTGTTTTTTTGTTTTTTTTTTTTTTAATCTTTGGGCAAAATTGCTTAAACTTTCAGAACATTTAAATGCTTTCCTTTTCAGTCTGTTTTTAATGCTTAATAAGTTTAAGAGCATGAGTGAATAATAATACTGTGTGAAAGTGTACTGAAAGCCTACAGCCCACAAAAGGCGAAGAGAGGCAGTAATGTAAATGGACGTGCTGTCATTTCTGTACCTGGAGGCAAGGATGGGGTTGCCAGGGGAACTGGAGCTGCAGTTATAAAAAGCAGAGTTTTCCATGTAACCTAGAATGCAGAAGTAAGAACAGAGTTGGCGAGAAGCTAAACAATTCTGAACAATTACATTTAAAGAAAAGAGAAAGGGTTTGGGAGTGGTTTTGGTTTGGTTTTTTGGTAATAGAAACTGAACCCAGGACACTGTGCTTGCCAGGCAGGTGCTTAAGCCACTGAGCTATATCCTCAGCCTGGTGGAGCATCTTTGTGAGCGCATGATGGTAATTTAATGTAAAAGTGATACGGTGCCTTATCATTGATGGACTAGAGGGCCAGGAACTGTAGGCACTGAACGTGGTGTATTGTTGGGACAGGAGAGGAGCCCAACCACACAACTGGGTTTGGAGGCAGCTGAAATTAATGATTTCCCTGTGCTCAGCTGCTGGATTTCAAAAACAATGATTACTCATCTCCAGTTTTAATGTTTCTCTCATTTATGGTATAGTTCACAACCCTCTGGTGTTCTGCAAAGAGTTTCTTAACTAATCTCATGGCAATCTTGTATTACTTAACCTTAAGGTCTCATGCACTGGGGCTATATTCAGTTGGCACAGGTAAAGAGGGCCACAGAAAACAGCAGGGAGAGGCAGCAATGAGATGAGCAAGTGACATCAGAGAGGCCAGGAGCACCTGGGAATTAATGTTCACTGTGGCAAACCGCAAACATGATGTGAAAGCACGAACATGAAACTCTAGCAACTGCTTAAGGGAGACTGACTTTCTTCTATTTAAAGTAAAATGAGAGCCATCAATTTCTACATTAAGAAAAAAGGAAATCCCCAGTTTCATGTTATAGAGTTGGAAAATTTAAATTTTAAAAAATCTGATATAGTTAAAGATTACAAATCAATACTATACAATTAAGTGAATGATTTGTAGACATATTGATCTATATCCAGGTATTGCTTGTCAAGGATTCATAATCTATTTACTAGAAAATTAAACCAAATGAGAAAGAACAGGGAAAAAACTTATATTGACCCCTTTCTGGGCCAGATCTTTTAGCATTATTTCACTCAGTCCTGCCATGGTGATATGATTTCTATTATCTCACAATGCTTGCAGGGCTGGAATGAAAACTTGGGTCCTTCTGAATGACCTCTTGCATGGTCCACAGCTATCCAGCACCTTCCCCACATCAGCAATTCAAGATCAGTCATCTGGAATCCTCACAAACGTACACAGACACTTTTAATCTATTACAGTTGTTCCCAGAGAAGAATATGAATCTAAACTCATCTAGCCAACCTCAAGCACTTACTAACATATCTGATTTTCCAATTTAAACACAGTGCTTCATCATCTCCAAATGCATTAGAATGTATTTATTAATATCTGAATTGCACATGGTAATGATAATATTTATTGAATTTTTACTAAATGTCATAACTTTTGACTAAGTGCTTTACATAGATTAATCCATTTAATGCACAAAAATCCCATGAGGTCAGCAGTGCAATGTTTTAAATTTGAGGACACTGAAGCTTAAAGGGGTTAAGTAATTTCTCCCAAGGTCATACAGACAATGAGAGTCACACATAGATCCAGGCAGTTGAAGTAGAAAACTCACACTGCTCATTAACATGCAATAATGATGCCTCATACATGAAATATTACTGGTGCTGGGCAATCTTACTTCTATGGAGCAAGATCTCCACCAAACAGAAGAAAAATCATATTCACGTTTTGTATCTATTCACAGAAACAAAAGGAGCAAAAGAAGACATTGAAAGGGACGTGAGCTGCTAGGACTGAGCTCTTCTCTACATCACCTACACCACCATGACTTTTAGATGAAGCTGAGAGGACAAGGAGATAAAATTAGCCCCAGGTCACTCACTCAGAGCCAAGCCTCGTGGTTTTTCAATGAAACAGAACTCCCTGGGTTACCAACTCAATCCTGATATAAGTTGGGTCAAATCCCTACAAAAAATCCAAATGGTAGGTTAAGTCTCCTGAATTGTCCCTTTCTGAAAGTATCTTTGCTTTACAGAAAGTTTCAGCAACTCTCTTTTTAAAAGGTTTGTCCCTAAAACTCTTGATTGACGGGACTGTGATTTTTCTATGTACTTTGATATTTTTATTTTGATTTCAGGTCTTGACTTGTTCATGGAAAGGAAAACGGAGGTTCATTTCTTTTCTTTTCCTTAGAGGTGTGATTTTAGGATTCCATACTTGATTATCAAGATTTAAACAGTATTATTGCATCAAGAAAGAAAATTCTCTCAGAATCACACATGCACCTCTACCTGCAATTCTACCTTTATACAAGGTTTGATTGAAAACCTCTCTCAAATCGGCACTGAATTTTTGCTGCAGATAAAAATTTTACATTTCAAATATAAAATATAAATCCAAGGGTGTATCATCTTGGGTCTGTGGTCCAAGAAACCTGACTCTTCATTAACAATCCATCAGAACTTCTGCATGTGTAACATAACAGCACCACAAATTTACTGTGGATGTTAGTGATATCCAAATCCAACAACCTTCACATTGTATATCATTGAATCATACATTTCTTAGCATGTTGCAATCACACAGTAGGAAATGTATTTATTAAATGCAACCAATCACCAGCATCACCTCTCCTATACATTGGGGCTAATTTAAGTAAAATAAGTGTTACTTGAGTACAAATACTGCTTCTTGACAGTAGATCTATAACCAAGAGGGTTACTAGGAGATTAACAGGTGGGAGGGTTATACAGCCTGGATATGCTGGACAAAGAGATGATTCATATCCCAGCTGGAACAGAGTGCAAGAGTGAGAGACTGCACCTCCCTACTCTGAATGGGGAGCAATTTAAAACTCACTTAGGATTTGCTTATTTCAAGAATTTTGCATTTAGTATTTCCAGGCCATGGATAACTATTTCCAGGACATGGACGGTAAATACAACCATGGAAAGTGAAACCTTGGGTAAGGGAGACTAATGTACAGTAAGTCCCTGACTTACAAACATTCGAATTTCAAACTTTCACAGGTGTACTGTGTAAGATTCACTTTGTCAGACTGTGAACAAGTCTAACTTATGAGTGTTCTTCTGGAATGGAACTCATTCGTAAGTCAGAGACTCACCATTACAGTGTTTCTTCCAGAGTGTGACGGAAACAAAAACAAACCTCACAGCAATCCAATGTGTTCAGGGAACAGTCACCCATAAAGTGTTTGGTTGTGGGGCTGTGTCCTGATTACCTTTTTTTTCTCATTGTTGGGACAAAATACCCAGTGCCCAAAAGTAGGGAAGAAACAGTTGATTTAGCTTACAGTTTTTTGGAGGATTCAGTCCATACTCAGCTGGCTCCAGGGTGGGGTGACATGGCTCAGGGGCAGCCATACATGGAGGCCCCAAGTGACACAAGCAAGAAAAGGGCACAAGGGATATCGCACTCCTTCCCTCTCAAATACTGTATGCCAGCTCCTGCCCTGGTTGGGTGCAGGACTCACACCACCAGTCTCAGCGCTGGACAAGGAACCAGTCACAAACACTGGACTCAGCCGCCTTGGAAAGGCCAACCTCTCATGACCTCATGAGGCTTGGGAGCAGGAAAACCAAACACAAACCATAACAGGCTCTCACTGAAAACAGCATGGTCTGCAGTGTGCCGCTTGTATCCAGCTCAGAGTTCCAGAGGATCACATGCAGAGAGACCGAGAGACCCGTGATTCAGAGCAGAGGTAAGTGCTATTATGGTTTGAGGAGAAACCAAAGTGCACAATCTGTTCTCCCTTTCCAGCTATAAATTGAGAGCAAATGATAATCACATACTCAGGAGACAGAAGAACAGAAATGTGCGACTTCCTTAATCTCTTGATAGGTTGTTTTCTTGAGTAATAATACATAAAAAGGTAAGGAAATCACAGAAACAGGATCTAGAGAAGTTACTGTAGAACACAGTATCAGTGGTACCAAACATTTCAGTAGAAGTTGCTATGTTCAATAAAATTAAATGAAATTAAAAATAAGAATTACCCCTGTTAGGAAAAAAAAATACTTGAGACACAGGAAAGAAAACAAGATGGTATGATAAAGCTTATAGAAGAGGTAAAGATTCCAAGAATACTAAAGGCAAATTTTGAAAAACTAAGTCAAAACAAAATGTATTCTTCTTAGAAACAGATGAATGCTGTGAAAAGAAAACTGCAAATCTCCCAGAATGAATATTAAAAAAAGAGTGGTGAAAACCATGATTTAAAAAAAAGAAATGTAGACAAGGCATCCATATAAGGTACCAGACCACAAATAAAATTAAAATAGAAAAAATTAACAATATCATGAAAGAAACAAAAATATTTATACAGATCTACAGAGATCTCTGCATTCCAAACAAAACTGATGGAAAAAAAAATGAAAAAAGAAGGACGGACAGAATAATAAAATACTTAATTATTTCACATCCTGGAGACATTTCTGAACAATATCTTTTAAGGTTAAATTAAAATTCCAAAATAATTCTTACAAAGTGATAGATCATTTTCACAACTACTTCGTCCCTCAAAAATAACACACAAGTTTCAATATCACACAGTTTCTCTTACATGAGAAACTCAAAGTATAAATAAAAGCAAAATAAAAAATAATAAACAGGAAATAGGGTAAGAAATCTTTCTTGAAATAGAGGGGAAAGAGAGAAGAAAGAGATGGGAGAGATAGGAGATGAAAAGGAATTAAGATGTGTTATGTACAAGTGCTGACTCCCCATGAGTCTAAACAGTATGCGCTACAAGCATGTACAGAAAAATAAAATGGTGATCAAAAGATGGAAGGAGTAGGTAGGGAGAGAAGGGAAAGAGAATTATAAAAAGGAATTACTGTGCATCTTCCAAATCCTCACAAGGAATATAAATATCATGGATATACACATGTACCAATAAGGAAAACATAGCAAACTCAAAAGTAATAATGATACAAACAGGAATCAAACCCCACGGGAAGTACTTCCCAGAATCAATAACTGGGATCGCCTCTTATTAAAAAGTTTCTGCATGTCAAAAGAAATCTCCAGCATAGTGAAAAGAAAACTCACAAACTGGGAAAAAATCTTAGTGAACTGTCCCTCAGACAATGGACTTCTGTCTAAAACATATAAAACATATAAAGAATTTTTAAAAATCAGACCCCCAAAATTCAAAGATCCAATCCCAAAATGGGCATCTGAGATGAATACACAATTCTCAGATGAAGAAATACAAATGGCAAATAAATACATGAAAAAATGTTCATCATCATTACTCATTAGAGAAATACAAATTAAAACCACACTGAGATTCCATCTCACTCCTGAAAGAATGGCCAGGATCAAGAAAACTACCCACAATGAATGCTGGAGAGGATGTGGGGAAAAAGGAATTCTCCTACACTGTTGGTGGGAGTGTAGACTGGTGCAACCATTGTGGAGGTCAGTCTGGAGATTTCTCAAAAGTTGGGATTGTAAGTCCCATTTGATCCAGCTATTCCACTTCTAAGCATATTCCCAGAAGAACTGAAAACATCACAGTGATATATGTGCACCCATGTTTATAGCAGCACAATTTGTAATAGCCAGATCTTGGAAACAACCTAAGTGTCCATCAACTGAGGAATGGATAAAAAAGTTGTGGTATTCTTATACAATGGAGTACTACTTAACTATAAAGAATGATCATATTGAGATATTTATAAATAAATAGACACAGCTTGAGACCATACTCATAAGCGAAATAAATCAAACTCACATGTATGAATACCGAATAGTTTCCCTAGTGTAAGAAATGGAAAGAAAACATAAAAGTATGTGATAAACATGATTTCTCATTGTATTGCTTTGAAGCCTTATAATGTTTTCATTAATTGGAATGGTTCTATTCTGGGTTGTTTGATTTTATTGTCTGTGATGGTATGAACAGTTATTTTGAAGAAAACAAGACAATATAATAGCTAGTGCTGACATAATGTCATCTTATTTTGAAGTCCCATGAAGCTTTTGTTCTTCAGTCTCCATTGGTTTATCATGTTGTATCTTATTGGATTTTATTATATGTGATAGTATAAACAAAATATTTATAGACAAGGAGATAATATAGAAATCATTGTTCATTTTCTGTTAGTTGGTTCTAAATACCCTGTAATACTTTCATTCTCTTGAATGGTTTTACACTGTCATGTTGTGTTTGATGCTATAATATACGAAGTTATACTCAAATATTTCAAGAAAAGAAAGAGACACTATGGTAGCTACTGTTATGTCGGGTTATCTTGTTGTGAAACACTATGTTGCTTAAATTGTTCTGTTCTGACCTGTGTTATTATGTTGCTATGTCCTCTTTTATCTTAATCTCCTTCTTTCTTTTAATTTTTTTAATAAAAAGTAATAATGATGATGTTTTTAAAAATATCAATGTTATAATAAAGGGAACAAATAAATAACAAAAAATTCCAATTCTTCCTTATTTGCTGCCAGAAGAGAATGATACAACATTGGCATAGATCAGTGTGTTCAAAAATTTTTACCTCAAGGTCCCTGTAACAATGTGAATGCTTATATCAATATGCTGAAATTTAAGAGGCAAGGTGATTGAATTGGGAAACAAGTCCTCACAGGTGATTATATCACGGAGCTGGAGCCCTCAGGAATGAGCTCAGTGCTCTTATTAAACAGGCCCGAGAATCTTGTCCCTTCTGTCCTAGCTTTTCACAGCTGGAAAGCATCATGACTAACCAGGAAAGGGGCCCTTGGCAGACAGTAAATCTGTTCATGCTATGGTCTCAGACCGACCACTCTCCAGAACTGAATGCTACTTAGTTATAGAAGCTCAACAGACAATCACAATATCTCATACTCTTAAAATGAGAGTTTTTAAGGGCCTTTGTTTATGTGGATTATATCTATTAATACTTACTAAAGAAATGAAGGAGCAAGACAGTACTGGCACCATACTCCAGAGATGCATCCCGGCTAGATGCGTGATCCAGAGGTTCTGGAATCTGCCCAGGCAGGCTTAAGGCCCCTGCACCATAGTTTGTGTGTGCGCCTTGGCTAGCCATGCTCCACGCAGGTTCTGAACCCCATCCAGGAAGGTAGAAGGTTCTGGGGCCATACTCTGGGGGTGCAACCCTGCTAGCTTCATGGAGGATCCAAGCTCTGCCCAGAATGCCAGCTCAATTCATGGAGGGAAAAAAGCCAGCCTCACAGGTCACAGAGGTACTGAGCCCTGCCCAGCCCAGATCCCTGGAGCCATCCGTCTGAGAGTGACCAGCCTAGCTGACAGGTACTAGAGATTTCAATCTGTGCCTATCATAGCACAAGGCCCTAGTGCCATAGATCAGGAGTGCATTCCAGCCAGTCTTCTAGGTCCCCAAGGTTCTAAATTCTACCCAGCCAAGAAAAAGGCCCTGGTGCCATACTCTGGGGGTGCATCCCAGCTAACTTCCCACTCCCAGAGGTTCTAAACTCCACCTAGCCAGGCACAAAGCACTGGTACCACACTCTGGGGGTATGTCCCTGCTAGCTACATGGGTCCTTCAGATTCTGAACTCCACCCAGCTAGGTGCAAGGCCCAGGTGCCATATACTTGGAGTATGTCCTGGCTAGCTGCTTGTTCCTGGAGGTTCTCAACTCCATCCAGCCAGAAGCAAGGCCCTGGCACCATAGTTTGGGGTTCTGCCTTGGATAGTTTTATGGGTCCCAGAGGCTCTGAACTCCACTCAACCAGACACAAGGCCCTGATGCTACATTCCAAAGGTGCACCCTAGTTAGCCATGTGGGTCCTAAAGGTTCTATACTCTTCCCAGTTAGGTACAAGGCCCCAGAGCCATACTTTGGGAGTGTGTCCCTGCTAGCTGCATGGGTCTCAGAGGAACCAAATTCTATCCAGCCCAACACCCCAAAGTATTACATTGGGGTAAAGCCCCACCAGCCTCACAGATCCCAGAGGTACCAAGCCCTGCCCAACCCAGAGCCCCAGAGCTGTCCATCAGGGATTGACCAATCTAACCAATGGATCCTGAAGATTTCAAGCTCTGCCCATCATAACACAAAACTCAGGTGCCATATTGGGCAGTGCACCCCAGCTAGCCATGTGGGTATTAGAGGATCAATGTACTCTGCCCAGTATTCCAGTGCAATCCAGCTGGAGGGTGCCTGGCCAGCCATACAGGTCCCAGAGGAAAATGACAAATCAGAAGAGCAAGCTGTGGTCTCAGTCCTCCAGCTCACCAAGAAGAAACCCAGGAAACACTCAAATGGAAGACATTGGAAATTGAACTGAACTTGCAGAAATGACAGCAACTGAAATAAAGAAACAAGTCCATGCAGCTATAGAGGAAGTCAGATAAGAAATAATTTGCCAGGATAAAAGAATGTGACAAACATTATGAAAGAAATGTTGAATGTATCTAAAGAATACGTAGATTTAAAAAATAGAAGGACATAAGAAAATGGTGTAAACCTTGAATGAACAGTAATAATTAGAATGCATGAAAAAGATTCAAAGGGATATTCAGGAAATTAAAAATTCTATTAAAAGCAGAGAAAACCACTTGAATGAAGCTGAAGACTCTCAAATCTTGAAGACAGGGTGAAAGCTTTTGATAAGGAAAGAAAAGATCTCTTAAAAATAACAAGCAACCAGGAAACAACAATTCAACAGCTACAAGGTGATGCAAAGAGAAACAATACAAGATGACAGATGTCAAACAAAAAGCAGGGTCAACACAAGTAACATAAGAAGACTATTTACAGATGTAATAAATAAAATTTTCCAAGCATGGGAAAACAGTCTGATATGCAGATAAGCGAGACATATAGAACCCCAATTAGCCATTACCAAAATAAATGTTCTTCCACACATTTAACAAGTAAGATCCCAGAAATTCTGCTCAAGAACAATACTAAAAGCTAGTCGAGGAAACAAACAGATCACCAATGGAGGAAAAACTATCAGAATCATGGCAGACTTCTCAAACTTTCAAGTCAAAAATGGATGGTAGTGAAGTATTTTAAGTCCTGAAAGAAAACAATTTCCAACTCAGATTGATGTAGTAAAACTACCTTTCAAAGCTGATGGTGAAATAAGATACTTCTGTGACAAAGAACAGCTGAAGAAATTCATGACCACCAAACCAGCACTACAAAGAGTACTGTAAGATACTCTAGAAAGAGACAAAGGTGACTACAATTCCAAGAACAATGGCAGAAGGAAATGACTAAGCTGGGCAAACAATTAAAGGGAGAGAGAAAAAGCAGAGAACGAGCACACAAATATAACATGACAAAGATAAGTCACTACATATCAGTTATATCCATCAATGTAAGTGGCCTCAAGTCACCAATAAAAATAATCAAACTGTCAGAGTAGATAAAGAAACAAAAATCCAAAAATATGCCATATGTAAGAAACACATTTAACTCAAAAGTAAATTTATAGACTAAAAGTCAAAGGATGGAAAACAATGTTCCATATGACATGAACCCAGTAATATGGGGGAGAATAGCTATTCTGTTTTCAGACAATGAGAGAGCTTCAAATCAAGAATGATCAAAAGAGGTAAGAAGGTCACTACATACTAGTTAGGGGAAAACTTCAAGAGGAAAAAGATTACAGTCATAAATATATATGTACCAAATATGGGAGCACCCAATTATATAAAAAAACTTAATAGATATGAAAAATCAAATAATAATACAGTTATACAGGGGACCTTAACACCTCATTGGCACAAAGAGACAGACTAACCAAGCAAAAATCCGACAAGAAATAATAGAACTGAATCAAATTTGTGAACAAATGGACCTCATAGATGTGTAGAGAATGTTTCACAGTCTTCTCAGCTTCACATGAGTCATTCTCTAAAATAGATCATATACTAGCCCATAGAACATGATCAAGTAAATGCAAAGGAACTGAAATACTTCCATGCATATTATTTGACCATAGCACAAAAAAGTTAGAAATTAATTACAAAAACCCTCACAAAAATCCCATCAACACATGGCAATTAAATAACACTCTCCTAAATAACCAACAGGTCACAGGAGAAATTAAAGAAATTAAGCAATACCTACAATTGAACAAAAATGTAATTATAATTTACTGGAACCTGTGGAACACAATGAAAGCAGTCCTCAGAGAGAAATTTATACCGGTAAATTCCCACATCAGGAAAATGAAACAGACACAAAAAAACAATCTAAAGCTGCACCTCAAACTTCTAGCAAATGAAGAGCAAGCCAAGCCCAAAGCTCCAAGAGGAAGGAAATTATGCAGATCAAAGCACAAATCAATGCAATTGAAACTAAGAAAATAATATAAATAATTAACAAATTGAAGACTTAGATCTTTGAAAGAATGAATAAAATTGATAAATACCTACCCACCCTTATCAAAAAGAGGAAAGAAAAAACTCAAATCCACCAATAAAAAACGAAAAGAGTGAAATCATATAGACCCCTGGAAATACAAATCATCAGTACCTGTTTTGAAAAGCTTTACTTCATAAGTTTGATAACACAGAAGAAATGGACAGATTCCTAGAATCATATGAATTACCAAAGTAGGATCAAGAAGATATAAAATTTCTCAATAATTCAATTTCAGTTAATGAAATTCAAAATGTAATTAGAACCTTGCCAACAAAGAAAAGCTCAGGTCCTGATGGATTCACTGCTGAATTTCTATGACAAATTTAGGGAAGATTTAATGCCAACACTCCTCAAACTCTTCAATGAAATTGAAAGGGAAGCGAGTCTCCTTAACTCATTCCTGGAAGCAAGCATTATCCTAACAGCAAAACCAGAGAAAGATCCGACCAGAAAAGAGAATTATAGGCCAGTCTCCATAATGAAGATAGATGTAAAATTCCTCAATAAAATACTGGCAAATAGAAAGCAGCAAATCATCAAGAAGATTATGCACCATGATCAAATGAGATTCATCACAGGAATGCAGGGGAGGCTCAACATACACAAATCAATAAATGTAATATACCACATCCACAGAGCCTGAGACAAGAATCACATGATCATCTCAATCCATGAAGAGAAAGCTTTTGACAAAATCCAACACTCATTCATGATTAAAAAAAAAAAACTACAGAAAATCTGAATAAATGGTCTTTACCTCAATCTGATACAATGGATGTCCATTATCACCACTCCTATTCAATGTAGTTCTGGAAACGTTAGCCAGACCAATTAGACAAAAGAGATAAATAAATAGCATAAGGATAGGAAAGGAAGAAGTTGAACTATCATTATTTGCAGATGACATGATACTCTAGATAGAAGACCCCAAAAACTCCACTGCAAGACTTCTAGATCTAATCATCAAATTCAGTAATGTAGCTGAATACAAAGTCAACATTCCAAATCAATAGCATTTCTGTACACAAACAACAAAATCACTGAAAAAAGAAATAAGGGAAACCACACCCTTCACAGTAGCATCCAAAAAAGTGAAACACTTAGGAATTAGTCTAACAAAGGAAAGAAAAGATCTATACATTGAAAATTACAATACTCTGAAAAATGAAATCAAAGAAGGCTTCAGAAAATGGAAAGACATTCCTTGTTCACGGATAGGAAAAATAAAGACTTTGAAAAAGAACATGCTCCCAAAACTGTTATACAGATTTAGTGCAATTCCATTCAAAAAACCATTAGCATTTCTCACAGATCAGGAGAAATCATTTCTAAAATTCGTCTGGAATCAAGACAGACCTAGAATAGCAAAGGCAATTCTGAGCAACAAAAACAAGGCAGGAGACATAAAAATCCTTGACTTGAAATTATGGTATAAAACTACTGTGATAAAATCAGCATGGTACTGGAATAAAAATAGACTTGAAGATCAACGGAATAGATTAGAAGATATAACCACAACTAACGACACACTCAGCTGCCTAATCTTCAACAAAGGGGCCAAATATGTTTACTGGAGGAAAGACAGCCTCTTTATAAGTGATGTTGGAAGAACTGGTTTTCCATATGCTGAAAACTAAAACTAGACTCATGTCTACCACCATGCATCAAACTAAAGTCAAAATGGATCAAAGATCTAAATATTAAAACAAAAACACTAAATCTGCTGGAATACAAAGTAAGTAGAAATCTTGAAAACATAGGGGTAGACAGAGAGTTCATGAACAAAAATTAAAGTGTACAAGAAATACTTTCCAGGATCAACTGGGATCTTGCCTTATTAAAAATTTTTTGCACATTAAAAGAAATCTCCAACAGAGTGAAATGAAAACCCATGAACTGGAAAAATACCTTAGCCAACTGTCCCTCAAAGGATTTCTATATAGAACATTTGGGAAAAAGACATAAATCTCTCTCTTTCTCTCTCTCTCTCTCTCTCTCTCTCTCTGTATGTGCAAAATAGCTAAAGTGACTATACTGCTAATTGTATTAGCTGTTAGAAAAGAACAGTTAATACATAATTAGATTAATTTTGCATGTTTGTATTTGGTAATCTAAGCAACCCTTTTGAAAATAACAATTAGCAATATAACAACCATTTTTAAATTCTTATCATATTGTTATTGTCTTGGGCTTGTTATTGTTTGTTTGTCTTTTTTATCTTAAAATAATAAGACATTTTAAAATATATTGCCCTCTTGTCATCTATTTTTTAAAAGTTCAAATTAGATATAGATGATGTTTTAAGTTTTTTAATTCAAATTTGTCAGTCATTTTAATAGCTTTTTATAGAAAAGAATTTAAGGATAGGCAGTAGTCTCTTAAAAGTCCTTCACAAAAAGCTGTTATCTGCACAGTTGCTATTAGTGCCTGTTCTAAAATGTCTTTTTATTAAAACACACGTTTCCGTAATATTTTCTGGAATATAAAGAGACTTTGACTTTTAAGAAAATTTTTAAAAATGAAATATACTTAAATTAATTGAAAATAAAAATAAACCTACTACATGTTGAAATACACTAAAACTTGTTCTAAGACAATAAAGAATGTGATGGAAAAGATGAAGTGATTTTGTGTTTTTAATAATTTCATAATACATAGCATCATAGATGATGCCAAGATTTTCACATCTGTTTCTGATTCCAGATTTTATCATTTTTTCGTATCACGAAACTGAAGAAAAACTGGACAATCTGAAAACTGAGAGGGTAAAGGGAAAACATTTTAGTGTTACTATGAAAACAATTTTGAATTCAAGGACTTTCTGAAAGGACCTCAAAGAGGCCATAAGTTCTTATACGCTGAGAATTTCAGCTTTAGGCTAAAAGAAAACTACTTCAGAAATAAGTAACAAAACCATGGAGGAGCAGTGAGTCCAGGGGCGGACTGATACAATCGAGTTCTGGCTGGCTTTGCACTTGTGCTTTTCAGAGAATGTGTCTGGCCCTCACTGGCTGCTTCCTCAAGTTCTAAAATCGCTGCTGTTTTAGACATCAACACTCAAACCCCACAACAGAAGGACAGTTTCATTTCATAAAAAAATTTCATTGTAAAGAAATAATTCCAAGATCTCCCTCCCAATTTTTCTACACTGATCAGTCAAAAAATGCTATTATGCCATTATTTTAAGTAATCAGAAGATGGATTCACCATCTTCTTGGGCTTCATACATATGCTGCTCACACAGAGATGTAGCTGTAGAGGCTCATATCTATAGATGGACATATAGACATAGGGTACGTTCCCTCATTTTTATTTCTTCTAATGAAATTACTAAACATAAAAAAGCTAAATGTATGAATACATTTTGAGAGTTTACATGTTTTTTTATATTGGTAGCACTATGTTCCATTTATAAGAAGTTCATTGACTATCTTCTTGTCTTTCTGTTTGCCTCAAAAGTATTTGTTTGGAAAGCCGGGCATGGTGGTGTACTACTGTAATCTCAGCATTTGGGAAGCTGAGGCAGGAGAATCATTTGCAAGTTTCAGAACAACCTGAGCTCCATACCAAGACCCTGTCTCAAAAAGACAAAATTTTTTTTTAAATTTAAAAAAAGAACTTGCTTTGGAGTCATCAAAACAAGGATGTAAATTATATATGTTAATATAGAAAACTGTTGACAGCAATATAAATCTACTTTTATAAAACATATTCAAAAATATATCAGAAAGATATATATAAAATAGAAATAATGGCTACCTCTGGTAGTCATATTGTAGGTCATAATTGTTTCTTTTTGGGTACTTTCTGAATTATTATAATATATATATATATATATATCTGTTAAAAGCATTATTTTATAATGGTAATTTATCAAAGATATTTTCATCTTGAAAAAATTGATGTAATGATGAAAACATTTTAGTTGAATTTAGTACATTAAAATAAACCTCAAATGCATCTTGAGAACTATTAACTTTTTTTCAGCATAGAAAACATTACAGTTTTTAAAAAAAACATCGTACACATGCAGTTGTTAGGTAACTTAATATGACTAATTCATATCCCATGTGATTCTATAGCACTCGCAACATGAATAGAAAGCATCAATCACATTTGAAAGTATTTCTAGTCTACACTTTCTTTAATACTTACAATTTGTTTTAGTTCTAAAAAAAATTTTAGAGGGCCCTAGATTTCTCTGTAATTGATTTAAAGGTATAGAGATCATGCAAGGTCTGGGTATGCATGACTGATGATCACTTGTGCAATTATGATCTCAATATCAAGTACAATCTGCCCACTTAATTTAAATAACACTAACTCTATTCAAGAACTGCTCCTTTAATTTTCCTGGTCAGAGGTCAAATAATTTGGCCCTTTAGTTTTATTTTTAAATTCCAATATACTGTTTCTAACACTGCCAAATATTCCCTCTTCATTCATTGTATGAAGTTAGTGACTACCTGAATTTCCTCTATATAGTGAGAGGCCAATGGTATAAAAAAAAGTAAGAGCACAATTTGTAATAGCCAGATCTTGGAAACAACCTAAGTGTCCATGAACTAATGAATGGATAAAAAAGTTGTGGTATTTTTATACAATGGAGTACTACTCAGCTATAAAGAACGATCACATTGAGATATTTATAAATAAACGGATGCAGCTTGAGACCATACTCATAAGCGAAATAAATCAAACTCACATGTACAAACACCAAATAGTCTCCCTAGTGTAAGAAATGGTAAGAATACATAAAAGTATGTGAAAATCATGATTCCCCATTATAGGGCTTTGAAGCTTTATAATGTTTTCACTCATTAATTTGGAATGGTTTTATTCTGGGTTGTTTGAGTTTATTGTCTGTGATGGCATGAACAGACATTTTGAAGAAAACAAGACTTTATAATATTTACTGCTGATTTACTATGACCTTGTTTTGAAGTCCCACCAAGCTTTTGTTCTTCTGTCTCCATCAGTTTTATCATGTTGTATCTTATTGGATTTTATTATATGTGATAGTATAAACAAAATTTTTATGGGCAAGGAGATAATATAGTAACCATTGTTCATTTTCTGTTAGTTGGTTCTGAATAACCTGTAATACTTTTACCTTCTTGAATGGCTTTACACTGTCTTGTTATGTTTGATACTATAGTATATGAAGGTATACTCAAATATTTCAAGGGAAGAGACAATATGATAGCTACTGTTATGATGAATTGTCTTGTGGTGAAATACTATGTTGCTTAAATTGTTCTGTTCTGATCTATTTTGTTATGTCCTCTTTTATCTTTATCTTTTAAAAAAATAAACAAGTAAGAAACGTTCTGCTCCCATAGATGACAAATTTGGGAAGAATATATTTAAAGTACTCTGAAATAATAAAGAAGCAATGATGTAAATATTATGTGACTTGGAGGAGGAGGTAATGCATGCTGGGGAGCATCTCCATAAAGTGGGGCATACATACCGCTCTTTGTCTGTGAATGAATGTAAATACAGAGGTGAGGTAGGCAGACACTTGGATACATAAAGAGGGAGAAACATGAAACATTTTCATCAAGAAAAGTGAAGAGAGTATCCAGAAACAAATGCATTAACAAGCCAACTTGAATCGAACTCTTTATCATGCCAAAAGGTCTTTGGCAATATGTAATAATGAAGCAGGAAGAAACATAAGAACACAAAATAAAATAATGCTTTTCTACAAGAGCATTGACCCTTGCTGTATACTGGGAAGCAAGTGCACACTGGGATGATGCACTGTAAATATAGGAAAATAAAAGAACAAACCAGCAAGGACAACCACTTGTAGAACCTGTTGTTCTGATACCATTTCTGGTAGCCCAATGCAGTGAGTCCCACCAGTGATCACTAACAATTCATTGTAAGATTTTTTATCTAATTTGTGCTTCATAAGAGCTCTCCAGTCTTTATAGTTCTGTTAATATTTATGCAGCATTTAAAAAGAAACACTTAAGAACAAACCCTGATTATGTGGTGTGTCTTTAGATAAATGAGAAAGCAGTGGTTAAACTAAAATAAGCAGTAAGAGCACGGCAGAATTAGCCACAATATTAATCATGTAAGTGTCTGACATTTTACCAAGAATATAAATTTTACCTTCATAGCTTCTGGTAATTGTGGGTTAGATTTAAAAATAGCACTACGATTTTACAGGGGAAAAAAACCTTTAAAGTTTTGTAAAGTTGATTTAGAAAGAAGATATTTTAATCAAACTGTACTTTTTCAGTCTTGTAAAAAGCAGTAGTTTGTCTAGATGCAACTGATTTGTAAGAAGAGGATGTGGGTATGTTTGTACTTTGGTGTATCTATATATAGAACCAGCCAGTCCTGGCGTGGTTTCAGTGTCTTGCAAGGGTCCACCATAGCTGAAGGTTTGGTTTCCAGTGTTTCCATATTGGAAGATGGTGGAACTTTTAAGATGTGGGGCCTAGAAGAAGCTCCTGATATCATTTGAAGGTGTCCCCTCAGAACACAGATTTCTGGGGACTCGGGCAGTGCTTGAGAGAGGTGGTTACCAGAGGAGCAACCTGGCTCAACCCAGCTCTCAGCTCCATTCAAGACGAAAGCTCGTTCCCCCCTCAAGAACTCTTGCCATTGCCACCTGCACAACAAATGATTCAGGCAAACAGCAGCCCTGATCATAGGGCCTGTGCTGTGCTCTTTGGAATCTGCACTTTCAAAATGTGAGCTAAACCAACCTCTTTTTCAGAGAATCTCCAGAAATATAACCTTAACAAACTTTTGCTCTAATTTTGCTAACCATGTAGATATTCAGTATAAATAATGAGTTCATGACTAGCCATGGTGGCACACACCTGTAATCCCAGTACTTAGGAAGCTGATGTAAGAGAATTACAAGTGTGAGGCAAACATGGGCAAACTTGCTATCCTATCTCAAACTAAAATGGAAAGGAACGGGGGTGTAGCTCAATGGTAGAGTGTTTGTCCAGCATGCATGAGACCCTGGGTTCTCCATCCAGTCCTGAAAAGGGGGAGGGAGGCACAGAAAGACAGAGAAGGAGGGACAGAGAGAGAGAAAGAGAGACAGAGACACAGAAAGAGATGAAGAGGCAGAGATGCAGACAGTCAGAGACAGACACAGTATGTCACCACCAAGTAAAGCAATCTGACATCTGCTTGCCAATGATTGAGTGAGTTGCAGTAAAACAAGACTTTGACTTGCAAAACCAAAATCATCTTAGAAAGACTGGTCACCCTACTTACATCTGATCCTATGAACGCAGAATGACCAACTCTCAGAACTACCCAGAGAACTGACTTCCTTGTACTACATCACCCAAAAAGCATTAGTGAATAAAGAATAACCAAAAAATATAACAATTTTCAAGACAGTGCTTTGTTTTCAAAGGAGCATTAAAGTAGTCAATATAGAGAAACTTAAAGCTTTGTTAGACTTCTTTATATTACCTATCACATAGAGTGGATTTCCCTTTGACTTACAAGAAGCTAGAGGGACTGCTATAGTCTGACCTTGGTCTCTAGACTCCAGTAAGCAAGAACACGTCCAATTTGCATGTCATAATTGTCCTGTGTCATAATGAGAGATGGCTTCAATAGAAATAACAATCAGTATGTGTCATAAAAATACTAGAGGGCTTTTTTGCCAAGACATCCTAATACAGTATTGCATCTGTGCGTCCTCAATTTTTAAGTAAAAAATAAAAATGTAAGAGTATTTTGAGGTAATGAACAATAAGTTAGTAATCTGCATTTAACCCTTTAAGTAAAGTGGAAGTTCCATTAGTAAGTGTAAATATATTACACGAAAAAGTAAAAAGTAAAAAAAAAAAGAAAAGAAAAGAGTAATTTTCAAATTAGCCTCTCAGGAAATATACATGAGATTATATTCCATGTGACTAAGATAATCATCTAAGAAGTATTTCTGTTCAGATTGTTTAAATAGACAAACAGATTTTTAAATCATATTTAAAATTTTAATATTTTTTGAAATATCTTCTCCCATGGCTAATAATCACTAGCTGGAAAAATTTATGGACAATTTATCAAAGGCTATTAAATTTTTTTAATAAATCCTAATTTGAAACTAGATTGTTTAGAATTACTGCTATCCCCATTACTCTGAAACTCATAGATGATATGACTGACATTTCAGACCCCATCCTTTTTTGTACTTTTCTTTATTAAGAAAATTTTTCTTTATCCAAGATTTGAAAATACTGCTAAAGGTTAATTGGTTGCCAGAATAAAACATGGTTCAAAAACATTTATCTTGCAAATCCATTATAAAAGCTTGCAAAGGACCAATGAAGTCTAGAATTCAGAAAATACAAACTTAATGAATTACAAAATAAAACAGAGAACTGAATATCAACAAAATCTGAGGTGTTGGCCTGGTGTTCTGTTATAAATTATCTGTGTGGTCTTGAGAAAAATTTTCAGCCTTTCTGAGGGGAGTTTTTAATAACTGAATAAAGGAGTAAATAATAGGATGCCTAAAAGGATTAGCATAGTCATTGTTTTTAAAATTATATATAGTTCTACACAAAGACAAATATTTATAATATCATTCAAAGAAAGGAAAAACTAGACCAGGCACAGTGGTTTATGCCTATAATCCCGTCACTCAAAAGGCTGAGGCAAACAATCTCTGAGTTTGTGGCCAGCCTGGGCTACATAAGTGTGTTCAAGCCAATCTGAATTACAGAGTGAGATCCTGTCTAAAAAAAAAAAAAAAACGAAAATCTGTAACATGATACATGCAGTTTTTTAATCTAGCTTAATCTAGTTTTCCCTCTACTCATTGTATGAAAAGTTTACTAGAAAGATGTTTCCTAGGTGTTGACCATGATTATTCTGAGTTCCATCAACCCTCTGTATCCATGGGTTCCCCATCCTTAAATTCCCTCAGTGGTAGATTTGAAATATTTGGGGAAAAAAATCCTAAAAACGTTACCCAAACAAATGTGAATTTGCTGCTGCACACCAATCCCACACTGGGAATGGGCTGGTGTGTGGCAACATCCTGCTGTGGCTTCCTGCCGTTTCACAACTCCTCCGTATCTGTGCAACACTCATCTGCATGTGTTGGCTTCAGGCCTCACTTGTGTTCCATGTGGTGGGCCCTGCAGTGGTTGCCTATGAACTGAACTTGTACTTTTTTCTTGCAATTGTTCCCTAAATAACACAGTATGACTGCTACTCACATGGCATGTACATTGCCTTAGCATATCAAAAGTCCTCAGGGAATGTCACTACCACCCTAATGACAGAAAAAAGCAAGTAACCCTAGAATTTAAACCATTTTCAAAGGTCATCTGAGAGCTGACATCTCAATGCACCTAGATGAAATGAACACCAAAGGGACCCTCTGCTTTGAGGATCTGTTCCTTGGAGCAGAGGAGGAGAGACAGCAATAAAAACAGATAAGAATGACATAATGGAAGTTTTAATATATGCTAAAGGCAGAGGTTGGGTGAGTGACAGTTTTGCATGCCAGGGAGCCCCAGATTCAAAACTGATCCATGTCCACTCACCTGCATTCTCCCACCAGCTTTCTCACTGCTGGGTAAAATATCCAACCCTGAAACTTCAAGAAAAAGAGGCTTAATTTGGCTCACAGTTTAAGAAGCTTCAGTCCATGGTAAGCTGACTCCAAGGAAGAAACATAATGGAAAATGGACATGGTGAAGAAAAGCTTCTAGATTCATGGTAGCTTGGGAGAAGAGCAGGGAAACACTGCTAGAGAGAAGGGGGCAAGAGACCAGATATAGTACCCAAGGTTATGCCTCCATGATCCATCCATACCCACCCAGAACTGAACTGTACTGATGCTTTGGGCAGCTTTCCAGTCAATCAAGTTAGAATCCAGCTTGATTATCACAGTAAAGGTCTGACTGAGGGAGATACCCCCAGTAAATGCAAACATGTTTCTGAAAATCAGATAATCATAATTACAGGCTATATGATGTAGAAATGAATTTGATATAGTATAATTTATGTGCCTTTCTCTTCTAAAACCCAAACTCTTATGTTAAATCCTGATTATTAACATCATATTAAGAACAGAAGCCTTTGGACAATTATTAGAATCTCAATAACAGGATTAGTACTCTCCTAATGGAAGCTCTAGAGAGCTTTTCTTTCCATCATGTGAATAGCTGGAAAATATTATCCATAAACTAAAAGTGGCCTGTGGCAGACACAACTATCAGCACATACCTCATAAGACTACAGTGGACCCTTGACTTACAATCTCAATTTGCTTTTGAGGGTTGCTGTAACTCAAGATTATTTTTCCCAGAAGAAATAATGGAAATACCAATAATACATTCTGAACCTCTCAAAGAACCTCCTAACCTTTTTAGTTTTTTAAAGTGTTGTATAATATGCATAATTTTCTAGAAATATCAGTGATTATCCAAGTGTACCCACCAAAAAGTTATAAAATGTTCCTAGTTTAACAGAAATAACAATTTCATACTGCACTCATCACCTTTGACTTGCAGGAAGCAAGGATGACATGAAAGGTACTTATGGTTTGGAAGGAGAGTCCCTTTCCAAAGTTCTCTCAGTAGAGTCTGTAGCCGACTAGGACCTGCTCCTGGTTTACTAGAACTCAGTCTTCTTGAAACTAAAACCTGGCCTAAGGTTGTCTGTTTCTGTCTCTTCTTCAATGTTGCTCTTTTTGTTTATGATTGCTTTCTTTACCTTCCCTTCCTTCCTTAGCTTCTTTTCTAATTTTTTTGGAACCATTTGGATAGCAGTGATAATAGTGATTATAAGAAAGCATTGACCAAAATCAAAGAAACACTTTTGGGCTCAGACTGATGCTTACAAACACCTACATACGCTTTTCTGAAATCACAAGTTTTTATTTACAACTGCACAAGTAGCTGGCATTTGGGCTATATCTCAAAACTGATTGTAAGTTAAACCTGAAATTCCTGTTTTATCCCAAATTGTTCATATGTTAGGCTGGTTGTAACTCGAGGTTTCCACTGTAATTTCAGGACTAACTGAATTAAAACATGTTAATTCCTTACAGTGGAGCATTTCATATAACAAATTCTTAATTTCACCAATTCTCTTGGATTAAGAAATTGCCACCTTTGTTTTTAATTTCTTTAAATACCCAACTAAGTCTTTGCGTGCACTCCATCCATTCTATGAAACATTTTCTTACTTAATTCTCACCTTCTAGAATACAAGGTGACCAGGAATCTGTATCACTTCCAAAAGACAAGATGCTTGTGTTTCATTTGTTCTCCAATCATTTATTATTTTGGTTTTTTTTATTGTCAGTTAATAGTTGGTTTAATTTTTATTGGGCTCCATTGAGTTTTTTTGTAGGTTTGGTGGGGATATATTCATCTGTACCATAGATTCTAAAACTGAAGGTGTACTTTTAAAACTAAAGGTCCCCTTTAGTTTTGGATAAATTTCAAGGGAATAAAAGATAAACATTTGCATTTACTTTTAAAATGTTTTTGTTCAGTTACTGGATTAACTGAGGAGACATTAAAAATCATCCTACTTTGATTATTCTTACTCTTCAAGGTTCTCTGTTACTCTTCATTTAAATGCAAAAGATATTACTATATAAGAATAATGAATAGGTACAATCTTACTGTAGGCCTTTTTTTATAATTTAATGCTTCATCATTAATGCACAACTGATTTTTGAAGAGCTACTCAGCAAATCAACAGGAATTTCATGTGCTCCTCTGAGACACTAATACCCCCTACTCACATCACTGTGATGTTGAGGAAATGGAATTTCTGGCTATGGCACCAAGCTCTTCATTGTAATTATTTTATGACACTGAGGAAATTAATTCGTTCTTGTACATGCTTTTGTAACTTGCAATTCTCACCTAATGATGTTCCTGCAATGTATCTGTTGATCTGCATGTTTATCATCTTCAATCACAGCATGTGACAGAGTAGCTAAGGAAGAAAATCAGGCAGCTGCTCACTGTCCTGGATCGTCGCCATTTTGTCAACAAATTGAAGTATATGAAAATTTGTCCTCATGTCCATTAAAGCACTATTTTGAGGAGCAAAAGACTGGAAAAATATGAAAGGGTAAATCAAAACAAAACATTCCAAAAGTCATTTCTAAAAGGAGGTAAGAGAGAAAAAGGAAGGGGGTGGAAACATGATTTCCCTGAATACAACTCTTATTGTTTAATTTAGTAACAGTATATTCAATGATATTTGACAAGTTAAAGTGTAAAATGTGCAAATAAATCAATCTAGCAATATTTGGTTGTTGGCTTGACCACATAGCAAATTTTTTTCAAGTAACACTGAAGTACATATTTTGACAATTCAACCTTTGTGGCATATATGCTAGGACAAATAAATGCAAAAAGATCTTTTGATACTTTTGGTTGGGAGTGATGTGGGCATAATTACTTAGTAATTATTGTGCATATTTTGTAGAATAAACATTGGGAAATGATTTTAGAATAAGTTCCCTGAATCTGAGCAGTGTGAAAGTCTGCATCAGAATTTGTTGTGTCTCTCAGTGGTCAGCCATTCACAGGTGCTAATGTTGCCTCACTTAAGTTGGGCTTAGAGGATCGCTGCAGATTTTCATGCCTCAGCTGATTGGGAAGCAGTAGAGGAGTAGTGGACTAGAAGAATAATTCCAGGGTACACACACCTGTCTAAAGAGATGAGCAAGTCAGGTATCACCTCATCATGGCCCCTTGGTCTTTACTGGCAGTACAAGCAACATGGTCTTGATTTCAGGACCATAGGAAGAAAAGAAGCAGTTCCTAGGACCACAAGTCAAATGAATCTTTGTGTGATGATTTTTTTTTCATTTTGTTTTGCTTTTTGGTAACAGAGGATTGAACTCATGACAGGCTCACAAGTCAGGCATTAATGGTGCTGAGCTAAATCCCCAGTCTCTCTCTCTCTCTCTCTCTCTCTCTCTCTCTCTCTCTCTCTCTCTATTGTATCAGAAATTGAACTCAGGACTTTGCACTTGTCATGCAAGACGCTCTGCTGCTGCGCTATATCCTTGGCCCTGTGTGATGGTTCTCACACTGAAGACAGAGTCATTCATGTTAGTAGGCAGCAGGACTTCTCAGCAAAGAAAAAAAAGATACTGAGGAAAACTCAAAAATATTAAATTCTGCTTTTTCACAAATGGAATTGGAAATACAAATTCATGTTTTATTTTTCCCTTTGTTGAATATGTGCCTGCTCCATCTCTCTTCTGAAAAAAAGCTGAAAGCCACAAAACCTAGTGTCAATGAGCACTTTTGGTATCCCAGATTTATGCTCTAGATGTCATTGCTGAGAAAATAATTATGGTTCTTTAAACTAACAGATAGTTTCAAGTGTGTTACAAACAATGTATAAGGTAAGTTTGGGGTGTTTTATTAGAACAAAAACCAAGGACTTTTTAAAGGCCATTATTGTTTCAAAAGAAGAAAAAGCCTAATTTGAATAGGTTTCTCCTGGCTAAAGATAGTTAAGCCTTGCGTATCTAAGAGTAAAATTATTATGATACATTGGAATGCATAAAAGAAATAAGAAATCTATAAATATTAATGCTATGGTTTAGATCAAAATGTCCCCATAAAATGGTATATATGAAGGTGAAAGTTCTGGAATGTGATTGACTCATTGGGTTCATAGGTAAATGTGCTGTTCGGAGGCAGGGTAGCAGACGTGTGTCATTGGGGCATATTCTTGAGGCTCTATCTCCTTTTCCCCCTGGCTCCTCCTTTCTCTCTCTGCTTTCTGGGTGTCGTGGGATGAGCAGCTGTTGACCCCCAAGCCCTTCCACCATAGGATACTGCCTTGGAGACTACTGCCTTTGAACTGAATCCTCTGGAACGTGTGAAACAAATATACTCTCTTCCTTGCATTTGTAGGTGTTGGACATTTTGTCCCTGGGATGAGAAAGTGACTAATGCAACAAAAAAATAAAAGAAGAATAAATTCCACATTTGTCATATCTGGAGGCTGCCACCCAGTGATCAATATTGTAGTGATTATTGAGGAAAGAAAAGAAGTCAAACATCTATCCTCCCTTCACTTAGTAGTTTGCATCTCAACACTCTATTAGCTAATGAAGAAATATCTTTTGGTATATTAAAAAATCATTTTAAAATGCTGAAGGAATGACCAAATTTTAAAAAACTCCATTATTTTACAACTTAATAAATCAAACCTAGACAATTACTGATAGAATTTTTAGGGAAAAGTTTGAGAAGAAAATTTTATCATAAATTAAGCAATTTTCCAAGATGGGTCCTCCTAATAGTAACATCATCAAATGCATCCATTTGATAAAATGCAATAGAAAGTACCCGTTCCTGCCTCCCACAGATTGTCTCTACATCTGCTGTACTTAAGCTTCTAGAACTCACTGCCAGTTAAAATGGGATAAATGAATGTGTAAAAAATGTCAGAAAGGTACAACTTGCCAAATTCAGAGCAAAGGACAAATCACTTTCCAACAAAGAGCATAAATAAAGAAGAAACAAGGCAGAGTTGTTCTTATAAGCTAAAGGAAATTTAAGAGACCTATTTGGTAATTGTGGTGAGGGTGTTGCTCAGAGCTTGAGTCTAACAAGTATTAAAAGATAATTTTGAGACAGAGAAATTTGAGAGAGACTATTAGCAGAAATTAAACTACCAGTCTTAATTGTTCATCCTCCAATACTATTACGTTAACCATCAAGTACTCTCAATTGTTAAGCATGTTAATGTCAGAAAAGTTAGGTACTTTTTAAAGAGATTTCTATGAAAGAAGCATACTAAATTATATACTCCATTATATGACATTAGAAATTTTCCTGAATATACACCAGAAATTTGAAAAACAGAAAGAAAACAAAGAAAATGAAATAAGACTGGCAAAGCTCCCATAATTTTTTTTTTTTTTTGTACTGGTGATTGAACTCGTGACCCTGCTCTTGCTAGGCAGACACTTTCACTGCTGAGCTAAACTCCCAGGCCCTCCTATAATTTTTGAAACTGATGATGACTTATAGTTCTTTTTACTTTTGCATAGATTTGAAAATTTCTGTGATAAAAGATAAATTATAAAGTTTAAAATATATTTGGATTCTTTTTATTGTAGAGTCTTTTCCATGTATGAGCATGCTTATAATTCTGTGATTATAATATCAACATATGAAGACAAAGTGTAGTTAATTTCAATACTTGAAGCACAGAATGCTTTCTCCTGAATCTTGTGTAAGCTCCCAAAGCCAACAAAAGACAGCCCTGATTTTCATGTTATCGAGGGTGACATGCCCTGGCAGACTGACTCAATTCTTTCACATATTGGCTTCAACAGAAAATGAGAGTGACATGGGCATAAGAAAAATCTGTGACCCACAACGGCACACTTTGTTTCTTCCCTGTCAGTGGGCTCTTACACAGAATAGCAGTTGGGACGGAAGAGTAACTTGTACAGCTGTTTCCTCTAGACGCATCTGCAGCACTAAATTTCACTGACAGAGAGAATTTTGGCTTGAGAAATGCCACAGAATAGGCGTACTGAATAACAAATGCTTTCTAATTTTTCACTGATTCCACAAAAGCATGTACAAGTGTCAAGTAATATGTATATATCCATGAATAGATTGAGCAAAGAAAACTAGCTTTATAAATATGTGTACTAAAGGAGGTATACCCGACTTATAGTTTTGAGCCATGATTTTAAAATCTCCTGGTTCAATGATGGTGACTGGAAAGCCATAGAGAGTTGCAGCATATGATGCCACATACATGGAGCCATTCAGCAGTAATCACCTACCACTTGATAATCATCTAGAAGTGATTCCAGCACACATGGAGATAGAGAATAAGTTTTTATATTTAAGTTTTTTTTTGCAATTTACCTAACTCCAGTATTTTGGCAGTGAACAGGTATGTATAGTGTTTCACTATAATTTAATTGGAAGGGTAAGTTTCAATAGTTTCTAAACATATTATTCTAGGACAACAAATGTCTATTTTATTCTCTTCACTAGAAAGAGATATGACCAAATCTTGACCAATGATTCTAATGATACATAAGTAGCAATCCCAAAAATGTAATGTGTAGCTTTTAAAAGCAACTTCATACAAATCTAACTCACTGAATAATTGAATATTGAAGGGCAACACATACGTACAAATTTTGTTACTGTTCCTACTATTAAAAGAACAAATTAAAATATTTTCAGATATTGTATCTTTATTGAGCAGTGGCAAGCTCGTAATTTCTGTCTGACAAAGCTTTGTAAATGAGTAGTCAAGCTTGGACCCACTGCATCTGATAAATCCTCACAGGAAGCAGTCAGATTCTCTTGAGAAAAATGCAACGCTTGTATTAATTCATCAGCAAAATACTAGTGAAACTACTTTTACAGCTGCACAAAGAGCTAAAGAAACAAACAAAAGAAGGTAAGAAAACACAGAAGATAGCACTTGCAAATAACTGCTTTGCCCTGATGTTGAAAGGACTGAGCTAAAAGATAGTGCTGAATCCAAAAACCATCCAGTAGATCCTGGAGCTTGAGTGCGCGTTGCCTTGATGGGTCAGAACAACTCACAAGTAGGAGCCTTGGCTTCAGAACTTCACTGAGGAGAGAGTAAATGAGACACATATGTTGATTTTTCTCTCCTGGTCTTCCACCAAATGCCATCTTTTCCAAATGCAACCACGAGTTAGTTTTCAAAAAGTCCTTAAAATGTAATTTTCATAGACCTACCTTGTAACAATAGAGGGAAGCACAGGAGATGAATCCAAGCCAAGAAGCAAACACTGTATCTAATAGGATTAATAGTTCAAAGTGGTCCTTAGTTTTGAAATTGTTGCTGATAAGTAACCAGCAAACGGTACAATTTCAACAGCCATAGGCCAAACTGCCTTCATTTTCTTGACAACAAATATTTATTATGCAGATCTAATGAATCACAAAATGTTCTAGGTCCTGGAACCATGTAACTGTCAACACAGATGAATTTCTTGCCTCATGCAGCTTATACACAGGAGAACTGTCCAAGGTCTTCAGCAAATTATTGCACTGACACAGCCAGGGATCACCTGCTCCAAATACCCCAAGTGGTGCTCTGTCTACCATACGGTGCCTTTTCCTTGCAATGCCTCAATTTTGCTTTTTTAATAGTACTAAAAACTCAGTGTAGTGTTTCTCTGAGACTTCTCTGAGACTCCTCTGAGACTCTGGGACAGCATAGTTCACATTCCTTCAGCAAAACTAATCTGTGTCTAAAATCTGGGATTTCTTTTTCAGAGACAGCACATAAGCAGGGTCCTTTCAGTCTCTACCTGCTTCCTGATTAGAAGGCCTTTATAAATGAGCAAAGACCTTAGAGTTGAATTTTAATTTTTATTGAAATATATTTATATCATTCTAGTTGGCAAACTGAAAAGTAGGTGTTTGTATCCTCTAACCTGAGACATCACAAAACTAACAGTAACTGTCCATTTCTAAAATGGAAGAGTGAAGAAAGTAGATACCTAATAATTCCACCCCAGAGAGGGGAGGAGGAGAAGGGATGGTGGGAGAATCAGAAATGCAACCTACATCTTCCCCAACACTGAAAATACCTGTAACTCCAACCACAATATCTCAGGAAGCAGTGACAAATATTCAGTAAAGGAAAAACTAAAACGTGAGGAAATGTCAGAAACATACACACACACACCCTTGATGTTGCAGATCACAGACAAAACTGATCCAAAAAGTTTCCCAAAGTGTCACCAGCTGTCATTGGGTGGTAAATATTATTGCTGGGCTCACTTACCACCTATGCCAGCTCCTTCTCCTTTGTAGTCTCTTGGCCAGAAAGCAAAGAACTCAATTCCTTAGTCTTAAAACAAATATAACACAATGAACAAAGAGGATAGGATTATCCACCAACAACATCTGTCGGTAAAGTCCAGAAGTGTGAATGCATGTCAAAGTGTTTTTGTTGAAAAGAGAGGAGGCTGTTTTTGGAGAGACCTGCAGTAAACGTGGGGACTTGTCTGCGCTGGATTTGGAGCTAGTACTTATCAGAAGCAGATGGAATAAAGAAGGATCTGAACAAAATCCCAACAGCCACTGATGGCTCGGGTTTTTTATAAACACACTTCTGCTTCTCTACATTGCAAAGCATTCCAGATGTGGAGCTACAACTGGCACTGGGGGTGTGATGCCCCAGAGTCAAACCTTCAGATCTTACATCTGCAGCCCTTTGGTTCATATGAAGCAGTGGATGGTTGTCAGAAATTCCTGTTTACGCTTACAGAATTTAAAATTGGCCTACAGGATGTGCATCCAGGAGCAGCCTAACCTGGCATCCAGAAAATCAACCAACTTCTACTCCAGATTACAAAAGGAAAAGCAATAGACATATAGGAGAAAGCAGGAACACAGAACAAATCCAAAGTAAAATAGATAGCTGATGCTGACGGAAGTAAATGAATCACACTACAAAATAAATTGATTAAAAAATTATAAAAACAAACTCTACCTGCTGTAGTGTAAAATATATAAATCAAATGAAAACAATACATATATATTTTGACTCTATAATTTATATACAGTCACAAATTTCTTCAACAGTGTGGACACCCAACAAATGCACTGCTAGGTAATTTCGTTACTGTGAGAATATTACACAGGGTACTTACACCAACTGATGGAACCACAGTATCATCAGGTGATATAATCTTCTGGGACTGCCATAAAAACATAGTTATTTGCCATATCATTGTATTTAATATTCTTTATTATATTTATGTGCTTGATGTAAGTATATATATGTATTTTATAATTATATATTGTTATAGTTTATCAGTAAATTTAGGTTATATTAGATTAGACTAATTATAAGGTGAGTATTCTTTATCTGAAATAAGGAACCAGAACTGTTTCATGGCTTGATTTCTTCCGATTTTGTAATATTTTATAAAACCTAATAAGATATCTTGAGGGCAAGACCCAAGTCTCAAAACAGAATTCTTTATATTTCATATGCACCTTATACACATTACCTTAAAGCAACCTTACACAATATTTTAATGCACCTGTGTGTTTGACTGTGAGTTGTCACATGAGGTAATGTGTGGATTTTCAAATTGTGTCATTTTAGTGCTCAAAAACTTAGATACTAGAATGTTTCAGATTTAGGATTACTTTTCCTCATTAAATTTAAATATATGGTCTTTGCAGTCAGACTGCCTGGTTTCAGACTCAGCTCCACCATTCACCATATACATCTTAAATAAGATGGTGATTTAAAATACTATTCTCCAAGTTGTTTCAAATTGTTGTTGCTACTTTAGCTTCTATACTTCCACTTCCGGAGCTCTATAGAAATCTGTCCTGGTTTCGTAACATCTATGGCATCTCTAGGAGGGGAACAAAATGGCAAAGTCATGGGGAAGCAAATGAGAGAATAGGTAAATGACATCGAGGATTAGAGTCGAGGGACTACTCCCCGATTAATTAATACTATGCTAGCTGCAAAATACTTTTAATATCATCCCCTGCCCCCAAGTAGAGCTGACAGAATTTGAGAGGAAGAATTAGGAACAAAGTAGAATGGAAGGTTGGGATACTTCCATCTTACTCGATGAGATGCCAGATGTTAGTAACCCGAGGTTAAATATTTCCAAGTTAATGGAAAGTCAGCAAATATTAGAATTATCAATAACTGGAAGGGAGAAAGGTAAGAGAGTATTTAGTAAAACCTCATGTTCCATATGTGAGAGTCAAAAGATCAAGAAGTTATAGGGCAAACATATTGAATATAAAGTAAATAATCCTCAAATGAGCAAGAATAGGAATTGTTAAGAAAGGTTGCCTCTGATTTGTGGGGAGCAACGGGGAGAAATGGAGTGGGAAATGATGGATTTTTGTTATCACATCTTTTATATCTTTTGTTTGTTTTCCCTGTGCATTATTTGATATAAAACTTTATAAAGAAATTGACACTTTAGTATAAACACTTGATCACAGAATAAGTGTCCTACTTTTTAAAAAAATATTATTTTTTAAAAATAATAATAAAAAATTATTTTCTTTCTAATCTTGATAATATATTTAAAGGACTGTTTTTCTCTTTCTACCCCAATTTTATATTTAAAATAATAAATAATTCTGTGGATAAAAAATAAATCATTCAGGGTTTGGAAAACTACAATGAAGTGATTAAATCATCAGGGAAAAACTAGGTTTCTAATTTTTTTATATACAAGAATATCCAAACTTTAAAACTGTATCTATATTTTAAAATATTTGTAGCATTTATTGAATTGTTAAGAGTATTGTTCTTCATCAGAGAAATGATTCTGTGCTAATTTTACCTTACTTATTCATCTGTATCTTTAGTGTAAATGGACAAAGACAAATAAGAATATTCATAATCTATAAAATACCATATTTATTTTGAAGTGACATTTAGATGTCCCTTCTACCTATCAGTCAGTTTTTGAACAGTGGTCTGACCTGTTATATATATATATATATATATATATATATATATATATATATATATCCCTCCTGCCGAAATGGACTTTTATCCCAAAGGGAAGAACCAGAGCTGACAAATATTTGGTTTCTCATTTGAGGAACACCAATCCTTTGTCTTTTGTGCTACCATTCAAGGACATACTACATATGCTATACAGAGATAGAATGGGTGAAAGCCAGAGAAAACTCATGATCCTAGATTACACGCTTAAAAACTTTGAAACGGGGTTCCTGGAGGACTACAGAGTTAAAAATGAAACCTTGGAAACTACAAGTTTTCTGCCAAATTGACTGACCAAACCTGTGCCCCAATTGGCTACCCAAAGGAAGTCTCAATGTTGAAACCATCTTGCAAGTCTGAAGTGGCATAACATTTCCAAGACCAGCCACCCTGACCAGTTCCTTTATTGATTCTTGTCTCAACCTGTGTCAAAACCTGCCAGGTTGGCTCCATGCCTGTGTTCTACATGATTAAAGGACCATTCTGTTTGTCAAAACAAATTCACAAGACCTCCCTAACGCCTCTCCAGACTGCCCTAAACTGGAGAAGCTTTATCCTGTCTCACCTAAGGACACCAAGTCCAGTCTGTCTCCTCCTTCTACTCACAAGCCCGAAGCTCTTCAATTGGCCTTGAGGCCTCCACTGCTAATCCAAGTGGCACCATCACAGTCACCAACAGGCCTTGCCTTTTCAGATTCCATAATGACTTCTCAGCCACCACTGCCATAGTTGGCAAGGGTGGGGAGGCCACTTTTCAGACTCTGCAATCTCTCAACCAACATCACTATCACAGTCAGTGCTGCTGCTGCAGCCACCATAACCAAGGATGACATCAATACAACTGAAACAGCTGCTACCACCCTTCCTCATCCCAGGATCCATAGTGCCAATGCTGTCACTCCCCCAAAGCCTCTCAGGACCCACACTTGTTTTCATCTGTTCCAGCTGTGCATGCTACTGATCCCTCAGCACCATCAGCTATTCCTAATGGACAGCTATTCCACTGGACAACTATGCATCTAAGATATCTTTTGATATCTTAGATTCCCAGGCTCAAATGCCAACAAACCACTGCAGTGCCTCCTGAACCTCAGATTAATTTCTCATTAGGTGCTTCCAACATGGACAGAAATGCTGAAAGCCCTCTCAACCATTGTCTCCACTCCGCCAGTCAGATTTGGCCTCCAGCTCATTTCGAGCAGCCACTTTGTGTCTATCTTGGAGCTCAAAGCAGCATACCCACAAGCATGTCCAAACTGGGACTGTAATACAACAGAAGGTCATGAGGCCTTCCATCATCACCGCACTCCTTTTCTTGCAGGGATAAAGGTGGGAAAAAAACCAATAAACATGTCCAAAGTAACTAAAGTCACTCAAGAACCCAAAAAAAGGTCAGCCAAATTTTATGAGAGACTACATGAAATCCATGAGATCTATCCATCCTTTGACTAAGGCTCCCCAAAATCAGTAAATGGTCAATACTGTCTTTGTCACACAATCAGCTTCCAATATTAGAAGAAAAATTCAGAAGTCTGATAGCTTTGCTGCCCTGAACACCACCTACTTATTCCAGATTGCTCAATAGGTTTTTGTAAACTGACAGACAGAAGAAAGAACAATGATGTGAGGCTGATTACAGATCCCAGCACAAAGCTGTTCTCCTGGCTACAATGTTAGGAAAGCTTGTTCCTGAAATATCTTGTCAAGGCAAATCCCAGCACAGCAGCTGATACAAGGGAGCCCCACACACACCCCAGCCTAAAAAATGGTTGCCTGACCAACATGCGTGCTGCACACAAATTGAACACTGCAAAGATAAATGCCCTCTCTATCTGTGAGACATAAAGAAACCTGATTGTCTGGGGCTACTCCACCCTAAGCCTCTTCTCCCTGTCTTTGATGACAACAAATAATACAGATCAGTCTCCATTTGACTGGGCCCTGCTATTACAGGGTTGCTGCCAGGATTGGAGGGAAATCAAATCTATGACTTTTCTGATGGATAGTGGGACTGAATATTAAGTGGTGACTCAGCTTGTTGCTCTCTTAACCTCTCTGGGAATCCAAGTTATTGGTGCCACCAGAGCCCCCATTGCAAAGAAATTCTGTCAAAGTAGGTCCTGCAAGATTGGTAGACATTTTATCAAACATGGGTTCTTATACACACTTGAGTCCCCTATACCTCTCCTGGGATGTGACTTCCTCTCTAAGTTTGGAGTGACCATTTCTTTTGCTTCAAACCATCCAATTTGTGTCACACTCAGATTCACTACTCCAGACTTGATGCTGACTCTGACTGTACCCTGAGAAGAATGGGACCCACATCAGACTGAGATTTCTGATAATTATAACCATGAAGTTTCAAGAGACTTGGTCCCAGAAGTGTGGACAGAGGACTCACCGCTGGGACTTCAGTCAATCATCCCCCTTTGGTGATTGAGTTCTGCCCCACTACAATCTACATTGCTATTAAGCTATACCCAGGGTCACAAAAGGCTTGACTTGGCATCTATCCCTAAATCTCCCACCTGAAGCAGTATTAAATCTTGGTAGACTGCCAGTTGCCTTAGAACACCCTCTTCCTCCAGGTGAAAAAGTCAAATAGGCAATACCAACCAGTGCAGGGCCTCTGTACTATCAACTCAGTCACCACAACTCTGTACTCAACATTCCCCAACCCTTATAGCCTCCTGGTCTGCTCCCTTCTGATGTTGCCTGGTTCACCTGTCTGGACTGGAAAGATGCTTTCTTCTGTTTGTGAATCACACTGTCAGTCAGCCCATATTTACCTTTGAATAGGAGGACCCAGAGATGGGACCAAAAGGCTAACTTACTTGAACTCAGTTACCACAAGTTTTCAAGAACCTCCCCACTCTGTGAGGAAGCACTGGCTGCTGGTTTAGCCCAGTTTCAATATGCAGACTTTAATTGTACCTTCACAGTATCTAGATGACAGTGTAGTCTATAGTCTAAGCAAGACAGACTGCTGGAAAGAGACACAAGCTCTTCTCTGTCACTTGCTGGCCACAAGCTGTAAAGTCTCCTGGAAAAAAAGGCTCCAATATGCAAACAAAAAGCCCATTATTTAGGACTGAATTAGAGAAAGGACTTAGGCACCTGGTCTCTAAGAGTAGGTTCAAGGTCTCAAAAATGAAAGATAGCGTAGAGAATTCCTGGGTGGTGTGGGCTTGTGTTGAATCTGGGTATGAGAGGCCACCAAAACAGCTAAGATTCTGTATGATATGCTGACAGAAAGAGATAATGAAAGAGAGCTATTAAACTGGACTTTTGAACTGACTTAATCTTTTCAACCATAAAACAGGTGCTGCTAGTTACCCCAGCACTAGGCCTGTTTCTAAATGAACAGAGGCATGTCTCTTCAGGAGTACTCACTCAAAATATAGGTCTCTAGGAAAGACCAATTGCCTATTTACCAAAGAATCTAAACTTGGTAGCCAAAGGCTGAACCCTGCTTGAGGACATTGGCAGCAACATTCCTCCTGATCAAAGAGGATGACAAATTAACTTTGGGACAAAATTTGACCATCCAGGTGTGACACGCTGTTTGGAGCTTCTTAACAGTCAGGACCTCACTGACTCTCAAACAGCCATGTAACTCAGTAGAAATACTCAGCTTATACTGCTTTGTAGAGATGCTCAGCTTACTTTCCAACTGATTAAACTATTGAATCCAGCTATCTTCCTGCCCATGAGGTTGGCCCTCCAGACCATGACTCTCTCACCTTGACTGATGAGCTCTTTGCTAGCTGGACAGCTCTGCAGATGAAACCTTTGTCTGACAAAGTATACTCTGTTTACGGATGGAATTAGCTCAGTCAAGGATGAGAAATGCCAGGCCACCTATGCACCTATACTGAAGAGGTTCTTCTTTATAAGTCTCCCACCCAAAAGTGGTCAGTTTAATGGGTTAAACTGTGGGCCCTAATACAAGGTCTCCATTGTGCAAAAGGAAAAAAAACCTAAACAAATACACTGATTCAGGGTACTCTTTTGCCACCATTCATGTAAATGGAATGTTGTACAAGGAACGTGGACTTCAAAGAGCAGAAAGAAAACAAAGTGAAAATAAGGATATGATTTCTCAACTCCTGATAGCAATTTGGGAATTTAAAGAAGTTGTCATTTTCCATTGTAAAGGACACCAAAAATTAAAAGACACTGTCATTCTTGGTATTCAGACAAGGCCACCAAATTAGTAGCAGAAGGCTCCAGTTGGGGTACAAATGATTTAGTACAGAATCTGGGAGCCCAAAGGAAATATCCCCTACAACTGTCCCCAGTCTCTGCAGTGGGCCCCTCTGATACTCCAAGAAAGAGAGTAAATGGGCACAACAGGAAGAAGACTACATGGGCTCAAGTGGTGCTGGAACTTTACTCGACAATCAAAATCTGGCCTATGACTAGGTAAAACGTCATCATGACATCACACGTGGAGGAAAACTGCTACAAATCAGCTTCTAAAACACTACTATTATATTCTAAAACTAGCCTCAATCTGCATCTCTGTTAGCAGAAATGTCAAATCTGCATGAAGACTAAACCCCCATCTGGGCCGAGGCTCTCACCCAGTATGGAACATGCTGGACTTTCCCCTTTGGAAGACCTACAAATAGATTTTACAGAAACCAAGCCATGTAAAGGTTACAAATATATCCTAGTACTTCTCTGTACTTATTCTGGATGGCTGGAGGCATTTCCCACTAAAACAGAAAAAGTTAATATAGTCTGTAGAGTATTACTAAGATAAATTATCCCCAGATATGGGATACCCATGACCATAGGCAGTGATAATGCGCCTGCATTTGTGGCAGAAATAATCCAGTCTGACTAAAGAACTAAAAATCAAGTGGAACTTACATACAGAATGCAGGTCATAAAGTGCTAGTTGAGAGAAAGAACATGACTTTAAATTCAATACTGACTAAATAGCACCAAGAAACTCAGACATCATGGGTAGATTGCTTTCCATGACCCTCCTCAAGGTCTGAATTTTACCAGGACCCAGGGAACATATATCCTTTGAAGTTTTATATGGGGCGACCCCTTCAACCCATAGTTAGGAAGACCTACATCAGTTAGGTAGCATATCTCTGCAGGAACAACTTACACATTTAAAAGAAAACTTTTCTCAAAAACACAAAAATATTGCTGAGAGGTATTCCATACCCACATACTGGGGAACTGGCCTAGATCTCCAACCTCCCAAATGAGGATGGCAAAAGCTTAAATAAGTAAGTGGTATGATGTTAGGGCTCCAAGAGAATCAAAACCCTCTACAGAATTTGGGGACTCTGGTGGCTAAGGCAGAGAATGCCTTTGGGCAGCCTGTATTTATTATTATGTTTTAAAATAACACATGAAACTGAACAGACACTAGGAATGTCTTAAGGATTTTGAAAATAACAAATTACCTTAAAGGGAAGTATCTTAGGAGAAGATCCTATGTTGCATTTCACTACAGTGATGAAATGCGTGTGGCTACAGTCTTTATTTAGTTAATTGGAGTTGAAGCCAGGTATCCTCAGCTGTGCTCTTATCTTGACCTGGCCTTGCAGGAGCCTTGCACCTGTTGTTCAGTTTCCTGCTTTAATGGCTCCCAACACCCACAGACATAGCTGCCCACACATATAACCCTGAGAATATGGTCTGGATTAAAGTTTGGAAAAAGGAGACACTCTTAACCTCTCTGTTTGGACCACTCCTTTTAGTAACCCCCTTCCTAACCTTTTCCCATGCACCAATTGAAGCTGAACTAGTTGTCTATGTGCAAAAATAAAAGCATTGAGCCAGCCACACACCCCACAAGCCTTGCCAGCCACCATCCAAGACCAGCACCTAGTGTGGGTCAGCAGAAGCAACCAGCCAAGCCCCTTCAGTGTCTGGAGAAGCCCACTCCACACTCCACTGCCTCCCCAGGAACCCAGGTCAGAAGGAATGCAGGTGCCGGTTCCATGCCCATACAGCACAGATGGGCAGCCAAAGTGGGAAATGCCTGGGATTCCACAACCATCTCATCCAGAGGAACCCAGGAAAATGTCAGGATGAAAGAGCAAAAGGCAGTCTCAGATCTACAGTACAAACAGAACAACTCTGGGAGACAGACATGGAATAAATTGGAAGATACACACATGAAATTTCTGAAGTAAAGAAACAACTTTCTGAGGCTGTAAAAATTTTGGATTAGAAATAATATCCCAGATAAAAGAAAACATGACAAACATAATACAAGAATTGCTGAACATACCTAAACAAGACATAGATTTTAAAAAAGAAACAGAGCATAGGAAAATTATGGAAAACTTTAGTGAAAAACAGAGGAAAGAATTATAATCCATGAAATACACTTTAAGAGATATATCCAGAAAATTAAAAGCTCCATTGAAAACTGGCAAAACTGTTTGAAAGAGACTGGAGAAAGACATTTACACCTTGAAGACAGGATTGCAGCTAGTGATTGCAAAAGGAAAGATATCTTGAAAATAGGAAGGAACCAGGAAAGAACAATTCAATAGCTAAAAAATGACACAAAGAAAAATCATGTAAGAATAATAGATGTCAATGAAAAAGTAAGGATCAACACAAATGAAATAAAAAGATTATCTACAGAAGCAATATCAGAAAGCTTTCCAAACATGGAAAAAGGACCTGACATACAGATAAGTAAGGTATACAGAAATCCAACTAGCCATAGCCAAAATAAATCTACATGCAGACATATATGAATCAAGATCCCAGAAATTCAACACAAGAACAGAATATTAAAAGCTGTTAAAGCAAAGAAACAGATCACCTATAAAGGAAAGCCGATCAGGGTCATGGAAGACTTCTCAATACAAACCATCAAGCCTAGAAGATCTTGAAGTGAAATATTTCAAGTCCTTAAAGTAAACAACTTCAACCCAGATTGATGTACCCTGAAAAACTATCTTTCAAAATTAGTGGAGAAATAAGATACCTCCATGATAAAGAACAACTTAAGGGATTCATGACCATCAAACCAACCCCACAAAGAGTGCTGAAAGATATTCTAAAGTGAGACTAAGATGACCACAGTACCAAGGAATGCAGCAGTAGGATATCACCAATCAGAGCAGGCAATGGAATGGAGGGGAAAAGTAGTAGCCAATGGCAAGAGGATAGCATGGCAGAGATGAGCCAGTGCATGTCAGCTATAGCCATTAATGTAGATGGCCTCAGTTCACCAATAAAAAGAAACACAGGCAGAGTGGATCAGGAAATAAACCCATTAATGTGCTGTATACCAGAAACACATTTGACTCCGCAGGATCGCCAAATAGAGCAGGCAACTAAATGAAGTGGAAAAGTGGAGGGCCAACAGCAAGAGGATAGCATGGCAGAGACAAACCAATGTATACTGGTAGTAACCATTAATGCAGATGGCCACCATTCATCAATAAAAAGAAACGCAGGCAGAGTAGATCAGGAGACAAACCCATTAATATGTTGTATACAAGGAACACATTTGACTCCAAAGGAAATTCATGAACTGAAGGAAGGAGAGAAGACAATGCTCCATGAGATGGAGACCCCCCAAAAAGCAGTGGTAACTTACCCATCAACTACAGAATAGGTAAAAAACAAGACACGTATTTTTATACAATCAAAAGCTACTCAGCTATAAAGAAGGATAATCTTGAGGTTCTTGCAGGTAAATGAAGGCAACTTGCAATCATGTTCATAAGTGAAATGGTTCACACTCACATGAGTGAACATTGTGTTATCTCCCTAATATAAAAAAACTGAAGGAGCTCATGGGATCTAAAATGTACAGTAGATACTGTGAAAATGAAAGGGAAGGAACCATCTAAAAAGGGAAGGTGGTAGCTACTGTTAATTGCCTGCTATCTTTTTAAGTCCTGTATCATTTTTATTGTTTTATTTTGACTGGTTTTATTCTGTTCTGTTTGTTTGATTTATTATGTCTGATGGAATGAGCAGGTATTTTGAAGATAACAAGAGGCATTGTAGTAGCTATTGTTGATTTCCTATTATCTTGTTTTGAAGACCTGTATCACTTCATTATTTTCTTTTCATTGGCTTTATTCTGTTTCATTTTGTTTGGTTTTATTCTCTTATAAACAAAAACAGCATGCCCCAAAAAAACTTTCTTGAAGACAGCTCTGAGGGGACAACACACTCAAAGCCCTGCTGTTGTTATTCTAGGAGTTTATAAGTCTACACGGGGCTGAAGCTGGACTGACACCATATTCCAGAGCATCTGCCCCAAATAACTCATATTCTGCTCACCAGTTTTGTTTTTAGTCCCCTTTTCTTGTTAATTTCAGGTTTGCCTTAGGGTTCTAGGCTGTGTTCTCCGAGGACTGGAAAGTCTCCTCTAAGGTCAATTTTATTTTCTTCTATGTTGTTGTAATTGTTCGTCTGAAAACCCTTACATTGCCGTTTTTAGGGTCAGAATGACTGCCACTGGTCCTGTTCAGACTGCTTACCAGGCAGACTCAGGCTACTGGAAGTTTCAAACCCAACTTTATGATATTGATACCATAGTGATTCTCACCCAAACCAGATGGGACCGCTCTCAGCTTAAAGTATATCTTTATTTTGATGTATGCATGCTGTATTCAAGGCAGCAACCCAAATTGGGATACCTATGCCTATTTCACAGGATGCAGAGGTTTAAAATGGGAATGAGAATATCAAGCTAACAACAAATACGTCTGTCCTCAGTGGCACCAAATACAGGGCTACCGTAAGAGCAAAAGTAATTTTGGATTCTGCCCCTGGTGGGATGGTACCATTTGGGGAGTTCTCTAAATAGCCTTCGAACTCAGCTCCCATCTTATTCATATTCATATTACTCACAGGGAATCTGTAGTCGTACAAAGTATATCATTAAGGACCCCACCAATCAGGAATTGGCACCTGGTTGCCTGAACAGCGTCTGGGTAGATGGGAAATCAGACCCATATCCTAAAAATCTGAGTCCCTCTACCCAGCATCAAAATCCCTACTCTGAAGCCACCATTGTTCCCACTGCCTCATGCATAGATAATACTGGAGCCCCAACACCTGACCTCTTGCACCTGGTCAATGGTACACACATCAAGTCCTCCAAGCTGTAGATCCAAACTTGGGAAATTATGGCTGGTTCTTTGTACCCTTCACAGACCTCTCTTACCATGCCTTAGGCATGACTCTAATGGCATCAACACTACATGTACCTCTACACTGGACCTCTTACTCCGGTCCCACCCAACAGAAGTATGGGGGAATGCCATACACCTCCTGGGGTCCTCTATAAAGCCAAATATCTCAGCTGAATATATAGATGTTCTGATTGCTACCTCAGGCTCCCTGATGGCCCCTCATGAAAACCTTCTTCATTGGCTCTTACAGGGCCCATCAGGTATTTTGAAGCACAAAAATGAATCTCTGTGTGCTTACCTACCTCATTCCTGATCTCTCTGTCTAGTCATGTCAACAGGGTCCCACATATGTTCACCAGCCCTGCCAAAGGTGTGACCTGGTGATATTGCCAATCTTGGCGATATGGCCATATAGCAATAGCAGGGCATCTAACTCTCAAGGTCACTGCCTTGGGCATGGACCAACAACAGTATTTACAACTGGGCACCCAAATAGAGGATGATTTTACAGCAGCTCAGAGAGCCCTTGACATGCTACAGGACCAAATTGATTCCTTACTCACAGTAGCTCTTCAAAACTGCAGGGCAAATGTGGCAGACAAGGTTGGATGGTAGGAACAGCTATTTTGGAGAAAACAAGACATCATAATAGCTAGTGCTGATTTAATATCATCTTGTTTTGAAGTTCTATCAAGCTTTTGTTCTTCTGTCTCCATCAGTCTTAACATGTTGTATCTTATTGGTTTTATTATATGTGATAATATAAACAAAAACTTTTATAGACAAGGAGATTATACAGAAACCATTGTTCATTTTCTCTTAGTTGATTCTAAATACCCTGTAATACTGTCATTCTCTTGAATGGTTTTACATTGTCTTGATATGTTTGATGCTACAGTATACGAAGTTATACTCAAAAGATTTCAAGGAAAGAGACACTATGGTAACTACTTTTATGTGGGATATCTTGTGGTGAAACACTGTTTTGCTTAAATGGTTATGTTTTGACCTGTGCTGTTTTGTTGTTATGTCCTCTTTTATCTCAATCTCCTTTTTTTATTACTTATTTTTTTATTTTTATCTTTTTAATTAAGGGAAAAATAAATAAAAATAGCAGGATATATTATAGTAACCCACTTTGATTTCCTATTAACTTGATTTGAAACCCTGTATTGCTCTCACCATCTTGTTTTGACTGATGTTCCTCTATTCTGTTTTTCTTGATAGTACCAAGTTCGAGAGTATAGGCAACAACTGTGAAGACAATAAGATTCATTATGACGCCCATTCTGGTTTGATTATTATCTTCTTTTGAAGTCCTGTAATGTCTCCAATGTTTTGGTTTTATTGGTTTTGCTCTTTGCCGTTTTGTTCAATTTTATTATAACTGACGATATAGGCAATTCTTTTTAAGGTAGCAAGAGGCATATGGTAACCATTGTTGATCACCATGTATTCTGTTTTTACATTATGTACTATGTCCATCCTTTTGATTTGACTGACTCTGTTTTATTATGTCACATTTGGTTTTTATTCTCCCCAAAAAAAGTAATAAGAACTGTGGGAGTAATAAAACCCAAAATGCGTAATTGTCATTGTACAAACGAGAGGAAAAGAAAGTGCTCTAAAGGATATAACTGCATGTATCTTTAAGTGTATAAGATAGATAACCATATTACTGAATGTTTTTTGGATCATTGAACAGAACTGTTCGCAGTCTCACTGTTTGAATGTCCACTTTATATGCTTTGATCCTGTGACTTGAACAACTATTTCTCAGATGACAATATGTAATCTATTAACTAGTGATTTCCTACTGTTTATTTTTTCTGAAATTCTATATAATTTGTACCCTTTTTCTGTTTCTTTTTTTTCTTTTTCTCCTTAAATAAAATTTAAAAAAACTGCAGGGCATTAGACTTCCAAGTCACAGTCCACCAAGGGATTATTTCTTGTTCTCAGAGAAAGAATGTTGCTACTATGCTAATAGGCCTGGCGTTTTTAGGGAAACAGCCCACCAGTTAGAAGGAATAATTCAGTGGTCCTGGGACAAGCAGATGGGTTGCTACTGGTGGAACCCTTGGAAACTGGGAGTCATCGTTGGGGACTCTGACAGGCCTCCTCCTCAGACTCTAAATAGAGCCTTGCTTATCAGATTGGTTCACCTCCTGCTTTATTAAAAAGCAGATGAACTCTATTAGCTTTCAAATGATCCACACCCTCATATACAGCCTTAAATACTAACACCTCTGAAAATGATTTTCTGATTAACTATAAGAGGAGTAAATGAAAGAAAATTTAAATTTTTAAATAAAAGTTTACCAAGAAAGCCCACCAAATGATGCCCACCAAAACCCAGAAGACATATCCCAGCAAGCCTGATAGCACAACATTCCTTCCTTTGTGTGACCCTTGTTTACTGCCTTTGTGTAACTGATGATCTTACAATGGAACTTGAAATGTTCAACTCCATTGACAATTTGTGATGGCACTCAATCTTCAATCATAATGTACTAAATCTGTCTCAGTACCTCCCCTTTTCCTGTCCCATAAAAGCCCTGCAACTCCACAGGAGAGATCTCTTTGGAGAGATTCCAGTCAAGCCCTCCAGTGTAATAAACTGCCTCCTAAACCTTTTCAGTGCCATTTTTCCCTTGTTTCGTCTGCTTTGCATAGCACAGCCAAGTTCATCTCTTTGCACAATCACTCACAGAGCACGCTCATGGGGGTTCACTCCTGCCCAGCACTCGCAGAGCACAGCAGAGCTCACACCTTACTCTCCCAGCAGTTCCAGTCCTTCTTTAGAGGGAAACTTCTAGGTCCATCCCGCCTGCCCATACACACCATCATTTCCTCACTGAGATCTGCTGTCCTTTCTCCCCAGAGGAGCTGAGAACAGTTCTAGTACAGAGAAATCCCATTGAATATTTCTTTTTATTTGTGACTTTCTGCCATTCTTTTCAAAGGCCTGATTCTAGATCAGTCCCCATCACTGTCCTAACCAATCCGCCAAATAAATGAAATAGCCTCTATCTGTACATTTTTTTGCTGCTTTTTTTTTCTTTTTTGCCTTTGTTGAGGCAGGGTTTTACTATATGGTTCAGACTGGCCTTGAACTCATTTTGTAGCCCAGGCTGGCCTCAAACTTATGGCAATCCTCCTGCCTCAGCCTCCTGAGTGCTGAGATTGTAGGTGTGTAACACTACACCTGGCTACACTGGTGCTTAGTGTAACTTCTGTCAATTACCTAAATACGTTCCAAAGCACATTTTGTGTTTACATAATGTATATTGCTTTTCTATTTCAAAACTATGGATAAACCAATATGCAAATATAAGTTCAAAACAACAGGAATTAGGTACATAATCCTAAACTTTTTTATTTAGACTGTATATCTTCATGAGCTTTTCAAAAGTATCTGAATTGATTTGCAATATGAAAACATATAAGGCTTTAGAAAGTCATATTTCAGATTAAATATTTAACCTATATTGAAGTCTAGTGTTACTTTTTCCTTTCTCTTTAAATTGGAAACCAGTTATTTTAAGAAGTACATTTTTTGCATGTTAAAATACTGTCTATATATTTCTCTCTCTCTCTCTCTCTCTCTCTCTCTCTCTCTCTCTCTCTCTCTTGGTGTTGGGGATCGAACTCATGACGGTGCACTTGCATGGCAGGTACTTATGCCACTGAGCTAAAACCTCAGCTTTATATTTCTAATTAGAGTACTGAAGAGTTTGAACTTATGAGTCTATCCATGCTATGTTTAATTTTTTTCCTGTACCTGCTTCCTAATTGTGTTAGATCCACCTTACTTTCCCATTGTGTGACAGATTGATGAGATTCAGTGATTTTCCACTCAGTGTTGATTCCTCCAAAGTCTCATTTTGAACAATAAAGAGCAGGACTCTCCCCACTTGTGGTGGGGCTGTGGTGAAAGTGTTCCTGGGACAGGGATACTGAGGGGTGGGAGAAAGGGACAGCTTTCCACAAGTCTCTCTGTTCTCTTTTAGGAACCTGCTCTTTCACCGTGTTGGGACAGTGAGGAGACAGTGCACTGGAAGCAAGCCTCTCACCTGGCCAAGCAGAGAGCAGGCTTCTCACTGGTGGAAAGACACACTTCTCTGCCAAGATCTTTCATGTGACCGGTCTCCAAATGACAGGATCCTTTTAAGGGGAGGCTTGCTGACCCCTGTTCCCTAGGGTTTCTTGGTTACACAAGGTAGCTCTGCACCTGGATAGGTTCATCAACCCCTCTAAGCCCCACAGAAAAGTACCTCGCCATGGCCTCTGGATGGTGGGCTTACTACACTCAGTAAGTGCCCTCTGGAATAGGGGCTTAGATAAAAGCTGAAATTCAGCTATTTGTGCAGTGTTCAGCTATCTTACAGCAAGTTTATGCTTTCTTGTCTTGCCAGATGGGGAAGTACAAGTTGTTGCATTGCCCTTCCTTCCAAGGCCTCCCTGACCCTTCTTTTTTTTTTTTTTTTTTTTTTTTTTGTCTTTGCTCAGAAAACATTAAAGAAAACTAAATTTCTTCACTAAACACCACTACTATACCCATACTCAGGCAGCTGAGTCCTTTCCTAGATCCTGTGCTTCAGAAAACCCTGCTCCGACTATCTTCTGAGCCTACTCCTGCTCATATATAGGGTGTTTTCTCTGCAGTATGTCACCCTGGAGACCACACAGCACACCCCATTTGCAGACAGTTGCTGCAGGTCCCTGGGCCTGGGCAATCCTCTTGCCTGTGCCTGTTCACCTAAGAGAAACCAACCTCACCCAAATGCCTAACCCAGATCTGAAGGAAGGTGAGTGTGAGCTGGAGGCCTGGTGGGGAAGGGTAGGAAGTGAGAAGGAGAGGAGGGGTCAGTTTCAGATGGGGCATCCACTTGTTTTGGGTCCTCAAATATTTAAACATTAATGACCAGCCTGCTGGAACAGACTCTCAGTTATAGAATTTTGAAATGATGCATCCTTTCACCCACCTTGCAGGCCTCCCTGATCTCCTAGAGTACCATTCTCATGCCTCATAGGAGAAAAATCACTGCTTCCTTCTTCCCATGGGGAAGGAGTGGCTTCCACAATGAATGACACTCTCGGTAGTAGGTTGAAAGACCTATCTGTTCTCATTCCTTTCATTATGTTGGAATGGAAGCAGGTGCTGTGCATAAAGGTGATAGATCCTTAAAAAGTGGTCTTTAACAAATTCACAAATAACTAGGTAGCTGACTCAAATTCATGGTGGTTTAATGTCAGCCTGAAAGTGGAATATGAGGGTTCAGCATTTATGTACCTTTGGGACAACAGTAAAAATATCATCAATGTTTCGGCATATATATGTATGTGTGTGTGTGTGTGTGTGTGTGTGTGTGTGTGTGTGTGTATCATCTAGTTGAAAAGCATGAAAGCAGAGATGAAAAAATGTAGTTATATTTGTTGTAAGTATTCAATTCAGAGAAAAAGCAAAGGGCAGATCAAAGAAATATTTTAAATAAGACACCATAGTACTAGGTGAATCGTGAGCTATAGGACATGAAGTAAAGGAGATTGTCAAAGATGTCTAAGGCAAAGATCAAAACTTGACATCTATGTCCTATGCCTTGCCTCTGATCTAATGATGCACTTAGTGCTATAAAATATTTTAAAATAAATTTTATGAACATATTTACAAAATCACACAATCCTACAAAAAATCACTATTTAAAAAAATATATATTTCGACTTCTCTTAAAAATCAAAAGTCTGACTGCCCTGAGCTGACATTCTCAGGCTCCATCTGTCAGCTGGAGCTGAATAGTCACTGTCCTTTGGGAGGACAAAGATGCTTCCAGTTTGCCTCAGTTCCCTCCCAGTTTATGTCACTCTTGCTCCTGTGAAAGCATGCATTTGCGATCCATGTTCTAATGTTCCTGTCTCATGGAAGGCAAATCTGAAGTCACCACTGACAGAAACAGAGAAGATGATATAATCTTGTTTGGAGAAGCGAGCATTGTTTGTGTTCTGGCAGAGGTGACAAGAAGACTTCACTGAAGAAATGCCTATAAGCAGAAGGACAACACTAAACTCCAGGAGAGTGTCTGTAAAAAAAAAAAAAAAGCAGCACAGGCTAAAGATTATAGGGATTATTGGCTCTGCTGGCAACAAAGGTTTTGCTTATTTATCCAATCACCAGCTCACTCATTGATTTGACTTTTTCCTTTATTGTTGCAACAAATACATGCTGGGTCTGTAATATATGCTGACAGAGACTAGCCTAGACTTGGGCAACTCTAGAGGTAGGAGGATAGAAGGGTTGTGTGCCCCAAAAGAACCTAGAATCACATTAGTCAGATTTTTTAAAAGGTAAATCTACATAATTAGCAATTGTTATGATGGAGACACCAATGGTGCTCTGTGCTAAAGAAGTCGAGGTGTAAAGAGGGTAGTCCAGGAATAGGAAGGCCAGGGAAGATTTCCTGAGAAAATATTGAAAATATTGCTGGAACCAGAATCTAAAAAATGAGTAGGATATATCTTAATGAAAAGTCAAAAGAAACAAGCTCCACAGAGAGCATTTGTGCAAAGGTGACGCCACAGCACTGCACGAGAACCAGCAGACCTGAGAAGGTAAAAGAATACAGTGGACGCTGAAGCTGACGGCGTCCACAGGACTCAGCTAATCAGGGGCCTAAACACTTTGCTAAGGTGTTTGTCTTTATGCTAATGTAATGGGCATTCACTAATAGCGGCCAACAGAACAGAAACAGGTTGTTGAGATTATTGTACTTACATTTCAAACTCATTCCCAGGCTGGACTGCGGAGAAAATTTAATGGATGGGGATAGATGAGAGAAAATAACAGCTGAAATCCAGATAGCTTGTCCCAAAGTGGTGAGGCTTTAAGGAAGTGTTTTAATCAAAGTTCCAATAAATAGGCATCCTGGTAGAGTTCGATGAGCAAACGAGCAAGTGGACACATCATAATAAGTCTTGGTGAGGAGATATAAGATGATAGAAGAACATGAAAGTTCAATCTGTACATAGGAATTCATACCGGAGGGTAGTAATTTAAAGCTCAGGATATCAGGAATCAGTTTTGTCCAAAGATAGGATTGAAGGTAGAACTGAGAAGTGCATCCGAGCTGGTGGAAAATCCAAAGCAGGAGGTGAGCAAGGACGATGCCTACAGGAGCCAGAGCATGGGGGAAATTAAATGCCACGATACTGGGCACTTACTTGAGGTAAGAATCTTATGATTCTGCATAGGCACAAGAGCATACCCAAGATGTGGCTAGCCCAGGAGGCACGTAGCAACAATCTGTCACACCAGAGAGGTTTTGACAGCGTCCACGACATTGTCAAAGTTTCCATAACTGAAAACAAGCTGTAAACAGGAAGGGCTTTGCAGCAGGGCCCTATTTACAATTCATTATTACACGTTTCAGATGCCTCAGACCATCCATGTATAACAGCAAGGAGATTATAAGGCTAAATGAAGGATTTCTCCTGAGGAGAATGAAAATAATGAAGTCTATTGAATATAAACCAAAGCCAATTAACTCTGCAATACTGCTGCAAAGATTATAAATCCTACCAATGCAGTTTGAGGTAGGAAAAGAATACTTCATTAACTTATTTATTAGCTCTAAAACAAGGCAATCACAGGATAAACAAGCTATATTAACATTTTATGTCATGTCAAACAATAAATCTTTTATTTACTTTTGTGTTCTGTTAATGCATGCAGCAAGTCACAAACCATCAGTTCTCTAGGGACCACTATAACCTTCATAATAATTCCTTTTTTTCCAAATAGAAGAGAAATAGGAGTTGCTACATTTTTATAAGGGAAAAATTCTTCCTCTTCTGCCAAGCTTGAAAGACCGTAGGATTTTGTACTTTCCACTATTGGATGCTTAGGAAAAGCACACGACCTTGAACTAGATCACAGTGTATTTCCTTGAATGGTTGATTCAACATGGAAAGTGACCAGGGAAAGCTGGAGAAGGAGTGAGTATCAGGACTTTCATGAGGACTATCAAAAATACACTGGTCAGCTGGATCACCCATTGAAAGACAAAGGTTAAGCTGTAGCTTTCATGTAACCCAAGTTTAGAATTCAGCTGCTCACATAGTCAAGATGGGACAAGCAGAGCTGAGCGATAGAAACGTAGTATGGGCTACTCATGTTCCTGGACCTTTAAGTTGAAAGAATCATTTTTCTTTTTCACTGGATTCAATTTGGATTTTTTTTCTGTCACATATAAGAAACTATCATAATTGACACAGTAGTTACCACAGGGATGCCCACTGGATGTTTCGCCCATTTATCTGTTGTATGCAGGTGCAGTTCCTCCCTAAGTTAAGGAAAGGACTCCTGTCATATGGGATAAACACATTCAAGCCAGTGTGGGTTAATGACAAATGAAACATGGCATCAATATTGTGAGCATCTTGGGTGCAGGAAAGTACTGCCTCAGGAGCTAGTGGGTGTGACACACTGGCTCCCCGCCTCACCACCAGGGCTGTGGAGGATAGCAGGTTGAACATCAGCGATCTTCATTATAACCCACAGGATTTTCTTGTTTTTATTTTATTTAAACTATAAATAAATCAACAATTATTGCATGTTTGTATCTACTAGTACAATATTACACTTTAAATCCATCTAAAATGTCTAAATCTGAGGGGAAGAAATGATGCATGATAAGGACCTGGGTTTCGCTACCTCAGATTGCAACAACCTTTTAACTATCAAACGCGGAGAAAGGAATTTGTGTAATTCTGTATTGCACAATCATCACAGCATAAGAGTTTCAAACAAGAAAAGGTGCACAGAAGTCTTCTGTATCCTTCTGTAGCCTTCCCACAGTGACAGGACCCCATGCAGGTGCGCACAATGGCCAGACCAGGACAATGACACATGTGCAATGCACAGAGCTCGTTCAGATTAACCAGTACTGCACTTTCTCGTGTGTGTGTGTGTGTGTGTGTGTGTGTGTGTGTGTGCGCGCACGCATGCGCACACACACACAATCTTATCTTTTGTGTAGCTACAAGGGCAGAACTATTCTGCTACCACAAGATTCCCAGTGCTGGCCCCATCCTTAACCCCTGGCAACCATCAATCTGTTGTTCCCCAATTCCACAACTCCTTCATTCAAATGGGATTGTGCAGCACATAAATGTGAAGCTGGCATTTTTATGCTGCAGACTCCTGAAGACCTGACCACATTGTTATGTGCCATTCATTCTCTTTTCTAGCACTGAGCTTCAGGGTAGACCCTCATCTATTTACTTGAAGGGCATCTAGGTTGCTTTCAGTTTTAGGCTGCTATAAATAAAGCTTGTATGTATACTTGCAGACATGTTTTTATCTGAAAATAAATTTTCATTTCTTTGACGTGAATGCCCAAGAGTGCAAATGAGGAATGATTTTTAGAAGACTTAACCTTCAATCTCCTCACCCATCCCAAAGACCTCCCTTCTCTACTCCCTGTCCTTGGGCTTCAAACGGCAATGCCGTAGCTGGCCTCTGATTTCTGCCACAGGAAATATCTAAACCTTGGCTGAGCTGAGCATGCCAGTGTTATTTTTCTGATTCTGAACTCAGTATTCAGAACATTTTCTGAACCTGTTGCCTAGAAACAAGCAGCTGAGAGTGCAATGATCAGCTCTCTTTTTCAGTCAAAAGAGCTGCAGGTGCCAGCTAGGCCCACAACACAGATTCCAAGCTGTGGTGCCTACATCATGAGCTAGGAAACAGTTGGTGCATCAAATTGCAAGCAAGTAAGGTCTCATCCGAACCACTATCTCATACTTGAATTCTTCACAAAAAAGATGGTAGAAACACACTTAGAAGATGTGTTACTATTCTGACCTGCCATGTTCCATCTTCCCAAAATCAGAGTTGTGAAGGAAGGAGGCAAGTCACTGAGATGTGTGTCAACCATTCAGTTTCACTGAAGTTCACTTGAAGGTAGTAACAATGTTCATTCTTCCACTGGGAAACAAAAAAGACCTCTATATCCCACAAAAACATGTTTAGTAAACCAAAGGAAGAATAAAAATGTGTTTCTCACAAGTACCAAGTTAACAGGTGCAGATTTATCTCTCTTAATCCTTGTTTTTACACTCGTGTCTGAATGTAAACATCTAATTTGGCGGGATAGGGAGTGGTGCTGGGCTACTGGCTGAGAGGCTACACAGTCAGCCTTCCAGATCCAGAACCATCTGCCCTGTAGAGTTATGCAATGTACTAGATTACAAAGGGGAAAATTGGAGTTCAGTTTTTATTTCAGGAGTAATACATGTGATCCACAGAGGTGAACTAGACTGATAATATCTGACTCCAAAAATAAGATGAAGAAAGAAGAAAGAATGAAAACAAAAGAAAGAGGAAAAAAGAAGAGGGAGAAAGAGAAAAAACAAAGAAAGAAAGGAAGAAGGAAGAAAAGAAAGAAAGAAAGAAAGAAGAAGGAGGGGAAGGGGAGGGGAAAGAGGGGAGGGAAGGAGAAGGAAAAGAAACCTGTCTCTGTGTGTTAGACAGAATTCAGTGTGCCGTGTTCACACTCATGGTCACAAAGACAAGGTACTTTGGAAACACAGGGAAAAAGCAGAAATTCAAGCTGGGCCATTGATATGTCTTCTTCCAGTGGCATGCAATCTGATCCCTGAGAGAAAAGAGGGAAACTGACAGGCGAAGGGAGGAAATTCCTTTCCAGTAAAGAGTGTAGGATGCGCTTCTCAGGGCAGTGACTTTTCTGGCAATTGAACGGAGCACTGAGGAGCAGCTGTGCTGAGTTCCAGGTGCTTTATGAGTTAAAGAGTCTCAGGAAGCAGAGTACGGATGGTCTGCTGGGGGCAGGGGTGCTTCTTTAACCTCAGCACAACAGATTGAGAAACTTTTCTTCATTGGTTTTAGTCACTATTTCCTTAAGTATGTCTTTGTTATATGCACAAATGAAACATTTGCTGCAAAACTCCAAACAAGATAAAACATTGTAACAGCATCAGTTAAGGCTTAAAAGCAGAGTTAAAAGATGGGGAAAAAAAGAAGATACACCGGGGTAACACTTTCAAGGAAAATCCCCTTAGGACTCTGCATTTGTCCTGAATTTTCCATGCCCTTCTCAGCCTCATAAACACATACTTTGCTGACCACCACATATGATCGATATGTTTCTCCTGACCTTCCCCTTCCTGCTCTCACAGCACAATCCTCCCGACACTCAGAACCAATTGCTTCTTTCAGCACATTCACAAAGCACGGGATGCATTGCTGTTTTTGTCTTGGTTGTCTATTTCTACTGGTAGACTGAGCTCCTTGAATAAAGGCCATGTGTCTATCAGTTCTGGGTTTGCACTCAAGCATTCACTCATTCATTCGTTGACTGAATAAGCATATATCAAAGGCCATTTACATACTCAGCAACACAGGCTTAGAGAATTTATCTCTGGACATTCCCCGTCTTCCTGGATAGCTGGAAGCAAGTTTCCTGGATTCCAGAGAAGCCATCCAGAGGAATTTCCTGTTGTCCAGCACTGCTAAGAGGGAAATTTTGAGGACTGTTGAGTCCATTGTTTAGAATTCTACTCAAAGACCTTTGAGAAGTCAACTCGGGTTTCCATATGAGGTGGCAACTGTCACTCCTTCCCCCCACTCCTGCTTTTCCTTTATTACTCATCCACTGCAAAAGCAGCACCTCCAAGGTGCATATCTAGTTGGCTAGATCTGGGCCCATATTTGGCATAGGAGACACAAGCACCCCTTTCCTCAGCTGCATGTCTTCTGGCAAAGATCAACAGGTTTTATAAACTCTAGGCCAACACCATCACAGTTCTCTGGATTCTTTTCAGCAATCATTTGGCTAATGAGAAAGACCACGTGCAGAGGCCTGGAACAAAAATATTCATGATTTTTTTTTTCTTTTTTTGTGGTACTGGGGATTGAACTCACCACCTCGAGCTTGCCAGGCAGGCACTTATGCCACTGAAACAAATCCCCATCCCAAATATTCATGAATTTATGGATTCCCATTGTCATCCTCAGGTCAGTGCAGGCCCTAATCTACCTTTGTTTTTAACCATGTGGAAATTTAATATCAGAGACTTCATGGCCGTTCTTTGTTACTGTCACTTGCAGGAGGTCCATGGGCTCCTCTCACCTAGTTTATCTTTCTTACTTTTTAATTCACTTCTCAAAGTGTTTGAGAACATATCCCTTCTCAAGAGGCCCCTGGATCAGTGTGTAATTCACTAAACTCCTCCACAAACCTGTGTTTTCAGTTAGGAGGGCAGCCTTTTCTTAGTTCTAAAGTAGCAAGTGTCAGTTCTTCTCATCATTACATACCAGATGAGGACTTTCAAAATATTCCTGGCCTTAAAAAATATTTTTTTCTGAGTTAATACTGCCTTCCAGATCTCCTGATGTAGACGCAGATAAAGTACTTTTCTGCTTATGGCCCAACTCCTTATGCATCCATAATTGGCATGTTGCCTTAAACCTTTTTCTGTACCTAATGCTAAGAATCAGCTGGGGCCTTTTAAAACAGATTCCCAGGCCCTTTCCCTTCAAAATCTGGTATACCAAGTTTCAGTGAGATCAATGAATTTAGTTTATTTTTCAGCTTTCAAGTGATTCTCATCACTCTGTCAGTTTGGGAAGCATGAATTTCAAATTTACAAATGAAGATAAGAACTAAAAATATTTATCAGAACTGTGTGAGAGCTTTAAGATTTTAGAACTGATAAATTTTAGATGTTTCCCACTTCAATGTATTTAGAAAAAACCTCAGTGGTAGACCCAGCTTTTGCCACATCCAGCTTGTATGAGACTGATGGGATGTAAACATCTCACGGACATTTTCTGGAAAATCTGTCTCAACTTCAAGCCTCTCAGAGTTCATGGTCCAGCAGGAAAGGCTGACAGTGAGCAAAATATTACGAAGCTGTAGGATAGAAGTATATAGTGAATTGTAGAGTACCTACAGAGAAATTTATTCAGAATAGGAAGACCCAGATAGACTCTTGAAGAATGTGATATCTCTGCTGCTATATTCAATCATCTGATTCTGTCATTTTCTGCAAAATGGGCACCATTGCTTTTATTAGCAAGGGTTCTGATGTAGATAAATAAAATAACCTAGCTTATCATTAACACTTAATGTGTGTTGCATGTCCTCTCTCTTTGTTGTTAAGGAATCAAAAATATTAATAAAAGTAATGTAGAGGGTGTACCATAGCATTACAAGAATAATGAAGTATAAAACAATTGTAACTAATGTACCTTAACCCATTATTCTAAATATAAGATGAAATATCCCCAGGTAATGGTTCCTCCATTTAGTCTTCATTTAATCTACATTATTTCCAAGCAGGAATTGCCTGCTCTGTGTTCTGTGAATTCCTTACCCTGTATCCAATGCGCAGTTGGATAGCTTTAACTACATTTTATTTAAATTAAATTGACACACACACACAGATCTTCATTTTGCAAGTCATATATAATCATTAATCCAATCAAGAACCCAGTGAGGAGGTTATATTCCTCCCATTTAATTATCCTAGGTTATAATCCATGTTGGAGGAAATCCGGAGATGGAAGCCCTCTTATTAGCCTAATAGGTGGAAGCTAATAAAGATTAAATGAAAGCTTTCTAGTCTCTTTTCTTTCAATAGAGATGTCAGGCCATTTTTCTAGCTGAGGTTAGTTTACTAAGAAAAATCAGTTAAAGAAATTAAAAATTTGTATTCTTCACTGATCTGTTTTGATATACGCATAGTGTATTTCAGAAGTAGACCTTAGGCCACTTAAAATAACAATAAGTCATCTTAAATATTTACATCATGAAAAGTAATAATAGATTTTAAAGTTGTAAAAGCTCCCTCTGGTTTAGAAGAAAAAATCGATTTCTAAATACAATTGGGTTTTTAATATATATTTAAACTTTTGAAGTAGCCAAAATAGCTTTTTTTTGGTTTTGATTTGGCTTTTATTTTTGTTTTGTTTTGTTCTACTTTAGATTAGTTGGAGATTTTTTTGTTTTGACTGAGGTTTGTTTTTGGTTTTTTTTTTTTTTTTTTTTTTGGTTTTTTTTGCTGTTTTTAGCTTCTATGTTATGACCATATTGGTAAGATAGCCAATAGGAAGCACAAAAGTATGCTTTGTGTTTCTTTTAAATGAGATTTTGCTCAGTTCACTGCAAAGTAAATACACCTAAAACAAGCTGGGATAAATAATAGATTTGCAACACATTGTGTGTTATTGATCACTAAACATTAAAGCCTATACTATAGCAACACATACCCAAGAGCCTAAAGATTCATAGGTTTTCATATATATATATGTATATATGTATATATATACATATATATATGAATATATACATATCCTAGGATCATGCTAGATTATATAGAATATATTAAATATATAGAATATATATTCTATATATGTGTATGTATGTATATATATTCTAATTAAGGAGTATATATATATATATATATATATATATGCTACTAATACATTATATATGCTACAATTACAGAGTCCTAAAAATTATTAATCAGCTCCTAAAAATTAATTTGGAAGTTGCACTTAAATATCAAGCTTTACAGATTTTATTAAAATTCAGTAGAGCTGCAACACATACCTGCGCCATCACATTGGACAGAAGCCAAGTGTCAGCACCCCTTATAGAAGAGGCGTGTAATTTATCCATACACTATCTTCATTCCTTCATTTAAGTTTTCCTTTCTGCCCTGAAGGCAACCTGAGTGAAACTCCAGCACTATCCTAAGACCTTCACGAAACAGGGAATACAATTTTCCCAAGGAAAAACAAAGCAAATTAGTTCTTTAGCTCTGATAAGGCTGCATAATATGCATCAAGAGCTCAGCATCACACAAGCAAAAAGCATTTGTTGTGCACGTATATCGGGAAGTCATCTGGGTCGCTCTGGGATGGATGGCTGACTCTGCCTCACTTTCCTTCTCCTGTCACCATCTGATAAGCTAGAACGCTGCTCTTCAAGGCAATGCCAAAAATGGGAAAAGGCCAGGAGCGCACACAACCCTCTTTGCATTTGGGCTGAGCACTGGCATGCCATCACTACTGTCCTTTTCAAGTGCACAAAGAAAGTCAAGTGACTGAGGTAAAGTCAAGAGAGGGAAATGTCAGGTTCCTGTTTAGTGAGAGAGACTTCAAAATCCAAATGTGGAAGGGGTGGGTGACCCCATCTGCCTGCAAGGAAGTATGTCATCACCCACTGCATGACACTCACCAAGCTTGATTTCACTTGTTTCCCTTTCACGTTGGCCCCAAAACCACTGGATTTGGAGATTAGCAGGTCTAAGTTTGCCATATGGGGCTCTCCTACAGAACAAAATAGTATCAGTACCCTGAGGAGACCCTGCTTCCTAACCCAAAGTCCTTTGGCTTTTCATTTTCATGATAAAGTACTGTTGTCTTACTTGTGGGAAATAAAATAATTGCTCATAGCTTTGCCAAATAAAATTTCAGATTCTAAAGAGGTCATACAGATGAATAGAGATGAGGTGTGATCAAAATACATGGCAAATTCTTAAAAATAAAACTTGTTACAATCAAAGATATATTACATCAATCTCCCTCCCATTACTCCTCCTTTCTCTCAACCACACTTATCCTGTCATTCTTGTTTTTTATCTCTTTAGTTGCACTGTCATGGTTGCCTTGGTGCCCTGAAGTGATTTGAAACATTTGCCTTTTGTAGTCCTTTTGGCTTGGAGAAGAGCCAGACATTGCATAGTGTCAATACGATGAACAAGATGGACAAGGGCACATGATAATCTTTTTACAAGCCTGAATTTCTGTTGGACAACTCTTATCAGCAGGATCACCATACTTTTTAATCACACCTCAGAAAAACACAAAAGAGGGCTCCCAGAATTGCAAGGTGCCAGTTGAGTTTAGAACTGTCAGGAATCATAAGTAAGAAGTATATTATGGTAAGATCAAAATGCCTTTTCTTTCCCAGAAAGTATCTATATCCTAAGCCTTGAAATTTAGGAATCCTATTTCATATGCAAACGCTGTCTTTTACAGATGTAATTAAATTGAAATTTGATTGTGTCAACTTGAGAAGTTTAGTTAGAAGAAGCTCAGCAGTTCTACACCATACGGTATAGAAGACCCACCCTAGCTGCCCAGATGGTATAAAGGGGAAATGAAGACAGACAATTCTGTTTTTGACCTTTGAAGGAGCTGCAGTGTTCACCTTCAGGCTTGGATATCATCTCTTGACTTCCAGAGCAGATTCTTCGGCTTCCAGCACAGACGCTTCAGCCTTCTGGGGTAAGCTCTTCAATCTTCCATCACAGACCCATTGGCCTCCTGATACGGACCTGCACGGGACCCTGCACTGAGCTTCAGACCTTGGACTGAATCCTCGGTCTCCAGCATGCAGACACCCTTGGCGTGCTTCTTCTCCAACTTTGTGACTGACTAGTATAAGCCGATCTTGTAATTTCTTACACAAATTTTTGTATCTTGTGTTATATTTGTTTCTCTAGTAAAACACTGACTGATACATCCATTAACAAATCTATAATGTCAATGTTTTATGTCAATGAAATTCAAAAGTAAAACTAACTACTATAAAAGAAAATTTCCTCAATTTCATTTTATCACAACCTAGAAGTTTCACTTCTTCTTACAGATAAATAAAAACTTTTTTCAAAAAATGCTTAAAGGCTGATGCCTTACATAGTTTGGCATAAACAAATACAGACGAAAGTGTTCTTTGGCAGAGATTCAGTGGCAGAGATTCAGTATTAGCTCATGAATGATGGGTGCCTGTACTTAGTCTGCAATGTATGTCCTCCTAATAGCTTACATTCAACCATGAGAGGAAAATAGTATGTAGATGATTTATAGATGGCAAAACCTCAGAAGCCAAAGGACACTGGGTCTTTACCAACATTTTATTTATTTATTTTTGTACCAGGGATCAAACTCACAATCTGCTGCTTGCCAGGCAAGTGCTTATACCACTGAGCTAAATTTCTGGTCCTTTAACAGCATTTTAAATTCATATTTTTAAACTGGGAACACGAGTACTTAGAAAATGCTAGAAAAAGGTGTTTCCAAAAACTTTCTTTAAGGTTGGAATGTAAGAGCATTGGTTTGCCATGGATATTTCAACATCTTTTCACCAGTTTTTATATAGCTATCTCAATAATTTTAAGCAAAACAATAAATAAAACGTATTACTTCACAAAACAATGAAATTTTCCTTGATGAGAAGAGAAAATATAGAGATTGACTTTGCTATAGCTTTATGGTAAGAGCTTTAGCAAAGTACAGTTGTTGATTGTATTTATAAATGGCATGATTAGTAGCTTTGTTACATATCTGGAAAAAGAGTGAATAGGCTGCTATATCTCCTTCATGTACAGTCAGAAGAAAGAATTTCTTACTATAGAGTCCTGTAAAAAGAAGGAAAATTTAGAAAAGAAGTTTAAGATTATATTATCTAACAAATGATAAATATATGTTCTAATATTAAATATACTATGTAATATATTTAATATTAGATAATATACTAATAAATAATTTAATATATTATCTAATAAAAATAAAACAAATAAAACCTGAACATAGGAAGTGCTCACAAAGCTATAAGCAAAATATATGGACATAAATGAGAAATACTATGGTACAGTAAAAATATCCCTTCTGTCTCCATGTAGGTTACCTATGTCTTAAGCCCTGAAACCTATGAATAATACCTTATATGCCAAAAATAGACTTTGTGGATTTGATCAGAAATGGTAAGATGTGAAATATTTGGGCAGTCCCTACATGTCATCCCATTTTCTTATGAGAAGATTTCAGGTGGACAAGAGAGTGATTGGGCTATGGAGCACATAGAGATCAAAAGTCACTGCTCTGATGTCCCTCCCGATAGGGAAAGACATGAAGAAAGGTAGTCAAGAATTAAACTACGGAAACTGATAAAGACAGAGATATGATCTTTGAAACTGACCTCCTGCATCTGACTTTCAAAAGTGAAACAGAAAAAATACACGCTATTTTTAGCTAGAATTAGAAGCCACAGTCAGAAGTATACAGTTATCTGTGACAGTTATACACACACAAAAGCAAGTCTCCTAAGTAAGGTTTCTAGGTAGGCACACTTTTGCTAGGGTAGGGGATGTACAGCATGGTATCAAATGACCCCTACTTTACCAACAGCTGTCACCAACCCACAGTTGGGCAATAATTCTTTCAAAGTAAATATTGGACTCTGTAAGTTTCCTTGTTACAGAATTAGAATATCAATGCAAAAATTCAACCACAGATGAGAATGAGTCAAATGTTTGCCATACAGTGCTATAAATAACTGAAGGTATTTTTTTTCATGAGATATGGGGTCAAAGCTGACTTTTCTCCAAACTTATCTTTCAATACACTCATTCCTGAGTTTTTACATTTGGTAATGAGATACATGAACTATCTCTTTTAGACTTTTTTTTTAATTTTACTTTTGCATTGCTAAATATCTAAATCATTTATAAATTGCTCTAATTTGCAAAGTACATAGTACAATAATCATTCTTAAATTTAGTAGTGTGCTCTTCCACATTTCTATTTTTTGCAGTTCAAGAAACGTCTCATTTATGCAAAGGTTATGTGAAACTCTAATTCTCTTTTATTGCCAAGAAACAGAATAAAAGAGAGGGGCCTTTCCTGATTCCATTGGAGACTAGTTACACACCCATTATGACACACTCTAACAATTTGCTTTGACAATACATAACACATTTGTAACTAATAATAGATTATTTCATGCCTTACATGTCTTTCTCCTTAAATTAGAATAGATAGGTGTATATCTTGCTTCCTTTCTATCTCTCATGCCCAACATGACTTGGTTTATTTTTTTTAAAAAACCTGTTGAATGAATTGATTAAAATAAACATTTGATATTGTTTCTATATATTGAGCTCACTGAATCCTATGCCTATTATTTTTATATTAATTATTGCCATATGGGTTACAGTTGTCTAGAGGAACAAAACCAATAGAAAAAATTTTAAACTATGTATATATTTTTACAAATGGGATTTATTAGTTCAGTTTAGAAAATAAGAAGTGGGAGACTCCCCAATGGATGCTTACTTGCTAGAGAGCCAAAGACCTGTATGGCTCAGTCTAAGAATCTGGAAGCCAAAGAACAAGACAGATCCAGGGTGTGGCACTAGTCTGACACTGAAAGGCTGGAAATTTCCTGGAGCGTCTGTAGCATTAGTTTACACTGAAAAGATAACAAGATGGAGTCTGATATCCACCGGCAGTGTAAATTGTGAAAGATTGGTTTAAGCAGAATAAAGCTTTTCAAAACAGTTTGACTTCCTTTTACTTTTCCTTTCATTCTATTCAGGATAGAAGCCACCCAAAAGGGTGTGTCTTCTTCCCACAGTGTGTTGGTCTATATCCTAGCCATCTCTGGAAAGAGCCCACAGATATGCTGGAAGTGAACTTTACTAATCTACTAGGCATTTCTTAATCCCAGTGAGTTGATACATCATAACAGTCACAGTAGCATAAATAAACCTGTATCGCATATACTTACTTGGAAATACGTCACTCATGATGAATTTCATTTTTTCCTTGAATATTACCAAAAGGGTATCATATATATTGTCAGCAAAACATTATGTGATACAGATAAGAGCATCAGTATTCTGTATCAAATTAAAAGTCTAAGTGCCAAATAGTATGTTTGTCTCAAAGAACTCATAATCTTGTTAAATCACAATGAATAAAAATGCACATATACTAAGAGAAGACATTGCTTTAAAGATATATAAGTTAATCTCTTATTTTCATATCAACAGTATAAAAATCTGACAATAATAAATTATACTTTATCAGTAACTATGCCAAAAATGTACATCAAATGAAAATGATACCTAATGATGGTGTAGATGATAAAAGACATAAGTGACATATTTCTGCCCCCTAAAAAACTAAAATTATTCAAGATAGTAGAAAATTTATGATGAAATTAACAATATGAAAAGTGGTACAGACAAACAGTTCTAAGGGTATTATTTATCATCAATAAAAAAGTAGGAAGGACTCAAAGGAAGAGTCAACTTGAATTATGGATGGAAATGAGGTAGGTAGTGGGAAAAACCTAAACTGAAGAAATAACTTTAAACCAAGCTGAAGAAAAATTGAAAAATATAAGTCATTTTGAAGGCAATGAATAGCCCTGCTAGATGCCACCTCTTAGTGAGAATGTGCAGTAAACTATTGAGATAACAACTTTTGTCCTGTTCCACATGCTGAAAAACCTTGTTCCCCTTCCTGACCCAGAAACATATAAATTATTTTAGACTTACAGAGGTGACCTGGAAATAAAGAATCAATCATGCTACCAATCAATGAGGCTGTAACAGTTGCACAGCTGGAGCAGAAAATCCAACTTCATAGACACCTCAAAAAATAAAATTTTACAAAGGAAAGAATGTTTAGAGAGTATTTCATTGGTTTTGCAATGAATCTTTAAGGCAGTTAATCAACCTGGGAACAATTGATGCTAATTTTTCTAAACAATAACATTGTATGTATATGTGCCAAATATATCATTTAAAATAGCATAAGTATAATATAAAATCTATATATTATATATCAAAATTATTTAAAATAGCATAAAATATATTTATATATTTAGCTTTTATAAATATATTTTATATATAGTATATAAATTTTATATATCTATATATATATAGATACATACATAAACACAACTTAAAGTAGCATAAAAAACTCCAGTATTCAAGAGAAGGGAGAGGGTTGGGGTTTAGCTCAGCAGCATAAGTGCCTGCTTGGCAAACGCAAGGTCATGAATTCAATCCCTGGCACCAGGAAAAAAAAAGAGAGAGAGAGAGAAGGGAGAAAATTATAAAACTTCACACAAGAGATCTAAGTATTTAGAAAGATATGCAATTTTTATAGGGAATTAATTTTATAGGATTTCAATTTTCATATAATTTGTGTGTTAATTTTTGTCTAAGAATCTGTTTTTATTTATCCTTCACATAAGTTTTAAATAATACGAAATGAGAATAAAACTACAACTTATTGAAAGTTGTGGAGTGCAGTAAAAGTAGTGATTGGAAGAAAATTTACAATACTGAGGGCATATATTAAAAAAGAAGAAAGATCTAATACAAATAGTAAAAATGTATACCTTAGGAAACCAAAAGAAGAACAAATTAAATCAAAACAGAAGATCCAAGCATGGTGGCACAGGGCTGCAGGCCCAACACTTGGGCAGCAGGGCCAAGAGAACTGCCACAATTCAAAGACAGCTTGAACCACGTAGTGAGACCCTGCTCCAAAAATAAACAGATAATAACAAGCCACAAAAGTAATCAGCGCAAAAGAAATACTAAAAATTACAGTAGAAATCAATGAAATAACAGAAATTCAATAGAGAAACATCAACAAAACAAATTGTTTTTGAAAATATAAGTAGAAAATTAATGATAGGAAAAACATAGTGTTGGTTACTTTTCTCTTGTTGCTTAGGCAAAATATCTGACACCTAAAATGAAGAAAGAAGACGTTTATTTAGCTCACTGTTTGTGGAAGTTTCAAGTCCATGCTCAGTTGTCATGTGCCACCAGGCAGAGTGCACATGACAGAGGAGCAACAGTTTATAGCAGTCAGAAGACAGCAAAAACAGCAAGAACAAAAAGGGAGGAATACCAGAACGGGAGCCACCAGAAGTGCTGTAGGAGTGCAAGGGCAAGCCTCTTTCCTTCCTTGTACTGTATGCAGGCCACCCCGCCAGGATGGGTGTAGCACTTACACCCATAAGGCTAGCACTGGACCACGAAGTAATCACAAACGCTAGAACCCCACCTCTATTACTGCATGAGTCTTTGGGGGGATATCCAGGCACAAAATAAAACACATAGTAACAGAAAAACATAATAAAAGAAAAAAGAGATATTATTTCAATTCTCATGGGTACAAAAAGCATTAAAAAGAATTACTGTAAACCACTCTATGCTCACAAATTGGATGATCCAAAAGAAATGAAGCCATTTCTTGAATGACACAACTTACCAAAATATACATAAGGAGAAAAAGATAATCTAAATCATTTATCTATTAACAAAATTGAATCAATAGCTAATAACCTAAAAGAGAAACACCCTCACTACATGAACTAGCTGGTAAATTGTATTAAAAATTTGGAAAATTATGCTAACTCACTATAATTTCTTTTGGAAGACAGAAGCACAGAGTACACTCTAACTCATTCTATGAGGCTAACATTCTAATACCAAAACTGAACAAATATTACAGAAAAAAATCAATATTTCATGAACATAGATGGAAAGATTTTCAACAAAATATTAGCAAACAAAAAGCCATAATATATAAAAGAAATCAAACACCATAATGAAGTAGGTTTTATTTCAGAGACTGCACCCATCTGAGAGCTGCTTCAGCATTTAAAAATCAACTTATGTGACTCACCAATAGGCTAAAAACAATTCAATCAACAGATACAATAAAAGCATTTGACAAACTCAAACAATCATTCATAATTTAAAAGAAAAACTCTCAGTAACTAGAATAGACAACTTCCTCAAGTTGATAAAGAATATTTGTAAAAGTCTACATTAAAACGCTTGATAAAAGATTAGAAATTTTCATGTTAAAATTAAGCTCAATTCAAGGATATCTCCTGTTACCATTCTTTTTCTACATTGCATCGGCAGCCTTAGATAATGCAATAAAATAGGAAAAAGAAATAAGTCATACAAATTGGAATGGAAGAAATAAGAATATTTTTGTTCACAGAACATTGGAAATAATTTATAAAAGAAAAAAATCCTGGAATGCATAAATTATAGAAGGGTTATATGACCAAAGCTTAACATTAAAATTTCATTACTTTCCTATATACCAGCAATAACAATTAGAATTTTAAAGTTAAAATATAATACTGTTTATATTAACAAAGATAAAAATAAAATATTTGAATTTAAAGTTGGAAAACAGGGGCAGGGAATTTAGCTCAGCCGCGTAAGTGCCTGCTTGGCAAATGCAAGGTCATGAGTTCAATCCCCGGTACCAACAAAAAAAAAAAAAAAAAGAAGTTGAAAACAAGTATAAAATTGAAACACAAAAGGCTACCAAGTTCTGTGAAACAAATCAACTCTCAAAATAACTAGAGAAACCATTCATGTTAAGGATCCAAAGACTCAATATTGTCAAGTTGGTAGTGCTTCCCAACTTATTACTTGAGTTAATTCAGTTCTAAATAAAACCCTACAGTTTACTAGATACTGAAAATTAATTCTAACATTTACATGAAAAGTGAAAGATCATAATCATAGTAACTAATGCAGTACTGAAGGAAAGGCACAATGTTAGAGGACTGACTTTACCCAAATTTAAGACTAGAGACATAGTAATCAAGATAGGGTGGTATTAGTGAAAGAAGAGAACACAAAATGTAACTCAAAAATAGACCCATACAAACAGAGATAACTGATTTTTAACAAAGCAACAAGGACATTTCAATAAAAGAAAGAGTATTTTAAACAAATAGTACTAGAACAACTGAATACACACACACAGAAACTAGAGTACAGACACAGGACTTACACTTTTCACAAACAATAACTCAAAGTGAATCATAAGCAAAACTGTAAAGTGCTAAACTAAAACTTCTTAAAGATAATGGAGGACAAAATCTAGATGATCCTGGGCTTAGCAATGAGTTTCATCAAAACATGATTTACAAAAGAAGTAATTTATAAGTTGGACTTTACTAAGTACTTCTGCTCAGAGAAAGACACTGTGATGAGAATGAGAATGAAAAATTCAGAGACTGAGGAAAAACATTTACAACATAACACATCTAGAAGATCTATTAGCCAAAATATACCAAGAACTATTATGTCTCAACTGTAGAAAATTAACAACTTGATTAAAATTAGTCAAACTGTACAGAGACATCTCATCAAACAAGATATGTAGATAGCAAGAAGGCATATGAAAAAACATGCAATAGCATATCATTAGGGAGTTACAAATTCAACAGTAAGATACACTTATTAGAGTGGAGAAATTCAGAACACTGAAAACACCCAATATTGATGAGGATAGAGAGCAACAGGAATTCTTCATTGCAGATGGAGATGCAAAATGGTTCAGTCACTTTGGAAGACAGCTTGGAAGTTTCTTCTAAAGCTAAGCATATGCTTGCCATAAATCTATCAGTCATACTCTTGGTATATATTTAGATCAATGGTGGCAAACCTATGTTACTATGGCACATGTGTTATTTTTTTTTTTAAGACAAAAGATGTCAACGTAAGAGTTCTTTTTTCCTAAACTAAAACTCAGTATATTGGTTTTATTGCAGTGCTGGCACTTTGCAATAAATAAGTGGGCTTTGGGTTGCAGTTGGGGTACCAGTCTCTAAAATGTTCACAATCACTATATTACATATATTTCTAGGAATATGGTAAATGTGTGCAGTTTTATAAGAAACTGTCAAATAGTCTTTCATTATTATTTGCCAAATGAGTAAACTTATGTCCACAAAAAATCCTGCACTCAAATCTTTATAGCAGTTTTACTTTTACTTGTCACAGCAGAAAAACAATCAATATGCCTTGGTGAATGTAGGTACATGTAGGTGAATATAGTACATGTATATTGTGTATACTCATCTATGTTTCATTTCTGGGACAAAATACCTAGCACATGCACTTTAAGAAGGAAGTGTTTATTCAAGTTACAATTGCGGAGGTTTCAGCCCATATCATTTAGCTCTGAGGCAAAAACATCATGACAGAGGGCATGGTGGGCAAAAGCTGCTAACCTCATGGCAAACAAGAAGCAGAGCAAGAAAATAAGAGCCCAAGGAAAAGGGGTAAGGGATCAAACACGGGGCCAAAGGTTATGCACTACTAATTTCTTAGGAATCTCTCACATTGATCAAGTTGACCATCAAGATTAACTACCATAATCCTGCTATGGTGGTGCATGCCTGTGATCTCCAGCATTTGGGAAGCTGAGATAAGAGGATGCCTCCAAATTCAAGGCCAGTCTGGGCTAAACAGTGAGTTCAAGGCTAACCTGAGCTGTATAGCTAGATCCTGCCTCAAAAATCAAACAAACATTCAAACAAAAAATGATTAATTACCACAAGTCCACTCTTTATTAACTTGATAGCAAAACACATCTCCTTAACCAATATTTAATCTCCAGAAAGAGACAATAACAAGATCATAATTCTGTGTAACATTATGTACCTATTCTGTGTACAACTAAAATACACTAATTCCTTCCAAAGTTTTCAACAGTTCCAACATCATTCAAAAGTCCATGTCAAAAGTTCTACATGAGACTCAAGGAAAACTCTTAGCTGGGAACCCTCTCATAAAATTCAAAAAGCAAGTTGCATGCTCACAAGAAACAATAACACAGAATGCACATTCCTCTTCCAAAAGGGAAAAAGTGGAATAGAAAGAAACAAGAGTAAAATAATAGAGAAACATCACAAGGTAAACACTAAGTCTTGTAGCTCCGCGTCTTACGTCCAAGGCATATAGTTGCATGATATGGGTCCGAATGGCTTGGAGAGCTTTGTTCATATGATCTTACTGGGTGAAGCCTCAGGCTTCACTCCTGGGGTGGCTTTAATTATTGCCCACGGATTTCCTTAGCAGATGTTTCATGGTCCTCATGTCCTCAGTGTCTTGAGGTCTCCACTGTAGCATTAATTAGCTTTACTCCCATAGATTCATGCATCACCCTCATCAACATCTCATGGGTTCCCAGTGGAGCCTATGACCTTGTCACATGTCACCTAGACCCCCAGGTCTTCATTAGACATCTCAGTGGAAACATCTATACCTTACATCTCTTGTATTCTGCGTGACTGCAAATCCAGTACCATGTGGATAATGCATTCTGTCATTGTTCCTGTTGTCTTGAGGTAACATACTTGGCTTAGTTTAATAGTACTCATCTCTCCAGCAACCATATTTGTTTGGACCTAACTTTACATGTGCTTCTTTTCTAGGCAAATTGCAACTTTTAAAAACATTTGGCCTCCAAACACTACTGCATTAAATATGAAGATTTCAATACAACAGTCTTGGGGGTGGTCACCTAATATTTAAGCTACATGCAATAAAATAATACCTGCTACTAAAAAGTGATGTATGAAGACATGAAAAGACATGGAGGAAACTTGAATTCATTTTATCAAGTGAACTAAGCTAATTTGAAAAGCTTCCAACTATATGACATTTTGGAAAAAGAAAAACTATGGCGATGATAGAAAGGTAAGTGATTGCTAACAAATAATAGAGCTGGGGGATTTTTAGGTCAATGAAACCATTTTTGAACAATTCAGTAAAGGGTCACATTTCATCACTCATATATTTTCAAATTCCCATAAAATTAACAATCCAAAGAATGAACTCTAATATGAACTATGAACTTAATGGCTAGTCAATTCCAACAACATACGGTTCTGCTGTGGGATGTTGACGGGGGGAGAGGCTGTAGACTGTGTGTTTGTGCAGATTGGGAGTAGATGAAATTCTTCGTGCTTCCTGCTCAAGTTTTCTGTAAACCTAAAACGGCTCGTTAAAAATTCAGATTATTTTTTAGAAAGAATTATTTTTTAGAAAGTATTTCGCAGTTGGGTGTGATGCTCTTTACATATGTGTAGATCTTTCATAAATTATAGTGTGCAAATATTCTTTACTCTCACTGATATTTTGCCCACATAGCATACCCACATGCCCACAAATACATTTTCATATCATTTTCTCAGTTATTCTATTAATTAATCATAACTAGAAGCAAAAGATAGGGAAGTAATACTCTTCAAGTGCCTATGGTAGTCCCTTTAAATAAATCCACTCATCTGTGATCTCCTTCCAGACCTTTAACACTACCCTTAAATTGATCTTTGCTAGACAGGCTTCCTGACTGTTTAGCACAGCTAACTCCCTCCACTTATTTCTGGATTATCATTCTCTCCTAACCTACCCTATCTCCTTAAAGGTAGAAATTTTCTGTATCATCACATAAGGCACTATAATACTATATATAGAAGAAATGTTTCCCACATAAATGATAAAATTCATGGCACAAAATTGCAATGTGAAAATGGAAGATGTAGCCAGACTCCCTCCTACCTAAATCCTTTCCCCTTCTCTTAAAGCCTTTCTCCTCTTTGTGTTGATTTCAGATTTGATTTGCATGATTTTTCCTCTTGTGTTTCTCATAATTTAGATATCTTTTTTCTAACTTTAGCCAGTAATCATCTTTGGTCTTGTTGCCACAGATTCATGCCTATTCCCATGTGGTAATTATGTTCCACACTCTCCAGACCTTCTACTAGAAGATGGAGTCTTGGCCTTGGAGCTATCATGACGTGATTTAACCAATAGAATATAGTGGATTTATTCCAGGAATAACCCTAAGAGACTGGCAACTTCCATTCCCTGCCTCTTAAAAATCATCTAGCTCATTTCTAGATTAAACTATGGAGTGAAGAAAGCTATGCAGAGAGACACCACAGGAAGTATACTAGGACACCCCATCAGATACGTGAGTCTCTCACTGAGATGTTTTAGCTTCAACAGAGCTCTTTCCTGAATGCAGCTTTGTAAGTATTTCCAGCCAAATACAGGAAGCAGAGGAACTGCCCAGTGGATTTGAGCTAACATGGCATCATGGTAAGTAATAAAGCATTATTTTCTCTCTCATTTTTTGGTACTGGGGATCGAACTCATGACCTTGCGCTTGCCAGGCAGGCACTTCTGCCGCTGAGCTAAAACCCTGGCGCCAGCATTATTTTCTTAGTCTTCAGAGTTCGGTAGTGGTTATTATACAGAAATAATGGCCTGAAATATGACTCTTGTTTTTCTAAGAACTTAAAGTCAAAAGGAATTTAATTTTATAAAACCACTGGAATAACAAGATGAACTCCCACTCAGGGGACCCCCTACTGGACTACTAAGTCCAAAGAGGTCACTCAGAACTAAGATATAGATATCAAGAAACGTCTGCAGCTGCTGCCATAACTGCCTATTGAACTTCAAAGCTAGTGACTGCACCCTGTACCTCAAGACTGACCTCCGCTGCTCCCTCTAAAACACATATCCTATACTGTCCTGATTCTAGCAGCTCCCAGAGCTGGAACACAACTGGAAATGCTCTATGCCTTCTAAATCTCGCCAATGTACTTCTCACTGAAACATTATATCATACCTACAGTCCTAGATTCAAAGGGACTTGGGAAGGTAGGTTCTAACTTTGCAACTGCAGGTAATAGAAGGGATGTGGAATCGATAATGGGCAATAAGGGCAATCTACTATCTGGAAACAGTATCAACAGATCATGAATTGATTCATTATAACACACAGAAGTGAGATTTAGAACCTGACATATACAATTTTCCATCTTGACTTGACTGCATATTAGATGTATGCTTTACTCAAACTGAATGTGAACTTTAGTTTCCTCTTCTATTAGAATGAAAATAATTTAGAATATAACTAAATATACCTTTGAGAAAGTTTCTAGTAGTCAAGCACTGTAGAGTCTGCCTGTAACCCCAGGACCCTGAAAGGTTAACACAGGAGGAATATGAATTCAAGCCCAGCCTTAAAAATGTAGTGACTTAGTAAGAATCTAAGTCACTTTATAATTGAATAACACTAGGGATATAGCTTGGTGCAAAAGGACTGGGATCAATATCCAATACTGCAGTAAAACAAAGAGTTTCTGGCAAAATGTACAGTATAATGTAGATACTCAGTGATTAATAACAATTATTAATAATATTGGACATAGTGAGTTTACAAATGCCCACAATATCCAGACAGTATTATCTGATTGAGTAGGAACGCTCTCTAACAAATTTAGGAAGGAAAACTCTGAGAAACATTCTTAACATCTAACAGGTCAGGAGGAAAAATGTATCCTAAGAAACCTGGCCTGAATCTTAAAATATGCAAAAAGCCATCCCCTATCCTAGTGCTGTTTCTGCTTGGTCCCACCCATGATTCTTCAGGAAGAATCATGACCCTGGTAGCTCTGTGTTTTCTATCAAGGGAAACATCATTAGGCTTTGACTTTCCTCCCTTTCTTGTTTCTGGATTCATGACAAATTGAGATTTAACACCAAACTCATGTGTCTAGAAGCATTTTTGTCTTTGGCATCAAGAATTCTTTTCACTAATTAGAGGATCTGAAATATAGCAGTTATCTTCTGGGTTCTCATGTCTTTCTATACACACCATTAACAACAATAAAAACAAGCAAAACAAAACAATATCAATTGATTTATAGTGATTTCCATGACACCTCTAGCCTTGATAGTCTCCTTGATAATCTCTTTTACACTGCCAGATTTGGTGAATAGGATGGGCGACCATGTACCTGGATATATTTATGAACCTGTCTTTCCACTGGGTACCTCAGCAGCAGTGTTCACTGTATTTTTTATTGTACTTCCTACAGATATGAAAGTACACTTCAAGAACTGCTTTAGAAAGAGGCTAGACTGATAGGTAAAGTGTTGGAAATAAGTTGGAGTATTCTGTGGGAAACCAATGGCAATGTGTCATTTACCATAATGTTATAAACGTAAACACATATTGTATAATTCAATCAGCCCTTATAGCTCTACGAGTTTATCAGAAAATTCAACACTTACACATCAGGTACCTTACCATTACCCAGAATACTCAAAGAATATATATCCAACCTGTGAAATACCATGACCCACACAGCCCTTGAGGTTTCTTGGGTGAAGGACCATAAAAGGATGTGAAAATAAATATAGAAAAAACAAAACCGGAGTCAGGTGGATCCTTAACTCTTTAAATACAAGGAAAGGAACTGCCCCCTCATTACAAGGGTATTTATTTTTTTACCTATTTGGAACTTCGTATTGTTATATGACACCCCACTGTCCTAGCAACCCACTGTTCAGATTATCTTGGGGCTAGATGTTCTCACTGAAGCAGCTTCTTTCCATGGCTTACCCCAGGCACTCATTGTTCTTGGGATGGCCATGACCCAGCCCTGCATGTGTGGTCAATTTCCAGCCTCAACAGCTCCCCATATATCCCACTTTTTTGTTTTGTTTTTGCACAGGATGAGTGGTTAGCTGAAGCTGGAGGAGCTGTGTTTGGAGATCTCTGTAGAGGATCTTTTTTATTTTTGGACCCTTTTTATTTTTAGTGGATGCCAAGGATTTTAAGTCCCTATGTTCCACAACTAAAACCCTGTACAGTTCATTAATTCATAACAGTTGTCAGTTACCAGTGTAGCTAACAATTGCCAGGTGTTTGTGATTTGAGCTTCTTTTATAGCTAACAGGTACTATGGCATTGTACTATATATTTTGAGATTATACTTTTCTATTAAATGTCCAAGACCAAATCAAAGTGAGACCTACAAATACAGTCAGTGTCTTACTATCTATCAAGGTCAGGTAAGTCTCCTCAGCAATTATCTTGCACCACACAGAGCACCTCTTAACTCTTCTGGCAGTGTCAGCCATCTGGATGAGTCCCAGCCATTGCTTGACCAAACTGCTTTCTATAAAAGTTTGGGAAACATTTTCTCCTGATGTCTCTCCTTAGGCACACTACATATCAATGATTATCTTCCTCTGTGATCTCACGATCTCCTTGATCAGAAGACCAGGGAGTCACTGAGTATCAGATGATGCAGCAGAGGTTCTCTTACGATCTGGGTCCTCACTGACCTTGCAGGGTGAGGGCCAAAATATTGGCTATCCTCTTAGCCCATCTATCTCTTTAATTTTTGGTCTCTAATTCTCAGTTGTTGGACATCCAAAAGAAAAGACTGATGACAGTGCCGTGTCATAGACACACTTAAGCTTAGCATTGCTATCTAAATATTAAGCATCTTAGAACATAAAATGGAACTACTATTTCCTATTAACCATGAATGTTTTAACATTTGAATACCTGTAGAATATTTTAAAAGTTGCATATTTCACACAGAACGTTAGAAATCAAAACAATATACAACCTTATAGCCAGACTGTAACATATTTAAAACTCCATTTTTGACATAAATTGATTCCTTTTTGATCAGTCATCCTTTTCCAACACATAAGAAGTTTTATCTAACTTGATTACCTTTAGTGGAATGTGTATCTCTTAAGCATTTGTTGAAGGTAGAGGTCTGAATCTGAAACAAAATTCTGTCAATCCTTGTTTTGTATTTTGGAAGTCCTGTACATCTGGACACATGAATGTATGAATACACCATGAGGCTAATAACAATCTGTTATAGCCATATGAAAACCTTTATATGGGCATCCTTAAATCAAAAACCTTACTGTATTATTTCTTTTGACAATGACCAATGTGAATATATTATCACAGGCAACTGAGTTAGATAGAGATATTATTGGAAGTCAGACAGAGCTGGGCTCTGAAGTAGCCAGTGCACAAGCCCAGATACTTTGCAGACTTGGAGGAGACAGATACCTCTACTGTGCAGACCAAGAGCAAAACAAATGCAACCATATCCTAAGTATAAACATCAAGGATTGATATTCTAAATAGGTATCAGTCACCTTTAGGAAGCCAGAGGGAACCATGAACCCAAACCATTACCGGCAAAGACACTATTCTGTATTCATGCCTGCTTGCTAACCTTCCCATTTGATCCTGATTTAATCAATTTTACCTGAACAGTTACACTCTTAATCTTGACCATAGCTCTGTCTCACCTCATACCTACCTGCCTCATGAGTTCCCATTTTTTCCCATGTTGGACCCACCTCATCTTGTGGTTTTGCTCCATTACAATCCTAGAAAAGCCATGATCCTTGGCAATCCACTCAGGACCCCTTCTGTCTCTTTCTTTCAGATAGAAGCTTTATTTCTCTCAACAAATATATTCTACTATTAACCTCTGTTTTTTCATTCTTTGTTTTTAGAGAACACAAACTCATACTTGGACATCTAATAAGTTGGGAGTTTCATTCATCTATATCAATATTACAATAATATTTTTTATAACTTTAGTCAAGATGTCTCCCGTAAGGCTATGGAGATCACTGGGGTGTCCAATCAATGAACAAGAATTGGTTAAATGTTACCAGGTAGTAACTTTCTTATTCATCAATTGGAGTCCTGTCTAATAATACAATTCTAATGGATTTTTGTTTCATTATCTTAATAATATTTTGATGCCTTATTAAAGAAAAACCAATCATAACATTTAACCCATTAATATTTAAACAATGAGAGACTCTCAAGTCAATAATAAACAACTCAATTATATTTTTGGACAAATTGAGTTACAACAATTTTTTGCAAATTTAGAATTTATAACTATAAATTGACTAGTCAGAATTGTTGTAGTGTTTGGCAAAATTATAATGTAGGAACATATTTATAAGATAGCAAACATAGCTATTTCATGATCCCTTAGAAGTCTCGGGAGTCTGGGACAGACTGGAATAGAAAGATCCCAGCCTCTTCCAGTGAGTCAGCATCATTTGTGGACTGGAGTGGGGGGTACACAGAAGAAAGCCACACCAGCAAGGAAGCCCTGTCTGGGAACCAGCACCATGCGCAGGCCACTGCAAGACTGGAACAGACAGAACCTAGTCCCTTGCAGCACGTGGGCTGGCAAACAAGGACCAGCCCCTTTCTACCCCCCCCCCCCCACTGTAAGCAACAAACTTATCCAGAGAAACACAGGCTGTGATGATAGCTATGGAGGTGAAATGCAATTGGATGCCTGTGGTGATTTTGTGTTTCGCTAACATTGCAGGTTGAGGGCCAGTGGTCTGCTCATAAGTTCAGAGAATAGTGGTCTTGTAGCCCAAAAATGAGCCCCCCAACTTGGCGTCCAAAAATGGGTCAAGACATGTTTTTGAAGAAAAAGCAGCACTGATTTATTTATTCTGGGCCCGTGACACAGTGCAGTTGGAGTTTGCAAAGCTGTGTAACTCGCTTAAAACTTTTACAGATTTTTTGTAGAAAGCACAATTTACAAAGTAAGGGGTTATGGGTGTGGATCAGGAGATGAGAAAATCCTTGATTCGCTAAGGAATGAGGAAGACCTTTGTTTCCCTCTGCAGAGGACAGAGAGGTCTCAGGAATTTACAATCCTTTGTCAACTAATTTTAGCACTTAATTTTAGATAACATCTGTCCTTTGCAGAGGGCATCAATGGTTAACATATCAATTAGGTCAGATTTCCAGGAATTTACAATTCTTTGCAGAGGGGAGCAATGATTATTGTATCAATTAGGTTACCCAAGAAGATGACGCATACAGAACAGTATGACGGTGCTATGGGTAATTTGATCATATAACTTGGGCATTGGCAAACACAACACAAACATAACAAAGCTCTTTTTGTTAGTGTATAACATTGGTACATAGTGTGACCTCTAGGGTGGATCTCTGGCTACAACGGGGTACAGCTATTGTTGATTCCCTATGGTCTTGTTTTAGAAGTCCTACATCATTTTCATAGTTTTGTTGGGTTAGGTTTTATTCTCTTGCTTTGTTTGATTATGTCAAACCTGATGACAGGAGTGGCTATTTCAAAATAGCAAGATATAGTAGCAAATTTGGATTTACTATAGGCTAGTTTTGAAGTCCATTATTGCATTCATTGTTTTGTTTTTATTGTTTCTATTCTATTCTGTCATGTTTGATTTGTCCTATGTCCAAAGTTATCTGAGGCTATTTTGAAAGGCAGACAACCTGCACTAACTCAAGGACTCCTCCCAGAATGTTCTTATATTATGGTAATGCCTTTAACTATAGTCATTCTGTAAGGCTCCCTCCCCTTGTTCTCAGAGTGTTTCTATGTTTTGATAAACAATTCCTTTGTTTCAAGACTAGCCTGCCTATCAATATATGATTCAATGTTTGTAACCAGTTATATAGCATTTTGTCACTTCCTTTTACCTGCTAATTCTATATAAACTAAACTCTTCTTCAATTCAGCACTATTTCATTTGAGGAATTATCCTGTGACAGTTCACTTGGTAAAGATCCAACAGTTCCCTGGTGAAAAGATTATATGCTGCCTTCATATCTCTTAGTTGCAAAGAGTCTTCCTTTGTGCTTGGTTTGTTTAGGCTTGGCTTGAAAATCTTCCCACAACACTAGGTCAATCAGCACAGACCTCTAGTAAAAAGAATTTGGAAAAACAGAAGTCTCACCAATAATTAACATACCTTTTTATATTTTAGCCCAAGAACACTACTAACTTTGTGCCCCCTGCTTTCACTAAACTTTTAATTTGGTTATCTCTATATACTCTTTATCAAATTAGACCCTTGCTATTTGTTTTTGATTAGCACCTTCTGGGTATTCTGGGTCAATTAAACTTGGTTCTAACTTTATTCTTTTCTTTGGGTTGTGGTGTGGTCCCCGAGGCATCACTGCATAGGATGGAGCATCTGCTTTTTGAGAGGTGGAGTTAACTCTTTCTCTGGGTTTGGGTCCATGATACAGCTTGACAGCACACACTGGCACCCAGCTAGGACATTTAGCATTCTTTGGAAAAGCACAGCATATCCTGGACCCCAAAGTAGCACTGGACTGGTTGATTTTACTGTCCACTATGAAGATCTTCCCAAAGGACTTTTTTTATCCTTTATTTGATTGCATTTTCTTTCTGCTGTGGTAGTTTCATTTTTATTAGAATCTTTAAAATTTTTAAATTGTACATACTGCCAAGTGAAATCTATTACAAGGTGAACTCCCTATTTTGTTTTTTGGAATTTAAATTGTGAGCACATTTAACCACTTTTAGGCTTGAGAATTATCAAGAATTTTTGTGGTAAGATACAAAGGAAAAAACACCTCCTTGTAATTAGACACCTTGGGCTCCCCTTTGCTGTTTGTCATTCCCACCTCAGGCTGTAGCAGCTGTCTCCCTGCAGGGCGGCAATGGCTGGCACGGCTGGAAGGCAGGCAGAACCCGGGGAGATCTCAGGCCACTTTCTCTGCCGGTTGACCCCAGATGCTGGACATGCAGGTTGCGATCCCATTCTGGCCTGGAGGCCCTGCCACTATTGAGGATCTGAGTGCAGGCAGTGCTAGGACCTTATTAACTGCTGAAGCATAAAGCTCACTGGCAGAAGATAGGAAAACCTGGGGACACTCGGGCATGCCACAGCCATGTCCTACCTTCCTGGCCCAGGCCCAGTGGTGCGGTGCCACTGATAGAATTTTCGGTGCGGCCCAAAAGATAAGAAGTATGAAATAAAAGTGGCCTTTATTCTGAGAACGTGGAGAGAGACCTCCCCCGCCATCACCACCACTAAAGTCTGGCTTTTTCTCTGCCGGACATGTGGTATGGGGGCATACATGTAGCTTAGGTTTGGGCTGGTGCCTAAGGGGCATTAGTGATGCACATGTAGCCCATTGATATTCATTTCGCACCACAGGTAAATTGCCAAGGGGCAGGAAAGGTGACCTCAAGATAGAGCCCCTTGGTTATGCCTCCTAGGCTCCCACCAGCTAGTGTCCCATCTGGGGCAAAATCCTTTCATTCCTGTCTTTTGATTATTAGGGAAAAGGGCAAAGATTTTCTTTCTTTTACTGTTTCCTACTGAAAGGGGGCGCTGTACTGGGGTTTAGGAGTGTCCATAGGGCGGTTGATGCCTATGTAGAAGTTGGTGCCAGGTGTTTTATCCAGGACAACTTTATCACTGGTGAATGCCCGTACATTAGACTGGAAAAACAAAAAGACAAAAGATGCAGGCCACTATCATATTTAAGGACCCAGGCGAGGTAAAAGGAAAGGTGCCTTTGATTTTTATATGTCATTTTATCAGGACCACATTGAGGTAGAATCATTGCCACGGTGAGGTAGAATTCTGAAAAATAAGTATGGGGTTAGGAGGAGTGAAGTTATGAGAGGTGATTATTCCCCCATCTGAAAAGGTAAAAGTTAAGAGGGTAGGTAGGTAAGGCTTGTCTCTGGTCCAGGAGTTGGGCTGGAAAAAATAGGGGAGTGGGGAAGGCCATGGCTGTACCAGTATAGGGAAGGTAAGAGCCTAGGCCTTCAGGGGTGTTACATTTAACCAAACAGCTGAGGGTAGAAAGAAGTAAGACAATTGTCACAGCTACCAGCAGGCCAGCCACTGAAAGTCTGGGCAGACCCAGGTGGAATTCAGTCCTCAGCAGACAGCAGGCAGAGCTGCAGTGTGGGTCCCACCTCACCAAGGGGCCACACTGCCTGGAGGGAAAGTTCTCTATTTACATTTTTAAAGGCAAAATCTTGAAATGGTTTATTCAGACCTTGAGGACTAGAAGTCAAATCAATGAAAGTTTTACCTGGTGAAGGAAGTTCCCTGAAAGCCCTTGTGGCTACAATTTGAAATTGATTAAATATTTGCATATCAAAAGCAAATTGACTGCCTGTATCAGCAAAGGCACACTTTCTGATTAAATGGCTAAATTCTGAGCAACACAGTCTTGATCAGTGCACCATTTAAAAAACTTTTCTATCCATAACAAATAATCTCTCAGACTTAAACATGCTTTAGCTATTTTTTCCAATCATTTGGGGCCATAATATGTCATTTTAGGAGCTTTATAAAACTCAAGGCAAATGGAGGAATTAAGTAACGTGCCCCTATTGTTTGGTAGGGCCAAAGCAGGAATTAGCTTGCCTTTCACATCTGTTTTGGATTTATGTTTATTTTCCCAATGATATCCTCATCGACACTCTGTACAGATACTAGAAGGTTTGGTTGAAGAGACAGATAAGGGATGCATTGCCCCGCAGGTACAGCAGCAAAACAATGCCAAGAAAAATGTCTCTCCCCCCACAATGAAAACAAAAACTTTTTTTTTTCTCTTTCCTTTAGGCTGTGAACTGATGACCTGAGTGATTATAATTTGTCTGAGTCTATTGTGGATTTAAAGTTTAATAAGGGGGTAGATATCTGAAAACTCTCTATGTATTCCCTACCTGTCTGGCTTTTTTAGTGCCAAAGGCAAAGCAGACAGAGAAAAAGGCTCTCTACTCCCTGATAGACAGAAGTTTTAACTGGTGATGCAGCAAAATTTCTCTGGGCTGAAAAATTGGAGATAGCTATTTGTGACTCAATTAAAAATATTGGGTATTATAAAATAGAATTCACAGCAAAGCTCTCTTCTTGCTCAGCGTTATTCCCCATCTCTCCCTTCTTATCCAATTGAACAAAGACAGAATGCTTAAAGTTGATTGGAATTTCTGTTATTCCAACTCTGTTGCTCAGGACTTGATTTTAAAATATTGCTCTGAGCCAATCTCCTTGTGGCTGTTTAAACAAACTTATAATCATTAAGATACTCCCTAACCAAAATCTACAAAAGAAATATAAATACAGCAATCAAACATACAACAAATGGTTCCATATACATTTGTGATTCTTTAGAGTTTGTTTGTCCCATAATTATACCATTAATGAAATCAGTACACCTCTCCTTTTTTCTCCTTGAGAAGGGATTTCTTCTCACAAGCCTCTTTATAACTGGTCCTTATAGAATAAAGGTTTGTTTCAATGCCCCAGTCTTTACACCTGATGAAGCTAATATCAGTTCACTCCAGTAATGAATATTGACTTGCACTAATGCACTTCTCCCCCTAGTTGTGTGCAAATGAGAAATGTCCCTTTGCCCTCAATCTCTTACCCTGTTGATGTTCAGGCACCCTATGCTGCAGCCCACTTAATCCTTGAGGTTCCTTGTGTGAAGGACCATGAGAGGATGAGAAAATAAAGATGAAACAAAAATGGGGTCAGGTTGAGCCCTTACTCTGAATGGGAAGAAAAGAACTACCCCCTCACTGCAGGGGTGTTTATTTTTACCTTTTTAGCAACTGAATATTATATGACACCCCAGTGTCCTAGCAACCCACTGTTCAGATTATCTTGGGGCTAGGTGTTCTCTGGGCTGACACAGCTTCTTCCAGTGGCTTGCCCAGGCACTCTTTGTTCTTGGGAGGGCCACATCCCAGCCCTGCACAAGTGGTTAATGTCTAGCTTCAATGGCTTCCCACAATGCAATACTTGATAGGCTTTATTCCAGTGGATTCACAGAATGAACACTCATTTTGACCCTCACAGTTAAATTTCATCAAACTGATCATCATTGGTTGGATAAAGGTTGAAGCACATGAAAACAGAGAAAGGTAATAAATATTTGATATTTTTATGGTATGTTCTATTGTGTTTTAAGAATTATACCCATGTGCATTTAAGTAGCTCCATTGTAAGCATATCTTTAACAGAAAACAAGCAACGTGGCACCATGTCAGAAAGGTTTTCTGGTATTGTGAGCCCAGAGCTTTGTGCATATGATGATGTGAATAGTTCTTTAAAAACTACCAAAAGCATTTGGTCTTTATTAGGAGTTTTTCAATTAGTTGCATAGTAATTCTCCTCTTGCTTCTAACATGTGTATAAAAATAGCTGTTTTACTTGACTTTCTCCCTTTAGCAAATAAGCAAACGAGGAGGAAAGGGACAATATTCGTGATTAACTCAAAACAGAGCACATTTTGAAGCCTACACACTCGAGAAACTGCTAGAAGATAAAGCAATAAAAAACTCTAATGTGGTTGTATTAATACACTTTAATGATCATGTGGGGAAGAAGAAAAGCTCACAGCCTTTATATGAATAGAAGTCCTCCAGGCCAATCAATCCACCAGTTTTGCTCTGGGTTTCAGAAAAGCATGCAGTTTGTATTGCTTTCCCTCCTCTGCCTTATCCTCACTGTAAACCTGAGCTCTGGGCAATCCTGTGATATGTCTATTTCGCTTCTCTTTACCACAGCAAGAGCAGAGCTGGCTGGCAAAGCATGTGCACAGGAAGTGGTTCCATGCAAAGACAAGTGCACGCCAAAGCACATGCTTGATAGTAGGTAGAACAACAGAGATTTGCTTTTAATCCTGGAAATAGTTTCTTTACATCAATTAGATTGACCAAAAACATACCTTCTTCGAGTGTTTTCTGTCCACTTAATACTGGTTATGAAATTAAGTCTCTGTAAAACTGTGTATTTTAAAATTTGTAACATTAATCTAAAACTCTAGAAACATTGTTTCTTTCTGAGGTTACCTATCAGAAAAAAATGCATCCTCTTTCTCTCTTGGGGAGTAAATAATCACTTGATATTTGCTAAATAATGTATTTGGTGGTGTCTTCTTTTAACTTTCTGGAGGGAATTGCAGTAGATGCCATGACTTCTGCACATTAGTTGCTAAAGTTCAGTATTAGAAACAAGAAATTCTTTATTCAGATATATTCCAAAAAACTCATAGCCAAAATATTTTTTTTCATATTTTATTTTCTTTTGTGTGAATTGGCCTACTTTTTGCCAACTGGGAATGGATCTTTGTAAAATTGCATACTAGAGATATTGTTCTTTCTTTTCTATTTTTCTTACAAATGTTCATCCAATTACAGCCATTTGCCTATTAGCTATTTTATTATATCGTTGCCATAATGAAAATTTAAGATGTTATGCATTTCAACATTGTTATTTTTTCTTCTAAACATCTAAATTTGCTGGTAGAGTATTCCCCTATTAACAATAACAAAAGTCAAACTAATAAGTACAAAACCAGTTCCTTGAAGCAACTAATTAGTAGGTAATCCTCCTTAAAATCCTGAGGTACAAAGGAAGTAAAATAATTCCAGATTCCAAATGAGAAAAATCATTAAGCCATTGGTTGAGAAGAGATTTTAGAAGCTTTTAAATTGAAAGGAAGAAATTCATTGTCCGCAAAAGAAAATACAACAGTGCACAACTGGTTCAGTCCCTCCCACCAACCAATGTCATTTTCAAAAAGTAAAAGGGTATGGTTGAAAATAAAATTTAAGAAACATGGCAACCAAATTACTCTGCCTTCTATGGTGAAATTCTGAGTTAGTCAAATCAGCTATAAAGCAAAGTCATTTGGAGGCAAATGGAAGTAATCAAGATACTAAGAGTTTCTTAAATAAGCTCAGTAATGACGTTGCAGTTACAGAAAATGTTTTACTTTTTACAGATAAATGCCAACTATTTGAAGACAAAAGATGATGATTTATATCATTTAACCATTTTAAATTATGGCTATACATTGTATCCTCTTTAATACTTTTTAAGCATGTTTAAAATCTTTACAATAAAATTAAATAAAATCTATATTAGAAGGAACATATAATTTAATTCTGAGACTTAGAAAAATCAGTGATGTTAGTAAAAATATACATTTTGAGAAAAAAGAAAAAGTGGACATCTTGAATAAACCAATTACCATAGAAAGGGTTTGAGTGATTATAGACATCCCATTAAAAAAAATGCATTAAGACCAGATGGTTTCACAGCTGGATTTTATCCAAAGTTTAGAGATTAAATAAATAACCGCAATGCTGTTTAAATTGTTCTGGCCATGGAAAGAGGCAGAAAGCTCTTCAATCCAATTTAGTAAGTTAGAAAGAAATATTCCTGACACAATGTAATAAAGTTAATGCCACATAAAAAGAAAAAGGAAAAAGTACAGTAATCTTACTCATGTGTATAGATATAAAAGTCTCAATGAAATATTAGATATATTTATTGTATGCTGCTCTCTGTAAAAATAAAAGAAACAATTTTTCTACAATTTTGTTACTATCAAGGCATTTTTATTTAAGAATGATGGATGTCTGGAATAAGCAACACATTGAAGAAAAAGAAAGTCAGAATGTCTAAGAAAGCAAAAAGCACAAGAGATTTACTTATGCATTAAAAAATTGAAAAATCCAACCACTATTAATCATGTCCTTCTTGCTTAGATTGAACCAAAATCTGCCTCATAATTTTTGCAGATGGAAAAAAAAGATTCCAGGACATTAATTCCCTCAGTCCAGACTAGAAATTAAAGTGAAAGAAGAATAGAGAACTTGGAGACTGGTTTCCAGTCAAAAATATTCTTTCCATAGCCAGGCATCGTAGTGCACACGTGTGACCCCAGCAGTGGGGAGCTGAAAGAAGAGGATCACTGCAAGTTCCAGGCCAACCAAGGCTAGGTAGTGAGTTCAAGACCAGTCTGAATTACATAAGGAGTCCCTGTCTCAAACAAACAAACAAACAAACAAATAAACACAACGTTCTTTTATTTTAGCCATGCTTCTCCTTGAGCTAGGGCCCTAAGAATGCTAATGACAAACTGCATGACTGCTGTAAGCAAAACACACAGCCTAACAGAGTTTCACATTCAGATCACACAACATTAAGTATAATTTTTTTCCAAGGAGGGGTCTGCCTTCTAAACACAACCACAATACACATTACATTTAGTACATTTGTCCATAAACAACACAGAAGAAGCGCATGGCTCCACAAACAGCTCCAACTCTGGGCAAGTACTACCAAGTCACAGTTAATATTTCAAGTTTTAAAGTATAGACCTTTCATCACTTTTTAATATTCCCTTGACAAAGTGAAAAAATATTACACAATAATGACTTGGTATTACAATTTAATGATTATTTATTGTTGTCATGGAAATCCCACTGTTAACCAATTTGTGTTAAGACACTGTCTCCAGACTATCATATTCACAGTCACAACCAAATAAAAAGATATAAAAGTTTTTTAATCTACATGCAATCTACAAGCCTAGTAATAAAAACTATTGAAGTCTAGGTGTTGGACACTTTTAAAGAAATAAATACTAATTTATGTTAATGGGGCATTCCAATCACACTATTATTGGGTCCAATTTCCAGATAAAAAAATTGAAGTTTTCTGAGTTCAGGAACTTGCTTAAGGTAGAAGTTAAAATTTGAATGAGAATGTGCTTTTAATCACTACTGTACAAAGCTGTAAATCCTTGAAGATTTATTAGCTTTGTGTGCTAGCTGTGACATCAGAAATAGCCACCAGAAAAGACTTGCTTCTGGAATACCTTGTAACAAGGCAGGTCCCGGGCAAGATTCAGGATAAAGAACAGTGAGGTATTGTACAAATGTGCGGACAGGGGGAAGTCCAAACAGAAGTACAGAAATATGAGCTAAGAAACTTACCATAGTTCATAGATTGGCTTTTATAAAGCATGTTAGCCAGTTTCTCCACAAAAATCAAGATACAAATTATTAGAAAAGAGTCAGTGAGACCCAAATCAGTAGATCTGAAGTCATGTTTGTGCAACAAAGAATGGACTGCTGTCATTGCAGGGTACAAGTGTAGAGACACTGGGTTCCTTCTCCATAGCATCCAGGAGACCCAGCTGAAACCTATGAGATTGTCAAGGGCTGAGGAGAGCCCCCATGGGGCATCATTCTTATTGAAACTCGCTGGGAGTGAAGTATCTGCTGTCACACAATGTGACAAATACATGTTGGCTATAAGCATAACCCTATTGTCACACTTATATCCACTTGCCTTCTCCATGTGATCTATGGAACTATCACCACACAGGGCCTGAGTAGAGCAAACAGGAATTCAGTTGTGAAGTCTACCCCAACTAATGCTTTTAATGACCCCTGGAAGCTGCAAAGAGTAGAGTTAGTAACAATAACAGAGGACACACCATGGGTTTCTACTCATCAATGCAGGTGAAGAATGGATTGTGTGGGTTACTCAGTGTGGTGGATTGGTAACTGGTGGTCAACTTAAACACCAGCTGAACTGAATCAACATGGTGCAGAACATAGAAGGCCCACCTGAGGCCCGCTGCCAGCATAAAAAGGAGACCTGGCGAGGAAGAGTAGTGCTAGGTTCTCTTAAGTGTTTTGGTTTTCTGGAGCTGTTGGTTTTCCTAGAGGAGCTTGTCATACTGGTGCTGTATACTAGCAAAAAGAGCTTTCATTATGTTTGTATTATGTCAAAGTACCTGTAATGCCACCTACTGTTCTATATGCATTTTTTTTTCCCATCTGGGTGACCTAATTTATATGTTAACCAATGCTCCCCTCTATAAAGAATTGTAAATCCCTAAAAACCTAACCTAACTGATATGTTAACCATTGTTTCCCTCTACAAATAACAGATATGGTGCTAAAATAAGCTGACAAAAGATTGTTAATTACTGCTAGACTTCTCCGTTCTCTGCTAAGGGAAACAAAGGTCTTCCTCATTAGCAGATTTCCTGATCCACGCCCATAACCCTTTACTTTGTAAACTGTGATATATACATAAAGGCTACAAGCTTAGAGCCAGACACACAGCTTTTACAAACTCCAACTGCACTATGTCACTGGGCCCAGGATAAAATAAATCAGCACTGCTTTTTAAAATGTTTTTGCCTCATTTTTTTGAACTCAAGTTTGGTGGCTCGTTTGTGGATTACAAGATTTGGGGGCTTGGGGCTTGGGATTTAGCTCAGTGGCATAAGTGCCTGCCTTGCAAGCAGGCAGTCGTGAGTTTGATCCCCGGTACCGATAAAAAAAAAAAAAAGATTTGGGGGCTTGCTCAGCATTACTGGGGGACCCCCCAAATTGTTTTTTCACTGATCAATTGGCTAAACATCTGTAAGTATTTGGGGGTTTTTTTGTTGTTGTTTTTTTGTTGTTGTTGTTGTTGTTTTTGCCTGTTTGTAATCTGAGTGCGCACATTTATAACTGCAGATAAAATGAGAAATTTCTGGGGCCCTTTCCCCCCTTTTATATTTTAGAGCTTTTGGGACTCATTCATAACTTTGGGCTTTGGCCTGTGTAGAGGTTTTTGCCCATTTGTAATTGGATGCATGCAGTGACTGCAGATGAGCTAGCACTCCTTCTGCACTCTTCTCCGGGGGCCTCTCACCTGCTTGTAATATGGGGAACCTAGGCCCGTGTGTAGGGCTTAGGCCCATGTGTGTGGCCTAGGCCCATGTGAGGGCTTAGGCCCATGTGTAGGGCTTAGGCCCATGTGTGTGGCCTAGGCCCACGTGAGGGCTTAGGCCCATGTGTAGGGCTTAGGCCCATGTGTGTGGCCTAGGCCCATGTGAGGGCTTAGGTCCATGTGAGAGCTTAGGCCCGTGTATAGGGCTTAGGCCCGTGTGGGGCGTTGGGGCCCATTTGTGTTCCTTTAGCTTGCCAAACTGGGGACAGAAAAACCTTCATTTGTGTCTTTAATGTTGGTCTGGTCTTTTGTGGTGCCTTGTTTAATGTTTTAGTCCTCAATTGATTACTTGCAACCTCGGCATGCCTTTTAAAAAGTATTTTTCTTTCTGGTTGAAATGTGAATATATATGCACATAAATATGTATATTTATGGTTTTTAAAAATCATATCAACTTTACCAAGTAAAAACTAGGTCATACTGTAATTGAGCCAGTTGAGAAGTTACAGTTTTTTAAAATGTAGCATTTTACTGTGATAAATAGACATAAAATGATTAAATATGTTTTAGACTACTAAAAAGGTCACTTCAAAGATTTTGTTAAAGGTTTTAATGTTGTCTAGAAAGCAAAAAAAAAAAAACAAAAAAGGTAATTGACTGGTAATAAGTTTAAAAAAGTGGTTTTGTCTTAAAATAAAAATATAAAAGAGAAAACGCTTTCTGAGGCATGACTATCAAGAGCAAAGAGCCCAACAAGATAATTTATAATACTGTGAGTTTGGGGGAGGAAAATTTCCAGGAATGCTATAGATTGTAAAGACAGAGTTGAGATTTTGATTACTTAAAAAAAAAAAAAGGAACAATTCATCCTGTACTGGAAAAAGCTGATATAAATTGAAAAGAAATAACTATTGTGCCTAATATGATTAGTGATTATAGAGATAAAATACAAATTCTTGCCTGTGCTGTGGACATCTGGGAGATTATGTGGCACAATTAATTTTGTTACCTATGAAAAAGCCCTTTTTTGTTTAGTATCTAATTTCAGTAAATGAATGGCCTGCCACGTGGCACCCTGGGACAAAAAAGTGGTGTGTCATCCAGATGAAGACTGCACTCTGATCCAGAATGGCAGAACCATGTTTTCCTTTTGTCCCACCCCGATTGGACAACCAGAGGTACGGAGGTTCCTGATTGGTATTGCCAGTTGTTCTTGGTAGCCATTAGGGAACCCCAAAAACCCACCAATTTCCCCAAGATAGCAGAGGTGAGACAATTGGCTAATAAGTCTCCCTCGGGGTTTTCTGAAAGGATTGCAAAAGGCCTATCACATTTATACACCGGTAGCACCTAAAAATGCAAGGGCCATTAATATTGCCTTTGTAACCCAGTCAGCCCCTAGTATTAAGCAAAAAAATTGCAAAAGTTTGAGAGATTTGAGGAAATACCCTTCAGTCAGTTATTAGAGGTTGCTTAAAAGATATTTGACAACCAGGAGGACCAAAACACCAGGCTTAAGAAGTTTCTGCTGGGCAGAAGGACTGCTTTGGACTTTCCATAAAAAAATAAATAAGACTCTTTCCTCCCAGTGGATGCAAACCATCCAACAGATTCCAGTCCCTGTGACTAAAAAGCAAGTGTGAGAATTTCTAAGAGCCATAGAACTGACACAGAGTTTGAGACCCTGGCAGAGGCCTGTTGCCTATCTTTCCAAGGACTTGATTATGTGGCAACCGGATGGCCGCCTTGTCTTCAGGTGATTTCCTCAGTGGCCCTTCTGGTAAAGGAGGCTTAAAAATTGACCTTTGGGCAGAAACTCTTAATTGTCCTCTCCTATTCACTGGAGACTAACATTAAGGCTCCGCCAGACCAATGACTGCCCAACTCCCAAGTCATACTTTATCAGCCATTACTTCTAGATCCGACTACCATCAATTTCAAGGGGACAACAGCTTCAAACCCTGCTACTCTGCTGCCTGATGATGCCCCTCCTTGACCCTCCATGACTGTACTGGGGACCTGACTTGACAGATGAGCCACTATTCAGAGTTCCTTTATATTTCTCCAATGAAAGCAGTTACATCTATCAAGGTAAGTGGGTCACAGGAACTGTTATTACCAAAGACTCTCAGATTCTATAAAAACCAACCCTGGAGCCAAAAACATCAGCCCAACAGGCTGAACTCATTGCCCTCACTGAGGCTCTCAAGTCGTCAAAGTATGCATTTGTTACTGCCCCTGTTCATGGGGCCATTTATCAAGAATGGTGCTTATTGACTTCTGGGGCCAAAAGATTGAAAATGCTCCCCAAATTTTGGACTTGTTGACTGCCATCTGGATGCGAAGGAGAGTGGCTATTATCTGCTGTAGAGCCCTTTGGGCAGGAGATGGCCTTGTTACACAAAGAATAATTTGGCAGATGCCACCGCCCAAAAGGCAGCCACAAAATCAGTGGGGATTGAGATAGCCCTGACATTAATGGTGATCCCACCTACTTTGTCAGAACCTATTTACACTTAGAGACTTACATCTGGGGGCTAATATCAAAGCTTGCCCAGCCTGTGAGCCTCAGATGCCCTCATTGCCAATTGGTAAACCCAAAGCAACTGCAACAAATAGAAACCACTTGCTATGTGGGACTATGCCTAGATAACATTAAAAAATAGACTTTACAAAAGTGGGAAAGCGTGGACCTCAAAAAAATACTTATTAGTAATGATAGATATTTTTCACTAGATGGGTTAAAGCTTTGCCTACTAGGTCTGAGTCAGCTCTGATAGCAGTTTCCCCAATTTGGCCTCCCTTTATCTATGGGATCCAACAATGGCCTGGCTTTTATAGGCCAGATAGCTCAAAAATTAACCTAAACTTTGCAGATCAGTTAAAAACTCCATTGTGCTTACCGGCCTCAAAGTTCAGGACAAGTAAAAAAGTTAAACCAGACTTTAAAAACAATAATTACTAATGGCCTTACAACTGGTGAGAACTGGGCAAGTCTCCTTCCTTTTTGCCCTCTTGCATGCGTGATGCACCCTCTATGTTACTGGTATTTCCCTTTTTGAGGCTTTATATGGTAGACTCCTCCTCTTATCCCTAAGATTTCTGAGAAAAAAATGAGCTGATTTAGCTAATGAAGATCTTATTAAGTCCCCCCAGACTTTTCAGCCAGTTCTGACTTCCATCCATTGGTTATTTTTCACAACAACATCCTCCACCTGCTGCCTACTGTGAGGACAAATGTCCTGTTGTAGAGCCTGGGACAATGGTCCTTATAAAGTGGCATCACCATAAATCTCTTGAGCCACAATAAAAAGGTCCCTACATTGTAGTCCTCAACACTCCAACCGCTATCAAAATAGCCAAAGATTCATCATTCCCACTTCAAACAGGTCCCAGCTTCTAAAGGCCATCAACCATAGACAAGTGGACTGCCATTCCCTCCAAGGACCCGTTAAAGCTTAAGATTGCCAAATGTAACTGATAATCTTGTGTCCTCCCTTATAGAGACCTCAAAGAGGCCTCTGTCTGGCTTTTTAAAAAAAATTGTTACTTATATGCCAATCATTCTAGAGTCATCAGACAAAACAGAGTTAATTTAAATGTTGGTTTTCTTTCTCCTTTTGGTTAACAGCTTGAACAATGGCAGCTGCAAGACCTTTGTTAATCCTCCTATTGGGCCTTGTATTATACACAAATTGGTAAACTATGTCAAATATATAAACTATATATTTTTATAGCTCAAACTATAAAGCTTATGATTTTAAAGACACAAGGTTATAAACAGATACCTATGTCTAAAAACCCAGGAGCCAATGATTTAGATCACTGACTAAAGTCAGTGGGGAATGCTGTACACTAGCAAAAAGAGTTTTGTTATGTTTGTATTATGCTAAAGTACCTGTAATGCTACCTACTGTCCTGTATGCGTTTTTCTCCCCCTCTGGGTGACCTAATTTATATGTTAACCAATGCTCCCCTCTATAAAGAATTGTAAATCCCTAAAAACCTAACCTAATTGATATGTTAACCAGTGTTGCCCTCTACAAATAACAGATGTGGTGCTAAAATAAGCTGACAAAAGATTGTTAATTACTGCTAGACTTCTCTGTTCTTTGCGAAGGGAAACAAAGGTCTTCCTCATTAGCAGATTTCCTGATCCACGCCCATAACCCCTTACTTTGTAAACTGTGATATGTACATAAAGGCTACAAGCTTAGAGGGAGACACACAACTTTTGCAAACTCCAACTGCACTATGTCACTGGGCAGGATAAAATAAATCAGCACTGCTTTTTAAAATATGTTTTTGCCCCATTTTTTAAAACTCCAATTTGGGGGCTCATTTATAGATTACAAGAACTGGCTCCCGTGATATGAAATCAGCTTTTATCATCAGAGGAGCTTGTGGCCTTGTTGCTGAGAATGGCTATGGTTAACTTTAGGGGAGCTCTGGTCTTTACAATGAATATTGCTTACTAGCTCTGGAGGGGAAGATATGTGCTGCTTAATCTCCAGGAGAAGCTTGTCACATTGGCTTCCTAATATGTACTGGGCTGTTCTCATTGTCAGAGGAGTGCAAGAACTTACTGTCTCTACAGATGGCTATAGTACTTTTCAGGTGAGCTCTGGTTCTTATTTTGGGTGTCACTCTTTTGGCTCCAGTACAGATCCATCATTCCACTGGCACAGACTTTCTAGCTTCCACTGTGGACCTTTGGGCCTTGCTAGTGCAGGCTCATGAAATAGTTTTGCATGAGTCATTGTCGTCGGCTCTAGGTTTCAGCTGAATTCATGCAGGTTATTTCCATGGGAGCCAGGCCTTCAGCTGGATTTTCTAGGTCTTTAGTGTTGTGAACAGATTTCATGCCCTTTCTTTGTATTTGACTCCTTGGGTGACCATTATAAATAATACTATAAATTTTGTGTCCTATAATGAGACTGTTCCTATATTAACAATGGGAAAGCATACAGTGCAGGACAGGACCCCTGTACCTTACTATGTTCCATGTTTTGAAACCAGGTGGTTTAGATGGTACTACTTCACTTCCCAAACCTTCCAGAGCTTCTGCCCATGATGATTTCTTCACTGTGGTGAAATAATGCCAACCAGCGTTTCTGGCTAACTGAAACTAGCTAACAAGAAGCTGACCAGAGTATCTGATCAGCTGCTTAAGAATTTTTAATACCAAATGTGTCCATTCGGTTGAAACTGTATGTTATTGGCTTTAGAAAAGCAAGGTCAGGGATCCTTAAGGAGCTGTTAAAACCCACAGCTCTTGGAGAGGATGCTCCAGCTCTCTGCAGACTGTTATCTCAGGGAGGGTAGGACAGCACTTCCACCCACATAGAATTTGAGAACCACCTTGCCCATGACTCAGGATGAGCCATCCTGGAAGATCTAATCAACTAGCTGGAGACTGGGCAGGCCAGATGGAGGTCTGACAAGAGTGGGAACAGAAAAACAACACAAATGTGAGATACAGGCCCCCTGTATCTGATTCGCTAACAGGTAACACTACAACTCAGTTCTGGCCTACTGGTCCCCAATCTGGAAATCTCTTACACATTACTGTGATGAACATTGGTTTTTAGCTCATAGTAGTATCAGCTGCTATGTAGTAGGTGCTTAATGAATGAATGCTCAGTGCAGGTGTGAATGAACATGCACGCTTATTTCCAAAGCTCTGCTTAAAGACGTTGAGCAAGGAAGACTTAAGAATCTGGGCTTAGGCAATGATACTGGGCCCCAGCCACCAACCCCTTAATAGCCCCCTCTTCCCAGAGCGACAGGGAGACAGCGCCCACCCCGCGCGCTCTCCAGCCCCAGAAAGCAGGGGATCTCACCCGCAACGCGGCAAGAGCGCCCACTCTCCAAGCACCCTCCGCCCAGGGCGCAGCGTGGCAGGCCCCGCCCGGAGCCCCCGCCTGCAGTTCCCGGGAGCAGCAGCCCCACCAGGCTGGGCGGCGGGGGCTCTGGATGCATCGCCGCGAGGCCCGGGGCCGCCCGCCGAGTTGGCCGCGCGCGCCCACGGGCGCGCAGAGTTTGGAAAGTCGTCGCGAAGCTTTGGCGGCGTGAAGGGGGTGGGAAGAGTGGGGTGCGAGAGAAAAACCCGCCTCTCATGAGTTGAGCGAGGAAGAGGGAGGGAAACGCTCCGAGTTCCGCTTCCTGAACGGCGGGAGGGTGCAGAAGCTGGCGCGGGCAGGACCGGCGGGACGCACGCTCCGGGGCCGCGGCCGGCGATGGCCAGCGAGCGGACCCGCAGGTTCACCCGGAGCCTACTGAGACCTGGGCAGGCGGCCGAGCTCCGGCACAGCGCCGCGTCCGCCGCCGCGGTGGCGGTCAGCAGCCGGCAGCAGCAGCGGGTGAGTGAGGCGCGTCCTCGCGCCTTCCCGCGTCCGGGGGTCCCGGGGGCCCGCGCGCCCCTGCCCTGCCCTGCCCCGCACCGCCGGCCCGCGCTCCGCACGGCCTCCCACGCTGCCCCTGCCGGTACCCGGGAGCCACCTCCGCGCCACCTCTGCAAGGCGCCTCGGGGCCGCGGGACGCTCGGAGGAGCAGCCGCGTGGGCAGCAGAAGTGCTGCGTGGGAGGCGATGCACCCAGGTTTTAAGGAGGATGGGAGGGGTTGGAAAGGCAGCCACACCTGTGCTAGGCGTAGGGATGCGCGGGGCAGGGACTGCAGGCGGGACTGCAGAACGGAACCCCTGGGGCTAGGTCAGCAAGGCCCTCTCAGAAGGCAAAAGATGTGACCCCCAGGTCCTCTCCGGGCTAAAAGCTGGGACCCCACCTTAACTCTAGTGTGAATATAAATGTACTTGGCGCAGCTCTCGCCACAAGGTGAAACCCACAAACCACTTTATAGGGCTGCACAAGGGATTGGGGTCACAGACTGGAGGAGACCAGGGTCATTCAGTGCCCAGTGGTTTCTGGTGTTTCTCTGAGATGTTCCACGGGGTTCTCCCTCCAGCAAGGCTGCACTGGTTACTTCCTTATTGAAACAGCCTTCAACAGCTGGGTGATTTCCACGGGAAGTCCCTGGGGCAGCAGCCAGCGTCTGATACCCAGATCACATCCATACATCTCCAGATGTTCATAAATTCCAGTAGGTGTCACACTCCTGGGTGGAAGTGACAAGTGAGAGGAGGGGGAAAAACTCAGCACGAGTGGCACAGGGAAGGGAGTGGGAACAATCTTACACCAAGATCAGACCAGCGCTCTGGCGCGCAGCCTGACTTGGCTGACTGGAATCCGCGTTGTGTGTTTCATTTTCCTTTTTGCCTGTAAGTATCATTAGGAATTAAACGGCTCTTTTAAAAGTGTCAAAGAAAGTATTACTCTTGCTGGTCACCAATGAGGACAGAGCCAAAAGCTTCCCAGAGCCAGTTCCCACAGCCAGGGCTATTCTCTAAAACCAGAGGTCGGAAAGTTGAACAGAACGGAAGCAAATTGCTTGGCAGAGGGAAAAGGCACAGTTGCCCAAGAGCACGGGGTGACGGGTGTGAAATGACTCGGTGGCCAGGGAGCCTTGTGTGCCTCTTACCACAGCCTGCAATCTGCAGCCACCCAGAGAAGCGTCAGCTGTTATCCCACACTTTGCCAGGGGCAGCCTGTGGTCCGATATCATATCTACATTTGCAGGGCCAGAAAGAAACAGAAAGAACCTTGCGTGCGCGCGGGGGGGCGGGGGTGGGGGTGGTGGTGTAATTAATATCTTCAGATAGCCATACAAAGTAATTTTTTACTTTTAAAGGATCCTTCAGGATTGCAACTTCATCATTCCCTGCCACTTGTTTTACGATAACTTTATTTTGCAGTTGGTGCATTTTACAAAATCTCAATGATGCTCTGGTAGAGTAGCACCACGGTGACAGCATGCGATTGAAATAAGCAGCACGGTGTGTGTGTGTGTGTGTGTGTGTGTGTGTGTGTATCAGTGGATGCTCATAGGATTTTTGAGGCACTGGAATTTTTACAGAGTATCTGTACAGTAGTTCCACACACATACCCTCTTTTCTCCAAAATAATGTGAGACTTGAGACCCTGCTGGCATCTTATCACAATGAATAAGCTCAGTGTCTTCTAGATTGGTGGGGAGGGGACTCACTGGCAAAGGTGCTCCGGCCCCCTTCTTCAGCACCTTGGCCAACACTCTCTGTCTAGCTTGTGCCAAAACGTTTCATGGGATCTTACACATCCAGGCAGGCAGTGTGGGCAGCGATTTTGGCAGTAAGGCTGGTGCTTGGCACGGCTCCCTGTAGGTTAGCTCTTGAAGGGAAGCAGGATGATGCCAAATTCTCTCAAGTTGCCACCCACACTCAATGAGATTCTGAAGGACAGGGCACCCCTTTGGAACCTAAAGTCATACCACTGGACCAGTGGTAAAGACGAATCCTGGTTTACTTGCATTGATCCAGCCCGTTTGGCCCTTGATTCATAGCCTCAAAGCTTTGTTGTCAAGGCAGAAAAAAAAAATGGGATAAGGAATGATTATGAATAGCTCACTTCAGTATAGTCTGGTAGGACTGCCTGTGTGAATTGGAGCAAGCTATCATCTGTTGAAACATATTTGAGGGACAACAGAAACTCCTCTGGGAAAAACTATCTGTGTGCTACATGTAGACAGTGTCCTTTCTGAAAACTCCAACAAAGTCCTTGCCAATGTTTCTGAGAGATTGTAGAGTATGAACTCTACCCAGTTTAATACGGATAGATGAGTTGTCAGATTAACCAGGTAGTTGTGGACTATAAGAATGAGATTGTGCTTGTGTGTGTTCACAACTCCCCGCCACCTCTTTAAAACGTGTTGCAGAAAGCAGACATCAAGGGCATGACCAGAGAGTCAACTCTGAGAGCAGTTTCTGGGGAAAGTAGAGATGTATATGAGTCAATCTTGAGCTCCATTGTAACCCAAGGCACCAGAGAGGGCTCCTGTACATGCAGACCCCTGGTCAGAACCCACTTTATTTTGTATCCCTTCCCAGAACAATTTTGAATAAAAGCCCTACCTTTTGAAAGGAGAAATATATGCTCTTTAATAGATATCTTAAAATATTTTTGTAAAAAATAATGGATAACTTCTCATTCAAAGAAAAAATTAGGAGATCAAGTTAAGTAGTGTCCTGAGATTCCATTGCTGATTGTCATACAGAGCAAGCTTTTCATATCTAAAGTGATTGGAAACATTTTTCATGCATCAGAACTTGAGTTTTGTGTTAATTTGGTTGAATAACCTACCATGTTAACTTCAAAATGGTAATGCTAATAATTGGAAATTCTTTCTTAAAAGAAATTTTCTTCCAAAATTCATCCCATGAATCTGTGCTTTCACATAAATTAATTCATTTAGTTTTCTAGTCATTAAAATGTAATTTTAAAATTCGTGTAACTTTCTCTGTACCTAATTGCATTTTAAAAGAGGCATTTTATAAGAATAGGTAACTATTCTGCCAAACATTACATCAGAATTGGGGTTATGGAAGGTTTTTGTTGGGTCAGAGCTTTGGAAGATTTGGGGTAACAGAAGGTGAGAGGTGCCTCAGATGGAGTGGTGGAGGGAAAACACAAAGGCAGACGGTTATTTGTAAAAGAAAATAACTCTAGTCAATTTTTGCATTAAACATTTTGTATATTTCTTAAACTAGAGCATACTACTTTATTTGCATGTTCTCTTTAATGTAGTGCCTTTGTGATTTTTTTCTATTGTACAAAAGCTCTTCTGTAACTCATTTTTTAACTGTGCCAAATTTTGTTGATAACTTCTAAAGATGATAAACTCTTGAAAGACTTCATCAGAGTTAACTGACGTGTTTGGCCCCTGCCCACCCTCCTAGAAAGGCTAATGGGGTAAAGAGGAAAGTATTTGCTTCAGTAATCACAAAAATTCCATTTTCTTGCTTTGATATTTTGTAACTGTTCTATCCCTTAAAATACTACCCTGGGTATTTTAGGGAGCTTTGTATAAGAAACAGAACCTTTGACCTGTCAAAAGAGGTTTGATAGAGAAGAAATGAATATGTAAACATGTTTACATGACCACAAAAATTTCCTAGAAGTAAGAACTTCCTCCCCTCTGAACTGCATGACATTTACTAGTTGAGAATAGGAGGGATTTTTAAACATGTAGTGGAGGAGACGAATTTACCAGCAGTCATGCTAGAAGTAAGTAAAAAATCCCCAAATTGATATTAAATGAATGAAAGCCACACACTTGTTTTACTGTCAGTGTCCAAAGCTAAAGCAAAATGCAAAATAAAGGCCTGTTTGTTTGGCATTCATGGCAGTCTTTTTTCTTCTATTCTTTGATGTATCTCTTTATAGCAAGATCTAAACACTTTCGCAGAAACACACAATTTTTTTATATGAGGAGTTTCTCTTGACTTCTTTGCTTGGTCAGAAAAACCAAATTTGTTTACAGATCAAGTTTGATTGTTATCAGCTAATACTTGGAATTCCTCAGAAGCACTGGAGAAGTAATTTTGAAAATAAATGGCTTTATGAACTTCTAGAAGAATTAAAAAATGAAAGAAGGAGCCAACATCTATGGTTTTGGCTTCTCTTTTCCCCCACAACCATTTTGTTAGGTGCCCAATATAGGAAAACACGAATAGTAAATGCATAAGGCAAAACATTCATTGAGAACCTACAAAATGCCTGGCACAAGAACAATTCTCAGAGTAGTTGTACAAGGAAGTTATCATTTGTCGCAAGGTACAGAAATCACAGAGACTCATGGGGCTAAACAGACCTTGTTCCAATTTAAGTAACTGCTGTGGAACATCCTTTACATTCTGAATGGTGAGTACAGAGGGTTAAGATCCTAGTAAACTTCAAGCAGTTTTGCAGTTTTGTAGCTGTGCCTCCTAGTGTCTCTCAGTTGGAGGAAGAGTTTGTTGGTGTTGCCTTCCAACCCCCCTATATATAGCTCTACCAGAGGAACAGGAAGTGGGTCTTCCCACTAGTGGTACAGAGAAGCTGTCAGCAAACACAGCATTCATCTACCTTTCCTCTGAGGTTAGTAGCAACATTAGACTTTGTTTTGTGCATCCTTAATAAATATATCATCCTAAAGTAACTGGAAGCTCAATGGTTCAGTCCTTAAGGCTAAGACTGACTCAGTTACCCTCATCTTGCATCTGGCAAAGCCTTAAGCAAATTGTGAAAGGAAATAGGGTTAATCCTTCTCAAGTCTTCTCGGACTGCTTGCTTGTCCATTCTCAAACTCCTCATACTGGTCTGGAATGTGCCTCATATTTTCTGATGCATTGTGTATCCTGGAGAACACATTTCTATTTATCTAGGTTGTCTTGGAATTCTTATTCCACATTCTGTTCTCTTCAAAGGAAGTATTGAATGTGTCTCACAAAGATGCATGTAAGACAACAACAACAACAAAAATATAGCAAGGAATCAGAAAACAAAGGTATCTTAAAAATAGTATCATTAGGAAAGTTAAATGTAGTCAATGGATATGATAGTAAATAAAATGCATAAACACTAAATCCTATAGTCTTGCTAAAGATATTCCCGGCGGCCAAATAAACATAAAAACAGCATGACATTAAAGAAGTTTATAAAGTTAAAGAAAGTAATTTGATCTAGACGTGTTCAGATACAGCTTTTACTGAAACTCAGGAGACAAAATACATTTCCTTCCTTGAGATTTTTCAAAAGAGGAGCATGATGTACAAAGTACATTTCAAGGGCCAGGGACACTGATATCAGTTGGAGCTGACTAGAAATGAAGAACCTCAGAACTCACACTGGGCCTACTGGCTCTGCACTTTAACAAGATCATCTGCTTACTTGTAAACATATTAAAATTTGATTTAAAAATTCATTACATCTTCAACTGTATTTTTGTAGTATATCACCTGGTAAAGACATTACATGAGAATGCAACCACATGTGTTTTATTCTACACAACTTTGAAAGTTCCAAGTATGTCAGGGACCAAGTTTAGATCACCTAAGACTGAAACTGAGAATTGGTTAATTACTAGACAACTTTGGTGAAATCTCTTGCTGATTTGTATTATATTTTTATTTTTCACCTTAATTGTAGTGTGAACTTAATTGAAGCTTTTAAGTTCAAAAAAATGTTTGTACCATACATTTAATAGTTGCAATCTAGATCAGCAGAGCTCTTAACCCTGGGTTAGGGTGTGAGAGTTCACAGTCTAAAAATGTGTTACAGGGTGAAACAAATGTTACCACCCATACAGGAGGGAGGGGATGGTAAATTGGAACTATTTCAACCGATGTTTTAGGGCCTGGTTTTTTTTTTTTTTTTTTTTTTTTTTTTTTTTTTTTTTCTTCCAAAAACACCGAGGTTGAAGCTTTAACTCTGTGTGATGTTCTATGGAGGTGAAAGTCTCAGGGTACATTAGATCATGACAATGTGGCTGTGTCCTTGCATTTGTCATTTCTCTGCCCCAGAGTTCTCACACCTCATCCTGATTCCTTGGTTCTCAGATGCCCCTTTTCAGGAAGGTTATCCTGGACCAAGTGCAAGTATTCTTCCTTGCCTCCACCCTCTGGTTCTTTTGCTTCATACCTCTCACTGTCATCTAAAATATCATTTCAAATTTGTATTTCACTACTTTTATATTCTGTTAATTAAGAAACTAACATTTAGGGGCAGGGGCTTCTTACTGCAGACCCACTTAAGGCCATCCAGGAGAGTGCTGGGTGCACAGAAGGGAGAGATCACAGTGGAGCTAGGATCTGCTGCTGTGTCTGATTATATTGTGCCCTGATGCTCAGTCTCCTCTTCACAGTCTGCTGATGGAGCTCAATGAGCATCAGACTGGCAGTGAGACCAGCCATCACTGGGGGTGTCCTGCATGCAAGTGCTTCACTTGTGCATTCGCTTCAATCCTTACAAGAACCCTGTGGCAGTGGGTTGTTTTCCTTACATTATAGAATGGAAAGAGTCTTAAAGTCCAGGAGCAACTCAGAACCACATCAGCTGACTCATCAATGGTGAATCTGGAGTCCCATGCAGGGAGCCTGCCTCCCAGGCTGAATTCCTCCTGACTACAACTGTTTTCTGGTCCCACCAAGCAAGAAAAGTTTAGCATCATTAAACACACAGTTGGCATCCACTACAGGGAACAGTGAGGTGAGTGGCAATTTCAGAAGACCCACCATAGGAAGAGTTTCTTAATAAGGGAAAAATTGCATTTTTTGCTCTGCTTAACAGTCTATGACTTCTCTGCAAGATGGGGCATGTGGGATGACACCCACATTGGACACTCTTTGAGTGCTGCAATTTTTCAAAGACTGGATTGGCACAGAGTGGGTTAAGCTTTGCAAATCAAAGCTCCTTCCATTCTGAAAGAGACATCATTTGATTCTTCTCCTTCTACATAAAATATATATGGCAAGATAAGCACTGAGTAGTCTATTGTATCTGCTATGTGGTTTCTTGCAGTCTTGATTTTAATGTTGATGTTTACAAGTAAGTGCCTTCTTCTCCCATTGAAGTGATATTTGCTTGCCTCTTATTCACAACAGTGCTAATGTGCTGGAAATAAATGCTTGTGTTTGCTGGACTCAACATGTTGACCTACATTTAATAATGGAGAAACAATAAAACAATAAATGTGAGTGAGTTATCAGCAATGGAGAAAAGCATTTGCTTTGAAAATGTTAATATTTTGCAATTGGATTGAAGTGGAAATGAATTAAATCATCAAAAGTTCATCTAATTTGTACCATTAAAATGTAAAAATACTCAATTCTAGTTCATACGTCTTCATAGACTTGGGGAAGCTAGGGAGCTCTTTAATTTAAATTATATACCAAAATGCACACTTCAACAAAAGGATCCAGAAAGGAGTCTGTTTGAAAAGGTAACACCATTTATGATTAGTACAATGAGCTTTTCTTCATATAATGATTTTAGTAATTACCAATTTAAATGACTAATTAAGGCTGTCAAAATGACCAATGACTTTTGGCCTTTTCAAATCACACATTCTATAAAAAGAACACAGGCATGAACATTTGACTTGGCAGAAAGCAAGCAAAAAAACTTAACGAAACTTACTGTTCAATGAAATAGGATAATTAAATTATTCTTGAATACCCACTGTTTATTTGCTATGCTCTTCAAAGTCCCTTTGTTCCAGCTCTTTAAAATGATAAAATGAAAATTGAATTCAGCTGAGAAACCTTCACAAAGTGAATGTGATGTTAGAATTTAGTCACTTTTTTGAAGAAAATTCAAATATGGAAAAGTTATGTTTTTCCATTACTTGCTTATTAAGAATCAGATATTTATTCAAAGATCTTATTTTCAAACGAAAAAAGTATCCTTGTTCGCTTTAAAACATGTCTATATGGATTGCTGTGAATCCGTCCTATGTGTGAAACTGCTAGTAATAAAATTTATGGGCATCCTAATGTGCAGAGATAAGATTCTTTTAGGATCTTTCTGACAGCCCAACAGGAAAGGTTCATTCATTAACTTCAGATTTTTGAAGTCAAAAGCCATTATGTGGTTGCTAGCCAATCACTTTGAGAAATACATCTTTTTATCACTAGGAAGCAATGGTTTCCATTCAGTGTAACCTTGGCCACGGCTTTAACTCCCTTTGGGTTGCTTCTAAAATAAGATTGGACACTAACACCTTGAAAAATGCTTTCTAGTTGTAAAATCTATTTGTTACTGTTTCTGAGAGTTTCAAACAGGACTAAAATAAAACTGTCTTCCTTGTTGATAAGTATATCTGACTTTAATGAAGGAAGTAGTCCAAATATTCTACAACCAAATTTGTATTTCAACAGTAAAGTGGTAATATAAAACCTGGTTGTTAGCTGGGCCTGGCAGTACATACCTGTAATCCCAGGAGGATGGGAAGTTTGAGCCTAGTTTGGACAATTTATCGAGACTCTGTCTCAAAGTGAAAATAAATAATACATTAATTGGAAATGTTCTGGGAAAATTCCCAAGTCCGTACCAAACTAAATGAAAGACTGTTTGCACCATGGAGATAAGAAGGTAGCATGTAATCTTTATAGTAGGGGACTGTTGGGTCTTCATGCCAGTGGACTGTCACAAGATGATTCCTCAAAGGCAACAGTGCTGAATTTAGGAAGAGTTTAGTTTATATACAATTTAGAAGTGGGAGGTACAAAGCAAGTGACAAAATGTTACATAATTGGTTACATACATTGAATCATATTTTGCCAGACAGGCTAGTCTTGAAACAAAGGAATTGTTTATCAAAATATAGAAATACTCCGGGAGAAAGGGGAGGGGGCCTTACAGAGTGAGCACAGTTAATTAAGGACATCACTATAATATAGGAGCATTCGTGGGAGGGGCCCTTGAATTAGTGCACGGTGCCTTAAGGTGTAGACACTTACACTAACTCAGTGCTCATTAGGTATGCAGCTAGCCATCGAGGTCAATTGAATTAAGCAAAAACCACAGAACAGAAACTTGGTCAGAGACTTTTAATTGATCCTGAAATATCTGTAAGTTTGCAGTCTTGTAAATGTGTTCCTACATTTTAATTGTGTCCCAACAACAGGGCTAATCATGTGGCTCAGGGGTAGAGTGCTGGCTGAGCATCCAGATCACCCCAGGGTATACTCCCCTGGACAGAAAAAAAGGGAATGGCTATTTCATATCCTGAGGATGAATCAAGTGCTCTGGAATTTGGCAAATGCTCACCAACTGTGGCAAGTTTGAGCAAGCCAGTCTTCCAAATTTATGGACTTCAGAGGCAAGCGCCCCATCTCATATCTGTTTTACTTGTGCTGAAGAAAAGACCTGCCTGCTTTGAGAAAGTATGGTTTTTCACATTCACTACAGTCCTCTGGCTTACGGTCCAAGCCAAGCTCTTCTCAGTATGCACCTGACTCAGATATGGGTAAACTCTCCTCCCAACTGGGTCCTAGCCATTGGCAAATAGTGATCACTTCTCTATGTCTACATCTGTCTCTGAGTCTGATTTTTATCTCTCCCTTTCTCACCTCCTTCTCCTCTGTCATGTCTGAGAAAGGTAACGTGATCTTCCCTGGGCCCAGTGTGATTTCAGAAGTGTGCAAAGAGGGCAGATTCTTCTTCAGCCCTGTGCTTGGAAAGTTCTAGCAAACTGATGCTCAACAAGTTATGGGATATTTTATTCCACAGTTATTAGTTGACTTCTAACATACAGGTCAGGTTGGTAATTTACTTAAACCCATTCCAAGGTGTCAGGCTGGTGTATTTTGGAAAAGTCCCAGTCTGTTATGCCAAAAAGGCAGAAAGGTGCTGTGGGGTAACAGAGATAGACTTTCATAGACTGGTGTGCAATCTATCTGTGGTAGAACTGTTTAAATGACATTTGTGTGCCCATGATTTAATTGATATAGGTCTATGCTACTTCTCTTGGACTTGGAGGGTGATTTGGAATGGATTTGCCCTTATATTTTCAATATTCTGACAAAGCGTCAAGGTGAGGATTGTGGTTATTTTTCCTATATTTTAAGGATAGCAATATCCTGGCAGACAGTAAGTGCTTACTACCTGCTTATCAAGTGGAGGAAAGAGTGACACACTTGGAAATGATAAAAGTATAGATTAAGCATGTCAAAGGAAATGAAGAACCCTGTTAACAGTAAAGAAATCCTTAGATACACTTAGAATGAAAATACTTTGGTAGCCAAAAACTAACATAAGAGTTTCAGCTGAATAACAGGAAATTGAATGAAATTTAATTCAAGAGTCCCACAAAAGATTATTTAAAAATGAGCAGGTAGAATGCTGATTAACCTCTGTCCATACTCTGGTTAAACTCATGAAGTTGGACCAAGCAGGAGCACCAGCTCCTTACCTGCTGGATGCCCAGGAAGCATAAATAGTCTTGGGCTGGGCCACAATGTTGCTGGGTTTCCTGTGGACATCGCTAGTGGTCATGAGGCTGATGCTGATTGAACCAAGCAGGGTGCACAGAACAGTTGATTGAAGCACAGGAAGCGTGGGCAGCAGAGTTTTGACAGCATTTTGTTCCCAGCCCCATGATGGAGAGCCCTTCATATTTTTAAAAATGAAAAAAAAAAAACCCTTAATAAGTTATCAGAGTTGTGTGATTTTATCAGTGAATATAAATGCTATTTAAATCTTTGAAATCTGGCCTTATTTCCTTCAGATTAGAGGCTTCCTCATAAAATGTTGTATGACTGCATTCTTTTTTTAAGTTCTGATTTTCATATAATGCTCCCTTTTTTATAGTTATATTTTTCAAACTTTTATAGCTTCATTAACAAACCAAAATAGGAAAAATAGAAGCACTGATGATCCCCCACAATCCCCCTGAAAAGCATCCAGGATGCTTGCTTGAAGCAATTATCAAATATGTACTGAAATCCTTCTTTGACATATATTTGAGCCAGCATTGAATACTTCAAATTTTGATGAATGTCAAATGATTTAAGATAAATTTTGTGCTGATAATTCTTTCTGCAGATTCTATGTATTCTTTATGTGTCAACACAACATGAAATTCATGCTGGGAATAAGAAAAGAGAAATTGTGCTTTTTTTTCTTAATATCCTCTAAGCAAATTTTTAGATGTAAAGGAAAGTTTCATCTAGATAAACTAAGTCATAGGGAGGTTTAAGTGGATATGGTTTGGGTAGCGGGGCAAGGTTGTGACAGGATCTCGACCTCAGCACCTGTTCCCCTTCTGCCAAGTGTTCCATCTGCCACCATCTGGTTTCATACCATAAAATGAAAGCCTAGAATCCTGGTGTTTCAGGGACTCTCCTGTAAAAATGGATGGATCTCTCAACCCACAGAGCCCTACCCTAAGAGGAGTCTAAATGGGTACACGTCCTCCTAACCTGGGGTGCTCCTGCGTCTCTTCTTGAGCATCTCAGGTCATGGTTACTTGATGCTTGTTGAGACTCAGTATGGGTGTCTCAGAACCTGTGGCTGTTTGGCAGGTCACTGAAAATGTTTGCCTCCAGTTCATTTGTGGATGAAGGGCCCTATCTTAGCTTGCAGATACTAACCTGGATCATAATACAGCCTGACCTGAATGCAACTCGTGCTCTTATTTAGCACATCCAGAGGATTAAATCTCACTTGGCACAGTGTGCCTTTCCAGTCTTACTGTGCCTTTCCAGTCTTACTGGTTGTTTCTTCAGCTTTAGTCACATTACAACCATTTAAACTTGTGGGTGTTTTCCAAGTATGCTGTGAGCTCTTCTGCCACTAGCAGCTTGGAGTGTCCTCCTCTTCTATCCAGTTGTTCAGCTTCCATTTGCCCTTTGAGACACACGTAATTTTTCTATCACGTGTTGCATATCTTAAATCTCCTCCTTTTTTGTGACCCCATTTAGCTTTTTGAATGCATTCATCATTTTTCATTGTAATTATTTAGTTATTGGCTCCCTTCATCACACAGCTGAGGTTTATTAGCACTTAATGCAGGAGTCTTGGTTGCAGGGATGGGCAACATAGATGCGTATCTATGACTGTTTCGCACTCAAATATTGTGATGTGGTATCCTTTCATTCTTCTTACTTAGCTGCCTTCACTGTGATCTAGCTTTGGAAGTGGGGGCTCAGACATTCATGTTATGCCTTTGAAAGACTGAAGTAGGTTTAAAGACTTGAAAAGCATCCGTCTAATCACTGCCTTTCAGTGAAATGATGCCACTCAAAGGAAAAAAAAATGCATGTTAGGCCTGCGATTCCTTTAGTTTTTAAAGTGCATAATCTGTCATTTCTAATTAGAAGTTTTAGCTCTTGAACATTTCTACAATTTTAAATATTTCTTTTAGTTACTAAACCTATGGCATGTGTACAACAACAGACCGACATGCAGAGATCTCTCCATTGAAGCCCAAGCCAAGTCATCCCCGCAGCAGAACATCAAACCTTCAGGTTTAATGCAGTGTTGGCAATTAAATAAGTGGGTGATAAATAAGTGGGTTCTGGCTCACAATTTGGACAATTTGGTTCTGGCTCACAATTTCAGTCTCTAAATGGTGCATCATTACTGTGCTAGACTAAGGCTAGATAATTTGAATTGTACTAGGTACCGTCTTCTTATGACAGATACTTGTTTTCTACTTTGAAACTGTGAAAATGTGGCACGAATAGAAGAGTATAGAGAACATATATTTACCCACAATGGATAAAAGTAAAATATGTTTTAATGGAAAGCACATGACTAACACTTTTGTAAACCTGTCAGCCACATCCAGGCTGATTCACTCCCTTCCCTGTATGTAACTAGTAATCAAAATGTTGTGCTCATCATTTGCCTTTGATTCACTTTTTATCTTGAAAAATAAACACATTTATGAAATCATGGGCAAAAGAATATAAAAAACCTCATGCATCTTTCTGCCAGAATCTACAGATGTTACCATTTTACTACATTAGAATTAATCTTTGTCTCAGCATCTTTATATATACAAAGAGAAAGTTTTGAAACATTGGAAAATAAATTGTATACATAATGTTCTTTTGCCACAAATGCTTCAAACATTTCCTAAGAGAAATTCTTTTATGTAACTTTAATGTAATAACCAAAATTACGAAATTAACTTTGATCCAATGATATTATATAAGCCATAGATACTGTTTTACTAATTATCCCCAATAATTTTCTTCCTAGTCTCATTAGTTTTCCTTGATCCAGACCTGTTTTTGCAGCCTCTCCTTGTCTTCTTTGATCTTGAAATTCTAAATATACAGGCCAGTTCCTCTGTAAAGTGGCCCTCAATTAGGGTTTAGGCTGAAGTAGCTTTCAGGTTGGATTTGACTGTGTTATTTTTGTTGAGTGTCACAAAAGTAATGCGATGTCGTTAGTGCTTTATTTGAGAAGAGATGTGTCAGCTTGTGCCATTATTGGTGACTTAATTATGATGCTGTCTGCACATTTCTCCACTTAAATCAATAATAGGTTCCTCTCAGTAACCAGTGAGTAACTTGTGAGATTTTCTGAGACCCTTCTGCTTCTCTTAGTACTTTTTGTTTTTAATTTCACCATGCATTGATGATACTTACCTGACATGCTTATTCCTGTGGATGGACATTTATATATTTTCTTTTCTCTTATTATACACCGTGCTTCCATGAATATCCTTTTTTGAAAGCTCCAGTAGCATACATGTACAGATTTCTCTAGTGCGTACCTGTCTACAACTTTAGAATTACTGCCAGTTTGTTTTCCAAAAGGACTATGCTACTTTCCACTCTCATAATCAGTGTAAAAATTTTTTTCTTCAGCTATTTCCTTGGTGGTAAACTTATTGTCAGACTTTCTAATTTTTGCCAGTTTGGTGGACATAAGATGATATCACATCACTGTTTCTATTTGCATTTTCTTCTTAGCAAACAAAATTGAGAATATTACTGCCCATTCTGTTGGTTTTTTTTTTCACACCTGAAGAGATTCTCATTCATATGGAAAGTATGTGAAAAATCAATGGTTAGATTATATATTGTTTTGTAGGAAGAAATTTGTTAAATTCGTTGATGTTGCATTTTGAGGTCTTCTTAGCATTTTGTCTAACGTATTTTGGGAATTAGGAACAGCACCATTCCATGGACAAGTTACAGACTTAATACTGACTTTATAAGTGTCCCACATAAAATCCTTACAATGAGATTCATAATAATAAATATAAGCAGGTGTCTTGATTTAAGAATATCCCAAACACTTCACCTTTTGTCCAAAATGGGAGACAGTGGGGCTATTTAAGGTACACAGTTTCCTGGCCCCAAATATTTCTTATGCAAATGTTTCTTTGTTTAAATAAAAACGGACTATACTGTCAAGTGCATTCCATTTGAGTTGTATAGAACACCCAATAGATTGTAATTTCAATTTTTCCTAAAATTTTTTATTATTTAGTTTTTGTATGAGAAGATTTTGTACACTTCTTGGCTTTAAGATTAGCTGAATAGTCAGAGTCTACATTGGTATAGAGCATGTTGTTTTGAGGATGAGTTTGATGTAGAAGCCTTGTGTTTCTATCAAAGTGTTGCAACAGATGAGCAATGGTGAGTCGGAGGTGTTTGTGGAACCTCACTGTGTGAGTTTTGGATGGTGAAACTAAACCTTTAAGGAAGAGATGAGAGGCACTGCAAAAGCAGAGCAGGCAGCTCAGGCATGAGGACAGTGTTTGCAAACCTTTTAGAGTTTTCAACGATAACAAACCGCCCACTGCGATACATATGGCGTGGGTTTGCCATCACTGCTCTAGGAGACAAGAACACAGTGCAAGTAGTTAAGTAACTCATGCAAGACCATAGCATTTTAAATGTTAGAACTGAAGCTCCAGAACTCACAACTTTGGCTACTACATTGTAAAATACTGTGTGTGTGTGTGTGTGTGTGTGTGTGTATTAGAGCATTAACAATTTTAGAGCCAAGTGTCAAAAATGCATAAGTGAGAAAATGTGATATAATATTAGTACAAAACTGGACTTATTTTGTGTTCTTTGGTCATTTATTAAGTGTAAAAACAGCTGACCTGGGGATGTACCTCAGTGATATAGTACTTACCTATCATGCATAATTGACCCCTAGCTTCAATTGCCAGTCTCTCTCTCTCTCTTTCTCTTTCCCCTTCTCTCCTCTTTCTCTCAAAAGTCTGTAAGTAATTGTTTGAGAAAATAATTACAACTGGTGCATAGCTTAGGTCAGTAATGGCCCACCTACAGCACACGTGCCACAGCAAGCTCTCAAAGGCTCGACATCGCTGGCTTAGGTTATTTAATGGCGGACCTCATCTTCGTATCAAAGGAGTGACCTTTGTTACACTGACATGGCCATGTGTCTCCAGCTGCGGTCAGACATACTGAAAACTGTAATGTTTGAATTGTAGGTCCTGCAGAAGAACTGGAAAAAAAAAAAAAAGCAAATGCAGCAAAAATAACAAAAGGACAAAAACTCAGGACTGTGTTATATTCTCTGCATTAATGGAGCTAAAAGACCAAAGTGCACATTCAAAAAAGCTGAAAATCATTGAATGTGTATTTTTTCTAGGAGCCCAAGGCAGTTGCTTGCTGGCGGGGTGAGACAGAATGAAGCCCCAGCCCAGGAGGTGGAAGGCTTTTCATAGAGAAATCCTTTCTTGGATTTATGTTTTCCTAATTTCTCCCACTTTATTAATGTGCCACATTGGTTCAGATAAACAGTCATAGCAGTTTTGTAGGGGAGAAATAATCATAAATGGGCATCCTTGGGTGGATAGGGCCATCTCTCTCACCTAGAGTGAGAAAGCACAGGTACTGCTTAGCTCTAGTGGAAATGAAAAATTGGTCAACTGATTTATTTTCCTGCTATGGAACCAATTGACTATTACCTGCCAAGTTCTCTAATGGATGCAAGATATATTGTTTTTGTTTGTTTGCTTTGTAGTTGGTAGGTTATTTATTAGAATGCTCATGGGACATGAGTTTAACTTACTTACTTGGAGACATGGTTGCATAAAGGATATAGAAGATAGGAGATGTAACATTGGACACAACAGAGGTGTGCCCTGTCACATCGGTGATTCTACTTGAGACAAAACTCTCCAGCTTGCATGTCTCCACTGCTTTTAGCAAACTCCCTTGACTGTTGTCCAGTTCTTTCCAAAGTACAGGTCCTGAAACCAAATGTTGACTTGTTATATCTTTACAGTAGTTCTGAAAAACAGTGGATGTAAGCAATAGTCTATGCCACACATTTAATGGCTTGCTTTTATACAAGTACGAATGTGTATGTGTGTACGTGTGTATGTGTGTGTAAAACTCAATATTCTTGGGATCTAAACCAATTCTATTTTTTTACTAAGAATAAATGTTCTAATGCACATGAGAAATTATATTTATGAAGATGGCAATTGTTGAAAATGATGAAGAATATTACTTCATTTATGTCATGGTGAGAAGCTTGCATTATAGTTTCTGAAAATTGCATCACCTCACCACTGCCATTAAGTTAACAAATTGTCCCTTAGACTCTTCAAATAGACTGTCATCTCTGGACTCAGAGATGAGAAATCTCCCAGGATACAGTACAAGTGTCAGTGTAATATCTGTTCACCCAAATAATAAATGAATTTTAAGAGACCAATGTGACAAAATACAGGGGAAAGATACTTTTGAAATATTGTAATTATCAAGGTTAAGTTGTTTAGGAGTAAACAACTTTGCTTCATGCTTCTCTTGTTGTTTTTCCATGGCTTTACCAATGTGTTCACCATATTTTATCATGGTTTTTTCTGTGACTCATTTGTTCTGCTCCAAACACTTACACTGACAACAGATGAACAATAATGTATATCTCACTCTCAACAAAATCTCAAGGATATACAGTAAAAATTGTTACTACTCTCCCTTTAAAAGTGTTATAGACTTCAATATCCATGTTAAGACTATTCACTTATGAATCATTCGTATGAGAGTTTTGGAATGGGGAAGGAAACCTGGGAGTGGAAGTTTTCCAACTGTGCAGCGTCACGGAGTTAAGAGCACAGTCTGTCTACATTGGCAAACAGGTATATGCTGGATTTATATCTCTGACTCTAAGCTTGCCTTATTGGAAATTCATACTCCACAACAACATGCTTGTAATTTATACACGTGTAGGGAGGGATTCAGCTTATTGGTTCAGCTTTGTCCGTTTGTCACATAGCTTGATGGAAACCATGGGAACTTGCCTGACTTCTCATATTGGGTTGCTGATACTTAGCTTTGTAATCAAGAAATCAAGAGACCATACTTTGTAGAAAATGAGGACTGATCATTAAAACATTCAGTATTTCCATTCACCCTTGTATACAATCCTGAAACCAAAGCCAGAGATAAAGGCGATGTTTGCTACAGAGGTTCCAATCATGGAGGAATAAACACTCTATTTCAGAACAGTATTTGATGACAAAGGGAGAAAGAACAGGCCACTTTCTTGATATAAAAGAGTAACCATTCAACAGCTAAAACCAAATGAAAGCCAGAAGGGAGCAAATGCCAGGAATATCAAAAATGGGTATAAAGAAGAGAACCAGGCAGGACCCTGGGACCCTGAGTGGATTGGCTTGAGGATTTGTATTTCAGCCAGGAAAAAAATTAAGCCACACTCTTTTGAGCTTTGAAGTTGCCATCCCCCAAATTTACAGTTGCCTCGTTTTAGTTAACCATGAGTGTCTGTTTCACATCTTGAGAACCCAGGGCCTGTATTAGTTTGGGGAGTGTGGTATCCCTCCCTATCTGCTCAGGAAACAATCGCATCATGTGGTTGGGTGACAGCCCTTAGTCATCCCAAATGCCACACATAATAGCAGGGGTCCTGAATCTATGAGGAGCAGCCCACAGAGAGCCTTGTGCCAATGTCAGAGGACTGGTCTCCACTGCAGCAGAACCCCGGAGGCTGTTTTCCCTTACTAAACTGCTAGACTGTTCCAAGCAATTCAGTAGAAAGGTTTAGAAAATGTACAGCCATTCAATAAGCTTGTTGTTGCATGGTAACAGAGTGAAAAAAAATATGACATCTTGGAAAAGCTTAGAATTTCCCCACTTCTGGCAGCAGTTTGTTGTCCTTCTATGAGATTCACTGCAAAAGAGAAGGGGAGTAATGTTAAAATGGGGTGCCTCACCCCAATCAACACCCTGATTCAGTCCTGCAAGAAACAGCAGCATGCTATACATTAATCCTGGGCCAGCATTTCTGAATTCCAGTTGGTTTTGTTCTATTTTGTTTTGTCTTTTTGAGAAAGGGTCTCACTGTGCAGTTTGGGCTGGCCTTGAGCTCACCTTGTAGCCCAGGCTTGTCTCAAACTCACAATGATCCTTCTGCCTCAGCCCCGAGTGCCGAGATTACAGGTGTGTGCCACCATGCCCAGTGGTTAATTTCAGTTGTTGTGAAGCAGAGGTGAACCATAGTTGATTAAACACAGAGGACCAATAAATGTTTTGTTGAGAATAAGCATTAAAAAATGATTCCATGTATGTGTGTGTGTGTGTATATATATATATGAAATATATATATATATTTATATGTACATATATATGGAAAAACTGTTACTGAGTATTACTGTTAGTGTAATACTCTTTAAATCTCATTTTTTATATATTGAAAATCCAGTTAAACAGAAACTGGGGGATGCCTTGGGGGCCACCCTGTCATGACTGTAAATTCTTGTTATTCTAGCAGAGTAACTAAGATGGAGGCATAGAGATTGGGGGCTGGCAACCAGAAGGTGGCCTCTGTTCTCTGTTGGCAGGAATAATGAAGAACAGATGCAAATATAAATAGAATTAGAGCCCAAACCAGAATTACTTGGATAACTCAGTCAACACAAGGTTTTGTTTGATTGAATTTTCTAGATGATTTCATCAATGATTAACCTAACTTCATTAGTGGGGATCTGAAAGGAGAGCCAGCTTAAACACACTCAGCAAGGCCAGCCTCGCATTTCCTTTCTGCTCATTTTATTTATTTTTTTCTAAAAGTAGGCATATCGCCACTTACTGTCTTCTTTGGATAGACATACTACCCACTGCAAAAGCAGAAAAGCTACTAAGAGACTCTGATAGAAATAGACAGAAAATGGACAAGCTGGAGAAGCATTCATGCTGAATAATTAAATTATTCTAGATGTTCTACCCAAATGATTTAACAGGTCAATTGATCTCTCTCTCTCTCTCTCTCTCTCTCTCTCTCTCTCTTCCCTCTGCTCCTCCCCTTTTCCCCTTCTCTCTCCCTTCCTCATCCTTTTCCTCTCTCTCCTCCCTTTCCCTCCTTTTAGAAGGTTACTGTTGCTTCTGTTGTTTTCCACAGAACGTGTAATTTTTTGTATGGATAGTGAGATTTGTTCCTGTATCTTTAAAAATAAAAGTAGGGATGGTTCACTGCACTATATATTGATCTTAAATGTAATGCATGACCTTTGAAAAATACATTTAGGAGGTCCTAGTCTGGAGTGTATGATCCCTCCACGCTTGACATTTCCTATAAATGAAATTATAGAAATAGTAGATTGGGTTAGAAAATTCTTTCAAGAGATTTTCTTGACTTAACTTTAGACAGTCTCACTTGGTGTCAAGTTTAGAAAACTTAGGCTTAAGGGCTTAAGTAAAAGAATTTGCCCTTTGGAAAAGAATGTACATTTAGATAATCTCACACCCCCCCATTTGTTAATATGATATTTGCCTCCTTACCTACATGAAAATAATACATTTTTTCCTTTTAGTCATAAACTGTTAAATATAAACTAGAATACATAATTAAAAATGTTCTTTAGTTTGAAGGTAAAATTGAAGTTTGGTACACAGTATAAAAGTCCAAATACAAAAGAAAATTTTACATCCTGATCAGCTTTATGTTTTTCGTTTTGCTTGCATATTTGGAACAGGAAATGTTATAAAGAGACATATGAAGATCAAGTTATATGCTAATGACAAACCCTTTAACCAGACTTGTTAAAGCCACCAGACTTTAGAGGAAGCAGCTATAATAGACTAGCACATGAACAGAAACAGGGCGCAAATATTTTGCAGAGAAATTGAGCTCAGTTATATCTTCAAGCCTTGCAAAAATTTGTGGTGGGAAAAACTGAAATTTAGAGAGTTTAGTAAAATATCTAGCTCAAATGGCTTGATATTTTTTTTTCTGGTACCAAAGATGGTACTCACAATTACATGCTTGCAAGGCAGGTGCTTATGCCGCTGAGCTAAATCCCCAGCCCAGCTTGATTTTTAAACTGGTGAAATTTTGTTCCGGTCATTTGACATTTTGACATTTCATACACCAACCAAATGTAAAAGCCAAATAAGTAAAATGTTTAAAAGAATAATAGAGAAGCAATGCCTGTAATCAGGGTGAAGATCTCTCATTTGGTACAGGAATGAATAGAAATACAGAGCATTAGGGTTAAAAATGAAATGGTTGAATGACAGATCCAGAAGCAGAGTGGATATTGATGGGAATGGGACTCCAGTGCTCCTGAAAGACCTGGAAAAAATGTGATCCCTGTCCAATTCCTCAGAGACCCATTGCTAAAACAGAGCCTCTCACCCTTGGCCAAACTACCTACTGGTCTGGATCTGAATTTCTGTAGTCACCATGTGATGGAGCCCCAGATAGTGGGTGGCACTTAATGTACTTCAGCATTACTCTGCTCATGATGTGAAGTGATATCATCCACGCACTGAAAGACAAGTCCCACATGCTGTCCTTCGTATGTGAAAACTAGAAATATCGACCTCAAAGGTAGTAGAGAAAAGGCTAGAATAGGCTAGAAAGGGGAGGGAGGAGAGGGAACAGAGGGAATTTGGGTAACAAGGACCAAAATACAGTCAGGAGAAATAAGATCCAGTGTTCCACAGCATGGCAGGGTAATTGTATTTTATGAAGAACTAGAAGACAGGAGCTTGAAGATCACAAGCATATAAAGAAAGAAAAAGGAGATGGAAATGTTAATTACTCTAATTTGATCATTTTACCCTATACACGTGTACTGGAATATTCCACTATAATCCCACAAACATGTAAAATTACTACATATTAAATAAACTGAAAAAATAAAAGTAAAGATTGTCTTATATGAAAGTTCCAAAACATATTAGGAAAACGAATTATAGAAGAAAGTGCCAGATTAAATCAACATTCAGAAGATGGATTTGGTCCTGATTACATGGAAATTATAACAATCTGGAGTTTCCTTAAAAGCACAAAACCATCCAATCATAGAAAAATGATGATGTGATATAAAAAATTCAACCACGTAAACTGGAAAGTTGTATTATTCTAAGGATAATGAACTGTATTTTGGCTGTCTTCCAGATCTTGTGAGAAAAATATGAGGAAACGTTTAATTTTGTGTGAATTGGATACAGTTAAAATTTTAAAAGAACATAATCATTACAAATTTTGCAGCATGTACTAAATTCCAAACATCTCAGTGACTAAAAAGTGATCACTTCCCAGTTGTTCCCTCTCCTCCCAAGGAGTTAGCAAGACTTTTCTGCAAACTTCAGATGAGACAGACAGATGACCCAGGTTAATCACCAGTTACCAATTACACACCTCAGTGTGTTTTGGTTTCCCTTCCATGAGAGTTTGTTATATATAGTCAGGATGTCAGAGAAAAGTAACAGCTGCTAAAGATAACAGATACTTCTTAATAAACCAGTTTAAATCATGCAAATGAAAATTGTACCCCATGAAATTAAGAGATAAACTTCAATTATACCCCGATCCAGATAGAAGTAATTTATTTTTAAAAAATAGTCCAAGTTCCACACAGAATTGAGTTCAGACAAATTAAGATACTTAAGTATGAAAAAGAAACATTTAACTACATTAAAAATAAAAGGAGAAATAGAATGCTGAACTTTGAATTCATCAGAGGAGAACAAAATAAACTTATAACACTAAAAAAAAAGCCGTACAGACATGATGCTACATGCCTGTGATGCCACGCCAGCTAAGGCAGCAGAAAGATAGCAAGTTCAAGTCCCCCCCGGACAGCTTAATGAGACCCGGCCTCAAAATAAAAAGTGAAAAAGAATAAGGATAGAGTTCAGTGGAAAAAATCTCCTGGGTTTGGTATCCAGTACCTCTAAAAAAATGAAAATAAAACGAAGAGGACACAAATAAAAGGCATAATTAGCATCTCAAAGTATAACTGTAAAGATTAAGTAATCAGTAATTAATAACGATAAATGAAGCTGGTTAACTTCTGTTATAAAACAGTACACTTAGTGGTTTTACTAACACTGTAATATCCTAGTATATTGCAATTTTATATTTAAGTTTTTTCTATTCTTTTGAAAGGGAATTTCCAATTAATTAGAGTTTTTCAGCACCCAGTCCTTTTCTCAGCACAGGAACATGCAGGAGATTTAGTTCAGCAGCACAAGTGCCCCTCTGGCAGGCACGAGGTCGTTAGTTCAATCCCTGGTGTCAATAAATAAGTAAATACATAAATAAAATACAAACATAGGAACAAAATTTTCCATTACCTCTAAAAGATATATCATAAAATTTCTTAGCCTATTGTGACATGCTTTTAACCATAGGAAGTAAGTGATACCTTCAAAACTGTCCAGCGGCAAAATGTAGGCTTAAAAACCCACATTTGATTTGGTGATTTTTTGATTCGGCTATGGGTGTTTTCTTTCCAGTAAGCTTCTAAACTGTCTTTCTTTTGTAAAAATAACTGTTATTTTCAGACTTCTGGGTCATTTTAAAGTTTTCCGTTGTGGCTGTTGTCTAAATGGCAGTTTCTAAAGTACAGAGTAAAGAAAAGAATATGTCAGCCTCTTAAATGCTTTGCAAATTCTGTTTGTCAAATTTTCATTGTTATTACCACCTCCTTCCCTCTCTTCTCCCTCCCATCTCTCTGTCTCTATCTCTGTTTCTCTGTGTCTCTGTCTGTCTCTGTCTCTGTCTGTTTCTCATGCACACACACACACACAGACACCCAGCAGCCTGAGTTGTATTTTTCTATCTAAATTTTATGTCAATTATATGGCATTGCCAATAATTGCAGGAAGTCAGTGTCTGAACTGAACAGAACTAAAGGATCTGTGAGCCCCTGTTTGAGAACGTGGCATTAAACACAAGAGGAATGGCCTGTAGTTGCTGGTACCTGTCTCAAGTAATGTCAGGGTACATACAGATTAAGTTGCCCCTAACGCAGCACAGGGAAACACTTAAGAGTTTACCATCTGGGTACTTTAAGGATCTACTGTTTTTGATTAACATGTGTCATCACTCCCTGTCATTCCTATCAGAACCGTGAACTTGCTGCTTATACTCTATACTAGTTAAAAGACCTTGTACTTTGGGGTCCTCTGACTTCAGCATATATTCATAGCAGCACATGGAAATATACACGTGCCAGTGAGTGATGAGGAGTTTTAATATTCAATGCTTCTGATGGGACTTGTTATATAACTGGTAAATGATTTTTTTGCACAGTTCTGAAAACTCCATACATTTGCAGTAAAGAAGAATGTGTAATTAATTTATTTTTTGTTTGGTCATTTTTTTTTTTTTTTTTTTTTTTTTGGTACCAGGGATTGAACTCACAACCTTGCCCTTACCAGGCAATTGCTTGAACTACTGAGCTAAATCTCTGGCCCCTATTTGGTCCTCTTTGATGCAGGCTTTCACTATCTGATTCAGTCTGATCTTGAACTCACTTTGTAGCCCAAGATAGCCTTGAACTTGTAGTGATTCTCCTGCCTCAGCCTCCCGAGTGTAGGGATTACAGGCATGTGCCACTGCACCTGGCTGATTAATTTTTTTAAAAAGCAAGCAATGCATAGCACTATATTATACTGTCTTCATGATTGTTAACTAGTCTTGTTAATGCTTCACAAACTCTTAGGTATCTTGTCAATTCTAAGATGCCAAGTTCAAAAGCTAACTTCTGTTGACATTAACAATTTTTGAAGGCTGCACATAAAACTGAGAAAAAAGATGTTATACAAGCAGATTAAATGATTAGAAAATGGCCTTCCTTGTTCTTGTTTTGAAAATAAAGTGACGGCAGATGGACTTTAGTAGAATATATTACTGAAATAAAATGCATTTGGAAGCATATTTTGGATGACTTATGTACTGTCCTAATTGTTACACATTCCTGCAAATAATTTGCAAATACCCTTATTTAACAAAGGTACAATTCAGGATAATGTTAGCCTTATATATCTTTAGCAAAAATATAATCAGGATACATTACTGTAAAGGAATATCTGATTAGTGTCAAGTTAGGTCTGGTATGGAGCAAAGATTAAGAAACTCAGAGGGAAAACCTTTGGCCACCAACTCTCGGTGTGACCCATGGCAAGTGACCGGGCCTTGACTTTCAGTGGAGAGAGTGTATTTTCACTTTGCTTAGGGATTTCACATTTTGAGTGAATGAGGTCTCATTCCGAGAAGTCTGGTGACATATATTATTACTGATAGCAGCAGCGTCATGACTGTCACTTGCAACTCTTCTCCCCACTTCATGGGTGTTTGGTTTCCTTCTCCCAGATGGTGTACATGAGGTACTTTTCATTCAGCTCATGTCTGCATGAGGTACACTCATCTTGACCCATCAAGTGGATCTATAAGCACCTCTTGTCTCTGTCTCTGTCTCTGTCTCTACCTCTGCCTCTGCCTCTGTCTCTGTCTCTGTCTCTGTCTCTGTCTCTGTCTCTGTCTCTGTCTCTGTGTCTCACTCTCATGCTGGAGATCAAACCTAGGGAATCAAGCATGGTGGCAGATGTTCTGTCACTTAGCCACCCTCCATCCTGCTGGTGGACCCTTCTGCTCATTCTGTAGTTACTAACATTCAGGCCTTTCTTTTCAGAATATTTTAGGTGCCTTTACTAGGACTGTGTGTTTCTCACACAGCCTCCCTGCCAGTTGTTAAATGCTGCTGTAATCTCAGGCTTTCCCTTCATTCAGCGGAACCCAGCTCTGGACTTTGCTGGGTTTCTTTGCTAAAGCTCAAAGTTTTTGTCTTTATAAAATCAGGACTATGTGAACGTATTTCCAACGTCCTTGAATCTCTATTCAGCATCCTTTAAGATTCAAGTTAGTCTGGTATTTTGTTTGCTCTGTAAGCTGACTTGATTTTCTAATCTCTTTTGTCTCTGATTTATAAAAGGAAGTCACTTTAATGAGAGTGACTACTTCTAGTGGTTTTCCTCCCCATCGATGAAAGAAAATATGACCTTTATCATTTCTATTTATGCGTAAAGCTAAAGATTTTTGTGGCAACTACTGCAACATTACCTTTTTCTTTCTTTTTATAGCAACCCTTGTTGGTGTGAAATCTTCTTTAAATGGATCATTCAGCAAGACTCATTTCTTAGCTGGGGATTTAGCTTAGCAGCATAAGAGCCTGCCTAGCCAGCGTGAGGTTGTGAGTTTGATCCCTGGTGCCAAAAAAAAAATTACAGTAGGACTCATTTGCTGTGAAAGAACGACTAGCTATATATGCATCGATAGGTATCATGTCAACATTTTCTGTCTCAACTTTTGCTATGTCAGAAAACTTGTGTCCTGCTGATAGTCATAGTATGTCTCACTGACCAAAGCATACATAGTATGAGTCACTGAGCTCTAAGACTTGAAATATTTCACTGTGTTTTCCCTTCAAAGCAGTGACTCTTCCGTCCTCTCCCTCTAGTTTAGTTTGACTTACAGAAGTGCGGATGATAGGGTCAGGATGTCAGCTGTGCTGTGTGGCTTATTCGCTGGTCCACTTAACACAGGCTAAGTGCTTCTTTGAAGGAAGAGTGGTGAAAAAGTCTCCTGCTATCAAAGTCCTTTTTCTGATTCTGCACTGGTCTGTCTCTCTTGTAAAACAGTTCTGTATTTGTTTCTTAAGTTTGAATTCATTTCCCCAACTCTCCTTCATTCTTTACAAATATTAACAGCCATAAATGTATGAACTGTGTGACTTCAGTCAAAAGATAAAGTGCTGGAATGGATCTTGTTTTTTCTTGTCTCAGTGCCTTGCTCAGATTCGGTTCTTCAAAAGCAGCTGATTGCAGGCTGGTGAATCTTACCTTTGCGTGGGTGTTTTGTCGTTCATAGGATGATATAAGATTCTGTCCCCTGGCCTGGTAAACTGTAGATCTCCATAGATTTCCCAGTGTCTGAGTCTAGGAGGCGTCTGTCTATGGGCTCAGTGTTGTGATTTGCTTTGGCAATGAGAGAAATAAAACACATATAGAAAGAAGGAAGGAGTGAAGGAGAGAGAGAGAAAGTCCAATAGACAGAGACAGAGACTTAAATATTCTCTGGTACCTGAACTCCCTGGCTTCCTCCTCTCTTGTCATGTGAAGATGTCTGGCCTGGCTGCTGGAGAATGAAACTTAGCAAGAAGAGCTGAGTCTTTCTGGCTGTTGTAGACAAGATCCTAGAAACCCAGAAATGCGCAACTGAGCTGACGATGCCTGCACGTGCTTTAGGAAGTTTACGGACAATACCAGAACTGACTAGCCAGCCACTAAGCTCCTTAGCCAGAAAGGAGGCTTGGTATCTTCCTCAGCCACTCAGTCTTTGGTATAGGTTGCTGTACAACAAAAGCTAATTGATACGCCTGTTAAAGGAATCCAGTCTCTGCTAAGCAGGAGGACTGAGGAAATGCCCTTTCTCAGGGTATCTATGAAATCAGATCCAAGGCAGTGTGAAGGAGTTAACCATATCAATCAATGTAGGATGACCAAAGCATACTATTGCATCAAAGTGAAAATTTGTCATGTCTTTCAAACGCCCAGTTTAAACCATTTGCTGTTGGAGAGTTTTTAGCCTTTAAGACACACAAACACATACAAGCAAACACCGTGGGGCCTTTGTCCTAGTTCATTTCATCTCTGGTAACATGAGATTTTCAGGATGCCACTAGGGAGGAGGAAACAGCTCTCCTACATGACGGATAATTATAGAAGCAGCCTCTTATTTCTTTGAAGCAAATAAGTGGGTAGAGTGAATGTTTTATACTTTTTTGTTTTTCAACATTTCAAAGAGGTAAATTGTTTTTTAATAATTTGACTCAGTGATTGCTGTTCTATTTTTGTAGATAGTATAGTGCACCTTAGCTGAAAATCTAATACTTTTTTGTTGTTTAAACTTCCTGTCAGGGATGAAATTTTAACCCTTAAACCTATTGTCCTTTGACCCTTTCTGAACTGACCTCGCTTTTCAAGCATTTCTCCCTAGAGGGCGCCATCTCCTCACCTCATGAAAGTCCGCTGCTAAGTGCTGGCCCCATGATACCATGTGAGACTGAAGTCGTGTAGATAACAAGATTGGAATACTGTCGTAAATCTGTCAGCAGTAGAACCCTTATTGGAGCATGATCAATGCACAGAAATGTTTTCTGTAAGCTTTATGTCAAATGTGAATATTTTATGCGAGAATACAATAGTGTTTAACGTGGTCATGCTTAGCTATTGAATTCAACTCTAAATCCAGCTCTAAATCACTAGATACTGGTCTGCAGAATATTATGGGCAGAGAGTGGCATTGTGGATAAAATCCTTGAGTGCATATAGTGGTCTTTCAGTTTCCCCCTTTGTTCCATTTGGACTAATTCCCTTGCTTCCAAACAAGATCTAATCCTAAACATAGAGAAGAATCTACCCATGAAATGTTTGTTGAATGAATGACAAGTGAATCATTTCATTTTGTCTATGTAATTAATTTCTAGAATATTCTTTATCATAGTGAGTTAGAATTGATCTCAACGAACTTCCATAAGTGGCTTTACCTCTACTTCTTTGGGTTGTATTGAATGCATTGTTTGCTATGCATACAAAGGTGCTTTAATTTTCTCACTCCACTAAAAGAATAGCAAGACAATAGTGGAATCTCTTAAAGAACAGGTTGCACATCATTGGCCGTGGTCATAAGTAGACATCATTCTTTTTACATATCTTTTTGAAGTTTTTGAAAACAATTATTAAGCCCTTACCAGCTTATTTTTTAAATGTTAATAATTCTACGTATTTTTCAGTGTCTTCATTAATTCTCTGTTTGATTTTATCCCTTCTACTCTGTTTCTGAGAATTGAACAGAGTAATTAATGTTTCATCAGTGACAAAAAACAAATCATCATCCCATTTATTTGTTTTTCTGCTCATAAAATTTAACGTTAGATTCCCCACTACATGCTTATTTGTAGTAATTTCTGAATCTTTTTCACAAATGCACTATCGTGCCTTATCTTTCTTTTATAACTTGTGATTTTAAAGTTTAAAGTAGGATCTTTTTTTAGATTAAAAAGGCACATAAAAACCAAAAAAGCAATACAAACAACAATAAATCAAATACAATAGCAGTATAGGTTTACAAAACATGACGATAGGAATTTGACAGTGGTTGTAATATTGTTATTGTTACCTTCAAGAGCGTTGCTTAGATAAACAGATATAGACATGTAAAATGGCTCTAAACATATCAATGTTAACTTTTCCAATAACTAACACAATTATTAGTATACTCAGTTTAGGTTTCATACAAACACACACACACATACACACACACACACACATTCATGTTATTTTCCTTTTCTCATTCTTCTTTCCTCCTTTCCCTTATTCCAATTACTTTTCCTCTTTGAAGAGTTTCTTACTCTTACACAGTATTCAATGTAAATTTTGGAACATATATAATTTCTCAGTTTCTTACACTAGGGAGACAGTATGATATTTGCACATGGGAGTTTGATTTATTTCACTTCTGAGTATAGTCAAGTCACGTCCATTTATTTACAAAAGTCTTGAGGCAATCTTTTTTATAGCTGAATGGTATTCCATTGTATGAAAACACCACATCTGTTTTATCCATTCCTTGATTGCTGGACTCTTGGGCTTTTTCCAAGATTTGGCTATTACAAATTGTGCTGCTATAAACATGGGTGCACCTATATCACTGTGGTGTGATGTTTTCAGCTCTTCTGGGAAAATGCCCAGAAGCAAGATAGCTGGGTCAAACGGACTCTCTAAATCTTAGGTTCTTGAGGAATCTCCGGACTGATTCCCACAGAGTTTGCACCAGTCTACACTCCCACCAACAGGGAAGAAGAGTTTCTTTTTCCCCACAGCCCCTCCACCATTTGTTGTTGGTCGATTTCTTGATCTGGGCCATTTTTCTGGGTGAGATGGAATCTCAGTTTTTTTTTTAAATTTGCGTTTCTCAAATGACCACTGATGCTGAACAATTTTTCATATGTTTATTTGCCATTTGTATTTCTTCACCTGAGAAATGTGTATTCATCTTCAATGCCAAATTTTGGATTGGGTTTTTGAATTTTGGGGGCCTTATTTTTGTAATTCTTTATAAGGTCTAGATAGAAGCCCTTTGTCTGAGGGACAGTTGGCTAAGATATTTTCCCAATTCGTGAGTTTTCTTTTCACTCTGTTGGAGATTTCCTTTCACATGCAAAAACTTTTTAATAAGATGAGATCCCAGTTGTTGATTCTGGGAAGTATTTCCTGTGCATTTTGATTTTTGTTTATGAACTCTCTGCCTACTCCTATGTCATCAAGATTTCTGTCTACTTTGTCTTCTGGTAGATTTAGTGTTTCTGTTTTAATATTTAGATCTTTGATCCATTTTGACTTTAGTACATGGTGATAGGCGTGAATCTAGTTTTAATTTTTGATATATGAAGAGCCAGTTTTTTCAGCACCACTTATTAAAGAGGCTATTGAAGACTTCATTGAAGTACATCTTTTACAACTCCATTACACGGGAGAAGATTATGGATTGTGGTTATGTCCACCTACTAATTTAGCTTCTGGCTTCATGTTATCTACAACCATATTAACTCTGTGACTGGTCACATGATTTGTTCATGTATGTGTTTAGTTTAACAGATCCAAGTATGCCCTGGTGCTCACTGCTAGAATTCACCCTTCTAGGCTGTCTGTGAGAACAGGTTGAGGTCTTATCAGATGACTTCAGAAAATTGAAACAATCTTTCTCAAGCCAAGGAAGAAGGAAGCAGAATGATTATGACTGGTTTTCATCTCAGTAACTGGCATCTGGAACCTTCATTTGTTTCCCCAAGAGCAGAAAAACCATGCTGCTCTAATGTTCATTCTAGAAATTTGCTAGAGGTGTACTAAAGAATGGTAGCAGACTGTAGCTGGACTCACATTGCTTTTATAATTTCTGTGGTGCATTTCTGCAACTTCAAGTCTCCTATCTCTATGTATCTTCAGAGCTGCACCTGCACAAACTGTGTTCTCTCACTACACAGTGAAATTTCCTGGATTTGACATTCAGGTCTTCAGGTTGCTGGTACTTGTTAAAGTTGGGGGTTTATTTCTTTCTTTCCAGGGTTCACATCACGCTTTTATAGCACAGATCACTGATGGTGAGAAGACATCACTGTGGTAATTTGTTCTACTTGTAACATAAAATGACTATTTTGACTCCTGTACATGTAGATTTTTTAATGCTGGCTCACCTACTCTTGCAAAGTAATAAAAACTATATCTCATAACAAACATTTTTTTTCTTTTCTTTTTTTTTTTTTTTTTTTGGTCTTTTTCGTTTTTATCGGTACCAGGGATCGAACTCACTACTGCCTGCTTGCAAAGCAGGCGCTTATGCTGCTGAGCTAAACCCCCAGCACCAAACATTTTTTTTTTTCTTAAAGAGAACTGAAGGTCCCCTTTCTCAACTCACTTCCAAATTGATGGCAATATATCTAATGACTTCTTTTCAAAATTAATTTCATGAAGGGCTTGATTGATTTCAGGATCTTTATATGTTTAATTTAATGTTTATTGCTCATTGTATTATTACCCAGTGTGAGTAAAGACAATCATACCTGTGAGCAGAGATATAAAACAAGACCTCTCAGGACCAAGAACAGAACCTCCTTATAGCTGGGTTGGGAAGCCAGGCCACATATGAACTGAACTGCTGATGACCAGACTCTTAATGGCTCTTTTAATGCCAAAAAAAATTGATCCTGGAAGCAGGAAATTGCTGAAAGAGGCTTCTCTGAAACTACATAGCACACGCTCAGCATTCTTTCTTCTTAGACAAAACAGGTGTTCTCTAGACTGTTAAGCCAGCTAAAGTTTTATGAAATTTTGCTTAGTGTATAAGTTCTAGAGTAAGAAGGATAATAGTTTGAACCTAACTAACTCTTCCACTTATTAATGTTTGCTATGTGGCTCTGGGAAGTTATTTAACATTTCTGAGCTCCAGCTTACTCAACCTTAAAATAAAAGTGAATTCATTTCCTAGGTTACTACACCAATGACCTCAACGAGGTGGTTTACTGAAATTTCCTCTCTCCCACTCCAAAAATCTGAAATGAAGTCAGGAGGTCTGCAGTTTCTGTGCAGGTTTAGGGGCAGTTCCTTCCCTGCCTCCTCCAGTGTCTTGGCATTCTTGGGTGGTGAGTGCATGGCTTCATCTCTGTCTCCATTTTTACAAAGCCTCCTGAGCTCCTCCACCTTCTCTCCCAGTGTCTCCTCTCTTTGGCACTGGATTTAATGCCATGCTAGATAATTCAAAATGATGTCACTTTGAAGTCTTAACCCATTTCCAAAGACTCTTTTTTGTCAATTAAAATAACGTTCATGTATTCCAGAGATTAGGCTATGAGCATATGGGGAAGGGGGACCTAAAGCCTTTACAAGGGAGAGCCATGTGTTTACATCACAAATTAAAAGAGAAAATGCTACTCACATAGGACATTACCAGGAAATGTTATTCATCATAATTTTTCTGATTATTAAATATCTCCTCAATTTGCCATTTTGCGTTTACATTTGGAAGAACTAACTGCATATATCAGTAAGTGCTATTACAATTGGACCTTTTAAGCATGAATGAGACTCCAGTTTCTTTGAACATTTCAAGTGAAGAACAGATGGCTTCTCTTTCAAAGTGGTTTGGGAGCCATTAGCCTTATTCAGTGTAAATGTATGTTATGGTACTTTAAAAAGACAATATTCTCGTCATACTAGCAAACATGCCCCAGGGGATGAGAGACACTGATGAAATACCAAGCCCAATTCTGTAAAATTTAAAATGAACACTATTATAAGACACAAACTTCCATGTGCAACTAAAATAAGTAACATATACTTATATGTTTTGAACTTGCCTATGGAGTTAATAAGCTCGGAAGAGAATTATTTCAGAACTGTGAATTATTTCTCCGATTCTCATGGAAGCAGCCACACTGCTGGGGACAGTTCTGCTCCTGAGCTGCAGCCCGTTGGAAGGATGGTAAGACAGAGGCCCACTTCCCATCATCACTGAGCTGAAACTTTCCTTACAGATGTTTATTCCAAACAGTAACTCAAAAATGCAACCTTCCCCGACTCCTTTTCATTCTCAAAAGGAGATGAAATTTGTCACTCTCATGACTTTCCCTGGCTATTTGTCATTTTTTTTTTTTGTCTTTTGGAGACAGGGTCTCTCTATGCAGTTCAGGCTGGCCTTGAGCTCACTTTGTAGCCTAGGCCGATCTCAACCTCGCAATGGTTCTTCTGCCTCAGCCTCCCAGGTGCTGGGATTACAGGTGTGAGCCAGCACATCCGGCTCTATCTGTCAGTTCTTAATCTGTGTATGCTAGCACAAGTCACACTGATACAGTAGTGCAAATTCTGCACTCAATAAGGAGCTTCCAACAACATTGCAGACCTTCACTGAGAACTGTGGTCAGCCAGCAACCATTCACTGGTTTCTTTCCCTCTGCTTGTGTGTCTGTCTAACTGCTGAAGCGTATGACCAACTCTTTGGGGCAGTATCTTTCCATGATCACATTGTGATAAGTAACCCCTAACATACTTTCTGAGTCACAATGTTCATCTTATCAGTTAAAGAGAGCTGAACAGCTGACCGAGTCCTTGCTACTAAGGTCAAAATATTATTGACACATCTGTCAATAAAGGGCAGCTTCCTTCCTGTTAAGCTCACTGAGAAAGTTTTGCACTGTATGTTGGTTCTTGGTCTATGCTTGTTTTTAATCAACATCCTAATTAGGAACTGAAATTTGGAAAACTGAGAGTTTGATTAAATATACTGAGGGTGGTGGCTTATTCATATTACAAGATATGACAGTTAATTGGGGTGTTGACATGAATGGATTAAGAAACACCTAACTGGTGACTGGAGCACAGTTCTTGATGTTTCTAAATGATTAACTTGTTAGCCACAAATTGAAGGGCAGACCCACTCACACCAACCAATAGGCATGGAGCCTGGGGGGAATAAAAAGGGAAAGAGAAGGAAATCTTCAGTTTTGCTTCTTTGGAGGAACTTGGCTTTGCTATCTTTTTGCGTATTCATCTCCACTTCTTTCAGGCTTCAAGCACAGACAACTCAGCTTTCCAAAGCAGACTCCTTAGTGAGCTCCAGGTCTTTGACCTTTGACTGGATCCTCTCCAGCACACAGATCCCCTCCTTTGCACTCTTTCATTGCTGACTCTTCAGGTGGCCACTGAGAGCCTTTTATATCATATATAAAAGGGATTTTGTGTATATAGACTGTTTCTCTGGTGAACCCTGATACACAGGCAATATGGCAAAAAGAATGTTTTGCAGTTGAATGCTCTTCTCACAATGGACACCAGGGGGCAGTGCTTATATGGAAAAATTTCAGCACATGGCCTCTACTACCTCCAAGTATGATGCCTTCATGAGTGAAAGAACCTTTTATGCTTTCCTTTTTTAGTGTCATTGCTTCATCCTTTATGACTTGCTTCAATTATTTTATCCTTTAAGAAACCATTCCTGAATCCCTTGTCTGAATTAACGGTCTCCACAGCTGCATTGCCATGTTTGTGTCACCTTCAAAAGTCACGCATTGTGGTCCTAACTGCAAGGAGAAGATGCTGAGAGATACAGTACAAGGCATGACTAGGTTATGAATGGTTATGCATGGAATTAGTGCCTCTATCAAATAGGAAAGGAAGCTCATTTGTCCTTTCCGCTTGTGAGGACTGCAAACAGGTGCTGTCTGTGAGAAAGTGAGTCCTTTACACCAAATCTGTTGGACTGCTAGCCCTTAAAAGTGGGAGAGTTAAATTTTTGGTGTTTGGAAGCCACCTGGTTTGTTATTTTCAGAATCAGTGGGCTGATACAGTAACCTTAGCACTTTGAGTAAAATTCAACTGTTGGACTCTTTGTTACATTATCATATACTTCTCTTCACTCATGACTTGCCAAAGTCCCCAGCATCTTCTACTGGCTCCTATATTCTTGTTGCCAAGTAGAGATAACCTGAAATACTGGGCTACTTGTGTTACTTCTACTATTATTAGTTAACCAGTAATTTTAAATGCTGATATGATGCCACTATCCATCACAATCCTTGGCTGCCCATTGTTGACATAAGATAGAACTAAACCATTTTTGTTAGATAAACTCTTCAATGAACGCATTACTAAGCAAAGGAACATAACTAGTGATTGGTTTTCTTTCCAGTAATAAGAGCACTTTGAGCCTTTCTCTAAGAGAAAGACACAGAAAGCCGTGGTGGACTTGTGGAGTCATCACAGATCTCAGTTCATTCATCCTGTCCTACTGTTGGCACAGAAACCCTCAAGACACTGAAATCTGGTCAAATTCTCTTGGCACCTCTGCTTTCTATGAGCTGTGCACAGGAAGTGCTTGAAACACTACAGTTGTTTCTTCTCTTACTAAAGCTCTCACACTTGAAAAAGCAGGTTTCAACACCTGGAAAATACAGTGTTACAGACAGGAAATACAATATTCCAGAGACTAACAGCACCTCTCACAGGTCATAATTGTTTCTTTATGCTTTTAGAAATCAGCCACAAATCACTAAGATTGCAGCAATGAGACAAGTCAGCTTTCCATCATGTGCCAAGCTATGTGTATGTGAAAGGAGGGACCCCAATCCTGTCTTGTAGATGATAGGACGTAACCCTTGTAGCTTCATAAGTTTCAGGACTCAAGGAACAGATTTCAGCATAAATCTGTTCCTTGAGCCCAGCTATGTTTTTGCATACAAGGTGTATGAAATTGAAAGTCACATTCTGTTCCCCTTGAATATACCATAAGTTCTAATTGAAAGCCTCTGACTAATCCAACAATTATTGCTTTCCTGCCTTGTGACATCAAATGGGATCCACTTGTGTCATAGGTAATAAAACTTTTAATTCATAGCTAGCTTTTCCAGGCATTTACTGTGCAACAAAGTAAATCATAGTATTTAGTGTTGCATACTGTCAGGTTGCAACTATCAGTTGAGGACTCGGGAAAAGTCACTTATTTGGGTCTAGGTTTTCTTACCTGGTTATGAATTAATATTTTTTAATTTTTATTTTCTTTAATAAGCAGACAACTCTCAGTTCAGATTACAGAACACAGACACACACACACACACACACACACACACACACACACACACACACACAATTGGAGTATTTAGATTTCCAAAGACAAAACTACTTTATTTGATATTAATACAAAGCTTCACGGGGGGAAAGCTCTGTCTGTCTCTGGTCTCACTGCTCTCTCCTCAGCACTGGGATAGTGCCTGACACAGGCACAGCAATTGACAAATATTCACTAAATGAAAACAAAGAAAAGCGTGAGAGGGAAAAGGAGAGAGAATAGTGGAAGGGAGGGAAGGGGAGAGGGAGAAACTGGCAGTGTATCTCATTAAGCAGAAGTCCAGTACACCAAATGTGATTTCAAGAGCAATATTTCTGTAACAGCAAACAATACCTCCAAAAATGTCAGATGCCCTTTTCCTCATAAAAGTTCTGTATCAGAGGCTGATGTCCTTTGATGCAGGGAGCTGAGGGCCCAGTGTCTGCAGGAGATGCTTCTGGGTTAAGAGAATGGGAAAGAGGGAACGGAAGGGGTAGGGTCTTCAGTCCATCATGTTGCCACAGTTTATCCTAGGAGTGCCGTACCATAGAAAGTTCAAGGTTGAAACAGGTTTTATTTTGTTTGCTCATATTCGGTATGGAAGAAGCTTTTATGCTGCTCCAGAATAGAATCCCACAGAGGGGAGAGCAGGGATCAATGGAGCAACACCTTGGAGAAGTGAGCACAGAGAAGGACGGGGCTGCGAAAGGGGAACCTCCCTACCATCTGACGCCAAGGAGAATGCCGAGAGGATATATGCAGATATTTAAAAAGAGCAACAGTCATACAAGTAACACCAAGGTGTTGAGCCAAGAAATCCCAGATGCTTCTGAGACATTTCAGTCATGTTCATTTGCTACTTTTTCGTTCATATTTATTCAGCTGCTGGTGCTGATTCACTGACAAATAGCACTAGAGGCACAATCTTAATAAAACATATGAAAAACTTAAGAGTTGGCAGGATTAGAAATAGATTGCGAGTTTCAAGTCATCTTTGTCTACCTCCGGGAGCCCCAAGGGTTGTGATCGGAAGTAATGAGAATGATGGCAAGGAGTGTGATTGCCAGGCACTGGGAGATCGGAGTGTGCAGAACTTCACAGCTTTGGGAGTGCACATCGGGGAAACAAAGGCCAAGCAGCCGGAGCAGCACATTTCGCAGAGTCTATTCATTTCCCCATGATCACACACGCACAGCCGGCCTGTTGTACTGATGGCTTCTTCACTGTGTTTTTGCCCGTCATCTTTCCTCTGGGAACCTGTGTGCAGCTCTGAAATCCTCTGTAGCTTTGCTTGACATTATGTATTTGGCACGAGCTCTCTTTCTGGACTCTTCTCTCGTCCTCCTTAGCATCTAGGTAGCCCTGAACTTCAGTTCCTGTGTTCTTGTGTTTCCCAGATGACCCAACCACAGCATCAAACACTAAGATGTGTATAATAGTTATTACCTGCTGACCTCTTGGTGTCCTCCCCCGTCCTCTATCAACTAGCACATGTGAGCTGTGTTCATTGCTGGTTGCACAGAGATGAACATCAAGGCAGCCAAGATTACTTCAGTGTGTGAGAGCAAATGGTGCAGCTATTAGGAACAGTGAGATAGTTTCCAGGCCAGACTGGTGGGAGACACAGTCTTCCACTGTGGATGTCGACAGGGAGCAGAATCTCTAAATGGAATTATGGAAAAGGACATTGGAGGGTTAGCATCTACATAGAAACTACAGGTGAGAATTTGGAAATGCAATGTGTAGGTAGCTAAGTTCCTAACTTTCAGTGGAGTTCTTGGCATCTTCTTCTTTTTTTATTTAGAGGAAAGAAAGCAAAACAGAAAACAGGGTAAAAATATTACAGAATTTCAAAAAAGCTAAGAAATCACTAGTTGATAAATTATATATTGCTATTATAGAAATAGTTGTTCAAATTACAAAATCAAAGCATGAAAAGTGGATAGACAGTCAAACAATGACAGTACAAACCATTCTGTTCGATAAACCAACAAAACTTGAGTAGTATGATTATCTGTCTTACACACTTAAACATACATGCAGTTATATCCCATAGAGTACTCTTCTACCCTTTCATTATTACAATACTTATGATACATTTTGGATCTTTTTCCTCCTTCAGTTTTTATTATTTTTACACTAGAGAGATGATGTGATATTTATAAGCATGAGTTTTATTTCACTTATAACGATAGTCTCAAGTTGTCTCCATTTACCTATTAAAGCCTCAAGATCATCCTTTTTATAGCTGAGTAATATTCCATTGAGTAAAAATACCACACCTTTTTCATTCACTCTGCCGTTGATGGGCATTTGATTGTTTACAAGATTTAGCTATTACAAATTGTGCTGCTATAGACACGGGTGCACATATATCACTGTGACATGAACTTTTCAATTTTTCTGGGAAAATACTCAGAAGGGGAAGAGCTGGATTAAATGGGACTTCTAGTCCCATTTTTTGACATACCTCCATACTGATTCCCATAGTGCCTGCACCAGTCTACACTCCCAACAATGGAAAAAATGTTCCTTTTCCCCCACAGCCTTGCCCACATTTGTTATGAAATTTGATTTCTTGATGGCAGCCATTCTTTCTGGAATGAGATGGAATCTCAATATTGTTTTACTTTGCATTTCTCAAATGACCAGAGATGGTGAACATTTCTTCATGTATTGATTTGCCATTTGTGTATCTTGGAGAGGGTCTTTGAATTTGGGGGAGGGTTGATGTTTTTCAATTCTTTATATGTTCTGGATATAAGTCCTTTGTGTGATGGACTGCTGGCTAAAATCCTTTCCCATTCTGTGGGTTTTCTTTTCAATTTGTTGGTGATTTCTTTTGAAGTGCAAAAACTTTTTAATAGTATGAGATCCCAGTGGTTGATTCTTTGAAGTATTTCCTGTGAAGTTTGCATTTTGTTCATGAATTCTCTGCCTACCCCTATGTCGTCAAGATTTCTGCCTACCTTGTCTTTCAGTAGATTTAGTGTTTCTGTTTTAATATTTAGATCTTTGATCCATTTTGACTTTAGTGCATGGTGATAGGCATGGTTCTAGTTTCAGTCTTTGGTATGTGAAAAGCCAATTTTTCCAACACTATTTATTAAAGAGGCTATCCTTCTTCCAGTCAACATGTTTAGCCCCTTTGTCAAATATAAGGTGGCTGAGAGTCTTAGTTGTGTTTTCATCTTCTATTCTGTTCCATGGATCTTCAAGTCTATTTCTTTGCCAGTACCATGCTGATTTCATCATTGTAACTTTGTAGTATAGTTTCAAGTCAGGAATTGAGATGCCTTCTGCTTTGTCTTTGTTGCCCAGAATCGCCATTGCTATTCTAGATTTCTTCTGTTTCCAAATGAATTTTCGGAGTGTTTTCTCTAGATATGTAAAATATGTTAATGATATTTTGATGGGGATTGCATTAAATCTGTGGAACACTTTTGGGAGTATGGCCATCTTCACAATATTTGTTTTTCCTAACGCAAAGAATATCCTTCCATTTTCTGTTATCGTCTTCAACCTCCTTTTTTAGAGTAGTATAATTTTCAGCATATAGGTCTTTTACATTCTTGGTTAGGTTGATTCCTAAGTATTTCATTTTTTTAGGTGCTGTTGTAAAGGTGGTACTTCCATAATTTCTCTTTCAGTGACTTTTTTGTTTGTATACAAGAATGCTATTGATTTTTGAGTGTTGGTTTTGTATCCAGGTATACTACTGAATTTGTTTATTACCTCTAGTAGTCTTTTAATTGAGTTTTGGGGTCTTCTATATAAAGTATCATGTCATCTGCAAATAGTGATAATTTAAATTCTTCCTTTGCTACCTTTATTCCTTTTATTTCTCTCTCTTACCTGATTTCTCTGGCTAATATTTCCAGAACTATGTTGAATAGGAATGATGATAGTGGACATGCTTGTCTTGTCCCAGATTTTAGAGTGAAAGCTTTCAGTTTTTGTCCATTTGTCCACTATAATGCTGGCTGTTGGTTTGTCATAGATGGTCTTTATGAAATTGAGGTAAATACCATCTATTCCGAGTTTCTGTAGGGTTCTTATCATGGACAAGTGCTGGACTTTATCAAAACCTTTTTCTGCATCTTATTGAGATGATCCTGTGGGTTTTGTTGTTGGCTCTATTGATGTAGTGTATTACATTTATTGATTTACATATGTTAAACCATCCCTGCATTCCTGGGATGAATCCCATTTGGTCATGGATCATCTTCTTGCTGATTTGTTGTATTCTATTTGCCAGTATTTTATTGAGCACCTTTGCATCTGTGTTCATTAGTGAGATCGGGCTATAGTTCTCCTTCTTTGATTGGGTCTTTTTCTGGTTTTGGCCTCAGTGTAATACTTACCTCTAGGGATAAGTTAGAGAAGACTGTTTCCTTTTCAATTTCATTGAAGAGCTTAGGGAATATTGACATCAAACCACCTCTAAATTTCTTGTAGAATTCAGCTGTGAATCAATCAGGATCTAGGCTTTTCTTGGTAAGTATTTAATCATGTTTTCAATTTCAATAGCTGATACTAGGTTATTCAAAATTGTTATATCTTCTTGGTTGAGCTTTGGTAGTTCACACATTTCTGTCCATTTCTTGTTTTCCACCCTATGTGAGTAGAGCTTTTCAACATAGGTATTCACAATCTTTTGAATTTCCATGGGATCTGTAGTAATTTCTGAAATTGGGTTATTCAGCAGTTTTACATCTTCTTGATCCAACTTTGTTAATTCATATGTTTCTAGGACTCTGTCCATTTCTTCTGTGTTATGGAACTTTTGAGAGTAAAATTTTTTGATTGGTGATATTCTGTATTTCCACAGGGTCTGTAGGCATTTCATCCTTTTCATTCCCTAGTGCGTGAATTTGAGTTTTTCTTTCCTTTTTAAAATAAGGTTGACTAGGGACTTATCAATTTTATTTATTCTTTCAAAGAACAAACTCTTTGATTCATTGATTTTTTTTTCTAATGTTTTTTAAGTCTGTATTGCGTTAATTTCTACTCTAATCTTTATAATTTTCTCCCTTATTTTGGCTTTGGGCTTGAGTTGTTCTTTTTCTAGATGTTTGAGGTGTAGCATCAGGTTGTTTATTTGTGTTTGTTCTGTTTTCCTGATGTGCGAATTCACTACAATCAATTTCCCTCTGAGGACCGCTTTCATTGCATTCCACAGATTCTGGTAAGTTGTATTTGTATTTTCGTTTGCTTGTACATATTGTTTAATTTCTTCTGTGACCTAGTGAATCTTCAGAAGTGTATTATTTAATTTCCATGTGTTTATGGAGGTTTTTGCAGTTTCTTTTGTCATTAATTTCTAGTTTCATAGCACTGTGATCAGATAATATGCATGGGGTAATTTAGATTCTTTTGTATTTACTTAAGCATGTTCTATGTGCTAGTATATGGTCTATTTTAGAGAAAGTCTCATGTGAAGTTGAGAAGAATATGTATTCTGATGTTGTTGGGTGGAACACACTGTACACGTCTGCTAAGTCCATTTGTTCACAATTTTGATTCAGTTCTGTTAGGGATTTTTGCTGACTTTCTGTCTAGTTGACCTGTCTCTTTGTGTCAATGGGTTGTTGAGGTCTCCCATTATAATTGTGTTGTTGCTTATTTGATTTTTCATTTTCTATTAATATTTGTTTTGTAAACTTGGGTGCTCCCATATTCGGTGCATATTTATTTAAGATTGTTATTTCTTCCTCTTGAAATTTTCCCCCAGCTATTTTTAACTATTTTGATCATTCTTAGTTTGAAGTTTACATTGTCTGCAAACAAAATAGCTACCCCTTCTTTTTTGGGGGGAGGAGGGGTTCCTGTTGCATGAAGTATTGTTTTCCATCCTTTGACTTTCAGTCTATGAATTTCTTTTTGGGTTAGATGGGTTTCTTGTATACAACATATGGTTGGATATTGTTTCTTAATCCATTCTGCCAACCTATTTCTTTTAAATGGTGAATTCAGGCCATTTTCATTAATGGTTATATCTGAAATATATTGGTCTATTTTTGTAATGTTATCTTTTTGCTGTTGGTTCTTTTCCCTTTGCCTCCATGTAATTGTTTGCCTTCTTAGTGGTTTTTTTCTGTAGGTGTTCTTTAAGTTGTATTTATTTTTATGGCTATCTAGAATATCTTTCAATATTCTTTGCAGGGTTGGTTTGGTGGTCATGAAGTTCTTTTTTTTTTTTTTAATAGGTACCAGGGATCAAACTCACGACTGCCTGCTTGCAAGGCAAGCGCTTATGCTGCTGAGCTAAATCCTCAGCCCTGGTCATGAAGTTCTTAAGCTGCTCTTTGTCATGGAAGTATCTTATTTCTCTATCAATCTTGAAGGACAGTTTTGCAGGGTACCTCAACTGGATTCAAGGTCATTTTCCTTTAGGATTTGAAATACTTCCTCTCCATGCTCTTCTTGACTTGATTGTGTTGAAAAGTCTGCTGTGATTCTGATAAGCTTTCCTTTATAGGTGATCTGTCTCTTTTCTCTAACAACTTTTTTTTTTTTTTTTTTTTTTTTTTTTGGTCTTTTTCGTTTTTATCGGTACCAGGAATGGAACTCACGACTGCTGCTTGCAAGGCAGGTGCTTATGCCGCTGAGCTAAATCCCCAGCCCCTTCTCTAACAACTTTTAATATTCTGCTCTTAAAGTGAATTTCTGGGATATTGATTATTATATGTCTGGGTATAGACTTATTTTGGTTATGGCTATTTGGAGTTCTATATGCTTCACTTATCTGTAAGTCAGTATTGTTACCCATGTTTTAGAAATTTTCAGCTATTACTTCTGTAAATAGTCTTTTTATAGCATTTGTGTTGACACTTTTTATTTTGTTTGCACTATCAATCTTATATTGTTTTTCTTTGCATCATCTTGAAACTGTTGAATTGTTATTTCCTAATTCCTTGGTATCTTCAAAAGATCTTTACTTTCCTGTTCATTAGTTGCAATCTTGCCCTTAAGGTCTGAAAGTCTGTCTTCACAATCATTGAAGTGGGTTTGCTAGCTTTTGATGGAATTTTTGATTTCCTGGATACTCTTTGATTGTGTTTCATGCGTTTTATTTCCCTCTTATATTGTTCATTCAAGGTTTCCATCATTTTGCAGTGCTTCTCAAGTTTTTAAACTACGTCTTCTTTAGATGTGTTCAGCATTTCTTTTATTATGGTTATCATTCCTTCTTTTTATCTGGGGGATTATTTCTTATCTCAGTTTCTTTACAGTTTCATGGCACTATTTCTTTACTTCAGTTGTTATCATTTCAGAAGTTTCAGGTGTATGGCTTACACTTTCTTCTATGTCCATGTTTGCTAGGCTTGTTTGGGGTGGGTTGGAAGTTTGAGGTTGCATTTTGCTCTTTCATTTTATCATTTTCCTGTATTCACCTGGGCAAGCTGAATGCAATGTCTCAGTTGCTTCCTGGGGTGAGAATGTCTGTCCATACTGCAGGGAGTTTCCCCAGTTGAGTAGGGGTCTTTAGGCAGGCCTTACTGGGTCTCTAGTGCACTTGAAGGCTCCTCAAATGGGGAGAGTATGCTGGGTGGGCCTTCAGCTCATCCCATATGGCACTATGAAGCCCTCTGGCTGCTTGAGTTTACTGGGAGGGACCCTACCAAGTTCTGAGTAGTGCACCAAGGCTGAGAAGGTAGATGGAGAATCCTGTGCAAGCCTTCAGCTCACGCCATTCAGTTTAGGAGGTTACCCTGCTACTCAGAGTCACTGGTCAGGACCTAACCAGGAATCAAGCCACCTACCATAGGTCCTCAGCTGTTTTGGCATGCTGTTTGGGGTTCTGGAGCGGATGCTACCAGGTTCTGAGTAAGGTGCTGAGCTGGAGGGGCTAGGTGGTATTCTCTGTGCAGGCCTTCAGCTCCTAGAACTAGCCATTTTTTAATTTGTCTTTGGTACTGGGGATTGAACTCATGACCTCACATTTTCCAGGCAGGTGTTTATGCCTCTGAGCTAAATCCCTGACCACAGAGCTAGCCTTTTATGAATGAGAAATGATCCAATAAGGTAAATTTTGGATGATTTGTCTATTCAAACTCCCTCCCAACTGTTTTCAATGAAGCAAATAGTGTCAATTGTGAAATTGTCTGAAATGCTTACATACAAATATATAAAATTTCACATTCACAAATGGATTTTTGGACACAAGTTGAATGCTGACTATTAATAATAGCTTTACACACACTAAAGCAAATCTATGGACAAGAGTGTGAGAATTAGACTTTAAAAATTCTTGAAACTCTTAGCAAACAACATCACTTTATCTTAAATAAACAAAAACAAAAACAAGCTAAAAATGCAACAATGGTCACTTTACTCATGCTGAAACTAAGGGAATTTTCTGAGATTCACAGTTAGCTATGCTTGGTCACCCATGCACAAGCACATACTTCCTTTCTTAACTAAAAGTAGCAACCTAACGATCTCCGACACTGCCTTTGATGACACACCATCCAGTACACAGTGGAGTGCAAGTGCGTACATTAGTCCTTAAATGGAAATAGGCACAAATAGGAAGCCGTGCATGTAAATCATGACATGGTAGTCTTTGCCTGTCCCTGTGTTTCAAAGTGGCTGCTCACACATCACATCTCTGTCACACCCATGTCCTAAGTACCAAGGAATTTACTGAGATCTGTACACATTTTTTAAAAAACATCCACTGTAACAGTTGGCGATTGTTGCCTTGGTTCAGGTGCACTGAGTGGTTCTCCTTGGTTCTGTCCCGTGATGAGGGAGTGGGCGCCACCTTCAGGGAACACCTGCGCTGTGCACCAGTCTTTCAGTGATAACACACACAAGAATTTATCAAATTATCCAAACTAGTCAAGACTTAAAACTGAAAAAGTCATTTCTGTGCTTTAGTATGAAATATATAAAACTTTTGTTGAATGCATTGTATTTGCTCACATTAGCCGATTACATTAAGTCAGAAGAGACATTGTGCCTTATTCTCTTGGGTCACTGGCTCCAGAGGAAGCCAGGAAGCATGTCATAAGGAAACTCCACACAGCCCTGTGGTGAGGTGTACCTGCTGAGCGGCTCTCATTCCCCAGCTACGTGAGTGAGCCAGGGGAAACTACTGTGGACCCTGGGCAGGAGACACCTTGAGTCACAACTGCTTATCTGGGCCAATCTCAAATTACTGGCACACAGAACTGTGGAATAATTAATAATTTTTAAGGCAACTAAGATTTGAATACTGTGTTATCCATCAATGTAGAACTAACAAAGCTTATTTCACATTGTGTGTGAGGGGGTGCAATGTGGAAGTGGCTTTGCTTTGTTATACTAGAGGGAGAGTGTCAGGAAGTAGGTAAAAGAATGACGTGTCATAAACACAGGAAGAGACACTTGGAAGGAAGTTCTTGTTTGCTGACACTGGATGTGCTCCACTGATGTTGTCTCAGGAAGCTTTCAATAGCTGTTACCGTGATGATTGCTTGTCAAGTCACATGAAGACAGACGCTAACAGTGAGAGGCGATGTTGCTATGGATTTGTTTTGATGAGCACTGACTCTTTTATCTCTGATATCTGGAGAGAAAATAGTGCACCTTTCTGAGTGGCAATGAGTGTTTCCTAGTGTTGAAAGGGGAAATAGTTGCTGGCACTTACGATCTTTGAGTACTGCCTGGCACCTTACCAAGACTTCCCATGTATTAGCTCACACCGGTCCCCCAGGGAGAGGTGAAACTCACTAAAGGGACCAAAGCAGCTCTAGGGGACAGACCTGACTTGCAAATCTCAGCTGACTTTTACAGAAGTTTTCCTTACTCGATATGAATACTACCAATGGTGACATGTGAAACATTTTTTTATCCTCTTTAAAATAGGATAAAGTTGAGGAAAATAAACCAGAAAAAAACTAATGATGATAAACTAGAATAAGTGATATAGGACTTCAAAATCTTATGAAATTAGTAATAGTTGCCCTCTTGTTTCTTCAAAATAGCTGCAGATACCTTTGGACATAATAAAAATCGCACAGAACAGAATAGAGCAGAAAAAATAAAGACAAAACAATGAATGCAATAAAGGACTTCAAAATAAGCTAATACTAAATCTAAAATGACTACCATAATATGTCTTGCTGTCTTTTAAATAGCTGCTCATGCCATCAGATTTAATATAATCAAACAAAACAAAAGAGAATAAAACCCAACCCAAGAAAATAATTTAAATGATTTAGTTTCCAAGCAGGGATCACTTATTGGTGGGGCCCGGTTTTTTAGCCCCGCAGTCTGTGAATGGCACTGACTCATGGAGAGAGCTTTGGGTTGGCTGTCCCTACTCCTGCAGTGGCCTACACATAGTGCTGGTTTCCAGGCAGGAAACACCTCCTTGTAGGCCTGGTTCCTTCTCCTCACAGTCCACAAATGGCTGACGTGGCGAAACTTTATTTTTGATTATATCATGGTTTGTTTCTACAAAGATGGTGTCATAAACTGACAGGATCTTCTTTTAAAAATGAATCTTAACCAGGCGTGGTGATCTGTCTGCAGTCTCAGCACTCTGAGAGGCTCAGGCAGGAGGACTACAAATTCCAGCTCACTCTAGGCAGTTTAGTGACTTAGTGAGATTGTGACTCAAAATTAAAAAATATAAAAAGTCTAGAGATGTAGCTTAGTATGAGGGTCTTAGGATCAATCCACAGTACCAAAAGAAACAAACCAACAATGGAATGAATCATCTATTAAGTGACTTTTGAAGTGATCTGATGTGTGACTTTGTATTGGTAGATCTGTGTTGTAGTCAGGGGTTGCAGGGAGAATAATTACATACAGGACACAGAATTTATAGTATTAGTTCATGATGGTCACCCAGAGTTAAATACAAGAAATGCAGGAAATCTGTGCACAACAGTAAAGACGTGGACTATTCAGCGAAAGGCCGGCATCTCACAGAAGTGTCCTGATGCGTCCAGCTGAAGATCTAGAGCCCATGAAAATGCTTCCCTTGAGTCCATCTGGAGGCCTAGAGCCATGACATTCTCTCATGCAAGTTCATTTCATGGATCTGTGCTGGGAAGGCCCAAAGATCAACACTGGAAGCTAGAAAGTCTATGCCAGTGGGGTGAAGGAGCTGTGTTAGTAGGTTCAGGATTCTACACTGGAGCCAAGAAGCAATGCTCAACGTAAGGACCAGGGCTCCCCTGGAAAGTACCATAGCTATCCTCAGTGACAATGAGGTCCCAACCTCTTCCAGATCATGAGAACAGCTGAGTTCATATCAGGAAGGCAGTGTGACAAGCTTCTCTTGGAGATTAAACAGCACACATCTTTTCCTCCAGAGCCAGGAAGCGATGCTCAAAGTAAGGACCAGAGTCCCCCAAAGTGAACCACAGCCACTCTCAGCAACAAGGTCCTGAGCTCCTCTGATTATAATGGCTGAATCCATGTGGGGAAGCCAGCATGACAAGCTCCTCCAGGAGAACCAATGACTCTGAATAACAACATTTAGGAGAACCCACAAAGCACCCCTCTTTCTCTCCACATCTCCTTTTATGCTGGCAAATTTCCTCAGGTGGGCTGTCCACACTCAGCACTATGCTGATGCAATTTGGCTGGTATTAAGTTGATCATCAGTTTTTAATCCATAGCCTCTAATAGCAAACTTTTTATTATAAAAAGAAGAAAAAGAAACAATTTCAACCAAGATAATAGGAGTGTAACAATAATTAATACATTGCATATTGTTTATCTTCAGAGTGGTTTTAAAAGCTAACACATACTTCAGTTTTGCCCTGAGGCAGCTTGAGTATGTGGCTTTGTAGTGTAGACTCGGTAGGTGGAGATAAGAAAGGGATATTTTCTACATTGTATTCCAAATGTTTATGAAATGTGAGCCTTCTTCTCCCTCATTTCCACACTTGGATAGAAAACAGGATAACAATATGTCGCCTAAAGGGTAAACATGAACATCCTGCCTTCTCTCTTTCATTCTTCTGTTCTGAAATGCTTAAGGATCTAGCAATCTCTTCCTCTACAGGAGATTTTCTGTTTTTCCATGCCTTAATGCCGCCCAGTATTGCAAAGCACAGTTGACTCCTTGAATGTGTGGCTGGGAGCTATGGACATTGCTAAGCTGAACTCATAAACTTTAAAGCTTCTCTTTTCACTCAGTTCTTCCTCTGTTCCAAGTACTGTGCTATGCACTTCATTTAGATTATTACGTTTATTCATCACTTCATATAAGCAACTTAAATAATATACTTTTATTATCCCCATTTTACCAATATGGGAGAAAATCCAAATGATATTTACCAAGAAGTCTCAGACCTAGGAAAAGATAAGTACAGGTCTGTGGACAGCCAGATGACCACACCTCACACCTGCAGAGACCCACTGAGTCTTCTTAGGAAGATCAATATATTGGTCATATATTATATTGAGATATATATATATATATATATATCACTGTACCCCATAAATGCATGTGAGTACCATCAATTTCAATTTTAAGAATGCTAAAAAATACAATCCAGATAAAATTATAAAAGTAGCATCCTTATAATAAAATCGTAGTTTATATTCTTAAAATGTCATATCAAAGGCAAGATACATCCTCTACCATAAAATCCCTTGAATCTGGATCTGAAACCTAGGAGGAACCCGAGACCTAACTCTGTCCTAATTCTCTATATTTGTAAGCTTTGGACAAAGTATTTTGCTGTCCACAACTTGGAAGCTTAACTTGGCTCATGGTTTTAGAGGTTTCATTTCAGGGTCAGCAGACTCCAAGGCAAAAATATCCTGGTGGAAAGGTGTAGTAGAGGAATGCGACTCACCTCATGGCAGGCTGGAAGCAGAGAGGGAAGGGGGACAGACACAGAGGAAGGAAACAGGGACTAGATATACCCTTCAAAGATTGCTCTCGGTGACCTACTTCCTCCAACATGGTCTCGTTTCCTGATTACCCATTCGGCTGTAAACTTGTCAAAGGGTTAGTGCTGAATAACTCAATTGCCCCTCTGGGCCCTACCTCTGATCACTGCTGCATTGGAACTAGAGCGAGCCCTCCTGCAACACCTCCTTAGACCATAACTCCCTCCACCTGTATGGGCAAGCAAACACCAGGAGAGGGGTGATGAAGCCTGTCCAAATTCTTAATTGGTGTCACAGCCTAAACCTCCTCCACTGGTGTTCCCACCACATCACACACAAATGAGGGCTGCACGAGTTCTCTGGGAGAATGAAAGCCACTTGCTTCATTTGCCAGAAGTATAAACTGGAGACAGTACAAACAGAACCTTAAAGAATTCACATCCTGTGTTTTAGATTTTCAAAAGAATCCCAACGTTATCTTATCAAATTAATCTTTTGAATTTCAGCCTTTTCCTCCTGTTCCTGTTAGGTTTAAACCTTGGTTAGTCCTCGTTTCCTTTTAAAAAGCCTTGAACTGGGCACTTTTTACCAATTCTCACATAATAGGCTGGATTCTTTCTCTGAGCCTTGGCAAAGCTGAGAGCTGCCCAGGTTGACATCTTCTTTTTATTTTTGAATTGATTTGGAAAGAAAATTTATTTGTAAACGACTTTAAAATTGTCCATTTTTTATGTTTGGAAAGCAATTCATGATTCTTGCAAACTGCATTTAAGTTGGAATGTTTAGGATGTGGGTGGTTATTTCCTGCCACAATTGAAATAAAAAAAATAACAAGAGGAATGAGCTAGAACAAGGACTGAAAGTACAATCACTAGCTCATTTACCCAGTACCTTGTTTTTCACATAGCATACTTACGGAAATAACAGAATTTACCCAATTTAATCACTAGTGTTTTAAAACCAGCCATAAGTGGAAATTCTACCTGGAATGTTACACAGAATTACTCTAAACCGTATCCACTGGATGCTGCTTGCCTTTGCTGGATCCATCTGTGTCTCAGTTTGACACTCAGTCCTGCACAGGGCTGTAACACTATGTGATTCATATTGATCTCCATAGTGTCTATGGCTCCCAACATAAGTGAGTCCAAGAGATTGCAGGTATTAATTACTTGTATCTTTTCATTTTTGTTGGGTTGTCCATCATCTGTCCTTTCATGCTGTGGATGGCTCAGAACTTTAAATCCCCTTCACTCAGCATGGCACTAGGGACCATCACGTGGTAAAGAGAAGCTAGTAACACTGTCTGCCCCACCCTGACTCAACCTGACCCTCTCATTCTGATGCCAAGGCTCCCTCTTATGTTGAGTTACTGCTCACACAAGATGGTAGTTCTTGGCATTCAGCCCTAACTTGCAGGACTGTTACTCATTCTCCTTGGCACTTAGACTCACAGCGTTAATAATAAAATTAGTTCTGTTAATATTAGTGGTGAAAGAAGAATAACATCTACTATTTATGACCAGGTTTTGTACTGTGTTTGTTATAACTCTGCAAAAGAATTTATCTTGTCTTCTTTGGACAACTGAAGAAAATAAATCTCAGAGAATTTCAGTTTTGTTCTAAGAAATAAAACTAACACTCACACTCAGATCTCTTCAACTCCAAAGCCCATGTTCATTGCTGGGAGTCACCGCTTAGGTGCCAGCCTGGCCAATGTATCTGTACTGCTACCTCCAGAAACCCAGCCCTGAGCCCAGTAGGGGTTGCATCTGGGTGAACTGGCTTAGTGCCTCATCTGCTACAGCCCCTTGAAGAAACTTGTCAACACACCAGCCTGCCACAGGGACGTTCTTTGAGTTCTAATTGGCTGCTCCCTGCTCCCTCTGGACCAAGACTGGTCCTACTTGCATTGCTTCTGATCAAAGGGTATTGCAAATTTAACTCAAAGGCATCTTACACTCCTGTGTAAGGTGATTTTGTGTACAATGACGGCTTGAGTTCCTCCTCGCAAGCCACTCCCATCTACCCTCTCTGTTTTGTTCTGATTGGCTTTATTCTGTTTTATTTTGTTTGGGTTTTTCTTCTGTTTAAAATAAAATTTTAGAAAAATACCACTTAGGGATGAGGTGGGGAGAAAATAATGTCTGGAAATCCTTAGATTGACTCTTTTCCAGTAGTGACTAAATGTACTAACTACTTTGTGTTTAGTCCTGGGTTGATAATTTGATGTGAGAATTAGATTCTTTGGCATCATCGTTTAATAGGTGAAAAAACCAAAGTTTAGAATTTTCTCTCAAAACAGTAAGTAGCTCAACAGGCATTAAAATTTTGGATCTGATTCCTCATCTTTAGCCCAGCTGCCACACTCTACTACCTTCTATTAACAATAGGAAAGATCAATTATGAACTGAGAACAGTTGGATCAAACATAAATGCAGTAGAAATACAAGATACAATATTAATGGAAAACATAATTGTCCCATGTACTCTACAGGAAGCCAACATGGTAAGGGGGATAATTTTCCTGATACATCAAAATGTACCAAACAAAGGTATGGTCTGCTTTTGAGCTGTTCTAATGTCCATGGTGGGAACATGAAGATAAAAGAGGGGTTTGGCAATTGCATCTGGGTTTTTTTAATGAAAGAATATTGTGCTTGTTTCCGACATGATTATTCGTATGGCTCAGTAAATGTCAGTATGTAGGAAATGATGCCTGCAAAGTAGAGGCCTCAATAACTAAGTGAAAATAAGGGGAAAGAAACTGAAAGATATGAAGGTTACCAACAACAGATATGGAAAAAAAGAGGTCATGGCCTGACTTTGAAATAGGCTTATATCCTTGGTTCTTGAATGGACTCAGGTATAAGAGACACAGAAGTAAGTTGAGAGGGCAGGTAGGTCTTAGATAGAATCACTTCACTGGGCTGTGTTACCTCCTGTCCACCTGAGAAGGCCCATTTAATCATGATGCTGTCTAAGAAGACTTACTCATTTGGAAATAGACAAGGAAAAAGATTTCCACTAATCCCTATCCTGGAAAAATAACAAATCCTGTGACCTGTTTTTACTTGACTTAGGGCTAAATCCTCATTTGTTTTTAATCTATGCAGGAGTCTCCTCCTTTGGATCACTTTTGCTTAGGAACAATTGCTGAGTAAATGAAAAATGTACAAAGGAAGCCAACATGATTAAGAGCTTATTTACAATGATGGTGATGATTTGCTCTTTATTACCAACAGTGGATTCATCCGTCCATGGATGATTATTAGATCCCTTTATAAAGATAGTGCTAAGTGTAAATGAGAAAATGAGCATTTCCAGGGCTCTGCCTTGGTCCCCAGATTGTCTGCCACCACACAACTGAGCAGAGAATACAAAGAGTACTTCAGTTGGTGGAAAAATATAGCAGGGTAGTTAAGCTCCTATTAACATGGTAGTCATTTCCAGATCCTCATACTGCCCCAGCAAGGCAACTGACTAGCTCCCTCTACAGCAGAGACATGTCCCAGGCTGTCATGTAACCCTCTAGGGCCTCTTTTCTAAAAGCATCTTATATAATGCAGGATCAACAGGGAATTACAAATGGTGCTGATCATGTTTCCATATTTCAAATGTGTGTGCTTTGACAGCCAACTTGGATAGTTGAGTTTTTCCTGCTGCTGAACATTTTTCACAGTGCAGATAGCACAGTTTTAAAATTTCCCTTATTAAATCTACTACATTTAACAGTGTCTGAAATTGCCATCACAATTCAGTCTAAAATCATTACACCAAAGCAATCTTGTAAGACTACTGCCTCTCCTCTGCAACTGCTATGAAGGAAGGGTTCCACATTTTCCTGTGGGGGCCAGATCATTTTCAAAGGACCTTTTTCTGGGTTTCATTCCACATCTTGCTACATACCAACACATACTTTTTTTCTGATGTAAATTTACCTTGGAAAATAGATGGTTTACTTGATACATATTTAACATTCAGAATTGGTCAAAGCTCAAATTATAGAACTGGACTACAATTCTACTACTTACTGAGCTATGATTCTCCACTTGGTCCTACTGCCCTCCACAGTAGAGGGCACTGTGGGAAATGGAGAAGTGATTAAGCCACTTAATTCTCTGTGCCTCCATTTCTTCAACTATAAAATGCAGGCAAATGTAATAGTGTCTCCAGGGGAGGAATAAATGGATTTGTGTGTGTTCATCAGAACTATGTACAACACATAGTAAGTGCTGTGTGGTGGTGGTGGGGCAGCCAGAGCACTCGTCATCATGATTATCATGCATTAAGAACCAACTGCAAGGCAGAAGCAAAAGTTAAAGTGAATAGTTAGTACAAGCCTAGGTCTTATAGGAGGAGAAACCATTAATTCAAGAATTATATTATGAAAATTAAGGCTTGTACTTTAGGCAAGTACCCCAGGGGTGCAGTGATAAGGACCCAGTAAGGGGCTCTGTGTAAAGGCCTATGGTGAAGCTTCTCCAACACAGAATCACTTTCAAACTGGGCCTAGAATTCAAGAGAAGGAGAGAAAACATCCATTATTTCCATTAGCAGAGGAGATACTACACTTCTTCACTGAAATTATTTTGGCACAGGGACTCTATTGGTTGTCTCAGTCATTTTCCTTATTGCTGGGACAAAATATTCAACACTCACACCATAAAGGAGTAAAGGTTTATTTGGGCTCCAATTTTCAGTCCATAATTATTCTATTCCCAAATATTGAGTATTGTAATCCGAGTATTATAGTCCCTTTTACAGTTTTCCTCACAATCCCAAAAAAATTATATTTATAATTCCATTGAGATGTTATTGGAATGCCGGAAAGTTAAATCCAGTCTACCACCTCCAATGCAACCCAGTAACAGTAAAGATACCAAGACCTATTCAAAGTTAAGGGGGAAAAAAAAAGTTAAGGGCAGCCAAGCTGTCCTAAACCTAACCCCTGGATGTGCAAAAGCTCTGATCCAAGGCCTCTCCCAGAACTTGTTATCTTGTGAAGAAGTGGGTGGCTCCAGGATGAGTGATGATGAGGATGGTGGGAATTATGTAACTTCAGCTGGCCAGCCAGGTAGGAAGAAAAGCATCTTTGCAAAGTGCAGGGAGAATGACAGGCAGAAGGACCAATCTGCATAATTTAATTAAAGTAGCATTCAAATGATTTTAGGAGGCTGTTGCTTTAGTTTTGATATGTAAACTTTCTCAGGAAGTCATAGCTTCTTGCTTTGAGGCTCCTACCCAGCTGGCATTCCCGGAGATGAGTGGCTCTGCCATCCCATTGTGCTCATCTTTTACAGAGAGCACTATGTGAGGACACTGTCTGATGGCTTTAGAGATTACATACCATTAGCTCCTTGGCTAGCCTTATTTACAATGCTTAGAGCCATTTGAAGAAAGAAGGACATATCGTAGTCAACTCTGTACATATCAGTACATGGAGATAAGTCTCATTTAACTAATGTTACAGCGATTGTTCTGCATTCAAGGGGAGTCACTCAGATTATCTCCTGCACATAGTCAGCTGGCTGCAAGCCAGAGGGGGCATGGTTGAAGGGCTTGAGTGAAAGAAAGCTGCTCACATCATGGTGTCCAGGAAGCAGAGCCAGAAGAAAAGAATGAAGGAAATGCGTCCTTCCCAATCAGGTCCCCAGTGATCTGCCTCATGCAGCAGACCCCACCTTCAACAGCAAGTCAGCTCTATCATCTCAGCGATTACAAAAGTCCCACTTATGAACCCATGAGGCATTAGGGGGTATTCTCAACCTAAGCCATAACATTGACCTTTTCAGTTACTCTCTTTCCACCATTATTCTGCAAATAGAAAATAGATTCCCATGTCAAATGGGTCACTGTCGGGCTCACTGAGGATAAGTGGCTTGTCAGGAATATGCAGATTCTACATGGCAGAGCCTTTTCTCATGTAACAGTCTGCCTGACTAGGAGCTCGCTGTAAGTTTCTCTACTGTGCTTTGCTGACTGCCTTTTCCACCAGGCTGCTATTAAGGAAAAGGATCTTCATAGACTTGAATCATATTGCTCAGTCTATATTAATCATATGTCCTGTCAGTTATTCTATAAATTAACCAAAATATAAGCCGAGTTCTCTCTTCCAGCTGGCTCTGGAACCAGAGAGAGGATGAATGTTAGAGGCCTTTCTTTCACTTGGTCAGACTGACACTTGATGGACAAGCTCTCTCTTTTTTCCCCACAGGCCTAGAGATTGAACCAAGGGCCTTTGTACTGAGTGTCACATTTTACATTTTTTTAATACATAGTATTACTAAGTTACCAGGTTTCTCATTCTGGGCTTAACCTTATGGTCCTTTGGTCTCAACCTTCCAGAGTGTTGGAATGATAGAACACATTCTTGACCTGAACCATGAGCTAGGGTAATACTGATTTTAGTTGTGGGAGCCAGACTGCCGGCAGGCTGGGACAGGCCCCTGTCCTGTGGCCAAAGGCAAAATAATCAGAGGTCTTTTCTGAGGCTTAATGTGCCAACTTAAGGTGCTGTCAAGCAGGACTTTAGTGTTCTGACTGCAAGGACAGAATACACCCATGCTTGCTTCTTCAGGCTGGGAGCCCTGCATGGCCTCTGTTCCGAAGAGGAGCACCTCTGTGTTCTGTGTCCTCCTGCTCGGCATGTAAGTCCCTCCAGAACCCTTTGCTTTGGGTTCTTGATCACTTTTATCTTTCAGGAACTCTCATTTGCTGAAGGTGTCCTGTCCCCAACTAAACTGCACAGGTCTTTTCCTTATTGTAATCCATATATTCCCTTTTATTCTGCTAGGGACAACTTCCCTTGCTATTCAAAGGGAAGAGATACAAGAAAACACAACATCCACCACCTTAAACTTGAAGTCAGGACCTCTAATGCCCTATGTGGAGAAGCTGTGTTCTGTGTATGGTAACTTCTGTGCTTTGAGAGCAGGGGTCAGTCCAGCCAAAGGGGACTGAGAACCTTTTCCTAGGGAAATGACAGTTCACACACTAGTGGCTTCACTGCTGGAATGTGGTTTTTCCCATGTAAGGTCATTTTGTCAGGCTCCTATACAAAAACCACTGACTGGGTGGTCTTCACAACAGCAATTCATTTTCTCACAGTTCTGGGGGTGGAAAATTCAAGTTCCATGTGCCATGCGTGTTGGTTTCTGGAGAGATTTTCTTCTATTTTGTATACCACTGACCTCTCTATTTCTGTGGCCTCTTCACTGTGGGTGACAAAGATTGGGAGTTCTGGCATCTCTTTTTATAAGGACACTGGTCCTAGTACCCTGTGGGCCCCTCTATCAGGACCTCAATCAACACAAAATTACTACTTTAAAGATCTTGTCTCCAAAGAGGGCCATGTTGGGTGTCAGGGCTTCAGAATAAGAATTTTGTGGACACACAGTTCAAAACAACAATTTGTTGCTCTCTGTAGGTCAGCTTTTCTATGGAGTTATCTTCATATATGAGTTCTAATCATGGCTCTGAAAGTTTTAAAGTAATAGGCAGAAGCTAACCATGTATAAACCAATAAGTAAACAGTGTCCAAAAGCACTTAAGGCTGATTTTGTAAGGCTTCCTTTCATATTCAGATATTCAGTGTAAGTTCCATCTTTCTTCTTACAAGACAAACTTTTGTTGCCAGTTCAGGCTTTCAGTGTTGCTGACACCTGACAGAATGAGGGAGGAGTCCTCACTCTGGGAGCCTCTCAGTCTCCTGCCCTGGAGAAGGCTAAGGAGAGCAGGTCTTGGGAGAATAATATATCATCTCTGTCCTGCCCAACCACGCACCAATTTGAGATGGTCAAGATAGATTTAGCTGCATCATAAAGATAGATTAGATATAGAGATCTAATTTGCAGCTCTCACGTAACTTAATGAAGTTTCAGTTGACATTATTTATTTAAGTTAAACTTGTATTTCCTTGCCTATTGTTACAACAATCTTTGTGTGTGCCATCCTAGTGGAGAAAACATTTGCATCTAGAGCTGAGTAATTCTTACATCAAAAAGTGTAGACAAATTTTTTAAAAGCTATATTTGTTTGGATTTCTTGGACAGAGATGATCAGCGTACAGCCTGAGTAGTCCATTGAGACCGCATTCCTGGTGATTGAGACTATTTTGCAGATTTTAAGAAAAACTTTTGTTGTTTCATGATTTTTTTCGTTCTCATTGCCTTCCATTTATTCACTGAGGCTCCTAGCTTTGATCTTTTCCCCCAGTATACTGACTTGTCAATAGCATTTCCCTCCAGCCTTCTTCCATTTCCTGTGTTCATGAAAAGTACTTTACTATATGACCATCTCTACCTTGAAACATGAGATTTTTCCTGTGTGTGTGAATTTAAGATTTCATAAGTACTGGGTGGAAATTTTATATATATATATATATATATATATATATATATATATATATAATTTATATATATATTTATTTATATATATATGCATATATAAAAATATATATATGAAATAACATCACATATGTTTACTAACCTAAAATAAAATCTAGTTTTCCTTATTTCTTTGAAAAATTAAGCATTATACACTGTTAGTCCCACTATTTCTAATTCTAGGACAATATATAGGGCAATATAAAGGACCATATATTAAAAATCTTACCATTTAATCAATGTTGTATTGAATAATTAAATAAGACCCTGCTAAGGGAAAGAGGCAGACAATAAAGCAAAGGAAAGTCTCCAAAAGTTATTTGTTGGTGAGCCCATGCACAATTCATGTAAAGAGACAGGTATGTATGCCAAAGAAACTAATTCTAGAATGTTCCCTTAACTTGATAACAGAGACTAAGGAGAAGAGATGGTCAGAGGGAAGGAAGAGGGAGAGAGAAGAGAGAGAAGATAGGGGAGAAAAGAGAGTCCATCAGCAACAGGGATGAATTCCTCAGAGACAAAGAAGGATCAACGAAAACAGGCCTCTAATGGCTAGAAAGCATCTCATTTGTTTCCCTAAAGACATGACATCTGCCAAAACATCTAACTCCAAATGCTACCCTGGAGGGTTAGCCAGATTTAGAAAGGTGACTAGAAAGAAGTTTGAGATGCAAACTGCATCTTCCCTGCCAGACCCGCGATTGTAGCTGAGCGCTTTTCCTGGCCAGTTTGCCACTGGAGCTGGTGGCAGAGCACTTCCTGCCATCCGCTTGGTGCACTGGATCCATGTGCTCATATCCAAGAAGATCAGAACCTACAGAAGCTACTGGAAAGTGATAAGTCATGTGAATGGGACTGAGTGGGTGCGGTAGACACAGACAATCAGCCTTGGAGAAACCATCCTGTTTGAGATGACACATGCACAAACAGAATCCCACTCTGTACTTTGTCACTGGTGGATACTGTTATATATAGATATTCAATACACACAAGCTAGACAGGCTAAATTGTAGCCTCTCCTCAGTAAATGTCTCCGTTGTTTGGAGTAAAAATGGTTTAGATTAGTACCCCGGGCACTCTGACAAAAGGTCCGGAGGAAGTTAGAGACTTGCCAGCAACATTAGCATGTTTTTCTTCTTTTTCCAGCACTAAAATATGTTTGCTCAAAACCAAGAGAGACAAAAAACTACTGGCAGCCAGTAACTCTTGAAGGCGGGGGGAGGAATGTGCTTTACTTCTTTGGCAAACGTACCAATTAAAATGACGCTGTGTTGTGACAAATTACTGAGCAATTAGTGCCTAATTGAGCATCAGGTTAGTTGCCTCTGTGGAAGTGACTTTCCTATTGCTGGGGTGGCCACCGCTTACAGCAAAACAATCTCCCCTGAACTTCCTGCAGCACCCTACACTCTGGGGAGCCCAGAGACCAAGGACAACCCTTTTCCCTTTAAGATCTCTGAGAGCTATGCTGAAACAATTAGCTTGGCAGAGAGCTCCCAACATTGAAAATCCTACTGGGGATTTCATGCTTCCCCACATGTAAGCAAAATCCATTTTCCATGAGATATTTTTAGTGCAAATATCCCCTGCTGTCCTATTCTCTTTCAGTATACCATTAGATCTTGTGGCCACTCCAGATGGGTCACGTGACTTCTAGGCATCCCTCTCTGATTCCCTCCTAAATGACTAGTCTTGCAGAAGTCGGAGAATATTAGACTGTTAACTAACAAAGACCTCAAAGTCCTTAACGAAGCCCCGCATTCTCACTGACAGGATGTTAAAATGCTTTGCAGCTGCTTTTTCTGAAAGGTCATCTTGGCAGACTGCAGGAGTGACCCTAGTGATAGAGATATTTTCAGTGCTGCTAGCCGTGCTGCCTATGTAAATATAAAAATGTATTAGAACTGTATGTGTGGGAACAGAACAACCATGCTATTGAAAGGAAGTCTCAGGGGAACACTGGTGCCTCTCACAGGGATTTCGTTAACGTGTGCATACTTTTGATAAATCACATTGATTCAGGGTAATCTGCATTTTGCATGAACTAGTTTTTTTTTTTGTTTGTTTGTTTGGCTTTTTTTGCAGGAACTTATGAGCTATGAAAAGTAAAATCCCAGCCACTTACTTAATCAGGTATCTATCAAAATTTCTTTCAGGAAGTACTTGCATTTTTAAAAATACAGTGATTTTTTTCACTCTATATGATGCTGACTTGCTTTGGGAAAAAATGTCAGCATAAAGTCAGATCATCAGTCATTTAACTTGAAAAATAGTGACTTATTTCTGTGTGTCTGAGTGGGAAAGATACATTTCTGCAACTCTGTAAAGCAGGAGTCGAAATATGCCATTGTATGAAACAGAAAGCATCCTCTCAAAATGAATTGAGAAATACTCTCCAGGCAAAATGCTCTGATATTCTTGAGTGCGTTCAGTTGCCATAGATCAAATCTTTCCCATCTCTGCATCCAAGCTATTTGGCCGTGATCAGATGATCAGAGCTCAAGGAAGCGATTGGAGGGTTTGCTGGCTGCAGCTGCAGTGTAGGCTGTGCTCAGGGACAAGGAGCCACTGTTTTTCAAACATAGAATCAACATAGAAGTTATTCTGTAGGCTCCAGGATGCAGCGATGGGCTGCACTGCCAGCATTGTTCTGCTGCAAGCTTTTCGCTCTGTGGTCCAGAGGAGCTGTCCACACATTTGTAGAGGACGCCAGGAAGAACCATCCCACGAAAGCGTGCCTCTGGAAAGTGACGATGAAATGAGTAGACCCAGAACCCTCATCGTAATGGTACTGTATCCATGGCAAAGCAGCCTTCCTTGATTGAACTGTTATTATACAGACATTGTAATTTAGAGCTTTCTTTGGGGGGGGGTGATATTGAGCTTTAGATCAAGATACACACGTCCTAGAGTTTACTACTTTGTGGTGTCATTGTGGAAAAGAGCACAGAACCCTCAGAACTATTTCTACCATTCGAAGAGCTGATTTTTTTTTTTCTCTCTTACATCTGTCAGGAAATTGTGTGTTTTATTGGATTATTAGAGTGTTTTTTTGCCCAGTTTCCTAGCTTGTTAACTTTTCTGCAGAAATAAGAACATTTTGGAGTTCAAGGGGATTTTATTTTATAACTCGAATTTGAAAAAAGAAAAAGTTCAAATGGATATTCTTAGTTTACATGTAAACAATCAAGTTATCTAGGTGTTGATAGATTTCTAACTTCAAGATATTTGTGGCTTTTATTTCTGATTCTGTCACAGAAATGTTGTTTCAAAATGCTTCACTTAGGCATAAAATCAACATAAAATATTGAGAGTTTTGGGGAATTCATGGTGTTTCATTTAGACAGCTTTTTCTAGCCACTTGCTAAATGACTTTTTGGGGGAGCCTATGCCTTAATAACAACACTCTTGTTGTTTCTTTGTGTAATTGTTTAGTTAGGAGAAAAAAAAGTAGAGAATAGAGTCTTTCCTTACTTTAGGTTAAGAATAGACCTGCTTAGTCACTGAAATCCCATTAAGACATAGGTGATGTGTTAAAGTTTCTAAACTTCGGAAGGCACTGAACTCAGGTTAAATTCAGCGCAGTTGGCTTTTTGTCTTAATTTCAAAGTTCGTCTGTCAAGGATGTAGTAAATAATGAATGAAAAATACCTGTTAACACTGTTTGCAAATGAAGGTCACTGGGCTGAGCCTGCACTTTTAAGTGGCAGAATACCAAGCTAAAATTTCATGCCAACTTCAACAAATCAGTATTTGACTTAAAAAAAGCAACACTGCTCTTGAATTTGGGACAATGATTATCTCTAAGTAGAAACATTAAGTAGGAACAGTGTCACACTCATTACTGCTGTAAGTTTTCCCAAATTAAATTATAAAAAGATGTGAGAGTTCAAAGGTCAAAGAGATCTTTGCATAGCAGTACAACTTTTGATAATAACATTAAAATACTATAACTATGTATGTTGTTTATGCCACTTCACATAATAAAATAATATTTTTTAAATTTTACTTATTAAGAAATTTTTAGCTACAAAGAAGGAAAATATTTCAGAATAAAAAATTTTAAATTTATTTAATAATTTCTTAACATTTCAAGGATTTTTTAAAATTCATACAATTCCTTTAACAACAATTGGACTCATAAAGAAGGTATTACAAGTAATGATATTGTACTATGCACTCTAAAAATCCAGAAGAATTTTAATATTTTAATCACAAATGATGTGTTTGAGGAAGTAAACATGATTATCCTCATTTGAACATTATACCGTGTATACATGTACTGAAAGATCACATGGTCACCCTGGAAATATGTACATTCTTATGTCAATCAGAGAGTTTTGAAAAATTTTTAATGAATTTCCTGAAGCGAGGTTCATAGAGATTGCATATCTTGTTAGTATCACACAGCTGCTAAACGCCAGCATCACAAACCACACTTAGCTCAGTGATTTCAAAGCCCAGTATACTTTGTATTCTGTTTGTACTCAAAGAAAATACTAATGATAAAACTGATAACTAGTTTTCTTTTAAAAAAAAAAAACACCTTGCACCACTCAGAGTAAAATGCGGGTATACAGGATCATTGTGCATCTCAGAAATTCCCTCTGGGACACTGCAGAGTTCACACTTTTAACATTATTTACTGAAGGCTCACTGTGTACCAAGCACAGTTCTGGATACTAGGAATCCACCAAGAAATGAAATCATCAAAGGTCACTTCTTTAAATTGCTTTGTTTTAAGGTGAAAGCACTTTTGCAAGTCTTGTGGTCATGGAAATGCTGTATTAGGACAGTAATATTTAGTACACAAACTTAAATAAGTAGATTATTTCTTATTTTCCAACATAGTACTTCTTCAAAACTCTTAATGTGTTTCAAAATCACCTAGAGGTTCTTTTTTATGTAGCTCATTCAGATTCTGAGCTGCTGGCAGGAATGATTCCTATGAGCACATCCAGGGTACAGCCTGGGAATGTACACTTGGGGTGAACAGTCCCAGGTGGCCCTGATGGAGGAGCACATTGGGTCGCCCCATGAGTCATGCTGTGCAGTTCAGGAGGGTGAGAGCCTAGGTTCTCCTCCTGCCTCATGATTTTGTGTTTGTTCATCATCTTCTTACTGAACACATTTTGATTTTGCTTTCTTACCTAGTTTTTTCCTATTGGTCACCAAATTTTATACATTGAAGGTTTTTTTTTTGTAAGGTCACAGACTCAACTCACAGAATTGAAGTTGGAATCATGTTTTTATCACTTATCTGCTGTGTGAATGATTTTTAAGATCTCCATGTCTCTTTTCATCATCTGTGAAATGGGGAGAGTAATTTCAACAACTGTTTACTTGGGTGTAGTAAAATATATGACAAGTGATCAGAATGGGGCCTGCTACATTGGTAAGAAGTTCAGTTGGGTGGGCAGGGTCAACCTATCTGAAAAAGTGACATCTGAGGACAGATGGAGATGAGAGTTTCAGCCAGGCCACATGCTGTGGAGAGTGCTGCTGCAGAAGCCGCAGCTCAGCTGCCTGGCCTTGTGAAGGACAGTGGGCTAGGGACTAAGGAGAAGAGAGTGGAAGGGGAGGACAGTGGGGACAGGTCATGGCAGGGTCCAAAGGCTGTTAGGGAGAGGTGGACATGTACCAAGAGTGAAGAAGCAGCCCAGGGACAGCACACACAGCGTTTAGCATCTGCAATGTAGAGCCCACAGGTCTGAATTTGAATCTGCTCTCTCTGCCCTGATACGTGACTCCGCCATCTTATCCCTCCGCTTCTTCATTGATAAAATACCGAGTCCCTCCTAGGTGGGGTAGTATAGGGATTCAGTAAGTTAATACATGCAAAGGGCTTTCCTGGTGCCTGGTGAATATTTTGTGCTGCATTAACCATGCTATCCTGACTGTCAAGGCCTTGAGCAGGGGAGTAACAGGGCCAATGACTTCAAAAACTTAAAAAAGGCAGGCAGACCATTGACACTGTTGCAAAGATGCCAGCAAAAGACCTATAGAGTGTTTCTTGAAGTTGTGACAAGCGATTGCATTCTGGGTATATTTCAGCCAGTAGGTTTTGTTTGTGAGTTGAACAGATGTGAGAAAAAGCTTGGCTGTGTTGTTTTTGGCTTGAATGTCCAGCAGAATCAAGTTTTACTTCAGACAGGGAAGAGAACAAGTAAAGGAGCGTAGGAGAGAAGGAATCTAAAGTCTATACATGGAAATAGGAGTGTGGAGTTTCAAGGAAATATACAAGGAGGACAAAAGCCTGGCTGAATATAAATAATAACACATGATTAATGAATGAATCAACAATCTCTTTAATCTCCTCTAATATTTATAGTATATAGCCCATCTGATAGTTAATCATACATTGCCTTCTAACATATCTTGAATTATTTAACTGAAGGCTTAATTACTTATTTATTTATGGCTTTTAAAGACAGGATCTCATTTATACAGTTCAGGCCGGCAGCAATCCTCCTGCCTCAGCCTCCAGAGTGGTACAATTACAGGCCCACAGCACCAAGCCCAGCAATGGATTGTTTATTCTACCATATGTTTATTTTTCTTTTTCTGTTAGTGAAAAATAGGCAGGAGTTAAGTCTGTTTTTGCTTCCACAGTGCCCAGCACAAATGTGCTTTACAGACTAGAAGTTGAATAAATATCTGTTGATTATTTGAAATTTTTGGTAGTCAACACCCACATGAAAAGCTCAGTTGAGAAATCTGGTCTTGTTCCTCTTCAGTGAAATGTCTAGCAGTAAGCTAAGGAGGCAGAAATCTGCCAAGATAGACAGACGGTTTGGACGCTGGTGCCCTTCAGAAGGGCTTGGCACTTGGGACTTTGTTAAGGAGATGATGCCCAAGAGTCTCAGTCTGGAGGTGCAGGTTTTGAGTCTTCAGAGATAATCTTTGGTCTGGCAAGATTGTAGTTTGGCTGTAAAGTGGGAAAAAATGTTAAACACCAAAATTGACTATTGGAAACCTTTGTCATTTGTAACAGCCGTGTGAGTCCTAAAACTATTACAATAGTTTACTAAAATGAAGTCAAGGTGAACTGGAGAAAAGGAGAGAATTTTTTTTAAAGTTCTGATCTGTTTCTCATATAAAAGGGTGAACTAACAGAAATCTTTTGATGAATTATTTGTCTTTGTGATAGCATATTTTGTTAAAAGTTCTCAGACATTGTCTAATTTAATGTATGCAGATCCAAAAATTTCTTAGGTCATTTACTTGTCACCAACCCCAGAATTTGGTTTTGCTTTAAGATTTTTTTTTTCTCCTCCAGGAGAAGTAAAATGAGGTCTTATCTGTTGACATTTTGGAGAGTTGTGGTAACACAAGAGGAGAATGTAAAGCAGGCTGCTGCTCTCATTCTGACTATAGGTTCAACTCCCTCATGACAGATTCAAAAGTCTCAGTGTCAAAGAGGAACAAAATAACCCATCCACATCTTAAGAGGTCTCTGAAATAGTTGGAACCATCAATTTTAAATTTGGAAGTACCAAGCACATAGTCTATAAAGCAAGCCAAACGCTGCTTTGACTCCCATTGTTCAAAGACAGGGAAATAGCAATAGCTATTTGTAACAAGTCCAGGGAGTAAAATTTCTATGAGTTAAAGATATGCAGTTTCATGGCAAACCTTTCAGAGCAAGAGTGTTCCAGGTATCCCTTCAAGACCTGCACTGAAGACCACCCTTTGTTGCTCTAGAATTTGCTTGGTCTTGTGGTCTTACAAACTATACTGTATTGGGGTCAAATTCTACCTTCAGCCTTACGACCCTTAAAATAGGAATGTTTTGCACAATTTCAAAGTGGTATAAAACAACACAAAATACCAAAGTATGCAGAAGTGGTGGAAGGGAAAGAAAAGGAGGAGAATGGAATGCAGAGGCAGAGGAGCAGGGAGATGAAGAGGAGGAGGAAGAGGGAGGATAAAACATGCAAAGACCGTCTATGGCTCACCACCCCAGAAATATTTGCAGTCTGACCATTTACAGAAAAGTTGCTTACCTTGTGTGGCAAATGGGGTGACCTTAACCACAAAGTGATTCTTTTTAACCTTTAACCTCTACAATGCATTTTTGCTTTTATCCCTAAGTAGATCCAAAGCAACTTGAAGCTTTTTCCCCTGGGCCCATTGTTTACAGTCTGAGAAATGTTGTGGCCGAACACTGAATTACAGATTTGGAATCAAAAGAACTGTCTCAAGAGTCTCAAGTCTGTCACTTAAGTTCAGATGATTTAAATATGCTGGTTCACTTCTCTCAGCTTGCAAAGTGGAAATGTCCTGCCTGGATTATGTCCTGCCTGTGGGAAGCACCATAACTCTCTCTTGCTAAGACCACATCATGAGATAATTAGTATTATTTGGCAGTGGAATATCTCAGGCTATAGACTAACTGACAGTCCGACATCCACTGTAATCCACTGTACCAGGAAAAGTGCATTATCTGATGGGTAGCTCACTCATCAATGGGGGAGCCATTAACCCAGAGTTGTACCATTGTTTGCTCCACCTCCATCCCAAAAGTGTGGCACAGGGAATGTGACCAAAACCAGAGGCCACCAAGGACATCAACAAGCTTCTACTTGGGCAAACTTTTTGACCTTGAACAGGTTCTTACATTAGGGTCCACTCCAGATAGGCACAACAAGCCCTGTCTACTTCCTGTTCAAATACTGTAGAAACCATCTGTAAGAAAGAAAGCTAAGGAAAGGAATGGTCATCTACCAAAATCATAATTTCATATCTTTGGAACATACATTTGCTTACATGTAACCAATGAATAATATTGGGACCACACAGGGATTCATTATGAAAATTACTTTGAAGGAAATAGAGTAATCTTTCTTCTAATCCATATAATAAATTAACTAATAAAACTATATCAAAGAGATTTTAACATGTTTTATCCAGTTCCATCTTTTTTAAATGAATGAATAAGAAAGAAACAATTCATGAACTCTCTAATCCTGGGATAATGTTTTATTTCATTATATTGAAGAGGAATTTTGAATATACTAACGTAAGAGCTCACTAGGAAAGAAAGTCCATTGTAATGTAGAGCAAGTTTAAATGGTCAGCCTGAGATGAGTATAAAATCTGGAATTTAAATGCTCAGATATTCTTTGGCAGGTTTTTTTTTTTTTAATTTATGTGAACCAATTTTCAACTGAGTGCCAAACTCACAGAAAATGGACAAATGCACTGAGTGCCTTCTCCGTGGGTAGAGGAATTAATTAAATGTGGCAGGAGGCTTAGTGATTAGCAACACAAGTCTTTGAAGCAGAGACTTAAAAAATTCAAATAACATCTGGTATCATTTCATCCAAATAATCTTGCATCTTTATTTTTTCCAAATTATACCAAATTTGCAAATCATGAAGAAAACAGAAAAAATGTTAAAATTTAAAATGAATAAATGATTTTTTAAAAGCAACAAATTAGATTTATATTTTGGAGAGTGATATACAGAAACTTAAACCAAAACAGTGCAAAAATTCAACTACGTGTAAATACAAATAGATATAAATTCAGATGCAGACACAGACATATTTTATGAGAAGCTATAGTGTGAAAGTTAAAAAGATTATTTTTCTATGTAGAACACAATTACATTGCCAGAAAAGAGTGTAAACTCAAATTGCTGGTAATTAAAAAATATGTCAATATTTGAAATAAGCAAATATAGAAAAAAATAAAACATGCTTGATTTTGCTTGTTTCTTTGCTTTCTAGAAGACAGGAAGGACTTAGACTTATCACCAAACACCAGGCTGCCACATAATATCTTGTGAAAACTGAGAGACAAAATTGAAATTAAGAAACTGTCATGTTATGTTTGATGTTATAGTACACGAAGTTACACTCAAATATTTCAAGGAAAGAGACGCTATGGTAACTACTGTTATGTCGGGTTATCTTGTGGTGAAACAATATGTTGCGTAAATTGTTCTGTTTTGACCTGTGTTATGTTGTTATGTCCTCTCTTAATCTCCTTCTTTTTAAAAATTTTTTTAATTAAAAGAAAAAAATTACACTCAGAACAAACAAAAAAGAAATGTCTTTTGAGAAACGAAATGTGAATGCAACATTTCTGTCATGCTTCAACAGATTTTCTTCTAGAAAGTCATGTTACTCCTGCAGATCTTATTTTCACTGAGCTGGTTCACTTAGGTGAGTGGGTCCCAAAGCTTAAGAGTTTTGAAATTCATGCTGTAGTATAAATGTGAAATGTCTTGTGGAGGTCTGTGTGTTATAAGTTTGGTCCCCAAGTATGGTGCTATGGTGAGATAGTAAAACCTCTAAAATGCAAGGCTTGGTGAGAAGAAGAACGGTCACTGTGGTGTGCTTTTGCAGGGAATATTAGGACGCCATCCCCTTCTTGTGATCCTCTTTTCCTTTCTGGCTGCTATGAGGTCAGCAGTTTCTTTTACTCCACCATGATGTACCACGCTATGTAGACTCAAAAACTGTGACACAACCAGCCATGATGGAAACCTCCAAACTACGATCCAAATAAATTTTTCCTCTTACTAATACCCGCTGTAGTTCAGCTTGGCCTTGAACTCATTATGTGACCCAGATTGGCCTCGAACTCACAGTGGTCCTCCTGCCTCAGCTTCACAGTTGCTGGGATTACAGTATCTCATTATTTCAGGTATTTTGTCATGGTTCAGTTCCCAAAAGTTATTTTATTTTGCTGGAATGTAATTTATTTTTAAAGACCATATTCTGGACATGCAATGTGCGTTGGTGAATTTGTCATACTGTCTAGACATAAGAAATTGAGCAAACAGATGTAGCATGCATTTAACAGGCACAGATGACAATGGACAGCATCTGCCCTGCTCTCTCACATAAAGCTGTTTGGTGGCTCTTATAGAGCCAAGTATTGTGGTGGGTACTTTAGTGAGCCTTGCATCCTACTGAAAACTGCTTCATTTGAACATTTAACCTCATCAATGCAATCACAGAAATGGTTCTCTGAGGAAATGGCAATAGAACTGAGCCCTGCAGAATGAACAGATTCTACTAAGAAAACACAAGAGAAAATGCCCTGTGTCTGTGTTAATTTTCACTGTGTTGCTGGAGGTTGAAAACCATAGTTCATGGCTCTGTATCTCTTACTGAGGCTCGTGTGGGACGTGTGATCTCTGGGTCTGCTACTTAAATTCTTTTTGCTGTCTGTGTAAAATGGGATTAGTGGTATTAGTTTCCTATGGTGGCTGTAACAATTTACCACGAAGTAATTTTAAACAATGCAGCTATTATCTTACAGTGTAAAAAAATCCACACGTTTATTATATTTCTGGAGCTGAAATCTGAACCAAATGTCACTGGGCTAAACTGGCAGAGCTGTATCTCTTCTTGGAGGCTCTAGGGAAGAATTTGTTTTGTCTTTCCCATTTTTAAGTGGCTGCTCACATTCCTTGGTTTGTGGCTCTCCTCCAGCTTCAGAGCCAGCCGCATGGCGTCCTCTAATGACTGACCTCCGACCCTCCTGCCTCCTTCCCTCCTTCACTTAACAGGACATTTGTGGGCATGCTGAGGGCCCCTGGTTAATACAGGTTCTCGCTCATCTCCAGGTTAGTAACCTTCATCCCTACAGCCTTAGTCCCTCCTTGTATACAAACAGCACATTCCCAGATTCTGGGAATTAGAATGTGCATATTGTTAGGGAGCTAGTACACTGCTTATTATACTATCTCCAAACGTTATTTTAAGGCTGCAAAGGGTGAAAACAAATAAAGGACCTGTAATACTGTCTGACACTTAGGAAGCACTCCATAAGTTTCAGTTATTTTTACTGCTTTTATTGTCTTCATGGAACTAAGAAAAGTTCACAAGTTTAAATTACTTTAAAACTTATTTTAGTAAAAAATAAAACTGCCAAAAGAAATTTAAATTGTACTGCATAGAATATGAAGAAATAGAATTCAAGGTCAGCTTATTTATTTATTTATTTTTTAATCTTTTTCATTTTTTATCGGTACCCGGGATTGAACTCACGACCGCCTGCTTGCAAGGCAGGTGCTTATGCCGCTGAGCTAAATCCCCAGCCCCAAGGTTAGCTTATTTAAAAGAACATTGCATACTTACTGCACTTGATCTCGGCCAAAAGGCCGAGAAGTGATTTGTATACTTACTGAATAGATTATTTATACAAATAGATTAGTGAACATTAATTTGCATTTCTCTCATCTGGTATCCACCAATCGCTCATCTTCTGAAACTTAACTTTCAGTTTCTTCTTGCTTTGTCCCCATCATTTATTAAAGGAATATTGCATCTTTCCAGCTTTCCAGTTTATACAAAATTTAGAAACTACAAGGAAAAAAGAAAAAATATACAAAATCTTAGATGTTTAAAATTTAAAAACCATAACCAAAATAAAGAAAAGTAGAAAATCAAGTGGGGGCACATTTTAAATTTAATATATATAACAGAAATTATAAATTTAAGAGACAGAATTGATGCTACCTTACTGTAATTTTAAAAGTACTTAGAAGGTCTGATGGATGAATGAGTAGAAGTTAGATCTTGTGTGTTGAAAGGTAGACAGTAGAAGTCTGTGAGATGGAAAGAGTGAATTCTAATGGTAAATTCTCCACATCTGTGCCACTGGGCCCCATGTGTAATCAGGGGCCTTCCTTTTTTTTAAATTTTATTTTGAAAGTAGTAAAATACAACAGAACAAGACAGAATAAAGCCAACTGAGACGGTATAGTGAAATTGGTACAGAACTTGACAGCAGGTGACCGGGATAACAGTAATAAATATCACAGTATATTTCATTATCTTTATAATAGTTGTTCTTTCAATCACATATATTAAATTGAGATGAAATACAGAACATTATAGAACTTATCAAAGCAGAATATTGAATAGAGCAGTACCATTAATCAGAATAGAGCAAAACAGTAATAAAAATATTTGCCTTCAAATAGATGGTAGAAGGAAGTCCCCCTTATTTGCTATGGTCAACCTCCCAGGAGACGCTCAGATTTCTAGTTCCCATTTGCTTAAGGGGGGGGGGTGTGGGGGGACAGAGGAAGGGCAGTGGGAGAAATGGGATGTTTGACTCTAGGCCGTGCACCAGTAGGTTCACTATTGCTTAGCAGGGAGGCAGGCTGGCTGCTTGGTTTCCCAGCATCTTAAGTTCCAACATGGCGCGGATCTCAAGAGACACTGGTGGTTCTCCCCGCGGAAGGGCCGCAGTCTGCCACGCCGCCGCTTATCAGGGAGGGGACCTTCTTTTGTCTCACATACTTTATGAAAGCTGAGTAAGTAATCCACAGATTATCTTAAAATCTGCTTTTCAAGATAGAGTGAAGATGGAAACAGTGGCCAAAGCCAGTAGCTATTCTGTGAGCACTCCCAGCTGTTTACCAGATAATTGGCTAAGAACTCTGCACTTTTGTCTGTTTTTGTTGTCACAAGAGAAGAAAGTATGATTTTCATTCCCTCTGCTATTGAGGAAAAATTTAAAACATATAAAGGAGCTCTGACTAACTAAAGTAAAACAGAAGCCACATAATTTTAAATTATACGTGAGACCATACTGTAGAATGTGAAAAAACTTTTAAAATATACATGAAATTAATTTTAATATATACTGGCACTATTATTGTCTTGTCATGTAAGTAGTATAAAATTCTTAAAACACTTCACATTCTTTTTTTCATACCAAGTTGTTAAAATTTAGTGCGTAGTGATACTTGTGACCCATTTCAATTTGGATGCTTGATTTTTATCACAAGCGTTTATTTGATATTAGGATTTCATAAAATATACATTTGAAAGGGTAAACTCACATAGCAAAGTCTTCCCAAAACTAGTTATTTTCCATTGATTGGGTGGGATATCAATTCTTAACATGAAATCAAAACTAGTTAAAGAAATAAAGTTAAACCTTCTACACCGCATGACTGCCTACATTTCAAGCAGTTAGCGCCCCATGGGTAGCTAGTGCTGCTGTTGGGACAGCACAGAACAGCTGTCATTGAGCTTGCCCAAAGTCGTGTACCTGGTAAGGCCATGAACCGTGGTTTGAACCCAGAGCCCTGGCTGTGACAGTGTGCCACACGACGACTCGACTCTGGAAACACCACCAAAGCAGTGGGCGGCACACATCTCCTGTCAGAGCTTCTCAGTGTACGTGCTTTTGCTTTCCTGTGGGAGCTTGTTTTCTTCGACTAAACCAACAGAGGGTCATTTAACTTCCTCAACTATCAGGAAGGGGACAGAAAGACCAGAGTGGCCATGTAAAGATTTAGAGTGGGTGAGAAGTGTCTTATTCTCTTCCTTCCCTCTACAGAGGCCTCTGCGGTAGATAAATGGCTGCTTCATCAAGTTGGCAACTGAGGCAAAATAAAGTAAAATACATTAAAAAGGAAAAAAAGCTCCTAGGGACCGTGGTGTGCACTTCTATCAGTGACTCAGGCAGCTGAAATAGGGGAACTACTAACCGGGAAATTTAGCAAGACCTTGTCTCAAAATAAATACAGAAAAGCATGGGGATGCATTTCAGTGGTAAAGCATTGGAAGGAAGGAAGGAAGGAAGGAAGGAAGGAAGGAAGGAAGGAAGGAAGGAAGGAAGGTAGCAAGGAAGGAAGCAAGGAAGGAAGCAAGGAAGGAAGGAAAGAATAAATATTGCGTGATGCTCATGCCAGAGATAGAGGCAAAAGTAAACTGGACTTAGCCCTTAGCCAACAGGACTGGCTACCTTCCCTGCAGCCCAGGCCCATCTGCCTCTTTTTCCACATGCATGCCTCTCTCCCCTGCTAAAGTCAATCCCATCCACCCCTCCTTTTCCATGTGCCACATCCATTTTCCCCTCCTGTAATCTACCCTGCTCACCTTCCCTACTGTGCACCTGTTGGTTTGTCTGGATTTCTGTCTTTGTTATTCTTTCTTCTGCTGAATGCCCAGCATTGCAAGGCATTTGGTGCTTTTCTTAAATATGCAGAATTTTCCATATATGATAGTAAAATAACAAAATAGAAGGGATTTGAGATGATAGTTGCCTCATTGGAAGAGACTGAAGAGGTGGGTTTCATAATAGGTGGTGTGGAAGGATATTTGCTTAGTTCTCAAGCCAGAGAGACCCACATTCTTAACTGCATGTTGCCCCTCAGAGAATGCACTGTATGAGTGATAGTAGTTTCAGTAGCACAGTAAATTTTATCTGGTTTCTGATTATCTTAGAGGAATAAATCTATTTGGCATTGAAAACCAATCCTGCCGTCCTATTAATGAGAGATTCCTGCTTTAAATGAGTCCCTTGACTTTTCCTTAAGGATTAAATTTAAAAACAATGAGTTCAAATTAATCTGTAGAAGACACCAATGAAAAAAGAAGATGTAGCTCAAGAGGAAAGCCACTATGAGATCCCAGGGACCCATGACAGAGACAACAAAGGGGGAAAAGACAGATAATTATCTCATAATCTCTTTATATTAAATGGTTTGCCTAATTCGAACTGAAGAGTACAAGTGTATCTCTGTTATGTTACAGAACTCTGAATCCTAAGTACTGTAACAGTAGCATCAATAAAATAGCAGGAAGTGGGCTCAAAATACATAGTAAATGTTTAAATTCTAAAACTATATTACAGTAAGGGACACATTGCTATTGGCCCCCCTCAGAATACTCTCTCTCTCACTTCAAACACACTTAACTCATAGTTCTTTTCACTTTCCCGAGCAATTTTGGAAATTTTCTTTCCTGTCTTCATGAGGTGCTACCAAAACTATGGTGAAGGCTTCTGTGAGTACCATCCAGTGGAAAGGCAGGCTTATAAAATCATTACAGTATGGAGTCTTGTATGCCTCAGACATCTGAGTGTGGCAAGCTCATTTTAGAACCCATCTGCTTTCATACCCTTCTAAAACCTTGGACCACTTCAATCTGTGTTATTTCTCTTCTCTGGTTTTGATTTCCTCTTTTATAGTGACTGCCATATTTTGTTATATTTTTGCTCACGCTATTGAAAGAGAATGCTGATGGATTTTGACTTAAAGATTGCATGCATCCATTTCTTTTGGCTCTGAAAGCTGCTGAATGAAGCATAGCAAATCTGTGACTGAGCACACTGGGATGCTATCATATCTTCAGGGGCCAATATGATGGGCTTTGGAGACTGATGTCCTGACCCAAAGGCATATAAAGAAATGGACACCCTGGAGTATTACTTGTAAGGAAATGAGGTAAAAAATTCCTATTCAGACATAGGTCTCTTTTTTTTTTTTTTTTTTTTTGTACTATTCTATCAAAAAGAAATGAGAAAGCAGACTTGGCTTAACACAAAACTGTAAGAACCTTTAGGATTGCCCTAGTTTACCTTCAGATGCTTCCTGAATCTGTCCTGAATAAAATGGCATTTTGTCATAGATGTTGTTAAGATCATTTAAGATTAACAGTAGATGATTTTCTTAAGGAAGAAACAGGATTATGGCATGATATTGTCTGTGAGTGAATTCAGTAATAGAAAAAGTAACCTGTTCCTGCTGTTGGAGAGGACTGTGCTAATTCACAAAACTGAGGTTTTTAAAACTCTCTTGGCAATAACAGAGCCCAGTCACAAACTGAGACCGTCGAGGATTACAGAGATCGTGACTGAACAGCTCTGCCTGGAGCCCTCTGGAGACTTGTGCTTTTCTGCCCTCCCCAGGGTTTCCCTTCTGCCTCTGGGCGATTCAACTTTGAATGGGCACCTTTAGGTCTATTAGGTCTGTTTTGTAGTCAATAAGTGCCCAAATCTGGTGTGCTTTTACTCACTTGGCAAATTCCAACCCGTACATGTCTCGTAAGTCTTCTCACTGGAACTAGCATAACACATACCAAAGTAGCAGGATAAAGATTCCAGGATAATACTATGATACTATATCTGCTAGCCTGGAAACCATATTTTTAAACAAAGTCCTGTGTGTATGGAAAAATAATCTACTATCTTAGCCAGCAGGACTGAAGTTGATATTCTAGATCCTTGAGGAAGTAAAGCCAGGGAAAATGAAATTCTTGAGACTCACAAATCTTAGCAGATAGAATCTCATTTAGTCTTTTGCCTTCTAGCACTAAATATTAAATTATTTGTGTTTTATAAAGAATGCTGAATATTTAATACCAAATGGGGTAAAAGAAGCTCATGCTGAAGGCCACACAGTAAGTAGTGAGGAACAGTGTTGTGAGAGAGGAGACTGCAGGACACTGCTGGTAGGAGTGGGAGGTTTAGCTTTCCCCATTCTCAACAAAGTTCCCACAGGCAGAGAAGGGCTTTCTCAGCCGTGTCTCCTGGCCTGCCTTGGATTGTGCCATGCTGAGATGCATATTCCTTGTGGTTTTATGAATCATTCTTCCTTCCTAGAGGTTATTTTCTTATGCACCTTTTAAAATATCGCATGGAAATTATTTTGGTCTGTAAAAATACTAAACATATCTTTTCCTATTAGCTTTCTTCTTGCCAAACAAAGTTTCACACACACTTAAATTTCTAGTCCTGATTTAATGTTACTTCATTTTCCTAGTTGTTATTTGATTTACTAGTCAGAAATTTGGATTTAGAAGCCTCAATTCAAAATTCAACTAGTGTTCACAATGTAGATGCATTCCCCAAATATGCAGTGAATAGGCATCATAAAAAGTAGTTGTAAAAATAACAAGATAAAGAAGGCATGTAAGTTTTGTTTTTTGTTTGTTTGTTTGTTTTTGTACCAGGGACTGAATTCACAACCTCACACTTGCCAGGCAAGCATTTATGCTGCTGAGCTAAATCCCTGGCCTTGTTATTTTTTAGATTTTTTTGAACTATAAAAGGCAAACATAAACATTGTGTATCAATAAAAAGTTAAAAGATTTGAAGTCTCTTCCTCTAATCTCTTTCATGTAAGAGAAGAGATCCTCTTAGAACTTTAAAAATAATTATTACTAATAACTACATGTATGCAGTAATATGGTATAAATATTAAATGTTCCCCAAAGATTCACAAGTATTGATGTCTTGACCCTTATACAAGGTTATGCAGAGGTCAGGTCCAGAGAAGTGACTGATTCAGGAAGGCAACAGCATCATCAATTTATTAATGGTTGTAAATATATTAGCATCATGAATTATTAAGAGGTGGGGCTCAACTGGAGGAAAGAGGTCACTGGGATGTGTCTTTGAAGAGTATAAGTGTCCCCACACCTTCATTTCCTCTGGCTTTATTTCTTTATCACTCTGTTTCCTGGCTTCCATGAGATGAATGACTCTCTTCTGTTATACCCGTCTGCCATGATACTTCCGCCTCAGAAGCAACTTAACCATGGACTGAAACCTCTGGAATCATGAGCCAAATTAATCCTTTCCTTCTTTAAATTGTGTACATAAAATATTTTATTCCAACAATGAAAAAGAAGTAGTTAATACATGTATTTTTCTTTTTTCAGGAAAGATTTATATGACACTTAGTGTATGGCTCACAGAGAAATGGGCTTTATGATTACAAAACTAAACATAATCATGCTTTTGTACATGTGGATGCAATCACTAGTCCTTTCCAAGATATCTTCTAGTGAAATGGTCTCCATCCTGCATCTTTGGTACCAGGAGCTAGTTCCAAGAAAGACAGTTTTTCATCAGTGGGGGAGTAGTTTCAGGATGAATGAAAGGAGCATGCAAGCTAAATCCCTAGCATGTCTCGGGCAATGCAGTGGATGGGAATGGCTCTAAAAATGGAAGAAGCTTTACTTGCTTGCCTGATACTCAGCTCCTGCTGTGAGGCCAAGTTCTTAACAGACAGACTGGAGATTGGTGTCCATGTTCTAGTGGTAAATTGAACTCTATCCATCTAATCCTGGTGTTGTGTGCCAAATGATCAGGGCCATTTCATGAGCTCTTAAATGCTTTAGCATCAATATTTCAGACCTAGGGAATTCACAGAATTGTATATATATTCTGTTTCTTTCATCATTGAATAATTAGATGAAGACCTGTACTATTTTTTACCTCAGGTAAAAACCTGAGCTAACTGGTGCTGAAGGGTCTACCTGTGTTTGTTCACAGGCTTAATAAAACACAATTCCCCATAAATGAAACGTGTTAAGGTCTTATTTCAAAGGAACTTATTATATAACCAATCATATTCTTAGCATTTTTATCCATCTTTAAAATGAGAGTTATCCTTCCCTATATTGGGGATACTATGTGATAAATACTTGAACTTAAAGACTGTGTAATCAATTTGATGATTCACACCTAAGAGGCAGTATTCTTGCTGACTTCCAGTGAGAAGAAATAAAAACATTGGATTTCTAGAAAAAAGAAATAATGCAAATGTCTCTCTAGAAATTATATTCAGGACTTTATATTTGCATTAAGGTACAAATTCACTCTTACGTAACTTTTATGAGGTATTTGGTGACATTTGTTTTACATATCCAAAATAGCTTACGTTAACAAATAAGGCTGTCTTCTTGCAGTGAGATTCAGGCACAGATCAAAGGCCATGGTGGAGATAGTAAAGAGGAGTCTGTACTTTTTTACTTGCTCACACAACTAATAGGTATTAGGAAAATGCAGGCTCTTCAGAAATGACTTTCAAAACAATTTGGAGAGAAAGAGAAGACTAAAGGTGGATGATGTATAGACTAAGCTCTTGAGAACATCTGCCAAATATCTGAAGGCGTCAGAGAGTCTGTTGTGCCCACTTGCATTTTTATGGGGTAATGCTAATCAATTAGTTCAATTCTGCCGTAGAGAATACATAATTACATTCACTGGAAGCCACCACAGTGTGATTAATAATACATTCTGATTTCTAAAAGTAGCATTTCCCTCAGTCCTTCAGCCTGGCTCCCTGAAAATTGCTGTTTTTGTATGTAGGACACACGGCTGAAGTAAAATTTATTTCCCTGGAAATAACCTTGTGAGAAGGAAAATGTAATTTTATGTGACACTTTCTGCCCCTTCCTACATAAATGAATAAAATTCAACTTCCTTCTTTTGGCAATTTGAAGTAAATTCTCAAGAAATAGTTCTTAGGCTTGGGACTTAAATATGTTACTTAAAAGTTTTAGAGAAAGCCAGTTAAGTTCTTAATAATCCCAGAACACCTGCTGTGTTCATATTCTGAAACTAAATAAAAGAAGTAAGATGGGTAAATAATGAGCAATGTATCTAAGAAAATATTAGAGCAACAGTGTATTTGTCCTATACTAAGTGAATAAAATGTGCAGAGAAATAAGATAATTTTCATAAGAGAAGTACAAAGAAAGTGCCATGTGGTCTCAACAGAGCAGTTGGAAATCTGCACCTAATCGCAGACTGAGAGATGAGGACAGACATAAACCTCAGACAGTCTTCTACAATAACGCTGACCTCACTATGGAACAAGGTTCCCTACAGTGACTGTTGTCATTCAATCGACAAATACTAACTTAACCTTTTCTACCTACCAGGCTGTGCTGCATCTCCAGCATAACAAGAAATCTGACCACTTTTAAGATTGTTACTAAAGTCCCTTGAACTTTGTACATACTGTGAAATTGAACCACTTACCACTGAATAAGCCTATCATTTCATATGATAACAAGATTGAATGACTATGTTTTAAGCAAAATATGAATCAAATGCAGAATCTGATTTCTGAATCAAATGCAGAATCTGATTTCTGAAACTAGTATAGCCGTCATGGAAAGCAGTGTGGAGATGCATCAAAAAAACTAAAAGTAGAAATTGTGTTTGACCTAGGTATTCCCCTTCTAGATGTCTTCCTCCAAAAAGTTAAGGACATCATATTACAGTGATACATGTTCCTATGTGTATAGCAACACAATTAATAATAGCTACATCTTGGAAGCAGCCTCTTGGTCCATGGACAGATGACTGGATAAAGAAATTGTGGCACTCGTACACTGAGAAAGATAAACTTGAATGATTTGAAGGAAAATGAGTACACCTTTAGATGATAATACTAAGTGAAATAAATCAGACACACAAGCTTAAATATCACATGGTTTCTCTTGTATGAGAAACCTGAAGTACAAAAAAATGTAAAGACCAAAATAAATGATGTAGAAAAGGAAAAAAAAGAACCCTAATAATTACTAACACTTTGCAAGTAGTTCAACAATTGATTGACACTGCTCTTTGCCTCCTCCCAAAACCATTTCTCTTTTATCTGTGTAGGGATGTTGACATAAATAGTCCAGGAGAAAGATGTGTGCTGTGAATGTCCTGGCAGTTAGTGGTTCCCCTTAATCTATATCTATAACCAATGTTTTTCTAAACCACTCCTTGGAACATACATTCTTACAACTCTGCTTCTGTGTGTACAGTGGGTGCAAGGATAAGTAAAAAAAAGAGTGGGAACTTTGTGCATCAAAAGGAAAATATAATCTAATTTGCTAAGGATAATCAAGATACATGATAACCTTTTCTGAGAAATAAATACCATGATGGAAGCTAATGAAAAAAAATATCGTGATTTCATTCTTGGCTACAAACTTCCTGAGTTTCTTTAACTCCTCAGTAAAGCTTTACCAGTGAGTCAAGTAGAATTCATTTTTTTAAAAGTCAGACCCTATTGAAGAGTCATTTTTGTTTTAAAAATGAACTGTACATTAATTTTTACTGCTCATCAAATGTCTTTTATTGTTGTCTCAGCTTATCATTTAGAGTTTTTCTCACGTTAAATTCTATGGCATGTTTTTATTACACCTCCATAAACACACAAGTCTTCTAAATTTCACCATGGAAAATTCACACAAAGCACATCATTTGTTCTAAAACTCTGTATCTTATATTTTCTTCCTTCTTTCAAATATAAACTTTTAAAAAGATATATTGAAAATGAAGCTTGTGGCTCTTTTATAAAACTCCAGAGCAAATTGTCAAAGTGTGAACAGGCAAGATCAAAGAAACTGTGTGTCCCTGAGATTCCTCTGGTTGAATCCCACACACTACACACACACTGAGTACCCTTTGCTTGCCTGACCCTTCTCTGCCCTATTCTGCTTGGCTCATCAACAAAGTGAGCATTACAGTCTTTCCCTACAGTTGTTTACATATTGAACCTGAATTCTTCAGCATTCCAAACAAATAGCATTTGAAATAAAAAAAAAAGAGAGGTGTTGAAAATGCTTATATCCTGAGTTAAGCGTAACCTTGTGATCCCTAAAAGAATGGCCAGCCTTATTACATTTTACAGATCTTTAAATACAAGCCTGGGCATTTGGTAGTTGATCATTATTAATATTGTATAAAAGTAATTGGAGAAAAATGGACTTGAATTTGCTCTGGCAAATTTCAGAAATTCATTATAACTTTGACTTTTGCCCTTCTCAGCCATAATAATCCTATGTTGTTGTTGCTACTGCTGCTGCTGTTACTAAAGTACAGATTTCTCATTCTATTGTGAGAGTAACTCAAACGTTTCAGTTACTTGGTTTCACATTTTAGGAAAACATAGGGGCATTCCCCTTCTTCCTGTTTCAGGATTATCTATCCTTATCAACATTTTTTCTTGCGAAGTGTGGAATTGGGTGCACTGGGTGTCTGTGGATTGGACTCACGGACACAATAGTCAGATCAACAGATATGAACTTAAGTGTGACTTTAAGTTAAGTGTCTTAGAAATGCCTGCAGGCCATAATGGGAATAATTCAAGCAGGTTAGACAATTTCATCAAGGTAGGAAGCAGAGCATCTAGAAAAGGTAAGGTACCTCAAATGTTCTAGGCACAGTTGAGGTAGGGCACAAGTTTTCCCATCACAAAGTGAGATCAGCATAAATCAGGTCTTGATTTTTTTTAAGGGAAGATAGTAGCCAAGTCTCTGTTGTAAAACCAGAGGAATAGCAACAGCAGAACTCCCTGCCTGGGAGGGGGGGGGTATGTAGGGAAAAGGGTAAGACTGTAAGAAGAATTAAGATGTGCTGTGTACCTGGACCAATTCCCCAAGATACATGTAATCATTAGGTACTGGAAACAGGTATTTTTAAAATTTTTAAACCTACAAAATTTTAAATGTTGGCAATGAATTCTAATATTTAAAAATACTTTCAGTAGAAAAACTATAATTTATCAGACCAAGTTGAGTCCTAGGCTTCCTGACTGTCATTCTCTTATAAATTTTTATTAATTTCACTTAATTCAATGTTCTAACTTCAAGGAAGCAGTGAGAGCTACATTGCTTGCAACACATTATAATTTGTTTAGCTGACATGTGTGGAAAATGATTTTGATATTAAATGTAGGGCTAAAGATTCTATTTTGACTTCCAGAAATGTGCACTCTGGCTCCTAATTCAGAAAGATTTCCATAGTGTAATTGAATAATAACAAATCAGACTGTCCTTTTTGACTGTAAAACAATAAAAGGCGAATGTAGTCATAAATAGCTGGCACTTAATTTAATTTTTGGCAACATAATGCTGAAGTGGAAGTATAGAGTATGGAAATTAATGCATCAAAAGGAATAAATAATGTCAGAAATCTGTTTACAAACCAGACCAGAGATATAAGCAGCTATTACTGGGGCTAGAGTGAAAAGTAGACTCAGATATTGCATATTTTCACCTCCATTGGGCTGTGAATCATTTTCCATGCTGAATACAGTGCTTAACCAAGGCTTAGTAAGCAAACATCGAAATTTATCCACAGCTCACCCCACGAAGATGAAGTTTCACAGAGGTCCAACAAACCTGTTATAGTTTGCATCTAGATGTCCTCCCATAGCCTCTGCAGTCGTAGAGTTTCTTTTTGATTTTGGGGGGCAGTGGTAGTGGCTAAATCTAGAATGTGTGACTGATTCCTAGCGCAATGCTGGGATTAAGGGTGGGTGATTGCTGGATCAGTCCACTGGTTTGATTGGTACCACCCAAATCACAGTGGACTGGATAAAATATAAGAGACAGAAAGAGGCTTGTCTCATACTCCATACACTCCTGTCTTCTGCTGCAATGAGCTGCCTGTGTGCCATGCCACCCTGCCTTGGAGCCAGCAAATGATGCACTGAAACCTCCAGAAACTGTGAGCTAAATAAACCTTTGCTCCCTTAACTTGTGAAGGCTGAGTATTTTGTCTCATCAAGGAGAGAAGAGTAACTAAGACAAAACCCAAGGCTAAATAAATAAATGTCCTTTTTGTCCATTTCAGGCCAGTCATTTGTTTATGTGCCTCACTAATGGATGTGTGCAGTGACCTTGGCCCTATTGCAGTGAATGGTGATTCTGGGTAGAGACGGGTTATTTGCTTGGTGCTCTCAGAGGAACTGGTCAACACTGAGGCAGGTGCAGGGATCTTGGCCCAACTCCCATCAGCCAGCCACCATGTCCTTTCCCTGGATCAACAACCTTGCAACCTGGCACTGTCCTGTTTTCTCACATCAACCTAAAACAATTCCTATCCATCCCCGAAAAGTTGCTTCTGTCATCCCTTCACTAAAACATTTTAAATTCAGTCTTATTATGTCTCTCACTATGTATGTCTGTTGCAGGCACAACTTCCCAAGCTGTGATATAAAATAAGTATTTCTGTGCAAAAATAAGTGTGGGAAGTATTGCACAGTAGACACTCTCTGAGAGATTCCCATGGCATTACTGGAAATTCACAGCTCTGAGGAATTCTGCAGAGTGAATCTGTTTAGTTTTGTTCTATCTAGAATTTCTCGATTTTAGTTGACATAGTAAATCTTTTATATGTTACCATTAGAATGGTGATCTAATTAGACAGTTGACGGACCAGACCTGACATGTTGAAAATGACAATAGAGTCCCCAAATTTATCACCTAGATGGGTGAGGACGTTATAACCATGATGATAATGCCACCTGGAAAAGGTTTTGGACGGAAATGTAATGGGCTTTTTGTTTGTTCTGTTTTGCTGGGGTTTGTTTATTTTAGTCAGGGGGAGATTACAGTACTTGAAAAAAAGATAATGCGTTTTTTTATTGTAAAGAGAATAAAACCCAACAATACAAAACAGAGTAAAGCCAATCAAAACAAAGCAGTGAAAGTGCTACATAACTTCAAAACAGGACAATAGCTTATCAACAATGGCTACCATAATACACAATAGTTGTTCATTTCCTCAGACATAGTAAAATCAAATAAAACAAAACAGAATAAAATGAATCAAAAGAGAGCATTGAATAAAACAAAATAATAAATTAGAACAAAATAAAAACAGTACAAAGTTGAATTTCAAAAACAAGACATAAGGAAATCCCGCATATTTGTCACATTGCATACTGTCATCCTCCCAAAAGCTGTTCAGACTACTGGGCTTAGTCCTACAAAGTCAGTCGAATAATACAAGCATTTAGTTGTTTTGTACTTCAGTTACTATCAACAGCCTGTCCTCTGAACCAACTGGTTTGTTATAAGGGGTAGGGGTGAGGGGATAGTGTTTTTTGATATTCAGCCTGTGCGCCAGTCAGCTCACAGGAAAGGAGACCTGGCTTCTCTCTACCTGGGTCCCACTTGTTTTGTGCAGCCTACAGGAAGCTCATACTAGCTTCTTGATGTGCTCATCCCAGACCCAGCATGGCCTCTGCTGACTCATGAGAAAAGTGAACTGGCTTCTCTCTTCCTGCCCCCCCCCCCCCGCATCTGCCGAGATTTTTTTTTGGATTGATTTTTAGTGTTTTCTAATGCAAATCTCCAGTCACAACATTTGTCAAACTGTCTCCTCTAAGTTCTATAGAGGCAAAAGAGTTATTTTAGCCTTTGGTTATCCTAAATATGGTGGTACCTCAATTCAAGAACTTAATTCATTCTATAATCATGGGGAACATAGCCACAGTTGTTACCTGATGTGGAGTTTGAAAACACAAGGAAAATTTGCCCAGTGCTGCTGTTCACACACTAAATTTTTTGCAAGCAGACAGGTTTGTAAACCAACGTGTACTGTACTTGGTACAGTATCATTATTGATTTGTGGAATAAATAAGTAAATGGTCACACTTTTATTGTTGCAAAATGAAAGTGACCTAAGGGTAGGGAGGGATAGCTCATCAAAATGAAAGAAAGGCTCAGATGCAGATCTCAGGAATCTTAACAGGGTGCAGTAACAACCACAATGGCAATAATAGTAATAATGCACAAAACTCAAGACACTGTCCCTGGTATAGACGGTGACTGCTTTTTTGTCCCCATGTCATTTTCTCTTAAAACTCAAGTTACTAGAAGAACGGTCTGGTGGGTAAAGGTAGGCTTAGGGCACACATGTGATGCCCTGGAAGGCAAGAGAAAAAATGTTATCTACAGGAAAACCAATGCCCAATGCCATTACAGGACAGAGAAGTTAATGTCACATCCACTTACACTCTGCCCTTTTCTCTAATAGATTAAAAAGCTTAGGTTGGCTTCTATTCTGAAGCTATATTCAAGGCAAAAAATAAGGATATGTTTTTAAGCCAATCAAAACAAGACTATGTAAGTGACAAAGATTTCAAAACAATATAATAGGAAATCAACAATGGTTATCATAATGCCTCTTGTTGTTTTCAGAATAGCTGCCCATACCTTCAGGCATAGTAAAATCAAACAAAACAGAAATATAATAGAACCAATAAAAACAAAACAATGAATGCAATACAAGACCTCAGAACAAGATAATAGTAAATTCAAAATGGCTACCATAATATATCTTGTTATCTTTGAAATAGCCACCCATGGCATTGGATATAATAAAATCAAGCAAGATAAAACAGAATAAAACCCAACCAAACAAAACAATGAGAATATATAGGATTTGATACAAGATAATATGGAATTAGCAATGACCACCATCTTCAGAAGGAGATCCCCCATACATGCTACACTGCATATTGTTATCCTCTGAATGGATGATCAGACTACCAAATTTAGACCTGCAAAGTCAGTGAAACACTAAACACTACAAGCATTAAGTTGTATTTTATCTCGTTAGCTATCAGTGCAGCCTGTGTTACTCCAAATCAGCTGGACACTTATGGGCCTGGAGTGAGGAAAGTTGGCTCTTCTTCTCTCCCTGCCCATATATCAGAAGGCACTGGTGTCTGGCTTCCCCTCAGTCAGCCCATGTATGGGACCAGCTCACAAGAGGTCTTAACTTTTTATTGACTTCTTGTTCTCCTCTCGCATAGTCTGCAAATGGCGCTGACTCACAAGAGAGGGCTGGTGTCTGACTGTCCCCTGGTCAGCCTAAGCATGGTGCTGACTCACAGGAGGTCTTAACTTCTTGTTGGCTTCTTGTTCTCCTTCCCCACCAGGATATGTTTTTTAAAATCTGAATATCATAGATTTAACCAAGATAATATTGAGAAATTAAGTGGGTGTGAAAACAGTGCCCAAATTCTTTTGGATCCTCTGTCTACAGACAAGGACGATGCCATCTAGTGAGAAGGTGCACATTAAAAAGAGAAAAAAAAAAAGAAAAGGCTTATTTTTTGTGTCTACTTATTTATCTGAAAATGCATGGTCCAAGTTATTGAATTTAAACACATGCACAAACATAAAATACTATATGTGAAAATAGCTTTTAAGCCAAAGAGGTTTAAAGATGTTACTGTTTTATCCAGGGTCACTTAGTCTATCAGTGAATGTCCTGACTCCTGATTACAGGGCTGCTGACTGTTTCCAAGACTCTTCTCACTGGGCACAGAGAGGCACTTTGCCTAAAGGAAAAAATAAATAAATAGACAAAAATAAAAGAAATCAGTGCCAGCCTCCATTCAGTACTTATAAGCATAAAATATGAGAAGTGAACACAACTTCAAAACCAATTTCTGAAAATATGTCCCTTAGTGCCAACTAAAACAAGAGGGATGCCAATTTTGAATTCTGCTAAAGCTCTTTTGATTCTATTGAGATAGCAGATATCTTTCCCAATCCATAACATCCTCATAAAAGAGAACCAAGTCAGATTAAATGTCTCTTTGTCAGTGTACTTCCATACCTTCCAGTGTCCTTGGAAAGTTAGGAAAAGAGTCGAGGGGAAGACGGACAAAAAGAGTGTGAGGTCCTTTTCCTCTTCACAACATGAAGTTGGTAATTATAATGTTGGTATTTGCCGCATGCCAGTAGAAAACTCAGCACAGTTGAGACATAAAGACCATACTGTTTATTGCTCTGGGAACTTACACTCCTGCTTAGGCAGAGAAGTAACCATGAAAAGATATAAAAGCATATGATATTGGTTAAAACATGGCTTTCTAAACTTCCTTGGCATTTGAGCCTTTTGTGTGGGTTGAAAGGAGATGACAGAAATAGGATAATTAGAACCTTTTGTAGTTGTGCACAGAGAGGATTTAAAAATGAAATAACCAGTGTTGCAAGACAATGAGCGCACAGAGGTCAGTTGTGGGAGGGTCAAGTGTGCAGGGGAGGAGGGACTATTAACCTCAGTATCTGTGTCCAAACCAAGTGGGCCTTCTGGCTACTCCCTTTGTTTCTGGCACATCTTGTCCCCGCTGCTGCCACTTTTAAATCAATGGGTTTCCTTTGTGCACCTCTGCCTCTTCCTTCTCTTCCTTAGGCATAGTATACAAATATCTAGGACCACCCCGTACCCTAACACATAGTTTAGGAACCCCAATTGAGACCACCTGCTCAAAAGAATTGCTTCTTAATCAAATTTACTTCTAGTATTACATTCCAAGCAATATGCTAAGTGCTTTACATGCATTCTCTTATGAAGCTCCTAACAGCTAATGAGATAGGTATTTTGATTATCCTTATAGGACAGGGTCATTTGCCTAGAGGCCACTTGCAAATGAGCAAGAAGACCCGAACCAAACTGGACCTGACTGTATCCATCCAGCACAGAGATCTTACTCACAGAGCCAAACACCACACTCCCCACTATATCCTTATGGTGCTTATCTTCATCTCTAGTTCCTTGGAGCCTTGCCTAGTCCAGCTTTCCTTTTCCAAGACATTATTCCAAGTTCCTGAAGATTATAATGGCTTCATAGCTTTTCCAGGCAAGTAATAGATGCATTTTAATGGAGACAGGCCAGAGCAGAAACAGAAACCTAGTCACATGGACAAATTTGGATGATGGCATTCTGAGGCACAAGAAGAAGTGAGATGAGACATTGACCAGAAAGCCAGTAGGTCTGGAGTTCTTTTCAGCAGATCAGCTCAGCTCTCAAGGGGCTAATCCAGATATAAAATGAAGTACCCAGCATCTTCCAGATCACTGACCCTGAAAACCATCTTCAAAGAAACATTGAGTTTAGACCCTGGGATGGAGGTTGGGGATTTTGAGCCTCCTCCATCCTCAGGGAACTTTTGGCAATGTCTGAAGACACTGGTGGCTTGGCAGTCACAACTGGGGACTTGGGCAGAGTGGTGTGTGGTGGGGGGGGGAGGTGTTTGCTGTTGGCATCTAGTGGGTAGTGGCCAGCAAGAGATGCCACTAAATATCTTGAAGTCTCAGGATCCCCCCAACAACAACAACAAATGCTCTGGCTCAAATGCCAGTGACCCTGTGTCTAAGGAAACTTGAGTCATATCATAACTGATAGACAGAACAAACACGACCATATCTACAAAAGTCCAAGAAAAAAGTTTCTCATGAAGAGGAAGTGAAGTGAAATTAATGAGGAATGGAGTAGGTAGAGGGGGAAGCTGGAAAAGCAGGTCGGAGGCCCAGTTTTCAGCGTTTTCTCCCAAATGAACAGCATGATCCAAATGATTGCATGCAATTGCATATACATTGGGAAAAGAGGATATTTGATTTTGTAAATGAAACAGTCTGCTAAAAAAATATTGTACTAAGAGGTGGTACAGAGGATGTTACTATACATGATTTTTCTGCCTAGGAAAACTATTTTGTAAACCAGTTTGTCAGTCTTTGTTGCTCAAGGTATAATCTGTGTAGCAGTCTTTCAAAAGCATCATTTAGGGCTGAGGATTTAGCTCTGTGATAAGCGCCTGCCTGGAAGCACAAGGTCCTGAGTTTGATTCCCGGTATCAGAAAAAATTAAAGAACAAAAGCATCATTTAACTGCTCATTATAAAACCAGATTACAGAGTCCCCTTCAAACTTGTCAAGATCTTGCAGACAACCCAGGAATTCATATTTTTAACAAATTTCCATGTGATTCTTGTATGCACTGAAGAATTTGCCTCTTAATTCCTGCTTTCTTGTATTTCTGTGCATTGGTTTCTGTACCATCTTCTTCCCACTCGGACTGTGGGTGGTGCTGTATCCCAGCGCCCTCTTTATCACTGGAAAACCTGCCACAGGCCAAGCAGAGAACAACAGTCCCCCAAACCAGACCAACTAGGTGGGGCTACCCTTGTTAGAGGAATCTAATCCTTGTTTCCCCGCTGTTTCACTTCTTCTTGAGTACCTGTAGGTTGCAAAACAGATGAGAAGCTAACTAGTCTGTAAATTGGGGACCTTAAACTGCCACACATCAAAAGGTCAAGAATGTCTCTGGTGTGTACAGCTAAATCAAGGAAATCACCAGTTAGTGCTCTAAAGAACATGAAGCTTTTAATTGAAAAATGGAGACCCTTGGTTATTCCATTTCCATGAGCAAGGGATTCATGGTTAAATCCAAGTGTTGTGTTAGCTTTGGAGACTCCTTAAAAGGCACAAATGCACGGTTTCACCATTAAAGAAATGATTTAGAGTGGACCCAGCCTAACAGTCTGATCCAACGGATCACTAGTTTGAAAAACAGTGCTTCCATACTCAGAGCTTGGCATTGACTTAGTTATTTTTTCATCAGAATTAAGTTGGTGAGAATGTTTCATTGGGTTCTCTTTGTAAAAGCAACATCCTTGTATGGAAAAAAAAACAAGCACAGAATAAAACAGATGTGATACTGTTATTTTGTAATCTAATTAATTTTTCCACAAAACCCATATACTGTGTGATTTTCATGGTATTTACAAATTAGTAAGTGATACTCATATTCAAAGCAAGGTAACATATAGTTGCAGTGATGAAATCTTTAAAACTTTTATATGATGAATGCTATTCGAAATAGAGTTTTTATTGACAGGAAAAATCCTTGTAGAAATATGAGACTTTGTTGTGCTCATTTTAGCACCTTTAGTGAAATCTCTTTTCTCATTAGTAACTTGGAGCTGTTCAGTTGAGTTGACCTTTTTCACAGGAAGTAGTTTCCACCATCACCATCACCACCGCCACCGCGGTGCTACTAACTTTAGGAGTTCTTCTACCCAGGTCACACTCAGAAGCGACCACAGTGAAGGCTGAGTAGCTACTCTTTACTCCTATTCCTTTATCCATGCTGTGCAAAGCCTGCTGGGACTCTGAGGACCAGCCTTGATTTTTTCCCTACCAGAAAAAGTTTGTGCAGCAAATTCATGGGTGGGAAGAGGGGAAATCTATTGGAAATGGGAGAGGAAAAATAAAATGAGTTATCGAAGCATTCACCAGCATTAAGGAAGTGATCACAGCAAAAACTGAAAATCTCAAAACAAGTCATAAGATAAGATGGAATTAGGAGATTGTAAATAAGGCAACTGGAAATGAATAGAAGGTGCTTTACCAACTGCTCAACTTAGAATTTGTGAAACCAAGTATGAAATCACGTTTACTTAACCATGAAGTTTCAAGTTACTCTAAATTCCTAATGGTACTGTTCAAGTCATTTTTATGGAGTGAATTCAGATATTTTGCCAGTGAAAGCCATCCCCTTGTTTCTTAGGTTATATGATAGTGTCACTTACAAATTGGGTAGTCTGCATAATTGAGCATGATTATCATAGGCTACTTTAACACATAATTGAATATTTTAGAAAGAATGTTCTCATAATTTACTGCCTTTAGCTTATCACCTTTGTTTTCTGTGTTTGTGTAATTGATTATATCTCCACCATTGTTTGTCTTCTTCTCTTCCAATATTTTTGGTTCTCACGAACCTTTTTTATCACCTTTATTTCACTAGTTTTTGGGTAAATGATCTATAACCGAATTTCTGTTTCCTCCTACTCATTTCTTAACTCTATGGCAATCTGGATCCCAGCCCCCACTGCTGAGTGGGAACCACACTTAAAGGCCAAGCTTTTATACTACCTGCACTTTTTTTTTTTTTTAGTACATTCTTGTTGTCAAAATTATTTTTATAACACACACTATGCATAGACACACACACACACACACACACACACACACACACACACACACAATGTCCAGGACAGTATTTTAAGAGAGAGTAGACAGTAGACAGTATTGTAAGAGAGAGTCTCCCCAAAGACTCTCTGGTTATTTAGTCAAATACCGAGCTCAGTAGAGTGAATTGCAGATGTAAGCTATGAAGTTCAGACTGCCTTGAAGGGGATTCAGCAGGCTCCACCTGGCTTAGCAAGTGACCAATAGTGAAGGAATACAGGCAGCTTTTAGAAGCTCAGAATGACTTTTGACTCACAGACAGCAAAGAGAGAACCAACACAGTTCTGCAACTACAAGGAATGAATCTTTTGAACAAAATTCCGTGAAGCCAAGACCAATCTCCTCTAGAGCCTAAAGGAGATGCAGATTTCAGTTTAGGAGATTCCTGTAGAGAATCAACAGAGCTCTACTGGTCTCAGATTTCTTGCCCATGATATGTATGAGATAGTAAGTGGGGGTTGATTAAGCGTTGGCATGTCTGATAATTTGTCCCAGCAGAAGCAGAAAACTAGTACATAGTGCTAGAACCGTTTCTGACACTTTATTTCTCCTATCGAAAATTTTATCTACTGAACAGAACAGAGCCAGACTTGAATCGGCATTGGGTCTGTGTATTTCACATGCACATGTGGAAAAGTTCCACCTCTCTGCTTTCCTGCTAAGAGTATAGGCTCTAGGACTGGACTTTATATTATTCTCTGTGTATTTTCTTCTGACAAACTGGGTTGGTGATAATTGCCAGATCTTTTTATCTTTTGATTTTTCAATTCCCAACACGTATCTGGACATAAACAGAGGAAAACTTTGTTGGAATGGTGTGGGGCACCTCACAGAATGCTGGGGAAGCTAAATTGATCTAAAAACAAAGAATATAAAAACCCCGAAGCCCCCAAGAGTGCCCTTCCATGGGACCCTTTGCTGTGCTATAGGATTTTCTCCTCCTTTTCAGGCACCACAAGTCCTATCTGAACCCTTCTATGCTTCCTGGGAATGCCTCCTTTTGCCAGTACTTAAGGGAGCCGTGATTAATAGCTGAGAAATTTGAGAAATGAGTCAATCTCATTTTGAAGAATGTGAAGAGTGGCAGGGACTCCAGGATAAAGAATCATGGCACCTAAATAGAAATGAAAACAAGCTAGATGCAAAATTAGAAATGGAGGAAGTCACCTATGAGTTTCTCAGGATTGTTAAGTGCTTTTCTATAAAGTGATGTGCTTATCTTCAAAACCATGACTCAGGAATTTAGGGTCCCATCAGTGCTGAAGTCCATGAAAGAGCTTCACAGTTTGTAATCTGCGGCCATGTTTACAGAACTGGTTTTTGTTGTTGTTGTTGTTGTTGTTGTTTGTTTTTTGGGGTGTTTTTTTTTTTTTGGTGTGTGTGTGTGTGGTGAGTTTATATTTTTATTAAAGTCTCAAATGAGAACATTATCCAAAAAAGATTGTTGAATACTACTGTATCTGGCCATTCAAATCAAGATGAATCTGATACCTGGGAATCAAGTGAACCAAGGCAGACATAAAAAATTACATCTGAAAAATCTGCATAGATGCAGTGTAGTTCTTAAAAGAAACTTTCTCAGTCTTCATGCTTAGGCTAAGATGACCAGAATGCCTGCTATTTGCCTGGCACTGATCATTGCTTGATAGTATAAGGCTGTATGAATTCGCTCCAGCCCTGGGTTCAGTATTTGCTTGAACAAAATCTAGTCATTTTCAGGGAAAAAAGAATGGCCCACTGCTGTGGCCTCCAGTGTTTCTCGGCTTATTCATCTGGTAGGAAAAAACTAAGCACATGCTCACATTCTACCTTTGTTTATAGATTATATACATCTAGATACTAAACTGACTAATGAAATGAAGCAAATAAAATTTCCAGTCCATTGCAATATTGAACCCTATGAAAGAAGACAGACCATAAGTAAAATAAATAAATAAGCTATCCAGTTGCGTTACTGTACAGCTACTTAATACAGTAGGAAAAAACCAAAACAGAAAGGAATATCCAGATGGGCTCAAGGAGAGAATTGCATTTTTATGTAACCCCAGAGAGAATGAGAGAAAACCTAAAGATGAGAGCATTAATGATTTGGTTTTTTGTAATATTTGACAAAGTGTCTATGTCTGGATATAAAACCTTAGCAAAGCATAATTTATTCATTTAGTTAACCAGTATTTTTTCTAATATCTTCTTGTCCCTTAAGCAATCATCTGGAAGACTAGTTGCATGAGCAATTTGTTTAAATAGAATTCTCTGTCTTTTTATTACACGGTATCTTTCATATCTGACATAATTACAAAGTTTGTGTGGCTGTCTTAGTGTTAGATATGAAGTCTTATAGTCAGTTACCTCTTTGGTTCAGTATTGATTTGGTTCCCTGGGTAATTTTCCCATCACATGGTTTATGTAGCAATGATCAAGTCTTCTAAATGTCTGAAGTCATTTTGTGTTTTTGTCTTGCGTTTAAGCAGGTGGTTAGAGAGAATCTATGCAAAAAGCAGTAGTTGGACAGCTGGTAGTGAGCTACTCACAGGAAGTGGTAGCTCACTGGTTTTCCTTTCCTTTCTGTTGTATTAACACAGCATGAGCATTTCCCTTTTTACTGGAGGAGACAAGATTTTTTTCCACGGCTTGGTGAAGCTTCAGAGAGAAAAAAGCTTAAGGACATTAGCATTTTCAAAATATTTTACGATTGAACGTTGAATAAAATGAGCTTTCGAGGGAAGGTTTTTAAACGGGAGCCCAGTGAATTCAAGAAGAAGCGCCGGACGATGAAGAGAGTAAATCCAGAAGAAATCCACAAATTTAGTTCTGTAGGTATCTGAAGATCACACTTTGCTTTTTATCTTTTCTTCAGTGTTTTCTTTGAAAAGGTTCAGCTCTCAAGTAGTTTTCTAACCTAAGCTCCTGGGCAAAGTCTTGTATAAAACAGAAAATTCGGTTTGACTCATAATTATCCTATTTTACTTGCATCATTATTTTAAAGTCATATTATTTTCAAGCTACAGTTAACGTTTCAAACTACTGATAGAGGGTTTAAATAAGTATAGCATTACTAGAATATTTGGAATTCTTATAAGGTTATCTTTAAACTGTGGTACAAGTTGTTATTTGTGGAGCAGTTATTTCTTTTATTTTAAAAAGCCTATAATTGTATAAATGAAGAACTCGGTCATGTGTATATAGCTATGTTTTTTTTAAAGGTCGATGCTCTGTTTTCATAATATACTAATTTATTTTAAAATTCTTATAAAGTACAATCCAAAATATAGAAGAAAAAATAAGTAGCATAGCTCAGAAAGATTTATAGTTGATACTGTTTAGTTTTAAAACATTTGGTATTGTTTTATAGGTTCCAATATTTGTGTCTTATTCTTTGCTAAGAGGTCTCTGGAAACATGTACTTCTTACAGGACTCTAGATTTTTGTCCGTAAGAACCACTGACAGTTGAATGTCAGACCCACTGCTGTAGTATTTCACCAGAGTATGTACACCAGAAGGCCCATTGCATATGACAAATGGTCACAGCAACAGTAGTGGTAGCTCATTTTAGAAGACAGATCATGTTTGCAGAATGGATCAAGCTTTGCTTACTTTATGGTAAGATTTCTCAACCTCAGCACCCCCTTTGTTTGTGATCTGAGAATTCTTTTTTGTAGGATTGTTTTGAGATGGTAAGATACTTAGCAATATTCCTGGTATTTAATGCTACAGGCAGCCTCTTCTCAATTGTGAGAGATAAAAAAAATCCTCAAACATTATCAAACGTTCATTTTGCTTGGTTGAAACCACAGGTCTGGTCATAAAAAAGGGAAGAAAAAATCATTTTAATATAAAAGTCTATTATCTAGAAATAGAAGTGGCTCTTAAAAGTTATGCATACATCAAAGATAATTCATGAATTGTAATTTATGAATATGAATAGTCACTTTACAGGCTAAAACTATGAACAAGAATACTGCCTTGAGTTAATAACTCTCTTTATAGAGTTATTTTTTGATAATTTAGTAGTAACAGGTTTTATCGGAGTCCTGGCTGCTAGGATTGATGTTGTTTGTTCACCTTCTGCCTCAGAGCTGCATGTCTGCTGTTAGTGAATACACATGATTGAGCCTGTCTGCTTTATGCCTGTAGAGCTGAGGTCTTTTACTTACTATGTCCCAACCAGAATATAGAGAGAGTCCTGGATCAAGATTTTGTTCATCATTTACCAGAAGTAGGAGTCCAGTTTGTGATCTCTTGATGACTCCATAAAACCCTTACCAGCTGTTTACCTTCAACCTGTTAAAAAGTGTAATTGTTTCAGAAATTGGTTTGGCTTGAGATTATTTTAACCTTGACACCAATTCAAAGCATAATGTCTCTACGGTTTTTCTGTCTTTGGAATTTAGGGGTCCCAAGGGTTATGTCACCCTGAGATTCACATATTTTGCGATTGCGTAAAGGCACAACATGCAGGAGAAGAACATGTCTATTCTATGTACACAGCACATACAGGATTGGCAAAAGAACAATCTCCAGTGTCTCACAGTATAATGAAGCTAATCGCTCTTTGAATTATCTTAATTGAATTTGAATGTATTGCTTCTGAGTACTATGGGAAAAGCAGCCAGTAAGGACACAGTATTTTCTCACACATTAAGTAGCAATGCATTCAAATTTAATTAAGATCATTCATACAGTGATTAGCTTTCTTCTCTGGAAGGCACTGGGGACTTTCCTGCTACAGTTGCCTGGTTTTGGTCTCCTTTAGATAGGGATATCTACTTTCACAGGCTGTCTCTTCTACTGAGTAGAGGATTGTTTATTCCATTTTGAAGTATTATGCTAAGATATGGTTTTCACTTTGGAAAACAGTGTCCAAGAAAGTGAAACAAGTAACTGGGCTGCTGGATTTTAGGGTCATTCTGTCTGACTCTGACACAGACACACTCCTGGACAGTTAATTAAATCACTCTGAGCTTGAGTTTCCTCTTCTGAGGAAACCCCTATTTGGTTTTAGGATTGCTTATTTGAATTAGATTGGATAATGTGCCTGCTGAACATGCTTAGGATGCTGTGAAAATCTTAAAATGTTGTATAGTGTTTTGAAAGCCAAAGGAGAAAGGAGAGGGGACACAGTTCCAGTTGATGTACTGTCTTTTCACTGACTACAGTTGAAGGCCCTGGCCAACGAATTTCATCCTGAGAGCCCTCTTGTTAACAAAGCCCCGCAGCAGACATTTGCAGGTTGTGTCAAGCATCTTGTTCTGGGTTCCCAGATCTTTCCGGGTTGATGAGGTTTACCTCGAAAACAGCATGTTTTTTCTTCCCTTCTTTAGACACAATTTAGCAGAAACTCATCCAAAGCCAGACTGAACTTTCCACAGCACATTCATCTAACCTTTCTAAAACTTAAATTGACATCCCTAGATTGACTTTGAAGTCTACTTAATAGACAGTTAGAGAAAAACAGTTTCAAGTCACAAGATTACCCAAAGATGGCCACAAGGCTGAAGGTAAAGTTAGAGAACAAGAGAATAATTACTTTTAAACTTTCAGAAATACTTAGATGTTATAGTGAAAGGAGAAATAATGATGGCTACAGATAATTACCACAGATTATCAATTTTTGTAATGAACATATGTATTTTGAACCAATTCTTGCTCTACAGCAAATTTAGAAATTACAGAACTAATACACTTGTATCCTAGTATTGAGAACCCTGTGACTTCCTAAATATGCAACCCAAATCTTAGGATTTCTTGAGTTCTACTAACAATTCTGTGTACTCTGTTTTCCTCAAATGCTGTCTAAAGCTATGTTTGAAATTTCAACTGTGTTGGAAGTTTCTATTGTTAATACAATTTCCAAATATGTTGACAAAAAATACCTCGATATATTTTAATCCATTTATCACAAACAGTATACAGTTTAGAGCGCACAATTGTATTATGAGGAAGGTTCAAGGAAAATGAAACTAACTTGCTAGATCATCAAGTAGAACTACTTCCCCTTATCTCCGAAATATGTATAGTGTCTTACGGTTGATAGCTTTCTTTTTAACTGCCTTTCTATTTTCATGTTTTACCAGAATTATTTAATATTATCTCTGGTACAAAGGAAATCAATAAAAAGATAACTTCCTTTCCAAATTTCATGTCCTAATTTAGAAGGATTACACAATTACATTGAGGTTTTATGTCAGTTATCTGCCCAGAAAAAAATGCAGAACTTTAAAAAATAAATGATATTTGTGTCTAAGTTGTTACTGGTTTATAAACCATCAATTCACAAAGGATAGCAAAGTTTTTAGACACCTTTTGATATGCTTGAAAATTCTTCAATAGAAAAATGATCTAATGCGAATGGCTTCAACATATGTCCTGACTATGTTGTTGTGCCTTTCAGGTTGATGTGTTAGCCTCTGTTCTTCCATGTCAATATGAGCAGACTCCATCCCTGCTCAGATGTGCTTCTTTACTGTCACTCATTGCTGTTCACAGCCATTGAGAGGGGACTGCCTACTTCAACCCTTGTAGATTGAGCTATTTGGTTGAAAGGAAAGACAGGTGGGCTCTCAGGTCTCAGAAGAGGGCTGCAGGAAGATGAATTAAAATTCATCTGAGTTGAAACACAACAGCTAGCATGAATGAAATTTATAAACGAGCAACTTGAAGAACACAAAGAAGCAGAAATAGAAAAAGAGAGTGAGTTCAACCAGGACCACAGAAATGGAGAAGTATGCTTCACAGCTTCAACTGGCCCAAGAATCTAGGGGAGCATAAGTCAGAGGATTCTGGGTGTGGGCTGCAGCAGAGGCAGCAGCTAGCTCAGGCACAAGGGAGTAGCAGAGAAGCTGCATCCAGCATGTACTTGGAACTGGCTGCAGCACTGACCTCAGTTTCCCTAAAGCTAACTGCTAAAGGAGGAGAAAAATGACAGCAGGAGAGAGCCATGTATCTGACCAGAGTGTAGACCATGTGTCATGAAAAGAGAGTGTCATAGTATAGGAGAACTAAGGTCAGGCTCCCAATAACTATTCATTTCTCATTGATGAAAAGCTTTTTGATTTTAAAGATTCCCTCAGTTAGTGGCAATTTCTAATGTGGATACCAACCCAAGAATTATTGGTATTCATTATATCATTCCTAACAAGAAACAGGAACACAAACAATGCTTTGCCTCTTTTTGTGCTTTCATAACCATCTTTTTTACTGACAGAGTAGACCACATAGGATTCGGGGTGAGCTGAATTATGTACTTCCATGTAGATTTCTAGGCAAGTCTTCAGAATCCAAACTTTCTCACCTATCAATACACATGCATACTCACACACATGCACATACCCCCAAATTATGATGCTTTCTTTTGGGATTAATGTAGGTATTAAATAATAGAAAATATTGAAAGCATACCAGGATTCTTGCTGTTGATCATTACAGCAGTAGTAGAAATAGCTATTATTAACATTTATGGACTACGCTATTTAAAATGGTGGTCACTGTTGTTACTATTATTACACTTTTGGTAGGACTGCTATTTCTATGAGCAAACAAGCATAAATTATTTTAATATAACCAAGCAATTTTGACTTTTCAGATGACAAAGACAGATTAAAGGAAAGTGACTAGGAACTGTGAATGGCTTAGAGATACATTGTTTGTCACACACTGTAGGGATCTGCCAGCACATCCAAGTGAAGAAAGTACTTTTTATGGTGAGCAAAATTAGAGCATGTGATACTGTCACCACTGAAAAGAAATATGACCATAAACTCATTTTTGACTATGTAATGTTCTGATGTCATTGGAAAGTTGATGAGTTGAATGTGTTAGTGTTAATGGGAAATTACAGATAGGGCTGCACTTAGTGTATCATCTTAGAAACCAAAAGTCAGTAGGTTCCCCACCCCAGGAAGCATGATGCCGTCTATTTTACAGAATGAGATGGTATTGGGATGCAGCTCTATTATAAATTTATTAAACCTAAATTCCTACATGTGAGAGACAGACTCACTGGCTACAAAATATCTTTCATGTCATTAAAATCTAAATAAACATAAACTGAGGAAACCATAGTGTTTTATTGTAGGTGCTATTATTTGTAATATATGGCAATAGATTTCTTTAGTTACAAGAATTAAAATGTTATTCTAGTAAATAAGTGGAACCCAGAGAAAGGAACAGAAGACAAGATTGGGAGACAGGGCTGGGAAAGAACTGAAAATGGATTTACAGCATCTCGGAGAAGTGTAGGAATCAGCATGGTCTCGATATGTGAAAACAGTAAATGGTCTTATGAGAGCAAAAACCCAGAAATGAACACATTTCAATCCTTTTCTGAATTTTTGCATCCTTCCACTCAGGACTCAAAGTTCTGGAGGGAATAGTTGAATGGGCCTCATGGAGGTCACATACCCTTGACCACAACAGAGCAGAACCCTTTTAATAATCAGACTGCCAAAACCAGTCCTTTTAGAAATGGACAGAGAAGTCTTGGTAAGGAAATTAAAATACTACTACTAAAAAGAGTCATAGTGGTTGATTAAAAAACAAACAAAAAGAATTATGACTCATATGCAATCTCTAATGGCGACAGAGAGTAAAGGGGATAAAAGAACAGATTAATATGACAGAAAGATTGGTTGAAAGTACAGGATACATACTATGGACTGAACTACTTACATTTTGGTATGTGGGGCATGTATGTGTGCATGTGTACTCTTGCATGCAGTCACCTTCTGACATGTGAGTGACAGTTTGTGTGACTGCTGAAGTCCTGAAATAGTCTCGGAAGTTTAAACTGGTGGCAGCTTTCATCACAGACCTTGTACAAATTAAAAGCTCCCTGCAGTTTTCTCTAAGGCATTAATTTCTCCAATGTCAGGCAGCATTGTAATTGGGTTGTGATATATTTTAATGATATTTATTATCTTTCAAGTACTTCTAGAAAGCTAAATGAGACATGTAATTTAATTTGATTTAGATCTTCTTGGATATTTCCTACTACTTTTTAAGTACTAACATTATACAGAGAAGTGACCACTTTTATTTTTTTTAATTTTCATTTGCTATATAAAATGTGTGATTTTGGACATAATACCAAGATACGAATAGACTCATAGTTCCCTAAAAACAAAACAAAGTTGAAAAAATATCAATTCAATTGAAGAGTATATCTTACATAAAAAATCCTATAAAGTTTATTTGTCTTTGGTTTCCTAATTTTCAGTAAGAGTTAACAAAATTCTGATTTTTCTAGCTGTAATGTTTGTATTGAATATGATGAATTATCCCTCATAATCATGGTTTTATATATATATTACATATATATTACTTATATTTTCAAAGGACTTTATACTTTATCTTGATTTATTTTACTAAAATAAACTGTCTTTTAAAGATTGTTACTGGATGATTTCTATGCAATCCATGCTGTCAAGGGAATCATTTCCAAACTCGGCTTAATCTGAGTTTGACCAGCTGTCCAATTCTTAACTATGATTTCCTTAGTGTTTTTCCATTCTCATGAAACACTGGCTCAAGACAGAGAAAAGGTTAAAAGGTCAGCATAAAATAGCTTATTCCTTTCTTTATCATTTCCTTTTTGGTAAAAAAAAAAAAAAAAAAAAAAAAAAAAAAAAAAAAAAAAAAAAAGCTTGTCTTGTTTTCTGAAGCTCAGACACTTGAGAAGTTGTCCAGAGAAACTCCCTCTGATGAAAGGCTAAATTAAATCTGTCATGTGATCACAGGCTGACAGCTGGAGCCATGGGTCCAGCTGCACAGACTCTCTGATCATCTCATTTATTTTAAACACAAAATGTGTGGAGGTTGGTTCCATTCCAAGTACACTAAGGTCAAAGGGTACTGGATTATGTAAGGGTTTAAAGAACCCATGTGTCATTTAGATATTTTGTTTCTTCTAAGAAATGTAATCAGTGATCTTGATAACATGGATATCAGTTAATACTTACATTGTTTCTCAGTTCTTTTAGAGACCTCAAGATGGGATTTCTTTTTAGGCTCTCACTAAAGACCCTATTTCCTTGTCTGTATGCCAAGGCCTAAAGAGAACTTTTAAATAATTATAATTTCATGCTTTAATGCAGCCTGCACTATTGGCCCCAAAATAAATATCTATTTTTGTTGGTTTTTCTGTGTCACTGAGCGGGATGAAGAATTTTGCATACTGAAGAAGGGCACAGAAGTAATCCTATATCTGATACTGTGTAGAATTAATTTTGTTGCACATATTAAAACTAAGAAAAAAGATTCAGGTGACTAGAAATGGCAAGGGTGATTGAAGAGTGAAGGAGTCTTAGCATCACAGATAGCATCTCAGATGGCATCTTGTATGTCACGGAAAGATCATAACACTTTTCAAAGCTGGGTTATAAAATGTACTTTCACAGTGTTTCTTGGAAAGACTGAGTTTTTCTGAAAAGGGGAACCAATAGTAACTCACTCAGATAAACAGGACTAGAGTGACCCCAATAGTCAGTAACAAAGGACCTCCCCTAATTATATTTAAAATTTACAACCCAATTATGTACCCCCAAATACAAGAGGTTTTCTGTAGAGATTGTCCCCCCCTCCTAAGTCTACCAACCACTTTCCTAAGCAGTTTCCCAGCCCTGATAAACTCTGTCAACTTTCCACTGCAGAAATCCTAAGCATTTCCAATACTGATCTCTAGATATTTCCATTTGTGAAGCTGATAGGTTTAAGAGCAAACAAATCCTAAACTTTTCTTTTGATCTGAAAGTATAAATATATGAAAGCATTTTCTGGGCTGTATCTGAAGGAAAACATACAATTTCAATTTTCATTCACTGTTAATGAAATTTCAACTTTCATTAAGAATGAAATAGATTGCTTTCCTTTTTCCTGTCAGGATAGGTCCACTTGATTTAGGAGAGACACAGAGGAGATGCTGCTTCTCTGCTTTTTAAAAAAGTTCACTGTTTCTCTTACATTATTCCCTCTTTTGCTTTTCTTGCATCATTATTATCAGAGTTTTTACAGAAAACTTGGATAATTGTTACAAAAGCATACAGGAGAGTTTCAGGTATGTGAAGTTAGTGTAGTTGGTGTTATTTGGTTGATTTGACTTGGCTTTGGTATAAGCTTGGAGTTAAAATATGTAGAATAATTTTCAATCACTTTCAAATAATGACAAGTCTACATTTATCTGATACTTCACTTTCATAATCATCATCTCCTTGATTTATACAATATTGCCCTTGTTATTCACTTAGATCAACATCAGCTACGACTCAGGTGACTTTTCCAGTCTGACCTGGTAGGTAAAAGATTCTGAACTTCCTGCTACAGTTTCTGGCTTCCCACCCTTTACCAGTCAACACTGCACATCGGTGTTTGTCACCAGATCCTTTAGGTTCCTTACAAAGTCAAGAAGACTTTGGCTACTAAATTCCTAATTATGTTTCTCTGTTTTGCTAACATTATTTCTGGAACCACATTCCTAGTCTGTAATTATTCCCTCACTCTGTTCCCAAGTTATTTGTGATCCTTTTTTTCATAATCTCTTTAGTGTCTTAATGGTTGAATTTCTCTGCAAATTCCCACTGTGGTATATCTAGATTCACTCTGGTAAGTTTTCAAAGGGCAAACAATTTTAAAATCAAATAACTGATCATTGTTTTGATGAAGACGTGATGATTTTGAGAAACCAAGTCTGTTTTTTTCACCATGATGAAAGCAATTCATGTTCATTATAGAAAAAGATGGAAAAATCTAAATAACAAAACCCTGAATATTATAATACTATTCAAATATAATTGATAATCTTTGAATCTATGTCATCTTTTTCCTTAAAGTTTTAAAATCTTATATAATCATTCTGATGTACAATATTGCCATTTTTATTAAATAAGAGTATGTGTGCATTTTATGGTTTTACTATAACCTTCCAAAAGCCCAGCTTAAAAGATGTGAATAGTTTTATAGAACTGATATACTTCAATTTCTTAATTGTTTCTTAACTTGTATGACTTATTATATTCCATTTTCCCTACCTGTATCCTTTCAACCTGACTACCCTTTAGAGGTTTAATCTTCTGATTTGAACCCTAATGCCATAATGTGCATGAATCTAGATCCATTGTCAAAATCACCTCGAGCATCTCTTCTTCTGGTACAGTGCCCTTTCCTTTCGTAGCAATGCTTGGTATGTTGATTAAGTACCCCACTGTCCTCAGGTTTCTTCCCTAAAAACCAATCATATATAAAACATTGTGAGTTAACTAATTTCACTGAAAAATTGTAGAGTTTTTGGCTTGTACTGAACAATTATTTATTGATTTACTCCAATCTCTAACCTAACTGCAAAGTCTTCCCAAAGCTTGTTATAACATTGTTTCTTTCTCCACTACACATGGTTCTCTGAAAATTATTAGCCACTCTGGAATAGCAGCTCTCATGTCTTCACTAACCTGCCTCCTTTTTTCCTTATCCTCCCTGGATGGTGGTGAATGTATTTATTCTGTTTTTTTTTAATTATTAGTATGTGTTTTTAATATATAGTGATCACAGTCATCATAGGGAATTTGTACCTCTATGAAGTATATCTAGTTCTTTTTTCCCCATTCCTTTCCTCCCTTGAAGCCCTCTTCTCTTCCCCCCTTAAAAAAAACCAAAACTTTGTTCCATTTTTTCCTTCCATACTCCTTTAAAAATCACCCTTCCCTTCCTTCCCGTTATCCTCCCCTTTCATTGTTTACTCTTTCATTTGGAAATGTTCTGCCTACTTCCCAGCATCTGTCCTCCCTTTGGCTCCTTATTTATCCATGGGTTTCTTACACTAAAGAAACAATGCAATGTTTAAACCATGTGTGATTTATTTTACTTAAAATCATGGTCTCAAGGTACATCAGTTTACCTTAAAAATGTCTCAAGTATATCCTTCTTTATGGCAGAATAGTACTCCATCATATATAAAAACCACTTTTTTTAGTCATTTATTCATTGATGAGCATGTGAGGTGTTTCCAGGACTTAGCTATCATAAATTGTGCTGGTATAAACATTGGTATGTAGATGTCCCTTGATATGATTTTTTAACTCTTTTGGAAAGATAACTAGAAGGGGGAATAGCTGAGTCAAATGGAATATCTGATTTTAGTTTTTAAAGAAACCTTCATACTGATTTCCATGGTGATTGTATCCATTTATACTCCTACTAACAAGGATTTATTTTGGCCTTTCCAGCATTTGTTGTTATTAGTTGATTTCTTAGTGATGGAGTGACGTGGATTCTCGGTGTTGCTTTAATATCCAGTGATTATAAAATGATAATATATATCTTGGATTATATGTTTGTGTTTGTTTCTTTAAGATATAATCCTAAAAACAAATTCCTGGATCTGAATGTAAAGATATAAAATTAACTGGCCAACACTGGTCTATTGAGTTCCTACCTTTTGCTCTTTATACACATTAAATTTACAGTACTGCTTTGTGCAGTCTATGACTGGTGAAAATGTAAAAGCCTCAACTTTTGTCAATTTCATATTTAGGAAGTGAATACAATAAATGTGGTTCATGTCTTGGAAGGGAAAAGGAAAAATAAATATATACATATATATTGTGTGTATAGATATGTTAGATAGTTATACTACTAATTTCTATTACTTCACTAAAAAGAAAGTTTTACATTTATATTCTTGGATCAATTTTTCATGCCTTTATCTTTTAACATGAACAACTATCTTGAAGATAACAATGGGCAATGTATTGACATTGTTACTCTCCTACTATGCTTTGAAATTTTGTATCTTTTTTACTGTTTTTTTCCTCTTTAAAATCATTGGGGGGGGGATAACGAGGACTGAACTCACAACTGCATGCTTGTAAGGAAGGCCCTTATGCTGCTGAGCTAAACCCAAAGCCTAAAATAAAATTTTAAAAGTAGATACGGTACATATCTGAGAAGTGCTACCTCATTTAGTTCTATGAAGTCGTCACTACAAACCATTTTACAGATGCAGAAACCAAAGTACAGGGATGTTATTATCATGCCTACATTTACCTAGCATAGGGCTATGGCTATAGAATATATGATTTGGTCCTGTACACAGAAAACTTATGATCATACTCTTCCTTACACTTTGGACTTTCCTGAACAAGTCATGGGAATCTGGGGTATTTTTTTTTTTACTTAGATTGCACTTCTGGAGAAAGATCTAGGGTGGTAATGCATATTATTTTCACCATTATTTCTTCTGCTATTTGATCTTGCATTATAATGATGAAAGTCACTTAGATCTTTGCAGTGGAATACTATGCTCTTGATTTTAGAATCTAGCTAAGGCAAGCAGTCTGCTCATTTCAAGCTAACTGAATGTCTTGGCAACCAACCTATTACCAGGATAGCAGCTTCACCCCTCCATGGCTTAGAGAGTATTGGAATTCCATGAGAAGTCATGGAATAAGTGCAGGAAAAAAAGCACTTTTGTTTCTGTGACAGGAGCCCATTCTTCTGTTGTGAAGTTGATTTGGAAGAGAGCTGTGGATTGAGGGAACTAAATCAAACACATCTCTTAGTACTGTCTAAGAAGAATGGGGGCCATTAACATGTGGTGCAGCATCAGCCTGCTGGGTAGTAACAGGTACTGGTGGGTGCCATTTCTTGTGCACAGTGACTTTAGAATATCTAATAAAATTCATTACTTGTTTGAGAGAGAGCAAGTAAGAGTAAAAAGCACTGTAAAAACCCAGTCCATTTCAGGTTAATCTTGGCACATACTTTCTCCCAGTTGGTGCATTTCCAAAAGAAATAGGCACATTAAATTCAAAAAGGACAACTCAACCCTTGTTAAAACTGTAAATCAATGCTACTCAGTTCTCAATGTTTCTGCAAGGAGAAGTAGCGAGAAATGAACTGATCCCACCATTCTTGTAAGCCTCTGTCTCTGTGACCAAAACTCTGAAGACACATCTTCCTTCCTCCAGGAAGGAAGTTACTGGTTGGGTAGCCTGGATTCATGCCTTTACACATACAGAAATATTTTGTGGCAAGCTTTGTCAAACCCAATTTCTGGGTGCCATAGAATATATCAATGTTATTTTCTTATCAAACTTCATATCCACAAAATTATGACATGTTGAGTGTCTTGAATGTTACATTAGTTAATAAGATCCTTAAAAAGATAGATAATTTTGCTAATCTATTCTATCCTGAGATCAAATTTATAGAGCAGATATGCCAGCTTTTGGATCCTCTTGTCAGTATAACCCCAGAAAAGTTCTAATAAATACAATTTGTTAATTGGATCACATGCCATAGCTTGCGATAAATACATAAACTATGTCTTCCCACAGATACATGCAGGCTTTATCTTTTATTGGTAAGACCAAAGAAAGCTTAAGATTTAGTTTCTCTGTTTATCAATAATCTTTGTCTTGGGAGCTCTGGTTGGCTTAATTATAGAACTTAGGTCGCTAGAAAAAATCTTCTTTGATAGATTTTCTCTCCTTCTTAATTAATGCTCAAGTTTGGGACTGAGAAATAAATTTAAAAAGAATAAGAGACAGATTGTGTAAGGCCATTCAAAACATTCTTAAGTCATTTCCTTTAAAGTCACACTGTCATACTCACACTGGAGTCAGGAAGGAGACAAGAGAGAAGAGTCAATAGCCACATCGCAGGTTCTGCAGCAAATGCCGAAGGGCATCATGTGCTTAAGCCAAAGAAAGGTTGGTGAGAGCAAGGAAATGTCCAGATACATGAATGTCCAGATCCATGGCAGAGATAGGAACTTCCTGATAGGAATGCACTGTACATATTTTTAATAATTGTCACATTTCATGGATATATATTCTTTTTAGGAAAAATACTTTCCAGAATAAATGAAGTATTTCAAACTCTGAGGCCTGTCAGGGGCAGTTGGTAATAAATATGGGCTATGACAGGGTGAGAATAAAAACCACAAAGAGCTGTAGCTAAACTAGAGTGAGATGCTGTTTCTTAAATAAGTCAAAGTCAATTTAAAACAAAATAAAAAAAGTCACCAAACCAAACATCTGGAACCTGCATTTGGCTTTTGAGCTATCAGTTTGTGATCATTGGAATTAAATTTGCCAGGGAAATAAAGAATTAGAACTTAAAAAACTCTAAAAAGACTAATAATATCAAAATGTAGTAAATAAAAAGACTTACTTTAATTATCAAAGTTATGGCACTGTGCCTCAATGACTTCCACTTCCAACTTCTCCATCTTCCACTAACCAGACTGTGCTGAGCAATTAAATGTTTTCTGTTCTTCAAATATTTTGTGAATTTATTTATTTTTATTTGCTAAATATAGCCACTTTACTTAAAGGGCCCTTCTAGCGAGAGAAGATTCACCTTATGTTGCCCTCAGATTACTTAAGCATTTATGATTTTTCTTTTTAATGCAGAAAGTGCATAGAGTATCTTTGTCATTGGCCCACTGGGTTCATGTTTTGTTTGGTTTATTTTTTTATATTTGGAAAATCATCAAATAAATATTGACAGCTTCTTTGAGTAGTCCATTAGCAATTTTTAAAATGTCAATGAAAGTTTGAGGAACTTTGTACTCAGATCTTCCAAAGGAGGCCTAGAAGCTAGATCTAAATCAAAGCTAAGTCTGTGTATTTTATTTTGCCGAGTATGGAGAAGAGGCAAGGTCGGAGACTGTAGAAAGTTTCTGTTGTGGTCACTAAGATGAGAAAGTAAATATTTTTCCATTTGCAACTTCACTTTACCATCCAAACTGCATGATGCCTCAAGCTTCTACGAGTCCCCTTATCCCCATCCAAGAAAAGACCATCTTTTATCATTAAACTTCCATAAATACTTCATTAAATGATTAGGGGACTCAGATTGGATTTCTGTTTTGCAAGATTTTGTTCTGCTTTGTTCAAGCCAATCCTTTTTTTCATTTCATGATTTACCTACAGTTTGGAGGAACACCTCTTACCTATAACGATACAATCCCATCTTCCCCTTGAACATTTGCTTCTTGGCATTATGAAAGGCTTCTCTGGTGGGAGTGTGTTTCCTCTTGGGTTCAGGGTTTTAATGTTGTATGATTATCCGGGTCTTTTTCAGACTTGCCTTTTGTCATCACAGTGTGTGTGTGTGTGTGTGTGTGTGTGTGTGTGTGTGTGTGTGTGTGTCTGTGTGTAAGTTTTGTCACTCAGTTGTGTTAGAGCTGACCCCACTTCTCTCTGTAGAGACAAAAAGGCTTATAGCAAAGGAATCAGTCCATGTTCAGTGACAACTAAGACAGCCTGTGGTATTTTGACTGCCAACAGAGTGCCAAGATTTCTAAATTGATCAAACTAGGACTCACAGAGAAGTACTTAATTCAACAAAAATGATGATGACCATCATTACACTATAGTAGGTAAAAACAGGCCAAGTTCACAAAAAAAAAAATCTTTCCTAAAAATGTGACCAGCAGGATACTGAACACCTAGGGGACTTGGTGCCAACAGCCTGAATGTCTTGTATTTCAGAGTCTCCTCACATTACTTCAGATCTCAAAATAAAAGAATAGTGGTCTGATTTTGTCCCTAATCCCTGGAGTCTTGGTGACTTTGTTGGAAAGACTGTTGCAATATCAAAAGACTTCTCTTATATGAGAAACCCAAAATATCAACAAAATAAAGAATAAAATAAAAAGTAATATAAAATGGACTGTTGGACATTTTGCAAAAGCAAAGGGGACCAAGAGATACAGGAGATGAAAAATGAATTAAAATGTATTGTGTACAAGTGCCTATTCCCTACAGCAAGAGTAGAATCACTATGTACTAACATATATGGATAAAAAATAGCTAATGCGCCAACTAAAAAATGAACCGGATATAGAGAAATGAGATGATATTATAAGTGACTAACAATTTTTTCTGCACAGCAGGAAAAGCCCAGGCTTCTTGAGCCTTTGGATTATGAAACTGTCATTGAGGAACTTGAAAAGACCCACCAAGACTATCCTCTTAAAGACCTCCTGTTCTTCCCCAGTGATGACTTCTCGGTAAGTCTTCTCAAGCCATCTCAGTTTAGGAGGACCCTGCAAATTGGATCGTATTCTTACTTCTAGATTCAGAAAATGTCCCTTCTGCACCTACCACCCAGCAGTAGGAGATATCCTTGGCCTCTCCAGGTGGGAGGGTAGAGGCTCAGAGAGACAGTGGCCCCAGGGGACAGCAGCAGTGCAGGGTGCTGTGAGGTTCCGGCTGGTGCTCTTGCCCCAGCCAACATCCATGTGTCTAACCACTCTGCTGCCTTCTCTGGATTCACAGAGCATTTCCTCTCTCAGGCCATTTCTAATTTGCTGCCAAACAGCAAAATCCAACCAAGTGAAAAAAGCCAGAATCTAGTAGCACAAAAGATATAATTCTTAAAAATTACCTTTAATCATGCCTGGCCTTTAATTAGAAGATTTTGAGGCTTTGAGAGCAAATAAAGATCAACAAGAATACTTTCATGGAAAGATTGTGAACAGTGACAGAGGATGTTTCGAAGAAGCGGAAACTATGAATAAAAAGGGCACTCATTTTGGAGACAGAAACAATAAATGTACAGATGATGCGCCAAACATACCATGTACTGTTTGTGATCACCTTAAACTCTTTAACATTGTTAATGAATATGGACATTTGCAAGCCAAAATCTCTAAGGGCAGTTGATAACTTTTCCTGTTCATTTTATTTGTTTTGTTTTCCCTTAAAAGAAAAGAAGTCCCTGGTAGCACTGACTTCACCTTGTGTAGTAGATGAAGAGGAAGCTTGGGGATAACTCTGCAATACAGGCCTAGTCTGTGGACACCTCTGTCAAAGAGCGTTGTATCAGGGCTCTCAAACAGCTTCAAACTTTGGTTGCATCTCTCATCTGTGTGACAGATTTTGTTTCTGACTTCTGAAGGGTTGTTTTCACCGCTCTGTGGAATCATGATAAAGAAGGTACAGAGGGAGGCTAATGCTTTTGTGTTCCAAATATGAAGAATAATGGAAGAAAGGTGGATTGACACATAAGAAAAATAACTCTTCCAATCTGATTTTTAAATGTTTAGATGGCTTCCATCTCACACTGACACATTTTCAGAGAGGCTTATCTTCTGCAGAAATCTCACTTCCGTGGTTGGATCAGGCAGGCCACGAAAGTCTGAACTGCAAGCCTGAAGTTAAACACCCTTTTATTTTTTTTAATTCCACATCCTCATTTTCATGTCTGAGACTGAAAAATAAGCCCACCAAACAGCCTTTTCCTGCCAAAGTACACCAAAATTCATGTTGCATGGGGCATCTTTCTCTCTGGCTCTGTTGTTAGGTGCTACCTCAAGGATGTCCAGATTAAAAAAGAAAGGAGACAGGTGCAGAAAGAGGTAGCATTTGTACAAAATGTAATTTCAGTTTTTGACATTTCTTCATGATCACTGAAGTTACAAATTTTTTCTGAGTACTCTGACCACTGCCATCTCCAGCAGTGTAGACAGAGCCTATAATAACATACTGCTTTCTCTTCTCAATGCCTAACAGATACACTGCTTATTTTATTCTATGCCTGCTAAACCCTCCTGTGGCTTCTCTTTGCCTTCAAAATGAAGTGCAAATGCTTTAACTTAGCCCGAAGTTTTCTTCAAAACCTACTCCTCTTTTCTCAAAGCTGTATATAGTCTTTCCCACCACCAGCCCAGCCCAGCCCACCCTGCACATTGTCTCTCATTCCCCTGTGGAATAAAATACTACCACAGTTCTAAAAACCACCATTCTAGGACACACACCTCTATTTGTCTTCCTCCTTAGAGAAACAAAGATGCAATGTTTAATGCTGAATGTTAGGCATTATTTTAAGAATGGTGTTGTAGCTGTGATTAGACAGAAATTGCCCTGTTCTACTGGAGATAATTGTTTGAAAATAAGTTTAAAGAATTAATTGATAAGACAATTCTAGTAAAGACCAGTTCTAGAATAAAAACAAACCTGGGGAATGTGATGGAAACTGATTGGGGGAAGAACTGATTTGGCTGGGTGGTCCAGGATGGCCCCTGGTGAGGCAACATTTGAGCTGAGTTCCAAATTCTTAAGGAGGACCAGCCGCTCTGTCCTCGCGTGAAGGGCTGTTTCCAGCTAAGGAGCAGCTGATTCAAAGCCCCAGAGAGCTCTCCAATTGAAGATTGAGATGACTGAACAGAGGAAATGGTCACAGATGAGATTAAGCAAGGACAAAATCAGGCATTTGCATCTTATTTTAAATGCAAGAGGCAAGTCACCAGAGTATTTCAAGGCAACCAAATGAATTGGTGTAACATTAACAGTTCATCTATCCTCTGTATGGAGAACTTAGAGCAATGCTTAGAGAAAGCCTGGGGCCAGCTGGGAGAGTAGCTCCCAATTAGTAGATGCTGAAGAGATATTTGATGCCACCTGATCCTTATTATCAAAAAGTCATATCGTACAAATGACTACATTTCAATTTGCAATAAGGTATTTACAAAGAAATATGTCTAATATTACAGATGCACAAAATTGTCAATTTTCAAATAATTCAGACACATCTTTCTCCTTTTTTACTCTATGGAATATGATTCAATAAACTAGAGCCCCTGCAGAGCCTACTGCCTATTTTTGTATAAGAATTGGGTTTTTAAGTAGTTGAGAGAAAAAACTAATATCTTGTAATACTTGGAAATAATTTTCAAATTCTGCATCCATAAGCAAAGTTTTGTCTAAGCACTGGTGTCCAATCATTTACCGAAGATATTTTCATGACACATATCCCAGAGTTGCAGTAGCTATAAGAGAGACATAGCCCTAAAAGAGTAGTTTCTGATCCTCTGAAAAAAGGGTGAGATGATCCCTGCTATGCAGTACAACTGCACTTCTTTTGACTTTCCCTCTTGTCTTATGGAGCGTAAACACTTCTGTTCATTTTTCTGACAGTGTCTATTTGCCCAAAGCCTGTATCACAGTTAGGGCTCTTGCTGATCAGCAGAAAGCATCCACACACCTACGAAGTGCATCATGTCCCTGGCTTCTCCTTGAGCAGCGGATAAGCAGTCCCTGGAATGTGTGTGTGTGGACTGGTTCCACTCAGCCAATGGGAAGTGATGATAAAATGACCATGTCATGCCCAAGGCACTGCAAGAGAAAAGGAAGAGCCATTCCCACTTCTGCACCGCTCCACCAATTTTGCTAATCCACTCTTCACTCTGAAGGTTGGAGACTGCAGCTCGCTCCAGTGTTTTCACTTTTTAAGCATCCACACTTGCGGCAGACATGATTCATTGCTGGTTTGTTTAATCAATATTTATTCAGCACCCACAAGGTGCTGAATATATAACAGCATTTCCCAAGTGAGGAAGAATGACAAGAAAAGCAAGGACTCCACCAGGGGCTTGTGCACTAATATGGGTGCAAAATAAGAATGCTGAAAATGCTATGGTTAAGAAATACCAAGAAAAGGAATTGTATCTGACACTTGCAAAACCAAAATAGAGATTGTTCTTTTATGAAGACAGCGTTCTTACAGGAAGACTTTCCCTGTTCACTCTGCTGCCCCAAACTACCAACACATTTGTGGCATAGATATGTCCAAAGTCTTCCCACCTCCTCCCTTCCCACCTCCCTCCCTCCCTCCTTCCTCCTTCCTCCCTCCTCCCTCCTCCTCCTCCTCCTCTGCTTTGATTCATTTGCATATAGTACTCTGAGAAAATATTTTAAAACTTAAGTCAGATAAAGCCACATCACTGATTAAAACTTTAGGGACTTCTTATTGTCTATGGAGTCAAATCTACATCCTCAACATTGTTCCAGTCCTTGGGCTCCTGATGAAACCACCCTCATCCCCTAGCCCCGTCTTCTGGATCACTGCAAAGAATACCTGAATTCTTTCTGTTTGTCACACTTGCCAAAGTCATCTTCTCTTCTCCGCACTGTGTAGTCTGCATGAGTTGCTCCTGTTTCACTCATGATTTACTTCATCTGTCACCTCTTCAAAGATGTATCCCTGAATTTCAACTCACATTGCCCCACCTGGACACTAAGCACTCCGTCCTGTCACTCTGCTTGTTACTCCTTGGAAAGATCCATTGCCTTTTTATAGCCTCTAGCAGGGTGAGAATGTCTTTGTCTTGATTGAGATTTCCAGTAACTAAAGCAGCACTTGGCAAACAGCAGGTAGAAAATCAATATTCATTAATTATCTTTCATAAACATAAGTTATTATTTTAGAACACAACTTAGATTATTTCAGTGTCTTAAGGAACCAAAAGGCCATTGTAAAAATCATTAAGATGTGATCGATACATGTACCAATGTGTGTGAATGTAATTATTAGATTTTGCAAATGTGTACTGATTAAAGAAAACTGTTGAAATGTAAAATAGAAAGTCCTAGGGGCTGGGGATTTAGCTCAGCGGCATAAGCACCTGCCTTGCAAGCAGGCAGTCGTGAGTTCGATCCCTGGTACCGATAAAAACGAAAAAAAAAAAAAAGTCCTAAGGATAGAGTAATTGAGTAAAAATGATTTTACTTGATAAGAAGAATATAATTATTGATATGATATGTCCCTCTTTTCAGTACAATTAAACATATTATTGTAATAGTACTGAGAACATGATCTCTCCTTGCACTGACTCACTCCATCAGCTACAGGCCTGGTACCTCGCTATCATCAGCAGATATTAGCTTCCTCCTTGTAACATTTCAGGGTACTTACTCACTTGGTTTCTCTTACTTGTGCTCTGGTCATTTGTTTTCTGTTACTAGGGAAGAGAAAGGATAGTCCACATGTGTAGGTTGAATACTCAGTACACTGTCTGTTTCAATAGAGGTTGCTGAACATTGAATTAAAATATTCTCCCAGGTCAAGGGCACTGAAAGACAAGCCTCTTCTTTTATTTTGGGATGAGAGATAGAAGTTCTTTCTCAGGTACGTGGGTTGTGGGGCCAAACTGTACAAACTTCTGCCCTTCTTGCATCATAGTGATTCAATAGGTAGAAACACTGTTTATTCATCTGTTAACGCATTCATTGCACAAACACGCCCTCCTTCAACTATTACATCTACTAGACTTGTTTTTCTCATTTTTCTTTCTTAATGTGGTGGGAATAGAAACTTACACCAACAAAAATAAAGCATTTAGTCATCAAAGTGTGACTCAGTGAAATAAGGAGAGAAAAGAAAGAACAGTTTCAGGGACACAATGAATCATGTTGTTGAATGATTCTCCTTAAGTAGAAACTATTATAAACTAGCAGAACAAAAGATGAGAAAGCCAGAAATGAGTTTCTTGCTGTGCAAAAGATGCAGAAAGTCAGAGGTGAAATCGTTTCTGAGAGGTATAAAAAGTTTAAGTAGAATAGTTTCAGAGAACTAAAGCTGGGAATACTGAACATTATACTTTGTTCTTCAGTAACACCCACACCTATAAAACTCTTATTTTCATTTAGCTTCATAGACTAACTTTGGTTAGCTAAATGGTTATTTCCCAGGTGACAAGATGAACAAGAAGCAGTGTATATAGTTCAACAATTGGACTTCTGACACCGGACAGTGCCATTTTCAAAGTCTACATTCTATATCATATGATTTGAGCATCTGGCCCAAACAGTAACATAATTTCTTGGAAGTCAGTCTTCACATGTTTTCAGATTCTGTTCCAGAGCTCTCTGAAGCATCCTGAAATTGTCATTGTCACTAGTAAAACTGAGTGAATGGCAGAGTTTATAGCATACCAATGGCTTGCTCTTTCCATAGCATGCTTTTAGCTATAAAAAGCAAGTAATATTTGGGGACTTCCAGATTTAACTTCAAGGGTCATTCCAGGAGAGGAAGCTGGAAAATCTTAATATGTGTTAAATTGCAAAGCTGAAAGGTCACAGGTTTCCTTTTCTTCTCCAACACAGCTTAACTTTTTATAGGCATTTCACCATATTTTAATCTATGGCTTCTGAGCCTGAAAAGCAGGCTTTCAATGGCTCTTAATGTTTATGCAGGAACGCTGTAATTGCTATTTAAAAGCTAAGTAACAGTCTTTGTTGAATTGGATTCTTTCTAAACTATAATATCCCTCTCATTTACAAGTAATAAAGCTAACATATGGAAAGGCTGTTGACCAAGGATGTAAAGCCACCATCAGAACAAAAAGCACACATAAGGGCCTTGACTTCTGCTATTCATTTCTATCTAAATAGCATGCTTTGAGCTTCATAGAAAAAAAGAAGGTATACACCTTGGAGGAAACATTAACTGCCTAAATTCCACAGAGAATGATATCATTAGAAAAGCACTAGTACAGTGATGCAGCTCTAGCTGCTTACTTCATGTCAGTGAGACTGCAACACATACTCAATTTTACCAAGAAATGTAAGTACACACAAAGACTTGTACATGACCTTTCAGAGAAGCATAGCTCTCAAATGGAAACAACTCAAAGGTCCATCAACTGGTAAATGGGTAAACAAATTGTTGCATTTCCATACAAGGCATATGATTATTCCTCCATAAAAATCAGTGAAATGATGCATGCTACAATTTGGGTCTGAACTTGAGTATATTATGCTAAGTGAAAGAAGCGAGACTCAAGAACCACATTGGCTGGTTCTTGACATATCAAAAATACGCAAATAAAAAATAGGCAAATATATAGAAGCAGAAAACAAATTAATTAGTAGTTACCAGGACCTGAGGAGAAGGGAAAATGGGTAGCATCTGTGAGTGGATAAGTTTCTTTGGCAACTGATTAGAATGTTCTGAAATTAAATAGTGGTAATGATTGCACAACTTTGAATCTATTCCAAACTGCTGCATTCTATACCTTAAAATAGAACTTTTATGGCATATAGATTGTATCTCAATGATGGTCCTATTTGTTTTAAAAAATGGTTTTTAACTATTAGGATAAGATGTTATGGATATTCAGAAAAAGGATACAAAAAGTCATAAAAGCACACATTCACATTCAAGTAATTTATTATTTAAAGAATATAAACATGGAAATGCACTTGGCAAATGAGCACAGCAAAGCTTACTTCATTAATTGTTACATTTTATTCCCAAAATAGATAACATGTGGTTTTCTTATGTGCACTAAAACCTACCTGTAAAATGATTGGCTGGATTAATCAGCAGCATAGTTTTTGGGTGTAAAACTAGATTTCGAGCATCATAGAGACAGTAAATAATAGAGTTCAGGAAAGAAAAAATGTATGGTGGACAAACCAGGGACTTTCAAAAGAATCTGACACCTATATGAAATCTGCGATTTGGAAATAAGGAAGGAAAATTATTTTCTGAGATGCGTAAGAGCCCTGCAGGCTTGCACCCAGTGTGGGAGAAGGAATGTGGGGTGGGCTGTCCTACGGGAAAGGCACAGAGGGTGGTGTGGCGGGGTAGCTAGTGTCTCAGGCCCACTGCTCTTCCTGGGGCTGTGTCTGTACCAAGGGGCTTTTTCTTGGGGCCTTTCTGAATAGTGCAGAGGACATACCCAGAGTCCTCACCATGGGGTCATCCTCAAGTAACCTATGCTTCATATTATTGCAGCACTTGGTTCTCATCAGTGCTCATGTATCTCCATACCCAGAATGCACAATGATTATTATTAATCCAACTTTCAGATATTTAAGGAGATAGACATGCTAACTATCGTAATTTGATCACTGTTCACTGCGTACATGTTGCAAATTATCATGCTGTACTCTGTAAATTTGTAGCTAAAATCATTTTTTAAAAAGGAATGCTTTATCCTCACTTCCTTGAAGGAAGTGAGAAATATTTTGGAGCTGATAAAATGAGTCACAAAAAAAAAAAAAAAAGACTTTCTCAGTAGTTTTCCACTCCAATAGTGACCTTAAACTTCCTCCCTACTTTTAAACCTAAATACTATAATGGTTGAGTCCCCATGCTTGACTTGACTGGATCATGACAGTTACGCATAATTTCTCTTGATGTTTAAGCATTTTTCCAGTTTTTAACAAAACAACGGGGATCTTCTCCTTCAGACAAAATAAAAGCACTAAAAAGATACTCTCGTATATTTAAAAGATAAATGATAAATCATGGCAGTACTTTTGTGAATATATTTAAAATGGTTTTCAAGAAACTAATGTAATATAAGTGACTTCTCTAACAGAATAAAAGGCAAAAACAATGCCTTCTTCTGGTGAATTTAGGGGAACGTTGCTTATCAAGCAGGTGTGTGGGCCAGAATTGATCCTGATGTGAGGGTTCAGTTTCCACTCTTAGGCTGTTGACTTGATTGATTACATTTCAACCCTCATTTCTGTCCCCCTCTTTGAATTGCTGCAGCCTATAATACTGTGAGTGCAGGCTCCCTCAGCCCAAGGACGTTGGGCCTTGTTTTTGATAGCAGCCTTTGTCCAGTGGAGAAACGGCCCCCATAGCCTTGTATTGAAGTCATCTGTATTCACTTCAACCAGCAGAATGGTGACCACAACCAAACCACAAAGACTGCTCACTGCAGGGTAGAAGGAACCAGAGGCAGTGGAGCTTCAGTCCTAGATGTCTGAGTGTCACAAACCTGAAGTTTTAAATACCAGGCCTATGACAAATTTTATTTCCAGTACCCCAATCTCTGGACAGTGAGCTCCTTGTACAACTTGTACTATCAAAAGAGCTTGGCTGCGTCCCAGAACAGTCTGAGATCTATTTCATGCTATTGAGCCATACTAATTGTCAACCGAGGTTCTATAAAAAAGGAACAGGAAGTCTGTTGTGGCCAAAGCAGTTTGTAGTGGTCTGAAAGCATCTATTTCTCAGAAAAGAAATTCTTTGTAACCATATTAATATCCTCAAAATATGAATGTTACACTTCACATTTGATCAGTTTATTTTTGCTTTAACAGAGAGACATTAAAGAAATCAAAAATAAATGTAAGAATGCCACCATTTTTAAAGTTGAAGCCTCAGAGAGGCCTTTTGCTTTTCTAAGTAAATACTTCAGTATTGATAACTGAGCAGTAGTGATATTGATCAGTAGTGTATTATAGGAATGCATTTTATATACATTTTTATCTATTCGGTGTGTATTTTGTACAAGGTGTTAGTTATGCAGTAGCTCTGCACATATTGTTAAATAGTGTTCCAGATTTATCCATGATTTCATGAGAATATTTAAACTGCAGTACAGTTCTTATTTACTAGAGTCAACATTGTATCTTGATTAGAGATAAAATCAGATAGGCGTTGTATACATGATTTGGCAGCTTTCAAAGCCCCAATTGAGTAAATTCCTTATCCCTGTATTGCAAATGAGCATTGGTTTATGTTTTTTGGTTCTGTTGTTGCTCCACGGCATCACCAATCACTATTGTTCCTAAAAGCCTAATTCCGCACTAGTGAAACTTTCTACTTAAAGTATGTGCTACTGAAGTAAGCATGAAACTTACTATTTTTCAAAAGCTATACTAGTTACTCACTCTTATTTTGTTATCTTAGTGGGACAATAGGTTTATAGTACACCTATCAGCTTGACTGGGATTCTTTTTACTGTATTCTCCATCAGACTTGGAGTTTTTGGCACAACCATTTCTTTCAAAGAGAGGAGAGTAGTGGGATGGTCCAGGTAGACAAAGATAAAGAAGAAAATCTTGAATATGTTATATATAAAAATTTACTATGAATTCATGATGGTAATACGGAAAATTTTTGAATTCGATTTTTAAAACCATAATGTTTTCAATGGATTATAATATGCAATAATCCCTAGAAGCCATATGAGTAACACTATGTAACTTAAGTTCTCTATCTCAACAAGAAACAAAGTTATCCCCCAGGTAACTGGAATCCAGCCATAATCCCTAAAGCTCAATTTAGACATGGCTGTAAGTCTTCTATCCCAAACTTTCAATCGTTTACTGATTTTCTTTGAATACCATAAGAGAAGTAACTTGAAGGAGGAAATTAAAATGAATTATAAATACAAAATCTAAATAAGATCTAAATTGGTTCTGTCATACTTTATACAGAAAATAAGCACTCCCTAATCCATCTCTGTATCTACATTTGTTCCTTCTATCTACATTTAGTTTGAATTGGTAGCCACAGGTTTTTCAAATCTTCAGCTGTAGTCAAATGCTAGTGCAAATGCAGTGGCCCCAGGAGCTCTGTCTGGCGCTGTGTTTAAAATGAGCATTTATTCTGACTATGTGATTCATCTGGAACATAGTCTCATTTTTTCAATCTCTCATCTTGTTAGACTCACATAGCATTCTTCCTTTTTCACAGTGTCAAAACTATGCTTTCTAACATGCATGTGTGTGCACTATCACATAGACACATTCATGCATTGTGTGCTTTCCCACATAAGCAGACATGCACATACTGACATACTACACATATTCGTGTACCATACACACACACCATATACATGTTTACATCACACATATTAAATACTCAAGTACAACACACTCTCATGAAGTCATATGTCTCACAGTGATGATGCAGACACACCCATATACAACCTTCAGCCACACATGCTCTCATAGATACTAGACAATCATATACAACTCACAACACATAGCTACATGGTGGACACACAAATCCTTGCACATGCTCAATATGTTCTTAAAAAAGAAGATTCAAGCACATGGCCTTGCCCTAAGATTATAGCAGTAAACAAAGAAGACAGTATTTCTTCCCCTCATGGAACTCACATTAGAAGTGAAGAAAAGAGGGATTTGAAGAAATCATGAGAATTCAAAGAAAAGGAATAATGGGCATGATGTTGCCCTGGTGGCTGAGCTGGGTGTGATGGCCATGTACGGAAGAAACTAGACTCCCTTCACCCGTGCCATGCCAATCTTCTCCAAAACTAAGGATGGTTTTGAAGTTCTCAAAATTATTCTAGAAGATAATTAACAATCCAGAACAATGCACTTCATCTGGGCCAATTTGAATGAACCTTCAAAGTTACCCTGGTGAATCCTTTGTGATTTGAGGAGTATGGAATATTAAAGGTCTCAGTGAGTGGACCATGAATACCACAGATTTTCCCCCGTGGCATCACATAGAAGCTCTGAGGTATGCAGGCTAACAGAAGCTGATGGCCGTTGATGCAAACCACTGTTTTAGGCCAAGTCATTCCTCATCAGACCAACGGAGCAGAAGCTATAAAGAGGAAGCATCCTATGAAATCATATTTTAGTTGTCTTATGAAGTACTCCATACATCTGTTTAGGTACATCCATTTAATAGTATTCTATTTGTTTAGCATAGAAGTTGAAAAATAGTTTGCTTATTACTACAAAAATAAGGACACTAAAAACAGGACCATTTTCTTTAAGACCAAATTTACTTAGCATTGTTTTGTCAAGCTTGTTGCTAAGTGCACACACACACAACAGCTCTTAAAAAGTACTGTTTACCCTGTTGATATTAAGGAGATTTTTTAATAATAGTATTAAATGTTGCTAATTCTGTAAGTTATACCATCATTTCAAATTCACTTCAATATGAACAATTTAAAAAGATTCTAGTAGAAAAACCAAAGCATCTAAAATTTAGATACCCAAATTTTTACTCTCTGTGGGAAAAGAAAATGAGCTTAAAATTATAAAGTACACTGATAAAATGAAAAGTGTAATGATGCTGGTAGTAGAATAAAAAAATTAGGATCCTCCTTCATAGAGATTAAATTGGTGAGATCTGCAGAGTCTCTCTGTGTTATCTTTCCATGCCAAGAACGAAAATAACTTGATTCTTTTTGTTATTCTTCTAGACAGCCACAGTGTCTTGGGATATCCGAACATTATACTCAACAGTCCCTGAAGATGCAGAGCACAAAGCAGAAAATTTGCTGGTGAAAGAGGTACATATGATGCTTCGATCTGTTACTTTATGAAACAATTTGCTTTCCCCAGAGAGTTCTGAATGCCATTGACAGCTAATGTCACCTCCAGAGAATTCTCCATGTTCTGAGTAGTTGATGGCCTTCAACCTTCATCACCTGTGGCTTGTTCCTCTGAGTCACTTTTCATTTTTAGATAAAGAGTTCAAGTTTTAGATTTTTTTTAACTTTTCCTAAAACCACCATGTTGAGAAATACTTAAATATTTTAATATAAGTAATTTATTTTACTTAGACTGGATCATAAGAAATACAACATGAGAATTTTAGATAATGAAATTTCTATTTTAAGGAACATTTATCCTAAGCACTAATTATGGAAATAGTTAATGGTAAATCTCTGTGTCCACACTTAGGGACCTGATAAAATCATACGCGAGCAAGCAAATGCTTGCATTCAATTGGTATATGAGAAGGCCACCAAACAGACTTTGTCTTCTACCCTCACTCCAGACTGTTTAGGACAGGGGGTGGGTTTGCACACCACAGATACTCTTCAGAATGAAGAAATGAAGCCTTACACTTCCTTTACAGAAAATCCAGTAAGAAAGTTTAGACCAGCATAGGTCAAACTGAAAGCAGTAGTGTCTGAATGCAGTCTCTGGTTTGAGGAAGTGGGTGTCCTAATCAGGATTTAACTGAAGTTGCACGCACTAGGAATACCCTTTGCACAGTGCACGTACATATTTGCATTAGTGTACTTTGCATTTTTAGTGTCTTATCAATGTTCCTATGTCTAATAATACATATTCTGTACTTTTCAGTTCAAATGTTCACTTGTCATAAATTCATCTGTTTAGGTTTGTCCAATTCCATTATTTCACACTGATTTCTCCAAGTTTACATTGGGTTACGACATTTTCTTTTCTTTCTACTGTTAATTACTGATATTTCTTATAAAATATTGATTTTGGAAAAAAGTAATAAGAACAATGGGAGTAATAAAACCCAAAATGTGTAAATGTTGTGAAAAAGAGAGGGGAAAAAAGTGCTCTAAAGGATACAACTGCAAGTGTGCTTAGATGTGTTAAGATAGATGACCTTATTGCTGGGTTTTTGTTGGATCATTGAACACAACTGTTTGCAGTTTCACTGTTTGAAAGTCCCTTTGTATGCTTTAATCTTGTAACTTAAACAACTATTTTTAAGATGACAATATGTAATCTATTAACTAGTGATTTCTTACTGTTTTTTTGACATTCTGTATTACTTGTACCCTTATACTGTTTTGTTTTGTTTTTTCTTTTTCCTTTAAATAAAAAAAAAGATATTGATTTTGGTATTAGCAACTAGCTTAGTAAACTCTTGTCCTAGGGGGCATTTATTTTATTTTTAGATGTGTAGTTATACCAATTGTAAACAATCAAAATCGTTTCTAGTAAGTATACTTTTTTTTTTAATTTCATTTTAACCTATTGCTAATACTGCTAAAAGAATGTTGAATAAGCTAATATTGGACTTCCTGTCTTATTCTTGATTTTAGGGGGAGCTTTACTGTCTGTGATACTTTATGAAATAAAGTATATTATGTTAGTGTCTGACATCTTTTAATCATGTTTCAAGAGATGTTTTCCTGGGGCCAGTGTTTAGCTCAATGGTGTAAGTGCCTGCCTGGCAAGTGTAAGGTTGTGAGTTGGAGGATTCCTGGTATCAAATAAAGGGAAGAAAGAGAAGGAAAGAAAACCAAGTGTCTTTCTTACTTAGTCTCTTTGAAATGCTTGTAAAGAATAGCTGCCCTATGAGCCCATGCACACCCAGTCTTCTGGTAAAACAGCTTTCCTGTTTTTTTGTGTGTGTTAGTGTGGTTAATAGAATTAATGGCTGTTCTTTACATCCTTGTTGGCATTACTGGAATAAACTTTCTTGTTGAAGTTGTACTATTATCCTAGTATACTATTGCATTCAAATTACTGTTTACAATTTGTGTATTTATATTCGTGAGTGAGATTTGGTTTTAGTATTCTTTTTTATCCTTTTATTTTGGAGAAATGCTATATTTAAAATATAAACTGAGACCTTCTACATCTTTTACAATGATTTAGACTAGGCAAACAAGTAAAACAACTCTCTTCAGATGCATAGAGTTATTCAACAAACAGTAAAGGTGACAAGCACATCAAAGTCTTTTGGGAAGGTCAGAGAATTTAACAAATATCACTTGGATATTCATTTAGAAGAAAATTAAGTTAGCTCGTATTTCATATTATATTTAAAAGGCAAATTCCAGATGAATCTAAAATCTAAATTTTAAAAACAAAATTTATAAAAAATTAAAAAAATATTTTAAGTGGAAAGTCACGGAAAAAGGGTAGATTGAAGCAAGTAAAAATTTTAAAAATGTATGCAATAAATGATGTTAGAGTAAAAGAAATATTTAAGTGAAGAAATTATTTGTAACTCATTGTATCTTTTGCCTGCCACACGTACACACACAAAAAAATATGTATATATATTCTAAATAATCAAAATTCTACAAATTAACATGAAAACAGCAATCAAAGAAAATATAAATAGAAGTTAGTATCATGTAATTCACCAATAGATTTCAGTCCACTAAGAGGCATACATTAGTAATCCAGGAAATACAAGTTGAAACGAGAGTCACATGTGATATTTTCAGGGAGAAATTTCTCAAATGAATATTATTTATTGATAGTGAGAATATAGTGAAAGAAATGCCATCACGCAATGTTCATTACATTTATACACTTTAACTGATATTGGAAATCAAAGCTGTAATATACGTAGTTATTATATCTTAGTGCTCTAGAATTTCTTTTTTATGTTTGTGTATCATTATATATACCACATAAAAGACATCTATAAATTAGATCTCAGACGTGTATTAATTAGTTCTCAAAAGTATATCTAATTCATAGATGTCTTTTATGTGGTACGTATAAAGATACACAAGGAATTCTAGAGCACTAAGATATAATAAACAACCATGTATATTACTGCTTTGATTTCCAATATCAATTAAATAGGGAAGAGGCTGAAAAAGTTTTGGCACATCTGTATTTTGTGGTAATATACAGTCAGTAACAAACATATGCATATTTAAATACCTGACTTTAGATGTCCATGATACACTGTTAAGAGAAAAAGGCAGTTATACAGTGTGATGTGTGATATCATTAAAGATATAAAACCCATACATGCATACATAAATATGTTTGTATAATTCTAGGAAAGATACACACACCAAACCCTTGATATTGGCTACTTATTAGCTTCGGGTTGTCAAGGGAAGGGAAATATTTATTTTCAATATAATTCTACATTGTTGCAGTATTGCAAACAAATGTTATAATTACAAAATATTTTGAAATAATGTTATTTAAAGTATCTTTTTAAATGCTACCAGAATTGGAAGCAATCAACCCTATTTGCCCAAACTTGTCTCCAAAATTTAAAATTCAGCATAATTTTTTAAATCATTAATTGGTTCCCTAAACAATATTACTTAGTATTGTTGTGTTTTACACTGGTAAGGAAAATGTCATATTAAATTTTCATGTGCATTTCATTTTATGATTTTACCTCCTGGGCTTGTCTGTCATTCATAGAAGTCAATTAAGTTCATCTGAAGTGGCTCATTTTTTTTTAACATAATTACTATGGATTTACAAGTGATTTCATAATTTTAGAGACTTTTATTTCATGCTTCTTTTTACCTCATTTTATTTCTAAGTATGCCTTTCAGTTAGGGCCAATCATCCCAAACCCTAAATCCTAGGACCATTTCACAACCCCTACTACTGATCTCTGGATAAGGCCAAGGTCCCAGATTCGTTGTTTTTCCAAGGGGAAGATGGTCTGCGAATCAGAACCATTCAACATGTGACATATCAAAAGTCTATTCTGGAATCCTTAGTGGTCTTTAGTTTAGTACATTTCCAGAGCTTCAGCACCAAAACTCCAAACCTTCACATGGACCGCGTAGCTCTCTGATAACATTATCTTCAGGTGAGAACAGATTGACCACAAACCTTGCCTTTCTCCTAGGGAGAAATTTTCTGCCTTCACTTTTCTTCTCACCGTAATTTCCTTCAACTACTCACAGGCTTCTTTTCTCATTTTTTGCGCTGAGCCTCTCTCTTCTCCTACAAGAATCTCTCTGCTTCAAAGAGAAACTGACTAGAGTGATTGTTTACTGCAGAGCCATGTAGCTCCCAAACTGCTACTTTTTTATAGCAAAACTCAGGAAAGAGAATTTCTCTCTCCTTGTCAGAATCACTGAATCGTCTCATGGTTTTCACAACTGTATGAATCTGAGGTTTATAAAAGAGAGAGAGAGAGAGAGAGAGAGAGAGAGAGAGAAGAGAGAGCGAGCTGGGCGTGGTGGTGCATGCTTGTAATCCTAGCATTAGGGAGGCTGAGGCAGAAGGATTGTGTCTGCAAAAGAAAAGAAAGAAAGAGAGAGGGGGAAGGAGGGAGAGATGGAAGAAGAAGAGCAGGGAGAGAGACAGGGAAAACCTTGTAATAATCTGTTTCATTTATTGCTAATTTTTCTGTCTAAGTGTAAATCCAGCAAAAATTCCCATGATTGTGATTGGTTTTAAGGATGCAGATAAAATGGAAACTTGAATTTACCCAATGGGGAAAAGATAAAGCCTGATTACAAATATTCCTGCATGGTAATTGAATACCAATAGGCCTACAGAACGTAGATTAAAAAGAAAGGGGTCATCAGGCAGCTGGTTTAAGATAGAGAAATGACCCCAGAGAATTACACTGGCCAAATGCCTTGACCCCAATTGTCAATAAAGCCTAACCTTTATTGACTGCTTACTTCTGTGCCAGTTATGTTTCTAAGCCATTTACTTGTTCTAATTATATGTAAATGCTGCATCATTAAATTCATTGGCACCTTTTAATAATGAGGAAACCATGGCATAGGAAGATCAAGAAACTTGCTCAGCCAGTGTGAGACAGCTAGAAATAGACAGATCCAGTCTCTGGACTCCTGCCACTTAGCCCGAGCCCTTGGGCTCTTGACCACAGTACTAACTGCCTTGTGGGGCTTTGTACTTGTGATTCTTTTTTCAGGGAATGTTTCTCTCTGCTTCACACTGACAACTGCACTGTAGTTTTTGCCCAGGTAATGCTGATGTATGTCGCTAAATGGACCAGTCTGAAGGAACACTGATTGCAGTTTTGAAACCTGCTTAAGCCAGCATTAATATGAATTCAGTGATCTCTACAAGATTTTTGTAGAAATATGTCTACCTTACCTTGGCTGATGTAGTAAAAATCATTTTTGGGTCCAACCTGTCCTAAATTGTTCAGTGGCTCCTTGCAGAGTGACAGGGACAAATGTCATGGTTGCTAGGCAGCAAATTGATGAGAATCTAGTTTAAGCACATCTAGTTCTATAAAATTTTGAGTTCTTTTACATTGCTCCATGTTGACCATTCTGAGCCTCCTGGAAAGACAGTAGACTTTTTTTTCACATCTTGAATGATTTTGTATTTTATGATATTTAAATAAAATGAATTGTGTCTCCATTTCTGTCTTATCTGCTATTAATTCTCCTCCCTATTTATTAAGTGGAAAGTTGCTTCCCACACAAAAGCAGAGACTTAGTTCACATCCACCAAAACACTTCAGTTATGCTAACATTGTCTCATAGCTGTGCCACAGTGTACTCTGTAAGCACTCTGGCATACGTGTTATAATCTAGGCATGTTACCACCTAGAAAACAGGCTCTCTGTGATTAACTAACTTGCCCAGGTTAAGGAGCACCAGAAGTAAGGCTCTGCTCTCTCTGAACCCACACTCTGTGTCCTTACCTGCCTTCTTGTGAGATCCTTTGATAAATTTCTTTAAGCTATATGCTTATAACCTGACACAGTGAGGATATTCCTGCTGTTCACAAGGGAATATATCCTTTGTTTTGACAAACTAGTAATCTTTTTTACCTTAATTTCTTCATTCTTATATAACACTGATTCTAAAGATAAACACATGATTCTAAAGATAAAAATAGTGATACAATAGTATGCAAACAGTTGGAAAACAACAACTTGGAACTATTTATCTGATCCTTGTAAGTGACTTGACATCAACATCAATAACCATGTAAAAAATGCTATTAGACACTTCCGGGAAAAAAATAAGCCCACTCCCACTGGGAAGGAGGGCAGTTAAAGGGATGTATAAATAGGATGCAGATTTCTGAAGCAAAATTTCTGTAGCAAAATTTCCATTTTAATAACACAAACAAATAATAAAAGCTAAGGCTCAGACCTCTAATTAAAATGGGGCTCTTAGTTTACTGTGTCTTTATTAAAAGAAAAAAAAAGATGAGGGAGCAGAACATTGAGAGATGTAGTGGCTCAGAAGAAAAGAAAGCCTAGGCCACTACTTCTGCTGCATAACTAAGGAATGCCAACAAGCTATTAGGGTGATAAGTTGCTCTGATGACAAAGCCCTCCAACTGGTGGACACCAACCCTGCCATAACAGTGGAATAACCATAAAGTGGAGAAAATAAGAAATTCAAGAGCTTAAGCCTCTCTTTAATCACTTCGTCCCCAAGGATAAAATACTTGGGAATTAAATAGATACAGATACAAAATTTTAAAATAAGAACAAACTATCAGTGTCTATAAATGTAAATGCACATATACATACACAGTGATTATGTCCTGTCTATATCTAGACAGTGCTAAGTTACAGTAATAAAGAAGAGTTTGTTGTTAAAATAAAAAAAAAATTAAAAATAATAACAATAAAGAAAATACTTGGGAAAAAAAAGAAATTCCAGACTAGAAATAGTCTCCAAGAAAAAAATTTAAATAAATCAATAAATAGGACCTAAACTGGATAGAATATACAAATTAGATTTAAGAAGAATAAATGTAGTTGGAAGCTATAATTTCCCACAGAATATTCACACTAAAAATTGGAAGACATCATGATTTGAATCAGGGCACAAGACAGTTTCACAAAGGCAAAATGTCCTTCAGAGATCCAGACATGTAGGTCATTTATAGATTTCTTATCACACACCCACACACACACACACACACCCACACACACACACACCCTACACACACGTATACACACACAATGAACATTTTTCCTGAGACTCTTTGTTAACAGACATCTTTTGAGGCTATTTTAAATGGAAATATGGTATGAAACATTTTTCAGATTTATTTGGTCATGGACATGGAATGTCCATTTCCTTAAATACTTTTGAGAAATACTGATATAAGTTTGATCTAAGAAGATCATAAAGAATTAGGGTATAAGACCCAGGGAGTTAGCTCAGCGGTACAGGTACCTGACTGGCAAACATGAGTTCGTGAGTTCAATCCCTGGTCCAAAAAAAATTAGAGTTAGGGATATAATCAAACAAGGAATGGATAAAAAAGATGTACTTTTATACAATGGAGTATAGATAAATGGATGCAACTAATGACCACAATCATAAGTGAAGTAAATCAGACTTGTATGTATAAACATCATATTATTTCCCTAATGTAAGAAACTGAAAGAGTAAATAAGATCCAAAACCTATAATAGATATCATGAAAGGCAAAGAAAGTTCTCAAAAGGAAAGAACAGGGATAGGGGAAATGGGAAAAGAAATTATATATATATATATATATATATATATATATATATGCTAAGATAATTATACTACTAATTTATTTTAGTTCATTGAAAAGAACAGGGTGTGTGTATATTATTTGATCAGTTTTGCATACCTATATCTTGTAATCTGAGTTACTTTGAAGATAAAAATACTTAATATATTAACCATTGTTAATTTCCTATTATCTTGTTATGAAATTCTGTCATTGTTTTTATTGTTTTTTCTCTTTAAAATAAAAATTCAAAATTGGGAAAAATATAGTTCAAGTAAAATAGAATAATTAACTATGTTTTAATAGCAGTTCTTTGGTATAGTTTCTAATGAAGTAAAATGGAATACTAAAGCGTCCAAAAACACCAAATAAATTGACTGTTTATTTTCGTGGGCAAACCTTTATTCTTGATCCTTTTCATTAGTATCAAAAATGCCCACCTTTGTCCAAGGATTTCTCACAGTCCTAGAACACCATCCCAGACAAATCCCAGTGATGGCTGTTCTGTTATCCTCATACAGCATATTATAAGAATAAATAAGGTGAAAGTTTGAAACACGTAATAATAATCATAAAGCTCAGAATATTGCTTTAGAGTTTTCTCTTCTGAATCTTCTACTTAATTTTTATACCACTGTTTTTGTTATCCTGAGGGTAAATATGGATTCAATAGCAAAAGCAAGTTGCTCTTTTAGGTTTTTCTATGGGTTAGACAAAGGATGTCCCTTAAAAACTCGTGTTCAGAGATGAAGCTACTTGAAGTGATTGGATTAGGGGCATCATACTTATCCGTGCATTAATCCACTGATATATGTAAAGCTGGATATGCTATAGGAGGCAGAACCTGCTTGGAAGGCAGGGTTCAGTGAGGCCTGACCCGGAAACCTGCATCTTTCTCCCTGGCTCTTCCCCTCACTCTCTGCTTCCTGATGTTATGCCATGTGCATCTTTGCTGCACTGGACTCCTTCCACTGTGCCCTTCTTGTCTGGGAGCCAGCCAGCTCTGGAATAAATCCTCTACAAACCATGAGCTGAAATAAGCCTCTCTTCCTTTAAATTGTGAGTGTTAGAAATTGTGTCTGAGATAAGAAAGTGACTTAAGACAGTGGTTAAGAATCTGTTATTCTTAATTCAATTAATAAAGTTAATTGCCTTTTTTTCCAAAGGGTTAAATTCTTTACCTAAAAAGTCCTTCCCCTACTTATTATTACTATGGATCACATTCATTGTATGCAATAATGGTTATAAACCACTGGATGAAAGATTGGACTGGGTTATTCACTATTTATCACTTACTAAGTGAATGCTACCAAATGAGTATAGCACAGCCTTTGACCTTGAAGAATACACTACCAGGCAAAAAGTAACAAACCCGTGATCAGATTTTTGCAATAGAATCTGACAAGTGCCCCATAGAGCATTCCTAATCTAAAGAACAAGTTACTTTCATACCAAAGATCCAGCACCCCCAAAAACAAACAAACAAACAAATAAAACATAAAAAACTGAAACAGAAACAACTAAAAAAAGGATAACTGAAATGAATATACATTTCTGAGAAAGAGAAGTAAAAATGGACAATAAATACATGGAAAACTGTTCAGCATCTCGGGCCACTGCAGAAATGCAAATTAAAACAACACTGAGATTTGATCTTCCTCCAAAAGAATGGCTGTTATGAAGAAATCAAATAATAACATATGTTGGCAAGTTTGCAGGGGAACAAGAAACCTGACTCCATTATTGATAGAAATGTAAGCTGATATAACTACTATGGAAGTCAGTGGTGAGATTCCTTAGAAAACTAAAACTAGAGATCCCATTTCATCCAGCTATTCTCTTTCTAGTATCTTCCTGAAAGAGTTAAAAACATATTACAGTGATACATGAATACCCATGTTTATAGCAGCACAACTCATAAAGCCTAAATCTTGGAAGCAGCCTGTATGTCCACTAACAGAAGAATGATAAAGGAAATGTGGTACTTTTACAAAATGGAGTTCAACTTTCCTATAAAGAAGAATCAATTTGAATCATTTGTAGGAAAATAGATGTACTTTGAGGTAATAACGTTAGTAAAGTAAATCAGATACACAAGTTTAAATGTTTGTTTTTTCATATGATAAATCCAAAGTGTAAATAAATTAAAGAGCAGAATAAAGATAGATAATAGGAAACAGGGACATAGATCTTTCACAAATGGAAGCAGAACCAAAATATGGAGCAGGTAGGGAAACAGGATGTACAAAGAATGAAGACACGTTATATAAGTGTTCTAACCCCCACAAGGAATGAAAGTATGCAAGTATATACTAATAAAAATCAAAATTTTAAAAAACCCAAAAGCAGATCAAGTGTGGATTATTTGGGGATAAGTAAACATGAAGAAAATTTGAATGGTTAGAAAACTATTTGTAGCCTTGGTGACTGATACCAAAGACCTAGACTAACAAATGGCCATATGGCTGTTGTAAAAATCAAAAACTATTAAGAAGACAGAGTCGACAGAATTTGAACACTGAAAGGAAAGTAAAGGAGAGAAATGTGTTGACAGAAAGTCCTTCCACATTTATGGCTTGTGCTACTAGCTAGATTGCTGTGTCATTAATTTAAATAAGGTACCCAAAAGAAAATAAAGAAGATCTAGTTGAAGCAAGTAAAAAGTGAGGAAGAGGGGAGGGGAGGGGATGCATAGATGGATGGGACACGACAGAGACAGAGAAGGAAGGGGGAGAGTTGGTCTAAATTTCAGCATGAACATGCATGACAGCTGGACTAGAGCTGGCAGATTGGGTCTCTAAGCTATATTTCCACTAGAAGATTGGTCAGGAGGATCCCACAGAGGCAGTGAAATGTTGCAAGCAGAGAGACAGAAAAAGAGCAAGGAAAAATTGGTGTCTGAGAATTAAGAGAAAATAGTCACTCGTGGGAGAGTATATGAATGGCATAAGACACCACTAGAATATGGAGACAGCCTCACTAGATCTGACACTGGTCACTGGTGGTCTTAGCAGAGAAGTTTCAGAAGTTGTGAGCGTAGCCTGAGTACAGTGGGTTGAACTTGATGGGATGTAGGTTATGTTATCTTTATCACTTCATCTATAGTATTTCAAAAGTAAACGTAATAAAATTATTGGAACTCTTCAGGCAGCACAGCATATGCACAAAAAAATTAAACATTTTCAGCAGGACATTCAGTTACCTTTAGATTACATACCAGTGCATTCCTAATTTTGTTGAAAAGCAAAAAATTTTAAATATAAACAAAATAACAATCAAATGACTGTAATACTGAAAATGAATTCTTTGTCTTCTTCCTCTTCCACCATATTGGCCTCAGCCAAAAGACATTTAACTAATTCAGGAGAAAACTATAAATATTCAACAGAGAAAGCAAATTATGTAAGCTTTATGGAAGTAAAGGAGATATGAACAACTTGAGTCCTAGACATAGTGAAAAAAATTTTAGAGGGAGGGATTAATATTATTCTGCTTATCTTTTTTAACTGCAAGAAAGGTATCTAATCATAATGAAATTTACCTAGTATTGAAGAAATACAGGAAAATTCTTTTCTTGTTTTCACAGTTAAATAATTTTAATACTTTATATTTAATTTCAGACTGCCATCCAAAATGCCTTTGTTTAGTGTACTTTTTGCAAATCTTTGCAACCCATTTTTTGGCAATGTTTATGTACACATGTATATAATGTACCTCCAAACCCATCCAGAAATAAATATTTCTTTCAATACATGAAGAGAGTGGGGAGCTCCAAGTATAAATAAATGATATAAAAATTAATATTGTTTCTTGATTCTGAAATGTTGCACAGTAAATGAATGATTCAAACACATTTGTAAACATGAGATCACAACATAGTGGGCATGGTACTTCTCACTGTAGAATTTTCTTCTATGATGTGACATTAGGGTTATGTGTACAACTTTAATTCTTGAAGAATGTTGACAAAAATGCACCTATAAAATTGCTCCAAATTTTAAAAAGTCACATCCTTTCTGAATGTAAATAGTATCAGTAAAAAGATTTTTTGTGAGACTCTTAATTCACTTGATGAAAGTTTCGTGGAATGTTATGGCAATTTCATTTTGTGTGTACTTTTTAAAAAGATACATTTATAAGGAATGTTTATCTTCTGACCTCAAAAACTTAGTGGAAAATTGAGACATCAACGTTTGCTGTTTGGTCACATTTAACCTTGTCCTATTTATCCTAAGTGTTGTAGTCTCATCATGGCCAGAACAAATGATTATTCCAAATTTTTTCACTAGATTTTACCACTAACTGCAATAAAAGTACAATACATGATTCAGATAAGTTCAAGTGCATTTAGTTTTAGTATCATTAGAATAAAATATTATTGAAATAACTGTAGGAAAACATTGCCAAAAAATGGCTATGTGTTTCACATTTCACTACTCTGAAGAAATTAATCTTCTCATTAAAAATTCCAATAATAGTCTTGTTTCATAATATAAAAAAGATTTTCCAATTCTAAATTGGCTCTTCCTTCTCCACAATAAAAATCATCCTACAATGGTTGGCAGTGGATAAACACACAGATGTATAAACCAGAGTCCTTGGAACGTAAAAATAAACATGAATCCATTGTAAGCTTGAACCAGGAATTTTGATTGCATTGAATAATACCCAGGTTATATATTTTACATGGGAAGATCGATTAAATCATAATATCACTGAGCTTTTTTTAAAATACTATTCTTTCTTCATGGCCTAACTAATTACTGGTGAAATCCAGCTGGGAAAAATTAAGTATATGGGCCCAGCTCAGACACAAGTGTCCTTAATGAAAGTCTAATGTTATGATTTGTACGCTTGCCTGAAAAGAGCGTATAATATTTTGAAAATAGAAGCTAAGTATTTTGGTTTACTTTCAGTTCACATTTAGCAAAGACTGTGCACCACCCTCTAAGCTACTCAGAAGTTCACAATGTTTAAAGATGATTTTCATGATGTTTGACACTTGATTGTAGCATCCTGTTTTACATTGCATCTACATACTTCTACATATATAAGAATGCCTAGGAACATGTGAACATTTTATTTATTATGCTTTCTTTATTTTTTTATTTTTTGCAATGGAGTTTACCATGTTACCCAGGTGAGCCTTGAACTCACAAGCCTCCTGCCTCAGACTACCAAACAATTTGGACTACAGGTACAAACCAGCACACCCAGTAAATATTTTCAGAAATGAGAATCAAGACCCATTAAATGTAATCATGTCATGATGTCTTAAACTGGACCATACGTGCTTTTAAATTACTAGTGTCAGGAGTGTAGCATACGTTTTAAATTTTTCCAATGTGTTTTTGGTGGTGTTCTTGTTTTTTTGACACAGGGTCTCACTGTGCAGATCAGGCTGGCCTTGAGTTCACTTTGTAACCCAGGTTGGTCTAGAACTTGTAATGATTCTCCTGTCTCAGTCTCCTGAGTGCTAGGATAACAGGCATGTACCAGCAGGCCCCACTTGTCCAACTTGTTTTTATACTACAAAAATTAATTACTGCATTTTAAAGTAACACATACTGTGATTCAGTGGAAGGGAAACTGTTTTTTGTGCCTTTCCTCTTTTTTTTGCAGTATCTGTAGATTGGGTGATCACGTATCCTGGTTGCAGAGCAATCCCATATTCTAGCTGCTGACCTCACTGACTGTGTTCCCATACTCTCAGAAATGTCTCCCTGAGGATAGTAAATTATCCATTCTTTCAATGCACTATTTAGGTAAATTCACTTAATTTCATGATGCTTTACCATCAACATTTGTGCAATAGCCATAAGTACTCCTGAACTTTATAATAATGAAATGAACATGAAAATTACCACCATTATTATACAAATACGGAATGAATCCCAGTGGGGATAGAGGGTCAAAGTGAGCGCTTTTTGTGGCTTTATTCATCTTCTGGCAAGAAACTAGTTATATAATTAAATAAACTTCTGTAGCCAGAAAGTAACATAATTTTTGCATCTAAAAAGTTATCTGTTACCTGCTTATTACTCAGCAGCCAAAAGTCTAATAATCAGTCTCTTTAAGAGATGGACAAATTATATTGCCAAACAAATTATTGTTTGAGATATATAACACAATTTCAGTTCATGATTCTCTGAAGAAGAGGAGGAAGATGCTTTAGGGTATCTTTTATAGTCACCCATTCTTTTCTGAAATATTTGTGTATTTTTGGAATGTCAAATTATCATGTTTAGTCATTTCTAAAGGAAGAGAGGTGTAGGAGATTATTCTCTCAACAAATATATAGAATATTGTCTGTGAATAACACCTCATGCTGGAATAGATGTTCTTTGACAGGCAATGTCTGTACCAATTACTAGGTTCACAAAGCTGGGGCCCCAAAGGCTCTGAGTTTCCAGTCAGTGTTTCCAGAAGGAACCAAATTCTCATTCATGGGAATGACTGATTCTATTTGGTGCCATAGAAACATCTCTTCACGTTTCCAGAATCACCCATGGAACTTACAGAATACTGCACTGCCCCCTCAAGCCCACAGATTTTGGTTCAGATTTTGGTTCTCTGATGTAACTCAAGAACTTGACTTCATGACTAACACTAGAGCGTTCATAAACACTAAGATAGCGTCCACAGTTTAGGAAGTCATATCTTAAAGGCACAAAGCCTTTCACCAGGCTGCCTGTGGCTAGCTTTCTTGTGTCTAAACACGAACAGGCAGAGACGGCAAGCATGAAAGCTCAACAAGCAAAGCCAAGAAATAAGAAAACTCTGCATCCATCGCTGTTTGGAAAAATGAACTAGCTCAGCAAGCTGCTGCCCATTCTGTAGTCTTTTTCTTTGAAGCCTACTGTGGCCATCTCCATTGGAAAGGGTTGGAGGAGTTGGTGTTTTGAAGCAGGTACCAAAGGTTAGGAAGTGAGGGGTAATTTGACTTACTGCATTATTATAACAGGCAGAGCCTGTGACTTTGAATTTGCAACAGATCATTTCAGCTTAGTGGACAAAGAGAAGCTGTAATCATAATAGTTTTTAATGAACTTCTTAGAGTAACTGTGTGGGTGGGGCAAAGAATAGAGAGTAATTTTCTATGCATAACATTTCCAAATGCCATAACTCTGTAGGAAAAATGGTAATGTTTGTAAAATGCACTGACTTTTTCATAATCAGAAATTCCAGATTTATAAGGATTCTTAAGGATCATGTAGTCCAAGACTGATTGTGACCAAAAGATACAGGAAACCTAACAGATATATTCAGAAGTCATTTGATTAAAACACAAGTCTTTCATAATGAAAACTATCATCCTTCTGCAAAATTCTACTTTTATAAATCAAGAAAAAACTAATTGTTATTAGAACTTGTTGTGCATGTGAATTATAAATTTAATGAAACCTGCTGGAAAACCAATGTTTGGAAAGCAAGTATTTGCTAAGTGCTTGCAGAGTGGTTAAGTGCTTTACAGGGATGAGTGTATTTGGATCCTGATGAAGTTTGTATTACTCAGACAGATGAAGAAATATAAAGGTACTGAACTACTGAGTTTAAATGTCCTAACTAATTAATGGCAGTAGTTTATTACCAATACAAGAAAATGCTATGTGTTGCGAGTGTCTAGTGCACTCTGAACCCCGGGAAGAGGCACACACACACCAAGTCGGGACACGGGGGGCGGGGGGGGGGCGGGGGGGGCGGGTGCAGCACAAAGAAAAGAAGCAGCAGAGAGAAACAGCAATTGCAACTGCACATCAAGTCTTTATTTCAGGGCTCTTATATAGTAAACCAGGTCAACTCACAGAGCACAGGCAATTATCTTGAAAAAGCATTCTTTGTAACAAGATTTGTGACCAACTACAATGTTTCTCTCTAAGTTAAACAAACAAAAACAGTTCTTTTAGCCACACTAACCCAGGAGGTATCCCATTAGCCCAAGAATGCTTTTAATTATGTTTGTTCTTTCTAGCCACCTGAAGGTCGGCCACCTCCTCATGACTCTGCAAACAAAGCCAAGTACAGTATGGGCTCAGAGGGGGGAACATGTTCCCTCACTGGGGTCGAGGGCCTTCCCGTCCCGTCTCTGTCCTGCATACCAGGGGGCTATTGTTTATTGCAGGTCACGAGGGGGCCAGAGCCTCAAAGTAACTCTTCATCCTCCACAGCTATGCTCATATTTGATCAAGGAATTTGAAAACCAAGACATCTTAGATTTGGTTAAGATTGTGGAAAATGGGCACAAGAGTATGATATTTATCATGATTAGACAGATACACTATCTACAGCAAGAAATACAAGTGAATCCTAAATCAAAGCCTCTATATCTTAATAACACCTCCAGACCAGTAGTTTTCACAGGTACGAATTATGTGGCAGAAGTTTCCAACCCAGTTCTGTATTCTAAATGCTCAATAGTTGCATCTGAGATGCAAATAAACAGAATGCTTTGCCCAGGATCATAGGAGGAGTCAATGCATTCAAGGATACATCCTCCAGTGCATTCTAAATGAAAAATAATGTACAGTGATTTGGCAATTTTTATAAAAGGATCTTTAAACTACTGTAAGTACTCTACCCACCCTCAGAAAATTATTGAAATGGTGATATTTTGATGGCCATATACATGTACTCAGGCATTGTTTTTCTACAAAGGCACAAAATTTGAAGTTGCCCTAGAATGAGCCACTGTCCTCTCCTCTGTCTTTGTTCAGGTAGCATCTTTTCTGTGCCTAAAAATTCTATTTAAATAATCTCTTTTGCCCCAGTTAGCCACCCTGCTCCTGGTTTATTTTTCCCTGACACTGCTTTTTGGCCTGTATGACACAATTTATATACTTTTAAATTTATTGGCTTTATCATGATATAAATTGAAGAAGGCATGTTTTTCATTTCTTTACTGCTATATTTCCATCACCTAGAACAACTGAGTACATAGTAAAACCTCAGGAATGGTTGTTAAATAAAATAATCAATGATCTTCAATACTAGATGACCACCAGGTCAGTAAATTGGGATGGAATATTTTATTCTATGTATTGAAAGTAAAATTTATAAAGCAAATGGAAAGCTTTCTAGACTATGCTAAATGAATGTAAAAAGCAGTATTCATATGCAAATGTGTACTTAGAGGAGAACCACATAAAGCTATGTACCAAGAATGAAAAGACAGTGGGTTTTACTCGTTAGTTTTCTATTTTAAAATGCATTCTCTTTCATTTGAAAATGACTGCAAGGTAGAGAAAGAAAACTGGGTGGGGGCAAGGTGTGAGGGACCTAGAATAATGGGAATTCTAGTTTGGGATGCTGTGGGCTTTATGTTCCCTGCCAGAATCCTTGACATCTTTGTCAAAAATGAGGATAAAACATTTTTGCCAGGGAGCCTAATAAGTCTGTTGCTTTGCAGAATTTGTTCAGGACCTAGCAAATTAAAACATTTAATTTTAGCTCCCTGTGCTGTGTTGTTCACAGTCTCCATGCACTCTGTCCTGTGCCGCTCCCCTGAATTTGCTTTTACTCCTCTACATTCATCTGCTTGGCAGCTGTTGTCATTGTCATTGTTGTTGATGTTGCTTCTGTTTCTGAGGGGAAGTGGAGTTCTTTGGTGTTGCTTTTCCATTTGTTTCTTTCGTAGAAGAGATACATATAAACACGAACACTGTATGTATTTATAGGGTAAACCAAAGTTTCAGCACTCATATACAATATATACTTAACATTGTACAATGTTTAAGTCAGGGTAAACCATCTACCTTCTCCAGCATTTACCATGAATCATGAAAATCTTGTCTCTAATATTTTGAAATATCTATTAGTGTAAGAACCGGCGTCGCAGGGAAGAAGACCCCAAGGACTCAGCTCGTAGTGAGAAGTAAAAAGTTTATTTCCATGCGCATGGGGTCCCTCAGGCAAACAAGTGCGGAGGGCCCCGAGGGGGAATTGTGCAGGGTTTTTAAGGACGCAAGGGGGAGGCAAGCAAGTTTACAGAAGCAGATTGCATTGGTTAATTTTGAGCAGCATAGGACTTGGCAGAAGTTGATTGGAGGGGTTTGGGGTTGAGTAACCATGGAGACTGAGGGTCCTAGCCCAGTCACTATGTGCCCAGAACAGAACAGTTACTTGTCTTACTTATCTCGTTGAGACAGAACAACCTTGCAGGTGCATTCTTTTTTGCTGGGTTCTAATAGCTCTGGGGAGTTAGGCATTCCTTTCTGCTCAGCTCTGATAGCTCTGGGGAGTTAGGGAGTTAACCCTTTCATCCCCCCCTTCTTCTTGTAAATGGCCTTTAGGAAGTTAAAACTTAACCTAGTTGGATTTGAAGGGAGAAGGGGAGGGGAAGCAGCAGATAGAACGAGCTTTCTTGGTCTCTTCATTAGTACAGAATTTGGTACAGTCACCCTCGTGTGCAATCACACACCACAACTTTTCACTCCTGTCGTGCTGTAACAGTACCCACTGATCAAACCTCGCCACATCCCTCCTTTTCCTCTCCTCCTCCCAACCTCTAGTAACCATCATTCTGATCTCAACTTTTATAAGCTCAATTTGTTTTTAAAGCCTCCATTTGTCCCGCGCTCCTGCTGCCCTCCTCCTACCCGTTTTGTTCCACATTCACTTGTTGTTTTGTCCGGAGTCCCAGTTTATATGTGGGCACTTCTTGAACAAATAAAGCTTTGGTGCTGATTGAATGCAAGGCCAGGAAAACACAGCACAGTCAAGCACCCCTCACTGCCTGCCTTCTCCACATCTGGAGCCACAGGCCTGGAGCCCTGCATTCTTCTCCCACCAGTCTGTGTTGCCCAACTGGCCACTCCTTCTGGCCACTGATTCTCCAAAGGCAGTGTGCATGGTTACTGGGTTGCAGCAGCTCAGTGCTTTGTCTGTGCCTCTGTGGTTCCAGTAACAACCACAGGACTTTCTTCTTCACAGTGCAATAAGTTTAGTGCTCTTCATACTGTACTCTTGTGCAAGAGGATCAGGTCTTCTAACTGTACTAATTTACAGGATGGTAATGCTAATCAATCCCCAAAATCGTGTAATTTTACAATTGAAAAGGATGTTAGAAGCCATCTAGTGAACTTCTGATTGTGAATCCATGCTCATTAAAGTAACATGTGTTCAGAAAATATTTGCCATCAATAAATATAATAAAGTCACCATAATGTTGTTATGGATTGAAAACTGACAGTCAGCTTAACACCAGCTGAATTAAATCAGCTCCGTGCTGAGCGTAGATGTTCCACCTGAGGAAAGTTGCCAGCATAAATAGAGATATGGAGAAGACAAGTGTAGCATTGCGAGTTTCTCCTACATGTTGCTGTTTGAGCCATTGGTTCTCCTGGAGGAGCTCGTCATGACTAGTTTCCCCAGTGTGAGTTTGACCATTGTCATCGAAGAAGCCTGGGACCTTGCTGGTGAGAGTGGCTGTGGTTCACTTTGGGAGAGCTCTGGTCCTTACATCAAGCATCACTTCCTGGCTTTGGAGAGGGAGACGTGTGCCATTTAATCTCCATGACAAACACATCACACTGGCTTTCTGGCATGTACTTCACTATTCTTAATGTCGGAGGCACTTGGGACCTCCATGTCCCAGCTGAGGATGGCTGTGGTGCTTTTCAGAACAGCTGCGGTCTTTATGATGAGCATGACTTCTTGGCTTCAGCATAGAACCCTCAACCTATCAGCACAGCTCCTTCACCCCACTGGAATAGACTTTCTAGCTTCCACTGCTGACTTTCAGGCCTTCCCAGCACGAATTGGTAAGACAGACTGGTGTGAGTCCTTTTTGTGAGCTCCAGACCTCCAGTTGGGCTCATAGGAAACATTGTCATGAGCTGGAGGGTTTTCATCTAGATTCATACAGGACATTGCTGTGAGATCTAGGCTCTTGGCTGAATATTCTGAGCCTTTAGTGTTGTGGACAAATTTCCTGTACTTTCTTGTGTTTTACTCTGGGTGACCATCATAAATAATATTATAAATTCTGTGTCCTGATTCTAATTGTTCTCCCAACCCCTGACTACAACAATGTACTACTCTGTGATAGCTATTTTGTGTTATTAATTTTTATTTTAAAACAGCTTTTAATTATCTTTTGTTTAAGTCTGTTTATAAGATCTACAAATAATTAAGGAGAGGGGTGTACCTTAGAAGTTATGAAATACAACTAAAAAATTAGTTTTGGGCTGAAGATATAAGAATGAAAAAGATTGGTTGCTGAAACAAGAATGGGGTAAAATTACAACAGGAGGCCCATGTACAAATAATAACATGCTTCATTAGTATGGGCTGTCAGATAATGAAAGGGAACGCCAAGGAAAACTGAAGAATGTTGATTCTTGAGCTTAGCAACATAGTCGGTAGGATCCATTGAGTGATTCAGTTCTTATGGAGCAAAATAGAATAAATATATTTAGTGGTTCTTCCTTCATGAGAAGTTAGATTTCTATTTCATGGAAAAATATTATATGATTATTAAGGGCAAGCCTTTTATCTACTTTAAAATCACTGACCTTAACAAGTCTGTAGGGATTATGAGAACTATATTTACAGTACTTTTTGCCAGGACAGCTGACTTTTTAATAATGTTTTTTATAATTGTCCTTTATTTTTCTTTCAGGCTTGTAAATTTTATAGTTCCCAGTGGCATGTGGTAAACTACAAATATGAACAATATTCTGGAGACATTCGACAGTTACCCCGGTAAGAACTTCTTATAAGTATTCCTTTGGTTTTTGTATAAATATCATATTTATGTTCTTTGCTCAAGAGTTGACATTGTTTATAAGTATAACCAAAGTACATTTTGCAAAATGTAAAAGTAAGCCAAGATAGAATGTTTTGTTCAAAAACGTATGGTTGATGTGTTCAAAGTTTAGAATGAGATTCAAGTATTCTCTGATTCAACTACTTAAAGAAGTCTTAAGGTTTGTTTATCACTATATTATTCTTTTGTGGGCTGTCTTTTCGATAGCAAATGGAAAAGGATTAGAATAACCCTATATGTTAAGAGTGTTGCTGACAATATTTTTAATGGTATTCGTGCTTGCCACTTACTGATGTGTTTGCATTCTGGGCTATTAAAAGTCATGAAAATAAATTCCGCAGAATTGCCATACACCTGAAAACATAAAAAAAATGAAATCAAATGCCTAATTTTTCTGCTAACTTTGGGGAACTTAAATCCTTTAGGAGGGTGACTTTATTGTTTCCCCTTAAGTATCACCTTTACACAAAGGCTAATCTGTTCACCTGAACAATGGTAGGAATTTATTTAAGGCCTGTGCTTTCTACTTAAGTAGAATTTCCCAAATGGCAAAGACTATTCCCTGCAGAAATACGTGCAGGCTTGGGAGAATTCCTGGCTCTTAGTAGATGGACAATAATTATTTATCAGGTAACTAGTGATTATCAAATTTTAAAATACAGTGTTCTTGAATAGAATTATAATTGCTCAAATATAAAGAACTGTCTCAAACTACTATCTTCCAATTCACAGGTTCTTAAAACTAATATGATGCAAATAATCTAGAAAAGAAAAACTAAGAATCTTATTAACACATTGCTCAAGTGAAATATCAACATGAAACACATCACTTCTAAGTTTTGGATGGCCCCATGGTATAAAACATGTTCTACCTTACAATAGTTTCAGTGCTTCTAGTTACTTTTTTCAGATTCATCTGCTTTGAATTGCTGCTTTTAGGTTTTAATGCAGAATTTGAAGAAAATTACAGAATGATTCTTAAAGATGGCACTCTATGGCAGGAGTATGGTGAAATGAACCAATGGACCATTAGGCCGGTGACCTTGGTCCTGGAGAGGAACTTAGATATTATGAATTCTCACTGAAACAAGAAGCCTTGGAAAACTTCAACAGAGGAAAGACACGATCTGATTTACCTCTTTTTAAAAAATGGCTTTACCTGCTTTGTGGAGAATAAATTGCAGGGGTAACAGTAGAAGAAAAAGAAAAGCAGGACAATTCTTTGGAGTTGGCTTAGTACAAAGTAAGAACCAATGTTACTCTAAAATAGTATCTCTTTTTTTTTTTTCCAAAGCACTGCACGTATAACAAATTTCTAAACATTCTTTTAGACTCATGTTATGGTTAATGCATTGTATCATCTTGAAAAATTTAGAAGTTTAGCTAAGGGACTCTGGAGGGGGCCAGCGTCATCACTTTGTAAACATCCTCGTCCTGTGCAAGAGGAAGGCACAGAGGGGATGTGAATGCTATACCCAAACTTGGGAGTTGGTAGCTGCTTACAGTACAAGAGAGGAGAGAGGCCATGTTCTGCCCCTCCTTTGGCTCTGGCTGCTTTTGCTGTCTTCCAGCAGATGAACTGTTGCCCTGTGCCATGCCACCTTGCCTTGGAGCCAGCTGATTATGGACTGAAACCTCCACAGTAAATCTTTCCTTCCTTAATTTTGGGCATTGAGTATTCCGCCCCAGCAACGACAGAAAAGTAACTGACAACTCATGTCATTCCTCATTGGTGACCTCTTATAACTCCATGATGAGGGGTGCTACTACACCCTGGAACTGCATGGTTATTATCAAAATGTCTGGGATGTTAGTCACAGAGTTTGGTGGATACCAGTGAAAAGCAAAGCTTTTTTTTTTTTTTTTTAAAAACACCAAGACTTCCCCTTTCTGAGAATAATTCTGAGAAGTGGTAACAGTTTGGAAATTGTGTCCCTGCCTGTGGACAAGAGAGATGGCACAGATAGCAGTGATTTTCTCTCGTTGAGTACAAGATTGAATAAAAGATATCTTCAGTATATCTAGTTTTGCAGGAGTTTTACTCTCCAACACTGTTTATCTTTTCTTATACTCATAAAGGGAAAAAATAAAATAATTCATACAATATTTTTGCTCTGTTAAATTGATGAAGAAAACATGCCCACTAAGGACAGTTTTCAAACATTATTGCAGAATTGGGAGTCTCATAGAGCATGGATAGAGTCATCTCATGAGAAAAAATGAGACAGGATCCAAAATTTTGAGAATTTCCCTTACTTTAACAAAGGAAGAGGAACTTGATACCAAAAAGGGGAAGATTAAGACTGCCACAGAGTAATAAACTATAATAAACTCCATATACTCAAAATGAAAATAAGAAGTTCTAGAAGGTGACTCTGTAGCATATATCCAGTCTAGGATAATAAGACTGTAAAATTGAATGGCAGAATTCTTTTTATGACTTTACAGAGCTAAGCCCTTCTCTTACAGATTGCACAAGTTAGACCAATATAAGAAACAGATTAATCTACTTGGGTCTTCTAAGGTTATTAGAAGAAATCATTTTGGATTAGAAAAATTCTCATGTCTGCTACTTATTAAAATGGATCATTTTCTTTTATGGGTTGCTAAGACTACAAAATAAAATTTGAAATTATGAAAAAGTGAAAAAAAGGCGACATGTATCCTTTAAAATGTATTATTTTAACTCGTAAGAGCCCCATTTTTTGTAAAATGTGTTTTGTAAATCTATTTTCATACTGGAGAGATATTATTTCTAGGTGGAATATGAAACATAAGTTTTTATATATTAGGAATAAAGGCCAACACTAATCTTAGAGTTCTCATAGCTCAAAGCAGCATAAAAATTTATGATACCACTGATTTCATTAATCCACTGGTAAAATACAAAGATATGTGATATATTAGAATTTTTCACTATTGATGATTTTAAAAAAAGATATAAAGAACAAAATTCCCTGTTGGTATAATTTTTATTCAAAGTATTAACAGTTTAGTTGGGCTGAATTAGAACAGAAATTTTAAAAATAAAAGTATATTTATGTTTATTGACTGCTGAGAATCAGAAAGTGCCAGATGCCATGTATACATTATCATTTAGTGTCTGTAACCCTGTGAAGTAAGAACTGATCCCTGTTTTATCGAGGAAGATTGATCTGATAGCTAGTAACTGATGAGATACATTGAGTTCCAGATGAGAAAGTAGTGTCTCTCACCAGCCCTTTGTCTTGAGATCCCAAAGACTCTTAGAGATTACACAGTATTCTTGAGGGGAGGGGAGGATTTAAAGTGAATAATCACAGGTGTTGCTCTTTGTATGATCTTTCCTATTAGTGCATATGAATTATACAGAATAGCAGGCTTTCATTTGACATTTTCATACATGCACGCAACGTACCTTAACTATATCCCACCATGTTATCTTCCCGCAGCCTCCTGATTTCTTTTCTCTTGATTCTCTTCTGCTCCCACGTTCACTTCCACGGGGTCTTTCTAGAGCACCTGTGGTCATTTATATTACACTAAGTGTGTAAGTGTTCTGTTACCCTCATATCCTTACCAACTATTTATTCTTTTTGCATCATTCATGATAGCAGTTCTGACCACTGTGAGATGGCAGCTCAATGTGTTTTGGCTTGCATTCTCCTCCTGACTAAAGACATTGGAAATTTTTTCATATGGTGATTGGCCATTCTTATTTCTTCTATCAAAAGTAGATGTTCAGTGCTTTCACGGTTTATGTCAATGGCTCCCAAGCCTCAGGCAATTATGGACCAGACCAAATCTAGCATTTGTGATTGGTTCATTTTCTAGCGCTTGGATTGGTGGTGTGAGTGTTTCACCCACCTAGGGTGGAGCCAGGATGCGATGTATGGTGGGGAGCGGTATGTCTCTCTCTCTTGTCGGTTTGCACCCTGGTGTTTGCTATGGTCATGAATGGCAGCCCTGTCATGCCACGCTGCCTTGGAACCCAATGAGTATGAACTGAAACCTCCACAAACTGTAAGAAATAAACTTTTCCTTTCCTAATTTTGGGCATCAGATATTTTGTCTCAACAACAAGTAAAAAGTAACTTAAGACAAGTGCATATGCACATTAATTGATCAGATTATTCTTTAGTGTTAAATTTTTAAATTCTTTATATATCCTAGATATTAATTTACTGTCAGAAAAATATCTGGCAAAGATTTTCTCCCATTCTGTACATTGTCTGTTACTCAGTTGTTCCTTTTCCTGTAAGAAGCTTTTTACCTTTGTGTGATCCCAATGTTAATGCCTTTGTTCTATTATCTCCTGAATAATTGGAATCCTGTTCAGGAAGAGATTCCCAATGTTTATATTTTGATGTGTTTCCCTTATGTCTTCCTCTAACAGTTTCAATGTTTGTGTCGTATATATATTAAAATCTTTAATCCATTTTAAGTTGATTTTTTGTACAAGATGATAGGTGGAGATCTACTTTCAGTCTTATACATGTAGATATCCAGTTTCCCCAGCATCATTTGTTAAAGATCATTTGTTAAAGAGGCTCTTTTTATGTTTTTGGTGCCATTGTCAAGAATCAGATAACTGTAGGTGCATAGGTTTATTTCCAGTTTTTCTAACTTATTTCATGGGTGTAGTATCTATTTTTACACCAAAACCTTGCTGGTTGTTGTTGTTGTTACAATGGCTCTATACTACATTTTGAAATCAAATATAGTAATGTTTTCAACATGGCCCTTTTTTCAGAGTAGTTTTGACTATTTGGAGTCTTTGGTGCTTTCATGTGGATTTCAGAATTTTTTTCTAGTTCTGTAAAGATCAAAAATGTTATTTTGGTGGGGATTGAACCTGTAGATGGATTTCAGCAGTATGACCATTTTAACAATATTAATTCTTACAATCAGTGAACATGGGAAGTCTTTCCATCTTCAATTTCTTTTTTCAGTATCTTATGAATTTCTTTGTAGCAGTCTTCTGCCTCCTCGGTAAGGTTTATTCCAGGGTATTCTGTATGTCTTTCTGAGATCACTATGAAAGGGATTGTTTTACTGAGTTCTTTTTCAGTGAATGCATTATTGGTGTATAGGAAAGCTACCAATTTCTTTATGTTGATTTTGAATCCTTCATCTTTGCTGAATTTGTTTACCAGTTCTCAGAGACTTCTGATGATTCTCTAAAGTTCTGCAGAGACTCATACCATCTGCAAACAGGGTTAATTTGAGTCCTTTCCTTCCTATTTGTATCCCTTTTATTTCTTTCCTTTGCCTGATTGTTCCATTTAAAACACCAGTACATCATTAAAAAAGAGTGGTGAAAGTGGAATACCCTTGTCTCATTCACACTTGCAGAGGAAATAATTTCAGATTTTCCCCTTTCAATCTGATATGCATTGCCTATGTGTTTGTCATATAGTTCGTTATATTTTGAAATCTGATCCTTCTGTATCTGGTTTACTTGGGGTTGTAGCATATATCATAATAGAATGTTGAATATTGAATTTCATCTAAGGATTTTTCTGTAGCTATTGAGATGATTATATGATTTTTCTCCTTAGTTTTATGTTTGGAGGTAAATTAAATTTCTTGATTTGCATAGGATAGACCAGCCTTGTACCCATGGAATGAAACCAACTTGATCATGGTGTATGTTTATAATATTGTGTTGAATTTCATTTATGAATATGATTTTTAAGAGGGAGAAATTATCATGTTGCAGCCCCATGAGCATCAACTGGGCTACATATAGTGATTGCTCTTTTAAGGCAGGACAGTTGAGCTCTGGTGCTCACTGGACATGGGACTGAAGAATACTCAGTAGTCTTCTAGCTTCAGCAGTGATAAACACACTCTTTGGCACTCCCATTTAAGAGCTTTTCAAGGCATTGTTGACATCACTCCCATGTTTGACATCAGTCCTGACTTCTCTGTCAGCCCCCACGCTCAACAACACTGTGCTTCTGGATGCTCCAGTTTAATCCCTACTCAGAACCTCGTTGGTGTTATGTTTCTCTTTTATCTTCTAAGTTACTTTGGAAATATAATATTTAATGTGAGCTCCAGTGAGATGTTGAAAGAAAATTTCATTGTATCAAAAGAGTGTGCAGCTGTAAGTTAAACAGTAGCATAACACCAAGTAACTAAAATATGAAATAAAACAAATAAATATGAAATATAACATTTTGGAAACTTGAAAATCTTTTCAGCATTTGTAGGAAGTTTTGATTATCCTTAGCATGTTTAAAAAAAACAGTTCAGAAAAAATGTCATTTTTGGTAATTTTTTTATAATTCCTTAAAAATGTTTGCAAATTTACAAATAAGAAAAATTTGAAATATTTGTGTACAATAAACTCTTCCTCTATTCAATATTTAAAATGCCTTTTATAAACTTTATATATACTCTATTTTATTTTGCCTCATTACCTGTCCATACATCCCTCCATCTCTCTAACCATATGTTAATCTCACCTTGTTCTTGGTCATTTCAAAGTGAATTTAAAATATCAGTACACTGCCTCTTTAAACCCTTCAAGGTGCATGTTGTTAGAGAGAGATAGGTTTGCAATTTATTGTGTGTGTATTTCTATAGTAAATTTTACATAAAAGAAATACACAAGTTGTAAGAGAACTATTTGATAACTTTGACCGTGAGGTCACCTGTCCAACTCTAAACCTCTTTTTCCATTCAGAACATTATTGTCACTGCCAAAGGGTTCATCGCTACCCCTTTCTGCTCATTCCTCAACTCAAGTTCCTTCTTTCCTCAGAGACAACCATTGCTCTGAGATATTTACAATATGAGAATCATACCATGTACATTCTTGTGTTTCTAGTTTCTTTTACTGAGCATAGTCTTTTGAGTGAAATCCATTTTGTTTTATGTATCAGTAATTCATTTCCTTAGTAACTCTTCTTTCTGTGAATGTATTGCAGTTTAGCTGTTCTCTGTTGATGAACATTCTTTTAGTGTTTTGAACTAAGTTGTTTATAAATCACTTCAAATGCATAAGCTTTTGAGAAACTTCAGCCATTATTTCTACTTCATAAGTGACACATGTTATGAAAAACACTCATGAACATGGTTACGGTTTAGATCCAAAGTGTCCCCCAAAAGCCCCATGTGTTCAGAAGTGAACCTTTTAGAATGTGATTAGATCATGGGCACACTATACTCATTATTGGATTAATCTGCTTTTGACTTCATATCCAAATGCATTCTTAGGAGGTGGGGCCAGGTCAGAAAAGATGGGTCACTAAGGGTGTGATGGAGAAGAGGATGTTCATGTCCCCGACTCTTCTTTCGGTTTCCTGGCTGCCATGAGCAGCTTTCCTCTGCCATGTCCATTTTACCTTGAAGCCAGCCAATTGTGGGCTGAACCCACTGAACTCATGAGGCAAAATTAAGCTCTTCTTTAAATTGCGGATGTCAGATATTTTGTCTCAGGACTAGCAATCTAATTAATACAAGTATTTAGCCTTACCCATTGAAATTATGGAAAAAACTGTTATTTTGTTCCCTTACTTTTCTATCATTGTATTTTTCCTGGTTTAAATGCTGTTCTTTTTTTTTTTTTTTTTTCTGGTTGTACTATGGAAATCAAAGTAACAAAAGTTAGGTAGAAAACACTTATCAATATTGTGATCCGTAGTTATCAGAAATACTTGCCTACAAAAATGTGGTTTTATAAGAGAAGAAAGGATATGCCATGCTGGCAAAAGAAGAACTAAAAAGAAGTTCAGAAATAAATGGTATCAGAAAGTTTAATGAAAATGGCATAAAACCTAGAGTTGACATTCCCTGTTCACCCTTGCCACCTCTTTCTGAATTTTCCCCACTTATTCTTTACCTTTCCGTTGTGGTGTCTCCATTCTCCCTTTACTGCTGTGTCATCATTTTGTAAAATCCTAGGACACTGATGTTTTATTCAGAGAAACTGTTTCAAGTAATTGCAGAACCACCCGTTTGAACCTGCCCCTGATCTCAGGGACATGTTATATCTCATGGGAGGTAGAGAGGGAAAGGTTGCATTTAAGGGCTTTATTTTGTCAATCAAATGGCAAGATAAAAGAGGCTGCTTTTTCTTTAAGGAGTGACAGATTGTATTAAAAGATGAGAAATATTTTTGACGGAGTAGGAAGAATTTGCCCATGATCCTAAAATAATATTGTGGAGTCTCTCCTTGCCCTGTCTTCACATACAGTTGATGCTAACTAAAGGAGCAGAAAAAGTTAATATTGATTACAGGGATCACAGAAAAGCTTGCGAATGTAAGACTCTACCAGAAAAAAAACTTTAACTATGATACCTCAGAATTCTTGGACAAAAATAGCTTCAGTTTCATTTAGCATGTTTATTAGAAATGATTTGAGCTTATCATCTCTAATGTAGAGGTTGTTTCAGAGAAAAGTCTTCTAATCTCATATCTTCCTCTGTTTATACAAAGAATCGTTAGGAATAATTTTTATCTCTGTCAAATGATAATATTGTAGAGGTCTAACATTATACACACATCTTACTCCTCACATATGTAATTTGCTAAAAAGTAATTGTAGAGTTCCTAATGTGTAGAGTTCAGTATAAAACTTATAAGTATGCACATGTTTAAACTTCTTTCGGCATGTAAATCTCTCCTGGATGAGAAAAGTGATATTATGGGGAGAGAGAGTTAGAGAGGAAAACTGAAGCTAGGATTAATGCATGACTTCAGATATAATGCTTAACCTAAATAATAATGCAATCTCAAATAATGAGTTTCTCAGAGCAATATTATTATTCTTCGTTACTGGTTTGGGTAACAAATACATCTCATAATTGGAATAAGAGAAAATCATGAAAATCATGTTTTAATAAAAACACTTTTTAAAATCCCAAGCCATACATTAGATGTACCTCTTAAGATTTTGATCAGCAAAAATATGTTGCACAACTAAAAAGATAATTATCAAAATGCCTATCAAAGTCACTGAAATTAGAGCATTTTCTATTACTTTACTTCTGTGATATTCTTGATCACCTTACCCTATTATTGATCTAATCATCAATACATATTGAGAATCTACAGCAAAAGGAAAGGAAAAAGCTGAATGAGATATGAATGGGAATTCATTAAAGCTCCTGGCTTTAAGAAATATAAAGTCTAATAAGGGCTAAGACATATGCATAAGTAACAGGATCAGGTGAGCATGATGAACAGTGATAGTCTATAAGAAGAGATCCCTGATACTGCAGAGCTCAGGATACCTTCATGGAAATGAGTTTAGGGTACATAGTCTTATCAGATTACAATGGAATATTATTCAGGATTTAAAAGGAGTCGGGTCTTGATACGCCATACACAATGGATGTACCCTGAAGACATTATGATAATCGACTAAAGCAGACACAGAAAGACAAATCTTGTGCAGTTCCTTAGAATATTAAGATACAGAAAGTAGAACAGAAGTAACTGGGGTATTATTATTGTTTTTTATGAGTACAGTATTTTAGTGAGATGATGGGAAAGAGTCTGGACATGATAGCAGTGTTTGCACAACACTGTGAATGTCCTTAATGCTACCGAACTGTATTATGTTACGTATATTTACCATAAATTTAAAAACCTCTTATTGGGAACAGACAAAATGCTCCCTATCTCAGATTTTGCTTAGTTTAACAGTGAGGACCATTTTCTTTGCTTGTGCTAACTTCTGCTGTAAACTGAGATTAGACATTTTTTTGTCTTTCAAACGGAGAATAAAAGAGTATTTTCAGCACATTAGTTATCACTGTGTGTGTATGCATATTAATTACATGTATGCATACTAAGAGTTACAGATTATTTTTCTTCTTTTTCTGGATTTATCATCAATTTAAGAAATAATTTGCAGGGCCAGGGATATAACTCAGTGGCATAAGCACCTGTCAGGTGCTAGGTCATGAGTTCAATCCCCAATACCAAACCCCCCCCCAAAAAAAAAACAAAACAAATTTTGTGATAAGAATATCAAGTATGCTTCTTCTTTTTTTTTCCCCAGTAGTTACAGTCAGAGGTTGTTTCTGCACAATAATCTTAAAGAAAATACAAACAGATGAGTATGGTGGTGCATGTCTGTAACTGCAGCTGGGAGACAGGGCCCAAAGGACCCCAAATTTGAGTCCAGATTTGGTAACTTGGCCACAGAGAGATGCTGTCTGAAAAAAAGAAAAAGAAATAAAAAATAAATGCTGAAGATACAACTTTTTTAAAATTTTATTTAAAGAAAAACCAAACAAAATAGAAAATGGGCAGAAATAGTGCATACTTTCAAAGAAAAGAAATAGTAATAAATCACTAGCTGATGTATACATATTGTCCCCCTATAAATAGTTGTTTAAGGTACACAAGTAGAACATATAAATGGGATTTCAGCGAGGGAGACTGCAAAGAGTACTGTTCAACTGTCCAACAAAAACTAAGTATTATGGCTATCAATCCTATACACTTGGACATGTACACATTTATCCATATCTTAATTTGTTATGTTTCTCCCTTCCTAAGGATAGAAATACATTTTAAGACTCATGCTTATGTAAAACCTATAAACAGTTTATGAGAACTGATCTGATGACACATGATGAAATGAACAAAAACATTGAAGGAAAGAAAGTGGCCCTGCAGTACCCACTCCTGATCCCGGAGTGTTATGATGTGAAATCCAGCAATATTATTGATCTTTGTTTGGAAGGATTTTAATCTAAGAAGATATAACTTAATAGGAAGGCTTACATACTGAAAATGAGAAAAAAAAGGAAAGGAAAGAAAACACAAACATGCATATGTTCTCTGAGTTTCTGCATGTAGGATTAGATGCTGTAAGATGACAAAGAGCTGGATCTCAGGAAAGGCCTGAGCCAGGGGCAGCATTGCCTGGTTTCCATCTAACCCTTCCTGTGGGCTGGTCGGTGACACTGTGTCTGAAACACGCTCCTGTGCTGTTAGGGGAAGCACAAAGTGAGCACACCTGTCATTAGTCCCCTTTGAGTGGCCTCTGAGGAGGCTGCAGGTGGAAGAGCTGCAGAGCACAGCACAGGCTGCTCTCCAAGCAGAGTTCTTCCAAAGTGAGCCTCGTTAGAGGGCCATCCTGTAGCGTATATGAGACATATGAGAAAAGCTGTGGTGAATGTTGAACTTTTTATATTATTATTATTATTATTATTACAGTCAAAGACACATGCCATGAACCCCCAATCCTTAGAATGCTATCCCTTGCTCCATGCACACTTATTCCATTCTTTATGCTACATTTTAAATTATAATATGTCTGTGATACACAAAGAATCATAATAATAAATTGGTACATACATGTATCACATTTTTATCCTTTTTACTTTCCCACTGCCACTTTCTAAAGCAGTTCTGGGAGTCTTCTTTCATAAGTATCTTTATGAGACATGGTAGCAAATATAGTAAATGCTGCTACCAAGTGCCATCTGCAGAAAGGCAGTCTTGCAAAAGCACTGTGGTGAATCCTCATTTACCTAATCAACCAGATCTGACAGTGTGTGACTTCTGGCTCGTCCCCAAAGTCAAAATGATCACCAAAGGTGAATGCTTTGAATTGGCAATACATCAAAGCAGCAGCACCACAAAATTAAACGTACTCATGCAAAAACACTCCAAAACTGCTTCAGAAAATGCCAAGACCAATGAGATAAGTGTGATGAAAGTGAGGGGAAATATTTTGAAGGGATAAATGACAATGTGTCTTTTACTGTAATTTTTTTACCTTTAAACATTCAGGAAAATATATATATATATGTACTTTCAAACAAAATGGAACCCTCACAGTTTTTACACAGTTGTGTCATATACATGAGCCAACTCCACACAAGGAACATAAACATTATATACTAAAAACTGTTTTCTCACTTAAGAATGCTTGCATCATCGCTGTTACCTTGGAAACAGTTGAAAATGAAAGTAATGTGTCAGATGATAAACCAGACTCTTTTTCTTTTTAAATATCAGAGCAGAATACAAACCAGAGAAACTTCCCTCCCATTCCTTTGAAGTTGACCACGAAGATGCCGACAAGGATGAAGTAAGTGCTCGGTTACAGGTGAAACATTTAACCTGGTGGTAATTAGTTCTTGTTTTTTACTGGCGTTTGCACATTCTGGCCAGTTTGCTATGAGCAGCAGAAGCTTTGGTGATGGAGCTGCTAGACAAAGTGAACCACATTAGTTTTGACCTGGAATATGAGTATTGCAGAGAGTCTAAGAGAGGAAAAGGAATCTCCTCTTTAACGACAGTGTACGAGATGTGGGATGCGGAGATGTGGGATTTGGAGATGTGGGATTCGCAGGGGCAGATGGATGCTCATGATACCTTTTGTACAGGACACCACTTCCCATTCGTCTTCCAAGGGCGGTGGGGGAACCGGAGGGTCTGGCGTTTTCAAGTCTGGCTGGCTCTACAAGGGGAATTTCAATAGCACCGTGAACAACACCGTCACTGTTCGGGTAAGGAAGCACAGAGACTGACTCCTCAGATACCACCTTTTTTTTTTAATTATTAGTACTGGGGATTGAATTCATGACCATACACTTGCAAAGTAGGCCCTTATGCCGCTGAGCTAAATCCCCAGCCCCAGATATCACCTTTCTTGATGCTCCTTCCTTTGATCTCAATGCAAAGGAGAAACATTTGACTAGAGTTTATGCTTCATGTAATATTTTATTTATGAGGAAGTTAGATGTTCTTTTCTAGAACAATGCCCTAGAAATATAGAAATTCCCAAGGACTTTAAAAAGTTCAACTTTTCATTTGCAATTTGAACATTTCCCCCTATCTTTTCCCTTTCTTAGTCATTCAAAAAGCGTTACTTCCAGCTGACTCAGTTGCCAGATAATTCCTACATTATGAACTTTTACAAAGATGAAAAGATTTCCAAAGAACCCAAAGGTTGTATCTTTTTGGATTCCTGTACAGGTGTGGTACAGGTGAGTAGAAATCTTGTTTTTTTTCCCTTTGGTGGTTGTTTTCACTGGAAAATATTCACAAATGTTTTTGGAGTACATAACATGAACCAATAACTGCTATAAACTCTAGGAATTCAGTGAAGAACAAGGCAGCCTAGATTTCTAGGTTCCACCAAACTTACTTCCAGTAGAGAAAAACAGGACATAAGCAAAGAAATAAACCAACAGAAGAGATTCAATTGGTAAATTTTTGAATAAAGAAATAGATAAATAGGATAATGGAAAGGAGAAATGAGTAGTAAGATTGGAAAAAGGAATACTAATGCTCAAAAGATAGGAAGAGCATTCTTAAAAGACCATTTGATCCAAGCAGTATAGAATGAGCAAGGGTACAAGTACGAAGAAGGTCCTGAGGCAGGAACAAGTCTGATGTGTTTATTCAAGGAAACTGACCCCCCATATGGGCGCAGTGAAGAGAACCACCAAGCTAAGGAAATTAAATAAGTTAATATGTCAGTCATATAAGTTAAAGTATACATTTCATAAATGTTGTGTTTATACCTACTTAACAAGAAGACAGAAAATTCACAATGTACATGTACTCTTTCTTTCTCAAACAACATTTTTTTCAAAGATAAGGATTATGTTGATCCCCAGGAATTTAAATTCAGAAACAGGCATAGTGTTTTAGTGTATAATGTTATTCTACAAATTCTTCATCTCCAGATGATTGTCTTAGTATTAATCTTGACGTAGACCACTGTGGCAAAGGGAAATAGAATGATTTTTTAGATCTTTATATTCCATAGACATCAGATATTCTTACATTCAAAATATTTACTCTTTCCACTCTGATGTAATATCTACCCTTATTCCCTCTTCTGTAAAAATTGAAGAAATGAAATCTGCCCCCATGTATCATATGAAACTCTGACTCCTTGAGGTCCGGGACCCTTTTCTGAGCACAGCCTTGCAGGACAGTACTTTCTGTGGTCAGTAAGCCCCAGACACCCACAGGGCTTGTTGGGTTATTACTGAGATGACATCTGAACTACTACTGGGGACATTTTTAGATCTGCACATGGGAAGTAGAGCCCTCTTCAGTCTGTTAATTCTCGCCTATTTCTGGACGGTTGCTCCATTAAAACCTGGAATTCCTCCAGAAAGCAAGAAAGCTGAATTTGAAGAGGAAAGAATTAATTAAGTGTTGCTGAGCACTCTTATAGAAATGAAATCTAATTGCTCTCTAGTGAAGACACTAAGTTTCCAGAGGAAAAGGACAATAAAGATCTTAATGGGCAGGAAAGAATTGTCTATTGTTAACAGAAAAAACTTTTCAAATCTAGAAATATGAGGTACATCCTTAGCAATTGCTTAGAGATCAATAATTACATTTTACAGACTGAGCTGAAATTTTAAAATATATTTTCCATTTGTACTTCAAAAGCTTGCTCTGTCAAATGAGTTTTCATTTGTAATGTCATTTGTTCTACATAGAGCTTGCAGTGATAGTGTCTATGCCATGTTTTTCTTCTTCAAAGAATCGAAGAACTGAGTGTTGAACCCATACCCACGTGCCCCAGTCTGAATTTCCACTGTAGCCCCTTCTCTGTTATTTATTACTGAAACAGTGAAAACACTAAAAAGTCTCTGCTTAAAGATCTTTGACAGAGATTCTTTTAGGTGAAAACACAAACTTACAGTTGGTGCAGGTCAGCCTTGAAATCCTAGTTTTGCCATTTTTTGATCTGCAACCTTTGAGTAAATGAGTCAACCTTTTTGTTCTCAGGTTTCTCATTGTTAAACTAGAACAACCATGCTAAAACATCTAAAGGTTCTGGATGATAGTGAATCTTCAGCCTTTCTTGCCTATTTCTATTCATTCTAAAGTTTACAACTTTGGAAGGCAGACATTCCTTTGATGGAAAGCCTTAGTAAATCTTGACTTGCTTTCTGAAATTTCAACACAAGTGTGCTAGTACATTTTTTATTTGCTTATTCATTTACTGATTCATCCATTCAACTGATTTATTTGGTGCTTGGAATATGCTAGAGTCTGTTCTTAGACAAAGGGAATTCAAACATAAGTCCATATCAGAGAAGGGCATGGCGTCAAGCTCACTATTACTGATACAAATAACCTGTAATGCAAATATGGATGGCAGAGTACATGAGAAATTCTGGAACCACAGAAATGTAACAACTGATGAAAATCAGGCGATAGGTCTACACCAAAAAAGCTGTCTCTTTCTGTGGGATTCCACAAAATATGTCTTCTACATGTATGATTGAAAAGGTTCATGTATTTGGCTTCCCTTTTATCAAAAGCTTTAATCCAATGTCATCTACATGTTTTCTACAGGCAGAGACTTTTAGGTTTGTGAGATGACTTGAGAGATGTAAGTGATTTGTCCACCTTGTGTTTGGGTCACACTTTTTCCATAATTGCCAGAAGTGTTCTAGCTTATAAGTTATTACATCTGGGTAGAAGATTTCAAGTGAGATAGTAAAAAGTTTAAGAATTGCTCTTGTAAGCTCTCAAGCACAAAATGTTCCTGAAGATGAATCACATATACACAAAAGCACAGAGCAAATGAGTAACTGTGTAAGAACCGGCGTCGCAGGGAAGAAGACCCCAAGGACTCAGCTCGTAGTGAGGAGTAAAAAGTTTATTTCCATGCGCATGGGGTCCCCCAGGCAAACAAGTGCGGAGGGCCCCGAGGGGGAATTGTGTAGGGTTTTTAAGGGCGCAAGCGGGAGGCAAGCAAGTTTACAGAAGCAGATTGCATTGGTTAATTTTGAGCAGCATAGGATTTGGCAGAAATTGATTGGAGGGGTTTGGGGTTGAGTAACCATGGAGACTGGGGGTCCTAGCCCAGTCACTATGTGCCCAGAACAGAACAGTTACTTGTCTTACTTATCTCCTTGAGACAGAACAACCTTGCAGGTGCATTTTCTTTTTTTTTTTTTCTCTGCTCTGATAGCTCTGGGGAGTTAGGGAGTTAACCCTTTCATTCCCCGCTCTGGGGAGTTAGGGAGTTAACCCTTTCACTGCAATGAGTCACAATAGTTTTATCAGGAAACATTGACAGTCTCTCTGGTAAATCACAGCAACAACCACAAAAAAATACAAACTCTGTCTCAAAAAGTGCTATCTACCATCTAACATTTTCATTGAGCTCAAACTCATAATAATTGTCAGTGAATATACCATTTTAACTTGCCTCATTCTGATCTGTAATAGTCTGGGTTTACCAGAGAAACAGATGTAACATATAATACAAGGTATACAAATGTATAAGAAATTAAAAGATTGGCTTACAATGGTCAGAGGTTGAAGGGTCCCAGCCCAAGGGCTGGAGGTTACTGCAGTGATCCCTGAAGTCTGTATCAGAAGGCTAATGGGTCTGCAATAGAACACTGAAAAGTCTACAACAGAAAGCTGAAGAATCTATAGTGGAAGGCTAAAGATTCCCAGGTGGAAGCCAGTCTGTGCCAGAAGCCAGGAGGACATCCAAACTGAAGGCAAAGAGGAGCTCTTCTGAAGAACCAGCAGTCAGTCCTTCCTCATTTGCCTTTCTATTGTATGCAGGCTGCTCCCCTGTGGTGGGTGCAGCATTCATACTATCTGTGTGCAGTCATTAGCACAGGTTGAGGATGTTACAAACTAGAGACTCTGGCTCCTGCTGAATCACTTAAACTTCTGACCTTCTCAAATTGACACAATGAACAGTATCATAGAATGGTAACAGCTTGTCCTCTGCACCCCAGGATGAAGAGCTGCTGAGTCACTTAGTTAAACTTCTAGACTTCTCAAGTTGACACAATGTATAAACCATAAAAAAAATCTAATCTATATTGTTGTGTTTTCCTAAGGATAATTCCTAGAGTTCATAGAATATACTTATTGCACGGTGAATAATCAGACAAACTCTAATTCACTTTCTCTAAGACTTTAAATGATATTGGGCACATTCCTGTGTCTTGATAACAAACAAAAAAGAGACCAAACTATACTTTTCTACTTTCTGAAACAACATCAGACTGTACTACATCTGTTCCATAGGACTTCACTTGTAATCTACAATAAAACTTTCAGTTTTTGTTGTTTCAGGTTTGTCATGACACTGAGGGATTTTTAGGCCTATTACCTTATTTCATTCATTCACCCATCTACTCATTCATTCTTTCTTTCTTCCTTTCATCACACATCCCTTTCAAGCCATCCCTCTGAATTATCCAAGACTTTCATTGATCCTTATCTAAACTAGGGTAATGGCCAACATTACTTCATGCAGAGTTAACAGTGTGGTGAGACACCAATGCTTTATTTCCTCCTAGGCGCTGAGTCTGCCACCATATACAAAGTCTAGAAGTTTAAATGCCTTCTACAGGTTGATTTTGGGGCAGCTATGAGATGTAGAATCAGCTTAGATTGTGCATGCCCACATATGTAAGAGAGGGAGTCCACCTATGAAGGCAAACATATGTAGATGCTATGTCTGACCTGCATGTGTCTGCCTGGCAAGATCTTACTTTCCATGATAATAATCCAAATAGCACCTGTAACTTTCTTCATTTGTTTTATTGACAACACTTGATGAAATATACATTACTACTTTCCCTGTTTATTAAAGTAAAAGTGAGAGAGATAAAGTGGCTCTCTCAAGTCACAGAGATAATAAATAGCAAAATTAGATCACAGACAGAATTCCTAAATTACAGAAAGATGCTTTCATTACTGCTGTATTTATCATAGATATTGTGGGTATGCCCATGTTTATATACATTTAATTTATGTAAGCCAAATGGATAAAAGAAGTACCAGAAATACAGATGCAGTTTTAAGCAGTGAGTTTCAGATATAGAATTCATTTCAGCATATATATGTTCATAAGCTTTGCTATGTACAAAGCATCATTGAAAATAGATGTGATTTTTGTCTTACAAGTGTTTCTAGCATATGGGATATACAAAACGCATGTGACTTACACAAATATGATAGGTGTAACACATCTCAAACAGTACGTCCTGACAACATATGCAAGAATGAAATTACATTTATCAATGCATGATGCTATATTCTATCATATTATACATATATTTCTGTTTATTTTATATCCTATTATTCTGTTATATACTGAATGTAAGTACAGTGTGAAAAAGCATTTTACTTAGATTTTTTGCTGTGCTGCATGACTGGCACAAAAGAGGTACACAATGAATTTTTTTTCAAATGAATGAACAAATAAGCCTATAGAAAGTGGAAAAAATTGCATGTTTAGGAACTACTGACACCAATGATCTGGATCAGATGTTGTGTGCTTCCTTTTAAAACTCTTTTGTCATGCTTGCAAAATCCAATGAAAGATACTAGTGACATAATAGGCACAATGGAATGTTTGTTTCAGTAACCTACCTCCTCAGTACTCAGCCTTCCATTGGCTTGATTTTCCTGGAGTATGTGTAATTTGGAACTTTTCCAGCTGAACATTGTGGAAGTAGAATAGCTTGCCACAAGTCTTTAACTATATTGCATGCTAGCAGGACATATTTGGTTTCATATTATTTATGAAGTCATGTGGATAAACTGATGAATTTGAGCAATGTAGTTGTATTCTCTGCATAATATACTGATAAATTGGGGAATAAATTATGATTAATTTTTAAATTACTATTTTGATGACAGTGTTAGACTTCAAAGTTATTAAAATGTCCCTTTAATTTCTTACTTTTGTTCTCTTTTTTGCTATGCTATATGTCATGATCTTTCAGATTACAAAGATACAAAACCACTCAAGCATATCAAAAATGGTTTCCAACATAAACTTCTCTGCACTACAAGTAACTGTTTCTTCTCAAAAAGAAAATAGTCTAATTTTTGAGAAATTGCGAATAAAATACTTATTTATAAACATCCTTTTCTTGAGAAACAAATGCTTATTAAGCTTTTCTCAAGTTTTAAAACATAGTTTCAATAATATTACTGAAGTTGGCAACTATCCTCAAGCCATGTGAGGTACAGAATGCAATTTACAAAATCAACTCTTATTAATATTAATATTTTCTAAAATTATGTTAGTTTTGGCATCCGCATTCAAAAGTAATTTGCAGTTTGATCGACTTTAAAGTAAGCATTGTACAGAGTCCTACATCTCCCTCTCCATATTATTTGCAGCCTTCAATTAGTCATGTAGATACTTTCATATCTGTTGTTAAGATACCAATAAGATGTGCTTGCATTTTGGGATACTTGACAGTGTTCTAGAAAAAGTTATCACCTCTACGCTGGGCGTTTCTGGCTCATTTCTTAGTTTTGGTTCCTGTTGCTATTGTTTCTTGGAGGAAACAGTAAGATACAGGCAACTCCTCTCACTTTCTCCCCAGCCATCCTTGCATTTAGACCCTCTGTGAGGTTTACAGGTGGGTTTATAGTCTGCTCTCTTCAGTTTACCAGGAGGGTCTATAAGGATGAATGAGAGGAGTCTTTCTCATTTCTCCTGGGGAACGTGTGGCATCTCAGAATTTGTATTCGTAAACATGCTTTCTAGATGTTTGCTTTGCACACTAATTTGAGGCCATTCCCTTCTTTCCCCAACCCCACTATCCTATTGCCATTACATTTGAAATGATCTTCTCAAAATGCACCTCTGACCTTTTACTTACCCAAATCTTTCTATTTGGTACTCTCACAGAGGCTAATATTGCTTCTTTGAGACATTTATGCAGTATGTAAGTACACTTACTTTTTTTTTGTTTCCTTTCAGAACTAAGCATCTAACTCAGAGCCTTTACAATGAGGTATATCCCAACCCCATTTTTATTTTTTAACTTTGAAATGGGATCTCTCTAAGTTTCCTAGAAAAGACTTAAGTTTGCAATCCTTTTTACAATCCTGCAAGCCTTCCTGGTTACTGGGAATACTAACACACTAAGTCTGTTTTCATCCAGCACAAATTGCAAACACAACAGATACATCCTTTGTGAATGAATAATATTACTGAACTAAACACTGTAGATTACCAAAAAAAAGTTAGAAAAGCCAGCTTCTGAACATCTGGGTCCAAGAGGAAAGGGCCCAGGATAAAATTTCCCTTTCAAAGACACTGTAGAAAACAACTACAACAGCTACCCAATCTGAAATAGTCACTCATCAGCACATTTTAATCTTTTGTATAAGAAAGAATGTCTGTTTTTCAGTTGTTTGGCCATTCCTTCAATCATCTATTCACTCACCATTTCCAGGTAAAATGTCAGTCCCTAAAAATAGAAAGTGATTCTGTTCTACTCACAAACCAAGAGTGGCCCTGCTATGGAGCCTTGCTATGTAACAGCACTTACACAGGGTAAGCAATATTGACCTGGCCCTTATGGAGGCAGCTTGAAGGAGCTATATATTTGCCTAAGCAAACCAAAACATTATTCAGTGTAATTACAGATCACTGTAAGTCCTCTGGAAGACAAACCTTGTTCTCTTGGCCTAGACTGGAGAACTAAGGAAAGTTTTCTGCTGAGATATGAGTAGTGTCTATCAGCCATGCAAACACACAGGGTCAAGCATCATGCTCACTGTGCAGGGGACGTTGTGGGACAGGGACTCCCTCAGGACTGTCAGACAATTCAAAATCAACAAAGATAGGAGCAATTCAGGGACCTAGGACAGGCCCTCTTGGTTTGGTCTACAAATGCAAAATAGAAATTTCAAGTTAGAGAAGAGCACGGAGTTTGGTGGAGAAACCAAAACCAAAAATGGAACTGAGCTTATGGATATCTGAAACCACTGGGCTAAATGAGAAAAAAGATAGTGTGAGACAGAGACAGAATTATCACTAGATGTCATAAAAAAGGGAAGGAAGGTCTAACAGCAGAGATTGCAAATGGAGGAGGATGAAGTAGGAAGAAAATTGGGGGAGAGTTTGGTCCTGGAGACCAGAGAAAAAGGATTTTTAAGAAAGGAGGTAGCCACCATATTAATTCTGCTGGAAGGACGATTCAAAGAAAAAAATATCCATAGATCCTAAGGAAACGTAGACACCATTAGTGACCTCAGCAAGTGATGCCTCTGGGATGGGTTGGAGTTAGAAGCCCAACTGGCTGATACTCACTCTGATGCTTAAAGGTGAAAGATTTGAGCTAACATGCCCAATCCAATCAACAGAAAGCTAAATAAAATATTCCTTCATACAAAAAAGCTTTGAAAGAAATCAAACAACCCAATTCAAGCCCATCTGAAATTTTGTTGTGTTTTGGGAGGCTTTCTTTAAATATGGAAAGATTTTGGAAATGCAACCCTATATAAAATGGTTATCATTGTCTAAGATTTTACTGGGTTTTTTCCTTCCTTTGTATACCACAGAATAACAGATTGAGAAAATATGCCTTTGAATTGAAAATGAACGACCTGACCTATTTTGTGCTGGCAGCTGAAACAGAGTCGGATATGGATGAGTGGATCCACACCCTTAACCGCATCCTGCAGATCAGTCCTGAGGGGCCACTTCAGGGAAGGAGAAGCATGGAGCTCACTGAGCTGGGACTGGGTGAGAGCTTAAAAGCCATCTCCCTTTCTTTGTCAAGTGTGATCTGTGATTTTTCTGCATTTATACTGCTAGTAATTGCAGTAATTATGAATACCAGCACATATCCATTCCAGAGCTGTGTGTTGTAAGGCATCACCTTTGATCTTTATTTATACTGAATAGTGGCAGTCACCATATATTGGGATGATTTTGAGTTGACTGGCAGTGATTTGAAGCTGTCATCCAATGCATAATGTTGAGAATTGTTTATTATCTGCATCAAAAATATACCCATATCCGGTGGGAAGCTACCTATAAGTGTATTTTGTGGGACATGGTCTTTCATTGTATTTAATTAGTGAATCTTGTTCTCTGTACATGCAAATATGGATTAGCATCTCTCCATGAAAAGGTGGCTTTCAATTATGCTTTTTTTTTTTTGTCATACTGAGATCAGATTACCTGTTCCAATAGTATGTGTAATAAAACATATCTTTTAAGAGGTAAAAGAAACAACTACTTCTGCCCGGTCTAATCCTCAGATATTATTCTAACTAATTCTGAGCAAAGAAAATGGAATAACAAAAAACAGGAAAGGACAGAAGGGTAGAAAACCAAGACATAGATGGATAAAAGACAGGCTCTCAACCAACAGTCAGCCATTGTTGGTGAAAATGAGACCTTTGCCCAGGACCATGGTACATTGGAAACCAAACGACCTTTAAATTCGAGTAGCCGAAGTATCACATACTATAAAGTAACAGAGTCACAGGATACTGAGGATAAAAACTATGCTTGATTTCAACAGAATCTCAGTGTATCACAGTAGCTGATTTATATTCAATTACTATTTCTTCATAATGATCAACTAGAGCATTAATATTTACAATATCCTACAGACATTAAGCAACTGAAACTACAAGACAGGTTCTAGATGAGGTGGCCTGAGAGTGAGAATTATCAAACATATACACATATTTTTAAATTTATGCATATTTAAGAATACTATTGTTGAATAGATTTTAAGACATCCTCAAGTGTATAGAAAGTGTTGGAAAGATCCAAACTTATTGTTAATAACATCGTGGCTCGAATTTCAAAATGATTATCAGGAAGTCTCATTTCCAGACTTTGATTGTCTGAATTGATGGGGCACTGGATACAGGACAAAACAAAGAGGCTCGCTCACATGCCTTTGAGCTCTTAAGTCTAACCTTGTTTTATGTCTCACAGGCTGCAAAGATCTATGACTCATTATTTAATAACCTGTCTCGGTGTATCTTTTCAAGATCCACTGGATAATTCTGTACCTTGTGAATGTACGACAGAAGAAACAGACTCTTCAGAGAACAGCCTACACCCAGACTTCGCAAAAGTAATAAAATTGACATTGTATTTGCACATGAATTTGAGCTGCTTGTTACTTGTGGGTTTCATGCCAAAAGTAGAAATGCTTTCATTTAAGAGTTAAGAGTAGGAGACTAATTCAGAACTTTTCATTAATGTGTTTGACTTAAAATGCACACAGCTCCCAAAAATCAAAGCTTGATTTTCCAGATCTGTCTAGTAGTAATGCGGGACATTAAAACAGTGCTGGTACTAAGCAGCTGTTTCTTAGCCATGTGAATGTGGTCAGGCTGGATATGGATATTGGACACCAAGGTCTAACATGGTTTTCTCTGTAGTACCTCACAGAAACAGAAGACAGTGTCAAAGCCTCTCGAAACATGGAGAGGCTGAATCTGTTTTCGTTGGATCCAGATATAGATGTAAGTCACTGTTCTTTCTGAGCAGTCATAAACTTGATCCATGCAACTGGGGATTCTGATTTAGAATTTTGTCTTTATAAGTGGTGACTGAAACTTTCAAAAAATTTTTTAGACCTTGAAACTTCAAAAAAAGGATCTTTTGGAACCAGATGCCGTGATAAAACCCTTTGAAGAAAAAGCTGCCAAGAGAATCATGATCATTTGTAAAGCTCTCAACTTAAATCTTCAAGGATGTATTACAGAGAATGACAATGACCCCATAACAAATGTAAGTTTCTCTTGTTTCATCCTAGGCTAGTCAACCAAAATCATACAATCCTAATCAGAATCTTTCTATTTCTGATAAATCCGGGTACTGACTTCACATCTAGTGCACAAAAGAGTATGTTTCACAGCATTTTCCCCCATAACAAAAATCCACAGATTCTAAATGGAACTGTCCATGCACTGCTATAGAACTTTCCTTTTCATTTAAAGGAGTGTCATTAGAGGAACAGTGTTCTGGAATCCTAAGGTGTTGTATGCTCTTAGTGGCACCTGAGATGACTTTTAAACTGATATTTTATTTTAATTTATGTATTCATTTTCATGTCTGTTACAGAAAAACTGCAACTAACAAACCAGTTCTGTGGTTTCACTATAGTATTGCTTAAGCAAAGCATAATAGTAAAGCAACTAAATAATATTTGATAAATTTTAAATAATGGCTCACATAGTATATGCAAATGCAGAAATTATAAAGATACTTTATCTGTACTTGGAAACACCATAGTACTCATTTAATCATACTAGATTCCTTTTCCTATTAAGTGAGCTGTCTTGAGAATTTTCTGTTAAGATTCTAATGGACAATTGTAAACTGGTCATAAATGTGCTTGTGGAAAGGGGCATTTTATGAGCATAAAGATCTTTAAGCAATAAACTGTAAAAAAGAAAATACAAATTTCTCATAATCCAGCCATCAGGACAAATACAGGTAATTATCTGGTATATTTCCTTTCATTCTCTTTCAGTGTATTTTGTTTTAATTTCTAATAAATCATCCCTCACTTATATCTTTCACCTCAAAGAAGAATACTGATTTCAAGATCCTTGAGACAAGTAAAGGTGGTTTAGAAGGTAGTGACAGCATTAATTTTTCACTGTAACCTGGGCACACACAATCCCACACCTTTTTCCATTTATGATGCAGTGAAACAAGCCTGGTGAGTTGTGACAGGCAGTGGTTGGCAAAAAGAATGAACTCTGTCAGAGATATTTCTTCAACAACTCCTAGCCTTGTGTCTTTAGCACCTTGACAGTTCTCTTCAAGGCTTCTAATCCTGGAGCTTCCACATGGTGGACCTCCAAATTGAATGAGGAAAATCCAAGGAGATGCACAGCTTCTGATCTCACTGCCTGACTTTAGAACTTAGGAGTTGCGCCATGTTGGGTGAGAGGCTTGCTCACAAGCTTCTCTAGGTAAATGGGGTTAATAACAATATATATTTCAACTGGTTGTGTAAAGAGGAAGTGAGATAATATTTGAAAATACACAGTGCAAAGTAAATATTCATAAAATATTTACTGTTATCTAAGTGAGAAGAAGCTTTGAAATTTGTAAAATTCATGCATGCAGGACATTGATATTTTCATGTTACATGTGAGTTCTTGTTGGCAAGTAAGCTAGAACAGAAACATTGCCAATGAGAGCCTTGTTCCAAAACGAAATTTTTAAAATATTTTATAATGTTTACCTTGTGCAAGATGTGAGTAAAAATGAAATTCAAGTTTACTTGTTCCTTAACAAATACTTGGCGAGATTATTAGCCAGATTTTAGCTCCTGGAAAAAACAGTAAGGAAGAAGATAAACAAGATCCCTGGTGTCTTGAATATTCAAATTTATTTTAAAGGATGGAGAATAAGCAAGAAAAAAATTAACAAAATAATCTCACAATTCTTTAAAAACTCAATACAGAATAATACGATGCAGAGGAACTGGGAACAGGGTTGGTGTAGACGAGTGCTCATGAAGATCTCTCTCAGGAGGTAATATTTGAAGGGAGACTTAAAGTTTGAGGGGAATAAAGAGGCACATCAGGGGGAAAAACATTCTAGGGAAACGAAAGGGCAAGTGCAGAAGCCCTGAGACAGGTATGTATTGCCAAGTTCTGGGAATAAGGAGAAAGGGAAGACCAGAGCAAAACCAGATGGGAGAAAGAGTAAGACATGGGGGTGGGCGGGCCTTTTAAGCTAGACTGAAGCATATAGATTTAACCTTAGTATGTGTGGAGGAAGTCAACGGCTTAAAGCACTTTAAATTAGCATAATCTAATTTCTGCTTCATAAAGATTGTGGCAGAAGAATGGATTGGAAGAAATCAGAGATGTTCAGGGAAACCAGATTGAAGGCCACCGTGACCACTGGTTATGTGGCTTCAGTGAGGGCCGACAAGGAAGAAGCAGGGAAATAAATGTATACATGTGACTGTTCTGATACATTTTTCTGGTAGGCTGGACGTGCTGAATAACATAAAAGGAAACCACAAGGATTAGTCCTGGGTTTCGTGTTGGATATTTCTATGAGTGGTGGTGCTACTTTCTGAGCAAGAACAGATTTGCAGGATTCAGATCAAGAATACCACTTTTTGTAGGTTTATTAAATAGTGACATAGAGATATGTTTTGGGCTGATTCAAATGAAAGTTTGAACTCAGAGGAGGGACAGTCATTGGAGGTACCCAGGTGAGTCTAGTTCAGGCAGTGACTCAAGGGGGATGGTTAAGACAGACAAGTGGAAATATCTTTTTCAAGGGAGAAGAGGACTGAAACGTGGAAAGAGAGACAACAGTGAAGGGTAAGGAGATAAAAGAAGAATTGAGATGTATTATGTACGTGTACCTACTTCCCACAAGGAATGTGGTCATTAGGTAATACAAACATGGAACAATAAAAACAAAAACAATGTACATGAAGAAGGGGTCACATATGCTGTGTGTAAAAGATGGGTAGGGAAGTAAGCTAAGAAGGAATTGCTCCTGGAGTAGAGAGAAACCAAGGAGTCAACTCTCCGGAATGGTCCTAGTTGCTGCTGTAAAGTCAGAGAGGAGTCCAATGAATTTCACAGAGTAAAGGATGCCCACAGCATAGATAATCTGTGACTATAGCAAGAGCTGTTTCCAAGTAGTGAAAAGTGATAGGAGAAGCAGTCCGACTGTGCGTTCATTCAGGATTTAAATTAAAAACAAACCCAGAAGCTTGGTTTTTAAAAAACTATTTGGATATTTCAGTAAAACTTCACACAAATCATCATGTCTCTGTTTCATTACCCTTTTAAACGCTAGATTTTTTCTTCTATCCAGCCCATCCTTGTGTGCAAATAAAAAATCCAATTGAAAATCAGACATAAAGGGCTTTTCTTTCCAATGCCAAGACCATATGATTCTGTCCACGTGGATTCTTTTCTTTGTGTTAACATGCACTTGCCCATACTAAGTGTCTGTATTTGGAACGATCTTAACAGCCAGAAACAAAGCTAAGTTAGGAGAATAGCTTCCCTGTGACCTTTCATATCTGGCAGGCCAAGAGATTTGGATGATGAAGAATATTCTGTATGTTTGTGCTGTTTTTAATTTATCTTGCAGTTGAAGCTGATGTTAAAAAAAATACCCTAAAAAATTACTCCTTTAAAAATAATTTCATTCTATAATCAGGAACATAAAACAACCTCAACTTTACTCTGAAATTTGTCACTTAATGACATTGTTTCTCAAAGTCTTTATATATTCAATGACACTCTTATTTAAACTTTTTTAAAAAATCATTATTCTTAATTTAATGAACATGTTCAAATTAATCATAATATTTCTCCAAGTTACTGAAGAACTAATAACTACATTTAATGAATGAGCTTGAAAGAACTTTTTCTCAATAAAGGAATAAAATTTGACAGCATATAATTTTTTAGTCAGTAAACTGAAAACCAAATTCAAGTTGGTAATTTCATAGTATGAAATATTTCTTTGAAATAGGAATTGATTCTAAAATCTGAATGAATAAAGCTTCTTCAAGTGGAGCTATATTTACAACTTCATGTTCTTGAATTTTTAGAACAGAACTCTAAGCCTAAGAAACCTATGATTTAATCTGCTAGAGTATGAAGGTGCTTTGTTAATCTACCTTGAAAATGTAAGACTTGAGAATTATATCGAAAAGGTGGATTGGAAGAAATAAATGAATCACCACATGAGCTTTAGTTTCTGATGGGTTATCAAAGTCATTTCCATTCGTGAAACAAAATGAAAGTCAAAATGTAACAATTCAGCAAAACAACGAGAACTTTTTTTTTTTGGGATCTTCAAAGCGTTTTGAATTTGTGCATGCCTGAATTATATTCTAATTTTTGCATTTTTAAAATTCTTGACAGACTACCACTACTTCAAACCTAGTGTTTTTCTGAACAAATCAAGTTGATGAAACAAAATTTATTGTATAATTGCATTGTTTAAAAATTTGTTGAATTTTTTTATATGTTTAATTGCATTTCTAAGGGAGAGGTAGCAAGTACTGCTATTATTTAGGAACTGAACTAGTAACCCTGTTATAAGCTAACTGTATTACTAGATTTCAAAGAATGGAAGATGCTCACTGTGTGTTTAATAAGATCCACAGCCGCGTCTGTGCCTGTGCAGTTATGAACTGGGTCATCATGTGGTCTTTCTGTATAATCTACTTGTTGACAGAATGCTGGCAGATAACAAGTATCAATTCAAAGTTAAGTAGCATAAATAAAAGTAAAATTACATTTTGTAGGCACAGTTCATCTTTAGAACATTTGCTTAAGCGCAGAGCTACATAATTTCTTCTGTGTGCATATATTATGCACATAGTTTACGTATATGTATATATATGCATAATGTGTATGTAACTATATTCATATGCATTTTAATCTCTGTTACACTTAACATTTTTCTATTTATCCATTCTTTCTTTCTTTATTCTCCTTTCCTGTGACACTGTTTGTATTTTAATTTTTTTTTTTCACCAGGGATCTAAATCATCTTGCGCTTTCCACGCAGGCACTTATACCACTGAGCTAAATCCCTGGCTCACGTTTTAAAATTTTTAACAGTTTGCTGTGTTTCTTATTTCTCTCCAAAGTACAGTGGTTGAATGGCATGCATGAGGCTTGGGTTCAATCCCACACCACAGAAACAAAAAGTATTTTAAGGCATCTCACACTGATTTCACCAGTCTACACTTCCAACAAGAGTGGAAAAGGGTTTCTTTTACCCCACAGCCGTTTGGCATTTGTATTTGGTTTATTTCTTGATGTTAGCCATTCTTTGTGGGGTGAGATGGAATCTCAGTGTTGTTTTAATTTGTGTGTCTCACATGACCAGTATGTTGAACATTGTATCATATATTTATTTACCATTTGTATTTCTTCAATATGCGTACAGCAACCACTGTTAAATTCCTACCTTCTTGTTTTGAAAACCTATGTAGCTATTGTTACTTTGTTGTTGTTGCTTGTCATTTTGCTTTTGTTGTTTTTTAGGTTTGTTCACACTTGATTTTTCTGTTTTCTCTTTAAAATAACAAAAATCTATATCCAACAGAAAATCACCAGGCTGATCTTTGTCTCTTATCACTGAATGATGTTCTCCCCATCCATTTAGGTTCCTGTATGCTCGAACATAGGATTTCTTATTTATGCCCCTGTGCATCCTTTCTCAAATCACACACCAATCAGTTAATCCAGGCATAAACTACTCATGCAGTGGATTTCAAAGGCCTGAGCTGAACACCCTTCCCCAAAACACGTTCTACTTAAATTGCTGCCTCCACTCCAGGGCCACTTTACTGTTCTTTTCCTGTGTCCTTGTGTCCTTTCATGTCTTTATATGTCTTTGCATACATCACTCACCTAGGAGTCCTTTCAACCAGCGCTGTACCAACATTGCTACCTCTTGTCACCATAACCAAGAAACCTCCCTGTTTCTTCTTACTTTCCATTACCTTCCCATTTTGCCTTTATTTCTCATCTTCAGCTTCCTTCCTGACATTCAGGAAGCGGTGAAAGGGGAATCCAGAATCTTGTAGTTGGGTAAATAGTCAGCAACAACTGAGAGTGGGCAACAGAAAAACACGCAGGGTGCAGAAATAGCATGGCCCTGATCTTTTGGGATGCAAGTTCAGAGTAATTCAAGGTGGTATTAAAAATATAGTTAACGAGGTTGGGAGGGTGGTTCCTTTGAACGACTCAGTAAGCTAATTGCACAAAGAAGAGATTAATGACAATGAATTCCAGATTCCTCACTGTTGGAAGACAAACAGTTATGAAAAACAGAAAGAATAGAAGGAGTCCCTGAGTTTTTGAATTGGAAATGAAATTATCAACATGAACCAATTCATTTTTAATAAATATTTATATATAGAGAGAGAGGTAATTATAGATATACTAGAATATTTCTAGTGTATACATACTTATGGGTTTTTACTTTCACTCTGTGAAAAGCCAGAGAAGCAATACTGTCTCAGTGACAATGAGCACAGCAATGCAGATCTTAGTTTCAAAATATCATTCTCACCAGAAAGAACTAGAGCTCCAGAGGGAAATGTCTGGGATATGGAGAGTATGAGGTGAGCCTGGAACACATACTGGATAAAGAAATACTCAAAACATGATGTAGATTTGCCAGAATGACTGAGGAGCTGCTCTGAAGTGAATGCCTTTTGCCAAATCTGGGACAATTTGAGCTTCACTGTAAATAATAATCATGAACAATTAAAATGTGTGGAATAGTAAGCCAGCAGTCTATATGTGTATAAATACATGAGTTTTTAAAATGAGACAGAAGGTAAAGCGAGTCTTCATAGTAGAATATTAACTAATAGATGTAAAGAAATGATGAAATTGGAGAATCACATTGATGCCAGCATAATAGTCCTTGGTGCTTGTGGGAGTTATCACTGGAAGTTAATACTGGCAGGCTGGTTTTGATGAGTAGTGAGACACTGAGAGTAATCTTGTAATTTATTCTCACAAACCTTAAAATCAATTACTAAATGGGAAGTGGCCTTAAAGAAAAGTGGCAGATAACAGTGTGACCAGAAGAGTTAGATTAACATCATAGTTGCTAACAAAATTGACATTGTATGTCCTTAACTATCGAAAAGTTTAAAAAAATCAAAATAAAGGGAAAATAGTTAATTTCTGTTAAAGATGAAAAGAAACTTCAGCTGAGACACCAGCTCTTTTTAAGAAGCTTCTTTGTCTCTCTGACAACAGATCCTTAATAATTCAATGTCTATCTGCTTGTCACACTGCTGTAATATCTAGACCATCCACTAAAATATTGGGCATGTCTGGAAAGGCAGTAAACATACAGTGAGTATTCAATAAAGGTTTGCACACCACAATTAAAAACTGAGAATTGGCTGGACCAACGAAATATTTCTCAGTGCATTCTGACTTTTAGGATTCTACTGCATATCACCAGAGGCCCAAGGAGACTGAGGTCATGGGTGTGTGCTGAGAATTTAAAGAAAATAATCACAAAACTTGTATGCCATTTTGTGTAGTGCAACATAAGGCAAGGAATACTTGGTTGCAAAACTAGACTGAAGAAACAAAAGAAGTGCAGGCCTGAAATCCAAGGCACCTGCAGGAACAGAGGTCCCGGGTACCTCCTGCTGAGTGAAGGGCAACTTCCCTCCTGCTTGTATTGTACTTTGCACTTTTGGAAACAATGTGTGCGGAGGCTGCTGTGCAGGTTATAGTTTTCTGTCAAAACCATCTGTTCTTTATTTTTCATGCAGATTGAGCCTTTTTTTGTGAGTGTGGCACTTTATGACCTCAGGGTCAGCAGGAAGATTTCTGCCGATTTTCACGTGGATTTAAACCACGCTGTTGTCAGACAGATGCTCCCAGGGGTTCCCGCGACTCTAGAAAATGGCAATATTGACATCATCACACCAAGACAATCAGAAGAACCTCATATCAAGGAACTTCCAGAAGAATGGCTGAAGTTTCCAAAGCAGGTTGTACTTTTGTTTACTTTTGACAGGCCTGAAAATTCTTTTTCCAGTGTTTTTACCAATGGATCACATATGAGGAATAATTTCTCAAATAAAAAATTTTTAAAGTTGGCCTTTAAAAAAAATATATTAAAAAAAAACAAACATGTTTTTAAATGCCTTCAGTGTGATTCCTCAGATGTTAATTAGTTGCTATCTTTGTACCTAGGCTATATTTTCTGTAAGTGATCCACATTCTGAAATTGTCTTGGTGGCCAAAATCGAAAAAGTCCTGATGGGAAACATTGCAAGTGGGGCTGAACCTTACATTAAGAATCCAGACTCCAACAAGGTAATGAGTGATTGTGTTGGTTACTTTTCTCTCCTTGCTGAGACAAAATACCCAGCTCTCAAAATAAAGGAAGGAAAGGTTTCTTTAGCTCACAGTTTGTAGAGGTTTCAGTTCATAATCAACGGGTTCCAAGCCAGGGTAGTGTGGGGCAACATGGCTGCTGTGGCAGAAACCAGAAGTGGCCACAAGAAAAAGGGAGAAAGAGAAAATCAGGCCTCCTTCACTCCCTCATATAGTATGCCAGTCCACTACCACCACTACCACCACCACCCCTGCCCCTGGGTGGGTGCAGCACTCACACCGCCAATCTCAATGCTAGACAATGAATCAATCACAAATACTAGACTCAGCTCCCTTTGAAAGGCCCACCTCCATGAGTGCATGAGGCTTTGGAGGGGTGCTTAGACACGAACCGTACTAGTAATTTTCTGATAAATAATTTTAATCCCTTTCAGTTTGGGATGGTAGTGCATGTAATCATAGCACTCTAACAGAGTGAGGCAGAAGGAATGCAAGTTTAAGCCCAGCCTGGGCAACTTAACAACTTAACAAGACCTTGTTTCAACATTTCTGTTATATGAAAAACCCAAATTATGAATGCACAACAGAATAAAAGATAAATAACAGGAAGTAGCAAAATAAATTTTTCTCAGATGAAAGGGGGAATCAAGAAATGAAGGGAGGGAAGGATGAGAAAAATTAAGATGAGTTATATATATTACCAGCTTCAGACAAGAATATAAACATGTACTAAAAACATACAAATAAAAATAATAATAATAAAGGGCGGGGGATATAGCTCAGTGCAAAGGCCTTGGCATCTTGCATCAACCCTCAGTATCTCCAAAAGAAAAACAAAACAATATTTAATTACTTTTAAGAAATTAAACCACATTGCCTTGCCGAATTATGAAGTTTGATAGATATATGGCTTTAAGTATTCACTTACTAGTTAAATCAATACCCATCAGGAAATTAAAGTATATATTTTGGGTTGATGTCTTTTTTGAATCAG